>NC_086319.1:357627546-360027546 GCF_036172605.1 Pelobates fuscus
CACTTCTGAAGCTCAACCATTTTTGCTTTTTTTTGTTTAGTTTTTTTCATATTTGTCAATTTTGGAAAGAAATATTTATGTAGGAATTTGTAGTATATAGGAATTTGGAACACAGTGCAGGTGTGAAACTTCTTGCATACACTTTTTTTTTTGTGTAACAGTAATGAGACCAAGGAGGGACATCTTTTGCTCCATAGTAAGCAATATCAGCCAGATCAAATATCTATACAATACAAGGTGTTTTAACGGGGGACACCCCATTTAACATTTTGGGTAATGGGAAATTATTTATATTGGTTTAGTTTTTTTGTAGCATAAATTTCATCCAAGTGCAAACTTCCAACTCATAAAAGACCAGGAGATAGCCATCGTTGTCTTTATACCCATGTGAATTGACCCTGCTAAGAATTAACCCTGCAGTTTCATATAGCAATAGGTCATATAGTTATAAGAAAACTATATTTTAGTATGCACGGAATGTGAGGATAAACTATTTGCTGAAATATTTTTAATGTGTCTAAACGTTAGAGAACATGTTTGGCTCGTGATTTTGCGTGACGAGATGATATAGCTGTACATTTACCAATGATAGACTGCATGTTTTCACAAAGCCTAGTTGTTGGAGGCGTAGTATAGAATGCAAAAACATACCATTGAGCCATTATCAAGTAATCAACAACAAAATACATTTGAGTAATAAACCTGTATGCTTTCTAGACCTTTTCCAGGTTTCTATCCTGTTATGTATTCACCCTTGTACTCTTCGGGGTAAAGTAGGCTGGTGGTGTATCCCCCTTTAAGTTCAACTCCTTCATGGTGCCTTACAACTTCTATGACACTGAGACAACTCAAATGCACACATTATACATTCAGAAAGAATGCCTGCCCTCCATTGGGTTAGAACATTCTCTGCAATGCCCCAGTTTAGCTTTTATAAATCATCAAGTTTCACTTTTGTCTGCACCCAATAACTCAGATTTATTTATAAATTTTGTCACCAGGAATAATATATTGATTGAGATTTCAAGTATGTGCTGAATATAATTTACTAAACAAAATTACACATTTAAAATGGAAATATATACAAAAAAGTGAAAATTAAACATTAACAGTGATTGCACTTGCATTTCATTTTGATTTTAGATACAAAGATAACTTGTTTTAAACTGATGGCATTTTTGATGGTTTCTGTTAGATTATTCCACATCTGCAGAGCTCTGTAGGAGAAGGCTGATCAACCCATTTTATTCTTATAAAATCTAAAAGTCAGTAAAGGGCTGGATCCGGACTAAAGGTTATAGAAGATGTGGACAGATACATGAGCAGTCTGTTTAGCTAGTTTTGGTTATTTTGGCACATCAACATGATAGATATTGTAAACACGCTAGAGAAAAGATGGCAAAAGGAATTAAAATGAATATAATGAATTTGCTGAGATAACATTGAAGAGCAGATACATATTCTAAATTCCTATTATTCACTGACGTTAGCATTTGTTGCACAATCGGCTCTTTTATTGATTTTTAATAGAATGCTTAGTTTAAAATAAAGGGGTAAATTACAATCCAGTGTCGGTATCTAGTTGGTGACGTCCTGTGACTTTCAATAGGTATGAGGTGAGTGTACACACAAGGGATGAGGCTTATTAGGTTGCTGGAATAGGACCTGTCAAGAATGGGGTACATTGGAATGGTGGCAGGCGTATTGTTATTGTTATTGATAAAGTGTCAAGAGATTCCGCTGCACTGGAAAATGGGTGGACCGATGGACACGTATTTGAAACCAAACAAGATGGACACACAGGAACAGTGGGGTTAAGGGCCCTGCTCAATGAGCTTACATGCTAGAGGTAGTGGAGTATAGTTACATAAGAGGTAAGGGTAGGGTCGAAAAATAGATTGCTGGAGTAGTATTTACTGAGGGCTTAGTGGGGTTTTTTGGTTTTGATTTTTTTTAAGACAGTTGCAGGAAAGGAATCAGGGTGCGGGGAAAGCTGTTAACAGTTTAACTGAAATGCTATCCTGAAGAAGAGCATTTTCAATTATTTTTTTTTAAGTAATGGAGATTGGGTGAAAGTCTAATGGAGAAGGGAAGGGAGTTCCACATAAACGGTGCAGCCCTATAAAAGTCTTGAAGGCAAGCATCAGAGGTGGGAGTGCGAACAGAGTATAGACATAGGTTTTCAGCAGAGTGTAGGGGCCTAGATGGGACATACTTGTGTAGTAGTGAGTATTGCATGACTGTTTTCAGCAAGGTCATAATCAAAAAATTGTAACAACTTTGTTCTGCCGGAAATTCTACTGAAGTTTGAAATTGTCATTGATTCCAAAAAAAAAAAAAAGGCTTAGCATCAGTCTTTATTAAATACCCGATTTTGAGATCAATACAGCTTGGTGATAAACATCATGGTCTTAAAATGATTGGTCCTCCCTGTTTGACCCTTTTTACAGTGCAGTGGTTTGGGGAAAAGAGGTATTGGGGTAGGAGCTTAATGGATCATAGTCTTTAAAGGATGAGTTCTTCACATGTGTGTCTTAACCTATTGTGTTCCAAATCAACATTGATAATTCATGTATGTTAATATCTTAAGCACATTCAGATTGGACATTTCCAGTATAGCCTGTGTGTGTTGGTTCTGTCATGAATTTGCTTATCAATATATTTATATTATTTTACTTTTATTTGCTTTTAGTTGTCTAACAAGGAATTTTTCATAAAAGTTTTATCATATTGCTTGCAAAGGTCATCACATATTTCAATGACATCTAACTTATATAGTAGGGTTATTTAACATGTTTGTTTTGTTTTGTTTGTTATTTTGCTGTAAGTTCAACATAGAGTCTCTTTTGCTAGTTCCCCTTCTTATAACTGTTTTCATATTCCCTATATATGCAACCCGCATCTGCTACTTATTTTTTTTAACGTAGTGGAGTTTGTTTCAGACAGCATTCATTTAACACAAAAGCATGATTTTAGGACCCCATGTATAAAACATTTAGCAGTATTGTATATTTCAGAGGATTAAAAAAAAGTTACATTCCATCAAGTTTAAATTTCTAGACAAAGAGAAAAAAAACAAATAAGATTTTTAGAAATATGGGAAGGGGGACAGGGATTCAGGGATGATACGTAATAATTGCTGTATCGTAATAATTTCTGCATTAAATTTACATTAAATGAAACACACTTAAAATTGTATCCACCCTTCGCAGAACACAATACACAGTGTACATAATCCAGTACAGCTTGGCCTCGAATGGCATTAGTAATTAGTTTCTTCAGTATGAATGAACCCTTCTTCTGCTGCAAATGAAATAAAGTTTCTTTATTAAAATCTCAAAGGATGATGGTCTTGTGTCTGGCTATTTTTGATCTAAGTTCCCGAAGAACCCTTGGGTTTTTGCCTTCTGGACACAGAGCTTTATTCAACATTATTCAGCTGCTTGCAGACTTTTTCCTTTGGCAATTGGGGATTTGGAGCTGTTTTTTGTTTGAAATGTGAACTTTTACCAGTTGTTACTTATTGGGGCCCAAGAACAAAATAATGAGTTCAATATCTCTGTCTGCACCTTGTCTTTACTAACTAATTTACTGAGGGCCCCAAATTCACTTTCTTCTTTGATTGGGCATTTTGTTTGCTCTTCGAACATGTTAGGTAATATGTCATGTTTCCTTTCAAAATTAGCGTTTATGTTCTATTTGAGGTAATCAAATCACTCTCTTTCAGACAATATTCCACATTCCATGTCGTTTTTTATGGCTTATACTGTTTCTCGTTATTTGATTTATTCAAATCTGTCATTGTTTCAGTTTCTTTTATTTCTTGTTGATTTGCTCCTTTCAATCTTGTTTCACATGGGGATATACAGGTTATTAAAAAAGTGCAATTTCATCTGGTGATGGTCCATTTATATTTTTCATGAAAAGTTCAGCTCATTCGATTTTTACTCTTACATGAGGCAAATTTGTTCTATTGAAGTTAACAGTCGGACAATATAAAACTGCACTAAAAGAAAAGAAAGGAAAAAAAAGCCTACAGTGTGCAGTAAAAATATGGTCAAAAACAATACTGTAATACAGTGAAAAATAAGATTTCCAACTGTGCCTGGGATGTGGCCTCTACTGGACTATCAAGTTACAAATGGAAATCAAATGAAATAAAAGGTACAGCAGAATCAACGTGTTCTATATAACATAAAAATCTTAATAAAAGAAAGGCCCACTGACAAAATCGTTGGGATCCCAAGACATCTGAAATGTGCATTCAGGGTTCCTTTAGAAACCAATTATGTTTGTAACTCAGATTTGACATATTTTGCTGGTTAATATATAGATTCTACAGGTGAGGATAAGGTTTTTACATCAGTAGTTCATAATTTTTATTGACTTTAAAGGAAATGGAAAATGTTATATAATTTTGTATTTGTACATGTATTGTTAAATGTTCCCCTTTTATAATATTTTAATGCGCTGCGGAATAAGTTGGCGGCATATAAATATAAAAATAATATCATTTTACTTCCCTGCTGTCGCATATATTAAGTATATATTAAGTAGATCCTCCCCTGTATGCTAATCGGACAGGAAACCCCTTCAGCCACTTACCTAAATCCAGCACCGATGTCCCTCGGTGCTGGGTTAGGCTCCGCCCACGCTCCTCCTCCATCGATATCAGCCAGCGTGGGAGACATAGTGTGCATGCGCAGCAATGGTCGCACTGGCATTAAGATTTCCCCATAAGAAAGCATTATCTAATGCTTTCCTACTGGGATTCCGGCGATGCTGTAGGTCCTCAGCAGTTGTCATCCTGTCCAGTGTGTACCGTCACCCATACTATTGCTCTGCCAGTTTATTTCATCCTAGCAAACTGAGTGTCCGGTTGCAATGTAAGCATGTTAAAGGTGATATCTGTGATTAATGAAAGCTATATGAGGGAGGCTTCTTGTTGTGTTGTGTGTTAAGTGAGGCTATGTGTACTGCCTGGGTGCCATGTGTGGGATGGCTGTGTGTGCAGTGTGTTATGGGTTCTCTGTTAATATTATCTGCTTGTGTGGTGTCCCCTGTTACTATTATCAGTTACTGAGTAACATTGATAGGGAGGTGGGTGTTTTTACAGTAAACAACAAGAGCTTGGGAATAATGGGTGCATAGTGTATATATTTATGAAGGTAGGCATCACTTAGTATAAGTTTCAATGGTGTGTGGCACAACATGCAAACTGGGGGCTTCGGACCACCTCCTGTTTATTGGGGAAAGCAGAAAATACACAGACAGCATTTGCTATATATGTGCTACTTTCTTTGTGCACCAGGAGCCAGTTACTGCTTGTCTTCTGTCACCTTCTAAAATATACAGAAGCCTTCAGCAAAAAAAAAAGCTAATAAATAACAATAAAGCACTGGCTCTGGTCTTGGTATTCGAATAAAGAAAGCTATTACTAAACATTAAATCAGTCTCCGTGGGAGGCCAGGATGCCTTTTGTTGCACACAAGAACTTTCACCCATTATATCCACACAATGTGCAGTTAGACAGGAAATACAGTATCTCTAAATCCAAAAGAACACCTGTTAGGGCTAAACCTATGAAACAGCATTGTTTCTTCCCTTGGCCGAGAGCAGACATTTTAACTGACACACTTGTACACAAATCTTTGTAACTTTTCATCTCTCTATGAAGTATGCACTGCCCCTAGTATATTGGGAATATGTACCAACCAGGACAAATACGTTTAACAGTGAGTGTTTCACAGAGGGAAGCTGTGCCTTGGTTTTGTCTGTTATTTTATTATTTTGCATTTATAAAGTGCCGTCATATTCTGTGACGCTGAACAGTGGACAACATTCAAGTAAAATAATGTAGTGCGGGTCTTCTCAAAAAATATAAGGTCTGATTGAAAGGAACTGAGGTAAAATCTACACAGAAGACATTTTCAAAAAGGATAACATGTGAGATGAGAAATTTCTAGAACTTAATCTGAGAGATGGGGAATACAAATGGAAAAAGTGAGATAATGTTGGGACCTAGATTAGAGAGGAAAAATACAATGGCAGGATTATTTACTAAAGTGAGATTTCAAAGTGATTAAAAAATTAATTTCAAATTTAAGGTCAGAGTAGCTGAATGGAAAGCACAACTGATTTGGAGAATGTTTTCAGTTCGCTTATTTTCACCTTAAATTTGAAATTCACTTTATTGAATATACCTGTATGAGTTGTCAAAGGAGAAATTGGGTGTTGATACAAGGCAATGAAAATAAAACATTGGAATCTGGGCTATACATGACAACAAATGGAACATTTATAGTAGTTGGAAGAGTAAAAGTCAATATGGGGAAATGGAACACAGTTTTTCAAAATGGAACACTGAGAAGTGTCATGTGGAATAATGGAGCATGAAGTTTGCATGGCTTGTATACAAACATTGAAACATAGAGGTTAGGATACTGCAATATCAAAAATAACAAACAAAAATAGGCAAAAAATTCACTTCAGTGCAGCTGATTCCAGAACCACCGTGGCTCTCTTACGTAACAATGTAAGCAGTCGAACACAGAGCTAGACGGCAACAGACATCAGCAACACAGCGATCACGACCTCGCATGACCAAACCCCGACCTATTGCCCACCTGACCTTACCACCCACAACCCAATACTTAGGCTAGAACCTAAAGGCAGTAAGACACGACGCACACTTTCATATGACCCTCTTGTACGTGACATGCAAGGCGCAACAGAGAGATTGACTCTCCCTCCTACCAGTGGCACTCTCTTGTTCGAGGCGCTAGGCAAGCACATGCAGGCTTAGATACAATAGTGTAACCCAAGTGAACATTATGTGTTTCACCGATGACTCCACCCTTGTTCAGCACGCATGTCTGTAACCAATCTGCCTATCCTATATGTACTCTTTATTACTTGTAACCACTGTTCTAAAACCTTTCAATAAAAACGAGATTGTCTTAAAAAAATAGAAGCACTGAGGTGCACCTGATATTTTGGGATGTGTTTGTTCCGTTGTTGCAGTATTTTGGTTGCATGACTTGTGGAAAGACACAGAATGCTTAGCATTGGAAGTAATTCAAGCAGTTGGCACCGCATATGGGAAGACAGATGTGTTACATTTTAGTGGAAATAGGAGTTATATAGTGCACCGTGATGTATTTTCATCTTCTCCATCAACCATGATTTTGTAGTTTTACTTCATCTCGTTCATCTCTTCTCCATACACTTTATCTCTTTCCCAAAAACTCAGTCAATCTGTCCTACTCAGCTTCATTTTATCTATCTCTCTGCTCCCAGTCTCTCTGCATCTCTCCCCTACTTTCATGGTATCTCCGTTACTTTCAAACTACCTTGTCCTGGAGATCCAGTGGGGCCACCAGGGAGCAGTTAGCACTTTCTCCCATTGATAGCACTATAGCGTTTGATAGTGGCTGTGGCACTGGAGCAACAGAGGTCAATGTTTTTTTCCTGTCTGTGCATTGGCTAAATCCAGTTACTGAATGAGGTGTCAATGTGTGTACAGGAATCCATTCATGAGTGTACAAAAGAATGTTGAAATGATTCAAGATTATTGATGGTATCTTAGATTAGAGAAATTGTGGAAGCTGAACCGATGACTGCTCAAGAAGAAGCTGAGATAACCAGATGGATGGTCCATACAGGTCTCAAAATTCTAATTCTCCACTAACCATTGGTCAGAGAAAATTCAGCCCTGGTGAGTTTGACATGGACCCTCTAGGCTTGCAGGAGCAACATTTAAAGCCTGCCTGGTATTGTAGGACTTGACATTTTAAGCCCTGACTTGATAGATACAAAATGGTCTTGAGTAGACAAAAAGCATGTTTCTCAACGTAAAAAAAAGAGAAGAATGTGCATGGTGACACAGGGGGTTATTCATATAATGTGTTTTTTTTTTCTAAAAAGTGATACAAGATGTAAAAGGGGCACAGTCACCAATGGAATGTGCCTGCTGGTTCCACTGCTTTCCACTGTGATGGCCCACTTCTAGTACTTCAACCACATTTCAGAACATGCTACTTTTTATAGCATTGTTTCTAGTTCTGAGGAACTGGGTAAGCCTAACTGTGTCATAAGACAATGATACAGTGATAAGAGTGTATGTGAAGTAAAGACAGGCGTTGTATATGCAAGCTTAGAAATGAAGAGTTCACTAATAGCTCGATTTATTGGTTATTTTTTTTAACAAATAAGGCACTCTTAAGCGAGGAATTGGCATTTCAAGGTACAATCGTAAGAACCGCATACTTTCCTATTTTGTGCCCCAAATCCTCTGTCATGTTTTTCTACCACAATGTCCCTATTTTCTTGGTGTTCCATGTTGTAGGTGTGTTTGATTGCATAACAGAGCTCCACAGCAATAATATTCACATTAATGTGACTTCAAACTACAATAAATCTGTTTAGAAATCAGTCTGTGTAAATACGACATTGTTCTTCTTATAAATTACATTTTAGCTGCAACATTAAAGTGCTCTTCTTTGTCCGTTTGAAATGTTGGGAGGTATGCAGCACTACAATAAGATGAAGATACCTTGCTAGGTTTGATTCAGATATATAAGTGAAAAAGCAAATACTATAACCACTTTTTGACATGAATTCAATGTAATGGCAAATTGAGGTATGTTCTGGAATTCAGAAGGAGTTAGGGACTCAGCTGCAAGTGAAAATTAGTCGAGAACCCAGGTAATATTGTCTAGGTCACACAAACTTAATATGAAGAGAGAAAGGATATTCTAAACAAGTTGAAAATGGAATTTGCAAAATGTAGGCAAAAACGATTCCAGCATACCAAATACCATACACGATTTCACCATACGAGAATATTGAAGTGACTTGTAATGACTTGCTCAGACAAAAACTCAGACAAGCTGAAAGTAATCTTAAAGGTAGAACTGGATTGTGTATTAGTATGCAGCCTTCTTTGCTACCATCATTTTGTTTAATCATAAATATACAGATGTACTGCATCACTTGCACAGGTTTCTGTAGAATGCCTCTGGGTGAATACATTTAAACATCACAATGAACCCACAGTGGAGTCTAAAAAGAGACTCAATGTATTTAACTACATCTTGGATAATTTTTCAGGTGGTAATTCTAGTAGTAGATAAAACACAGAAGTCCACCTCACGATATCCTACAACCCACAAAATTAAAGTTTAAAATTAACATAATGAACAATAACTATTGAAATAAACAAAGAATGTCCTCTGACATAAGCAACCTTCAACTACTGCCTTATTCATTTTTCTTTGGCTCACCCTGTTTTTACTGTTTTTTTGACCTGTTGATTCTGAAGATATATTCCTTGTTCTCGAGTGCTTCATCAGAATTTCTTGTCTTAGAAGAAGCATATTTCATAAATTCGTTGTTAAAGATGTACATAGATACATGATTATCGTTCAGGAGTCCATAGCTGCCAATTATCCTGATGTGGTCAGGGCAGCAATGATAAAGGACTTTATGACTTTCTAGCATACTGCCCCTGTATAAGTACAGATAGGTTCCAACTGCCTCAGAAACCCATGGTATAGAAGCAACTACAGTTGGACCTCGGCTTACGAATTTAATGCATTCTCCAGGACATTTCTTATTGCGAAAAATTTGAAAACCGAAACACGGTTTCCCATAGGAATGCATTGAAAACCAATTAATCCGTTCTGGAGGTCAGAAAAAAGTCAAAATGAGCTGGTATGGAAACCCACCCACAATGCAGAACACACATCAAAAGGCATGCAAACGATGAAGCTCCCTACCTTTCCACCGCTTGAGAAATGCACCAAAAAGTCCTAAAACAACTGCAAACAATTTCCAGAATGGCTCCAAAAGTCGTGGAAAAGCCGCTCCAACACCTCCACTCTCGACGCCACGTGCTACCCACAGGCTCCAGCACGCAGGGGGCGATGCTATAAACCTCCCAGTTGCAATGCATCCCGGGGAAACTTTCTTTGAATTGCGAAACAAATTTGTAAACAGAGGCATTATTTTCAATGGATTTTCATTTGTAAACCGAAAATTATGTTAACCGAGGCGTTTGTAAACCAAGGTCCCACTGTATTCTCAATATCAGATTGACCCCTAAACTTTTTAGACCAACAGAAAGCACCAACAGGTGGCCTAATATAAATTTCTGTACCTAAAATATTTTAATATAAACAGCAATGAACTGTGCAAAAATAAAAACTGTAGCAATGACAAAATACATATAGCCATAAGGTAAGTCAAATGGTTAGAGACAAAGAAAGAAATAAGTCTGGAATATTTCAAATGAAAATGTTTGTCTCAATTGTCCTCGATGGCCCTTAGATATATTGACCAACTAGAAATTAAATGCAGGATTTCAGCGGCACAAAACAGACTCTATACAAAACGAGCATTGCACATGAATAATTTACAAGAATTAGAAATGTACCAGGTCACACCTCGCAACATAGAGAGGTATGGAATTGGGACAATGTCGAAAGAACTAAAGGGTGCAGGCCACTGAGACATTAGCACAGCCCAAATGAACAGAAACACTAGAATAAGGTCAGTAGCATTAATGGTCGAGAATGTTCTCACTAGTGCATCTGATGCCCTTACTCTACACTTTCTAGGGGCAGTTTCTTGAGTTGTTATTGCTTTGTAGACACCAGGGAACAACCCAGAAGCCTGGCATCTGGGCTACTGTGCCAAACCTAACAGTTGGGGGCATGTTAAAGTGTGAGAAAAGTTAAATATCCCCCACAATAGGGCTTTTTTCCCGGTCATAATATATACTGGTTTTCTGTCCATTTTGAGGACTTGGTAAAATGTAAGCTTTTGTGCATCCAGAATCATGATATCCTACTGAGGCAGTTAGAACTTTGGCATGCATGGTAGTCCATCAGTGATGATAAGATTCTGGTTTTGTACTATCTTGGCACACCTATTTCCTGGCTACATGCATCTAGTGTGACTCTTTCCTAGAACAATTTTCAATTGGCACCAGATCATTGCTGGCAGTGCAAGCTCAGACCTCATCTCTCTGCTCAGTCTAGCCTGTGTATCATCCAATACTCATGGCCTTGGTGAACTGCTGCAGAATAACATCATCACTTGCCGTTACATCAGTGGCATAGTGCCTGAAATCCCTTCAAATGCCATTATGCTTTTCTATTAACACTTGATATAGTGTTTGGAAGAACAAGCCTTGAACCATAATCTCATCAACAATTTGCTGTGGACTTTCTGGCGGTTTCTGGTGTATATAAGGTCTAGTGCTAATCGGTGCTATTTCCTTCCTGGAGATGTGATCAAAAGACGATTCTCTTTATTAAGCAACATCCTAAATTTCCCAGACTTCCTCAGTTCATAACCTATATGTATAGAGTCTGATTCTGCACTTCATTTGCATTATTTGAGTAAAAAATCTGTTCAAACTGTTGTTTTTCTGCATGCATGCTGGTTGAGAATCGTAAGAATTGCCCATGTGCTGCTGATGTAGGGTTAACACCAGAGGTATCAAATAAGTCTTTAAAGGTTGTTGTACTGCCAAAGTTTTAGTTGGAATCTAGCATGAACTCAAACCATTTAAAGTATGATATCATGCGGTGTCCTTCCTTAAGGACTGGAGTTCGGTTGATATCAAACTCTAACAATGCATTGCCATATAGCAAAAGAGCATTAAGATGAAAGCTGTAAATAATTTTGTTGTTTGGGCTTCAGGCATAGCATCTTTACAACCTAGGGTCATCTTTCATCTCAATATTTAGTTGATAAACATGAATGTTATACCATCTGTGATCTAGAAATTGCTACTTTTCTCTTCCACTGGGGTCTGGTTTAATTTGGTGGGTTGGTTATGAATGAGTGGAGAAATTGTCTCTGATAGGGCCAACCCTGGCAGAAGGAGGGCAATCTGATGCAAAACGGAGTGAGCATCATTATTTGTTGAATGGGCTGAATGAGGAATACATGCTTCCTATTGTCTGGAGAACACAGCTGTGGCCCCAAGAGGCCTCCATAACAGGTAAATCTCCAAAACTCACATTTTCAGTGAGCGAGGTTTTGTATGTTTTGTGGTCACACAGCACTGTATGTGTTAAATTTACCATTTCACCCCGGAAGCAATGGCATATTTTCCATTTGTTACCATATCTTGATCAGCAATAACAACTGTTATCCCATCAGCAATAAATGCTTCAGAGATTATTTCCCTGCAGCTTAAAAAGTATTATTAAGAAAATCACGTCTCCCGATACTCTCTTAATTAATCATTGGTATTTGACTTGTCTGTTCAATAAAGAGGAAACACTCAGCACGTGCCTTTCCAGAAGCAGTGTACTTTTACTAAAACACAAATCCGCCGATAAAAGCATTAAAGGTAATTATCATGGGGGGAAAAAAATGCTTTTGTGTTTTGAACTTTGAAAATGTATGTTAGTGTCATGGACTTCAAGTTTATAGCGAATTTAAGTGCCAGATTTATTTCTCATGTGCATTATATTGAGATGGAATGTCAACTGAATGGTGGGTAGACATACTTTGTCTCTGTAAGAGCCAACTCTTTTTCTCCTTCTCGTAACATATTTTTTTTAGGTGCTAACATCTTACATTCCTTGCTTAATAAAACTTGTACATATGTCATAGATGTGTTGTAGATTTACTAATATGTGAAAAGTTAGAGATGCTAAGTAATCTTTTTAAGAACCTCCTTTACATAAAAACAAAATATGTTTTTTGTGCATGCTTCACCATTCCCCAGTCCAGGAATTGTTATCTGAAGGCCAGTTATCTCGGGATAGATATGTGCTAAGGGTCTAATCTAAGCGCTAATCCATGGCAGGTGTCTGGAATGAAATAATATCAGGTGAGCTCCAAAATCAACCACACTTGAAGTTTTATACATTACAAAGTAGTATTAAGGAAATGATGATGTATGCAGACGTATGCTAATTTAAGCAAATGTCTGCATTACTGGTTAAGCATAATAAGGACCATCAACAATCAAAGATTTAGGCATTGCTTAATTAAACGCTAATGAGGATATAATTTAGTTTTATCTAATATGCTTGCTCTTGGTGCTAATGGGTTAAATATAACATAAAAAAATAGATTTAAGACCATCAAACTCAACCTTTCACATTTACCTGTTGCTGCTGCAGATCGAAATTATAAAAAAGAAAGTCATTTCCAACTGTGCTTCGAAAAAAGGAAAAAAGACCCTTATTCATTCACACATTTACCAGAATCAGCAACCTATACAACTGATATGATCAAAGAGACAGATAATCTCATCCATCCTCTGAATAATTTACTCCCCTACCACCACAACCGCCTTCGTCCATAATGTAGCCGTTGGCCACCATTTCTCTACATTCCGAGATACAACCTGAGTAGAGGGGATGTTAGAGGGAACAGATTGCTTCCAAGAATCTTTGTCAAAAGGACAAATGAACAACCCCATCTAACTCTTTCCCAGCTAAGTATCAATTCTTTTGTTCTTTAATTTCTAGATGGCCTCTTTAAACTCAGCGTAACGCTGCTTTGTAAGTCGAGACGTGAATGCTGTCATGTCATATATGTTTCTATTGGTGGACATATTACATCTGGGGTCAAGAATTAGGATGCTTTATTTTTTTATTATCCCCACAACATGCCTTTACCATGAAAAGGTAGGGTAGCAGGGCAAGCAAGAACTCTCTTTTACCTCATGTTACAGCATCATTAATACTCAGGTCCAGGGTCTGCTGATAAATCATGCAGTGGTAAGAGGTTAAGAAGATAAGAAGGGTCCTTGCTACATTACCATTTCTGACCCACCTTTTTAGTTATAGCACCTTATGTTGCACATCATCAAGGGACAAGCATTAAATACTATCAAATATTTATAATCAATTGACTAAACCCAGAGCAGGCAACCAGATGTTGTGAACTACATCTCCCATAATGCTCCATCAGCCCATAATGCTGGTAAAGCAGCAGCAATATTCCAAACATTAAAATGTATTTAGTGGCTTTATAGCATTATTTATACCATTGGAATGAAACAGGATTATTTCTTGAAGCTTTACCTAATCTGCCCTAAAATTAATATTACTTCCTGAAGATGATCATTTTCATTATCAGTGCACATACCATAACATCCAGTGATACTTATGCAGCCATTACCTCCACAGGGGTGCCAGTGTTATGTTACTAATTTGCCGTGCACCTGCACGCATGCTACTATAGAGCTAATCCATGCGCAAGATAATGCACAAGCTAACAAAAGTGACAGAAATTTGCTACCTGCTCTTAGAGAAGATGGAACTCCTCCTGTCATTCTGCAGTTTATTTTAGTAAGCTGAAATTAGGAAATAAGAGATCACACTTAATTAGAAAAACTTGCAACACGAGAAGGATTTCAACGAGCATGACTGAAGACACTAAATCCCTTTTTTTGCTGTAGAAATGCTAATGTGGCAAAGGAAAACGAAAGAGATGAAAGATTAGCTGTAACACGCATTTTATTATAATTAGGACTAACACAAACATTTTCTGTATTGTGGACACCTCATATATGGTGTAACAATGTCTCGCATTTATTTCACATTGTTAGGAAATAATAATTATAATAATAACAAAGTATTTAACCAGGAAAGGTACATTCGGAATACTCTGGTTTTCAAGTACATCCTGGGGATGTTACCTTAGCCCAACATCCAGGGGTTGTTACTAGTCCTGTTGTTCGAAGAATTCCTGTGTGATGAGGCTCATTCCGAGTAAAAGGTAGAAAATGTGGCTCCGCCAATAAGAAATTAATGTGAACAAAGATTCTCACCCCCACAGCCAACCGTTGTCCTATTATTATTTGTAGAGTATTTCAAAGGAGGTAGGGTGTGCATAATAAAAGTGTAATGATTGGTTGTGGGTCATCATGCCAGGAACAAATTTCAGAGTATGTACTGAGGAAGCTGTTTGGAGACATGGCTAAAACTGTATAAAGCTGAAAAACTCAAAAAAGAATAGAGGACAAACATGTGCATGGAGCGCCCTTTTAATTTGTGGGCATGGGCCATCTACCTCGTCTTGGGAGAGGGTCATATAATGTAATATTAGGTATAAACTACATGAAATACAGGGCATCAAAGAAAGGAAATACAAACTGACTGGGTAACAAGTCTTTTACAACTGTATATATATATATATATATATATATATATTTATTTTATCCATTCCACCCCCTACATACACTCCCACACAACACACTCCCCACATTCATTAGAAAATATAAGTCCCCAATATGTACCTGACTCATATTTTGCTTCTCCTAGTTATACACTTCACATTGCATCAATGACTCAGTTTATTGTCTATCTCCCATATTTCCACTCCCCAACTTGTGAGACTTTCCACATGTTCCATCTTCTCCCCCTTGTGTCCATCTCCTCATATTGCCCCTTACTCAACTCTCTTCCTCTTGTGCCCACATCTCCTCATGGTGTCTTTGCCCCTTTTTTGTCTATGCCCTCCTAGTGACTAGATTTCCCTGGCCCTTCATTGTGACCATGTCCTCCTCATGTCTAGGATGCCCTACTGTGTCTCTCTTTATGTCTTTGATTACATGACCATGTCCTCCATATGTCTATGTTCCCAAGTTTCCCTACTATGACTTTTTTCCCTCTTTTCTCTTTCGCCATTGTCCCCTTTGTTCTTAGGCACCCACGGCCCCCTGTGTCTATGTGTCTATGTGTCTATGTTCTGCCCTTTTGTCTATGTCCCCCCTTTTTTAATGGCTCCAAGTCCCCCCCCCCCCCCCCCCGTGTCTTTGCACCTTCGTGCCTATGTTTCCAGGTACCCCTCTTGTCCCTATACCCCTCCCTTGTGCCTATGTCTACATTGTCTTTTGTGGTGTGGTGTGGTATGGGATTTAGAGTTCTTAGACAGATCATGCTCTGTTAGGACAGTGCATTTAAGTTGTGTACAGCATATATATATATATATATATATATATATATATATATATATATATATATATATATCATAATGTTTAATTACCTTGCAAGATTACTGTCTGATCAACAACAACATGTTAAAGTGAGTAGAAGGAGGAGGGTATCCAAGGAGGAGGGTATCCAAGTTGCTCTCAAATATATAATAAAGAAATTTGATTCATTATGGTTTGGTTTGTGCCTTCTCTTACATAAAAAAAAAACAGAGAAAAGAACTGGACATTGAAAAGATAGAACAAAGGAGAATAAGACCAACAGATTCATATCCATAAGCAGGCCACCTGGCCACCCATGACTAGTGTTAGTGTTATGTTATATGTATATATGGAGCAAAAGGGTTGCATTCACCTGAAAATGCAAGATTATAAGTGCAAACTTTAAGGGTTTGTCTCTTTAACTCTGCACATAATTAAAAGGAGCCATCTGATATTAACACTGGCCCAGTTGGTACTATCCAATCAGGTCTGGTAACCAGTTAGAGATGTTCTTCCTCAAACTGACTTGAATGAAGGCGATCACCCATAATATGATGTCTTAAATTTAATTTGATGATAATTGTGTTTCATACCAATTCCAGAAAGCCAGTTATTAAAGAGATAATGTAGGGGGATTTAACCATTTAAACTCGATAGGGTTTAGTGAATTTGAATATATGAAAAGAAAAATGCATTATGTTTTTTTTCCCAAAATAAATTAAAATTTAACTATCTTTTGCAGCTATTCTTGATGATGGGACGAAAATTAGTGTGGTGATTCAGTCGTACTCAAGCTAACACTTCACAGGTTACAAAGTTTCTTCATTAAAAGGGCTTTTTCCCAATGATCTCATCATTCTGCATCTGCTGAGACCAACAATTATAAGAAATGTAATACTGTGGAAGGGGGAGCGAAGATGCAAGGTTTATATTTTAATTATTATTTCTTTCTTTTTGCATGATCATGTGCAAGAGACATTTTCAGCCTTTGCTACTCAAGTAGTAATTAAAACCTTTACATTTGTTTATTTTTAACAACCTTTAAGCGAGCAGAAAGTTAGCACTTTTAGGTATCCACAATGCATAGCAGTTTGTAATACATGGAGATATTAGATAGATAGACAGACACAGACAGATAGATAGAAAAAAGTATTTGATCCCCTGCTGATTTAGAATGTTTGCCCACTGACCAAAAAAAATGATCAGTCTATAATTGTAATGGTAGGTGTATTTTAACAGTGAGAGACAGAATGTCAAAAAAAGTTATACATTGATTTGCATGTCAATGAGTGATTTGATCCCTTCAACTTAGTATTTGGTGTCAAAACCCTTGTTGGCAATCACAGAGGTAAGACTCTGTTTGGAATGGAAATAAACTGTACAAAAAAGATGGTTTGCATCTTTCTCAAAAGGGAACAAATGTTCTCAGTGAGCAGTTCAGAGGTTTTGCTAAGATGTATTTAAACTAGGAGGGGGGGGCAAAAGGGTGATAAAACATCAATCCAATTGTCCCCCAAAACAAGGACAGAAGGTGCCTGTAGCAAGTGTGTTAAAAAATGATAAGCTTAGTCATGTCTACAAATGCTCGCAGTTTAGGGAATAAGATCCATGAACTTGTGGCAATAATGGCAACTGATAGTGTAGATTTAGTCGCTGTTACTGAGACATGGTATAATGAAAAAAATGACTGGGACATAGCAATACCAGGGTACTCTTTATATAGAAAAGACAGGGAAGGCAAGAAAGGGGGAGGGGTGGCCCTGTATGTGAAGGATAGCATAAAATCTAGCCTAATAAAGGTTAGTGAGACGAACATAGAGTCCATTTGGGTTACGTTAGAATTTGGTAATCACACAGTAGTTCGTGTAGGTGTGATTTATAGGCCCCCAGGACAAATTGAAGAGTTAGATAATCTACTAGTTGAAGAAATAGCTAAAATGACAATGAAGGGGGAAGTTATCACCATGGGTGACTTTAATCTTCCTGATGTGAATTGGAAAACAAAAATAGCTACTTGTGCCAGAAGCACACATATTCTAAACTCCCTACTGGGATTGTCTCTAAAACAAGTCGTTGAGGAGCCAACTCGTAAAGAGGCCATACTAGATTTAGTGTTAACAAATGGAGATTTGGTATCAGATATTACTGTAGGTGAAAGTTTAGGATCCAGTGATCATCAGTCAGTGTGGTTTAATATAAGAACAGTGACTGAGTCACACAACACAAAAACAAAAGTTTTAGACTTTAGAAAAACACTACTCTACTCTACTGAAGGCAACAGAAAATTGCATTAGGCTTGTCAGTAAAAGCAAAAAATTCAAGAAACCACTGTGGTACTCCGCAGATGTGGCCAAAATAGTAAAAAACAAAAAGTTAGCATTTAGTAATTATAAAAAAAACCCAGAGTGAGGAAGACAGAATGACCTATAAGATTAGGCAGAAAGAGGCTAAGCAAGTTATAAGAGGTTACAAATCACACACAGAAGAGAAAATAGCACAGTCAGTAAAAAAGGGGGACAAAACTTTTTTTAGATACATAAATGAGAAAAGAAAAGTAAAACAAGGATTAGTTAGATTAAAAACAAAAGAAGGAAGGTATGTAGATGAGGATAAAGGTCTAGCTGACTGCCTCAATTAATATTTTTGTTCGGTATTTACAGCTGAAAATGAAGGAAAGGGACCTCTGTTAAAAAAAAGGATAAATGAGTCATTTATTACACGTGAGTTTACAGAGGAAGAGGTTCTATTTCAACTGTCAAAAGTAAAGACAAATAAGTCAATGGGACCTGATGGAATACACCCAAAGCTATTAAAAGAGCTTAGTGGTGTACTAGCAAAACCATTAACAGATTTATTTAACCAATCATTGTTAACAGGAGTAGTCCCAGAAGATTGGAAGTTAGCGAATGTTGTGCCCATTCACAAGAAAGGTAATAGGGAGGAGTCGGGCAACTATAGGCCAGTAAGCCTTACTTCAGTAGTGGGGAAAGTGATGGAAACCATGTTAAAGGATAGGATTGTTGAACATCTAAAAACACATGGATTTCAAGATCAGAGAAAACATGGGTTTACTTCAGGGAGATCATGCCAAACTAATCTTATTGATTTTTTTGATTGGGTAACTAAAATTATAGATAAGGGTGGTGCAGTAGACATTGCTTACCTAGATTTCAGTAAGGCTATTGACACTGTTGCACATAGAAGGCTTATCAATAAACTGCAATCTTTGAGTTTGGATTCCAATATTGTTGAATGGGTAAGGCAGTGGCTGAGTGACAGGCAACAGAGGGTTGTAGTCAATGGAGTATATTCGAAGCTTGGGCTTGTCACCAGTGGGGTACCTCAGGGGTCTGTACTTGGACCCATTCTCTTTAATATGTTTATTAGTTATATTGCAGAAGGTCTTGATGGTAAGGTGTGTCTTTTTGCGGATGATACTAAGATATGTAACAGGGTTGATGTTCCAGGAGGGATAAGCCAAATGGCAAATGATTTAGGTAAACTAGAAAAATGGTCAGACTTGTGGCAACTGACATTTAATGTGGATAAGTGCAAGATAATGCATCTTGGACGTAAAAACCCAAGGGCAGAGTACAGAATATTTGATAGAGTCCTAACCTCAACATCTGAGGAAAGGGATTTGGGGGTGATTATTTCTGAGGACTTAAAGGTAGGCAGACAATGTAATAGAGCAGCAGGAAATGCTAGCAGAATGCTTGGTTGTATAGGGAGAGGTATTAGCAGTAGAAAGAGGGAAGTGCTCATGCCATTGTACAGAACACTGGTGAGACCTCACTTGGAGTACTGTACACAGCACTGGAGACCATATCTTCAGAAGGATATTGATACCTTAGAGAGAGTTCAAAGAAGGGCTACTAAACTTGTTCATGGATTGCAGGATAAAACTTACCAGGAAAGGTTAAAGGATCTTAACATGTATAGCTTGGAGGAAAGACGAGACAGGGGGGGATATGATAGAAACATTTAAATACATAAAGGGAATCAACACAGTAAAGGAGGAGACTATATTTAAAAGAAGAAAAACTACCACAACCAGAGGACATAGTCTAAAATTAGAAGGACAAAGGTTTAAAAATAATATCAGGAAGTATTACTTTACTGAGAGGGTAGTGGATGCATGGAATAGCCTTCCAGCTGAAGTGGTAGAGGTTAACACAGTAAAGGAGTTTAAGCATGCGTGGGATAGGCATAAGGCTATCCTAACTATAAGATAATGCCAGGGACTAATGAAAGTATTTAGAAAACTGGGCAGACTAGATGGGCCGAATGGTTCTTATCTGCCGTCACATTCTATGTTTCTATGTTTCTATGTTTCTAAGACGTTTCTTGAAATTGGCCACCAGGTTTGCACACATCTCAGGAGGGATTTTGTCCCACTCCTCTTTGCAGATCCTCTCCAGCTCATTAAGCTATTGAGGCTGATGTTTGGCAACTCAAACTTTCAGCTCTTTCCACAGATTTTCTATGGGATTAAGGTCTGGAAACTGTCAAGGTCACTCCAGGACCTTAATATGCGTCTTCTTGAGCCCCTCCTTTGTTGTCTTGGCTGTTTGTTTTGGGTCATTGTCATGCTGGAATACCCATCCATGACCCATTTTCAATGCCCTGGCTTAGGGAAGGAGGTTCTCACCCAAGATTTGACGGTACATGGCCTGTCCATCGTCCCTTTTATGTGGTGCGGTTGTCCTGTCCTCTTAGCAGAAACACACCACCAAGGCATAATGCTTCTACCTCCATGTTTGATGATGTGGAAGGTGTTCTTGGGTTCATAGGTAGCATTCCTCCTCCTCCTCCAAACACAGAGAGTTGAGTTGATGCCAAAGAGATCGATTTTGGTCTCATCTGAGCACAACACTTTCACCAAGTTCTCTTCTGAATCATTCAGATGTTCATTGGCAAACTTCAGATGGACCTGTACGTGTGCTTTCTTGAGCAGGGGGACCTTGTGGGCGCTGCAAGATTCCAGTCCTTCACGGCGTAGTGTGATACCAATTGTTTTCTTGGTGACTATGGTCCCAGCTGCCTTGAGATCATTAACACGATCCTCCCGTGTACTTCTGGGCTGATTCCTCACCTTTCTCATGATCATTGAAACTCCACGAGGTGAGATCTTGCATGGAGCACCAGACCGATGGAGACTGACCATTATTTTTTGTTTCTTCCATTTGCAAATAATCGCACCAACTGTTGTCACCTTCTCACCAAGCTGCTTGGAGATGGTCTTGTAGCCCAATCCAGCCTTGTGTAGGTCTACAATCTTGTCCCAGACATCCTTGGATAGCTCTTTGGTATTGGTCATGGTGGAAAGTTTGGAATCTGATTGATTGATTGCTTCTGTGGACAGGTGTCTTTTATAAAGATAACGAGCTGAGATTAGGAGCACTCCCTTTAATAGAGTGCTCCTAATCTCAGCTCGTTACCTGTATAAAAGACACCTGGGAGCCAGAAATCTTGCTGATTGATAGGGGATCAAATACTTATTTCACTGATTGACATGTAAATCAATCTATAACTTTTTTGAGTTTTTCTGGATTTTTGTTTTGTTATTCTGTCTCTCACTGCTAAAATACACTTACCATTAAAAGTACAGACTGATCATTTCTTTGTCAGTGGGCAAACGTTTAAAATCAGCAAGGGATCAAATATTTTTTTTTTCCCTCGCTGAGGGATCTAGATAGATAGTCATTTATTTTCTTAGAGTAATATAACTATTAACGGAAAATTATATGTGCTGTGAGTACCAACTCCCACACAGAATACAGAAAAATGAAAGTGGATTTTTGTATATTGTAACCTGCGTGTGTTTGAGTATATATGTATACCAAATGCCTATATTACTAGTGCTATGTAGCATGGACAGTTGTAAAGTACTTAATCTAATTTTCTGATTGGCTTTTGGGAGATTTTTTCTCTTGCATTGTACTTTTCAGCTGTCAGTCAGTTCGAGCTCTTTTATTTAGCATCAAAGAACTCCATGGATACTTTTTTTGTGTGAATTCCTAAGCAGAGTGAGCTTTTTTCACATTTGAGTTCGACATAATAGCAACATGCCACTCACACATACAGGCAAAAGCCGAAAATTTACTTAGGGTTCGCATTAAAAGCACAGAGGCACACTCTGATGCCCAAAGTATTATTTACAAATGGAAATCACACAAAAGGGGGAGGCTAAAGTGGTACACCACCTGCAAACATTGTCTGCCTTTTGAAAAATTAATTGAAACCACAGTCTAAGAACTGATGTGAAAAAAATAAAAATGTACAAAAGTGCTGCATTTTATAGATACATGGGAAGCTATCTTTCAATGCACTGCAGTACGGACCTCCCGCTGCTAATTATTGAAACAACTAAAGCTAAGCACACAACAATTCCAAGTGACATCAAAGAATGTAATATAAACAGTAGATCTGGATAAACAACATACAGACTTTAAAGAAATACATACTTTATATCACTGAAAATGGAGGCAGGAGTTAAATTGAAAATTAGCATGATATTTCAACTGTTTAAGCAGGATTATGAAATGGCATTGATAATACTAAACTGGGAACAATTTGAATTTATTGTCGGGAACCTTTATTCAGGCAGATGTCTTCCACGGGGACAATTGGGCAAATGATCATTGGAGAAAATGAAGAATGAATCAAAGACCAAGGAAGAACTATTACAAGGAGTTAAACATCTGGCCAGCAGAAAAAATACAGTGTAGAGACGTCTTGGTTCCATATAAGGTCAGTGGAGGACGCCCAATATCTAAAATCATATTGATAAGGTGAAATGAGCTTCCTACTTCTTTGAGTCTTATGAATGAAAAGTGTTGCAGAATGTTTTTATCGTTAGATCCATCTGCTAACGCTTGTCTTTCAGAACTAATGACGAACTTATGTAAATTTTACAGGTGGCTTAAGTTAAAATGTCATTTTGATAATGAGGATAATGATAATCCTATGTTGAATAAGCATAAAACTCACAGCCTATGTAAATCGCATTCTCCCGAATTAAAGGTAAAATGTGGTAAACATTTTTTAATCTGTTTTTACAATAGGAATTGGAAAAAAAAATATGTCTCATTTTAATCAAGAAATGTTTTCTATAATAACCTCTTCAATCAAGTGAGAATGGCGTTTAAAATATTAAAAAGGGGATTTAAAAAATAAAAGAATAAGTGGGGAGCATTAAAATTCATTCATTCATTGAAATCATTTAAATTGATTACATACTGATTGAAGGGACAGTTGGTAAATAAACATGTCTAAACATTACTGTAGAGTTAGAAACATAGAATTTAATGGCAGATAAGAACCATTTGGCCCATCTAGTCTGCCCAATATATTGAAATATTTTTTAATTAGTCCCTGGCCTTATCTTAAGTCTAGAATAGCCTTCTGTCTATCCCACGCATGCCTAAACTCCTTCACTGCGTTATCCTATACCACTTCCCCTAGAAGGCTATTGCATGCACCCACTACCCTCTCAGTAAAGTAATACTTCCTGATATTATTTTAAACCTTTGCCCCTCTAATTAACCCACCAGCCTTTTTAAAACCACGTTAGATACATTCTTGACTGGAGGAGTTCTGTAGGCATATATAAGCCCATATTAAGTTTAAATTCTCACAACAGTGTGACCTATCATCTCAGGTTTTTTTTTTTTTAACTTACCTATTGTGGTGAGCATAGGGTTCTTTAAAGTTTCACTATACTTTTCCTTACATCTCTAAGCTTTTAACCTAGAACTGCAACTGTGAATATTCTAAGGAGAAAGTTTCTAAAATACCATTGGCAGAAGTTACCTATATAAGTACAATGGAGATGAAGCTCTTGCTTAATAAAATTCTCTCTGAGAGGGTTATAATACTGCTAAATAAAATATAGTATAAAGCCATATAATCTAGGCATATTAAGATATATTTCTATGTGGTACTATGATACATATGTGAAACTTGCCAAAACAGTGAAAATGCTCCTGATGTTTCCTAAAAACTGTATTTTTCTGTGCGCTGTTACTGATTCTGCATTTTGTATAAATGTTGGTCCTTCGAGTAGCAGCACTTTTGAGAAATGCATGTTCTGGGTTTAGTTTTAATGTGTATATTTGGAATCTAAACTAGATTCCTCTTGGGTTGTGCACCCCACCCATCCACTATAGGTGCCCTTTTAGAGGTGACCACAGGAAAGCATAAATTTGAGGAGAGCCTCTGGAAGCAGTTTGAGCAGTAAGTATTGCAGATAGCACATTTATGTCTCATGTTAAAATTATTGTAGGACCCAACAATATTGGGACTATTGTGACGTAGTGGTGGGCTTAACAAGATATGGCCATATGGTGTCATGAATCCCCATATTTGTGTGCTGAGATAAGTGATTTTAAGTAGCCCTGTAAAATGTAAAACTGTCTTTTTTACGTATGCGCTGTTCCATAATCTGTATTTTGTATACATGTTGGTCCTTACAGAAACACCACTGCTGATAAATGCCTGTTTCGGGTGTGCCACCAATTTCCTTTTTTCTCTGAAGATATCATCATTCACATGATCTTAACAGACATGGTAATCAATTTTTTGGGGGGTGGGGTGGAGGGGTGGGGAAATATCACACATGTTGAGATGTGAAGAGGTGAAAATGGATTATGTGCCAAATGTCAGGACTCAAGTCTTTAAACTCAAAGGTGGGGCCCTCTACCTTTTGTATCTGTCTGCTTATAGTTTACCCAGTTGTACGGCACTGCGGAATATGTTAGTGCTTTATAAATGCAAGTAATCATTAAAAAATAAATAGGTAGAAAAACACATGTTTAAAGAATCTTGTGAGTATAATTTTCATAGTACAATTAGTACTATTAGGGAAAATGTTGGATACAGCTGTATAGAGTTTTTTTGTTAGGTGCAGGACACTCTTATTTGTAAACTAAAATGTACCATGGTTAACGATTTAGTTATTATAATTATTACTATCAATTCAATTTCAACATTCAATTTCACGCATCGATTAATCAAGGCATATTTTGTAACATTTTCATTTTCAATATTTAACTAATATTTTTTTGTCTATTAAAATAGAGCCGTTGAAGATTAGTGAAGACAATAATGACATTTAAAGAGATCTTTGCAGAATAGTTTCATTTTAAGTCACCCACAATCAGATGCTATTGGATAGACTGAATATATTTATGAAAGCCATATCAGTGTGCCCACATTCCTATTTTTATTCTGCAACATGAGAATCTGCTTTGGTCAGCTTTCCTTGCGCAGCTGAAAAAATGATATCGTATGTAGGAATTGAAAGTTATCTGAAAAAAATTGTGCTTAAACACATATAAAGCAAACCATAAAAAAAACCAAAAAAAAACAGATTAGTGTTCTAGTGTTTAAGTATGTATTATAAATGTGTGGATGCCTATCACTGATATGGTGATAAGAACACTTAGATTTGTCTTAATATACTGATAAAGTCCCCTTGAGATTTATCAGTTACCTTAAATTTCACATTGCTTCTACAATCACAGTGTAACTGAGCTTCCTGTACCCCGGTTGGGTACCTCCGCCGACGAATGCTCCTTGTGCTCACCAAGGACCATGAGCACCGCACCGGACACCATAAACACTTCAGACCCCATGAACTGCCACAGCTTGGTTGGGGTCTCGCCGTCTCCTACCCACCCTGGACCTACGACAAGGCTCCAGGTTCCAGTGGGTGAACCTCTCTTCCTTCAGAGAGCGAAGCAGGAACAGCTCTTAGAAGAGCTAGTGATTATTCAAGGTAGTATGAAGAGCATAGTCATCCTTTGTAGCAGTTTTCCACAATAAGAGACAGAACTCAGTATTAAGGGTGAAGTAGAACAGAAGGTTTATTGAACACACTAGCCTTTTATACAGTTTTCACAGCAAAGGTGACACCCGGTGGACATAGTTGGGCACCGAACACAAATCGAACACAAATCATACAGGCCAATCAGAAACAGTGTGATCATAAATAACACTCCCACATACTGTACACAATCCCTCCCCTCTGCCTGTGATATAATTACTGAAGACAATCGACTAACTCAATTAACTCTAACAGAAAAAAACATACATTTTTACAAAGTCTGAAAAATACCCCAACATAACATATCCCCATCCCCTGATAGCCCTGATCTGGGTGAACAACATACCCAAAAATCACCCAGATCAGAGTAGGGTTCAAAAGTTTCATGGAAGTCTCTTTTAACCGACCGCACGCATGATTTCATGCCCAAAACAGTTCCAGAGAATTTGGCTGTGCGGCCAGTCCATTTCCAATGGCTAAGTTCACTTCAAATGCACGAACGGGTGCCGTTCGTGCACAAAGTCCATGTTGAAGTGCAGTTCGAATTGTCGAACAGCGTTTGACTCCAGTCGAATAGTCAAAGTCCAGAGAATTTAAAGTTTCAGCGTTCGACTAAATAAAATGGCCGCCGCCACTTGTTCGAATGTTGAATGGCGGCCACTTCGACTACTTCAACACTTCGGCTGCTTGGGTTATTTTTGACAGTTGCAGGAGAGGAGTCATGTGGGAGGGTGGGGGTATGAAAACCCGCTAACAGTTTAAGTGATATGCTTTCCTGAAGAAGTGTGTTTTCAAAGACATTTTGAAGAAGTGGAGACTGGGTGAAAGTCTAACGGAGAAGGGAAGGGAGTTCCACAGAAAAGGTGCAGCCCTGGAGGCGAGCATCAGATGTGGGAGTACAGACAGAGGATAGCATTATGTAGGGACTTGTAAGCAAGCACCAGAATCCTAAATTGAGCCCTATATCTAACCTGAAGCCAATGTAGGGACTAACAGAGGGGGAGCTGTGGGAGGTGCGCATTCATTATAGTTTAAAGCGGTGCAATCTGGGTACAAGTAAGACCACTGAGAAGGAGATTGCAGTAGTCTTCTACAGAGTTTCCACTTGTTGCGTGTGAAGTTGGACTATTGAGTGTAGAACATGTTTTCCTTTAAGATTCTTGATGCTTCTTCCCAGCTACATTGCATATAGGCATAGCCTAGCTATGGGATCCTGGAATTTTATACAACTAGTGCAACATGGAAAACCACCTAAGTGGAATGCCCCTTAAAGACCAATAGAAGCAAACACCATGGTAAAGCTAAATTAGAAGGCTGGACAACTTAGATTTGTGTTTGAAGAATGTGAGCTATATTTTTGTTCTTGCCATCCAACCATTACTATATGCTATAGCTCATACTGCATAGAATTTATAAAGGCGGCTGGCCTCCATGCTCCATCTCCATAGCTCAGAATATCAAGAATATCGGAAATGTATGCGCTCTGAGCCATTGAGAATGTTTGAATTAAATGCTTCCCTATGAGAAGCATTTCATTGGACCACAGAGAGGAAGTAAGTGACATGGTGTGATGTTGGGAAAATGCTTGGAGGATCCTTGCCCAGCTCTGGATTCCAGGTAAGTTTTAACCTAATTACTAGCATTATTAGCATTTTCTAAAGTAGTATGAGGGGACCTATTAACCAGTGCCCAGTAGATCACTAAAAAATAAATATATATATATATATATATATATATATATATATATAAAGGGTTGGAGTAACCCTTTAACAAAGACATACATAATCCAGTGTTATATATTATTTGTGTCAAAAAGAGTTCAGAACAAGTATACAAAACAGGAAAATACAAAGAAAATTAAAAAAGTTGCTTAAAGAGACCATGTTGTGTCTATAATGTCACAAATCGTACCTCTAGACTGGCAGCTGAATGATAGCATATAAGTAGGTTAGCAGAGCAAATAATTGTGGAACAGAATCAGGGGATGTGGAGTAAGGCTCAGGCATTCATATCCATGTGGCTAATTTGCTGTAGACATTGTTATACAGTATTGTTATTCCCTCATCTAGCACAGTACATACATAAAATTAATAGACGTTTGAAATTGAACTAAAACTGTGCAGGGGAAATGTTCCGTAAATGGACATTTCACGCACAAAATATGTACGATAACAACAAACCAAGTGGGAGTGAGACACATTTCCAAAAGCCTCTACATAGTAATTCCTCTTTGAAGGGAATGAAAAGTACAGTAATCGTTTGTGGATTCGTAGGTGTTCATGCATGTGCAAATAGGAGCACAACAGAGCCTATGTTTTAACATATGTATATTTATATGAGTATTTTTTATGTTTTATTTTTGAGCTACAACAAATAATTGTGGGTGCCTAATGCATTCTGGACAATCTTTTCAATTGGAAAACTCGTAAAGCTGAGGCTGAACTATATCATGGGTATAAAGAAAAGCTGAATTTTGCCAAAAAGTCAATTTCTTTTTCTCAACATGTCCGGATCATCGGTGAGTCCAATCTACTTTCAAATCAAATTTTGAAGAGACAGTTGGAGACCTCTAGGTCAGTCCAAAATAACTGCATGGCAGAGAAATGATTTAAGGACCACAGAGTATTCTTCCAAGTGATAAACACCTTTAATAAAAATTATGTCTCCAACAGCAAGCAGAAAGTGTATAAAAATGAGTTTATATTTACCAGTTAAACAGTTTCAGGGGAACTGAATAATTAATGCTCAAATTCTCTCAGAATTGATATAAACCTACCTATTGTGCTTCTCTGACAGAACAAACAAAAGCTATCTATCCTGACATGAAAATAAACCATGCTGCTAACTTGATTAGAGAGAAATCAGGATCTCACCCTCGAAGACACACAAGCATAAGCACTTGAATTTATCGTGATTATCCTATTCCTTGCTATTCAGGAATAACAAAAGAGTCTTCTATTAGACTAAATATTTCCGTTGCCAGACTCTAACATTAGACATTTCTCAGAGCCTGCCCTGTCAGTGCTAGGAACTTAGGAAGATTCAAATATTCGTTCCTCGGTGTCTTAAAACAATGGTCTCCGTGGATTTGATCTATTAGCTGCCATCTAAAAGCGGTGCAGCGCTACGAAGTTAGTAGTTGATATAATAAATAAGGTGGCACACACATTCGGAAACATCTACCCACAGTGATGGTGAAGCCTAGATCCTTCTTAATAAAATAAAAGGGCTCTATAGAATTCTAAAGATTATCACAATAGACATTGAAACTATTCTCCCTGAGCTTCTGGACCTCCCAGGAAAAACAATCTGCAGTCTCAATTTACTTTCCAAACACACAGTACAGCCACTAACTCCTCTAAATACACCATAGACTCTAGCCCCCCCCCCCCCCAAACACACCCTACAGTCCCAATCTGCAACACACACAAATACCAAAGTCCCTGTACTTCACAACATACCCACACTACAACACCTACCCTCTAAACACACATACAATAGCTCCTACCCAGATACAGCCACTATTTCCATGCCCACACATGATACACCACAATCAGCCCCATCCACACACAATCCACAAGCACACAAGCCTCTGTCCTATACATGCAACCCTACAAGCATCCTTCCCCTGCACATCCACATCCACACTAGTAGTATATTCTACACACATGCACTCCTACAAGCAATCTGCACCACATAGACAACCCCACAAGCAGCATCTGCAAACATGAAACCTCAAAAGCAGCATCCCTGGAAATAAATGATAACACAAGTAGCCTACACTCACAAATGCAACACACAAAGCAGCCTCCACCACACCTCCAACCACACAAGTATCATCTCCAGAAACAAGTAACACTACAAGTAGTCTACCCTCACAAGTGCATGTGGAAAGTAGCATTGAGTAGACTGGCACTGGGGCCGCAAGGAGAGTAAGTCCAGTCCTGAGAAGCAGAAACATGAGATTTGCGCTGTGACTGGCTATCACTGCTGTTCACGAAATACTATCTCCTGCTCCAGAACTGGGAGGGATTTGATGCCACATCCAATCGGACTAGCACAAGCCCTACTCACATAGAGAGTACAGCGTCACAATGTATATTGCCTAATAGTGCTACTTCACCTATATCCAATAGTAAAATATCTTTAAATTCATTGTGGTCGGGCAGGTGCGTATGGTTAACATGATCTTGTCCAAATCTAATTACAGAAACTGTAACCTGTGATGCAAAAATAATGCTGTCAGAAATTTAACACAGCACTATGCAAAAAATAAAACATTGTCTCCTCTATAAAACTCTTTATTTTATCTTATTATACAAAATATTCTAGCACTGTGCCTGTTCTGAGATGGAACCCTGGGTCTGCCGTTTACTCAGCATGGTATATCTGATTCCATTAGATAGCCAATCGTTCTCTTTGATAAAGTTCCACAAACTTCACAACTCTGCTAATATTTCCAGGGTATACCTGGGTATTTTCTTCATGTGCTCAGATTCCCGAGGGAAATCTGTCAAGGCCAATGTGTCATTTTAATAAGCTCTCTTTCAGGCACTCTCTCAGTGCAAGTTTGGTGCATTCTTGTCACCAGGTGTGGGAGCAAAATGTCTTTAAATATTGGCAGAGAAAGAAGGAAGTAAGGAAAGCTTCAGCCTTAATATTATCACAGCACAGTCCTGCTGAGTGATATTGTATTTTAAGAGTGCATGTACAGATACTAATTTTAGAGAGATTTTCTTGAAGTAACATTAGATGGGAGCAGGAGAAGAATGGGATTAAAAGTAAAAACAAAATGCTATAAGGTAAAATCTGTGTGTTATATGGTATTATGCATATTTTCATTATAAATAATTTACACAGAAAAAAAATGTGATGACAAGCACTTTAATCTCAAATAATACACTGATCAGCCACAACATTAAAACCATTGATAGGTTAAGTGAATCATATTAAGTGATATCTTTACAATGGAATCTGTCAAGGAGTGGGATATATTAGGCAGCGAGTGAACAGTCAGTTCTTGAATTTTATGTCCTGAAAGCAGGATAATGTGCAAGCAAAAAGATATTAATAACTTTGACAAGGGCCATATAGTAATGGCTAGATGGGTCAGAGTATCTCCAACATGACAAGTCTAGTGGTGTGTTCCCGGTATGCAATGGTTAGTACACACCAAAGTAGTGCAAGGAAGGACAACCGGTGAACAGATGTCAAGGTCATAGGCTCCCAAGGCTCAATGAGGAATGAAATGGCAGAAGAAGGAATTACGGGAAGAAGGCAGGCCAGCGGAGGGAGGTAGTGTGTTCTCTGGGAAATGTTCTGATGGGAAATTTTGGGTCTTTGCATTCATGTGTATGGTACTTTGACATGTACCACTGTAACGGATCACCTGGCACCCCGACTGGGTACCTCTGTTGATGGATGCTCCTAGCGCTTCCTGAGGGCTCCAAGCACTCCAGCCAACACCATACCCACCGTAGACTCCTCCAGAGAGCAAGGCAGGAACAAGCTCTTACAAGAGCTTAGTAGTGATTTAGCAAGGGAGTATGACAAGCATAGCAATCCCTTGTAGCAGATTCCCCCAATAAGAGACGGCACTCCAAATTGAGGGTGAAGTAGAACTGAAGCTTTTAATCAAACACTCTGCTTTTATGCCCATTCTACAACCATAGTACTGCCCACAGGGTTTTGAAGTACAACCAATCAATACGTACAATACACTCAGACACTCCCACAAAAAATCCTCCCCTCTGCCTGTGATACAATTACCTTACACAATGGGTTAATGAAATTATCACAGGCAGAGAAATACAGTTTTTACACATGTACTGTAACTTTAAAAATATACATTCAATCTTCATAAAAATATATATTAAATATTGTTATTCAGCACACTTTAATTATAAAAATAGTCAACATTCAGCCAATTCCATCCAGGGGTTAAAAAGTTAGCTGGAAGTCCTTTTATGAGCGACCGCAAGCACATTTTCAAGCACATTTTCATGCCCAAAACGGTTCCAGAGAATCAGGCTGTGCGGCCAGTCTATTTCCCATGTTAAAGTCAGTTCAAACAGACGAACGACAACTATTCGAATTGTTGAATGCATTAGTTACAGGGAAGGTAAAACTTCAGCGGTGTTCATGCCATTCTGTAGCCGATTTTAGTTCCATGAGTTTGATGGCACACACCGCTGACTGCATTCAAATGAATCAAAATGGCCGCCGCCACGTGTTCGGTTTTCTAATGGCGGCCACTTCGACTACTTCGGAACTTCGGCTGCATCCGAAGTGCCATGCCAAAACTGCAGGTCCTTTCCCAAAGTACTTAAAGGGCCAGAAACAGCACAATAAAATACAAAATGCCCAAATACTGTATTTAAAGGGCCAGATCTTCCAGGGTCCATAATCACATGGCAAGGTCGGTGGCGAGTGGCGAGGTCGGTTTCGCCACAACCACCTATCTAGAGATGGTTGCAAAGCATGTACACCCATTCATGACAATGTTGTTTCCTGATGGCAGTGGAAGCATGGTGCAGTGGAAATGTGCCCTGCAAAAATTGTTCAGTGATAGTTTGAGGAGACTTACCATAAGTTCAAGGTGTTGCTTTTACCTCCAAATTCCTCACATCTCAATCCTGTTGAGCATCTGTGGCATGTGCTGGCTCAACACATCTGATCCATGGAGATGCAACCTAGAAACTTCTGAGACTTAAAGGATCTGCCACTAATGTCTTGGTGCCAGAAACCACATGAGTCGTTCATGGATCTTGTGGAGTTCATGCTTCTATGCATCAGATCTGTTTTGGCAGCATGAGGGGGACTTGCATGATATTGGCCAGGTGGTATTAATATTGTGGCTGATTAGTATATAAACTAGCATAAAGGAGATAAGTGAATGACAAAACACTAAATAAAAAAACTTTGCAATTGTTGCTACCATTATAGAGATGACTTGTAACCTAAAAGATATAAAATAACTACAGAAACCAAACAATACATAAGACAGCAATAGTCCACGCCAGAATGAAATTCAACAAATAATCCTCCACAAACGTGTAAAATATACAAACTAGGCTCGATGTAAATATCTCAGTGGTACTGGTACTTAGTGAATGATAATTAAAATATTCAGTATTTAAATAGGGAGTACCTAGCAGGATATTCACCTAGCAGGAAAAAGGTCCACAATTAGAAAGTAGATTGGTAGTAGATGTACATGTTGTGGCCAATGGAGTTCCAAGAATGTCGCTGGTAAACTTCCTGTAAGTGTGCTGGAACAAGAGAAATACAGTAAATGCTACTTTTCATTTAAAAAGAAATATCATAGAAATGTTTGATTTATTTTTAATCTCTTTTTTATATATTTTGCACCATTTAATCTCAAAGCAAGCCCTCCATTATTAACAGAGACCCCTGCAATTATTACAGACTATTTCAGCTGGCAGGAATTAAATCTCAAAAATAAAAAAAAATGCAAATTCTTTAACAAAATACACCCACAGGTTAAACAATTCAAACACCCAGTTATACTAATCCCACTAAGTATATCACATCTTTAATGGAACATACTGTTTTTTAGCTCACTGCCATATGCTGTGGATTACAACTCTCATTGTATGAGACATGCTAAGCATTAGGTGTCATTCAGTGTTATATCAAAGGACCACTAAAGTCACCCAGACCACTTAATTTCAATGAAGTGGTCTGAGTGCAGTAGTCCTGTAGTTGTTACCCTGCAATGTAAAACGGCAATGTATTTAGGGTTAAACACACCTTCCTGATGTCTTCCTGACAGCTACTAGAGGTGCTTCCTTTACAACGGCCGAGTGAAACCCATGTGGCCAAATGCAGCTCATATTTATTTATTTATTTATAAAATATTTTACCAGGAAAGATACATTGAGATTTCTCTCGTTTTCAAGTATCTCCTGGGTCCACAAAACTGGCTCCATTACATTCAATGTTCTCCTGAGACAGAGTTGGGGAACCTTTTGTTGTGGACTACATCTCCCTTGATGCTTTGCCAGCATTATGGCTGTAAGAGCATTATTGGAGATGCAGTCCAAAACATCTGGAGGGCCAAAGGCTCCCCACCCCTGTCCTATGAGAAGCATTTGGGTGCGTATGTGCATTGCTGCGCATGCGCATCTGCCCCCAATGCTCATCTCTGGATTGACCATCAGTAAGAGAGTCTGTGGAGATAAGAAACCTTTTTTGAAAGTTTTTACTGGATAGGGCGGGGGCTAAAACTAATAATGCACTAGGACAGGTTTATATTCTTAACGCTATAGTATTCCTTTAATTGTGATGGCAGGTTCAAAAAAATATCTAATGCGATAACTAATATCTATGCTCCAAATACATGGACTTAATGACAAAAAAATTTAGAAATACCATTCACCGCTATACAATATAAGTCGAGGTGACGAGGCAAATTTTAATCGTTCTTTAATTATACCTAGAGAAGATATGGGGAGGAGTAAGAAACTGTTGCCAACTGTAGTCACATTGTCACATTGTCATATAACTCGATTGTTGTAAATTGAATCCCAGATGGCAAAACCTTGCCAAGCTTAGCTGATCTTGAGAAATGCTCCATCTCAGCTTTAATTACAGATTGGCCGTTTTCGTCTGAATTTTGGGTATTTGGATATAAGTTACAGAGTTTAGTGAATATGCACCCAAAACTCACAAAGTCAAACCTCTTAGCCCGGTTGGCTTCTAATTGTGTGCATTTTTTTTTGTGAAGGCTTTTATAAAAGATTTTTTTCTATAAAACAGTTTTGAATGAGATGAAGATAATCATGTACGCATTTTGTTTTGTGTATTTTTAAGTCTTACTTATTTTCTAGCATTAACTGGTACAAGAGAAGAAGGGTTTTCAAGAAAAGATGACTCTTAATTAATAAATCACAACAGTCATAATATGTTTGACAGCAAAGATTTTATCATCTATCATAAAAGATAACCTAGAACATTGCTAAATATAGGGAATGTTTGCACTGATACTGCCAATTTTAGTGAGCAAATGTGTGGAGGCTGAAAATTACTTTACAAAAAGGCTACTTCTAACTATGCCGGAATCCCCACAAGTATCAGCTTTTGCATGTTTCTCTCAAATAAAATGTGGAAAATTGAACTGAAATTATATTAACATATAGATCGTTTTATATGCTAGTTTGATTAAAATATTTGCATTTTTTTTGTATCTAGCATAGGATGTATATAGAGTATAAGCTCTGTAAAAAAAAAAACACAAAAAAAATAAATAGACAATCTGTGAGTCATATGATCCATAAAAAATGTAGCATCCTCACACAAAATGCTTTGGGGTAAGCCAGTACCCCTCTCAGAGAATTGCAAAGACACAGGAACAACTGGTTAAATCAAAGGTGATACATGTATAGGTTTTTTTTTCTAGTAATTATTTCTCCCCCCTAATTATCATGAATTGTTCTCTATTTACTGATTATCTTTGAGTAGCCCTGTATAAAATCTAACTTTTAGTGAGTTCTAGTAAGGGTAAGTCAGTGACGTAACGCAGCAGCAATTGGCATACCTTGTCGGTCAGTCTACTACCGTAGCTCTGCAAAGCGTGCTGCTAAATCCAGCTTCCATGAGTGGAAATTTGCAGTGGCTTCATGCAGTGCAAGCATGCAGAATGACTCCAAAGAGACGTGCTTTTTAAAGATTTTTCTCTGGTGTCCTCAGAAGCTAGACGCTAATCCTGGAAAAAAGAACAAACAAACAAAAAAGAAACCAGCAGGACAGTGATTATATGGGACTCAATTCTGGAACTGTTGGGAGGTATTATCAGCCATATGGTTGATTATGAAAAATAATCAGTCAGTCATCTTGATTCCTATTACTGAAAGGCTATCAGAGGCTTATCCTATGCTGAAACAATATTTTACTGTTTTGAGAAGACCCTAAAAAGTACAGTCTTTGTGTTGAAAGGGCAGGTCAACAAAGAACATTAGAATTCTATGTGTCCTTCTGAGTGGCATCACTAGGGGGTGCAGATCACAAAGGATGAAACCAGTAGATGGCTGAGGGACACCAGTAGCGTGCTAAGCAGGGGTTTCTTTCCTTCTTTTGGATCAACAGCAAAAAAAACTGAAACTTGATGGACGCAAGTCTCTTTTCAGCTATGTAACTATGTAACTATGTACTGATAATAGGAGCTTGGATGTGACATCACCCTAAACCTTATTTGTCAAAATAAGAAAAGGGAGGCTGGGTGGGCCATGAAACCAAATACACTGTCTGTAATATTTGTTGTACAGTGTGCCATCAGCCGAAATATATATATTTTTTATAAAATATCTCTGTAGTTATAGCAACAAAACTAATTTCTTAAGCCGAGCTTACATGTATCAATATGCCTACAATATAAAACTACATGTGAAATAACTTTTTGAATCTTCTAATGTCCAGTCAGAGCTGTGTTACTACCCAACTACAATGAAACTTTGAATCACATGGTTTTGTCTGTATACGCCACAAACACATTTGCTGTTGTTGTTTTTTTGCTGGCAGTAATAGGGGTCTGTATGGTTGAGTACAGGAACAAGTCAATGGAGGTGACACCATGGTTACCACGCTGTGTAGCACCAACCTTATTGACGTCAGTGCCTGTTTTAAAGCAGGACCTTACCAGGCTGTCGAGTATTCTGTTGCAAGTCTGGCTGGACCTTGCTGCCGCTTATGTTGGTTAGGTTAGTAATGCCCTTACTAATAAATACTGCCAACATAAAAACTATTGCAATTACTATTGCAACTACTGATTACACCTAATAGTGCATTTTAATGTTTTTGGGCTTTTTAATAAGAATTAGGGATGACTTTAATAGTGTGGTGAGGTTCCCCCATATCTATAAGAAAAATAGTTTATGTAAAAAAATAAAAAAATATTACCAGGCAACTAATGCCGCTACAGCACTTAAGTTTGGCCTACAAAGTCAGATTCCACGCAAGCTTGAGATGGAAAACGATAGGATGTCACCATATTCTATTAAAGAAGTACTGTGGTTTCCGATGTCTGGGCAACCCAGGATAGCTGAGATGTTTCCTACTACTAAGATTACCATCAAAGCTTGGGATATTGTGTTTAAGGTAGTCGGCCCTTACTTTGGGTGGTCGCGAGTAATGCCGCTGTCTGTATTAGAACTAGATTTTGCTGATTTAAATTTGGATAATTGGCACACTAAATCAAGTCAAAATTCAAATGACTTTTTCTTAGGTAATTCTTTAATGTCTTTAATGAAACTTCAAGATAAATTCGGCCTAGAAGATCATATGCAATTAGAACACTAATTAATTATTAATAAAATAAACAATACATTTTCCATAAAAAAAATTGATTATACAGATCTGATCGGGAAAAAACATATTTACATAACCCTAATAAACGCAGTACTATATCTGTCAGGATCGGGACAGGGATCCAACACGCAGAATACAAAATGGAGCTAGGTACGTATACCGGACCTTAGAATGGCCGGACTAACGTAAGGAGAAAGCAAAGAATGGTCAGAGACAAGCCGAGGTCGAGGGAACGAGAGAACAGGTAAGCGAGAGACGAGCCGAGGTCAAAGGACACGAGAGTTAAGCAGGAACGAAAATACAAGCCGAGTCAGAACCAAAAAGACAAACAGTAATAAGAGCACTGAGTGACCAGACAAGCTAGAACCACGACAGGGCAATGAACCATTACACACATCCCTATTTTATACCTTGGCTCTTTAATTGATGACTCCGCCCTTGCCGAGCCCTGATTCGTTGTTCGGAACTAGATTGACAGGTCGGGACGTGATTGCCGTCCCGACGTCGGCTCCTGAGCGCCGCGTCATAAAAGGAAGCGGGGCTATCGCGGCCGGCGTGTAAACGGCTATGAGAGCTGTGAGGATTGGGTGAATCAGCCCCCCTGAGAGGACGGCCGTTTGGAAGTCTAACCTCCTCTGAGGTAGAGACTTCAGGTACCCTGACAATATCTCAATGTTACTCTTATCTAATGCCCACACCTAGATTAAAAGATGATCACATGGGAAAAAGATATGGAGCTTGTTACAACATGAAGGAATGGCTTAAATCTGTACCAGCTCTTAAAGGAGTTACACAGTGCTCCAATCATTGGGAAAACCATTTCAAAATAATTTATAGATGGTATGTATCGCCCTATAGATTGAATAAAATTAACTCCAGATATTCAGAAAAATGTTGGAGAAACTGTGGAATGATTGGCTCGCTTTCACATGTTTTTGGTATTGCCCTAAACTCACAAAATGTTGGCAGGAAATACATGAATTAATCCAAAAACTAAATTCAAATATTCCTGTACTCACTTCAGAATTGGCTTTATTTAGATTCTTTCCTGATACTATTGAAAAAATATATAAAATTATAATTGGACATATCCTTTTAGCTGCTACGACGGTCATCCCCAGATACTGGAGATCACCAACAGTCCCTACTGTTAAAGAAGTAACCCGTGGCAACGCTTTGACCCCGCGGCTCTCACGAGACTTGCAGTGGGGAGCTGACCGGACCGGAGGAGAGAGAAGGGAGCTGACAGGAGCTGCTGTAAAGGTAAGTAACAGCTCTCTGCCAGCCCCCAACAGGACCGCCGGGCTTCTAATGAGCCCGGCGGTCCTGGTCTGTATTATGGCAATGTAAGTTGCCATAATACAGACAATTGACTCAAGTATAAGTCGAGTTGGGGTTTTGCAGCACAAAAAATGTGCTGAAAAACTCAACTTATACTCGAGTATATACGGTATTTGGAAAATAGTTTGACAACCAAAAATGTCATTCTATTATGCGATTATCTGAACTAGGTATTGTTATGTCATGTTATGTATACTAGAATTAGTTCTAGTCATTAGAATTTAAGTTGAAAAAAGCGATTATGGATGGATGCATTCCCCTTCCCCTTTTTTCCTTTTTTTTTTTTTTCTTATTCCTTCCCCCCTTCCAATTTTTAATTGAATTTTTAATTTTACTTATTACCTTGCAATTTAATTGCATAGTTCATTCATACCAATATGTTAGCACAATGAAAATGGACTATAAAGTGCCTGTTCAATACTTAAGTTATGGTTATTGTAAAAATGTCTCTTTAATAAAATATATTTGAAAATAAAAATTGTTTATGTAGCAATGGAGTCATTGAAGCAAGGATACATTATCCATTAGGTGATCCGGTGGGCCTCTGTCTGAGCCTGGAGCTCTGGCTCTGAATTGGCCATTCTCAAGCCAGCACAGAGCTCAAAAGATTTTCCTGCATAGCTCTTAAAGGGACACTATAGTCACCTGAACAACTTTAGCTTAATGTAGCAGTTTTGGTATATAGAACATGCCCCTGCAGCCTCACTGCTCAATCCTCTGCCATTTAAGAGTTAAATTCATTTGTTTATGAACCTTAGTCACACCTCCCTGCATGTGACTTGCACAGCCTTCCATAAACACTTCCTGTAAAGAGAGCCCTATTTAGTCTTTCTTTATTGCAAGTTCTGTTTAAGTAAGATTTTCTTATCCCCTGCTATGTTAATAGCTTGCTAGAACCTGCAAGAGCCTCCTGTATGTGATTAAAGTTCAATTTAGAGATTGAGATACAATTATTTAAGGTATATTACATCTGTTTGAAAGTGAAACCAGTTTTGTTTTCATGCAGGCTCTGTCAATCATAGCCAGGGGAGGTGTGGCTAGGGCTGCATAAACAGAAACAAAGTGATTTAACTCCTAAATGACAGTGAATTGAGCAGAGAAATTGCAAGGGAATGATCTATACACTAAAACTGCTTTATTTAGCTAAAGTAATTTAGGTGACTATAGTGTTCCTTTAAAATAAAAAGTGTTCTTTACAGTTCCAGCACTCTGTAAGGGAGTCAGAGCGCGGTGATATGACAGCAGTCTCTGGGATTCCCACCCTGCACTCTGACTTCCTACAAAGAGCTAGATCGAAAAAGCAATTAATATTGTCTGCTCCAGCACAAATCTGTGGTTGCACCATGAGCCTACTAGACTACCAGGTAATCTACTGGACCACCAGGAAATATATTATTACTATATATATTCAACAGGTAAGCGGGAATGGGACAAACATTATATATAAAAATAAAAAGCATTTCAGTGTGAGGAGACTGTATTTAACACAGGCTCCCCACAAGTTGACACTCCCCCCACACAACGTAGTCCCCATATATTGTTACTCCATCCCTCACCCAGCCACAGTCATTCATCCCCCAACCGTGTCACACTTACCACCCCTCCACCTGTCACAATCAATCAACCTCACCCTGTTGCTTTCAATCCTTAACTTTGTCACACTTACCACCCCTCTCAACCAATAATCAGTGCAAAGAGTGCTCAGGTCGCAGGTGTCTAGCCTGAGTAATCATAGGTTAAAGTTTTACTAGGTCATGACGATCCTCCAGTCCAACTTAGAGTTTCAGATGATTTGCGGCTAAGTCCGGTTCTCTGTTAATTGATACTCTGAGCCCCTGCAAGGCCTTGGTGTCAACCTTAATCTGGCTCGGTTGGCTAGATAATATCTCAAACCATGGTCCTATCTTTTCATTAGTCATTACTGTGGGCTTTCAGTTCTAGCCGCACAAATTGAGCGAAACAACCACTGCAACAGCCGTTCACAGGAACAGTTATAGAATCAAAAGCAGAGCTTCAAAAGAACTCTCAAAGCACCATGGCCACTACAGAGCACTGTAGGTGCAAGGATCGCCTGAGCTCTTCCCAAGCAAGGATCACCTGAGCTCCTCCCATTGTAATTATTCACACAATTTTAAATTGGATTAAAACTTCTTACCTGGAGTCAACTGAGCACTGTTTCCCATATCAAAAGAGAACTGAAATCTTCCAACGTATGAGCTTCCGTTAATAAACACTTGATCATTGATCATTCTCAGTCAATAAACTAAATCCTCAGGCTTATATTGGAAAGCTTCCAGCACTTTAGCTAAGGTAGTGGAGGTTGAATGTGATGTCCTGCAGACCTCAGAAGTCAAACCATTCTAAAACAGTTTGACTCCTTACAATGGGGGAGAGGCAGGGCTCTCCTGGCTCTATAACCAATGCAGTGTGTTTTTGAATTGGAAAACAAAAATAGCTGCTTGTGCCAGGAGCACACATATTCTCAACTCCCTACTGGGATTGTCTATAAAACAAGTTGTTGAGGAGCCAACTCGTAAAGAGGCAATACTAGATTTAGTGTTAACAAATGGAGATTTGGTATCCAATATTACTGTAGGTGAAAGTTTAGGATCCAGTGATCATCAGTCAGTGTGGTTTAATATAAGAACTACTGAAGGCAACAGAAAATTGCATTAGGCTTGTCAGTAAAAGCAAAAAATTCAAGAAACCACTGTGGTACTCCGCAGATGTGGCCAAAATAGTAAAAAACAAAAAGTTAGCATTAAGTGATTATAAAAAAAAAAGAGTGAGGAAGACAGAATGATCTATAAGATTAGGCAGAAAGAGGCTAAGCAAGTTATAAGAGCTTCCAAATCACACACAGAAGAGAAAATAGCACAGTCAGTAAAAAAGGGGGACGAAACGTTTTTGAGATACATAAATGAGAAAAGAAAAGTAAAACAATGATTAGTTAGATTAAAAACAAAAGAAGGAAGGTATGTAGAGATGTCCCGAACAGTTCGCCGGGAACATATGCGATGTTCGGTCCGCCCCCTTTTCGTCATGGAGGTGGGAGGATCTGGGAGGGAGGGTCTGCTGCTGATTGGCTGGAATGTGTCTGCTGACTGTGAGGTACAGGGTCAAAGTTTACTCAATGATGACGAATAGGGGGCGGACCGAACATCGCATATGTTCACCCGCCGTGGCGACCGCGAACAAGCTATGTTCGCTGGCGAATAGTTCCCGGCGAACTGTTCGGGACATCTCTAAAGGTATGTAGAAGAGGATAAAGGTCTAGCTGACTGCCTCAATGAATATTTTTGTTCGGTATTTACAGATGAAAATGAAGGAAAGGGACCTCAGTTAAGAAAAAGGATAAATTAGTCATTTATTACACGTAAGTTTACAGAGGAAGAGGTTCTATTTCAACTGTCAAAAGTAAAGACAAATAAGTCAGTGGGACCTGATGGAATACACCCAAAGCTATTAAAAGAACTTAGTGGTGTACTAGCAAAACCCTTAACAGATTTATTTAACCAATCATTGATAACAGGAGTAGTCCCAGAAGATTGGAAGTTGGTGAATGTTGTGCCCATTCACAAGAAAGGAAATAGGGAGGAGTCGGGCAACTATAGGCCAGTAAGCCTTACTTCAGTAGTGGGGAAAGTGATGGAAACCATGTTAAAGGATAGGATTGTTGAACATCTAAAAACACATGGATTTCAAGATCAGAGACAACATGGGTTTACTTCAGGAAGATCATGGCAAACTAATCTTATTGTTTTTTTTAATTGGGTAACTAAAATTATAGATCAGGGTGGGGCAGTAGACATTGCTTACCTAGATTTCAGTAAGGCTTTTGACACTGTTGCACATAGAAGGCTTATCAATAAACTGCAATCTTTAAGTTTGGATTCCAATATTGTTGAGTGGGTAAAGCAGTGGCTGAATGACAGGCAACAGAGGGTTGTAGTCAATGGAGTATATTCAAAGCTTGGGCTTGTCACCAGTGGGGTACCTCAGGGATCTGTACTTGGACCCATTCTCTTTAATATTTTTATTAGTGATATTGCAGAAGGTCTTGATGGTAAGGTATGTCTTTTTGCTGATGATACTAAGATATGTAACAGGGTTGATGTTCCAGGAGGGATAAGCCAAATGGCTAATGATTTAGGTAAACTAGAAAAATGGTCAAAAAAAGTTGTGGCAACTGACATTTAATGTGGATAAGTGCAAGATAATGCATCTTGGACATAAAAACCCAAGGGCAGAGTACAGAATATTTGATAGAGTCCTAACCTCAACATCTGAGGAAAGGGATTTAGGGGTAATTATTTCTGATGACTTAAAGGTAGGCAGACAATGTAATAGAGCAGCAGTAAATGATAGCAGAATGCTTGGTTGTGTAGGGAGAGGTATTAGCAGTAGAAAGAGGGAAGTGCTCATGCCACTGTACAGAACACTGATGAGACCTCACTTGGAGTATTGTACGCAGTACTGGAGACCGTATCTTCAGAAGGATATTGATACCTTAGAGAGAGCTCAGAGAAGGGCTGCTAAACTGGTTCATGGATTGCAGGATAAAACTTACCAGGAAAGGTTAAAGGATCTTAACATGTATAGCTTGGAGGAAAGACGAGACAGGGGGGATATGATAGAAACATTTAAATACATAAAGGGAATCAACACAGTAAAGGAGGAGACTATATTTAAAAGAAGAAAAACTACCACAACAAGAGGACATAGTCTTAAATTAGAGGGACAAAGGTTTAAAATAATACCAGGAAGTATTACTTTACTGAGAGGGTATTGGATGCATGGAATAACCTTCCAGCTGATGTGGTAGAGGTTAACACAGTAAAGGAGTTTAAGCATGCGTGGGATAGGCATAAGGCTGTCCTAACTATAAGATAAGGCCAGGGACTAATGAAAGTATTTAGAAAATTGGGCAGACTAGATGGGCCGAATGGTTCTTATCTGCCGTAACAGTCTATTTTTCTAGTGGTAATGGTGCTTGGAGTGTTCCTTTTACTGTCTTAGTTATTTCCCTTCTGGTGATATCTCACCTCCCCACAACCCTCACAGTAGTTGTCCATTTCCAAAGCTACATGTCCTCACAGTGCTGAACTTTACAGTCTTTAATACAGTCTGCAAGGGGTGATATTCACAAACTGTGAATCAATGTTTTTTTCTTCATATTGATAAAGCAGTTAGCTATTTAAGATAGTTCTTGACACTGTAACATCTGTGGGTGGATGTTCGGAAACTCACATCTATAGCACTGTGATCTAATGCAGCTGCTTTGAATAGTGGAACGCTGACTGCAGAAACTGTCATTCTAAAAGGTACTCAGAATGCCTCTATAGGAAAATCATTTATGGTGCTAAAACCGACAACATCAAGAATGTTGCAAAACCTTTCTAGAATTCAAGGCTTGACAAATAATTCTAGAATTTTGGAGAAGAGCATACACTTTTAGAAACGTACATTTTAGCAGCCAGTGCAGAAACATAGTGGTCTGTTAAACACCCACCACTGTGTTATCAGAAAAAAACTATTTTAATTCTGTTTTAATAAACAGACAGTAAATTCTTTCAAATTAAACCATTGGCCTATTTCCCTGTTGCTAATTGCCACTAGGAAAGTAAAGGGTGTACTTTTCCATTTGAGTAATGATAGTAAGTTCCACAAGGGTACAGCCTAGGGGTAGGCAACGTCCGTCACTCCAGATAAAGTGGATGCTTGCCAGAATTATGATTTTAAGGCATTATGGGAAATGTAGTCCAAAACATCTGGAGTACCGAAGGTTTCTTACTCCTGGCCTAGGTTACAGGCTACATAAAGGAATATATGTGTAACCATCAAATCTGCTGTAAACCTATATACAAATCATGTATCCGACCTCCCAAAATGTCATATTGGCAAAGAGGGCCTCTTTAATTTTATGTGCATTCCTCTCAACTGTCCTACTTCCGGCAGGACTGTCCAGAATTTGGGGTGCTGTCCCGCCATCCCACTTTAGTTTCCTGGTGTCCCTCATCTCGGGACACCAGGGAAATGTCCCCTGACAGGTCAGTGAACGGGTATCATTAAATGCACTCGCTCTGTGCAGTGGCAAAAGGATCATGCAGGAAGTGTTTCAGCGGCGCTCCCTGCATGGTTCTGATAGCAGGGAGCTAGCTAGACTACCTGTCAGCTGATGGGCCCGCCCTTTTTCTGACTGACCTGACCACTTTTTGGATGAGACCGCCCCTTTTCTGGACGACACCGCCCATTGTAGGCATCAGTAGGGACGTGGCACTGGCAACACCCCCTCAGAACTCCACCCACCGTTCAGGAGGAAGTATGTTGGGAGGTATATATGTGTGACTGGAGGTCACATTTTAGGTTACTTACTTATAACAATTTATGCAATTAAAATGTAATTTAGAAGAAACAATGTACACAGATGTATTTCTAAACACATGTATTGCAGTTTAAAGACACGTATCTATAAGTAGTATTAATGTGGTGTTATAAACACACTAACAATATTCAGCTCTTTTAAATGAGAGACACTAGTATAGAAAAGAGAAAAATATAATTATGGACCCACAGTAGAGACTTTGCTTCCTAAATAGGGACAGTTGGGAGATATGCTATATTGAGGCTTATGAAAGGGCTCAACTCAGCCCAGTTCCAGTAAGTGTGGTCTTTTCTTCTAAAACATTAGTGGCGGCTGTATGATTATGTAAATTTTGGGTAAGAAGAGTGCCCTTCAGCTGTGTAATATCCTTTTATCTATGCACAATGGGAATTGCAGTGTTTATAATCTCTAGAGATCATAGTCTAGTGTGAATCATGGGTTCCTGTAAGGGGTGGTCAAGTGGTACCTTACAATTAGGACTAAATCTGTCATTCCTAGTCCCAAGTATCACTAATGGTAGGATTTACCCTCGCCCCCAAGATTCCTTATTGATAATGGCATTTCAGGTGAACAGAAAGAGGGGTCAAAGAAAAAAGGTGCATCTTCAGGTAGGGGATCTTCTAACAGTGACGTTACCTCTGCTGGTGAGCCCTGTCTCTTCCCACATCTGAGGAAGTGGTATATATTTAGATAGCCAAGCACAAGATATGCAATGTTGGTATGGTATAATTAACTTTCCAGGCAAAATTTACCTGTAAACATTATTTTCCTGTAGTATTAGGTGAGTCTACACACGCTCCACCCCTTCCCCCATCCACACACCTTTGGCTCCCCAGTGGTTTTCTTCTTCATTTGCAAACATTGCCTGTAGCCTGCCTGACCACATATAAGCCACAGGCCATTTGCAATGTTTATGATTCTAAATATGAAATGAGGCAAAGGGCACCAAAACCCTGGAACAAATCCTAGGGCACTGTTACTCACCATAAATTATATACAAATATAAATATTGCTTCATAAACATTGGGGAAACGAAACATCATATCACATGCATACATAAACAGCTAGCATGCATGTATGAGCAGATACAGTTTTAAACAAGCACAAAGAGTCCACACATGCACAGAGAGATACACTAGCACACATTAATACATAAATGTTAATGCAAGCACTTATCCAGACTTACAGACAGATGCACAATAGGACACACACAGAGATCGGCACAGCATCTTGCACACGTGCTCAGAGATGTGTTGCTTAGTAACTTGCTTGGAAAGGGAGGGGATCCATAGAATTTCCCAAAATTCAATTATCAGAAATAATAAGAGCAGGAACTAGACTGTTGTATGTGTGCTCTTAGCATTGTGTATGCGTGTGTGTGCGTGTGTGTGTACGTTTATTACTAATCTGTTTGTATTTCAACGTATTTGTACTTGCATCTAGGTGTATATTTGTCTATGCACTCTATATGTGATTTTTTTTAAAGGGACACTATAGTCACCTGAACAACTTTAGCTTAATGAAGCAGTTTTGGTGTATATAACATGCCCCTGCAGCCTCACTGCTCAATCCTCTGCCATTTAGGAGTTAAATCCCTTTGTTTATGAACCCTAGTCACACCTCCCTGCATGTGACTTGCACAGCCTTCCATAAACACTTCCTGTAAAGAGAGCCCTATTTAGGCTTCCTTTATTGCAAGCTCTGTTTAATTAGGATGTTCTTATCCCCTGCTATGTTAATAGCTTGCTAGACCCTGCAAGAACCTCCTGTATGTGCTTAAAGTTCAATTTAGAGATTGAGATACAATTATTTAAGGTAAATTACATCTGTTTGAAAGTGAAACCAGTTTTGTTTTTCACGCAGGCTCTGTCAATCATAGCCAGGGGAGGTGTGGCTAGGGCTGCATAAACAGAAACAAAGTGATTTAACTCCTAAATGACAGTGAATTGAGCAGTGAAATTGCAGGGGAATGATCTATACACTAAAACTGCTTTATTTAGCTAAAGTAATTTAGGTGACTATAGTGTTCCTTTAATGAGGGGTAATCTGCTTTTTAGATATGTTGCCTGCTGTTTAAATTTTCACCTCTGAACTTTATATTTCTTTTGCCAAAATAACCAAGGTGGAAAAAAATTTCTAACTCAGCTAAAGATTTTTTTTTTTTACAAACTTTGCTAATTCATCAAAGGCTTAGATTCGCAACAGTGTTATGAACTTGCAATTAATGATGAAAGTGCAAGTTCCAATATTATTCATGTGGATAGGTAGAGGTTACATGCATATATAGGCCAGGGCCGGCCTTAGGGGTGTGCGAGCTGTGCGGCCGCACAGGGCGCCATGGTGCAGGGGGCGCCCTGCGGCCGCATAGCTCACACGGCATGTCTGTTAGCCGCAATGCTAACAAGACATTTGCCTTGGGCGGCATTTTCCAGGGGGCGGCAAAAAAAGCCGCCCCCAAATGCCCAAGGCAAATGTCTTGTTAGCCTTGTGGCTAACAGACATGCCTGGCTGCTGGGCGGTCGGGCGGCGCTGGCGGGCGGCTGGCGAGGGAGCACTTCCTCTGAGCTGTATGCTCAGCTCCCTCGTGCGCTGCAGAGTGAGGCTGGGAGCCGGAATATGACGTCATATTCCGGCTTACAGCCTCACTCTGCAGCGCCCGAGGGAGCTGAGCATACAGCTCAGAGGAAGTGCTCCCTCGCCAGCCGCCCGCCAACGCCGCCCGCCCAGCCCAGCCCAGCAGCCACTGGACCACCAGGAAGGAAGAGCCCCCCCCCAGCATTCCCAAAGGTAAGGAGGCTGGGGGGGGGTCTAAATAAATGTTAAAAAATGTGTTAATGTGGGTGAGTGTGTGTGTATGTTAGTGTGTGTGTGTATGTCAGTGTGTGTCTGTGTCTGTTAGTGTGTATGTTAGTGTGTGTCTGTTAGTGTGTGTGTGTCTGTTAGTGTGTATGTGTATGTTAGTGTGTGTCTGTGTGTATGTTAGTGTGTGTCTGTTAGTGTGTGTCTGTTAGTGTGTGTGTGTATGTTAGTGTGTGTGTGTATGTTGGTGTGTGTCTGTCTGTTAGTGTGTGTGTCTGTTAGTGTGTGTGTGTGTATGTTAGTGTGTCTGTGTATGTTAGTGTGTGTCTGTGTCTGTTAGTGTGTGTCTGTGTCTGTTAGTGTGTGTCTGTGAGTGTGTTTGTCTGTTAGTGAGTGTGTGTGTCTGACTGTGTGTGTGTGTGTGAGACTGTCTGCGCGTGTGTGACTGTCTGCGTGTGTGTGTGTGTGTGACAGGGTGTGTGGGAAGGGGTAAGGAGTGGGGGAGGGGGGATGGGAAGGGGGGGCGCTGTTAAGATTTTTTGCACAGGGCGCCCAAATGCCTAAGGCCGGCCCTGATCAAGGCTGCAATATACAAGAGTAGAAAATGCATGTTTTGTCAATAAACCCCTTGGTCTTAGTGCATTAAGCAGGAATGCTAGCTAAGAGGCATGTAATCTATAATGATAAGAACTGGTGCTGTAAAGTGCCTTAATGGTAGAATGATAAGGTGGCATTCTCTAAATCTGCAGTATATAAATGTATATGCATGACGTATATTTTTAGCTTACAAGCAAAACACACATATCCAAACCTATGATGACCAGTGCACAATGTCGAGTCATGTATAGCTACGACAACCACATACCATCATTCTTTCATCCATTCTGAATAGATCCCCATAGATATATTGGAAATGGGATGACAGGAGAAATCTGTAAACCTCACAAACTTCGCCTTCTCTCTACTAATTCTCCACTCTAAAATACCTCCTCCTTGTGTACAGATACCTTTCTGTCCATCCTACTTAGGTTTCAGTGTGAAGCAACATTTTCTTGGGAAACTCTGTCAATGTTTAGGCAAGCTGTAGTTTAGTAAATAGATTTCATAAGTAAAAACCTGATAATTGAAGTACAAGTCCAAGAAACCCTTCATCTGAGGACAGAAAGCTTTTAAATGTGGTAGCCCCCCCCCCCACACACACTATAGCCCATCAAGAGGAAGTAGAGGTAGCCGACACAATGTTTGGACAGAATGGCCACACCAGAGAGACCTTTCCATGTATATATTGCATCTGGGGGTGCTCTGTAATATTATGTATGTTTTGGGGTGTTTTATGTATTATGCTCACTTTATCCGGTAAATTATTAATTTAACTGAGTGCTAACTCAATTATCTCCCAGACACAGAGACGCCTGGGTGGGTATGTGTGGTTATGAATGGAGACCCCATGCTGGTGGTCTGGGTATAAATCTATGTGCTTGACTCAATAAAAATAGTTCTTCTTCACCCTTCACTAAGTCTCAACTAGTGTTTGGGTGAGTGTCAGGACACACCAGTGGCTCAACATGCAGAATTAAGTAAAACACGTAACAAAAACCAAACAGTAACAACATATTACCGGGCCTTAGGATGGCCGGATTTAACATAATAGAATAAACAGTAATTAGTGATGTCCCGAACGGTTCGCTGGCGAATAGTTCCTGGCGAACATAGCGTGTTCACGTTCGCCACGGACGGCGAACATATGCGATGTTCGGTCCGCCCCCCCTTTTTTTTGTTTGTGGCCAAATATACTAGTACTAAGTAAAAATTACTTAGTATTAGTAAATTGTGCCCCTACTCGCAATACTGCGAGTAGGGGCATGTCAATTAAACAGTGAGCAGCCTGTGGCCTGTGGCTGCTCACTGTTAAAAAAAAAGGGTCCCCCCTCCCTGAGCGGGTGGGGGACCTAAAGTAAAAAAAGGGGGGAGGACCTATTGTCCTCCCCCCTGGCCCCCACCCCTGAGCGGTGGGTGGGGGCCCTAAATACCAATAGGGGGGACCTATTGTCCTCCCCCGGCCCCCATCCCTGAGCGGTGGGTGGGGGCCCTAAAAAAAACAATAAGGGGGACCTACTGTCCACCCACGGCCCCCACCCTTCAGCGGTGGGTGGGGGCCCTAAAAATAACAATAAGGGGGGGACCTACTGTCCCCCCCGGCCCCCACCCCTGAGCGGTGGGTGGGGGCCCTAAAGTAAAAAAAGGGGGGAGGACAATAGGTGGATGGGGGCCCTGTTAAAAAAAAAGGGTCCCCCCTCCCTGAGCGGGTGGGGGACCTAAAGTAAAAAAAGGGGGGAGGACCTATTGTCCTCCCCCCTGGCCCCCACCCCTGAGCGGTGGATGGGGGCCCTAAATACCAATAGGGAGGACCTATTGTCCTCCCCCCCGGCCCCCACCCCTGAGCGGTGGGTGGGGGCCCTAAAAATGACAATAAGGGTGGGACCTACTGTCCCCCCGGCCCCCACCCCTGATCGGTGGGTGGGGGCCCTAAAAATAACAATAAGGGGGGGACCTACTGTCCCCCCGGCCCTCTAAAAATAATAATAGGGGGGCCTACTGTCCCCCCCTGAGCGGTGGGTGGGGGCCCTAAAAATGACAATAAGTGGGGGACCTACTGTCCCCCCCGGCCCCCACCCCTGAGCGGTGGGTGGGGGCCCTAAAAATAACAATAAGGGGGGAACCTAGGTCCACCCCGGCCACCACCCCTGAGCGGTGGGTGGGGGCCCTAAAATTAACAATATGGGGGGGACCTACTGTCCCCCCCCCGGCCCCCACCCCTGAGCGGTGGTTGGGGGCCCTAAAAATAACAATAAGGGGGGACCTACCTTTAATTAAAAACCTGTAAAAAAAATTTAGATAAAAACAACTTACCATTCGATCTTTTCTTTCTTCTAAAATCTTCTTTTTTCAGCCCCCCAAAAAAGGCCAAATAAAAAACCATAAAAACCGACGCAATTGACAAAAAAAATCCATCTTCACCCATGGAGGGCTCCGCGCAGACTGAGCTCTGCAGGGTGGGGGAAGGCTTATAAAGCCTTGCCACGCCCTGCAATTAGGCTAAGAACACTCTGATTGGCTGGTTTAAGCCAATCAGAGTGCTCTTTGTCATTTTATACAGCGTGGGAAAATCCCAAAGAACTTTCCCACGCTGTGTAAAATGACACAGAGCACTGTGATTGGATGGCTTGAAATCCATCCAATCAGAGTGCTCTGTGTCATTTTACACAGCGTGGGAACATTGAACTTTCCCCCGCTGTGTAAAATGACACAGAGTACTGTGATTGGATGGATTTCAAGCCATCCAATCACAGTGCTCTGTGTCATTTTACACAGCGTGGGAAAGTTCAGTTTTCCCATGCTGTGTAAAATGACACAGAGCACTGTGATTGGATGGATTTCAAGCCATCCAATCCCAGTGCACTGTGTCATTTTACACAGCGTGGGAAAGTTCTTTGGAATTTTCCCACGCTGTGTAAAATGACAAAGAGCACTCTGATTGGCTTAAACCAGCCAATCAGAGTGTTCTTAGCCTAATTGCAGGGCCTGGCAAGGCTTTAGAAGCCTTCCCCCGCCCTGCAGAGCTCAGTCTGCGCGGACTGTCAGTAATGAGCCGAGGTCAGGAATACAGAAAGGAACAAATATGGTAAGAACAAAGTCAAAGGGTCAGGGATACCAGAAATACAGGAAGTCAAGTCAAGTCAACATAAAAAAAACAATAAACAGAATCAGGAACGTGCTCTCGGATAACCAATAGGATGGAAACCACGACAGGGAACTGAACAACTGCAGGTTTGGGTTTAAATAAGCCAGTAAATCCTGCTAATGGCTGATTTGGGTCCCATGACCCCAGAATGTGCGTGCACGGCGAAGATGTGACGCCGCACGCATGTTCACGTCACTAGTGACGTCATTGTGGGCGGCATTATTATATAGCACCGCCTTGCAGCGGCCGGCATCCTTCCTAACGCTGGACCCGGCTGCTGTATTAAGAACTGCGCGAAGGAAGAGGCTCTGGAGGTAAGGTGAGTAACCTCTTCCTCTTTTAGAGTGACCGCATCTGATCGTGCCGATCAGGCACCGTGACAGTGAGACAGCGGTACTTTTTACAGTAGGGTATAATCACATTGGAGCTATATACTCTGGGAAGGGACAACCTAGGTGGTACTAATCCATCTTCTTGAGGGTATACAACCACAACAAGGAACAGAGGTATTAATATAGTAACGTGTTATTATAAGTTCCTGTATGTTTCCCCATATAATTTGGTTATTTGTATTAAATTGAGATTGTCAGCGTAAGTTTGATGTACTTCACATATGGGCAAGTCCTGAGTAAAAATAAAACTGTGTGTGTTGGTTCCATTGGAAACTGTGTGTCCTGGTTGGTTTATTCAAGGATCCCGGTAACATAGTCTTCAAACCTGTTGGCTGGCTGCTTTGGTCATTGATTTCTGGGACAAGTTAAAAAAAGCTAGAGCAGAGATCCATAAGTGTCTTTGTAAACGCAGTAGCTTGTCACGATGTAGGAAGAGGTGAGGAAGAGTCAAAGGGGATGATACCTTTCTGGAAGCAGGGAGCAGCAGCCTGGTCTAGGGTGGAAGAAGTCCTCAGTGATACCAGTCAAGCTGCAGCAACTGGGAATCTGACTTCGCAGAGGTACTCAGTTGGAGTTTGGGAGCTCCATCACTTGTATTAAAATACAAGTATAGAAGCATACAAAGGTAGCATCTATTTAAAGAACAGTATACATCCATGAATGTTCTAAAGATTATATTCAGGAATTACGGAACATGTCTGTGGCAGAAGCAGCCACCAGAGACTCTTATTTACAATGTTATTTGTCCCTAGCTCTATATGTCAATGCATCATGTATATTGTACCTGCCTGTTAAGAAAGAAACAATGTTGCACCTATCGTTATTGGGTCCGTGGGTGGCCGCCGTTCGCCTAATCTCCACGTGGCGGCGGCCATCTTAACTGCCGAACAGCGGTGTTTGGTCGTCGAGCGTCTGGAACTAAAATCGGACGCTCGACTACCCAGACACCGCTCAGACCTCCACGATCCCCAAATCGTATGATCCAAACTGCCGAACGGCCCGGCGTTCGGTAGTTTGCATTCCCCAGTCTAGGGGATTCATCCGAACCAAAGATTGGGGTCGGATGGCTGAGCTGTTCGGCACTTTCTATGCAGTGAAGTAGACCGACTACAGGGCCAGAATCTATGGAGCTGTTTTCGGCTACTGTGTCCCTGCAGTCGGTCAAATCTTTAAATATCTGTAACTCCCGAACCCCTGGTCTGATCTGGGTGAAATTTGAATATGTTACTCACCCAGAGCAGACCTACCAGGGGACCCCTCGTTTATCATCGTACCCCCCGTATTTAGGGGACATTCAGAAACTGGGGAAAACTCGGTTCCCTCTAATTAATTTACCTGCTAATCTAAGGGGAGGAGAGGGAGGGGAGGTGATTGTGAGGTGATTGGTTGTTTTGAGTTACCTCCCTTGCATGGGAAAAAGCCATAAAAGAAATTGTGTGAATAAAGCTGTCAGTTGACCTCCAAGCTATGTGTCGTCTAGTTCTTGGAGGGAAGGGATTGTAACTACGCTACCCGTTTGATACCTGTATTGGATTGCTGTTCCTGTCTACCAGCGGAGCTACCTTGGATCAAACCTCTACTCCGCTACAACTGGTGGCAAGCGACGGGATCGTACTACACAGCAAGAGGCATTCAGCAGGAATTAAAAAGGACTGAATGGAAACAGATTATACCCTCTTGAAACGGGACACGCTAAAAGAGTTACTGGAAGCGAGAGGGAGGATAGCAAGCAACAAAACAAAGGCTATCCTAATCGCAGAACTCATGGAAGGAGACAGAGTCGCAGCTGCTGCAGCACCTCCAAGGGAGGGGGAAGAAACTGAGTTTACCAGAGAATATAGGGCCAGGATGGCTCTATTCTCACTAGCCATGGCAGCACAGAAAGCAGACCAGGTGTACAACGATGTACAGGCTCTCTTTATGCAGCGATCAGCGCAGGGAAGCGCAACATCGGCCCCCACCCCGCCAGCGAAAGCTAAAATACCGTACCAGGTATTCAAAGCATTTAATGATACCGAGGGGGACATTGATGGCTATTTACAGAACTTTGAACTTTTGTGCCAGCTGCATGCCATTAGCACCGAAGAACAAGTCCGAGTGCTAGCGGGTAACCTATCCGGCCGCGCAGCAGATGCCTACCGAGCTATGCCGGCAGAGGATATCCGAGACTATCAGAAGGTAAAACAAACCTTGCTCGCACGGTATGCCATTACACCTGAAGCATACCGAACACAGTTCCGGACATTACCCAAATCAGAAAAAGACTCACATGCAGAATTTGCACACCGCCTACAACGGGCAGCTAACGGGTGGCTTGAGGCAGCCAAAGCCGTCACGGCCCAAGAGATCCAGCAATTGATGATGCTGGAACAGTTCTACAAACGTTTGTCTCCACAGTTACAGATCTGGGTAAGAGACCGTAAGCCCCGTACTCTGCATGAGGCCGCTCAACTAGCAGATGAGCATCAGGACTCCCGGCGGGAACAGCATTTCTCCAGTAGAGTGCAATCTACGCCAGCTGTTCCCCAGCTTACCCCAGTAAATCCGCCCCGACCAGGGGGGACCTACCAGTCCCAACCCCCCCGGTACAACAACCGGGCATCTGTCCGGTGCCATGCATGTAACCAGCTGGGTCACATGCAACGAGACTGTCCCCAAAACCGGGCCAGACCGGCCTGGACCCCTCAACGACCACCAACCACCCCCCGAGCCGCGGTACACTGCTATCAGGGCAGGCCCTGGGCTCAACCTTTCACCTCTACCCAAATAGAAGAACCCTTGGGCACCCTCCATGAGGTAAACCCGGTCCAGGCGGCCTCAGACAACCGCCAGGGCCACCGGCAAGTGGTCCATGTGGAGGGCAAGCGGCTGGAGGGGTTAAGAGATTCTGGGGCCACCATCACTCTGGTACGGAACCATTTAGTGGCCCCGAACCATCTCACTGGGGAGTGCATTGCAGTTCGAGTGGCAGGGGGAGCTATCTACAAGGTACCCACTGCTAAACTACATTTGGACTGGGGAGCGGGGGCAGGACAAATTGAAGTGGGGATGATGCAGGATCTACCTGCCGATGTGATTTTGGGGAACGATTTGGGGGAGCTAACTTCCGCTTTTGTTACCCGGCCTCCTCCACAGGAAGCTTACCCGGTCGTCACCCGCCAACAGGCTCGCACCACGGCACCCCACCTTGACTCTGAGGCTCAGGTAAGCACGAAACCCCCTGATCACACTGTATTACCCTGGGCTGCCCCATTAGAATTTGGTAGCGAGGTCGCCCTGGACCCGTCCCTACAGGTTTACAAGGACAGGATAGATAAAGACCAGACTGGCAGAGAGGGGGAGAGATATGCTTGGGATAAGGGGTTATTATACCGGTATGCAGGAAAAGTAGTAGCCGGGTCAATTCCTGTACCCATTAAACAGTTAATTGTGCCTCGAAAGTATCGACAAGAGTTAATGCGGATCGCCCACGACATTCCCATGTCCGGACACCTAGGGATCAGCCGAACCAAACATCGGCTGCTACAGAACTTTTTCTGGCCAGGGATATCACAGGATATTAAGCAGTACTGTAATACCTGTGATACCTGTCAGAGAGTGGGAAAGCGGGGGGACCGATACAAGGCCAAACTACACACCCTGCCCATTATTGAAGAACCCTTTAGCCGGGTAGCGGTAGACATTATCGGACCACTGAGACAAAAAAGCCCGTCTGGTAAGAAATACATATTGACCGTGGTAGACTATGCCACTAGATACCCCGAAGCAGTAGCCCTGACGAATGTACACGCAGAGACCATAGTAGACGCCCTCATGCGTATATTTACCCGTATGGGGATCCCCCGGGAGATCATTTCAGATCAGGGTACCCAATTCACGGCCGAGGTCACGCAACAGCTTTGGAAAGTATGCGGGGTCCGAGCTATCCTTAATTCCCCATACCACCCCCAGTCCAATGGCCTCTGCGAACGGTTTAATGGGACCTTAAAACAAATGATCCGCACGTTCGTAGCCACTCAGAAGAACTGGGAGCGGTTCTTACCCCATCTCCTGTTCGCCTACCGAGAGGTGCCCCAAGAGTCCACTGGGTTCTCTCCCTTCGAACTGTTGTTCGGAAGGAGGGTAAGGGGACCCCTAGACCTAATAAGGGAACACTGGGAGGGGGGAACGACCATTGACGGCACCCCTATCGTACCCTATGTGTTGGAGTTTCGGAACCGCCTGGAGGAATTGACCCGGGCTGTGCGCAACAACCTCCAGGCGGCCCAGACACGCCAGCGCCAATGGTATGATAAGGGAGCCAGGGACCGCAGCTTTCAGGTCGGCCAGAAAGTACTAGTCCTACGCCCCGTCCCTACTGACAAGCTGCAGGCTTCCTGGCGGGGCCCATTCAAGGTGGTAGAGCAGGTCTGCGATACCACCTATATAATCGGCCCCTGCGCCGGGACCGGGGACCGACGCATGTTCCATGTGAACATGCTGAAGCCCTACCACGAGCGCACAGAGGAAGTATCCGCCATCTGCGCCTCGGCTGCAGAGGACACAGATAACCTACCCCTCCCTGACATGCTGGCCCGAGGAACGCTACAAGAGGATCTCGCAGCCGTACAGCTAGGAGACCGCTTGAATCCCCAGGAAAAAGCTCAGGCCCAAAGTTTAATTAGGGAAAAAGGAGCCACTTTTTCCAACCTCCCGGGATATACCCCGTTAGCTACCCATCGGGTAGAAACCCTAGATCCGATCCCACTCCGTCAACCGCCCTACCGCATTCCCGAAGCAGTGAGGGGGAACATGTACAAGGAACTGAAGGAAATGTTGCAGTTAGGGGTAATTGAGCATTCCGATAGCCCCTGGGCCTCCCCCGTAGTACTCGTGCCGAAGCGGGATGGAACTACCCGCTTCTGTGTAGATTACCGGAGGCTCAATGATAAAACCATATCCGATGCCTATCCCATGCCCCGGATAGACGAGCTATTAGACAAAATGGCTAGGGGGAAATACTTAACCACCATTGATCTTTGTAAAGGATATTGGCAAATTCCTCTAGCCGAGGACGCCATTTCCAAGTCGGCCTTCGTCACCCCATTTGGCCTGTACCAATTCCGGGTCATGCCATTTGGGATGAAGAACGCCCCGGCCACCTTCCAGAGGATGGTGGACCGACTATTGGACGGGTTTCAGGAGTACGCTTGCGCCTATCTAGACGACATAGCCATCTTTAGTTACTCCTGGGCCGATCATCTAGACCATATCGGAGCAGTACTAGACCGCATCAGGGAAGCCGGACTGACCCTCAAGCCCAGTAAATGCCATATAGGGATGGCCGAGGTCCAATACCTCGGACACCGAGTAGGCAGCGGCCACCAAAAACCCGAACCAGCCAAAATAGAGGCCGTAGCTAAATGGCCAACCCCCCGCACTAAAACCCAGGTACTAGCCTTTTTGGGGACGGCAGGATATTACCGAAAGTTTGTACCTAACTACAGCGCCCTAGCCAAGCCCCTTACCGACTTGACCCGCAAGAACCTTCCCAAATTAGTAGTATGGGCCCCAGAGTGTGAACAGGCCTTCCAACTCCTAAAAAATGCCCTTGTTAATGCCCCTGTGTTGGCCGCTCCCGATCCGACTAAACGCTTTCTCGTCCATACAGACGCTTCAATGTTCGGATTGGGAGCAGTACTGAGCCAGATCGGAGCCGATGGCGGTGAACACCCCGTAGCTTACCTCAGCCGAAAACTTTTACCCAGAGAAGTAAGCTACGCCGCCATCGAAAAGGAATGCCTTGCCGTGGTGTGGGCCCTCAAGAAACTACAGCCCTATTTGTATGGACAAACATTTTCCCTGCTCACAGATCACAACCCGTTGGTCTGGCTGAACCGGGTGTCAGGAGACAATGCCAGACTGCTGCGCTGGAGCTTAGCGCTTCAGCCCTTTGATTTCAATATCCAATATCGCCCGGGGAAGCTCAATGGAAATGCTGACGGGTTATCCCGACAAACGGAACTAGACAAGTGATCTGTGGGTACTCCTCCAGACATCCCCAAGCCGATCCGTTGGGATCAGACTGTGTATGCTGGCTTGGTTCTGGGGGAGCATTGTGGCAGAAGCAGCCACCAGAGACTCTTATTTACAATGTTATTTGTCCCTAGCTCTATATGTCAATGCATCATGTATATTGTACCTGCCTGTTAAGAAAGAAACAATGTTGCACCTATCGTTATTGGGTCCGTGGGTGGCCGCCGTTCGCCTAATCTCCACGTGGCGGCGGCCATCTTAACTGCCGAACAGCGGTGTTTGGTCGTCGAGCGTCTGGAACTAAAATCGGACGCTCGACTACCCAGACACCGCTCAGACCTCCAGGATCCCCAAATCGTATGATCCAAACTGCCGAACGGCCCGCCATTCGGTAGTTTGCATTCCCCAGTCTAGGGGATTCATCCGAACCAAAGATTGGGGTCGGATGGCTGAGCTGTTCGGCACTTTCTATGCAGTGAAGTAGACCGACTACAGGGCCAGAATCTATGGAGCTGTTTTCGGCTACTGTGTCCCTGCAGTCGGTCAAATCTTTAAATATCTGTAACTCCCGAACCCCTGGTCTGATCTGGGTGAAATTTGAATATGTTACTCACCCAGAGCAGACCTACCAGGGGACCCCTCGTTTATCATCGTACCCCCCGTATTTAGGGGACATTCAGAAACTGGGGAAAACTCGGTTCCCTCTAATTAATTTACCTGCTAATCTAAGGGGAGGAGAGGGAGGGGAGGTGATTGTGAGGTGATTGGTTGTTTTGAGTTACCTCCCTTGCATGGGAAAAAGCCATAAAAGAAATTGTGTGAATAAAGCTGTCAGTTGACCTCCAAGCTATGTGTCGTCTAGTTCTTGGAGGGAAGGGATTGTAACTACGCTACCCGTTTGATACCTGTATTGGATTGCTGTTCCTGTCTACCAGCGGAGCTACCTTGGATCAAACCTCTACTCCGCTACAATGTCATGCTAAGGTCTTTATCGTGCTCATACATTTTTATTTTACTTGTATTTGCTGAGGTTTTGGTATTCCAAACATGACTCAAGATTAGTGATGTCCCGAACGGTTCGCAGGCGAATAGTTCCAGGCGAACATAGCTTGTTCGTGTTCGTCACGGATGGCGAACATATGCGATGTTCGCATATATCGTGCTCATACATTTTTATTTTACTTGTATTTGCTGAGGTTTTGGTATTCCAAACATGACTCAAGATTAGTGATGTCCCGAACGGTTCGCAGGCGAATAGTTCCAGGCGAACATAGCTTGTTCGTGTTCGTCACGGATGGCGAACACGTGATCAGTCACGTGGCCCGCCTGGCACTAGGAGCACGGCTCGAGTCACGAGTTTGCTCTTAAAGGGGCAGTGGGAGCCAAAAGTTGATTCAGGCTCCCATTGGCCCACGTCATTCCAGCACCCCCACACACGAACACATTAAACTTCCCTAGCCCTATCCACTTTGTCCTATCGTGGTTTCTGTGTCAGTACCCTTTAGTGCGTTCCTTGATCTATTTTGTTTATTTTGGTATTGACCATGGCTTTGTTCTTGACTCTGAATTTATCTTTAACCCTTTCCTGTCTTGTTTGCCCGTGTGACTGATTAACATCTACCTTGTTCTCGTTTTCGTAGTCTCTCTGTTACCATGACCTCGTCTCGTTTCTGATTACGCTTTATCTCGGTCTGACGTTTAGTCTGGCCATTCTAAGTCCCGGTAATAAGTTATATCCTAGTCTTGTCCCTTGCTATCCTAAACTCTGCGTGTTGGGGTATTACACCATGACATTATGATAGGACCATGGGCCCTACAGGTTTAGGACAGCAAATGGCCTCCTATGAGTCAGGATTTTAAGAACAGGATCACCGTATGGACCAGACTGCCCAGGCCCATCAGACACTTTTGTCCAGAAATGCTTATTTGGCCCCTGAGACACTGGTATGCGTACCATCTCAACCCGTACCTCCCATTCCAGAGGCATCTATCCTGACTAGAGATGTCCCGAATAGTTCGCTGGCGAATAGTTCCTGGCGAACATAGCTTGTTCACGGTCGCCACGGATGGCGAACATATGCGATGTTCGGTCCGCCCCCTATTCGTCATCATTGAGTAAACTTTGACCCTGTACCTCACAGTCAGCAGACACATTCCAGCCAATCAGCAGCAGACCCTCCCTCCCAGACCCTCCCACCTCCTGGACAGCATCCATTTTCCAGATTCATTCGGAAGCTGCATTCTTTTTTTTTTTTTTTTTTTTAGACAGAAGTGTGTTATATTTGAGCATGCTAGGCTGAACGTGCGTATATCATGGCTAGTTGCACTATCAGTGCGTATATCATGGCTAGTTGAGGGTATGAGTATATAGCAGTACATTGTTGTGAAAGATGGCTGTCATGTTTAGGGTGTAGCTTGCATGTTATCAACTGTGTATTGATATCAGCAGCTCCACCACTAGTTATAAATCAAGTGTGAGTCGCCCCATGAGATGAGACTAGTGAATAACATAATACATGAACGGTTAAGGTAAAGGCATGTAAGGAACTACGACAATAAACTCTTTAGGAGGTGAAATAATGACATGTTTAAACGCTTGCTACTTTACGATTAGTTAATGTGCAGAGAGCAGTTCATGTGATCAAAGGCATGGTGTGGAGTATCGGCTATAGTGGGACATGCTTGGCAGGCTGCTGTTTACTGCTTATGCTCATCCAATCCCTTCTGGGCGCCAGGTGCAGACCCTGGGAGTCCCTGATACCTGGAACAACAAAGGCAAGTCTCTGGCTGAGTGCCGGGTTCGCGGCTTGAGGTGGTGGAAGCTTGTTTTGTCGGGTGGTCGGATCTGTTCCGGTGGTGCTTCATGTCCGGTGCGGTATTGTGGTGGTTTAAGGTGGAGGCGAGTGCTTGACGTGGGGCAGGCTCTGCATTTCTGTTTGTGCCTCCGGTCCCGTCTTCGACGCCTGTTGCGTTGGTGGATTTTAATGGGGACTGCTTCGCTTAGCTGTGGTGGAGCTTGTTGGGGCTGTGGTGGAGCTTGTTGGGGCTTCCTGCTTGTTATTTGCTTCCAAAATTGATTAAAGAGTCTGTCCAGCTTAGACTCAATATCCTGCCATGCTTTGCTGGTACCAGGAGGACACGCGGCTGCCGCCATATTGGGAGAGTCGCAGATGAGTATGTCAGCCTGGGCGGCTGTGCTCTGTGCGTCCATTAGCTCCAGACAGCCTCTCAGGGGGGGACCGGGATAACCCCCACCGGTCCGAGGGGGGGGGGTAACAGAGCTTCTGCCGTGAAGTAGCTGCTCCTGGGCATCCTAGGATCGGGAGATCGGCCGCCTCTCCCGCCCGGTGAGCACCAGGCCACACTTTCCACACGGAGGTAAGTAAGACTCTGTAGAGTTGCTTAAGCAATAAAGGTACCCAACCACTAAAATACAGAAAACAGCAAACCTACTAAATAGTGTGCCCTCTGAAAACACCAGAACAATAATACAACAAATAAGGTAGGTAGGAATGCAAAAAGAGAGATAGGCACTTCTAAGGTGTAGATACAAAAATAAATACAACCTTATAATAGCGTAATGGGCGATATCTACAGAAAAATGAATAAATCGCACAGTGTGATACAGAATAAAATATCAAGACACGCAGGATGACTATATAAAACTCACAAGATAACAGTGAATGTCAGGCCCATCATCCTTAGTCAGAAGAGGTCTTCAGAGTGTATGGGCCAAAATCTTCTTTCATACTTGTAAGGTAAAAGAAACCAAATGATAGTGGAAGCCTTTTGGACAAAATGCGTCGGATTACACCTTTTGGAGGACTTACTATTGATGCTGTTTATACCACCCTGTAGTGGATTACATGCTGTTTTACTTGGACCTTTTTGTAAGTGCATTGTAAAATAAATTCTTTGAAGTTTTATTTCCATCTGCACTATCATTTGGTTTCTTTTACCTTACAAGTATGAAAGAAGATTTTGTCCCATACACTCTGAAGACCTCTTCTGACTAAGGATGATGGGCCTGACATTCACTGTTATCTTGTGAGTTTTATATAGTCATCCTGCGTGTCTTGATATTTTATTCTGTATCACACTATGTGCGATTTATTTATTTTTCTGTAGATATCGCCCATTACGCTATTATAAGGTTGTATATATTTTTGTATCTACACCTTAGAAGTGCCTCTCTTTTTGCATCTGTAGAGTTGCTGACCACTATTAAGCATGTCGGGTCGGTCAGGTAGGAGCAACATTGCTGGGTCATCCCCTTCTTGGGTGAAATTCGCTTGTTGATAGCTGCTTAAAGTGAGATATTGAGGGAGCTCACACGAAGTGCGTCTTTCCTCCATGACAGCTAGGCCCCGCCCCCCGGAAGCTGCATTCTTAGTGAGAGGAGGGACAGTGTAGCTGCTGCTGATTTCATAGGGAAATTGATAGCTAAGCTAGTGTATTCAGTGTCCACTACAGTCCTGATGGACTCATCTGATCTCTGCTGTAAGGACAGCACCCCAAAAAAGCCCTTTTTAGGGCTAGAACATCAGTCTGCTTTTTTTTTTCCTGTGTAATCTAATTGCAGTTGCCTGCCTGCCAGCGTGTGTGTCAGGCTCACAGCGTATACTGTGCCCACTTGCCCAGTGCCACCACTCATATCTGGTGTCACAATAGCTTGCATTTAAAAAAAAAACAAAACTTTTTTGACTGTAATATAATAGCAGTCAGTTTCCTTCACACGTGTGCGTTTCAGGGCCTGCCAGGGCACAGTGTCACACCAGTGCAACTCATATCTGGTGTAACAGTAGTGTACATTTAAAAAAAAATACAGGGGGCTTGTTGTCACCTTTCGGGGACCCTTGGTGTTTTACGTGGCTGGGTGGAGGAAGAGACCATCAATGACATCAGTGAGGACAAGGAACGGGACATGGCTAGCTTTGTATCCAACCTTGTGCAAATGGGGAGTTTGCGGTTGTGCAAATGGACTGTTTGCGGTTGTTTGCGGTGCGTTAAACGGGGAGTTTGGTCTGTCACTGTGAAGCGGGCATAACCCTTACACTACCGGATCGATACAACATCATACCTGATGTTTTAAAGCACGTTATTCCAAACAATTTAGGAATGTTAGGTGATTTATGCCCTTTATGGATTAAATTATGCCATGGATCCCCCTACGGCATGCCACAGTCCAGGTGTTAGTCCCCTTGAAACAACTTTTCCATCACTATTGTGGCCAGAAAGAGTCCCTGTGGGTTTTAAAATTCGCCTGCCTATTGAAGTCTATGGCGGTTCGCCCGGTTCGCCCGTTCTCGAACATTTGCGAAAGTTCGCGTTCGCGAACGTAAAATTTCATGTTCGCGACATCACTACTCAAGATAAAAACATTTTGCTCCACCAAAAAAACAAAAAACAAACAGAAAACACAATTTTTACATTAAATCCAGCACTGGGCAGTCTCCGCTAGGCAGCCACTCCTACTCTTCTGAGATCATGTTGTCAATGAGAAGCATTTTGGGTCATACTTGTCTTTCTTGGCAATCACCACTCAAAGGCAACTGGATGTTTCTCATAGAGAATAAATACATTCACTGCTTCCCCATTGTACAGTGCTATGGAATTTGCTGGCACTATATAAATAATAAAATAAAAATAAACACAATGAAAAGCATTCAAGGTGTTCAATGAATCTTTAAAGAGAAGGTTCCTCTAGTGGTGGCTGTCTGCTTGACAGCCGCTAGAGGCATGTTTGGTGGCTGCCTGGTTGGCAGCCACGAGAGGACAAATCGGTTTAATTGAAAGGACAAAGTTTTATAATGCTACAAAAAAAAAAGCACATGTATTGTGCACCAAAACCACTGTATTAAGATGAAGTGATTTGGGTGTTTGGAGTGTCCCTTTAAGGATAGAAAGCTGAGAAGTTGCTTTTTCTAGGATGAGACAATAGAAAATTCTGACACATGGTGTATGTCTCTTGTCTAGTCTAGAGCCCTGCGTCTGTGTGATAAAGTAGAGCCATGAAAACGTGCCATAAACATAATTTAAAATTTACGTCTGCCTCATAAAGAATTAAATAGAAAGCAGAAATGCAAAAAAGAATAATTCATACCTGCTTAGAGATTGATTCTTCTGTCTCTGGTTCCAGCTGATCTAAGCCCTTCTATCCAACTATGTTATTCTCTCCCTCCCCAGTTTCCCGATGTTTAGAGGCAAAAGTGCAAGCCCCTCTGCTCATGGTTAATGTAAAAGCAAACCTGCTGAGAGGTTTAAGGACCATACTATATCCTATTCCTTGGTAGTAATCTATTCTTTCATATCTGTATGTCACTTAGGGTTTCAGAGTGGGTAAATGAAGTCAAACAGTGTAGAGTCCCCAGGAAGCAAATCAATGGGGCAAACATAGATGCATTAGACTGTAAGCTCATTTGAGCAGGGTATAGTAATGCTGACAGAGAATTGGTAACAAATAGAAAACAGAATTATATTAAATAAAGAATATAGAAGAGTTTTAGAACTCTTTCTTAACGCTATTTTAGTAGTTTGAACTGACTAAATAACTAACTCAGAGTGCCTAAAGGAAAATTCCTCTGCCCAAATACAAAGATGTTTTTTTTTTTTTTAAATCACTACTTAGTAGATAACGCTCAAATGAAAAGATGCATTCATTTAATTATGCTTTTTTTCCCATTGGGGGTATATTTAAAAACATCTTGCCAAAGTTGCAGATATTTTGCCTGCCGTTGTTGACCCCCACTTCTTCCCCACCCCAGACATTCTGTGACTATCCAATGTCCACAGACATTCCAACGCAGCTCAATGAAAAGTCTTTGCAATGAAAAGTCTTTGCCTCTTGAGTTTAGCTCCACTAAGCTAACCAAACCAGGAAGTAACAGCCATGGGCATGTAAGAAGGTTAATTTATAAATGTGCCAATTTCTACTTAAATCCGAACTTTTTGTAAAATGAAAACAGAGAGTACACTTTTCACACATAAAGCAGAGTGCCATTGTAGTGCTGGAGACATATATTATCATAAACCATAACGCCAGTTGGCTGAGTGGTTAATACATGCTACAGCATTATGTATAGTTTATAATGCAAGGTATTTTAAAATTAGGCATAGGGTTAGGGTTAGAGCTCCATCAAACCATGCATGTCCCATCCTGCTTGAGAATGTTGGGAGTCACTCTTCCTTGTAGCAGCTGCTATTTGTGACTGTCACTGTTAATGTGATCACTTTTCCATTATTAATATTTTTTGGTGAGACAAACACCAAAGATCCTCTCCCATCATGTCAGTAACAGCATGGAATGAGAAAATCACCCAAAACAGCAGCATCTCATGACATTTGCACAGACGTTATTCGGCATGTGCTAAAACTTTTATATAAACCTTTGTACAGACGATATTCGTCATGCACTATAACCTTAAACTAAATAAGACACGGACACAGTTAATTCTGTTGGAGTATAAAGTCCACAGCTTTTATTAATTAAATTATTAATTAAATTATCATAAATTAACATAATTAACATAATTTAGGGTCATTGTCCAACTATACATTAAATTACTATACCCCCCACACAGTAACCTTGACAATGACCCTACCAATTGAACAATATATAACAAATAACAATTCACTTGAAACACGGCCTACCAAAGAGGCCCCACATCATATTGTTAACTGTAGGGGTGTACCTCAGACACCCCTACACCCACAGGTTCGTCGCCACCGAAGAGCTAGAACCAACCAGTCCTTAATTCCATCAGGCCTACACCTCGGCCTGTCCAGTCCAAACTCTACGCCAAATTCCAATTTCTACTATGCCCTGTTCCGCCGCTGTGACTGAAACGGAACTGCTAAACCGAGGGAGGGTGGGTGGGACAATTTACAGGTAAGAAAGGCTCTGGTTAAAATGGCCCCTATTCTAAAATGGCTGCTCTTTATACTCCCTGTCTCCGCCCCCAAGCTCCATTAAAATAAGCCAACCCCCAAACACTAGCACCTGCCCACTTCCTGGCTCTGTCAAGGCCCACTCCTCCTACTGCGTTGTTCCATGGGCTTCATGACATTTGCACAGACGTTATTCGGCATGTGCTAAAACTTTTATATAAACCTTTGTACAGACGATATTCGTCATGCACTATAACCTTAAACTAAATAAGACACGGACACAGTTAATTCTGTTGGAGTATAAAGTCCACAGCTTTTATTAATTAAATTATTAATTAAATTATCATAAATTAACATAATTAACATAATTTAGGGTCATTGTCCAACTATACATTAAATTACTATACCCCCCACACAGTAACAATTGGTAGGGACAATGACCCTACCAATTGAACAATATATAACAAATAACAATTCACTTGAAACACGGCCTACCAAAGAGGCCCCACATCATATTGTTAACTGTAGGGGTGTACCTCAGACACCCCTACACCCACAGGTTCGTCGCCACCGAAGAGCTAGAACCAACCAGTCCTTAATTCCATCAGGCCTACACCTCGGCCTGTCCAGTCCAAACTCTACGCCAAATTCCAATTTCTACTATGCCCTGTTCCGCCACAGCACATGGCTTGACCTCCTTAAGCGCATGTGCGACCCCCACCACACCTAAACAGGGCCTGCTCAATACCCTCGTGGAACCCAAGGTTCAACAAATCGTTCCCCACGTCTGACAGGTGTACACCGTCCCTCCTGAAATACCCAGGTAACATGCCCTCCAACTCTCTGTGACGCACCACTACGCCCCCAGAACGCCTAATAAAAACTGACATAATCTTGTTAACCTTACCCCTCGATCGAGCTATTGCAGCCGGGTCCCTGGCGTGCCGCCACGCAAATCGCGGAACCATTTCAGACCACACCACCACCACGCCAGGAACCAGCTCCCTCAGCCGATCTACATCCCTTTTCATCCTTCTCACCAATTCCCTTTGCGGAATCCCTCCTAAGTCGTTCCCTCCTCCATGAATCAATACCACATCCGGGACCGACCCACCAACCACTTTCTGAAACAAGAAATTACACAAACTCTGCCAACTTGCGCCCCTGAAACCAAACCAACATAGAGTCACTCGTTCCAAAGGAAAGCCCAGCTGTGATCCGCTTCTGCGAACTGCGGCCCTCTTCTCCGCCCAGTATACATACGAGTGGCCCAGCAACCAAACTTTCAAACCTGAAAAGAGACAAAATTAGTGGCAGAACAAAGGCAACGTCCCCATCCCCAGATAATTGCACCCTAGCAATTACACCAACTTATCAGGCCTTACATACGAGCGGAATCGCACGGACTCCCACCTCCCAATTTGCTTGATCTTCTCGTCCCCCAAACCTAAACGCGCAGCTTCCGTCGCTGCCCCAATGCGAAAGGAGTGCGTCCCAAATTGACTCGGCTCTAAGCCCATTCTCTGCAGACCCATTCGAAAAACCCGCAGAAACTGAAATCTCGACAACGCTGAACCATCGGCGTGTAAAAAGAAACAACTCTTACCTTCTGGCCGCACCTCACAGTACCTTTTGCCACAAGCCACCGGGCAAGCCTCTGACCCTGGCAACTCATACAGTACCACCGCACGTCCCTTGCCGTACACGTCCGTTTTAGACCGTCGCAGCCATATCTGCACCTGATCATTACCTACGACCACGTCTTTGAACATCAAACCGCCGTTCCCCGACTTGTTGGCACTCACCAGCTCACTAATGCGAAAAGCCCCAAAAAACGCCCAGACAAACGCCCCGGAAAATAGTGTCACTTCGAAAGGGGAATTACACAGATCGATCAACACACTTAACAGGTTTTGCAAGACCGCAAACGACACCGGTCGCCTCGGGTCCGCGAGCCTCTTACCCTTCTTAAAGCCCTTCAAAGCCTGGCGTATTAGGAAATTCTTCGTAATGTCCTCCCACCCATTGAACTTGAACAAAAACGCCATGGCAGACATGCACCTATCTATCACGGCCGGCGACGCTTGTTTAGCAAACAAGCGACACAGTACCCATAACAGCACATCCACCCTCTGCCCTTGCGAACTGTCACCCCCTACCTGCTGTACCGCCTCGTCCCATTCTTTCCAAACCTTGACATAGCCTGACCAAGTGCTCGGCGCAAGAGAATTCTTTATACACTCCCCAAGCATGCGGTCCCGAGCTGCCACATCTCGCCAGGGCAAGCCTGCCCCTGTGCCAAAGCTTCCGGCGCCGCTTCCCGAAATCGCTCCCACTGAAAACGAGAAAGCGCATCAGCTACCACATTCAACATACCAGGGATGTGCCTAGCCCTAAACACCAAATTAAAAGACATACAAAGAAGGACAAAACGCCGCAGCAAACACAAAACAGGGGGGGACGACGCCGACAAACTATTGATCGCCTGTACTACCGCCATGTTATCCGAGTGAAATATAATATGCTTGTTGGACAACACCCGCCCCCACAAACTCACCGCTACCACCACCGGGAATAGCTCCAGAAACGCTAGATTTTTAATCAGCGAGCTTTGCCTCCAGGCCTCCGGCCATGGCTCAGCGCACCATTGACCCCCCAGGTAAGCCCCAAAGCCTACGCTACCAGAAGCGTCGGTGTACAGACCAACAACCTTCCCTGATGCCGCCGGCTCTCTAAAAATCACCGTTCCATTAAAATCCTGCAAGAACCGATCCCACACCATTAAATCCGCCTTCATATCCGCCGAAACCCTAATGTAATGTGACGGCAGACGCACCTTACTCGTAGCCTGCGCGAGGCGCCTACAGAAAACCCTCCCCATGGGTATGACCCGGCACGCGAAATTAAGACTCCCCACCAGCGATTGGAGCCCGCGCAGTGTCACTTTCTTGGCCCTCCCTACCGCGGCCACCAGCTCCCGCAGCCGTGATAATTTGTCCCCCGGTAACCTGCATTCCCATTTACAGGAGTCAATTTCTAAGCCCAAAAAACTAAGGCACGTCGTAGGCCCCACCGTCTTGTCTTCCGCCAGGGGAACCCCTACTTTATGCGCTACCCACTGAAACACGTCCAATATCTGTTTACAGCGGTCCGAATCCCGCGGGCCCACGCAAAGAAAATCATCGAGGTAATGCACCACCGCACCCTCTGCCGATTCCGTCCGCACAACCCACTCCAAGAAGGTACTAAACTTCTCGAAATAGGCGCACGAGATCGAACACCCCATGGGCAGGCACAGATCAACAAAATATTCCCCTTCAAAACAGCAACCGAGCAGATGATGGCAGTCCGGGTGTATCGGGAGCAGTCAAAATGCTGCTTCCACATCTACCTTTGCCATCAGTGCACCATGCCCCAGCCTCCGAACCAACTCGACTGCCTTGTCAAATGACGTATAAGAGACGGAGCTAAGAGCCGTGTCGATGTCATCATTCACCGAAGCCCCTTTCGGGTACGATAAATGGTGAATCAACCTGAATTTGCCTGCCTCCTTCTTGGGGACCACGCCCAACGGGGATATTCGCAAATCGGGCAATGGCGGTGCCGCGAACGGCCCCGCCATCCTCCCCAGTTGCACTTCCTTACTTAGCTTGTCCCTCACTACCTCTGGGTGTTCCCGCACTGACTTAAGATTCCCACATAACGTACCAGGTTCCCTAACTACGTAGGGAATAAAGAACCCTTCCCGAAAACCCCGCCACAAGAAAATAGCATCTTCCCTGTTAACGTATCGCCTTAGCCAAGGCAACATCACGTCTATTTTCACCGGAGACGCTCCCAACGGGAGCTGCGGTAGCTGCCGCCCCTGCGGGACCGCTTCCCCCGCCAGACTTACCCTTTTTGAAGCAACGGTTGACACCGTGGGACCCCCCGCAGCCTGAGCATTCGTGCCGGAACCTGCAATTATTTCCCCATTTGCAATGTCCTTCGTTGAACATCCAACAGAAACCTTTCTTTTGCCCAGCCGACCCGGCCCCTGAGGCCGTGCCGGCTGCCCCAGGAAAGGGCGCCGCCTTCTGGGCCATCATAAGGCGCATCCATAACGGCAGGTCCATTTGGTCCCACCGCATGCTCGCATTCGCTGCCAGCCGCTGACGAAACTGTTCGTCGTACCTCCACCAAGCCAAACCTCCGTAGGTTCGGTACGCATCACCTATCCCATCCAAATAACAAAATAGTTCTGAGCAACGCCCTGGAGCCTTCTCCCCGATTACGCTAGCTAGAATGCAGAAGGCCCTCAACCAATTCCCAAAGGTCTTAGGTATCTTGCGATACCTCCGCCTTTTCTCCTCTTCCTCCTTTTTAGCATCCTTCTTATCCTCCTCCTTCAAGTCTAAGAACTCTTCTAGGGGAAGGAGGGAAAATATCTCCACAAACTCACCTTTCCATATCTTTTCCTTCACTTCCACCTTTAAATGACATCCGAGGGGGCCCGCGAAGGACACGTGCACATTCTGCCGCGCCGCATCCGGGACATCACCTACCTCCCGCTCTTCGCCCCCTCCTTCCAACCCAGACAAATCAGCCCCCGCTCCCGACTCACCTCCGCCGTGTGCGGACAGCTGTGTAACCCCGAGCCCTGTAGCTATGTCCCGACTACTCTCTCGCGCCCACACTTTCCCGAATTGCGCAGGCGACCCCTCTGTCCCAGACCAAGAATCTAAAAATGTTCTTAAATCATTTAACAACTGTCCTGGGTGTCGTGTGCGTAGGAACTCACCACTCGAGCCTCTGGCCGTGGCTGGCTGCAGAGGCGCCGTCCTTCCGTCCACCTTTTCAGGCACCGGAGAATCCCGTTGTCGCCGACTCCCATCCGCCTGGACTCGCCTCGAGACCGTAGGGGTATTGCTCCGAGACCTGTAGGGAGAAGGAAATCTGGGTAGTCTGTCCTGAACCTTCCTCACCCGCCTTTCCTCCCTACGTTCCTCCCAATCCTCCTCAGCAACGCTGCGTCTCGCAGGGCGACTGCCCTCACGAGATGATCCCCTCCACCGATCACTAAGCCTCTCTCCCGGCGAACCCGATCTTCTCCGCTGACTCCTCCTCCTGCTATCCCTGGAATCACGCCTCCTGCAACATGAGCCTGCCAAGCTGCACCCGCTCCGCGCAGGTGATCTTTCCCTGCTCCCTGAACTCCTTGCTCTGCTCTTTGAAACGCTGCGCCTGACGCCAGAGTAGCGTCGTTCTGCTCTCCACTCACTCCCTGCGGCCTCCCTGTCATGAAGCTGACCCTGGGAGCGGCCAGATGGGCCCTCCCGCCTACCGCTGACATCCCGAACCAGCTTAACAGTTTGAGCACCCTGTCCCTCAACTGTCAGTGCCGAGCCAGGCCTCTCCTCGGCCGTCTGCCCCATGTCAGATTCATCTCCGCTATCCTGGCAGCCTGCCGTGTGCCCAGACCCACTCGCTTCTTGTGAGGTCCCCTTATCCCTGCATCTGTCTCCCTGACCTGCCTCAGCCTGAGACGTCCCTGCCCTCACACCGCTGTCCTGGCCTCCCCCCACGGCTTGAGGGGCCGTCATACATCCGCCATCACCATCACACCCCTGCCCTCCAGCATTCGCACTAGTGGCTGACTCACCGGGACGTGTCCGCTTCGTGCCGCCGCTCACATTACTCCCAGCCTGCCCGGCCTCCGTCCCGGCCGTCTTCCGAGATCCGCCCGGACCGTTCCTCCTGCCAGCCGCGGAACCGCGTGGCTTAGATCCATCCGCCACCATGCGCTGTGCGGCCGTCCTCGCCAGGCCGCTGCCGCGCCCACCGGAGCGAGCCGTGCGCCTGCCTGGCTCTGTTGACCGGGGCTCACCCGGACCGCCGGTCACCCCACTTCCCGCTGAAGGGCTTCTCCTCCGCCGCGCTGCAGGCCCAGCGCCCGGGCTCAAACGCTGAGGTGGTCTCGTCCTCCTCGCCGGTCGACGGGCCGGTACCGCAGGAGCAGGCCCGGCAGTCCCCAACTGCTGATGAAGCCAATCCAGTCCTCTGTCCTTCACCGCTGCCCGAACACCATCCAGAATCTCATCTAGCGACGCCATAATCCTGCAGAAACGACAAAGAAAAAGAACCTCGCCGACCTGACACAATTTACAGGTAAGAAAGGCTCTGGTTAAAATGGCCCCTATTCTAAAATGGCTGCTCTTTATACTCCCTGTCTCCGCCCCCAAGCTCCATTAAAATAAGCCAACCCCCAAACACTAGCACCTGCCCACTTCCTGGCTCTGTCAAGGCCCACTCCTCCTACTGCGTTGTTCCATGGGCTTCAGGAGTGGAAGTACATTTTGGGCAGACATTATGTTCCTGAGCTGCGCTAACATGAATTAGAGCTAGTCTGAATGACCTAATACAGACCGGGGCAAAACCATTCGGACTGCATCATTCAGACAAAATTCAGCAATTCTGAATTTTGCAACTCAGGCATCAAACAAGTCTGAATTAGGTCCAGATTTCGATCAACCCGAATGCTATCGGAGAACTGAAATCAGAACCCGAATGCTTCAAATCCAGTCCTGGAAAAATCCAAAGTATTTGCAGATCTGTCAGCCAGAAGATGAAAAAGAAAAAACATTTGCGATACAAGGGTTAACCTCTGGTGCTGGCTACATTTAATAAAAAAAAAACAGGGTACATATTAATGTCCCCACCTGCTCCAATCTCTGGTCAGTGGTTGAGGGCTACTTAGTAAATGGGGGGACTATGACAGGAACCTTTTTTCCCCATGTTAAGAGACGTTCATATGTTCCAAACTCTAGGGAGCAACCACCATCCAACCAATTAGGGTGCCTTTTGGACTATAACTGGAGACTGAGGAGAGCTCTTTGGGAATGTATAGAGTAGGGCAGGAACCGTACTTTTGGGGCCAGAACAGGGTAATCTGCTGCTCTGATCATCTCAACCAGACAGTTTGCTGTCTCTTGGGTGCTCGGGTCCGGCATGTTGCTGACAGAGTGAATGGATTATTGTAAGGAGCCAAGGATGACCTGGCTGTCATCATAGAAACATAGAATGTGACGGCAGATGAGAACCATTCGGCCCATCTAGTCTGCCCAGTTTTCTAAATACTTTCATTAGTCCCTGGCATTATCTTATAGTTAGGATAGCCTTATACCTATCCCACGCATGCTTAAACTCCTTTACTGTGTTAACCTCTACCACTTCAGCTGGAAGGCTATTCCATGCATCCACTACCCTCTCAGTAAAGTAATACTTCCTGATATTATTTTTAAACCTTTGTCCTTCATCAATATTGGTACAAAAGACAAAGTCAGAGAAAAAAAGATGGTCCTAAAGAATGAGTTAAGGGAATTTGAAACTAAACTGAAGAAAAGGAGGTAGTATTTTAAAAAATATTAACTGTGCCACACACTACAGTAGAAAGGTGGGAAATTAGAGAGGTTAATGCGTGGCTAAGCTCATGGTGTAGGAAGTTTTTTTGGGGGCTTTTTAGAACTCTGGGCTGATTTAGCGTTTGGGTACAATCTTTATAACCGTGATGGATTGCACCTAAATGGAAGAGGGTCTGATGTGCTGGGGGGCGTAATGGAGAACGTTGAGGGAGATTTTAAATTAGTGGTAGAGGGGAAGGGACACAGAAATGTATAAAGAGGAGATAAGACAGAAAGAAGATCGGCTTTAGGTGGGTAGGGAAGGTGGGAGGGGCAGGATCAGAATAGGCATAATGGAAACATGGTGCGATGAGACACATGACTGAGCAGTTAACATTATTTAGGAAGGATAGGAAAAAGCAGGATCGGCGGTGGGGTATGTTTGTATGTCTATGATGAGTTAAAGCCAAATAATAGCCAAACAGAATGTGATGAGGAAAATATGGAAGCCTTATGGGTAGATATCTGCTTGTCTCCTTGTCTCCAATCTGTCTCCCTAATCCCCTGCCTTCCTAGCCCTGTGTCGCTCTGTACTCCAAATCTCCTGCCCCCCCCCCCCCAGCCCTGTATCACTCCGTCCCTTAGTCCTGTGTAACTCCCCCCCCCAGCCCTGTGTCAGTTTTTCCAATAAACCAATGCTCCCCTATCTCTTGTCACTCAATCCCCTTTATCTTCTGCTGCCCTAGTCCTGTTTCAACCTTTCCCCTAATCCCCAGCCCCCCTAGCCCCATGTCACTCTGTCCCCCACTCCCCTGCCTGCCTCTCTCTTTTACCAACCCTTTGTCACTCTGTCCCTCTAGCCCCGTGTCACTGTAATGCCCTGTCCCTCTAGTACTATGTTCCCAGTGTCACTCTGCCCCCCTAATACATAGTTCCTTTAGTCCATTGTCACTCTGTCTCCCAAACAGTGCTGGCGCAGCCATAGGTTTGCACAGACCCCAGTTCTCCCTGACATGACCGTGCTGTACCAAGGATACTGTCTGCCCACCATAAAAAGTTTGAAGTTATTTTATTTAATATATTGCCAGATAGGCAATATATTAAATAAAAATATAATCATTAAATTCCTGGTGGCCCGTAGGTAGAGTGAATGGGCTGCACCTGTGTCTGGTGCAGACTATCATAATTGCTCTCTCGGAATTTGGTGCTCAGTAATAGGGTCAATGCACAGACACTGCGATTCCCAGCATGTGGTCTGACTCGTTAATACGCACCAGACTGGAAGGAGGTTCATAAGTGCAGGACGTGCGTTTCACCACCTGGCCACCAGGAATTCATTATTAACCCTGGTTGGACCACCAGGGAATTTAGCATACTCACTACAAAAAAGTAAGGAGGAGTTGGAGGTAAAACATTGGTTTATTATCTGAATTAAACACCCACTACACACCCATAGACAACACATGCACATCAAACATATCAGACACAGCCAACACACACATATCCCACAGACCAAACACAGTCACCACATATTACATCACATCACGTTATTGTGAGGTTTATTACAGTGGAGCTCTGTGATAGTGTTATTCAACATTTTTTTATAACTGTGGACCTCTGTAATAACCTACTATACACATTACTGAGAGTTTAATTGTCGGGGAGTTTTGTGATACACTCAAGGACACTGCACATTCATGTAAGCCTATGTTTTGTTGTTATTTTTTAGCTGTGGAGCTCTATAATAAACTCCTACATCCCACACAACACGGTACTGTGACTTTTAATGCCCTGGAGATTGAGATATATATGGACAGTCCAATCCAAAGCAATACAGCTAACAGTATTGTGTGGCATGAATGAGTATCAAGAGGCTCCAAAGCAATAATGGAGTTTAAAAACCTTCTTCCTTATAGTAATAGGGGTGTCATGTTGACCTCCCATAGGCTTTTCTCAACGATATTTCCAAACATTTGTAATGTGGCAGCTGGCTAGCAAGTGATGGCCAACCAACACATGGTTAAGCCTGCTCCGCCGAGGGTTATTTAACTATTTACCTACTGGCTGTTAGGGCTGCCAGATAGTAATTAGTTCTTGGCATTATCGTTCACTAGCAAAAAGTTTATGATAATTTGCGAACATCCATCCTACAGGATGCATTCGGAATGCTTTGTGGATATTTCGATTCCTATGCATTGTATAGGGCTTGGTGCAAAAAGCACCGCTTTTAATCTGGACACTTAATGCGCTTAGTTGATTCTGGCAGATTTGCTCAGACCCATTGAATTCTGACTGGATTTGGCTTTCGTAAATATGAGAATTGTCATTGATGATATTCCCCCGGATTTTAGCCATCTGGACAAAATTCGGTGTTTGGTAAAATACCATTTGTGTCGGTCACAACATGAAATAAATGTGCACTGGAATTTGGAATAGTATACAAGTAACATTTATTGTTTATTTTTTTTTATTGAGGCTGATGTGTACTATAGTCATTGCTGCTGCCCAGGAGTAGTGGGAGTTTGAGCGCAGGGCTTAATTTTGTATAAAATGTGTTTTGCCTAGTTAAAGGTTGGCAAACCTTGTTTTAATTTTTTTTTTTTAAAAAGCATTTAAAATTGCCTTTAATCTAGCACTGGGAAAGACTCCTTGAAGCGCTCCTTTGCCTCTACTGATGAACTTGGTCCAATCCAATTTTTTTTCATATTGAATCATTGGGGCCTACAGCACATGCATGGCAGTCGCTGCGCCCCACAAATCTAATCAAGAGAAGCATTGAATCCTTCAGTCATCCAGTATCATCATGCTGTGCAGTGTAAAAGTCTTTAATAAAGTTGCCACTAGGGGTGTTGCTTATCTTAAATATAAATATAAATATACATATCGGGCAATGTTTTACACTGTCAGGAAAGAGAGATTAGACCAAAACCACTTTATTAAGATGATAGGTTGTCAATTAATCTTTAATGCAGTCTCTTTTAGCTTCCCCTGGCATTAGCTTTCACAAAATGTTTTTTTTTTTTTTTTTTACATTTAGAAGGGAGGGGTGTCTAGCTAGGAATGGCCAATAGGGCATTATGAGGTTAAATAAAAAAGAAAAGATGGATGTAGATGCCTCTTGTAGTGTAAATCCCACTAATCTCAGGTATACTGAGACATGAACGTTCTGCCTGTGATTAGGGCCCTTGAATCGCAAGGAGGTGATCTGTGCATTTTTCCATGTTTATTGTGTGGAATAATTTCGTAGATGACATCACCATCAACGTACAGTGCAGGATTCTAAAACATGATACTATCCCATTAACCCCTACATCACACTGCACTACACTATCACTAAGCATTAACCCTTACATTACATTGACACTAATTATTAACCCTACGCTACCTTAATACTTACAATAACCCTAACCATTAATATAAAATAAAAGATACATAATGGCAATGTGCGTATTAGGGGGAAATAATGGCTTCTTGACGTTGAAGATATTAATAAACCGTTTGGCATTCAGTCTCATGGTTTATTAAGAAGCTTCCAGAACCCCAAGATGGCATTATTTTCCGATAATGTTCACTGTTCTGTATCTTTTTTTTCCCTCTCTTTTCATCCTCTGTCTCTCTCACTCTCTATACTGTCATCATAAAAACAGGACACATTAACGTATATTTATATTGATGCATATAATATACAGTAGACATATAGTTATATATGTGTACATTTAATGTACGTAATTCTATGCTGTTCTGTGTCTCTATATAGGCACCATGCTGTAATAATGATAGTATTGCTGCATCTGATTTTAGAAATGCTGCATTTTCCTCAGTGACTATATGTGCACATGTTTCAATAAGTCTCGTCTCTCTAGGCCTCTCCCTTCAGTTCTCCCTTTCAGGCTTTGTCTCTTTCGCATTCTCTTTCACTCTATGGGGGGGCTCAGGTGGTTGCCATGGAGAACTGTTGGGCCTACTCAGACGGATAAACTCTGCATCCTGCTCTACAGCCACCTGAGGCTGCGACTGAGACAACTAATTATCCTAAGCTATGAGTAAGAAAGAAAGAGAAAAAGAGAGAAAGAAAGCATATGTATTAAAAATAAATAAATAAATAAATAAAACACAGCATACATGTGTTTGTCCTCACTATTATAAAAGCAGCCGGCTAACATGTAAGCAGCGTGCTGTAATTTTCATATGCAGATACAAACAATACTAATACAATGTATTTCTCAAAGATGACAGCCACCCCTTTTATATGTAATTTTATGGAGATACATTATCAGGGCCTTTCAGCTGTACCAATACCAGCAGGACACTCCCTATTTTAGGGTCCTCCACCTGACTGTGCCCAAAAAGTGTGGCACAAGAACATTATTAGACATGCGAGCACTACACTCAGAGCTCTAGGATCATGCAGAGAACACAAAACAGCGCTCCCCACATGCACCACTCTCAGTGGGCTAGCCTGTGTGATTGACAAGCAGTCTGGATGCATTCACACCAGGGAGACCTGTCATTTCATTGTGAGGCCCACCACCACAATGAATGAGTCCGCCCCCCTTTGGGCTGAGCAAGTGATGTTATTCACATCACTTACCCATCTCCTTTCACCACACCCACTGATGGCCCACTTTATACAGCGTCGATGCCGCTTTGTTATGTGTATACCAGCAAGAGACACATGCTGTCACGTATTCATCCGCATAAAAATGTGGTTAATGGCATTTACTGTCCACACAGGAAAAGTTGTGCCAAGCAACAACCAAATCCACAGAAGGATTAATGCTGAGCAGCAATTATGCAAATGGAAACCTGGTAACTGCCTTTGGGGTCAAAGGCCGGTTACAGCCTATCAAATCTAGAGGAGGGGTATTTAGGCCCAGTTCTCATCCTGCTCAGTGCCCTGTCGTGGTTTCCCTTGTGGTTGTCCGAGAGCGCGTTATTGATTCTGGTAATTATGGTTATTTGACTTTGGCATTGTTTTTGACTTCCCTGTTTTCTGGCATCCCTGACTCCTGGCTTTTCCTTATCATTGTGTCTTTTTCTGTATCCCTTGACCTCGGCTATTCCTGACTATTCTTTGGTACGTTAGTCCGGCCATTCTAAGGTCTGGTATATGTTACCTATCAGTCCTCTGTGTTACACAATTCTACGTGCTGGATCATTCTGTAATCCTGACACATGCAAACCGCTTATGACTCTTAACCGTCCAGAGGTCCGCCTGGGACTCCCACATGGCCAGAAGCCACCCGTTACAACTTTCAACAACCAGCGCACCTACACCAGGACACCTAGGAAAGAACTAATTGGAGGGAAGGCAAAGGAGGTGGAGGACTAACGAAAGCTGGTGAAAGTTAAGAGGAGCCCCCTTCCACTGAGTTGGAGCGACCTCGTTATGATGACCAGCACTTCCTTAACAACAGCCTGGAACTTTATGTTGAATTGGAGGTTAGCCGATGATTACTCAAGCTATATACCTCTGATCCAATTGCTTTTTGGACAGTTTATTATTGGTAGATAGCTCTCTCCAGTGATTTTTAAATTGTAACCTGTACAAGTTGGAAAAGTTAAGTTTTATGGTTCACATTGTAAGGCGCCCTGTTGTCTGGGAGTTAATAAAATCATCTCTGAGTTAATTAAATTGTGTTCCAGACACAAAGGTGTCAGGGAGGGGGCACATTGTTCACTATGATGACTTCCTGTGAGGAATGTACCTATAAATATGCTACCCTTGTCACAATAAAGTGTGTTATTTTACTGCTTCGACTAGGGTTTGGGGAAAGGCTACAGTCACTTTGGCAGAGGTACTTAGTCAGAGTACAGAAGCTCCATCCAGGGCCGGCCTTACGCAATTAGGCGCCGTGTGCAAAAAGTCTTCACGGCGCCCCCCCCCCTCACCCCCCACCAAGTTGCCTGAATACAGTAAAACAGGCAGGGTCCTGTGTATCGCGAGGCAAACAAGGCATCTGCCTTGGGCGGCACTTTGCAGGGGGCGGCAAAAAAAACTCCAAACCCCCAGACAGATCCCTTGCTTGCCTCGCGTCCTGGGGGGCTCAAGAGCTGGCTGGCTGGCCACTTTTGAGCCCCCCCGAGGCTGGCAGCGAAGGAGCATACTCACCTGAGCTCTTCCTGCTCAGCTCCCTCTGCGCCGCTTAATGAAGCCGGGAGCAGAAATATGACGTCAGTCCGGCTCCCGGCATCACTATGCGCCGCCTACTCAGCCTGTGCACCCCCTTCCTGCCTGCCCAGAAGCCACACTGGACTGCAGGTAAGAAATCCACTCCAGCTCTCCCAGGTCGGCTGGGTGGATTTAAAATAAAATTGAGTGTTAGTGGAAATGTCTGTGAGTGTGTATGTCTAAGTGAATGTGTGTGTGTGTTTGTCTGTATGTGTGTGTAAGTGTGTGTGTCTGTAAGTGAATGTGTGTGTCTGTAAGTGTTTATGTGTGTGTGTCTGTGAGTGAATGTATGTGTCAGTCAGTGAGTGTCTATGTGTCAGTCAGTGAGTGTGTATGTGTCGGTCAGTGAGTGTGTATGTGTCGGTCAGTAAGTGTGTATGTGTCAGTCAGTGAGTGTGTATGTGTCGGTTATTGAGTGTGTATGTGTCGGTCAGTGGGGGCGTGCATCTTTCAGTGAGTGCATGCGTCTGTCAGTGAGAGTGTGCATCTGTCAGTGTGTGTCCAAATAATAGTGTGTGTGTATGTCAGTGTATATGAGAGTGTGCGTCTGTCAGTGAGTGTGCGTCTGTCAGTGAGTAAGCGTCTGTCAGTCAAAGTGCGGCCTTGACAGGAAGGGGTGGGGGAAATTTAAACTCGGTTACAGGCATGTACACACACATACATACAGGTACAGGCACACACAATGGCACAGCTACAGCGACACACACAGACAGACAGTCACACACACACACACACAGGCAGTCTCACACACACACCGACAGACACACAGACAGACAGTCACACACATAGACAGACAGTTATACATACACACACACAGACACACACACAGATAGACATTCACACACATAGGCAGGCAGTCACACACACACAGGCAGTCACACAGACAGACAGTCACACACACAAAAGAAAAACAAGTTACTGCGCTCTCTCCTTTATCCCTATGTATTTTTAAAACAAATGGAGGTCTTTTAGTTACCTCCAATGGCCATGAGAGGATGAGCCCACCTGCCAACATCAAGGCAGACCCCCCTAGGTGGGTCCTAACTCTAACCATTCACCTTGCTTCCTTGAGCCTCTGGCAAAAATCTCTAATGAGACAGAAAGGGGTATTTTTATATACACCCCTATACATTATTAACCCTTAATAGGGAACACATGGGATGGGCGGCTGCATTGTAACAAGGCTGAGTAATACAAAAAATGGATACAAATGCAGAAAGAAAAGTCCTGTGCTAACTCCCATCACTACTGGACGGCTGCAATGACTACAGTACACATCAGCCCCAATATTTAGTAAAAACAAAAGAAAAACAAGTTACCTGCGCTCTCTCCTTTATCCCTATGTATTTTTGAAACAAATGGAGGTCTTTTAGTTACCCCTAATGGCCATGAGAGGATGAGCCCACCTGCCAACATCAAGGCAGACCCCCCTAGGTGGGTCCTAACTCTAACCATTCACCTTGCTTCCTTGAGCTTCTGGCAAAAAATCTCTAATGAGACAGAAAGGGGTATTTTTTATATACACCCCTATACATTATTAACCCTTAATAGGGAACACATGGGATGGGCGGCTGCATTGTAACAAGGCTGAGTAATACAAAAAATGGATACAAATGCAGAAAGAAAAGTCCTGCGCTCACTCACATCACTACTGGGCGGCTGCAATGACTACAGTACACATCAGCCCCAATATTTAGTAAAAACAAAAGAAAAACAAGTTACCTGCGCTCTCTCCTTTATCCCTATGTATTTTTGAAACAAATGGAGGTCTTTTAGTTACCCCTAATGGCCATGAGAGGATGAGCCCACCTGCCAACATCAAGGCAGACCCCCCTAGGTGGGTCCTAACTCTAACCATTCACCTTGCTTCCTTGAGCTTCTGGCAAAAAATCTCTAATGAGACAGAAAGGGGTATTTTTTATATACACCCCTATACATTATTAACCCTTAATAGGGAACACATGGGATGGGCGGCTGCATTGTAACAAGGCTGAGTAATACAAAAAATGGATACAAATGCAGAAAGAAAAGTCCTGCGCTCACTCACATCACTACTGGGCGGCTGCAATGACTACAGTACACATCAGCCCCAATATTTAGTAAAAACAAAAGAAAAACAAGTTACCTGCGCTCTCTCCTTTATCCCTATGTATTTTTTAAAACAAATGGAGGTCTTTTAGTTACCTCCAATGGCCATGAGAGGATGAGCCCACCTGCCAACATCAAGGCAGACCCCCCTAGGTGGGTCCTAACTCTAACCATTCACCTTGCTTCCTTGAGCCTCTGGCAAAAATCTCTAATGAGACAGAAAGGGGTATTTTTTATATACACCCCTATACATTATTAACCCTTAATAGGGAACACATGGGATGGGCGGCTGCATTGTAACAAGGCTGAGTAATACAAAAAATGGATACAAATGCAGAAAGAAAAGTCCTGTGCTCACTCCCATCACTACTGGGCGGCTGCAATGACTACAGTACACATCAGCCCCAATATTTAGTTAAAACAAAAGAAAAACAAGTTACCTGCGCTCTCTCCTTTATCCCTATGTATTTTTTAAAACAAATGGAGGTCTTTTAGTTACCTCCAATGGCCATGAGAGGATGAGCCCACCTGCCAACATCAAGGCAGACCCCCCTAGGTGGGTCCTAACTCTAACCATTCACCTTGCTTCCTTGAGCCTCTGGCAAAAATCTCTAATGAGACAGAAAGGGGTATTTTTTATATACACCCCTATACATTATTAACCCTTAATAGGGTTTCTGCATTTGTAGCCATTTTTTGTATTACTCAGCCTTGTTACAATGCAGCCGCCCATCCCATGTGTTCCCTATTAAGGGTTAATAATGTATAGGGGTGTATATACAAAATACCCCTTTCTGTCTCATTAGAGATTTTTGCCAGAGGCTCAAGAAGCAAGGTGAATGGTTAGAGTTAGGACCCACCTAGGGGGGTCTGACTTGATGTTGGCAGGTGGGCTCATCCTCTCATGGCCATTGGAGGTAACTAAAAGACCTCCATTTGTTTTAAAAATACATAGGGATAAAGGAGAGAGCGCAGGTAACTTGTTTTTCTTTTGTTTTTACTAAATATTGGGGCTGATGTGTACTGTAGTCCTTGCAGCCGCCCAGTAGTGATGGGAGTGAGTCACACACACAGTCACACACACAGACAGTCACACACACAGGCAGGCAGTCACACACACAGGCAGTCACACACACACACAGGCCCGGACTGGCCATCGGGCACACCGGGCAAATTCCCGGTGGGCCGCGATGGCCGTGGGGCCGAGGCCGGCAGGGGAAGTCCCAGGATCTCCCCTGCCGGTCTATGCAGGGCCGGCACTATCCGAGCGCCGGCCCCGCTGTTTTCAATGATGGGCCGGTGGGGAGATCAAAGATCTCCCTCACCGACCCACATACAGTGTATTCTGGCCGCCAGCGGGGAGAGAGGGAGGGAGCCAGGAGAGGACCCGGCGGAGCTCTATCTTGCAGCTCCGCTGGGTTCCTCTCGCGAGATCCGGCGCGTTGCCATAGCAATGACCGGATCTCGCGAGAGTGAACTCTAGCCCGCAGTCTAGAGTTCACACACCCACTGGACCACCAGGGATGGTGTCACCGTGCCGGTCCCCCCCTCCCAGATACCACCATGCCGGTCCCCCCCTCCCAGGCTAAAAGGTAAGAAGGGAGGGGGGGACATAATGCATACTTGTTTTTATCTACCCCCCCAAACACACACACCACTCTCACACCCATCATCCACAGCACTCTCACATACAGCACTCTAACATACACATCACACACAGCACTCTCACACCCATCATCCACAGCACTCTCACACACAGCACTCTCACACACAGCACTCTAACATACACATCACACACAGCACTCTCACACCCATCATCCACAGCACTCTCACACACAGCACTCTAACATACACATCACACACAGCACTCTCACACCCATCACACACAGCACTCTCACACACAGCACTCTCACACACAGCACTCTCACACACAGCACTCTAACATACACATCACACACAGCACTCTCACACACAGCACTCTAACATACACATCACACACAGCACTCTCACACACAGCACTCTAACATACACATCACACACAGCACTCTCACACCCATCACACACAGCACTCTCACACACAGCACTCTCACACACAGCACTCTCACACACAGCACTCTCACACGCAGCACTCTCACACACAGCACTCTCACACACAGCACTCTAACATACACATCACACACATCACTCTAACATACACATCACACACAGCACTCTCACATACAGCACTCTAACATACACATCACACACAGCACTCTCACACACAGCACTCTAACATACACATCACACACAGCACTCTCACACTCATCATCCACAGCACTCTCACACACAGCACTCTAACATACACATCACACACAGCACTCTCACACCCATCATCCACAGCACTCTCACACACAGCACTCTAACATACATCACACACAGCACTCTCACACCCATCATCCACAGCACTCTAACATACACAGCACTCTCACACCCATCATCCACAGCACTCTCACACACACAGCACTCTAACATCTCTAACACATCACACACAGCACTCTCACACACACATCACACACAGCACTCCCACACACACATCACACACAGCACTCTCACACACACATCACACACACATCATACACAGCACCCACACACACAAATCACCCACAGCACCCTCACACACATCACACAGCATCCTCACACAAATCAATCACACACAGCACCCTCACACTCAGCACCCTCACACACATCACACCTCACATACACATACTGCACCCCTCACATACACACAGAACCCCCCCGACACACTGCACCACACACATACACAATACTTCCAAACGTATTTATATATATATATATATATATATATATATAAATATAAATATTCACACACACACACACACACACACACTATAGCCTGTATGCACACTCTTGCTACATCCCCTATACACACATTCTCTTCAGCCCCTAGCCACATATGCATTACACCACAAACACAACACGACTAAAACCAACCTTATAACACAATACCACACCACAATCAGCTCACTCTGCACACACACAATGGCAGGCTCCAAAAACATGCACAATACTCTTTCCTGGCATTTTTGTCTCCTGGTATCCATTTATAGAGACACCAGAGACAAGTTGCAAGGAAACACAGTGCAAGCATGTTATTAAATTTGCTTGCGCTGTGCAGAACAAATACAGGGCTTTTTTCTCATGCTAGAGCTCTTCAGCAGAGCTCTGCGCATGGTCTGCCCTGGAAGAGCATTGAACCAACATGCTCACTTTGAGAGGGGGCGTGTTTGTCATTAATGATGACAAAACACACTCTCTCTGCCCCGCCCCCTTCTTAGTGGGCCGCTGTGATAAAAAAATGCCCGGGCCGAATTTTTTTCCCAGTCCGGCCCTGCACACACAGACAGACAGTCACACACACACAGGCAAACAGTCACACACACTTACCTCTTTCCAGTGGATGCAGTTGGCTGATGGGGAAGCAGGGACTCCTTCCCTCTTCCTGTGAAGCAGGGGCTTCGGGAGATATTAGCCCCGCCTCTGCCTTGCGATAAGCCCCGCCTCCGCCGCTCGGTAAGCCCCGCCCCCTCTGCCGCAATTTTTTTTTTTTTTTAATAGACCCGGGTGGAGAATAATGAATCCTCCACCCGGGTAACTGTTTTAGCTCCCCTGCACTCTGGCCATGTGCGAGCTGTGTCGGCTCCATGGCGCCCTGTGCGGCTGCACAGCTCGCACACTCCTAAGGCTGGCCCTGGCTCCATCACAGGGATGACCTATCCCAAACTGGCATTATTGTGACTCATAGTTTCTGTCACGTCCTGAAGAACTAACACAAGCTCCTCAATTATTGTCCAATCCTCATGCCCCAATGGGGAGTCAATGCCAATGGAGTGGTGGGAAAAAAGACTATGGATTGCAACTCTGCTGTTACAAAATTATTTCCACCATGTCTCAAGTGGAGTTTCACTACGTGCTAAAATACTGCTGAAGACAGTATGTAGGAAACCATCTTTTCTCATGCTCCTGCCTCAAGAGTTGGTTAGACCTCGCACTACTGTGGAAATGCCTGGTAATCCTCCTGCAATGCTTCAGAATAATTTTGACCTTTGTGCTGGCTTCATCAATTGCACCTTTCACTATGAGATATAGGTTGTGTGCAGAACAACGTACCATGAATCCAACATTGGTGACTGCTTGATCTTTTAACCAATTTGACACCATTCATCTGATTGTCTGCAATAGGTTTGCTGTTGGTTGGACCCAGGGCCGGACTGGCCCACCGGGATACCGGGAAATTTCCCGGTGGGCCGTCGGCACCTGGGGCCGGGCAGACATGTGGGTATGCTGGCGGCCGCTGGAGGAACTTTTCTGGCGGCCGCAGGGGAAGCTGTGCTGTGTATGCTCTCCAGCGCGCTACTGAATGAGACCGGGGCCGGAATATGATATTCCGGCCCCGGTCTCATTCAGTAGCACGTGAGGGCGGGGGAGCAGACACAGCACAGCTTCCCCTGCGGCCTCCAGAAAAGTTCCTCCAGCGGCCGCCATCCCTGCACTGGCGGATCCAGAGGGGGGGCAACTGGGCAATTGCCCCCCCCCGAGAATCCGAGGTTCTCCCTCTCCCCTGCCAGCTAATGCAGGGCTGGCCTGTCCAAGCGCCAGCCCTGCAATGTGCCTTCATGGACCGGAGGGGAGATCAGAGCTCTCCCTCTCCGGTCTGCAGGCACTGTTTGCTGGCCGCCGGCAGGGGAGGGAGAGAGAGGACCTGGAGGAGCTCAGTCTGCAGCTCCTCCAGGTCCTTCTCTCGCGAGCACGGAGCGTTGCCACGGCAACGCTCCGGATCTCGCGAGAGTGAACTCTAGCCCTGGAGACCGGGGCTAGAGTTCACTCTCACCACATGGACCACCAGGGATTCCCCACCGGACCACCAGGGATCGGGAAATGTCCCCCCTCCTCCCTAAACAAAGGTAAGAAGGCAGGGGGGACATTATGTATATTTAACAAAAAAAATTTTTTTATTAAATTAAAAAACAAGCATTAAAAAAAAGCCCCACCTCCTTATCACACACATACCCTACAAACACATACATACACTGCCCCCCCCACACACACACACATTGTCCCCCAACTACATAGACTGCCCCCATACACACACATTGTCCCCCAACTACATAGACTGCCCCCATACACACACATTGCCCCCAACTACATAGACTGCCCCCCCACACACACATTGTCCACCAACTACATAGACTGCCCCCACACACACACATTGTCCCCCAACTACATAGACTGCCCCCACACACACACATTGTCCACCAACTACATAGACTGCCCCCACACACACACATTGTCCACCAACTACATAGACTGCCCCCACACACACACATTGTCCCCCAACTACATAGACTGCCCCCACACACACACATTGTCCCCCAACTACATAGACTGCCCCCATACACACACATTGTCCCCCAACTACATAGACTGCCCCATACACACACATTGCCCCCAACTACATAGACTGCCCCCACACACACACATTGTCCACCAACTACATAGACTGCCCCCACACACACACATTGTCCACCAACTACATAGACTGCCCCCACACACACACATTGTCCCCCAACTACATAGACTGCCCCCACACACACACACATTGTCCCCCAACTACATAGACTGCCCCCACACACACACACATTGTCCCCCAACTACATAGACTGCCCCCACACACACACATTGTCCACCAACTACATAGACTGCCCCTACACACACACACATTGTCCCCCAACTACATAGACTTCCCCCACACACACACATTGTCCCCCAACTACATAGACTGCCCCCACACACACATTGTCCCCCAACTACATAGACTGCCCCCACACACACACATTGTCCCCCAACTACGTAGACTGCCCACACACACACATTGTCCCCCAACTACGTAGACTGCCCACACACACACATTGTCCCCCAACTACGTAGACTGCCCACACACACACACATTGTCCCCCAACTACATACACTGCCCCCACACACACATTGCCCACCATACACATACACTACTGATCCCACACACATACACTTCCCGCATACACACACATTGCCCACAATACACACACACCCTACACACACATTGGCCCCCCACACACATACACTGCCTCATACACACAAGCTTCCCCCCATACACACATTGCCCCCCACTCACACTGCAACACACACACACACACACTGCCCCCCAACACACACTGCCGTCCTCACGTACACACTGCAACTTTCACACACACACACACACACACACTGCTCACACAGTCCTTCTTACACAAACACACACACACTGCACCCCTGCTCCTATGCCCTACTACAGCTTCATTTCCAAGCAGACCTCATGTAAGTTGTCAAACTGTTCTTAAACGGTTTGACTACTTACTCTGGGAGGGGGTACTGGCACCATAACCACTACACTGAGCTGTAGTGGGTATTGTGTCTGGATTATTTCTCTAAATAATCTGCAAGTGCCCCTCCCGAGGTCAGGCTCTGGATCCGCCACTGCATCCCTGCTCCTCCAGCGGCCATCACACCCAGCTCTCTGCCCTGCATGACCCCCCTGGCCGGTCACCCACAGGTAATATGTGTTATGCTGTCAGTGTGTGTGTGTGTCATGGTATGTGTCTGTCTGTGTCATGGTATGTGTCTGTCTGTGTCATGGTGTGTGTCTGTGGCATGGTGTGTGGGTGTCTGTGTGTCATGGCGTGTGTCTGTGTGTCATGGCGTGTGTCTGTCATGATGTGTGTTTTTGTGTCTGTGTCACGTTGTGTTTGTGTCTGTATCATGGAGTATGTGTGTCTGTCTGTGTCATGGTCTGTCTGTTGTGGTATGTGTGTGTCTGTCGTGGAGTGTGTGTGTGTCTGTGTGTGTTTTAAAAATAGTGTTTTTACTCACCTTTTTTTTTTCCCACGCTATGCTGGTCTCCCCTCGACTGGCCCTGCCTCTATGGCTGAGATCATCAAGCTTGCCATAGGATTGGCTGCAAAACGCTACACCAATCAGCATCTTCTCATAGAGATGCATTGAATCAATGTATCTCTATGGGGAACCTTCAGCGTCTCCAAAGCGTGGAGGACCTGAATGTAGGTGCTGCACACTGTGCAGCACTGACACAGGAAGCACCTCTAGTGACCGTCTGAGTGGCTGTCACTAGAGGTGTCACTTGGAAGCAATGTAAACACTGCCTTTTCTCTGAAAAGTCAGTGTTTACATTGAAAAGCCTGCAGGAACAGGCTATAGACACCAGAACCACTACATTAAGCTGTGTGTGTGTGCGCGCCTGCTAGTGAGCTTGCTTGCTTGCATGTGTGTGTGTGTCTGCTACTGAGTGAGCTTGTGATTTTATGTCAATGAGCTTATGTATATCAGTGAGATTGTTTGTCTATGAGGCTGTGTATCAATGAACTTGTGTGTGTCAGTGACATTGTCTGTGTCTGCATGTGAGTATGCTTACTGTATAATTAAACGTTTTACTATGAAAGGACCAATATTTTATATTAGAAAAAGCTATCTATATATATATATATATATATATATATTTACTCAATCATCTGGGGTGGCAAGACATAGCCTTACATATTACATGCAACAATATATGGCGCATTGACTTATGGGGCTGGCATATATTTTTTTTCCAGGGCTGCTTTGTATCCCCAGTCCGGCCCTGGTTGGACCTTAAGTGGTAGTGGCTAAGAATGCAACCACAAGGATGAATGAAGCAAGCTATCTCTCCCACTGCACTAATCCACACTAGGATTAATAAAACAAGCTATTTCTACCACTCAAAGTGTGTGTGAGTGCCAAAGTGGGAATAGCTAGGAAGGAGAAACTTTCTTCTTATTTTAATTCTTCTTCTTTTTTTTTTTTTTTTTTTACAGAACAACATACTCCGCCCGAAAAGAGTATTTTCTTTCTTCAGACAGTAAGCAAAAAACAAACCTTTTAATAACTCTAATTTGTTGATTTCAAAATGGTGCAAGTACGACCTTGCACTAACCGCAAACAAAAGTGTCACACTAAAATTAATGTGGCAAGCTATATCTACCACTAAAGGTTTGTGCAAAGTGAGTGCCGTTGTGGGAGTAGCTAGACAAAATAAACATTTTGGGGGTTTGGGGTTTTTACTAAACAACAAATTCCCCTCTGAAAAAAAGTTTTTCTTTCTAAAAACAGTTAACAAAACCTTTTTTTAAAACTGTATATCCATAACCTACAATAACATAAAATGTCAATCTCTATCTCGCACTCAAAGTTATTTCAAGTGCCCCTGACAGTTGTTAGCAAGCAAGCTAGACACAGCAGCAAGCTAAATCTAGCACACACTAGAATCAATGACCCGGACTATCTACCACACAAACACAGGAAGGGTAAAACACACAGTGTCACTGATGGTCTGCCTCCCTCTGTAGCTGCAGTCAAAGTGCCTGGAAAATTCCTGCTTGGAAGTATAGATAATAATATAATCGCGTGTAACATGAATAAGTAAAACCATATTTCTGTTGTAACGTTCATAAATTAAAAATAAATAAATCCAAGTATAAACATAAAATATCTAAAGAGAATGCCACTAATGAGATCCTTTTCCATTCAATAATCTCCATCAAATTAATTCTCAATGGCCGAGTAGAAATATATTTCCAAGATGATCCCTACCCCACTAATTGATTTAGAAGATGACAGTGATTAAGTCTGATGACATATATTTTCTGTCTTCACCCACTTGTTGCTATTCAATTTTTAGGGTTGGAAAAATATTGATAAATTTACATGTCAGGTAGCGGCCGGCAACTCAATGTTGTCATACCACCCAACTCTCCTAGATTGTGCATTTATGTCTAATTGGAGGACTTCCTGAATGACTTCGGTTTGCTTTTAACAAACATACTAAATGATCTATATAGAGGTTGCCCTTGGGGGAGCTGGCTAGAAAGGTTGCTGGGCCATGTTTGTGTCATACATGTTACTGGGAATATAGTTTGTGTCATTAACATGCCCCACAATGACCCTGCCACTTCCTGTCTAGATTACATCTTTAAATTTAGGAGGTATGCGTTTTATATATGCACCAGCAGTGTTTTTTTTTTATCCTTTAAGGTCTAGGAAAATAGGGGGAATGCAAACACCTGCTTTTAAAAATAAACCTATAAATAGCACTCCGGCTCCTGAAAAATTTGAAGCACATTGAAGCTCATGTTTATACTATAAGTAAAAGTTTAGGCCCATCCACCGGTCAAGGGGGAGCGCCAGATTCTAACCAGAAATCCATGTCTGACCATATAAATGGAGGCTGACATGCTTCTCAACCATCCTGATTTTAGTAGGACAATCCCGATATATGTGAGCTCTGTCCTGCCATCCCAACTTGTTCTCTGATGTACCACTTTTGGGAACACAAGAGAACTGTCCCCAAAAAGTGTAGCACTAGCACATCATTGGATATGCTTGCGCAACACTATTACAACTATTACAGCCATGTTTATGTAATACATGATCCTACATCAGAGACACAACAGATTTTCTCCTCATGCTATGTGGTATTTTGCAGGATGTAAATTATTTGTGCACTGTGGTTGATTGTAGCTTGTACACCTCCGTCCCTCATGGAGGCACTGTTTATATAATGTGGATATCAGTGACGCACAGTGCAACATCGTTATAGGACTCTTGGAGTTGGCTCTCAGTGAGAATTACTCCTTTATTCTCTTGGGATGCTTTATCTAACTTTTCTCAATCTAATATTTGAGAACAATATGTATTCATATAATATGTTATGTATGTACATCAATGTATTTGTTTGTATAGTTATACTGTATTTTTTTATTTATTTCATATGATACCATTCTGTGCTTTTCACTGAGTACTTCATGTGCTGTATGCAAGTGAACACAGGACTACATTGGTCTCAGTTAGTCCCTCATTTCACTTTTAGAGGAGGTCAATAAGAAATTTGAAAAGCTTGAAATAGATTTAGAGTTAGTAAAATAGCACTCAGAAGTCTGCAAAAAGGAACATTTAGGAGTAAGACTTTTAAATACTCATTATTTGATATATTACAGCAAACCAGATATACATAAAATGTATGGGTGACAAATGCTGTATATCCTACTTATCTATTTAAGCTTTACATTTTGCTAGTATATCATATTTACCCCTAAAGAGACCTGTCTATTAGAATCTATTACTGTCTGTATGATTAGACTGTATTGGCACTTCATTTCTGCCATCACATGACCCCTACATTTTATTTGCACAAAATAGATATTAGGAAGTCACCTAAAATATCTAAGAGCAGCCCCACCCCGGGCCACACCCTCACTCACACCTCTAAAACGAAGGTGTCCCTCTTTGTCCATTTCAAATGTAGGTGAGTATAGTAATATATCATTCTATTCTTATCTGACTATTCTAAGTTGCTAATTTCTGACTTAGACTCTGCAATTAATGTACAACTTTCCAAATGTGGGAAATCGCATTTATTATTATCAGTAAAGACAAATGAGATCAAGAAACATATCCTCCTGAGACCCAGCCCATTAGCGTGTGTCCTCTGTACAGGACATTTCGTTCACATGCATCTCCTTTTTATTCTTTCAAGCTACTCCATCAATCCCTGCTGTATTGTGAAGAGGACATCCCGGGCTTTCCAGTGATATGTCGTGTGATAGGCTGGGATAGTGGGGAAAAAATGAAAAGAAATTGGAAGATAATTCTTTACTCTATTCCCAGGAGGATATAGAGACAGAACTTTTGATTTAGTCATGCACAGCATGATTCATAAACTAAACCCAGTGGACTCTACGGAACTTTCATACAATACGGTTATATGTTAAGTGGAAGTGTTGTGTTCTGTTCTTCTGAGTTCCAAAGCAACCAGTTTGTGAAAAGTTCTTGCAGTTTGCCCTAGAACTGCTTTATTTTTCAATTATCCACAAACGAACCTCTGTTTGTCTTGTTTCTAAAATCAATTACATTTCATACAGTAGTTGCATTGTCTATTTAGAGCACTGATAACCTCAATGATCAGAACCCATCACATTCAGAAAGGAAAAAAAGTCTTACATTCCTTTGAAATGGTTCAGAGTCGTCCAGAGCACTGCTGAGTCATCACCATGCTTAACTGTTAGCAGAGTGTACTTTTCAGTATTGACCTTATTCTTCTTCCTCCAGATATACCGCTGATCCATTAGGCCAAAAAGTTCCAGTTTTGTTTTATCTCTCCACAGAACAGAATCCCAAACCATCTGTGTCCTTTTTAAAGGGACTCTCCAGTGCCAGCAAAACATATCTGTTTTTCTCGCACTGCAGGACCCTGCAGTGCCCCTCTCCCTCCCAGCCCCTATCTCATGTTGCTGAAGAGGTTTAAAACTTATCTGAATCCAGCGCCGATGTCCCTCCACGCTGGGTCAGGCTCCACCCACGCTCCTCCCTCGCCGACGTCGTTGGGTTGTCTGATAGACCACCACTAGAAGAGAACTAACCCTGTAAGGTAATTATTGCAGTTTATAAAAACTGCAATAATTATACTTGCAGGGTTAAGGGTGGTGGGAGTTGGCACTCAGACCCGTCCAATAGGAAGAAGTGGTCTGGGTGCCTGGAGTGTCCCTTTAAATGATTTTGAGCATATTGGAGCAGGTTTTTCTTGCACTTTTGGGTCAGTAGTGGTGTACGTCTTTGAGTTCTGGCATGGAAACCTTCTGGGTATACGCCCCTTAGTGTGCTCACTGAAACCTCAGTGCCTGTTGCCACCAAGTTTTGCTGCAGGTCTTTTTCAGTCACTCGAGTGTTTTTCACAACCTGCCTCACAGAAATCTGGTTGCAGCCATTGATAGCTTCCTTTTTCTGCACCGCCCAGGAAGTGTAACCACTGTATTTTCAACTTTAAACTTGTGAATTATGCTTCCAAGATTGTTTCTAGGAACATTCAGTACCTTTGATATCTTTTTGTATCCTGTTCCTTGTTTGTGAAGGGCAATGATCTTCTCTGTTAACTCTGTGGACCATTCTTTTGGCTTAGCCAAATTTCTAACATGCAGTCAAACATGACACTAAACAAACCCCTAGCCAGTACAGGTATTCCATGGGTCCCAGTAAAAGCACCTGTGCAACCAATGAAGCCCTTGATTAGTTGCATCAGGTGTGCTTCAGACAAGACCTGTTTTGCATATTTGAATATAATAATTTTTTTGTTTTTTTTGTAAATCTGTTTTATAGTAAGTTATTATTAGTTGTATTTTCAGTTGCATTTGGGGAAAACACTTGAAGCATTTGTTGTAATGAGCTATTTGAATTGCTTTTGTTTGATTTGTTCATTGCAAACAACTGAAAGTCTGTACATTTTGACAATAAACCTGATTTGTAATGGGGATTGAATAATTTTGATTACAACTGTATATATTTGCTTTCTTTCCCAGCTTCAGAATACTCTCACCATATCTAGAAATGATCGTATTAAGATTACTGTATATATAATTTCTTAATGTTACTATTGCTGTGTTACAGATACATTTTTTGGTTAATTTCCAACTTCATTTATGTCACTAGCGCAATTGAGCTTTCTAGCGGAAGCAAAATACTTTGTAGGAGGTATGTGTAGCATCTGTGGGAATATTTACCACTTTTACTGTAATATTCATTTTTTATGGTTTTGCCATTTAGGTTTCCCTACACCACGTTTTTTCCTCCTTGTCCACATGTAAAAAAATAGAAAGGGAGCCATTTAACAGTGCCCCATGTTGAAAAGCCAGATAACTAGTTAAGGTAAAGTTAAAACATACATCCATTTAGTGAAACAACACAGTTGGTGTATTAAAGAACTGAACAGTGAAGTAATGGTGCAATACAATAATACATAGAATGCAAAAATTGCTCTTTGTAGAATTGTAAAAAAAGTGCCTTCTTGCTTTTGATGTGGAATTATTAAAAATTATTATTGTACTTGTATTGAATTATTGTACTAACTCCATTTTAACCTTATATTGTGACAATCCTCCATTTTGTCCTCCTAACCTGACTTCTTCAAATCCTCCATTTTGTCCTCATGACTTAACTTGTTCATTTTAAAACTACATTACGTGACTGAACTTCTCAACCCAATTAATACAGTAGACAAAGACCGTGTTTCCTTCAAGGACAAGTACCAGGAGGTGCCGGCTACTCCTTAAGACTTGCTGGCTACTCCTTAAGAGCTTGTAAGATAGTACAGTTTGAAGGCCACAGAACACAGTAGTAATGAAATGTTCTATTCATAAGAGACCTTGCACCTGGACATAAAGCCTGATATCACTGACCGTGTAAAATGACGCTTAGGACCCCCTTGTCCCCCACCCGTGTCCAGAATAATCCCACCTCTGATGGGTGGGCACGGGACTAACCTCTTAATTTTACTAACCAATAGGTAAGACACTAACTCCGTCACTTAACAATTAATCCAATTGATGATGTTTATTTGCTGATATTCTAATAATCAATGATGACGCAAAATGCCTCTTAAAAGGGCCTGCGCGCCCGCTTTTACTTCACTTGCCAATAAATTTTCTCGAAGTTATTTTAACCTGAACCTCGTGTGTCAGACTTAATTACTTCAGCGTATATACGCAATTTAATTTTATTGATTTGGACAGGAACAGATAGACTTTGAACATTTTGGTTTACTTTCAAAAAGTACCATAACAACTTGGCGCCCAACGTGGGGCACCGGGCTATGTCCGGCCGGTGAGCCGTCCTAAGGAAGACAAGGGTGGACGGAGGAATCCAGGGGGAAGGAAGGGAGACTGATCACCTCCAGATACACGGTAGAGACTTCTGCAGAGCCACCGGTACGTTCCGGCCCCTTTGATTGACCCGTCCACGTGTCTGTGACTGCTTCCCGGGAGGACATCAAAGACAGGTAATATCTTGCCCGGTGTCTCGTTACTCACTTGTTTACCTGCATTTTAGTCTATCTGTTGCCTGGGTGTGTTTGAATTGTTTGCCTGTTTCCCCATTTTGAGATAAAGGGGGGGTGGACCTGCAGGGGATTTGCCTGGGGTTCTGTCTTGCTTGTTTTCCCCTTTTTGGGATAAAGGGGGGTGGACCTGAGGGGATTTGCCTGGGTCTTCAGTGTGTCTGTCTATCTGTTTGTACTTTACCCCTTTTGGGATAAAGGGGGGTGGACCTGTGGATTCGTTCCTGGGGGTCTTCTGTTGCCTGTTTTACCTCTTTTAGGAACCACGGTGCTGTGGTTGTAAGGAAAAAGGGGGGTTGACCTGTGGATGTGTTCCTGGGGGTCATCTTTTCCTGTTTAACTCTTTTAGGAGCCTCGTGGCTGGGGCTGTAGGGAAAAAGAGGTGTGTTGGATCTGTGGAGATTGTGTAGACTCATAGTTTCCTGGGGATCCTTCTTGTGCCACTTTGATAGCCTAGCTAGCTTCTCTGTGCACGTTACTCTGCTTGCAGAGTGGTGGTACCCTCCAGCTTTGAGCGCTGAGCTGGAGCCATTCCAATTTTTATTTTGTGGTGTGTGAATTCGGGCAGGCATTGCTGTCTTCATCACCACGGAGTAGTGGGACTTATAAAGTGGGTCTTTATAGGGGCACTACAAGAGTGAGGGTAGCGCAGACACTATTAGTGGGCTGCTGTGACGAGGGAGGCATATGGATTTCGGACCGGTGTTAGTTGTTATCCTTGGCCGTTGGTAGTAAGATACTACGGGATTGAGGGAGGTGACTTTGGAGTAAGCACACGAGTAAAGGAAAGGAATTATTGTTGATTTCATTTGAATTGTGATGCATGCACTGTATTTCAACTGTATTGTTGTCTTGTTTGTTTAATAGGAGTCTCATGAACTCCTGTGTCTGTCTCTAAGGATTTTCCTTGCCTTTCATCTTTTCTGTACTTCCTATATTATTATACTATCCACTCCCATTCCTCTTGAAGGAGAAGTGATTGGTCACACACTTCTCACCTCGCTCCAATCCGTGTCTACCACCCCGGGTAGGCGGATTCAGTGACTAGTCTACGTTTTGGGAAGACGCACCTGAGAAAGTTTTACGGTTCTCGGGTGGCAGTCGAGCATTGTAGACGTTCTTGTTCCGTTTTCCTTCTCTCTCCCTATATCTAGGACGCTGGTATAGGGGTAAAGGGATTATGGGGCAGGATTTAAGCAAGCCCAATAAGGGCTGGTTAGCATGTGATTTGGTAGAAAACAGAGAGGGTGAGGAGATGGTTAAAGGTGTTGTAAAGATTGCAAAAGTATGTAAAATTACTGTACCAACGGGTGGAAGATTGCAACCAGAAAGTTGGCGTAAGTTACTGGCAGAAATGAAAGGCAAGCTTACAGATAATGGTTTATTAAAGACTGCTGAAGCATGGTACAGAGTAGCGAAGGCTATTCAGCTAGAAGGTTGGGTTGAGGAAGAAATAAATCACAAGGGTGTGAAATTGTTTGTGTATCATCAGAATTGCGTTGCTGGGGTCTACCCTCAGCCAGCGCCCCAAAGTGGCGCCCAGGGGACGTCTATCCCCAAGGTTCAGTCAGCAGTAGGTGATAGCCAGCTGACTATGTTCCCCGCTCCCAATCCTCCTAACACTCATCCCGCCACCTCCCCTGTTTGCCCGGTCCTGAATTCTGATGGATCTTTCTTTTCCCCCTCCCCGTCCCTAACATTCCCATCATCCTCGTCCATCCCTACGCTACCTGCTGTACCTCCCCCTAACATTTCATCTGCCATTCCTTCCCTACGCTCCCTCTCCGTTCATGACCCCCTCCCCTCCTCATCCGCCCAACTAACCACCTCTTCCACCCTCGCCCCGACTCCTCCCCCTCCCATCTCCACCCCAGTCCAATACCCCACCTCCTTCCCCTCCCCAGCCTGGCCCTACCCCTTCCCGTATCCCATGACTCTGCCCTATCCCGGATATCCACTACCCCTTCCCCAAGCCACTCCCCAGGTCCCGGTCATGCCCAGTCCGACACAGTCTGCCCCGGATGTGCCCTCTTCCAACATGGCCGCCGCTTCTTCCCTTAACCCTAATGTAGCACCTTCTCCGGCCACCAATATGGCGGCCCCCAGTTCGGCCCTGATGCCGGTAATCCCCGGTGACTACCTATCCCCAGGTTATGACTCACTAGCCACCCCTGCATCTGGGGCTCGTTCCCAACCACCGATCCTTTCACCTCATTCGGGCCCTGCACCACGCAAAAGAGCCAATATCATAGAATTCGATGATGACGAGATGGACAGGGTGTCCCATGTCTCATCGGAGCTTGCCGCGGGAGCCCCAACTCACCGTTCTATCGATGACCCTTTTGGCCACAAGGGTCGGGGAGAACAGGCCCCTTCTAAATATGTTGCCTTTAACCCCACTCAAGCTAGCGCATTAATGAAATCGCTCCCCGACCCAGAAAAACAGCCTATGCCTTTTTACCGAGGGATAGTTCAAATTCAAAAGACTTATTCCGCCGCATGGCGTGATCTACTCAGCATTTGTGCTATTAAAGCAGGGGATGCCTATTGGCCAAGTATGGCCCGTCACCTCAGTACAGATCTGCTTTCCAGTGATGTTGATTACCCCTCCGGGGTAACCTTTTGCACCCAATTAAGAGAATGGGCTAAGGACAAACTTGCAGATCAGGCTGCTGGCCTTACTGATGTTGTCCAAGAAAAAGGAGAATCAGTGGAAAAGTTTCATGCAAGACTGTATCAAATGTTCACAGATTTGGGGTTTGATCTTACTGACAAAATTCATTCACAAATGCTGTCAGGTGCGTTTGTCCAAGGCGTTAAAGACTCTATACGCAAGGGAATTATTGCTGCACGCCCTGAATATAAGGTTGTTCCCCTGGATACCCTGCTTTTAGTCGCTAGGGGCCTAGAATCTGCCCAGACCCCCAAAAGGCCAAGCTCTGCTCCTCTTATGGTATCACGCAGTATCCCTGTTCCCAGGGGCACCAGACCAGAGGATAGCTTCTGCTTTAATTGCAAAGCTAAAGGTCATTTTAAAAGTGATTGCCCGGAACCCAAAAGAGAGATAAGAAAGCCATCCAGACCTGCCCCGGTCACTAAGACCGAAAAAGGGGTCCCAATAGTTGAGGAACCCGATGAATAGGAAACTGGCAAGCCTGTGTCTGTAACCCCTGTAATGGCAGTGTCTACAGGGGATAAGGGGGGGCCACTTGCCACAGTGACTTTGCCCATTGAAGGCCACCCCACCACATTTCTAGTTGACACAGGTGCAGCCCGTAGTGTTCTACGAGAACAAGACTTGCCAGACCCATCTTTTCTGTCAAATATTGATGTCTCTTGTGTTGGAGTGGATGGCCAACCGAGACATAGCCCTCTAACAACTCCACTACGAGTTGGTTCTAGCCTGCTCGCTCGCTTTGTAGTATCCTCCACATGCCCAATTAACCTGTTAGGTGCTGATGTTCTCTCACGCCTGCAAGCATCCATCACCTTTACCCCGGATGGGCAGGTAGAAATGTTTACACCTCTGTCTGTATCAGACACTTCAGCCCTATGCTCTTTGCCTCTGATGCTGCATTTAGAAAAGCCCCGTGAGGAGACAGCAGAATTAAGGTCCAATTTCCCAGAGGAATTAAAAACACAGGTGCCCGCAAAGTTATGGTCCTCAGGCCCAGAGGACATAGGTCACCTAAATGTTCCCCCTGTGGTGGTAAAGCTTATTTCAGGAGCTAAATTACCAAGAAAACCACAATATCCATTAAAACCAGCACAGTCTGCTGCAATTTCTGTCCACATTAAGGCACTCTTGGAGAAGGGTGCCCTTGTCAAATGTAAATCTGAATGCAACACCCCGTTATTTCCTGTGAAAAAGAAAACTCCGAAGGGCGAGCCAGAGAAGTACAGGATGGTTCAGGATCTCCGTGCTGTTAATGAAGCTACAGTCCTGGACACCCCTCTTGTACCAAATCCTCATACTCTGCTCTCTGGAGTCCCACCATCTGCAAAATTCTTCACAGTTATTGACCTAGCAAATGCTTTTTTCAGTGTCCCACTGGACCCATCCTGCCAATATCTGTTTGCTTTCACTCATGAGATGCAACAGTATACCTGGACTGTCATGCCCCAAGGGGCACAAAATTCACCAAGTCAATTTGCAAAGGCCATGGCCACCATCCTTGACCCATGGCAAGCCGAGCACCCAGAAGTTGTTCTGCTTCAGTATGTGGATGATCTGCTGCTCTGTGGAGATGACATACCCACTACCGAAGAGTGCTCAATTAGTCTGCTTTGTTATTTGGCAGAACAAGGATGCAAAGCTTCGCTCATCAAGCTACAGTTCTGCCAACCTTCAGTAATTTTCCTTGGACACTGCCTATCTCAGGGTACCAGACATCTTACTCGGGACCGAGTAAGAGCTGTGCTGGATATTCCGCCTCCAAGGACTTCTAAGTCTCTTCATGCCTTCCTAGGCCTCATTTCCTACTGCAGAGCATGGATCCCAGAAGCCTCTCTGCTCATGCAACCTCTCTATGACGCACTTAAGTCTGACCCTTTCTGTTTAACTAAAGAAGCTATGGACAATTTTAATGCTCTCAAACGAGCCATTGCTTCTGCTCCTGCCTTGGGCCTCCCTGACTACTCCAAAACTTTCAAATTGTTTGTCTCTGAAAGACAAGGCCACGCAACAGGAGTGCTCACCCAAACTAATGACTTAAGAGGCCGCCAGAGGCCTATTGGATATTTCTCATGTCAACTGGACATTGTGGCCAGAGGGACTCCTTCCTGTCTCAGGGCTGTTTTTGCTGCGAGAGAACTCATAGAGAAGACCTCAGACCTGGTCCTTGGCCACCCTCTGGTTGTTTTGGCCCCTCACGACATCTCTGCCATCATCAACCAAGTCCAGCTCAAGCACGTGTCTCCAGCCAGACACCTGCGCTTACAGTGTCATCTTCTTTTGCCTGACAACATTTCCATCCAAAGATGTCAGGTGCTTAATCCGTCCACTCTTCTTCCACTCCCTGAGGGGGGTATCTACTATGGATTTATCACGGATGAAACCTACATTCACCTGCTCTGTGGATGTATCAAGAAAGTCATGCATCCACATTTGACATTTTATGAAGGTGAAAAACCTCTCTGTGAAGGCCCAGATCACGCCTTCTGCACCACGTGGTACAAACCAAACATTACCCCTGAACCTTGCTATGAAGATGAGCTTTACCACCGGACCGATGTAAAGCTTACTGCACAAGACTTCTATTGTGACTCTGACGGCAATAGTATGGTCTTGATCCAGCTACCTCAACAACTTAACTACCTTTACCGTCATTGGGATACTGCTATCCCACATATTCCTGTTACCAAGTTGAAGACAAGGTCATGGAATGATCTTGGGCCCATGGCAAAACTATGGGCCACCATGAATGAAGAACAACTACAGGAAAATGGTATTGTCAAATACCCAACAACTGACCTTCTAGAAGCATGGCCACGCCATTTCCTGGAAAAGGAATTTCAAGATCTGGTCATAAAGAATGATTATGACCCAGAAACACCTCATGACTGTTTTGAACAGATGAAAATGGAAACAGTGCACTTACCAACTGTGCATGAGAACCCATTACCAGATCCGGATTTTACCCTGTTTGTGGACGGATCGAGATATGCCGATGAAGGAGGAACATATCATACAGGATATGCCGTAACCACAACAGATGAAGTTATTAAATCATCATCCTTACCACCAGCAATGTCTGCACAAGAAGCTGAATTACAGGCTCTGACTTCAGCCTGCAAAATTTCCGAAGGAAAACGTGCCAACATCTATACAGATTCAAGATATGCTCTAGGCGTGGCACATGACTTCGGCCTAATTTGGAAGACTAGAGGATTTCTTACCACCGCCGGTACACCAGTCAAACACAGCACTGCAATCAAGGAGCTAATGGATGCCCTCCTACTCCCCAAAGAAGTGGCCGTTTTGAAAGTAAAGGCCCATGGGAAATTGGATACAGATGAAGCAAAGGGCAACCATTTGGCTGATCAGGCTGCTAAGTTAGCGGCCAGGGATTTGCAGGAAGTGGATGAAGAAGTGTCCGGACAAAAAGAAGAAGTCCCTATTTTTGCCCTGCAAACTCTTCCTACTAATTTGCGAATTTTACAAGAACAGCAAGCTGCAGTCACTCCTGAAGAAGTCCAGAAATGGAAAAAGAAAGGAGCTGTCCAAAAGGACGGAATATACTACAACAACTTCAAATTTTGTCTTCCCAGAAATTTGTATCCAGCAGTTGTCCAATGGGCACATGGGCCTGCACACCTGTCAAAAGAATTGATGGCCGCCCTCATACAGAAGTATTATGAAGCACCTGGAATCACAACATTGATCAATAGCTTCTGCAAGGCCTGTGTCATTTGTGCAAAATGCAATCCAGGAAGACCAGTTAAAGTACCTGCGAAACACCTGGCAAAGCCCATGTACCCCTTCCAGCGGATTCAAATTGACCACATCCAAATGCCCAAGAGTGGGCCCCATGAATATGCACTAGTAATAGTGGACATGTTCTCAGGCTGGCCAGAAGCCTACCCAGTGGCCAATATCACTGCAAAAACGACCGCAAAGCGCCTACTTACAGATATTGTATGTAGATTCGGACTCCCAGAAGTTATTGAGAGTGATCAAGGCCCAGCCTTTACAGCAACTGTGACTAAAGAAATTTGGACTGCTCTAGGGGTGACTCTAGCCTTCCACACCCCTTACCACCCACAAAGTAGTGGTAAAGTGGAGCGCATGAATGGCACCCTAAAAACTAGAATGTTAAAAATGTCACAAGAAACAAAGATGCCCTGGCCAGAAAGCCTACCAATAGCTCTATTTAGTGTTAGGCACACACCTAGAGGGAAGCATTCACTGTCCCCATATGAGGTTCTATTTGGGACAGCACCCAGACTAGGTTGTTATTATCCGCAGCAGTTGCAACTCCAATCAGATATTTTAGTAGACTATGTAACTGAACTTGCAAATGTCCTAAACAAAATACATGCCCAAGTTTTCTCTTCAATTCCAGATCCCGAATTGGATACAGGTTCCCATAACCTACTTCCCGGAGATTGGGTCCTGGTCAAGAAGTTTGTGCGGAAAAATACCCTGGAACCAAGATTTGACGGTCCATTCCAAGTTCTCCTGATTACCGCAACCTCCGTCAAATTGGCCGGTAGGCCAAATTGGATCCACGCTTCCCACTGCAAGAAATCTCCTGCCCCAGAGGAAGCGAATATCGCACAAACATGTATCTCTGGTACATCTTCTCCTTAATTAGCCTTATGAAGGCCCAGCAAGTAGCCATTACCAAAGACATTAGTGGGTACACCTTCTGGTATAATTCATCATGCACCCAGGTGGCTACTTATACCTTTGACTACTGTGATATTGTAGAATGCCCATTTCCCACACCACAAATCCAGAGCATCTATAGAGATATCCCTCATTCGAAAGACCCATATGTTTGTGTAGTTGACAAACAATGGGGGCACAATTGTGATCACTGGGGGGCGGCGGGATGGAATGCCGGGCCTGCCTGGGGTTACAAACCAAAAAGTGCCGTAGCTAAAGTAGATGATCATGGTAGATCGCTTCTCCAGAGAATGACTTTGAGAAAGCCTGGGGGGAGCACACCAATGAAATTAATCCTTAACATTGAGCGCCCAAGCCCAACAGATGCAGACCAGTATGTGATGGGAATGTACTGGAAAAAGGGTTCCTACCAGAAATTAGGGCATTTCTACCTCAAAGATATGTGCAACTCTTCTGAGTGGCAAGGGGCCACCCATATGGTCCCTAACCCATTAAAACCCCATATCCAGACCTTTCAGGACATGATGGCCATTGCTAACCCCACTTTTGAAGATACCATGGCCGCTGAAACAGGTTTTAATGATGTAAATTTATGGTTAGAATGGATGAAATATAATGCTAATAAGCATAATAGAACCGCATGTTATGTGTGTGGAGGTGCCCGGCCTCACCTGGGTACCGTACCTTTAATCCTACCCGTAGATATAGAAGAATGTGTTTTAAGCCTTTTTGCCTATCACTATAATTTTAACAGGTCCATATGTATTGCATGGACAAAGGAGTATCCTCTTCTAGCCAAAGACGTCAAACCCCCTGATGGTATTACCGTATATAAAGGTAATTACACTTGCTATGCCATGTACGATGGTATTGGTAAATTTGTAGGTAACTTTTCCAAAGGCTATTGTGCTACATACAGAACTGTCCCTGTACGTTTGCTGCAACATCACACTAGGTCACTAGGAGACATTTATTGGTTGTGTGGGGATTTACAGCTAAGATCCAGAATGGACACAGAATGGTGGGGAGAGTGTACTTTGACTAAGGCCATTATGCCTATACATATTATTTCTGACACACACCTCAACACCCATGAGTTCAGCCACACTAAGGTTAAACGTGACGCCCCAGTGAAAGGAAGTTTTGATCCTCATGTATATATTGATGCCATTGGAGTGCCCAGGGGGGTGCCCAATGAGTTTAAAGCTAGGGATGAAGTTGCTGCAGGATTTGAATCAATTTTTACCATAGTTACCGCAAACAAGAATCTAAATTGGATAAATTACATTTATTATAATCAACAGCGTTTTGTCAATTACACCAGAGACGCCCTCCAGGGATTGGCCGAACAGTTACAGGCCACATCCCAAATGACTTTTCAGAATAGGATGGCCCTAGATATGATCTTAGCCGAAAAAGGAGGGGTTTGTAAGATTTTGCCCGACACTATGACATGTTGTACCTACATCCCAGAAAACACAGGCCCTAATGGTAAAGTCACACTAGCTATAGAAAAATTAAATGACCTGTCTGAAGAGTTAAAAAGGAATTCTGGGATCAAAGATCCCTGGGAAAGATGGTTTGGTTGGATGACAGGATGGCAAAAGGCTTTAATGCAGATTGGTATGGCTATACTAATTTTTCTTTTTATTTTTGCTCTTCTCTTTTGTTGTGTCCTCCCATGTCTGAGAAAATCCCTCATGAAGACTGTTGACCAAGCGGCACCCGCTTTTACCCATCTCGAAGTTGATGACCAAGAATTTCAAGACATCAACTCACCCTGTCTGCCGCTGCAACTTATCCCCTTTGTTGATAAAGTGCAGGAATTCTAGGAAGGGACTAGATTAGGGACAGCATCTGTCAGTGAATGGTAAAGGCCCCATGTGGAGAAGTGGTGGGTTAGCTGCCATGGGATACCCTTGGGTGTGAAGCGTTCGAGAGCCATACTGACGGATGGTTAGCCTATTAGGGTCAGATCTAGGGACAGCCTTGCACTTTGCATTAACATCTAGCTAGCGGCCACGGGGTTTCTGTGCCTTTGGGTTAACACGTCTTCTGATACTAATATAATAAAGTTTTATCTCTTAGAATCTAACATTTCATAGGGGGGACTGATGTGGAATTATTAAAAATTATTATTGTACTTGTATTGAATTATTGTACTAACTCCATTTTAACCTTATATTGTGACAATCCTCCATTTTGTCCTCCTAACCTGACTTCTTCAAATCCTCCATTTTGTCCTCATGACTTAACTTGTTCATTTTAAAACTACATTACGTGACTGAACTTCTCAACCCAATTAATACAGTAGACAAAGACCGTGTTTCCTTCAAGGACAAGTACCAGGAGGTGCCGGCTACTCCTTAAGACTTGCTGGCTACTCCTTAAGAGCTTGTAAGATAGTACAGTTTGAAGGCCACAGAACACAGTAGTAATGAAATGTTCTATTCATAAGAGACCTTGCACCTGGACATAAAGCCTGATATCACTGACCGTGTAAAATGACGCTTAGGACCCCCTTGTCCCCCACCCGTGTCCAGAATAATCCCACCTCTGATGGGTGGGCACGGGACTAACCTCTTAATTTTACTAACCAATAGGTAAGACACTAACTCCGTCACTTAACAATTAATCCAATTGATGATGTTTATTTGCTGATATTCTAATAATCAATGATGACGCAAAATGCCTCTTAAAAGGGCCTGCGCGCCCGCTTTTACTTCACTTGCCAATAAATTTTCTCGAAGTTATTTTAACCTGAACCTCGTGTGTCAGACTTAATTACTTCAGCGTATATACGCAATTTAATTTTATTGATTTGGACAGGAACAGATAGACTTTGAACATTTTGGTTTACTTTCAAAAAGTACCATAACACTTTCTTATGAATGCTCCGGTCACCTCTTCTGTCATGTTATAAGGATTTGCCAACCCACTACTTATCATGTTTTATCTGCCGTGTATAGACAAGGAAACCTATGGAGGGGCTGTAGACCAACTTCCGACCCAGAGATAATGGACTGTCTCACAGACTCACAGAAACTCTATCAATCGGTCCATACACTTTTACCAGACTCCTGCATGGGCATTGTGCTGCATCCATCTGTTGGTGGAAGTCTTTTTCTCACCATAATGGGCACTGGGAGAAGTCTTGATTGTATATTGTTGCAATGCATGCACATTGTTGTGATTTAATTTGTCTATGTTGCCCTGATCCCTCCTTCTTTTGATATTTACATTTTTATTGGGTTGCCTGTATTTATTCCAGTGCAACTATATATTATGGTGTGTCACCATAAGTTAAATGTAGTGTTATCAAAAAATGTATTTGGAGTATAGGTAATGCCTAGTGCAGTCAGGGATTCCAGTTGCAGAGTTCAAGGACTGGCTGTCCTATTCACTTGCAGTGGGGATCTGATACAGAGGCGACAAAGTGCTGAGCCTGTGAGCCATGACATGCGCATTGTCGTCTTTCTTGGCATATTCCTGTTATAACCCAAATAGTGACATTAAAGAATTACAGACACATGAGTTTTGGCAAAATTATCCCACGGCTTTATTAAATATATATATATATATATATATATATATATATATATATGTATATATATATATATATATATATATAATAAACAATACACAAGATCCAGCGCACTCTCCTATCTACTAAACAGCAACTTCAATGTTGACAGATTTTATTAGTTTGTAAAAGTTTTTTTTTAAAACACCTAATCTAGGCAAAAAAAATGGGGATTTAGTTACATTATATGATCATACATTGCATAAGCCTGCCACAACGTCAATGTACCCCATCTTTGGCAGGTCCTACTCTCACAGTCTAATGTCTGCTCCACAGTCTAATGTCTGCTAATGTATACCCCCATTTTTCCTATATATATATATATATATATATATATATATATATATATATATAATAAAATATTAATTTAAAAGGTCATTGTCAACAAACGATTAGAAGACATCCCCCCATTTAACATAACTATACACCAAGACAATGACCTAACCACTTTACATTAATACATCCATATAACCATATAACATAGTATAAATAACATAAACATTAACATAGCCACCCAGGGCATCCATTTCCAATTGTAGGGGCATACCAAGACACCCCTACACCATTATGACAGCCACCAAGGGCATCCCTTTCCACTGTAGGGGCATACCAAGACACCCCTACACCATTATCACCGCCACCAAGGGCATCCATTTTCAGTGTAGAGGCATACCAAGACACCCCTACACCCCCAGGTTCGGAGCTACCGACGAGCTCGAACCTACCACCAAATCCAAAGGTAAGTATTCCTCCTGACCTATCCCACCTACCAAAAACCGACCTACCCCCCAATTATCCTAATCCATCCCCTGCCACAGCACAGAGCTTGACCACCTCAAGCCACCTGGGCACCCCCACCCCGAATAAACAACGCCTGTTTCAAGCCTTCCTGGAAGCCCAAGTTGAGGAAGTCTAACCCCACTCCTGAGAGATGCAAGCCATCACACCTGAAGTAGCCTGGCAACATATCCTCCAGCTCCCTATGTCTGACTACTACCCCACCGGACCTTTTAATAAAAATTGCAACCAACTTATTAAACTTGCGTCTACATCTGGCCATAGCTGAGGGGTCCCGAGCATAACGCCAATGGATACGCGGTACCGTTTCTGACCACACAATGACCACCCTGGGAAGTAAGGACCTCAACTTATCCACATCCCTTTTTATCCAACGCACTAACTCCCTTTGTGGTACTAGACCAAAATCATTCCCACCGGCATGTAACAATATGAATTCGGGAACCTCACCCCGACCTATCCTCCGAAATAATTCTAAACATATGTCTTTCCAACCAAAACCCCGAAAACCAAACCAAAACAATCGCAAAACATCTGTTGGAAAGCCCAGCTGTGTGCCTTGTCTCCGAACCGCAGCTCTCCGTTCCGCCTAGTAGACATAGGAATGGCTACTATCCATGCTACTCCACCTGAAAAGGAAAGAAATAACATATAACCACGGGCCATAACATTGTATCCCCCGTACCACCAGGCCTGATTTACACTAAGCGATCAGGCCGGACATAAGATCGGAACCTGATTGATTCCCATCTCCCGATCTTTTTAACTAATTCATCACCCAAACCCAACCGTGCAGCCTCCGTGGCAGCCCCAATCCTAAACGAGTGGGTACCAAATTGCCTGGGATCCAGACCCAGGCGTTCCAGACTCAACTCAAAACCCTAGCAAACTGAAATTTAGACATAGCCGAACCGTCCGCATGCCGAAAAAAGGAACCTTGACCCTTTGGACGGACCTCCATATACCGCCGTGCACAGCCCACCGGGCAAACCGATACCTGAGGTAGCGAAAATAATTACTAGAAGTCGAACCACCGGAACAGAAGAAGCCGAAAGATTATTCACAGCCTCCACTATGGCCATATTGTCCATAAAGAAAATCACTCTCCTATCCCGAAAAACCTGACCCCATAAGACGAGCGCTACTACTAACGGGAATAACTCGAGGAAGGCCAAGTTCCGAATAAGTGGGCTGGCTGCCCAGTGTTCGGGCCACTTCACCGCACACCAATGCCCCGCAAAGTAAGCCCCAAAACCCACGCTTCCTGATGCGTCGGTAAAAAGTTCCAAATCAGGCGATGTAATAACCTTATCCCTAAAGAAAACCCGTCCATTGAAATCCTTCAGAAAGGTCTCCCATACACCTAAATCCTCCCTCATCGGAGTTGTGACCCTGATAAAGTGATGAAGGGACCGTACTCCCGCTGTCGCCTTAGCTAGAAACCGGTTGAATACCCTTCCCACCGGTATTATGCAACACGCAAAGTTCAGCCGCCCCACTAAGGACTGCACGGTCCGTAGTGTCACCTTTTTTGCCCTACGCACCTCCGTAATGGCATTACGGAGGGACTCCAGTTTATCCAGTGGCAACCTGCATTCCCCTGCCACCGTATCTATTTCAAGTCCCAGAAAGCTAAGGCATGTAATAGGCCCTACAGTCTTGTCGCAAGCCAGAGGGATCCCAAAAACGTGGGTCACCCATTCAAGACACCTTAACCCAATACGACAAGCCTCAGAGCCGGCCGGCCCAACACACAAAAAATCATCCAAATAATGGACCACAAACTTGGTGCCTGCTTCAACCCTAACCACCCATTCCAGGAAGGTACTAAATTTCTCAAAGTACGCACATGAAATGGAACATCCCATGGGCAAACAAAGATCTACAAAATAATTTTCATTGAAATAACAGCCTAATAAATGATGACATCCCGGGTGGATGGGCAGAAGACGAAAAGCTGATTCTATATCTGCCTTTGCCAACAGCGCTCCCTGTCCTGCCTCCTTAACCAGCTCGACCACCTGGTCAAATGATGCATAAGAAACAGAACAAAGAGCCCCGTCAATGTCATCGTTGACTGATGACCCTTTCGGGTACGACAGGTGGTGTATAAGGCAAAATGTTCCCGCCTCCTTCTTGGGCACCACCCCTAAAGGAGAAACCTGAAGATCCGGCAGCGGCGGCTCTGCATATGGTCCCGCCATCCGCCCCAAGTGAACCTCATGAAGTAGCTTCTCCCGTACTACATTATGATGTTCACCCACAGAACGTAAATTACGGAAATGAGGAACTACCAACCGTTTCCGGAATGGTATGATAAACCCCCCCATGAACCCTTCTTGCAATAATCGGGCATCATCCTGGTTACCGTACTTGCTTAGCCATGGGAGCATCGCACCTACTTTCACTGGCAAGCACCCCAGAGGAAGCGGATGGCGCTGCTGCACCACCGTCATTCCCTGCTGTAGCAGGCTTACCCCGCTTAAAACACCGGTTGAATCCATGTGCCCCTCCGCATCCGGAGCATTCGTGCTGAAAACGGCATGCGGAGCCCCACTTACACTGGCCCTTATTAAAAACCCATCAGAATCCCTTCCGCTGAGCAGCCGACGAGGTGGAAGAAGAACCAGCGCCTGCCCACCCCTGAAAGGGAGCTGCCTTCTGTGCCATCATCAGCTTCATCCATAAGGGCAGGTCCATCTGGTCCCACCACATCCCAGGATTAGCCGATAACCTTTGACGGAACTGCTCATCATACCGCCACCAGGCCAGTCCCCCATAAGTGCGATATGATTCCCATACACCATCCAAGTAACAAAAGAACTGAGAGCATTTCTCAGGCGCCTTCTCACACAGGACACTCGCCAGGATGCAAAAGGCTCGCAGCCAATTCACGAACGTTTTCGGGATTTTCCTATACCGCCGCCGTTTTTCTTCCTCTTCCTTCTTAGAATCCTTCTTAGAATTAGAATCCTTCTTAGAATTCTAGGCCGCTCCCCTTAACTGACATCTACCAATCAAACCACACCTTCTTCCATATGCCTGCCTCCTAGCTCTGCCAAGGCCCACTCCACCTAGCTTGCTGTTACATGGGCTTCAAGAGGGTCTTTGTAAAGATATTGTTGAGAGTAGGTAGAGAAATCATCTGTCTGGGAGGAGGAGCAGACAGAGGGGTCGGTGCCCGTTCAGAAGACAGAAGGTTTTATACCTGTCCATCCCATGGGACCAAAGGAGAAGGGGCAAACAGCATAGTGGAACAGTTCTGGATCTCAAGTCAGTGAATTCCGCCCATCACACATAAACAAAAAAAGAATATAAAGAAAAACAATGCATGAGGAAACAGACTAGAAACATATAAATGAAGTATTAGACTAGAAGGTTCATTAGTGTTTATCACCATCAAATCAAGGCATCAAACACTATGATACTTTTAACCATAATAGAAAAGTGAATTTATTAAAGTAATGATGTCATGGTGAGGAGAATAAAGTTATTGAAAAACAGTTCATTTATACAATAGTCCATTTCCATGTTCAAATGAATGGCTTATAATTATAACATTTCTAATGTCTGATATATCTAATGTTGTAATTGTTAAAACAGTCATAGTTGGTAAATGTTTCTCATTTGTATTTATTTTAAAGTGAACCTGTTAAAGAAAAATCAACTTACCTTAAATACATGATGACATATGCCACAATTTACATGACTCCCTATGCATTCCTAGGATTTTTAATATCATGTTTTCTTTTCCCTGTATTTAACAAATATAAATTTTTAAGGTGTGACAAATAAAATTAAATGCAGAAATTCAAACGTCTTTATCCGGGAGCTGGACGCCTTGATCTTAGCTCCCAGTCAATCATTAGTAAAACCTCTGTCCTTTGCGCCTGGCAGTCAGCATAGAGAAAGTAATATGTGGTTTTCAATGTTTTATTCAATGATCCCAGAGAACTAACAATTCCCCTTTAAGGCTGAAAGGTGTGCATGAATATTAAATGCAAACTTTACCTAATTTAACTTGCCCATCAAAATCACCCATAATTGGCTTAAAGGGACACTCCAGGCACCCAGACGACTTCTGCCCATTGGAGTGGTCTGGGTGCAAACTCCCACTACCCTTAACCCTGCAAATGTAATTTTTGCCATTTTTATAAACTGCAATAATTACCTTGCAGGGTTAACTCCTCCTCTAGTGGCTGTCTACTAGGGGATTTCCTATGGAGAGGTCTAATGCGCCTGCGTGGCATTGCCACGCATGCGCATTAGGTCTCCCCCGCTGGCGAGCGTGATCAGTCTCCCCCGCCGGCTGACGTGATGAAGGGGAGGAGCGTGAGCGGAGGAAGAAGCAGCAACGTGGGACATATCGCTACCTCTGGTAAGTCACTGAAGGGGTTTTCACCCCTTCAGCAACCGGGGATGGGAGGTGGGAGGGAGAGGGGACCTGCAGTGCCAGGAAAAGGGATTGTTTGCCTGGCACTTCAGAGTCCCTTTAAAGACACAATCAATGGCCTAAGCTCTCAATTTGATAATATTACCCTTATTGAACTCTTGTTCTGGGCTCGCTAGTGACACCCCAATGACGCTGCCAGATGGGACAACAGAGAGATTAATCTCCGCATTTACAGCATTATAGTAAAACGCTGAACATACAGACTCCAGGCACCATGACAACTTCAAATCAGTGAATTAATTAATCATTGCAATCCGTAAGCAATACCCAGGACAGAGTATGCTACCACCTGAGTAGTTGCAGTTAATCTTGCATTTTTTTTAATGCAATTTAATATTTTCAGCATTTTATTTTATACATTAAACCACCCTGCATACAAAATGAGTGATATTATTGAATCCATATTGGAGGGTTTTTTCTTAAGGCATTAAGGAAGAAGCTGGTTTTCTTTTTTTTTGTTTTTTTTTTTTTGTTCTATAATAGATTTTGCACGTTATGGAAAACAATGTAAAAAGTAAGCTGTAATTGACAAGACTTTATATAGAGGGAGGTCAGACCTGCCCTCTATAGGGAAAATATACAATGAAAAACAAAGGTGTTTATCTTGCTAATATGACAACATATCCATCAATGGACCTTTGCTCCTGGAGGCTGATGTATGGACTTGTGAATTTTTGCATTTAATGTCTGCAGAGTCCTATGGCTGCAGGCTTTTATTGTAGGAGCAGTGATAAGTCATGACTCCCATGCTGTTATCACAGGCAGAGTAAACTCTACAGGGAGGATCTTGGGTAAAGTTAACAGTGTGAATAAAAGGTAAAACGTTCCAGGAATATGTACAGCACAGAGGTTGGTTTGAGAGATGATTAGGCAGGTTGGGCACTATGGGAAAGGCATACATCATCTTCAAGACACAACAACACAAGCAAGCGTAGAGCAGTGGTGTTCCTAGATCAGTCCACATGCATGGATAATGGTTCAGATTCTTTGGACTCAAGTCACAGTGGGTTCTGTGTGGATTGTAGGTGGTGATGTTCTTGAAGGTTATGGTGTATAGCGTTTTCCTTAAGTAAGTGCATATCTACTACACCACTCAAACCTGTCCTGTCCTCTACCTTCCGGAGATCCAAAAATAGGTTTGTGAAAAAGCCGATTTTGGCCACAGTTGGACATCTCTACTTAATAAACAGAGAACCTTTGCAGCTTTGTGTTCTGCCCTCCACCCATGTCCCGCCTGCATGCCAGCTGCTTCACAGCCTGACACCGCTGCCTTTAAAAGGTGGATTGAGTCCCCGCTTACCTGCCATCTGCCACCTTTCTTAACACTGCTTTTATATCAAAAGGTTTATTCATGGGAGAAGTTCAAGAGACTAAATTGTATAACTTTAGGGGATGTAAGGGGATAACGTTAAGGACAAATTAGTACCTCGAAACACAGGTACAGACAGGATAGTTTATGTGAAGATCCCATCTTTACACTGACAAAACCTGGCTTGATTCCTCAGACAAAAAGAAGGGACGAGCCTGGTCGGGTGAAACGCGCGCCTCAAGGGCATTAACTATGTAGCTTACTTTACGAAGTTGATCCTTCCTTCTTTATGATTGCACTCTACCTCTTCTATACATCGTACTAAGGGGGGTTGGATTTAGGTGCCCTTGAAGGCACGGGGAGGCTATCCACGGATAGTGTATTTAGAGCTATCACTCTCTTTATGGTTCATTATCAATACTCTTTCCTTTTCTCCCCTTTTTAACCCTGTGAGCATCGGATTATAATGCATTTTCATATTCTTAGTGTTCTGCTAGCATTAACCTAAGTTCACATTTTTCTACCTTGGTTATAATATATCAATAAGGTCTACAATGAAATTCTATTTACTTTTTATTTGACTTTATAGGTTAATGTTACTTTATTAGTTACTATTACTGAAGGATTGTTAGTTTCTACCATCTACTGAGCCTGTTATTGTTATACTTTGCATCTAGGTATATTTTTTATTTAGGAAGCTATCTTTGCTATCTTTGTTCTCACAAGGAAGTATAACGAGGCAACTATCTTTGCTATATCTATTGTCATTACACAATATAACTTTCAGGTTTATAATTGAATTTTATTCATAAAATATATTTAACCCCTTGGGTTAAGTGACAGTTCCTATCAGCCCTATACTCACATATAGGTTCACTGCCAGCTCAATATACAGCTACTTAGGCAGCTTTTTCGCTATACTCATATACATACATACTTACTTAGGATTCATATCCTCCATACCACAGGGTACCTTATCCTCCTTCTTAGACTTTTAGTCTATATTCATTATTCATGTGAAGCACAGACGTGTGCTCTAACTGAGAATAATTAAAGTGCAACTTTAGGATTTTTTAATTTAATTTTTGGTTACCACACCATGTTTTTCATTTAATTATTTATTTCAGGTTTTTCCACTTTATTTAACTTGTGTGTTACACTTTGGGTGATTGCCAAGTTTCCAGCAATTTTTAGCATATATTTTTATCTCAGTAAATTATTTTTTGTTTTTGTTTCATCTTTAGCCTCCTATTGGTACTTTTACCTATAGCACTTTTTATGTGCTTCCAATACCCCCATACTGGTATACTACTCTTTAACCTCTCTCTTTGAAAAAAAATGAGGACACACACACTTTATACATATAAAGCATTTTAACAATCTAAAGAGCTCTAGTGATCTGGAGTGTCCGTTTAAGGCAAAGGAAGACCAAATGGCACAAGCTTCAGCACAAACAATGCAGTCCTCTGACACTAAACCTCTTACAAGACTCTTACTAAAGGAAAAGCACTTTTTTCAGCCAGGTCCCACTTTAGCCAGGTCCCTCAGGTTTTAACCCTTCAGATGCAAACATAGCAGTTTCAGAGAAACTGCTATGTTTACATTTGGGGTAAAGCCAGCCTCTAGTGGCTGTCTTCCGGACAGCCACTAGAGGCGCATCTGCGACGCTCGAGGCATATTATGCCTCCATCACGCAGAGCGTCCATAGGAAAGCAATGCTTTCGTATGGACACTTTGAATGCGCGCGCGGCACTTGCCGCGCATGCGCATTCGGCTCCGCTGACATCAGATGGGGGAGCTGACGTCGGTGGGGGAGGAGAGGTCACCAGCGCCAAGGGAGCCCAGCGCTGGAATAAGGTAAGCTGCTGAAGGGATTTTAACCCCTTCAGCGCCACAGGAGGGGGACCCTGAGGGTGGGGGCAACCTCAGGGCACTATAGTGTCAGGAAAACCACTTTGTTTTCCTGACACTATAGTGATCCTTTAACGTGAAATGAACGAATTAGAGATGAGGCATTCCCTGTGGGCTCTTATGCTGGGCTTGTCTAATTAATTTCATAGTGAAAATGTTTAAATAAATTACATAAATTGCTTGTGTACACAGACAGGATCATACCTCCCAATTACGGCATCCCGTGATACAGCATGCTTCTGGGAGGGGTAAAAGGGTGTGGGCCAATGATATGATTTGTGCCACTAACTCCACCCAAAGGGGATGGGCTCAAGCAGAAAAGTGATGGGTCTGCCCTTAAAATCGATAGGTCAGCCTTCCATTAATGCAAGCTAGGTTGCCTACCAATCAAGTAGGTCGACCCACCAATGGCAAACCAAACAGGGAGCACTGGCTCAGTTCTCTCTACAAAGTTTCAATGCCCTGAGTATAATGCGAGCACGTGTAATAATGTGTTTGCGCTATACTGTTGTGGACCAAGGTTGTGACAGTTGGGAGACCTGCAGTTAATTTTCTGAAATTTAATAAATGAAAATCCAAATTGCAAAATTGGTACTAAAACAGCCAAACTGATATTATAGATACAGTAAGGGAAAAAATGTGATCCCCCACTGATTCTGAAAGTTTGCCCACTGACAAAGAACTGATCAGTCTATAATTGTAATGGTAGGTGTATTTTAACAGTGAGAGACAGAATAACAAAACAAAAAAAATCAATCAGCAAGATTTCTGGCTCCCATGTGTCTTTTATACAGGTAACGAGCTGAGATTAGGATTTAGGAGCACTCTCTCTGATCTCAGCTTGTTACCTGTATAAAAGTCACCATTCCACATAAGCAATCAATCAATCAGATTCCAAACTCTCCACTATGGCCAAGACCAAAGAGCTCTCCAATCATGTCAGGGACAAGTTTGTAGACATACACAAGGCTGGAATGGGTTACAAGACCATTGTCAAGCAGCTTGATAAGAAGGTGACAACAGTTGGTTTGATTATTTGCAAATGGAAGAAACACAAAATAACTGTCAGTCTCCCTTGGTCTGGTGCTCCATGCAAGATTTCACCTTGTGGAGTTTCAATGATCATGAGAACAGTGAGGAATTAGCCCAGAACTACACGGGAGGATCTTGTTAATGATCCCAAGTCAGCTGGGACCATAGTCACCAAGAAAACAATTGGTAACACACTACGCCATTAAGGACTGAAATCCTGCAGCCCCCTGCTCAAGAAAGCACATGTAAAGGCCCGTCTGAAGTTTGCCAATGAACATCTGAATGATTCAGAGGAGAACTGGGTGAAAGTGTTGTTGGCAGATGAGACCAAAATCAAGCTCTTTGGCATCAACTCAACTCGCCATGTTTGGAGGAGGAGGAATGCTGCCTATGACCCCAAGAACACTATCCCCATTGTCAAACAAGGAGGTGGAAACATGCTTTGGGGGTGTTTTTCTGCTTATGGGACAGGACAACTGCATCACATGAAAGGGACGATGGATGGGGCCATGTATTGTCAAATCTTGGGTGAGAACCTCCTTCCCTCAGTCAGGGTATTGAAAATGGGTCATGGTTGGGTATTCCAGCCAAGGCAACCAAGATGACTTGGAGAGGATCTGCAAAGAGGAGTGGGACAAAATCCCTCCTGAGATGTGTGCAAACCTGGTGGCCAACTACCAAAAAAGTTTGACCTCAATGATTTTGCCACCAAGTACTAAGTCGAAGGGGTTAAATACTTATTTCACTTATAGACGTGCAAATTAATTTATAATGTTTTTGACATGCGCTTTTCTGGATTTTATTTTGTTATTCTGTAACTCACTGTTAAAATATACCTATCATTAAAATTATAGACTAATCATTTCTTTTTCAGTGGGCAAACCTTCAAAATCAGCAGGGGATCAAATACTTTTTTCCCTCACTGTAAGTTAGAGACATTTTCAAGATATGTTTTTCTAAATTCTGCAATTCTTATTTTAATTCACTACAATTCGAAGTTTAGTGAATAACCTTGACATTATACAGTATTAATGAATGTGTCAGTACTTTTCTATAAATGTGTATATGAATGTTCACACAAACTAACAGAGTAATGTAGTACCTTTTTTATTTTATTTTTGTCAGTTTTTTTAGTGAGGTGAAGATTTTCACAGAATACAAAAGCATTTGCATAAAAAATGTTCAAGGACAACAGGAAGTGCAACCTAATTTTTATGATATGAAAACAAGCTAAATAAACAGGATCCCGAGGAGGCGGCCAAAGGCTAGCTGGATAAAGGGCATGTGTGGTGGGTGTGGGAGATTGTAGTTAAAATTGGGAAGAGCGTTAGGTGAAAGGTGAGGTATAGGGGGAGGGGGCTGTGGTATAGTTACACTGGCATTTTGCCCCCTAACTTCAGCCATTTTAACCCCTTAAGGACACAACTTCTGGAATAAAAGGGAATCATGACGGAATATATCCGTCATCTGTCCTTAAGGGGTTAAAATCCTGGCTTGGTAACAGCTATTCCTTGCTGTTATCTGTGCTTAGGTCAGCCTAATAGATATTAAGGCTATACTCCCTTCACTCGGCTGAGGCCCTGATAGACGGTGGCCGGCACCTGCATGGTAGCTGCTGTGGTTGCTGCCTCCCCCTTTGGTGGTTATGGCATCCCCTGGCCTGTTTTCCTTCTAACGAGGACAGGGTTCTTGGGTGGAGCAGAAACCTGTGCTGCCCACTGCCCTCAGGCTCAGAGCCCTCTCCTGATTCACGCAGATGGGGGTTTCTTGTTCAGGTTCCAATTCATTCGGGTCTTTCGTTTGTCACTGGAGGTACTGGGCATTCCGGAGAAGGAATTTGGAGGTCATTGTTTCTGCATCGGGGCAGCAACTGAGGCACTTTGCTTAGGCTTCTCAAAGCAGGCTATCGGTAGGATTGGTAGGTGGGAATCTGGGCGGTTCAAGTCGTACGTGCAACGATCCGGGCTGATTGCGCTTCCCCCTATGTTTTCTCCGCAGGGTCCATCCAGCGGGTGTGGTTAATCAGACATTCCTATATATACTGGGCCCATCATTGGGCAGGAATTTCGTCCTGGCTGGAATCGTGTCAACCTTGCTCCGGGAGTGGCTGATGTCTGGTGGTTTGGGACTCAGGGCATGAGCTGGGTGCAGCTGCTTCCCGAGTTGGTCCAACTTTTGGGTCTCCTGGGTGTTCCGGATGTGTTGGTAATACATTTTGGGGGTAACGATTTGGGCACTCTTCCGGTTTAGGGTTTGGGGGACATAATCAAGCGGGATCTTGCGCACTTGCTAGTATTATTTCCTAAGGTCTGTCTGGTGTGGTCAGAGGTAGTGGCGCGCAACTACTGGATGTGTGCCTTGTCGGTTTCGGTGATACTTCAATTTTGATAGTTATGGCTCGCTTCAGGTATGATGTGGACCTTTACCGACAAAAGGTCACTCCGGGTCATTCTAAGCTTAGCGTGTCTTTATGCAATCTATAGCTATATACGGAGTAGACCCTTCCGTTTCCAAATTACTTATAAATACTGTTTTCCTTAACTATTCTAGATGATTATTTGATTTATCACTAAAATAATTCAGTGTCTGAAGACCCGAAAAGGCACTGTAAAAATATTGTAATAAATGAAACAATGACTCAAATAAATATAAGATAAAAGTGTATTGGATGAATGTAACAGAATGCAAAAATAGTCAGTAAATAATTAATCTTACCAAAGTATTAGTGGCTTACAGCATGTATGGTGTCCGTGTGCAAGTGAGAATGGAATAATGGTTGAATGTATGCCTGAGTGAATGAATGTTAAAGAATGACAACGTCCTATCCTTTCTCCTTCAGTTAAATAGGCATTTTGTCCTCTATAAAGCAGCCCCCACCTGTGTGATTTTCCCAAAAAGGTTTTCTAACTTGTTACATGATGTAATGTATTGCATATCTAAGTTTGGGATATTCCCTAAATGGCTCGAGCTTGTAATTAGCTTACGAAGTGTTTTTGTATACATTTAACTGACAGCACATGTGTTTTGGAATATTCTCTAGAAGGCTCTTGCCTGTAATTATCTTACAACGAGTTTTGTATACATTTGACTGACAGTACATGTGTTTGTTCTAATTTAATTTTAACCTTGTGGAAATGTCATTGAAAGTGTAACGTTTTTCAAATCTAAGCTAAGTTAAGAAGCCTATTTCAGTCAATAGTCATTCAGTCAGTATTTCATACAACCAAATGTACATTAGTATTAAATATATATATATACATATATATATATATCTATATATATATATGTATGCGCCACACCATATAATACACATATATATTGCAAACTGCACATTAAATAATGATCCATACTCCACATGCCTGAGATCAGAAGGCTATAGAGTGCTGCCAGATCAAGTTTAACAAGCGGATTTCTACGTTTGTATTGGGGATTGGAGGACTTACGGTGCCCCACCGCTTTTTTGAGCAGAATGCAGCAGTTTATTTTCGCAGTGACAGGCTGCATCTTACTGATATGGGCCTTAAATTGGTCAACCTAGCGCTGCAGGATGTTTTGGAGCAGGCCATGGCTCTGGTGGGGGGTTGCTCCCACTGATTTAGACGTAAAACAGCAGGGGAAGAAGGAAAGTCTGGGCTAATCCCTCCCCTACCCTCTGGTACATGGTTTGGATAAACAGATGTGCCCACTGAGCCAAAGGCCGGCTAGTGGTTAGTATTGTGGTATGGTAAGGCCAAGTTATATTGGCTAATATATCTAAATGGTGACTACAGCTGAGTTAAATGTCGATCTAAATTTTGGAATACTTGTTTAAATCCTTTTTTCCGGAATTAACACCACTCTAAATAAAACACTGAAAATCATCTAAAATGTATAACGATGATTGACAAGGAGTTACAGGAAAAATCCACTGCCAAAATATAAAAAAAATATTAATATTAAAGCAAAAATAATTATTTAGCAGATATACGCCCAATGAAAAGATGCATTCCTTTAATTATGCATTTTTGTTTTGGGTGTATATCTTAAATCAGCTTGCAAAAGCTGCAGATCTCTTTTCTGAAGCCTTTGCAATCTAATGTCTTCTTCTCCAACAAAATACATTCTGTGGCTATCCAATCATAGACTTCCCAATTCAGAACCATCTAACGAGAAATGTTTGCAAGGCAGGTGCAATTGTCTGCCTCTTGAGTTTAGTAAATGTACTGGTTGTCTCATTGACAGCCAGGGGATGTAAAACGAAGGTAAAATTATAAAAGTGTTAATTTCTGTTAAAATCTGCACTTTTTGTAAATTGTTTTAAAAGAAGAGGACGAACTACACACATAAAACACTCAAAGTTAAAAGTGTTTTAGGTGTTTGGAGTGTCCCTTTGAGAAGGAGGCTCTTAGTTGAAGGATAAAATGGTGTGGATTTATGCATTGAACCTAATAATCCATTCCTCACAAATTCATATTATTTAAATTGTATGGATATGTAAACTTAATATTAAAAATCCTTGGAAGTGACTGCCCCCTTTTAAATTTACCAAAAGTCATTGTTTAGTGTAGCGGTTCCCAAACTGTGCGCTGCGGCTCCCTGGGGTGCCATGACTGGCAAACAGGGGGCCCCCATGGTCAGTGGGCCCATATTCACTTAGGACCACCCCCATGGGTATTTCTGCTTTATTGAACCGCGGCCCCTTAAGAGCTTGTCCGGGCCCCTGTGGTATCAGCCGTCTGGAAGGAAGTGACAGCCTGTCAGTTCTTCCCAGTTTCCTGCAGTGAGCGTCTCATGGGAGGGGAGGAAGCAGCAGCACAGGCAGAGGCAGTATCAGGGGAAAGGAGCATGAGGAGTGAGCTGCTCCAGACCCCTCACTCCCGTCAGTCAGCAGCAGGACCAGGGCCAAGCAAGCCACCCTCCTGGACACAAAGGGTATGCTAACAGGAGGGTGGCTACAGATAAAGAATAATTATCACATGTATGTGTTTGTGTGTATCTGTGTCAAGGTCTGTGTATGTGTCAGTGTGGGCATCTGTGTGTTTGAATCTGTGTGTCAATGTGTGTCTGTGTTTGTGTTCATCAGTTTGTTAGGCTGTGCATCTGTGCATGTGTATATATGTCAGTGGGTGTATCTGCCTGTAAGGGTGTGCATCTGTTTGTATATGTCAGAGTGTGTATCTGTGTTTCAGTGTGTGTCTGAGCATACACAAATCTGTGTGTTAGGATGGGCATCTGTGTATGTGCATCTGTGTGTCAGGGTGTGCATCAGTGTTTGTGTGTACATCTGCATGTGTGTGTTTGTAAGGGTATGTATCTATGTGTTATGGTGTGTGCATGTGTCAGTGTTTGTGTGTCAGGGTTCGTATATCTGTGTGTCATGGTGTTTATTTGTGTGTGTTTATGTTGGTGCATGTGTCAGTGTGCTTGTATGTTGGTGTGTGTATCTAGGTGTGTGTGTGCGTGTTGGTGTCTATATGAATTTGTGTGTATATGTCAGTGTATTTATATGTATCTGTGTGTTTTTATGTATGTATATCTGTGTAAGTATGTATGTATATATGTGGTAGTGTAGGCATGTGTGTGCATACATCTAAGTAATCAAACACAAGCACAACATGCACACTGCTGCAATCTAGCACAAATATTACATACAGACAAACCCCCTGTATTCACTCAAACACCAATACACACAAATGTACATCTACATTTAAAGGCAAACATTACATCCAAACACACCCCTGCAAACAAACACATACATTACATTCAAACACACCCCTGTATTAAAACACTAAAATTCTATTCAAGCACCTCTTTAATCAAACACCAACACCAACACATTATACATTATACCATAGCACCAGTATATGCCGCAGCGCTGTATATAACCTAGAACTCTGTTTTGACTTGGGGCGCCTTTGAAACATATTAAGTGCGCATTGAACCTAAAAAGTTGGGAACTACTCCACTGGTTTAGTGGATAAAACCTATTGTGTATGCAATGTGATTAAAACTGTGAATTCAAAGTGTATGAATCAGAGTATAATGTGTATAAATCTGTGAATACATCTAGGTTTATCTAGGTCTATCTAAGTGAGAATTAAGTAAATTCAAAATGGATTTCAAATTTAAAGCCAGCGTAGCCAAACCGAAAACATAGCTGGCTTCGAATATTTTTCCGTTTTGGGTTATTTTGACCCTAAATTTTTAATTAATTTTAGTGAATAACTCTGTGTCGTTTGGAATGCATGTGACTTTTCCATGTATGTGTGAATAATTTGGAATGCAACGTGTATGAATCTGTGAATGCATTGCACATGTAGTGTGTGAATGTGTGACTATATTGTGTATGCAGTGTGTATGAACGTATAGATATCTATTTTAAAAGCTGTGCAGCATTGCATTCAGGTAAGCACACCATCATTACTGAGCCTTTCATAAGAGCACTATTTTTGTACCACTCTAGGATTTTAGCTGAATGGCTAACTAGCATTAGAATTTCCCAAATAAAATAAAAATAAAATCACTGTTTAGTAGATATACCGTAGAAAGAAAACTTGCTGCATTTAATTATGCATTGTTTCATTGGGGTTATATTTAAAAATAGCTTGTAAAAACTGCAGATCTTTTGTCTGCAGCCTTTGCAAGCCCTCCCCATCTAACCCCACCCACACTTTATGTGGCTGTCCAATCACATACCTCCCAATGCAACTCAATGAAAAAACCTTGCAAGGCAGATGCTCTGGGCAATTGCCGCCTCTTGAGTATAGATACACTTTGCCGAACCAGTAAGTAACAGGACCCGATGATTACTTGGCAGCCACAACAAGGTTAATTTATAAAAGTGCCAATTTCTATTTAAATCGGCACTTTTTGTAAAATGTAAGAAAGATGCAATCTAAAGTGATTTATGGGTCTGGAGTGTCCCCTTAAGGTATTTATAGCATTAGGTTTAAAGTATTACATAACATTGGTATTGATAACATTGATGGTATATTACTTAGCTACAACAAAAAAAAGTGTTTCCTCCTCCATATCGATTTATCAATTTTGTTCCTAATTGGATGAAAGTCATTGGCTGAAAACATGAGCAGACACTCTCATTAGGGCATTCTGAACATTAACCTCAATGTCCATCTTGGCATTACACTATTTTTTTGTGTGAGAATGAAATGCAGCCTGCATGAATAACTGCATTAAAGCTCTGGACTGTAACTATCACTGTTCAGCTTCAGCTATCTCAGAGTGATGGGGTTTATAGTCCACAACATCTCAATTGTTACCATTATATTAAAGGAATACTCTGGGCACCTAACAACTTCATTGGAATGAAGACTATCAGCTTATGCACTAAGCTAATCAATGGCACCCGTGTATTAGTCCAATAGAGAGCAACAGAAGGGCAGGGGCAGACCTAAATGGTACTGGATTCAAGAATTTGGGGTTAAACCATTTGTGAAGGATTTAACCCCTAGAGGACCTTCTGGCACCATAACAACTTCTTTCCAGTGAAGTTGTTATGGTGCCATGGGTTTCTGTTAATGAATTATCATACATCAAAAATGCTAAGGATTGTAACTCCCATTATTCTCTGCCAAACAACAGCTCCCAAAGATTGTTGGAAATTACATTTCACACTATTTCAATCTTCTACTCGAGTTTTCATGACTATTTAGATCATCCAGGACTGCACATGTCCTTGCAATACTGGGCAAAAATAGTCAAACTGGAAACATCTTTTAGCTATTTTCCAGCTCATTTATTTTTGCCTAAAATTGGAATTCCCTTGTTAATTCTCCAAATTCCCCACATCATAAATAACCCTATAAATATGCATGCTGTGCATGTGAATGAGTTAATATGAGTTATATGTGGTACGTATGACGGTCTGTTGACTGTCTGTACGAACATATGCACGCACAGTGTGTACAATGTATGTGTCCAGCGTATGTGAATGCGTGCAGCCTGTTCATTTACTAAATGCATTTGTGTATCACTGCGATCCTATCCCAGTGCGTTGGTGTACATATTGCTTTGTAATACTGGCCGATGGCTATAGCTTTCCTCCCTGTCTTTAATTTGTTGACATCTGATGGATGGTTTAATATTTTAAGCTTTAACCTTATGACACACCAAGGCACAAACAGATACACCAACACACGGCAGAGATTGCGAATCATACCAAAAGAAGCAAGCAGGTACACACACACACAAGCAATGCTTACATACATGCATACAGAGCAGCATCCGTCCACAAGCGTACAATGCAAATGCATGCACATAGATGAACGCTGTGCATATAAATACATATTTAAACGGGAGGTGCCTTGTGTGCCGTTATCGTTCTATAAAGGCAAATAACATAAAGATCAGCTGCTACACATGACACCCTGATGTAGGGGAGACCAGTGTGATGGCACATAATTCCTGTCTGCAGTGATCAGTTCTACTGAGGTGACATTGAGTCACAATATCCCTCTACTGTGGGAGTCACTCTGGATAGCTTTCATCTTGCTCACATCACCCTCTGCCATCTGTCACCATGCTGAGCCTGCAACCTCTAGGAATGTAGCAGGATAAAGAGCTTGGCGCCTCTTGGGCATATAACTAGGAAGCCACAGAGCATGGCATCGCCGAAATAGGGCACAGCTCAGGAAAAACAAAAAAGGGCGCCTGTGTGAAAGCCCACAAGGGTACCAACATGTCATGTGTGCACACACACATATATATATATATATACATGGCACACAATGCGTGTGTGTGTGAATATGAAATGTACAAACACGCGCACGTATGCAGTATTCTATAAAAATACCAATATAGACAGTAAACATACACAGATCCCCAGATTCTGTAAGATGGAGATTAATATCTTGCTTATATATGACCTCATCAGATGCACACAGATTGTATGTGGGTGCTTAATTCAGCTGGTCACAAATGCTTGATATAGGCAGGACTCCCAATAGATATATTCCCTGTAAAATATTGTTAGTACCATAGAAAAAGTACTGTGAGCTACTAAAATACTTAATCATTTTATAAATACAAGGAAATACAATTAATTTTTTTAAGTTATTTTTTTATATACCCACTGATACAGAGCATTGTGTCACAATGAATTATGTATGTATGCATCTATTAACCCCTTGGTTTATTAACCCCTTAATGATCAATATAATTTTTTGCCTTCATTACAATCTGTTCCCTAAAAATCCTACATACCCATGTCCTGATAATTTGCTCCAGCTGCTTTACACAGTCATAGAGGGCTAATAATGGAAATATAATATATATATATATATATATATATATATATATATATATATATAATGTATATAAATCCATGTATTAACCCTTCTATATATGTATCTGTTCTGTCTATATGCACCAGTGCTTTTCTTGTACATGATGGAGAGGCCTGAGGTGGCTATACCACTGCCCCAGGTGAGTACCGACGGCAAATGTGTAGTGTGTGTGAGAGACCTCTCTCCATAGAGATGGACTGTGAGAGAGAGAGTCCAAGGAGGGGTTAGGGAGAGACAGAGAGGACTGATTGAATGGAAGAGACAGAGCAAATGGATTTAATCTGAGAGATAATGAGAGATAGAGAGAAAAGGGGAGGGGGAGAAAGATGGAGTGAGACAGAGAAATATTTATATAGAGAGAGGAGGAGAGATGTAGGTGAAATGAGAGACAAAGATGGAGTGAGAGAGAGGAGGGAGTGGGTAAAAAAAAGGAGAAAGGGGTGGAGATAGAGCGAAAGATGGAGTGAGAAAGGGGGAAAAGGGAGAGGTAGATGGGGAGGATGTTGAGAGATGGAATGAGGTAGAAAAAGGAATGGAGGGGAGAGCAGGAGATGACTCAGAGAGAACATGCAAAGTACACGTAAAGGGAAAGAGAGATAAGAACTAGAAGAGTGAGGGGAACAGAAAGAGTGATAGAGAGGTAAAGAGAACAGGGAGAGGGTTAAAGAAAGTAAGGGGGAGGGAAGAAGGGAGGGTGAGAAGAGAGAGAGAGAGAAAGGGAGGGAGGGATGGAGAGACGGAGGAGGGGCAGAGAGAGGGAGAGCGAAACAGCCACAGAATCTCTCATTTATTTCTTTGTTATTTCTTTACGTGGGATAAAAAAATAATCTGGAAGAAGAGGATCAGCTGAAGAGCATCAGATCCTGGGAAGAAGAAAGAGAGGAAAACAGGCATCCTGGCAGAAGAATACAAGAGAGAGAGAAGGAGGGCAAGGGAGAGAGGTGAAATCCGGGAGATCAGGAGAGAAAAGGAATAGAAACAGAGATGGAAGAGGAGGTATAGAGAGAAGGAATGCAGGAGACAGACAGGAGAGGAGTAAAGCAGAAAAACAGATAGTGTGAGCTCAAGGAAAAGGTGGAAGGTGAGAAGAAAAATAGAGATTTAGAGGGATCAGAATAGAAAAGAGAAACAGGAAAGACCAAAAGACAACAGACAGGGTAATACAATGATATTCATGCATAGAGAGTGACGGACAGCTAAGGATACACAGAGAAAGAGCAGGGAGAGATTACAGACAGTCTGACGGGGGAAAGAGTGGGAGAATGGACATAGTGGAGGTGTAGACAGAGGCAGGCAAACACCAGCAGAAGCAAAACACATCAAGGTGCAGAGAGACCTTAGCTGTCAAAGCTGAAAAAAAAAATTGGCTCATTCATTAGTGACCGGCTAGTGATGCTTCCATGCCTGCCTTGTGCACGTCACAGCATCCCAGGCATGTTTAGCATGAGAGATGTCAGGGATGCATCTAACTCATTGGGAAAACAGTGGCCATTGATAAGAGAGGGGGGGCTACCAAACAGGTGCAGCAAAAAAAATTAAAGAGACATTGGGTTAGCACCTTGGAGAGTGACTGGGCCATCCAGGGATAGAAAACTACCTAAATACTCGAAGCGACCAATTACCTGCACAATTCAGGAAAAAGAGGGCTACAAGCCTGTGGCAAGGATTAGCCAAGATCTAGTATCGCTGCAGCTGTGAGAGAGAAACTGAACCTGCCTGCTATAGATCTTTAAATGGCAAAAATACCAGAAAACACTTGAATAAAGAGATGGATACCAAGTTCTAGAGGGGTCAGCAAGATTCAAATGTGGATAGTGTCTTCCATAAACTGACTAGGAAAAATTCTGCACATGTGACAGTTTAGCGTATTATTTGCTATCCTGTGATCAGGCGATATCTAGAAGAGCTTGAAAATCTTAGTATCTCAGTGCTGCTAAAAAAAAAAAAGAAATTAAATAAAAAACATCTACGAGGAGGCCAGCAAAATAGAAGCATGGCTAGCAACATAAAGGAGTGTTCACCATCCAATGACTGGCACAAATCCCAGAGTGGCTAATTTACTAATGAGACCCTAGGAGAGAGGCAATATACCTGTGGTTGGCCTAGCATAACAGAAAAACATTTGGAAGCGGTTTGCCAATCAGAATTTGGCTAATATGCTAAAAGGCATCAACATGAAGAGGCTATCGAATGGACTTGTATAATGCGATAGAGCAGCTGAAACAAGTGACTGGCATCCAGATAAAATTACATCCCAAAAAGGAGGCTCCTGCAAAGCATCTTGGAGTGGTGGGCGACCATCCGGCTCCAAAAAGGCCAACTGTGATATTTGGACAGTGGTTAACTGTGTGATATCGGGCGCAGGAGGTGGGGCCTGGGCCAAGAGGCTCTACCCCTGTTGAATCATGTCTGCTTCAAGTTGGCTAGTAAAGGAGAATCGGTGACACGCCATCCCCCTTCAGCCCCCTCAAATATAAAACACATTTCGCGAAAAACGATCTACACAATAAGGTGAGAAATCTGTTAATGATTATATGTTTCCTACACAGGTTCACTGTATGCATAGAGGCTAATGCCTGCAGGATAATGTGTGTGTGTGTGTGTGTGTGTATATATATATATTGTTGAATGTACACATAATGTTCGCATAGACTGATGAATTAATTAATAACAGACATGCACTCATATACATGTACAATTACTGTACATGCATGTGTGTGTACATGCATGTGTGTGTCCATTAAACACTCTGGTTATCTGTGTATGTCTGTGCAGACAAGGTATGTACGAATACATGGTTCATATGTAATGTGTGCCAATATAATTGTGCATATGTACACCTACAGATGGTTATCTGTTTAGATGTATTCAATGTGTTATGTTTTGCTATAAAATCCATTAAGCGTACATTGTGTGTGTGCAGATTCATCAATATATTTCTGTGCATAGACAGATTACTAAATAGTTTTATAAAATGATCTGCATATGCAGACATGCATATGTATCTAATCTATGTATCTATCTATCTATCTATCTATGTATCTATCTATCTATCTATCCCTGTCTGTCTGTCTATCTATCTATGTATCTATCATTTTAATTGATTTATTTAAATTGAATATTTACTTTCACATTCATGTTTTAAAATAAATGAGTATTTATATAGGTATATTAACATGTTGATTTGGTAATGTCTCTTGGAATGTTATATAAAATGTTGAGATAGATAGATAGATAGATAGATAGCTAGATAGATAGATAGATAGATAGATAGATAGACAGATAGATAGATAGATAGATAGATAGATAGCACACATATAAGATACAGTCGTTATCTGTTGATGGCTAGACTAACATGCTACATGGCCTATCTTTCTGGAAGACTGATTATTTCTTATGGAAATACATTTATTGTTACTCATTCAACCTTATACACCTCTTGTCTACTAAGAGATATACATATTTGTCACAAAATTGTATTACCTTTGGATTTAAAGATAATCCTATGAATTGAGAGAATGGTATACTTTATAGAAAAGCAAATGATGCCCATTTGGTTTTAGAACTCACATGAGAGCCTTGGTTCAGTGAGTGAGTAGTGCAGGTGTGGAATAGTCTTCCAGAAGAAGTGGCTGTGACAAGTATATTGGGCCATTGAAGAAGGATGTATGGATGTAGGAAATTGAATTGTGACAACAGTAAAGGTCCAATCCAGATGTTAATATTCCATCTTGATCAAGTGGTGTGCCCCTGTGCTGTATGTGCTGCATAATAATGTTAATGTTTGATGGCCGACAGAGTATAGGCCAGATCTTGCTTTTCCCCACCGTCTGCATGTAGAATGTGGTTGTCCAGCAATAAATGGAGGAAAGCACTTGAAACAGTGTTTACCTATGTCATTAAGTTGTGTCTTAATGAGGGCAGTAGAGATGTAAGAATACGAATGAGGTATTGTCTAGACTTCCATCATATGAACATGCTTGTATCTATGATGTACAATGAAAAAAAAAAAGAAAAATTACTCAAAAGTCCTGATGGTGGGGGACGACAATTTTTTTAATTTTTTGACCAGCCTTCAGATGTCAAATGGAGACCCTAATTGTAGATTACCGTCAAATGTACTAACTTGGACAAATAGAGGCATCATCATTTAATGGAAGGTAATATGGAACGTTGATGAAACCAATATTCAGTTTATTCACTCAGCAGAGAATTGTGGATAATTTACAAGGATATTACAAATTACAGTCCAAAAATACAAACAATTCTCCAACATCCCTGGTTTAAGAAACAACCCCAAAATATTTCTAACCTCCCTACCTCTAATAAATGTATGTCACAATATATTCAATGTTTTTGCCTAGTTTATTAAAATAACCTTTCTCACCTTGATTGTCCATCTTAAGGCTAAGAAATCTGAAAATGGCCTCTGTTTGAATAACCCATGCTCTTTCGACAGCTTTTTCCATTTCTATGGGTCTCTTCTCAGATTACACAAAGTGGTGGAAAAGTCACATGTAAACTCCACATGTTGAGATAGCTTGGTTTATGAAAATCAGTGACACCTATGGCTAATATCCCATACCCATCTAGAAGTATTATGTCTTTCATTAAAATACGCAAAAATAATCTCACTCACTGCCAACGATATTTACTGCTTAGTAGACAGTATTCTCAATTTGGGGGAAAAAAAGGGTTATTTGTTTAACATATTTGTATTCAGTTTAATGTATTGACTGTTAGAAAGCAGTGTCACTTATTGGGAATAAGTCCCACTTACCAGAGGTCATACTCACATACTCACTTATCAGGAAGCCTTTCACATTAACTCTCATTTAAAAACATTAGAAATCAGTTTGTCGTCTGTGAACAGATGGTGATACCAGTGTACTCATTGGAAGAAATGGCAAGTGCTACTCACTGCCAGACTGTGGCACTAGTAGCAAGTCAATGTAATTCACAGATAAGCTTAAAGGCAAAGTGATGCTTGAAGGCAAGGTATCAGTCATTAAAAAATTAAATTCACTCACTTCAACTCATTCTAAAGCAAAATGTCTTACCGGGAAAGTCTAGCTCAGTCACTGCACAGTGATATCACTTACTCATACCCTGGAAGCCAAACTAATTTACAGAAGAGCGATAGAACTTAATGCAAGATCATCTCAAACAGTGAAAGGCAATTCAATCAGTGGGGAGCTACCATGTAGAACTCAAGCTACAACATAATCCCAACACATAGTCATGTCATAGTCATGGGAGGTACTTGCTACAGTAACCAGTCAGTAAAATGTGGCATCACTAACTAAAAGATCAGTCAGATACAATGATGTGGAGTAAATTCCAAGACCAGTCATAGCAGTGTGGTATTACTCCTTGTGAGATAATTTCAAATGCTGAGACATAAAGTGTAGTTCTTGCTCACTCACCAGAGACTGGTAGCTAAAAACCATAAGAGTTTAAACTGGTAACATCAGTCTTAGTCATTGTAAATTCAACGCGTACTTATGAATTTTATCATCATTAGAAGTTTGGCGTGTTAAATACTATGTTGCTTATTGAGCAACAGTAATTGGAAGTCAACCATCTGAGGTCATTATCAGGTGTCACTCAGTTGGGTGACATGAAACAGTCTGTTACAGATCAAAGTTAATTCCACTCAAGGTTGACCAAAGGTAGTTACTCCGCTCAACAGTAAGGAGTCAATTTTCTGAGTATAGTCTTATAGTTTAGTTCAATCTATAGGTGGATAATTATGTTAATGGCTATTACTAAAGTCTTATTTACATAATCTCCCATAATATAAACAACACAGACTTCCTCATTTGTCATACCTATAAAGTTATTTTTGTTTTTGGTAGTTTCACTCACTGCAAGAAACTCTACGTTGGGGATAGGCAAGCTTTAGCTTTCCACATGCTGTGGACTACATAAACCATAATACTCTTACAGCCATAATGCTGGCAAGGCATCATGGGAGGTATATTTCAAAATATCTAAAGTGATTGATGATTACATGATGGTTAAAAAAAGGTCTATGTTATTTGGATAGAACCTCCATTGATCAGATGCATTCAGTTTTTATTGATCCCAGTATCTTCCATATTGTAACACGCAAGATACAGTCCAACACAAAATCTGGAATGGCAGAGGTTGGCTATTTCTTATAAAGATATCTGTTTATCTTCGTCTTCGTCCGCAGTCTAAATAACTGGTGATGTAGCCCACTGGAAACAGTCTAAACAAAATAAAGAAAATAACATAAAATATATCATTGTAACAATTCCCAAACATTATTGTATTGTTGTTTATTGGGATAAAAAAAAAAATTTAAAAACACATCACCAAATTCAACTAAATGTATGAAAAGTTAGAAATCAAAAAGTTATTTAATTAATTGACCATAGAATAGTTTATATTCCATCCAAAATAAAAACTGGTGACATTCCCACGGAAAATTAGCCGGATGACATTGACAAAGTAAGAGCATATTTAAAGATGCATTATTCACAAAATAAACAAAACATTACAGCAAAATGATTTTGACAATAACAACTTATTACATTCCTGCCTAATGATTCTTTTAAAATCGTTTTTTTTATTTTCCTTTAATTTTTAACAACATGAAATTGGTGAAAATCCTAAAATCTGCTTTTTTTATGACACAGAAAAGGGCAGTTTTGAATTGCCCTCCTGTGCTCAGTAAAGAACGTGCAAAACTAACACAAGGCCCCAAATGAAGCCTGACCTGATTTTGAAAAAAATAGCTGTAGTTATATAAATGCATTACACGAAGGGGTGCATATTCCGAGACACAGCATTTGGATAAAAATAATTATTTATATTTAATGTGCTAAATGACCTTAGAAGAGGAGAACTTTACACTACAGGAATAAATATGCACACAGTACAAAGAAAATTATGTTTTGCTTTTTTTTACATCCCACTGTGCGCAGCTAATCTTTTGTTGGTACGTTCTCCCCAACGTACAATAATGTTATAATAATTACATGTAGATTTCATACCAGGGTCATATTCTGCAACAAATAACAATTTTTCCATGTAACACTGATTTACACGCCTTTTACTGATAGCAATCACCTTCTTTTAAATCATTAAGGTACTGCTTTATTGCCATGGAAACTTCAACAATCTACATTATTGCTTGCTCCCAACATATTTTTGTGAGCAAGCAAAATGCATATGTATAGTTCTTTCAGGCACGCCTTTTGTGTAAGCTTCATAAATGGGTATCGGGGTACATTTCCAGGTACAAAGTGGCTGATGCCCTGTCTTGAAGTACTTATTTAAGTTACATATGTTTTGTTTTGATTTGTTTATTCATTTTTGAGTGTTTGTTGCCATTTGTTAATAAGTGTAAATAGTCTAAATGTAGTTAAATTCTTCAGCATCATACCTCCATGTTGACATGCATCTGTAGCTTTGATTGCTGTGAGTGAGTGCCAGAAAGATTACTTAATGGTAGATAGTGGAACAAATCGGAATTGAAATTTCTTGTACATTATTGTAAGTGTTGATCAAATGGCACAGTTTCTCTAGGAATTGGAAGCCAGTCTCACTCATTGCTGCGTGCTCATCCCATGGAAGCCATTGACTGAAGCTCACTCACATGCTTCTGAAGACAGTCTCAGTAGTAGGTACACACATGCATCGCAAACCATAGCACACTTGCAAGCTAATATCACTCATTGCAACACATGTACATCTTTCTCACTCACAACAGCACTTTTATATTTATTGGGTTTTAATATCATTCACTGTAGTATTCTCACATCCATGGGAAACCAGTCTAACTCAGTCTAACTGTAGCCCACTCATACAGTGGAAGAAAGTTTCACTCACTGTAGCAGGGTTGGCAGCCTTCGTCACTGCAGATATTGTAGACTTCATCTCTCATAATACTCTTACAGCCGTAATGCTGGCAAAGCATCATGGGAGATGTAGTCTACAACATCTGGAGTGCTGAAAGTTGCCTGCCCCGCCACTATAGCATACTTACATATCATCACAAACATGACATGTGCATGGTTGGTCTTTTAGGCATAGAATAAAACAAAACCCCTTCCCCCAACATACCCATAAATACACGGAAAAATATTGTCCACAGCATTATTTAAATATATAATTAGCAGTAATGAAACAAAAAGTCATTGTTAAACCTTGAACGAAAACCATCTTCCCTTTTACCTTGAAAACCAATGACAATGACCCAGATAAATAACAATAATGTAACAATACAACCTTAACTATGACTTAACACTAGACACCACCAAGGGTGCCACCATTTTAAGGAACCAACCTGTAGATGTATACCAAGACACCTCTATGTCTCCAGGTTTGGAGCCACCAACCAGCTTCAAGCTACCAAAAACAACTTTGAACATGTCCTTAATCTTAGTTAAACTTAACTATTCCAACTACCAGTCCCTTCTACTCCCAAATTGGCCTATCCAGCCCCCTGGCATTGTGACCAAACTGGAGAACAAAACATACCCATGAAAAAAGGGAGGGAGGGTGTGACAACAACAGATTTAAATGCTTAATTAGAATGATCTGTCACGAAATGGAAGATCATATATATATATATATTGATATATATAAACTAACACCCCAATACTAAGCAATTAACCAATAGGCTACCCCCTAATTATATGCCTCATTGCACCATACTCATTCTTGAAATTCAGCCTTACTGTTGTAGCAGACTCGCATTGATTGGTTAGCCAACCCACTCGTTCGGAAGCATGTCTGTGACTTAGGGAGAAGCTGTTTGAATCATGAAATAGTTGTAGAATTTGAAACCATAATATAGCCTATATTTCTTAGAAGCAAATTCAACTTATTGTAAGACCGTATTGGGCACTATTGGAAAGTATAATTTAATCACCATTTTACTTATCAAATGGGAGTCTTGACAGCAATCACTCATCAGAAGCCAATCTCAGCCAGTGGTAATTCTCATTTGCATGCAGTTTCTCTCATCATAAAGTAATGCCAATCAGTCGAATGCAGTTTTATTCACCAGAAGAAAACATTTCATCTTTTTACAGGAAATTCTGTATCTAAAAAAAAATAACATTTAAATAGCTTTATTGTTTTAAAATAGTCTAGAGCAGTATTTCTCTGTTGCAATGTGCACTACCTGTAGTTCATACAGTACAATGTAATATTGTATCACAATTTTGTTTGGAAAGTTCGTCCTGTCCTATGAAAAACAACAGTACACTTTTTTTTATTATTATTTTTTTTTATAAATGATGCTACAAAACACAATTTATTCTAATCATGCAAAACCAACCCGTTTTATCTGCAATAAAATCTACCAACAGAAGCAGATATCTAAATGTCATAAGACTTTTGACCAACCATCATATCTTGTGGTTTTGGCATTACAAATTAAATTTGATTGTATTCATTTTTGCAACAATTGTGCGTGTATTTGGTTAAATGCCAGAGATTTCTGTTGTGATGTGCTTGTTAAGGCACTTCATGTTCAGTTTTAAGGAGGTCGATTTGATGATATGTAGTCGGGTTATGTACCACTACCTGGTTTGGACTTTAACTCCCATGATTTTGAGCCATAGCTGGATGGAGTGCAACACACAAGGTTTTCTTGGCTGACAATGCATCATAGGAAATGTAGTCCTCAACAGCTAAATTGCTTTTATTCATGGTGAAAAGTAATTTCTAAGGGGCTCAGGAAAAATAAAACCTGATCAGTTGATATAACAAAGTGGGAAACTGGGAAAACCGAAGATGAAAGAGGCAAGTTTTAACATAAGGATTTGCAAACGATCAAACCTGGCAGACCATAAGGGCTTAGCCAACATTTTGATACCAATAGCTGCGTAGATAATTGTATGTATTACTCTGTGTATGCTGGCCGACTATTGTATGCGTGTCATTGGTCTTTGTTACCGAGGACAACACAGATGGGGATTATGCTCTAAACAATTAATTGTAGTGAATTAGAAACCAAATTGTAACAATGTAAGCAAAAAGAGGGCTGATTTTAAATGGTTGGTTAATTTAGCCTGAATTTCGCAATTTGAGATTCAGTTCAGTACAATTCAGTGAATAAATTACAATGTGTCAGATTTTTTTTTCTTCCTTTGTGTGTGTGTGTGTATATGTGCCTAGTTGGCCATCATGGGCCATGTAGTTTACAATAAGTGACGAAGAACTATATTTGACAATGCAATAAATGCTATTTTGCTAGATCGATATATAGGTGCTAAGGTGAGTTGTCTCTGTTTGTATCAATATGCCTGGTTTTAACGATCGCCACCCGTGGCATTAATAACAAAAATAGTGATGGGTAACCAAAGCAAAGCAGAGGCCAGATGTTTGAAAACAATCATTAGATAATATGCAAATCCAAAACATCTGGGGTGCCTACGTTAGTCCAAGCCTCTTGCTGAGCGTAGTGGGATGCGATTTAAAATCTTACAACAACTAGGGAAATAAAGCCTGCATGTGTCTAATATAGAGTATTAATACACTCACTGTTTGTATCAATGCATATCACTATAGTAGAGTTGTTTACTAAACACGGTTGGCTCTGAATTCATCAATTGCACACTTAGGCCAAAATTGTTGGCTAGGAGAATGTTTCCAGTTTGGTTATGCAACATATGTTTGTAAATTCCCAGGTCAGTTACCAATAATTCACAGCAATGTATTGGTTCATTCAGTAAACTGTGAATCATAGTAAATCAAGTACAAAAAAAATCACCAAAATAGTTAATTTATAAATAATTCTTCTAAGTAAAAGACACAATAGCTTGGTTATTTTCATCTAAATTTCTAAATTAGCTTTTTTAAATTCAGTATGATTCACTGTATAGAATGCATTTCTTCTCTCTAGTCATTGCTTTTGTATATAGTATTGTCATCTTTGTCTATTCCAAAATGAATACAATCGTGTAGTCCAGACAAGAAGGCAGGGCATTAACTAATTTATTGAGTATAGCATTTCATAGATGTAATTTCAATTATTTTGTCTAAAATTCAATCTATTATTTCATTAAGGTTGTTCATTGGGACTTAACTATTCCCCTTTTAACAATAAATGCTATGAAAAAAAAATAATTAAAATGTTTATTTGCAGTGCAATGAGATCATTTGTTAATATGTTTCTTATCCACTTTTCTGAAATCATCATTCATTGGCTGAGAGTGTCAAGTGACTGCTCTCAGCCACTGAATAAGCCTGTGTATATTAAGATTTGGACATAACTGACATTAGCCAGCCTAGAACTCTAGTTCCGGGCTAGCAGATGATGCCACATGATGCTGCCAGAAGTTGAGTAACCCCTTAGGCAGCAAAGGGGTTAAACTCAGTACGTGCAGCATTTCACTGCGAAACGCTGCACAGACAGACTTCATGCACCATAACCACTTCAAATTATGGAAATGGTCATGGTGTTTGGAGAAACCCCCTTAAATGAAACACTTTTGATTATATAGTAATTAGTGTGTGCAGCAGTCTGTGTGTGTGTATGTGTTGGAGTGCGCCAACTTTGTATCTCGTTTTACAATAGTGTACAGTAGTGTACTATATCCTGATTGTTATACTAGAATTTAAATCTCCTAAATCCAAATTTTAAAAGCCCATATAGGTACTCATGCTGTATAGCAGGCTAAGCCAGAGAGCAGACAAGTAAATGAAAAGTATTTATTTAGAGGACTTGTGAATTAGTCTCTAAGTGTACGTCTGAAGTAAGTTGATTCAAATTGCTAACTCACCTTCTCTCTTATCTCACATTACCTATTACAGGTTCCACATCCATCACCATACGACATTACAATTTCTCTCAAACTCACCAACTTTCATTGTAATTAGTACATAAAATATAAGTTTTATGGAGTCAGCTTGCTTCTATACCAAATGTTCATCTCTGAATATCTCTCTCCCAGACTGTTTCCAGACTGTACTCCCTCAATACTCTTCATCTTAAAAAAAAAAAAAAAACAACTCCTAACACGACAGCTATGGTCTACCTGTTTTGCTCTCCAGTTATGCCCTAAATCGTGTATGTACGGTAGTTGTCTATGTAACAAAATCTGCGTGTATGTCTGTATAACAGTGTGGGTTTAGAAGTGTGGGTGGGCAGTCTGTGACATTTTGTGTAACAGTGTGTGCACACACAGCAATATAACTATGTATCAATGAATGCATACCACTGTGTCTCTATAAGTGTGTATGTATATAGCAGTGCGTATTTAAGTCGCATTTTGCGTCTGTGAAACAGATTACTCAACTGAAGTCCTGAGACCCGACCCTCCCTCCCTCCCTTGTTTTTAAAGGGCCGGTGCCACGCGCTTATTAACGAATCAGACTAATTAGCACTGTGCTGTTACCCAGTAATTTCCCTGCCAGAGCTCACACTCCCCCATTAATTATCACACATAACGACGGTACTTGTTACAGGGGGAATCAGAGTGCAGTTATCTCTCACTGTGTCCATATGCCCTGGAGGTGCCAGTTTCCAGTTTTGTGTTCAGCGCTAGACATGTCTGTCCTGTAGGGCAATAAGTTGGTCCATCGTTAAAGATGCCAGGGTTAGGAGTATCTGCTGCCAGTCAAACGAACATCATGCCAGCCAAGCAGAAATGCACATCTATGCAACTACCCAGCCTTAGAGGTGGCAGGCATTAAGTCTTAGAATGACCATAGTTATCTGAGACACGTAGCTAATAACAGAAGCGCCAACCTGGCTGTGACACATTCAGCAGTATGTATTTCATAACGGTTTAACCTATTGAGTGCTGTGTGCGTGGACAATGAACAAACTGGTTGAGATACTGCTTCAGAATAATGGGAGGTTTTGTTATTATTATTTATAAAAGACCTGTATATTCCATAGAGCTGTACAGTGGTTGAATGAGACATACACGTTTCACATACAGAATCAAGGAGGTGTGTGAACCATGATCAAACCAGCATTTAGCCTAAAGATGTTGGATAATGGACAACAGTTTTCAAGTTTGACCCTACCCTGGGGTAATAATATTCTCATAGCAACTTTTCAAGATGACTTATAATTTTTTAGCTGTTCCATGGGTGTTAGTCTCAAATATGCCCAGTAGATTCAGATCTTATGCCACCATTTTACTAAGGCTGCGTATTATCATAAAGCAGCACTGTCACCCAACCCCTGAAAAATGAGGATTCCATAAAGGTAGAATCTTTATGAAATACTCCTTTTGACTCTGTTTGAATTTCACTGAAATTCCAACCCAGTCAAGAAATATAGTGAGAAAAAGTGGGGTCTTTTTTGTATATTTTCTCTGCCTGACACTTGAAGACACTGGGCAGAGCTACCACCATGTAGAAGTGTTAATTCCCCCAGCCATCACCAGTGATGGCTGCAGGAAGCTGGCACTGTCTATGGAGGATCCCACAGTCTCATGGGATCTTCCATAGACCTTTATGCTGAACTCTCATGTATAAGCAGTGATATCAGCTCCTGGAGCTGAAACACCAGTATCTGACAAGAACCAGCTGGAAGAAGATGGCCACACCCACTAGGGACAGGTTCAGGTAAGTAGAACTCACCTTTACCTGTTCCCCCAGCCACCGGACTCCCAGCATCGATGTCACCGAATACTGCAAAGTCCCTTGACGATGACAGTGCCGTTTTAATGTGGTTTGACCTTGTTGTACCTGTTGGTGGATAGGCCACCTGAATAAATTGGTCCGTGCTCTCTTAGGCCAACTTTGCACTGACTGGCTCATCCAAAGGCCTGTGTTTTGATGTATGGTCTCCAGAGATCACTCTTAAAGTAGATGGCCATATGCTTTATTTTGGGTGCTGGTATAACGGATATTACTGAGCACATTTAACCCTGGTTGCTTATTTTACAGAATATTAACAAGATGCATTAAAAAAATAAATGAAATGTGATGAGGAAAGAGATACAGTTAGGGCCTAGAGAATGAGCACTCAGTTGTCCATCGTTTAGGCAATACTGAACCACATGGGACCACTGTTAGTTCTTATTTTAAAGTTCAAAATTCTGATGTGTCTACTTGCTAGATGAGTGGACAGAGAGAAGGACTCCTGAACTTGACTTGGAGATCTTACTACACTTTTATGGTACACTCTAAGCACCATAACCAGTACAGTTTAAATAGTGGCTAGGCTGCAAGGCATGTTTGCATAATTGAATAATGGCATTGCAGAGGCATTTGAGTATAACCAGCTACTTTAGTATTTTTTAACTTCAAAAACAGATTTATGAAAAGCACAAAACTAAAGCCACTGTCTTTTGAGTTTCCCTAAATCATCAGTTGATGTTCACAACCAAAAATAGAACAAATCTTGAGCAGATATGCTGGAACATGGACGATGCAAACGGAGTGACGGAAACTTAGGGAAAAAACAATTATAGCTGGGACTAGGTTTGGTCAATTTGGTTTCATCAGAAAAAGACACAATCACAGTATAGTGAAACATTCCTGTGCTCTTTGAAATGAATATTCTTCTGCCCACCTGCCAATTGTCACACAATCACTATTGTTTAACCCCTTAAGGACCAAACTTCTGGAATAAAAGGGAATCATGACATGTCACACACGTCATGTGTCCTTAAGGGGTTAATGTAATGTACATTTCAAGCAATTCTGTCTGCTGGAGTGTTCCCCAGCTTCTTCACCCCTTTTCATGAATGCAGGGCATCCTCTACAGTTATTACATAGGTACTTGCTTACTTAGTGATCTAGTTTGAAACACGTCCATCAAGTTCAACCTGCCAAACACCTTTTTATGCTGTAGACCCCCCCAAAAAATGTAATCAGTTGTCAGCTGTGCCCCCAAAAAAGGAGACTTTCTTCCTTGCCTCTATAATGGCAATTATAATTTTCCTTGGATCAGCAAACTGTTCACACACATATTATAACATGAAATAATCTGCTCAAGAAGACTTTCCTCTGCTGTAGGCAAATTCACCTTTATTTATATCTTAATGGATGACCTATTGTCTGTTGTATGTTTCTGATAATAAACAGGTTACCAAATCTGTTTGTGCTGCCCCGTGTATGTTTGTATAGTGCTATCAAGATTCCTTATTTTTTCAAAAGAAAACAAATTGATATTTGAACTATTTTTCTTGTCTTTCTTCATAACTAAAATCTACTATTCCTCTTATTTTTTTTATTTTTTTTTTGTAGCCTGTATCTGCACTTTTGCAAATTGTTGGTGCCCAAAATCCCACTGCATATTCAAGGTTTTTTTATTTAATGCCATTTTTCACATGGTTACCTAATCAGTTGTCCTATGTCCAACTCATAGAATGTTATTCCAACTGCAACACCTTTTAATGCATAAGTGACTTGTGGTTTCCTTATAACAAACACAACTCTGCCTTTATCTATACAAGAATCACATCTGACACTTTCCCCTAATGTATCTAAAACCCTCTGTACAGAGATGTCCCGAATAGTTCGCTGGCGAATAGTTCCTGGCGAACATAGCTTGTTCGCGTTCGCCCCCTATTCGTCATCATTGAGTAAACTTTGACCCTGTATCTCACAGTCAGCAGACACATTCCAGCCAATCAGCAGCATACCCTCCCTCCCAGACCCTTCCACCTCCTGGACAGCATCCATTTTAGATTCATTCGGAAGCTGCATTCTTAGTGAGAGGAGGGACAGTGTAGCTGCTGCTGATTTAATAGGGAAATCGATAGCTAGGCTAGTGTATTCAGTGTCCACTACAGTCCTGAAGGACTCATCTGATTTCTGCTGAGGACAGCACCCCAAAAAGCCCTTTTTAGGGCTAGAACATCAGTCTGCTTTTTTTCCCCTGTGTAATCTAATTGCAGTTGCCTGCCTGCCAGCATGTGTGTCAGCCTCACAGCGTATACTGTGCCCACTTGCCCAGTGCCACCACTCATATCTGGGGTCACAATAGCTTGCATTTAAAAAAAAAAAACACTTTTTTGACTGTGAAATAATAGCAGTCAGTTTCCTTCACACGTGTGCGTTTCGGGGCCTGCCAGGGCACAGTGTCACACCAGTGCAACTCAAATCTGGTGTAACAGTAGTGTACATTTAAAAAAAAATTTTTTTTGACTGTAATAGATTGAATAGCAATCTATTGTATAGATTGAATAGCAGTTAGTTGTCTGTAAGCGTGTGTGTCAGGCCTACAGCGTCTACTCTGCCAACTTCTGCCAGTGCACAGTGCCACTCATATCTGTTGTCACAGTGGCTTGCACGCATAGTACCACTAATCGGGAAAAAAATAACAGGCAGAGGCAGGCCACCTCGCAGGGGCCGTCGTGGTCGTGGTGCTGTGATTCCCTTTGGCCCTAGAATAATGCCCAGTGTTCAGAGGCCACGTACCCTGAAATCGAAAAGTTCTGAGGACATAGTTGACTGGCTAACACAGGACACCCAATCTTCTACAGCTTCCGCTCGGAACCTTAACGCACCATCCTCCTCCAGCTTAGCTTAACACCTCTCAAGTTACCACTCATCCGCCTGCCACCACCACCAACACTAGCACCACAGCCGCTTCACTTGATCTGTCAGAGGAGTTATTTACACATCAGTTGGAAGAAATGAGTGATGCGCAACCATTATTGCCAGAGGATGTAGATAACAGGGATATGTCTCAGTCAGGCAGCATTACACACATGGACGAACGGTGTGATGATGATGATGTTGTACCCGCTGCTGCTTGCTGCTGCTTCCTTTACTGAGTTGTCAGATACAAGTGAAGCAGTTGATGATGACGATGCGTCCGTGGATGTCACGTGGGTGCCCGCTAGAAGAGAAGAAGAACAGGGGGAAAGTTCAGATGGGGAGACAGAGAGGAGGAGGAGACGAGTTGGAAGCAGGGGGAGGTCGTCGCAAGGAGCTAGTGGCACAGTCAGACAGCATTCATCGGCACCCGGGGCCAGCCAGACAGCACGCCAATCAACGCATGCTGTTGCCACCACCAGAATGCCGTCATTGCAGAGCTCAGCAGTGTGGCATTTTTTTTGTGTGTCTGCCTCTGACAACAGCGATGCTATTTGCAACCTGTGCCAAAAGAAACTGAATCGTGGGAAGTCCAACACCCACCTAGGTACAACTGTTTTGCGAAGGCACATGATCGCACATCACAAACGCCTATGGGATCAACACATGAGTACAAGCAGCACACAAACTCAAAGCCGCCATCCTCCTCCTGGTCCAGCATCTTCAGCCACGTCAACCACTGCTGTCCTCCTTGCCCCCTCTCAGTTCCTGCTCATCTGCCCACAGTCAGGTGTCTGTCAAGGACATGTTTGAGCGTAAGAAGCCAATGTCACAAAGTCACCCCCGTGCCCGGCATCTGACAGCTGGCTTGTCTGAACTCTTAGCCCGCCAGCTTTTACCATACAAGCTGGTGGAGTCTGAGACCTTCCAAACATTTGTAGCTATTGGGACACCACAGTGGAAGGTACCCGACCGAAATTTCTTTGCACAAAAGGCAATCCCCAACCTGTACTCGATTGTGCAAAAGGAAGTAATGGCATGTCTGGCACACAGTGTTGGGGCAAGGGTCCATCTGACCACTGATACCTGGTCTGCAAAGCATGGTCAGGGCAGGTATATCACCTACACTGCGCATTGGGTAAACCTTCTGACGGCTGCCAAGCATGGAATGTGTGGCTCTGCAGAGGAGTTGGTGACACCGCCACGACTTGCAGGCAGTCCTGCTGCCACCTCCTCTACTCCTCCTACTCCATCCTCTTCCATAACCTCCTCGGCTGAGTCCTCTTCTGCTGCTGCGTCTTGCTCCACATCAACGGCACCCCCCAGCTCCCCAGGTACTATTCCACATCCCGGATACGGCAGTGTCACGCCGTCTTGGGGTTGACTTGCCTGAAAGCAGAGAGTCACACCGGACCAGCACTCCTGTCCAACCTGAACGCACAGGTGGATCAGTGGCTGACTCCACACCAACTGGAGATCGGCAAAGTGGTTTGTGACAACGGAAGAAATTTGTTGGCGGCATTGCATTTGGGCAAGTTGACACATGTGCCGTGCATGGCACATGTGTGTAATCTGATCGTACAGTGCTTTGTGCATAAGTACCCAGGCTTACAGGACGTCCTGAAGCAGGCCAGGAAGGTGTGTGGCCATTTCAGGCGTTCCTACACGGCCATGGTGCACTTTTCAGATGTCCAGCGGCGAAACAACACGCTTGATTTGCGGCAGCCCGACACGTTGGAATTCAACACTCCTAAAGTTCGACTGCCTGCTCCAACAAGAAAAAGCCGTTAATGACTATTTGTATGACCGGGGTGCTAGGACAGCCTCTGTGGAGCTGGGAATTTTTTTGCCACGTTACTGGACGCTCATGCGTCCTTTTGAGGAGGTGACAAACCTAGTCAGTCGCACCGAAGGCACCATCAGCGACATCATACCATTTGTTTTCTTCCTGGAGTGTGCCCTGCGAAGAGTGCTTTATCAGGCCGTAGATGAGCGTGAAGAGGAAGAGGAAGAGTTGTGGTCACCATCACCACCAGAAACAGCCTTATCAGCATCGCTTGCTGGACCTGCGGCAACGCTGGAAGAGGATTTTGAGGAAGAGGAGTCAGAGGAGGAATGTGGCTTTGAGGAGGAGGAGGAAGACCAACCACAACAGGCATCCCAGGGTGCTCGTTGTCACCTATCTGGTACCCGTGGTGTTGTACGTGGCTGGGGGGAAGAACATACCTTCAGTGAGATCACTGAGGACGAGGAACGCGACATGAGTAGCTCGGCATCCAACCTTGTGTAAATGGGGTCTTTCATGCTGTCGTGCCTGTTGAGGGACCCTCGTATAAATAGGCTGAAGGAGAACGACCTGTACTGGGTGTCCACGGTATAAGCAGAAAAGTGCCTGAAATGTTACCGAATTACCGCAAGTCGGAAAGGATGCAGCAGTTCCAAAATCAATTAAAAAGTATGCTTTACACAGCCTATAAGGGTCATGTCACAGCACAACGGGAATCTAACAGGGGAAAAGGTGAAAGTAATCCTCCTCCTCCCACGACCACGCCGGCAAGGACAGGACGCTTTACAGACGTGTTGTTGATGCAGGACATGCGGAGCTTTTTAAGTCCTACGCATCGCCACAGCCCTTCGGGGTCCACCCTCAGAGAGCGACTCGACCGACAGGTAGCAGACCACCTCGCCTGCAGATATCGACACTCTGAGGAGCGATGAACCCCTTGACTACTGGGTGTGCAGGCTTGACCTGTGGCCTGAGCTATCGCAATTTGAGATAGAACTTCTGGCCTGCCCCGCTTCAAGTGTCCTGTCAGAAAGGACCTTCAGTGCAGCAGGAGGTATTGTCACTGAGAAGAGAAGTCGCCTAGGTCAAAAAAGTCTAGATTACCTCACCTTTATTAAGATGAATGAGGGATGGATCCCGAAGGGACTGATAGTGGGCGATACACTCGTCTAAAAAAGGCCTGATGAGGGGGACGTAACAGGGATTAAACTGATAAGAATAGTACTACTTAACACACCACTCCTATCTGGTGGCACATTAGATTACACACGCAAAGCCCCAATTTTGAAGTAGGAGGACCGACCAAGCATCTTTTTCCATCTCCCGGTTCCTAAAATCGATGCCATATACACGTCCCCTGATAGGGGACATAACAGGGATTAAACTGATAAGAATAGCACTACTTAACATACCACTCCTATCTGGTGGCACATTAGATTGCACGCGCAGTGCCCCAAATTTGAAATAGGAGGACCGACCAAGCATCTTTTTCCATCTCCCGCTTCCTAAAATCGATGCCATATACACGTCCCCTGATAGGGGACGTAACAGGGATTAAACTGATAGGATAGTACTACTTAACACACCTTATAATAATGCAGAGAGAGGCAATGCAGAGAGAGGAGTATGAAGAAGAGGAGTCAGAGGAGGAAGGTGGCTTTGAGGAGGTGGAAGACCAAACACAGCAGGCGTCCCAGGGGGCTTGTTGTCACCTTTCGGGGACCCTTGGTGTTGTATGTGGCAGGGTGGAGGAAGAGACCTTCAATGACATCAGTGAGGACAAGGAACGGGACATGGCTAGCTTGGTATCCAACCTTGTGCAAATGGGGAGTTTGCGGTTGTGCAGTTGTGTGTTAAAGCACGTTATTCCAAACAATTTAGGAATGTTAGGTGATTTATGCCCTTTATGGATTAAAACCAGACTCTGCCTTAACTATGTAATTTTCCATGGGAGTTTTGGCATGGATACCCCTCCGGCATGCCACAGTCCACGTGTTAGTCCCCTTGAAACAACTTTTCCATCACTATTGTGGCCAGAAAGAGTCCCTGTGGGTTTTAAAATTCGCCTGCCTATTGAAGTCTATGGCGGTTCGCCCGGTTCACCCGTTCGCGAACATTTGCAGAAATTCGCGTTCGCCGTTCGCGAATGGAAAATGTTATGTTCGCGACATCTCTACCTCTGTATAGAATTAATATCCCGTTCAGACTATGTCACCTTACCTCGTCGTGTGTCCTCTGCAAACAGTAATACATGACTTTCGATGTTCGAAATTAAGAAACTGTAATCCAGGTTATATCCAGGTGCACATCCTCAAAATATGTGTTGTTGGTTTTTTTTGCTCCTTCCATTTATGGCGCAGAAGTCAAACCAAATGACTGTGTTATGTTCTTTTCCCTCTTCCATGACTCACTCTAGGTGGCACTATTGCAGTTTGATTTCTATTTGGGGCAAATATTAAATACAGTCGTCATAATTACCATAGACAATTCAGGGCCAGAAGGGACAGGCAAGCATTATCTGGCTGACAAAGTATTAGGCTGACAAGTGTAAGATACAGACAGAGGTATGAGTGGGACTTGGGGGGTTTTAACCCATTATTTGGAAGCTCATGCAAATTATATTACCACACTCCCCCCAAAGACACAAAATTGTACCCCACAATCCATGTAGTTACCTTGGACTTAGTGTCATAAGGAAGACATTTTGCACCACTCTCTCATCCCTAGACTGAGGCCCTTTTTCCTACCTGTTAGTAGAATAATCCCCTAATCTCCTTTGGGTTCCCAGTGCTGATTTTTCCCATATATATGTTGTCTATATTATATGATTAGATTGTATGATTAGACATATCAGTAATTTTTCTTCAGGGCAATGACGACAACCATACTACCCTCTAAAGCATAAACATTAACCTGATTCCCAAATCGAAATCCGCATGATGTGAAGAGGGAAGATAGAACAGAAATGGTGGGTGTTAAAATTCTAGTGTTATAATTTGTGTTTTCCATTACAATCATTCTTGATTTGGAAGTTTGTATTCTCTTGCAAGTTGTTGAAAAGCCAGCCTGTATACATGGCTCTGCATTAGACACTTTCTTTATATAGGGTCTGGGTTTAAAATGTACTCTAATTAAAGCAGTACATTCTGTAGCGTTGGTGGTCCCTTTGGGAGTGCTAAATGGATTATTAAGCTTTAATTTACTAGGGACGTGAGTAGCAAAGGGGATTCATTTGCAGTGGAGCACACTGCCCCAAGTTACAAAGATGGCCACTTTGAATTCCGAGTGGCCCTGGACCACAGTCGAGTTACTCTGGAAACCAGGCAGAGCTCTGTCAGTTGCCATGGTTACCTTGGTCTCTGCCTTTCGACAACTGTTACTAAGGACCAGTTACTGCAGCAGCCATTGAGTGCATTTGGGGTCATTTTTACACATGCTACATACATGTTGAATATTAAAATAATGTATACGTGTGTGTGTGTGTGTGTGTGTGTGTGTGTCAGCGTGTTTGTTTTCTCTCTAAGCTACTAATGTACCATTTTTATCTGCAGCCATTAAACATATGCAAATAGCATGATAACATTTCTATATGTCTCAGTTTTGCCTGAGTGAATAAATGATATAGAATACATAAATACCAACATTGCAAAGTATAAAACACAGACAGGAGGGACATATATCCATGTAAGGTGTTTGTTATCAAGGAGCGCACGCACCATGATGACTTGCACTCGGTAGGTCAGGTAAATATGCAGAGCATTACTGAAGTACTTCTATGTCTGCAAAATACCCTGGATTAAATGCACTTCATGGGGACCTAAATCAGGACTTTTGAATGGGATTCAGGACCGTTGGCAAGTATTGGAAGTATATTACTAAATACACTGTATAAGAAAAACCTATTTTGGATTGTCCACAGCACACTTGGAATATTACTGCTAAGCTTTATCACCTAGAAGAATATATATATATATATATATATATATATATATATATATATATATATATATATATACACACACCCAATACATTTTTCCTTGCCTTCCCTGTTAGATTTTCTTACTTGTCACACCTATGTATGGGTTGGTGTTATTTTTAGTAATTTGGATCAGAGTTATTCTCTAAAACAGGTATTGAGGAAAACTGGCAAGGGAATTGCAAATGTTAGGTGAAAATAGCTGATGTGGAAAAAAAATATATCTTAAAATCAGCTATTTTTTAGCCCTGTGTGTGTTTCTTTCAAATCCAGAGTATAGAGAGTTCCGTAACACATGTTTGTCATGTTTATCAGTTTATCTTAAAGGAACACTATAGGGTCAGGAACACAAACATATATTCCTGAGCCTATAGTGAAAACCCACCATTTAGGTTACTTGCTCCCCCCCCCCCTCCTTCCCCTAGCCCCCTCAGAATGGGTTAAAACTGACCTTATTTTCAGCTCTCCGTGGGTCTGCCTGCGCTGGTCCCGCCTACTTGGTGACATCATCAGAATCAGCATTGGATTGGCTAAAATTGGCAAAGGGCAGGGCCACTCAGCACCTCCTCATAGAGATGCATTGAATCAATGGCAATTTTAGCCAATCAATGCATCTCTATGAGAAAAATTCAGCGTCTCCATGCAGAGCGTGGAGACGCTGAACGGCAGAGCTGCCTATTGTGCAGCACTGAGCCAGGAAGCACCTCCAGTGGCCATCTAGGGAGTGAACACTGAAAGTCAAGGTTCGCATGAAAATGCCTGAAGGGAATGATTATACTCACCAGAACAAATACATAAAGCTGTAGTTGTTCTGGTGACTATAGTGTCCCTTTAATGGCTTCCTTGTATGTTCAGTATACAGTTAATTTATAACTATGATCTTTATCTCACCTATCATATAAGCAATTTTATATCTATATATATAGTCTGTGTGACTAAGTTATCGCACTATAACGTTTATCGACTTCTCAGCAACAACTCGCTACATTGTTAGAGGAAAATAGATTTAAAGTATCAGACTTTGCATCAAATCACAACATGGTAACAACTACATTATCATATTGAAAAATACTGCTTTTCTTACTGGTACGTCAATTAGAGATAAAACCTTTGCTCAAACGCAGATGGATTGCAGATCTGCTGATGCTGAGGTTCTATAATTCTCTGAAGCACTGCATTGGCAGGCAGTTGAATATTGCCACCGTAGAGTCACTGCAAGCAATCGGATGGTTGTTTAAAACACAATGCTTTCAAGGGATCGGGGTCAGCTTGTAAAGAAAGTTCTCGGGTATGTTGTTTGTCATCTGTAATCCTCTCTGGGGCTTGGCTATACACTAACTCCCAACCCCATCTCCGTGTATGATGTCAGCTTAGCCTATGATTGATTGACAGAGCTCTAAGTTATGGTCTGTAGGACACCCATGTTGACCAGAACTGCTCGACTCAATACTGTAGAGCAGGGGTGACCAAAAAGGTAGATTCCCAGATGTTTTAAAACTACAGCTTGCATGACGCTTTGTCATTCCAAAGGCATTCTAAAGGCACGCAAAGAATCATAGGAGTTGTTGTTCTATGACATATGAGGATCTAGTTTTGGGCACCCCTGCTGTTGTGTTTAAAATGTGTTGTGTGTTAATTTTCATGACTGCCTCTATTGTATAAACACGCTACGTTATTCTTATGTAACTGTAACTCTATTCTTTATACATTTGTGTTTCTTTATCCCAAAAGTTCTGTATTGGGCTAAAATAATCTCTCTTTTAACTATATTTTATTACTTTTGTAGATTTATTGTTCCCTTTTTTAAGTCTTAACCCCACCATTCTGACTGTTTGACGGAAAGAAAAAGCACTATTTTCCACCTCTTTTATTATAAATCGAAAGTGATACGTTTGTAAACATTAAAAAAAATTTAAGATGCGCAGTACGTAATATTTTAGCACAAATAAAAAAAATAAAAAAGCTCCAGGTGCAAATTGGAAAAGCTCCAGAAAGCTAGGGAAAGAAAGTGAACACAACATTTTTTATATATACCCCCCATAGATTCACGTGGATCTGGTATATTGATAGAACTCGTAGATTGGGTTATTGGAATTCTCTCTCAAAATGGCACTTGTTCTTCATTTTGATTCATGTATTTACTTAGTTAGCAGATTTTTAATTCTGTAGAGATAAGTTTTAATCAAGAGCCAACCAAGTCCCCTTGTACAACTGCAACATAAAATCTCACGTCTCCTAAAATGTAAGCTTATGTGCACAGGACCTTCTTCTCGTGTCTGTTAAGACAATTTCTCCTGTCAATTATAATCCCGCTGTATAATTGCAAAGCGCCCAGTTATAAACAGGCTCAGAAAAATGTGAGTCTAAAAGTCTGTTATCTTATCCATATAACCCTTTGTTATTACCGTACTGCCCGAGAAAAGTGTTTTGCTTTGTATTCTTATAGTGACATTTGCCTCAATCCATTTATGTGATTTATTTATATGTGTGTAAGGGTTATTTTGCACATTTTTTTTATGGTTGAGTACACTGACATGTTATCGGGCATTTTATTGTAAATTGGGATTTTTCTGATTTTTAGATATTTTATTGAGCTGTTCATTTGATACATTTTTAGAAAATTCTAAAATAGCCATCCTATAGCTGATTGCTAAACGCAGATAGGTATCATTTTTTTGTTGTTGTTGTTGTTATTATTTTATTACGGAAGGATCTGGACTGTATTTTCTAAACTTAATGTTCTGCGTATTATTGAGTGCATTCTGATGGTGTAGAGGGAGCTCGGCGAGGTATATATTCTACATGAGAATAATTAAAGGTGAGACATTGTTGTATGGCTCTGATTATACACAGTGCCTCAGGTCCACTTCCTTCTTTTTCCAATTGCTTTGCCTCTGTTAGTGTTAATGTTTGTTTTCCTTAGAGGCTCCCAGAGCATTGAAGCTGGGCTAGCCCTGTTTATAGGCTACATACATCTATAGATAGATTGACTACATGATCTGAGTTTACATTGACAATTGCATAAGTAGGCAGTTACCTAGGGCACATCAATCTGAGGGACAACTGCCTGATAGGCACATTTTTCCTCTGCCTATATATTATTGGTAGTATTTATCTCTTTCATAAAGCTGTTGCAATTTCAGTATTGGCGTACAATATAGCAGGGTTAAAGAACAAGTTGGCGTTAAAGCAACATTATATGAAATGTGCTCATACCTATATACTGGTAGATAAAGGCTGAGGGAACGTTTACATTCTAGTTGGATGCGGGGATAACAGATGACAGAATGGTAGGGGTCTACATGGAAGGGAAGGATAAGATGTAAGGATAGATTTTTGGTGGGGTGTGAGGACCAACTGGAATAAGGGTTGAAATATTTGGTAAAATTATGGTTAGTATGTGTTGCGCTACACTGAACTTTTTTTTTTTTTTTTTTTTTAAAGGTTGCTTAAAGGGTTACTCCACCACTATGACCACTTCTGCTTTTTGAAGTGGTTATGGTGTCTGCCAGAGTAATTAGCACTTTTGTGCTAGCGCAAGTTGTGTCCCCTCCATTTCCTCCCTACAGCCCTCTCACCTCCCGAACCGATCTATTTAGTTCTTTTCTTTTACTCCATCCCTCTCCACTCCCCTTGAACATGGGCACTGAACAGGTTAAATAGTACAATCAAAGGCTTATCTGTGGGAGGGGGGACCTACATTGTTAATTATTCTTAAAAAAGGAATTAATCAAAAAAAAAATGGAGTAACCATTTAAATCAGTCAAGTGTAGGGGAAGCGAGAAAAGATTCCAGGAATGTATATATTGTTATCAAACTAACTTACCAGAAAGGGGGCATTAAAACATTTTGCTAGTATTAAACTGTGTCCTAGAGTCTCAGTATTATAATTATGCAATTTAAAGAAGTCTCTTTTTAATCAACCCTGGAAGAATAAAAAATGATGTAATGGTTTATGTCGCCAAGAATTAAATATGTGACTCTGACATGCTAACATTGGCGCACTTACCACTGAACTATCCATACGAGAGAGCCCATACAATACAATAGTGCATAATGTGTTCGGTTTGGTGGTGGCTTGTAGAGCGATGTGGAAGTATCCCGTGGCTCAGGACCAGATTTCAGAAACCTTGCCGTTTTCTCTTTGTGTCATTATTAATGTTTGCAGCAACAATGGTAACAACTTTTAATGCCCATTATTGTGAAATCCCTCGGGGAGCCAATGTCATTGTAAGTACTCTGCAGCTGTTTTAACCTTTTGTAATGTAACTAGACTTCCTTTCCTCCAAGAATACACTCTCCCCCCAGGAGCCCCATAGAACCCAATAGAATAAACTGAATAAATATTAATATTTTTCTATTTGGCTTTAGAATTTAGGATATTCATTGTATCTGGTACATATCTATTTTATTAAGAAATAAAATGTTCCTCCAGTTATTCTACTTTGCTTGCTGTAGGAAATTATATATAGACAAATACATATATATATATATATATATATATTAATATGCATTTTCCAAAGACACAGTGGATGTAATGTACTAATATATTTGGCTTTTGCACATTTGCATTTAAGGCAGCTCTGTCACTTTTCTCCATCCAACGGAAGGATGTAATTATAAAATTATTCACTAAAGTGAGAATTCAAGGTCAATTCAAAGTTAATTTCAAATTTAAGGTAAAAAAAAGCCGAATTGAAGACCGTTCTTCCAGTTAAGCTACTCTGACCTTCAGTTTGAAATACTCTTTGGATTCACCTTGAATTATCACCAATTAGTATCATGGTTATTGAATTAAATAACCATGTGTGGGTTTCTTGGGCGTATGTGGTGTCCAAAGTGAGCCATCTTAAAAAGTATCACATTTAATGAACTTAAACATTGTGTTGTCATCATAGCTCCATAGTCTGGCTAAGAATCATGGCAGATTCAGCCCATAACATCAGAAAGTCACGTATCCTTATGTCACCATGTCACCCATAACCCTAAACATAATTAAGCCTAATCTTAAATCCTCCCTAACCCTGTAAAAATTAGCCCACATCTTTAATTACTCCTAACGATACCGACCCTCTAACCTCAAACAAGTCCTAGACTTACCCTCTCCTCTCCTGTTAGCAAGGTCATTATTAACACTGCATTTGTTAATGGTTGTGTTATACGGCTGTATTCGTATAAACCAGAGACATTACTGTGTTGCTATGGCAACATTACCATTTAACACTCTTTGTTTAAATGTATATGTCAAAACTAGCTAGCATCCTGAGTTATAGTTGACATCCTTCCCATGCTACTGAGAAATCTACATCCTTTAAAGATACAGTATAATCCATTTACTATCATTACACATTATACAGTAAAATTTCCATTACTCAACCGTCCACAATCCATTTTTGTCATTATCTGCCACTTGGCAATCTGACCAACAGTAATACATAATCCACCTTCTCGGTAGATAATCCATCTCCGACAGAGCATGATGCACCTTTTTGAGAATGATTTTACAGGGAATTCAGATTATCAATCCAGAAAGGCTGAGTGTTTTACCTTTACTGTTTCATAATCCTCCTTTTTACGGATTAACTAAAAAGGCGAACTAATTATGTGTCTGCAATGCCTTCACATGATCAACATATAGCTATATATGTTGCATAGTTTTCTTGATACCACATGCTGCGTATATCTTACTCAATCAGAATGTGATGAGTTTGGGGTTGGGAATAGGGTGATTGTATGTGGATTGTATGTTATATAGTTACAGAGGCTAAAAAGAGACACGTATGTGTCAAGTTCAGCCTTTCACACATCTGTTTTTGCTGTTGATCCAAAAGAAGCCAAAAATCCCAGTGTGAAGCACTTCCAATTTTGCAACAAACTAGGAAAAAAATCCTTCTTGACCCCAGAATGGCAGTCAAATTTATCCTTGGATCAAAAGCTATTACCCCCAAAATTAAAAATGATATCCCCAAATATTATGTTTTTGCAAGTATGTATTCAGTTATTGTTTCAGTATCTATACAGACTCTGATAAAACCACTTCCATAGGAAGAGAATTCCACGTCCTTATTTTTCTTACTTTAAAAAAACCTTTTGATTGCCTTAGACGCAATCTCCTTTCTTCCATTCTAAACACGTGACCTTGTGTCCTATGTATATGTTATTTATATATTGTGCCATACATTTCCTGCGGTCGGTCATTAAAGTGCATGCTGTAGAGAATTGTTATTGGGGTTTGCAAACTTTAGGAGCATTATTCACTAAACCATGAATTCTGGGAATTGTAACAGAAAATCATAAATATTAGGCCAAAATAGCCAACCTGGATAGGTGCGTCTGAGGATTTTTGTGTTTCAGCTGTGTTGCCTAAAATATGCAGTTCCCTCTAGGCTTTTACAGCTGATTGACTACTCATCAGGACATAATGAGTTCTTCGCAGGATAATCGAGAGCAAGCACATTTCTCCAACTTTCATGCTAAATCTACTCTTAGTTTCCCTTCCAGTACTTCTATTCACGCTACATATACTACACATAAGTGCATAGGATTACTGCAAACAATAACAAAAAATTACTCCCTTTTAGTTACATACACAATATATGACCTGCATGAGCATATCCCACAAAGCATTTAGTTGACCAGGTTTAAATTATTCATCAAATGATAGGTGACCACAGATGCTTTTTGGTCTCTGAAACTGAGAGACAGAACCCAAAAGGCAATGCGTGATCAGTTCACAGTGATATGATAGGGTTTGCATGAGGGTGCCCAGTAGCCTACCATAAATTCTAGCCTTCCTGCGATTGATCTTGCATACAGTGATATTAGCTTTACTTTTTCAATGAGCACTTGCTTGGAGCTTGTGACACATATCTGGCAATGTGAGACTATTAAAGAATATTAAATAAACTGGTGTGAAATGGTAGGATGTACAATTGACATTACTATTAGATTATTACACGTTTCTAATTGGTTAAGCGTTTGATCCTCAGTAAATAACCCCATGCTGTAAATGATATTGACATTTTTGGAGCATTTGATGGTGTGCCCTTTATGTTTGTGTCTCTTCAATCGGTAGCTAACATTTACAGCAGTATTGCAAATACATTTATTCAGATGGGACAAGGTGGGACATATATATGGACAAACTATCTTTAAACACTGTATATCTGGCCAACCTTTTAAAACGCAAAGTGTATAGAGGATTTGAGAGAATTTGAATAGAGATTTAAAAGATCTGGCCAAAGAACTGGCAGATTTCAAAGATAATCAGTGATGGACTGAAAGTGAGCAGATCTGGATGTTGAAGTGGATCTGAATGAAGATTGGTAAGAACTGTTAAGAGAGTCAGATGATGTAAGCAACTGTGAGCAGAGACTGAGTAAAACTGGGCGATAGAGTGGTTGGATCTGTATGGAGAGTCATCAAATTTGGTTGGATTGCGATAAGAGCTTGGAAATAGAGTGGTTCTGTATGGAAAGTAGACTGATGAGGTCAGGAGGGGGTTAATCTGTAGAACTGTTAAATAGATAAACTGGAGAGTACGTGCATCTGAATGGAGAGTGACAGTTCAGGTCGGAGAGTGGAGTTAAACCAGCAATGATCAGAGATGGAGTGAGCAGATATGGATGATCAAGTAGGTTAATCTGGATAGAGAGTGCGTGGCTGTACTCAAGGTCTTTTCCACCTAAAAGAGAACTATCCCAAGACAGACTGACATTCACAAGTGAATTGAAGTATTCTGGCTAAACTAGGATAAACCAAATATCAAGGGTGTGTAACTTTCTTCCACCAGCTTTTGTTGGAGTAAACTTCTCAAAACTCTCTACCACGGAGTTTAAACAACAAGCAGGAATTCCAAGGCTGGACATGTCTGATAAAGAGATGATAGACTGATTAATATTGCCTCTAGGATGTGCACACTACACATTCCTATATTACCGAATTAGAAGGCTAGCTAATTTACCTTAAGGCACTATTCTCCCTGCTGTCATATTTATTTGTGTGACAATATGGTAATACTAACTTGACACAATTTTAATCAATATTTTAATCAGTATACAGTATCATAGTATGAGTGTGTAGCATGTTCTGACACGTCTCTGTGCATATTTTAAATGTGATTTTGGAAGCTCTTATTTGTCACAATTTAATTCCTGTTAAATCACACCTCGTCAATCTAAACCGATTTCACGTCTTTTATCTTATTTACCTTAGCGAGAAAAACAAAATTCAAGTCAACCAGGTGTTTTGTTTATTATTTTTACCCCCCCCCCGTCCCCCCACCTTTAAAAAAAAAGTTCAAACTCAAGGAACACAACAGGAAATATTCTTAGATGCTTAAAACTGAAGCAAAAGGTCTGAAGTTTCAGTAATAGGTTTGAAGTCTTATACATTTATTTTTCTATTTGCAAAGAACTGTTTCCTAGTATTGCAGGTTGAAGAACCTGTTAGCTTTTTAATTGCTGATCTTGCATGAGAGAGGAGAGATATTTCACCCATCACTGCTCCCTCTCAGTACGTTTGAGCTCCAGTAATAAAGTATCATATTGGTACTTTCATTCACTTTTCTTTTGAGTCACATAAGGAGAAAGTGTATAAGACTGGATCACTATAGCTTTTAATATTCCAAACAAATTCTGTCAAAGTAATTTATGAAATATTTTCAGAATACACCTTTCCACATTTCCTGATAATACTGCTTCCCCCGAGCTCTAGAATTCCATGTCTAAATTCACAAAAAAAACACAACTGTTTTAAGCTTGTTAAGAAATGGGTTATTTGTCATTCTATTGATATTTTTGTCAATATGAAAAAAAATATATATATATATATTAGACTGTAGTGAATTCATAGGTGGCATTACTTTATAAGCAGTAGGATACCACTCAGAAGATGAAAGAGACAGACCTATACACTTGTGGCATGGTTGTCAGATTACTCCCTAGAGGCGACCGTATCCTTACACAAGCACATTAATATTATGTTTATGAAACCTACCTTCATCTCATATGGTTCAAGGTTCCAGTATGTAGTATTCCTATGTACCCTTCACCGTGACGGCTGAAGCCATAATGATCCGCAATGTGATGATGCTGCACTTTAATGAATGCAGTGTCCTTACAACATCACTGTTTTAATCTCGCCTTTTCAACTGTGATATTGCAATCGTAAAGCAATTAAAAGAACACCACCTAATAGTGATAAACCGACTAGTCAATATTTTGAAGATGGCTATGTAACACAAAGATTTAGAGAGGATCCAAACTGTACTGAATGGTTGACTGGGATACACAGTGCAATGTAGGCTCACAACAAGAAACAAGATTAAACAAATAGTAAAAACATAAAGTAGAAATGAGAAAGATTCACATAGAGAAAGTATATTCGGAAGGCCAAAATGAAAAATCAGCAAATAAACAAAAAAGGCTAAATGAGAGAAAGGAAACCGCAACGGCCAAATATGAATAGCAAGTAGCTGTATGGTAGCCGTACAATGTGATAATGAGCATACATAATAGGAATATATATACAAAGTGTGTACAAGTGTCCTGAACACTGCAGTGTGTGCAGTTAGTGCTGTAATAATAAGGATTAAACAGCTCGAACAATTTAGGTAAAATTAGTATATTACATACAGACAAAAAGAAGCATTTCAATATATGTTTTACATCTTGTAGGCCAGCACTAACCGCCACGCATCACCAATTCTGTTACCGTTGCAGGAATTCCAACCGGGACTCAGGCTACAATGGGGTAGCACTATCATGCTTTGAAATGCAATCACCATCGAAACCAGTGGATCCAATAAGTATATTCCATTGGTAACTCCATCTCTATTGCATTTTTTCACCACACAACACTTTATATATATATAGCCACCACTGAGTATTAAACAGAAACTAAGAAAGGCACAAAATAACAGCAAAAAAAAAAAAAAAATTCAACTGAAAGGTGGAGAAACTTGAATAGAGCTGGCTTCATTCCTTGGTTAATAATTTCTAAGGTGTTTAGGACATGCTGTTTCCAAATGGGGAAAACAATCATCTTGTACACTGAAGCAATTGTAACATATGGTGATTGAGCAAAAGTACCGGCTACGAATACCAACAGATTGCAACAAGTACCTCAGAAGTAGTTGAAGGCGGCCATTTTGTATTTGTCTTTGGAGATTTCTCTTGTAATGTAATTTTTAATAACATGGCGGTCTGTTAAAGGAGTTATTTTAACCCCTTAATGTCATGATTCCCTTTTATTTCAGAAGTCTGGTCCTTAAGGGGTTAAAAGAAGTCACGGGATGACCTGTGACAGCTGTGATTTACTTGAACGTAGCACTTCCAAAGATATATTTGGGTGAGAGTCCAGCCAGGTGTAGAGACTTAGACCTCTGTACTTCCAGAAACTCAAAAACAGTGTGTGATCTAGAGGTGTTCATATGCTGCTACAACTCTAGCTATTTACAACTCAGCTTCTAGTCAAAGGACTAAAGGCATGGAATCTTTTGTTTTTGTGTTGTTTAGTTTTTATTTTGTTTTGTATTTTTAACATTTGTTTGAAACTTTTGTTGGTTTGTATGCATTTTTTGTTGTTGTTGGTTTGGAAGACACAGCTAATTGGAAGGAGTTTCATGTAGAACCAAGTGGCTGGGCGATCCTTTGGTCCTTGTTGGTTTGTAATGTTGCTGTCACGTCCCCCGCGCCTCCATACAGTGTGGCCGAATCCGATCGATGCGGTCACGCTGTTAAAAATAATAAAAACGTACCTAAGGCAGATCAGCTTGCCATTCAGCACCCTCGTCGATCCCCGACCGGTGCAGCGTTCTAATGAATGCTGGCCGCTGCGGTCCCAAGCAACTATGTAGCCCCGCCTCTGTCCTCAACAAAGTTGGTGCCGACATGCATGTGACATCACACAAACGATGTGCATGCACGTGTTGGGGTAACAAGGCTATGTACAACCAATCATAGCCTTAGGAGGGTTATTTAAACTCAAAAGCATTTGGTCAGTGTCCTGTTGTGGTTTCCACTAGTTGGTTAAGAGAGAGTGTGTTCCTATTCTAGTTTTTTTTTGGATTTGACTTGGGCTTGCATTTTGACTTCCCCGTATTTCTGGTTTACTTTTGATTTGTTTCCTCATTTTGTCTCTTTCTGTGTCCCTGACCTCGGCTAGTATTTTGACCATTCTTTATTTATGTTAAGTCTGGCCATTCTAAGGCCCGGTATACGTTATCCTTGTTCATTGTGTATTACATAGTTCTGCGTGTTGGGTCATATAGTAATCATGACAGTTGCCCAGTGATAAGGCCAAAGGGCTTATAGACCACTTGGCCAACTACCTTTTCTTGATTACTAGGGGTACAGTAACCCATTTGCCAGTTTTCTCTTGCCGGCCTCACTTCTGGTGGGAACTCTTAGGTTGTGGTTATTTTTTTTTTTATTACAACTTCACAATACATAACATAGAAATACATCAAACCGTCAGACACATAACATTAACCAATAAGGTTAGATAAACCTTAAAATGCACTTCGTCCTATTAATAATTACATGAAAACGAAAAGAAAAAAACCCAGAAAAGAAAACCAAAATTAATTAAAAAAATAAAAAAACAAAAAGGTTGTTCCATACGATGAGGAGGTGAGCGGTACTAGTTTCCTTTTACCCTCTATGCTGATTTAGTGTTTCACCGTTAAAGTTACGGTTTGGGAAATATTACCATCACAAACTCCACAGGAAATTATATTTATTCAAAGTGTGATCATTCAAGTAAAAACCCTTTTCCATAATAAAATAAACATGTTGTGGGTCCAAATTAACCACAACCGTACCAATATAAATGACCAAGGTTGTGGTTCATTTGGACCCACAACATGTTTATTTTACAGAATGTTTATTTATTTAAGGTAAATAATAGAAGATTATGGATACACATATTAAAGCTGTCTGAGGTCATATAGTAGAATATGATCCTTTCCATGCATTGTCTTTTAATATACAAATCCAGAGTTTGTTTGTAAAGGATTGTTTTTCTGGTATTTTACAGATTTAAAACTCTGACAGTACCTTTTTTTGATGACTGTCCAAAAGTTAGCTTGACTGCCGGGGTGCTGAATACCAACGCAATACATGTTCAGTTCATGTCACGAGAACTGCCCTTTGAGTTGTACATAGCTGCTTACGGAATTAGTCACTTTACGGTATATCTTCAAAGAACTGCAATCCTAAGAAAAAACACAAGTTAAAAAAAAAAAGCGAGATCAGATAGTGGCAAACTGAGGATACTTAGTGAAAAATCATTATTACTGCACCTTTAATTCTCAAGAGAATTCCACAGTCAGATCTGCCTACTTGACCATCATAGCGTTCATGAATAATCTATTCCCATTCAAAAGAAAGCCTTTCCAGTTAGATGGATTTTACCAATAACATGGCTGAATAGCTGGAAGAGAGATAAGGTCATGGATAAAGGGCAGTGTATAGGATGAAAGCAAGCATAGAAAAAATAAGCATGTAGGATGAGGGAGAGAGAATGAGAGGGTCTGAGGAGGAAGAAAGGATGAGCAGGTAAGAGAGGATGAGAGAAAGTAAAAAAAACAAAAACTAATATAAGCAGGTAGAAAGAGGGAGAATAAGCCGGTGAGAGATTGAAGAGAGAATGAGCAGATAAAAGAATGAAGAAGTTAAAGGAAATAGCTTAGAAGAAAGACGAGACAGGGGGGATATGATAGAAACATTTAAATACATAAAGAGAATCAACACAGTAAAGGAGGAGACTATATTTAAACGAAGAAAAACTACCACAACAAGAGGACATAGTCTTAAATTAGAGGGGCAAAGGTTTAAAAATAATATATGGAAGTATTACTTTACTGAGAGGGTAGTGGATGCACGGAATAGCCTTCCAGCTGAAGTGGTAGAGGTTAACACAGTAAAGGAGTTTAAGCATGCATGGGATAGGCATAAGGCTACCCTAACTATAAGATAAGGCCAGGGACTAATGAAAGTATTTAGAAAACTGGGCAGACTAGATGGGCCGAATGGTTCTTATCTGCCGTCACATTCTATGTTTCTAGAAAGCGCAGGTGAGAGAATGAGCAGGTAAGAGAATGGCGAGAGATTGAGCAGGTAAGAGAATGGGGAGAGAATGATAAGATGAGAGTGTGTAAGAGAAGTGGGGGGGAAACCATTCACTAAACCTAATATTTTAGCCGATTAGCTAAGTAAAACCACATTTTTAGAGATTGGATAAAAAGCTGCATGGATTTGCCAGGGAAAGTCTTGCTGTTTTAGAGAGCCTAATATTAGTAGTTGTGTATAATATCCCAGCATTTATCCTGAAACACCTGGCATTTAAATATAGCTTCTTGATTGAAGCTTTTTTTCAGTCACTTTGGCGTTTTTTTTTCTTTCTAACAGTGGAGAGGATCTGTGAAATCCTCTCTCAACAGTGATGAATCGACAAAGTTATTTGCTAAAATTAAGAATTGTCATGAAAGCAAAGTGAAATTTAAATTTAAGGCCAACGAAGCCACAATGGAAGTATAGCTGTTATAAAAGTAGATATGCCGCTACAACATTTAGACAATACGGCCTTGTAAGTATAAGGAATGTAATCACTGTCATAATCAATCATATATATGTATCCTGTATCTACTCATATATTAATTTTAGTGTTAAGATATTATAGTTACAATATTGTGCCTCGTTACTATGACCAAACTTCATATTACCTTACTTTAGAAAACACAGTAATTTTACTAAAGATGAATAACCTTCATTTTAGCAAACCTGCAGATTTAGTTACAAAGTAAATGTTTCAGAACATCGTATCTTGTTAAGTCAATAAAACATCTCTCTGACTGTTTGTTATAGATTAGCTTGACATGATATTATTGCCAATTTACGCATTTATATCTTTGGCCATATTACTTTTGCCATGTACATTTATAATTAATTAACTATTTTTTACTATATAAAGTCTGTCATTTGCACCAATAAATCAGACAGAGTGTCTGTGTTGTTATTTTAAATCTCATCTCCCAACGCGCCTTGTGGTCTTCCTGTCTGTCTCTGTCTGCGGCCTGTGTGTTTGGTCCCAGGTTCGGGATTATTAAGGGGTACTGGAAAAATTCCTCACAGCAGTTACTATAACAATTGTAGGGGCTGGTCTGGGATATTTTCCTGTGGCGTCATCATCAGATATAAATATTTTAAGGAGGTAAGGAATCGATTTTTATCTTGTGCCAGAAAAGCTGTATATTTTTCTCTCTATATATCTCCTTAGAATGGTGTTTTTATGTGAGGTGTATAGTTGACTAATATGAGTATTAGTTTGGGGGTATTGACCCGTGTAACAGGAAAAGTTCAAGTGTATTTTAAGTATAGTGTGTTTAAGGTCAATGTATGGTAATGAGCTCTGTTAAATTTTGTGTTTGCATATGTATGATTTAGTTGTTATTATAGAAGTATAAAATTAAGATAAGTGGATATTGTAGAAGTATAAGTTACGTTAAAGTTGCTATTCTTTAGAATATAAGTTAAGTTAAGGTGTTACAAGTTAATTTGTTTTTGGGAAACTGGGGTAAAGATTTTACATTTTAGACATTGTTGTAAAATTAAGTATTGCATAAAGTCATACAAGTTAAATCATAGAGTATTAGAATGTAAAGTTATGTATTGTTGTTATCCCTAGAGTTGTTAACATGGGTACTCCCCAGAGTAAGCAGACTAACCCTCAGGAGGTCCAGTCAAAGTCCATAAAGTATAGGACTTACAAGCCATAGCTTATAGGTGCTCTCTTCAAGCCTCCCCCTTTAAAGTGTGCAATTCCAAGAGAGCGTCGTACCCTTAAGCAGTTTGTGGAGGAAATAATAGGTGACTATTATGTAGACTCATTGTGTGATAATTTAGAAGGTTGGGCAGAAGGATATCAAGGAATGATTATACCATGGCTTACAGAGGGCTATTTCAGTGATGAGCATTTGGCTATGCTCAAACATATGTGCATAAGAGGGGCAGAACATCGAGCACCGGAACTACATGGGTGAGTCCATTAATGGTTGGTTACGATGTGCTCCGTTATGGAAATGTAAGTATCCTAGTGAGCTTACGGTTGATGAGTCATCTGAGAATGTGGCTGCCCCAGTGATTGAGGAATCCTCTAACTCATTAAGGAATGTTGTTGTAAACGGTGTTACAGCTACTGTTCCTCCTCAATATGTTGTCCCTGCTGCAGCAATTGAATCCAACCCTAACTTACCCAGATGTGAAGCAAGATTCTCTGGAGGATAAAACAAGATTCTTTGAAACTATGCTTGTAGCAAGACGTATATTCTTTGAAACTATGCTTGTAGCAAGATTCTTTGAAACTATGCTTGTAGCAAGACGTATAACAATAGCTGACTTTCCAGTTGGTCCGTTTTTATTTTACATTTGAAATTTACTTTGGATTCACTTTGTTATGAAATTTCTAACTTTAGTGAATTAGCACTGTCAGTGTACCATATCAAAATTTGGATTCTTGAATGGCGTAGGTTGAAAGGTGTGAATTCTTGTCTAACGTAACTTCGTGCTAGGCTTAGACAGGGCATGTTCTTGAAAGCCTCCCACGAAGTCACAACTGGAAGGCAATCATACGGACATCACAGGTCCTCTCCTTGGCCTGAAAACACAGGGATCCTTCCTCTTCCCCTCTGCAAGCATTCTGAAATCCTGCAGTCTTTTAATTATGCATTCCCTGCACCTGTTACTGGCTGCACCAAATCTCTGGACCAGAATTAGGAATGGATCTCCAGACAGTAATTGATACTGCATCAGGCCTGAACATTCGTCCACCATGCGATTACCATTTTGTTTGTTAAGTGTTAACATATTCAACAGTGCAGTATAATGAGTTAGCAAAATGTACAAGTAACTGATGACAAGCAAATAGAATATGTGTGAACAAGATATTATAGCCCAAAGGTGTATCTAACATTCATTATTCAATTATCTGCTAGCTAACAACTGTCAGAGCATTTTGGGGAATGTAGTCCACCTGCAACTAGTGAACCAAGAAAAGACCCACGGTCTGATTGAATAGGATCATATTTAAATAAAATGAGATTACAGTGTATGTAGAAAGGAAGAATCATTGCCGTCTGTATAATATGTATCTAACTATGTGAACGTCTTACAGAATCGATAGATAAAGTAGATGTAATAGAGTTAGAATAAGAAGGGAAAATATAGGATGAGGTAGGAGTTTACCGTCATAACCCAAAAGGTTGAAGTACATTCCGATATTTTTCATACTTGGAGATTTGTTTTGGACAAGATCGAACTTTGTCCAATTCTGTGTCATTTTGAATATCAGAATTTTAAAACAAACTTTAAATGAAATTCTTCAAATCCACAACATTTCAAAAAAAACATTTTAAAAAATCTGAAAAATCAATTCAGAAGAACCGAAAACATTTTGCAGTGCACAAGTCTAGTAGCCATTGCCAGTTAACATCTTTCAATCCCTAATTTACAGTTTGAGAGCTGATTTCTTTTTTTGTTGTTTGTTTGTTTGTTTGTTTGTTTTTTAAGGACACTGTGGTCACCTTTTTTCCTTCAATGTAGAGCTTCATCAGTAGTCAATCATTTTTCCTTTGATACTAAATTTTTCAAGCCAAACCAAAATCTGGAATTGAACCAAACTATTTTTGGCTGGAATTCTTCAGAACCAAAAAAGTTCTAAAATCCAAACTTTATCAGTTGGGAAAAACCAAATTTTTTGCCATACATAAGGCTCATATTTTTCAGGGTCTGCAAAGACTATTTTTAGGTAGGGCATTAAAGTCCTGCATAAGAGAGTTTAAGCTGGGATTAAGATGAGAAGAAAGTTGAAGGTGTTAGATTACCAATTAGACTGATATAGGTTGTATATGCTAACTTTATATAAGATGTACTTGGTATAGTTGTACAATATCCTACAAGAGTGATGCATGGGGAAGAAAATAATGTAAAGAGGAATGTGGGGTACATAGCAAGCGATAAAGATTGGGTTGCATTAGGTTAACTGATTTTCAATATGGAACAGGTGGGAAGCAAAAGAATTTGGATATTCAATATCAAAGAATAATTTAAATCTGAGAGAGAATAAATAATTTGTTTCAGCTAGAATTTATTTATTTATTTATACATCACTTTAAAGACAATAGAGAGCCAATTACTGCCCTAATTCCAAAGGGAAGGAATAGTGATGAGGGGTAGAATAGTGTACTTGTGTGTCATCTGTACCTGGTGGTACAGGAATCATAACAGCTTACTATTTTGCCCTATGACAAGATAATATCAAATTCCATGAACATATGACACAATTTCAACCAAAAGCCCTATCCCTAACAAAAATACCAGGAGCGTTTCCTATCATGGTAACCATTTTCACACAGTGCAAGCTATTAAATGAACACTCAAAACAACTAAAACAGTTTGTGAAGAGTGTTCATTCTTTTCCATTTAACATTTCAACCACTTTTATATATTAACCTTGTTACAACTCCCTGGCTGTCAATCAGACAACCGGTTCTGTTACTTCCTGGTTTGCTTAGCTAAGTGGAGCTAAACTCAAAAGGCAGCAATTGAACAGAACACCTGTGTAAAGTAATATCCTCTATTTAAAAAAGGCTTAATTTAATTTAATGCATGCCTGTTTTTCTCTGCGGATAAATCTACTAAACAGTGATTTGTAATTTATTTTATTTTTTATTTGTATAGTGGAGTTTTACTTTAAGCTTTTCTCCATTTTAGCTTAGATGGCCCTATTATTCATTTGTATTGCCTATTTAATCATGAAAACATGTTTGACAATCTAAAACACCGTTGATAAGTGTGAAAATTAAATTACCTATGGGTTAATTGCACAGTTCATTCACATTTGTTTTCTGGATTTTACATCCACATATATTGTTCCGTGCAGTATTTCATGTAATTGACTTTATTAGAGCCAGTATATTTGAATGGTTTTATAGACATTTTAATGTGCAATAAAGCCGACGTATGCAAGTGATGTTTGATTACATTTTTCAAGACTATGTAGGTGGTTCATGCATTAAATGTACACATACTTACATTTAACTGGTGCATACGAAGGAATTACGTGTTAGGATGGAATTTTACATTTTTTTGCTTTGGAATTTGGTTGAGCAACCAGTAAAGGATTCATAAATAATTTTGTTAAAAATATTGTTGTGTAATCAGTAAAGACATTCTACACGAAGTATGACATGCCTACATTTGTTAAATTTGCATGAGGCTTTGTGTGTGTTTTTTTTTTTTTTCATTTGATAAATATATCCTGGCCTCAGTTACCGAGCATCTGATGGTTTGTTTCAAATATATGAACACAAAATAGTTTGAAATTACATTTTGCTAATGAGAACATTTGCTAACTCAAACAATAAAATTGTAATTCATTGAGCTAAAGAATACAAGGGTCATTTAGTAAAGAGTTCAATGTAAATATATTGAGATACATCAACAATCCTATTGTCATTTGATAATCCAAATTATACAAGTTTCTTGTGAGATAACATACAAGTATTTTTATTTTTTTTTGTTATATTATATGCAGCGGAAGTGTCACTGGGGTTTGGAAACAGTGCTTAGGTACTGTTCACATTTTGTGTCTCAAACCATATAAACGTCATTCAGGCTGCCAAACAAAGAAGCAATCGTCATTTGGCGAGCCGGCCTACCCAAGCAACATTTAATGACCCAAACTAGGCCATCGTCAATTGGTGTCTCAAACAGTGCAAGCATCATTTCTTGAGCCAAACCATGCAATCATTATTTGGTGTGCCTAACGATGCAAGTGTCATTTAATGAGCTAAACAATACAAGTGACATCAAGTGTTCTGAATAGCGCAAGTGTTTTTTTTTTATGCGAGATAATGAAAGCATCCTATTATGTGCCATACATATGAGTACCATAGAGGGAAACAACATATAATGTGCATATCACCTATGCAAGTGGTATTTAATTTAATAAAAGGGCAAGAGCCTACGTGATCTTTTACTTTAACAGCTTTTTTTTTTTTAATTTTGATATAATTGTGTTTGATGGTACTTTTTAAAGTATTTTAATATGTAACTGATATTCTCCATTATTGCACGCAATATTGTTTTAATTCTTAGTTGTTGTTTTTTTTTTTTTTTTTTTTCTTAAATAAACTTTATTTCTTGTCCCACTTATCCTTATTATTATTATTTGTATTTTACCTAGACAATTTCTTCGCTCTGTACCTAGCGCTTGCTTCTTTTTTTTCATTTGGGGTAGTGCTTCATAATGTAGGGTCAAACATATGCCCCATGTACTTCAAACTATGACCATTTTTTATGACAAATGGGCCATTGAATGATAATTTTGCACAAAAAAAATAATGTTTTGATCGGCATTGTAGAACACGTTGATCTGTTTATGTGCTCACCTCCTTACTTCCTTTGACATCATGTGTTATTTATTGTTACACGTGTGGAAAATTACCATGATCTTGAACACATTTAAAGGTAAGGGAGATAGATAGATAGATAGATAGATAGATACATAGATAGGTACATAGATATTAATTTACTGTGAAGGGGCTTATAGGACCATCCCATGTTCTTAGTTATAGATCATTCTAGTAAGGTTAATTATATACCTCTTTGTATTTATGTTTTAATACATAGTGCATTCATTTTAGCAGCATTGCCAGTACTGGGTTCAGTTATATGGAGCATCACATACTGTCCTCAGTGACCTAAAAGCAGGTGCCCTACAACACACATTGCTCTATGATGATTAATTGGCAAGGGAAATACCGTACATCAGCAACAAGTGGTACATTGCCTATTGCCCCAACACAGTTTTGATAAGAAGTACACTACTTAATGAGAATCCATTGCAGTAGGACTGACCCCATACGTATCTCTTCTATGGAGAGAATACATACATGGCTGCAGTCTTGGGATTTGCAGCTACGTTAAGATAAATAGGTGTTACAAGTACGTACCTGGAAACAGTCTGTGCTCATGTATGAGGGATCGTAAGCTCAGATAAACCTTGCTTCTAATGATTTGCTTCTTTAGCTTAATTTTGCACTTACTGTGAGGAGGTACAAACTATCACTCCAAAGCTGCCTTAGCTGCTGAATAAAAGGTGTTACTGCTAGATACTGTCTGATGTTATGGTATGATACAGTACAACCCACAGCTGGTAGTAACATAAAGATAGCACAAGGCAGGTTAACAAAGATGGAAATATTATTATAATGCACTGGTTTTGTAATGTTCTGCGGTAATGTTTTGTTATGTAATATCAGAATTCAGAAAGCAGCCAAGAGGAGAACCCCAGCTTATTCCATTCAGTTCAAGTATAGTCGGTTTACTCAATCTATAGGGTTATCCTAGTAGGCCTAGTTACAGAAGGTCCAGCACGTGGGCACTATAGGTCATTTATGGTTTAAAGCGAAATGGCAACAAACACACTGTAAAGCTGTATGCTAGCTCCATAAGCACATATACTACAAAATAACCATCTGTCAGTGCAGTGATGGGTAACTTGGATCTAACTTAACGGATGGACGAGTTTCACTGGAAATGTGGTTCATATAAATATTTCTGTCATTTTGAGAAGCCAAGCATAATGATAACTAAACAAGAGATCTTACTGCCATTCTGGGGTCAAGAAGGAATTTCTTCCTAGTTTGTTGAAAAACTGGAAACGCGTCAGACTGTTTTTTTCTTTTTTTTTTTGCCTTCTTTTAGATCAATAGCAAAAACAGATGTAAGAAAGGCCGAGTTTGATGAACGCATGTCTCTTTCAGCCTATGAAACTATGTAGAGTGACCCCTCTCATCTTTCTAAGCAATAAAGTAGCAGGCATAATATCAATCATTTTAGCACAGCAGAATAGACATTTTGAATATATACAAGGCATTATTTTACTGATAGACTGCAAGGGGAATGTTTGTTTGGAAATGTAGCAACCATTCTTCTAGGCTTCTGTGGAGTGAGGGCAATGGTCCTAGTGATTTTTGTTCATAGGGTCAGTGAGATCTATGACTAATAGCCTCCAAGTATCGAAAATAGGAATGAAAGAGCATTGTCAAACTATATTGGAATGGAAACATGAGTAATTGGGGGGGGGGGGGAAATCAACGTCAACATTAAAACAAATAGATTTTTGTCAGTGCCAGGTTGTAACCTAGTTTGCTTCTGGAAACAGGAAACATTTTCATTTGCATTACAGACACTCATATGAACTCTTATAGTTGTAATTTTTTTACAATATGCTTTATAGGAGCATGGGACGGTAAACATGTTTACTGATTATCTTCAAGGGGAATGCCTCTTTGGAAACTTGGCAACTTTGCAGCCATTGCACTACACTTCCATTGAGTCAGGACAATGATCCTAGTTATTAGTCTAAAGATCTCTGGCCTCATGACTAACAGCCTCCAAGTTTTAAAAATAAGTATTAGAGGGCATTGACAGGCCATATTGGAAATATGAGAAAAACAAAATAAAACAAAAAATGTAATCGACACTATTAAAAGCACGAAGACATTTCTAGTACCAAATTGTTACCAAGAGGTTTTGGAATCAAATGAGTTTACATTTTTTGGAAAAATCACAGGCACTTAGATGAAATCTTACAGTTGACATTTATTTCTTTAAATATTCTTTATTGATGTAAACAAGTAGATAGATAGAAAGATAGATAGAACGATAGATAGATAGATAGATAGATAGATACATAGATAGGTACATAGATATTGATTTTACTGTGAAGGGGCTTATAGGACCATCCCATGTTCTTAGTTATAGATCATTCTAGTACGGTTAATTACCGTATATACTCGAGTATAAGCCGAGTTTTTCAGCACATTTTTTGTGCTGAAAAACCCCAACTCGGCTTATACTCGAGTCAATAGTCTGTATTATGGCAATTTGCATTGCCATAATACAGACTGGGGGGGAGAGGGGTGCTGGCAGAGCTGTACTTACCTTTCCTGCAGCTCCTGTCAGCTCCCTTCTCCTCTGCGCCGTCCGTTCAGCACCTCGGTCAGCTCCCAGTGTAAATCTCGCGAGAGCCGCGGCTCTCGCGAGATTTACACTGGGAGCTGACAGAAGAGCTGCACGGACGGCGCAGAGGAGGAGAAGAGAGCTGACAAGAGCTGCAGGAAAGGTAAGTACAGCTCTGACAGCCCCCTTCTCCCCCCACTGAACTGCCAATGCTGGACCACCAGGGAAGGAGCCCCCCTCCCTGCCATGAATCAAGCAGGGAGGGGGGACGAAAAAAAAAATGAATAATAATAAAATAAAAAAGTTAATTAAATTAAATAATAAGAAATAATAAATAAATAAAAAAATTAAAATATATTTTTTAAAAAAATAATAAAATTGCCCACCCCCCACCAAGGCTCTTCAACACACACACACACACACACACACACACACACACACACACTGCATTCATACACACACTGCATTCATACACACTGCATTCATACACACACTGCATTCATACACACACTGCATTCATACACACTGCACTCATACACACTGCACTCATACACACTGCATTCATACACACACTGCATTCATACACACTGCACTCATACACACTGCACTCATACACACTGCATTCATACACACTGCACTCATACACACACTGCATTCATACACACTGCACTCATACACACTGCATTCATACACACTGCACTCATACACACTGCATTCATACACACTGCACTCATACACACTGCACTCATACACACTGCACTCATACACACACTGCACTCATACACACACTGCACTCATACACACACTGCATTCATACACACACTGCACTCATACACACACTGCATTCATACACACACTGCACTCATACACACTGCACTCATACACACTGCATTCATACACACTGCACTCATACACACTGCACTCATACACACTGCACTCATACACACACTGCACTCATACACACACTGCACTCATACACACTGCACTCATACACACTGCATTCATACACACTGCACTCATACACACACTGCATTCATACACACACTGCATTCATACACACTGCATTCATACACACTGCATTCATACACACTGCACTCATACACACTGCACTCATACACACTGCATTCATACACACTGCATTCATACACACACTGCACTACTACACACACTGCACTACTACACACACTGCACTACTACACACACTGCACTCATACACACACGCTGCACTCATATACACACACTGTAAATAAATATTCAATTAATATATTTTTTTAGGATCTAATTTTATTTAGAAATTTACCAGTAGCCGCTGCATTTCCCACCCTAGTCTTATACTCGAGTCAATAAGTTTTCCCAGTTTTTTGGGGTAAAATTAGGGGCCTCGGCTTATATTCGGGTCGGCTTATACTCGAGTATATACGGTATATACCCCTTTGTATTTATGTTTTAATACATAGTGCATTCATTTTAGCAGCATTGCCAGTACTGGGTTCAGTTAAATGGAGCATCACATACTGTCCTCAGTGACCTAAAAGCAGGTGCCACGCAACAAACATTGCTCTATGATGATTAATTGGCAAGGAAAATACATCAGCAGCAAGTGGTACATTGCCTATTGCCCCAACACAGTTTTGATAAGAAGTACACTACTTAATGAGAATCCATTGCAGTAGGACTGACCCCATACGTATCTCTTCTATGGAGAGAATACATACATGGCTGCAGTCTTGGGATTTGCAGCTACGTTAAGATAAATAGGTGTTACAAGTACGTACCTGGAAACAGTCTGTGCACATGTATAAGGGATCATACGCTCAGATAAACCTCGCTTCTAATGATTTGCTTCTTTAGCTTCATTTTGCACTTACTGTGAGGAGGTACGCACTATCACTCCAAAGCTGCCTTAACGGCGGAATAAAAGGTGTTACTGCTAGATACTGTCTGATGTTATGGTATGATACAGTACAACTCACAGCTGGTAGTAAAATAAAGAGAGCACAAGGCAGGTTAACAAAGATGGAAATATTATTATAATGCACTGGTTTTGTAATGTTCTGCTGTAATGTTTTGTTATGTAATCTCAGAATTCAGAAAGCAGCCAAGAGGAGAACCCCAGCTCATTCCATTCAGTTCAAGTATAGTCGGTTTACTCAATCTATAGGGTTATCCTAGTAGGCCTGGTTACAGAAGGTCCAGCACGTGGGCACTATAGGTCATTTATGGTTTAAAGGGAAATGGCAACTACACACTGTAAAGCTGTATGCTAGCTCCATAAGCACATATACTACAAAATAACCATCTGTCAGTGTAGTGAAGGGTAACTTGGATCTAACTTAACGGATGGACGAGTTTCACTGGAAATGTGGTTCAGATAAATATTTCCGACGTTTTGAGAAGCCAAGAATAATGATTACTAAACAAGAGATCTTACTGCCATTCTGGGGTCGAGAAGGAATTTCTTCCTAGTTTGATGAAAAACTGGAAACGCTTCAAACTGTTTTTTTTTCTTTCTTTTTTTTTGCCTTCTTTTGGATCAATAGCAAAAACAGATGTGAGAAAGGCCGAGCTTGATGAACGCATGTCTCTTTTCAGCCTATGTAACTATGTAGAGTGACCCCTCTCCAGGGGCGGACTGAGAACCCTCAGGGCCCCCGGGCAAAATAAATCAAGGGCCCCCTTACAGGCCCCACCCATACACCGCAGCAAGCGCCACCCATGTCCCGCCTCCATGCACCGCCTCCAGCCACACCCTACACAATCTTTAGACACAAGGAACAAAAGTGCAATAATCCCTTCGAGGCCCCAGTAGAGACTACAATTGAGGGCTAATGGGCCATGGAGGGGGGTCTTTCTAGCAGAGGCTATCTCAGTGTCCTTTAGAGAGTGTGTTAGAAAGAATCCAGTCTCCAAGTCTCCAAGTATTAAAAATAAGGATTAGAGGGCATTGACAGGCCATATTGGAAATCTGAGGACAACAAAATAAAACAAAAAATGTAATCGACACTATTAAAAGCACAAAGACATTTTTAGCACCAACTTGTTACCAAGAGGTTTTGGACATCTAGAATCAAATTAGTTTACATTTGTTGGAAAAATCACCGGCACTTAGATGAAATCTTACAGTTGACATTTTTGTCTTTAAATATTATTTATTGAAGTAAACAAGTGACAAAAAAATTATTTCATATTTCATTATTGGGGGACCCTTCTAACAATTTAATAAAATTATAGAACGGTCTGTCTTGCTCGCCAAAACAGCCTCTGTCAACTCAACGTTAGGTCTGGTGCTCTGGATAATTTTACTTTGACCCTGGGCAAGGAATGAATGAGACACTTTCACAAGATAATATCCTCTCTCATCATTCTTTAGACTTGTGATAATTATGCATCACCCCTTAGCTAAGGGATATTTTTAATTTAACATGCTCCACACTGCTGATCAAAAGGTAACACGATTATGCTAATTATATTTCCAGTACAGATCATATAGCAAACATATTGGTTTATGCATAATTGTGGTATGGATGGGATTTCTATATGGGTCAGAGGGTTTTAACCTCTGTGTGAATACAAATAAAGGGAAAACTGCACAAACATAGGAATCATACAGTGTGCATGAAAATATATACACTAATACACTAATTTCGATAATCAAAAACATGATTAAAAATAAAGTGCATCATTTATAGGAGACTATTTCCAATACAAAGGAGTATAAAGACAGTAATAAATGCATGCCATGTTTTACAAATTGCAGACACTCAAGATATATATAAAGATGTGTTTGCTCATTTTTTTTTAAAGAATATTCACACTCACATCATCTATTATTCTTGCCTTAGGACAGACTGATATCCTTGAAAGCTACGGCCATTGACCACACTCACAGGCAGTGTGTTCCGTGTACTAATAGTAGCCAGTGTTTTTTTACACACGTATAATAATGTGGTTCCAGAAAGCAAGAATTCAAAAGTCCACCCAGCAATCTATTAGGCCAAATACACTAATTAATTATTAACTTAGCATTACAATAGCGCATTAGGTCCTCTGATACCATGAAAAGCTATGCACAGTATAATGATCTAAATATTGAGCACTTTGCTGATTTGGCTGATGTACCAAGTGTAGAACCTATTCCTATATCAGGATAGCAGATAGGCCAGCTAAGCCCTTTGTTCTTCTGGGGTCCAAAACAAAAGAAAATATCAATATATCCTTCGCTTAAACCACTTTTCTGGATTATACCGTACAGTAGCAGTGTAAGTGTTATAGATGATAAATCTGTTATCCCATTTTTTTTTATTTCTGATGGTGATGTGACGAAAGCAGATATGTTACATAGTATGCCGTGATGTGGGCTAGATCAGCGATGGGAGGGACAATTAAAAAAATAGCTTATATTGCATGCAAATGACAAACTGTGCAGAGCCACATATATTAAATGAAATAGAAACATGAACGGAAGAATCAATGATATGTCAAAGTGATATGAATGAATGGATAATGTGTAAATTAATTAATAATATGGTAAAGTGACCTTAATGAATGAATAGCTGAATTATATAATGACATCATTTGGCAAATTGATTTTCCTTAAAGTCAACTTGATCATTTGCTTTGATCAATAAGAGCAAAACTGCAGCCTGGATACTCCAGCATCAATTTCATATTTTTGGATAAACTTTTATAATTTTTTTTCACAATATTAAAATGTTAAAAAAAAGTATATTATATATATATTATATATTATATATAAAAACCAATATCAAAATATTAAAATATTTTTACAAAGTATTAAATAATTTTAAAAGTTTCTTCAAACGTACTAAATAATTTTAAAAGCTTATCAAAAAATATAAAATCAAGACTTAGACCCAAACCACTCCCCAAAAATACAGGCAAATAACATTTTAATTCTTACATATATAAATATATATATATTTTTTAAATAGCTACAATTGCTTATGTTACTACTGAAACAACGGGTCCCTGATAGACATGACATCGCCAGACAATAAGTACATTTGGGCACTGCTTTTTTTTTCCCCTTATTCTCCTTTCTTAGGTGGGACTCAGTCTGGCTAATAATTTGCCTGTTTAGTAATGCTCTTTTTCTCTATTATATGAGTCTTCGTAGCCTAAAAGGCAATTTTGGTTAGTTCTTGGTACCCTAACAGCACAGGCCAGGATATCTGAGAGTTAAGTTGAACCTGTCTTATTATAGAAAGTACAGAAGTATGTAATGGTTTGATGAGACATGCGTCATAATCCCATTGTATTACCTAACAAATGTCACCACTTCCAGTTACTACATTACCCACGATGAGTGAATAATCATAGTGCCCACCAACATTCTATACATATTAGAAATTAGTTTGGCTAACCATACTGTCTATTATCTGTGAATCAGCGTTCTCCACCATGGAAATCACTCTGACAACTGAACTGATATCTGTGCATCAGCCTCCAGGGAAAAAAAACAACCAAGTGGTCACAATTGCTTGTGTGTAAGTATTAAAACACTTGCAAACTCACAATTCAGAGTGTATTGAGTATTATATGATAAACATGTGCACAGTGGAAAAATGTAGTTCAGTCGAATCAATTTATCTGAAAAAAAATATTTTTCAGTTGACTAAATTGTATACAGTAAAGGGAAAAAAAGTATTTGATTCCCTGCTGACTTTGAACATTTGCTCACTGACAAAGAAATGACCAGTCCATGCAAATCAATGCATAACTTTTTTGACATGCGTTTTTCTTAATTTTTTGTTGTCGTTGTTGTTGTTCTGTCTTTCACTGTTAAAATACACCTACCAATAATATTATAGACTGAGCATTGCTTTGTCACAGTGTAAATACATATATAAACAGAAATAAAGAGATGCACTCCAAGGACTTGGTAGATGAAAAAAGGGGTGAGTGCCAAGTTTCTTGGCACTCACCCCTTTTATATATATTCTTAGATCCTGCAGCTAATTCTGGTCAAAATTTGGTATTTTATCATTAAAAATTGGTTAACACTAATCCAACATTCATTCATTTGAGCGTTCAGTTAATTTTGGCCATTCAGTTGCTAATTTTACACAATTAGTCTGACTGATCTCTGATTAATTAATTTATTTCTATTTAATTTATTGGCTGCCACCAAGCATCACTCTTTTTTTTTTGGACGCCATGGGCAATCACGGATAAACCAAACTGGCTTGTCCATTGTACAGTTCGATTGCTTCATTATTCAGTCCTACGGTGCTTCAGAGATACGGAATTCAGACAATCCACCGAATGGCCAAAATTTAGACAAATTGCAATTAGTTTGAAACCGGATGCACGAGTATATTATGTGGTTGTGTATAGACAGTGAGACAGTTGCATGCTGAACTATGCGAGTCAGATACTAAGTATGCTATCAATTAGCTGTGAATCATGGTAATTAAACTGTATGACCAAATAAGTTTAAAAAGCCATATTTGCCAGAATATTGGAGTCCAGCTATGTTTTGTAATCTGACTGTCGGCAAACCACAGTATGCTGTTTAGTGAATAAAACCTCTAATTATATCTGCAAAGCTTAGCTCCATTATTTATCTTGTTGGAAAAGTTCTGAAGATTCTGATTTAGGTAGTGATGTTATACTTGCAAATGTATAATAATGCAGAGTATCTCTGTACTGGTTGATAATGATCATGCTGTGCTGTATAACGATGCTGAACATAGACTGATAATGAACATGCTGCACTGTGTAATGAACTATAAAACACAAGTGTATAGGAGTAATCCTGCAGCAAAGAAACTAACAAAAAAATAGACAATAGAACAGAGGCTACACACTCAGCTAGTGAATTCTTTGAGGTTTTGGTGTTCCCTCAAGAGACTTCTCAAATCCCAGGTTATTGACAATCTGGAAATCAAGGTTTTTTTGTTTGTTTTTTTAAAACCCAGCCACCTGCCACACAATTGGAGATTTCACAGAATTGCATAGTTATACTATTTGTTTTTTTATTTATTGTACAATTATGCCAAGTATCTTTATACATGTCTCCATAAACATTTTTTATTAACTAGGCATGGCATTTCAAATGTCAAGCACAACTACAATTTCCTCTCTTTTGTTAAGACGTCTCGTGTCATAGATATTATTATTGTCTGAGCAATGACACTATCTCTTTGTAGGATCAGTCCCTGACACCTATTTTTCAAATTTGTAGTTATTGGTCTGTACTCCTGCTTTTGGTAGAAATAATTTGTAGGGATCATTGCTCAGCACCAGCTTTTCCTAGGGATCACTCACTTTCACCCTCCCAGACAGATGGGCACAATGCCCTAGTAAACTATTTCAAAATGACCCAAGATTTCACAGAGGTAATTAAACAACCCTAACAGCAGGACATTTAGCCAGCATTGTGAGCAGGGCCGGCCTTAGGCCTCTAGGCGCCCTGTGCAAGAAATCTTCACAGAGCCCCCCCCCCCCCCGTAATCCATGTATGATGTAATGTGTGTGTTGTCTGTGTATGTGATATGTATGCTATGTGTTGGCTGTGTGTGATATTTGTAATGGGTGTATTAGCAGTATGTAATATGCGTTTATTGAGTATATGATGATTATTTCATTCAGATAAATACATGCATTTAGGCCTGTGTGTGAATGCAGGTGTATACTTTTGCAGAGTTATGTGCACATAGTCCCACAGTCAGATGCACACAGTTATACATATACACTGTCAAATCCACCGCATACACATAGTCGCAGGCAGATAGTCACATACACAGGATCAGGCAGAAACACAGTTACAGGCAGTAACACACATACACAGTTACAGGTAGATAAACACACTCACACACAATTACAAGCAGACAGCCACACACAAACACACACACACACAGGCAGGCAGCCACACACACACAGTCACACATACAGTTTTACACACACACATACACACACACACACACACACAGCCACACATACATTCTTGCACACACATATTTACATGCAGACAGTCTCACACACACAGGCAGACAGCCACACACACACAGGCAGCCACACACATACACACACAGGCAGACAGCAACACACACACACAGGCAGACAGCCACACACACACACACACACACATACAGAGGCAGGTGGCCATACACACACAGGAAGACATCCACACACACACAGGCAGGCAGTCACACGCACACAGGCAGTCAGCCACACACACACAGGCAGACAGCCACACTTACACATACAGGCAGACAGCCACACAAACACATACAGGCAGACAGCCACACAAACACACACAGGCAGTCAGTCACACACACCGGCAGACAGTCATACACACACAGGCAGACAGTCACACACACACACACAGGCAGACAGTCACACACATACACACACACACACAGGCAGACAGTCATACACACACACAGACACACACAGGCAGACAGTCATACACACACACACACACACAGGCAGACAGTCATACATACACAGACAGTCACACTCACACTGACAATCACACATAGTTACCTCTGTTCATTGTGGAGGTAGTGCAGCTCCTTCCTGCTTCCCCTGCAGCAGTTATCCGGCACTTTTAGCTCTGCCCCCGCTGCACTGTACGCTCCGCCCCGCCACAATTTTTTTTTTTTTTTTTTTAAATCCCGGCCAGCCCTGATTGTGAGCACAAATACACAGTGACATTTTACACACCTTAGTGCTTTTCATAATCCTGTTCTGTGTGCAACAGATAAACATCAAAGGAAAACTAACTACAACATTTAATGGAAGTGGACAGTTTCAACCGTCAGGGACCAACCATCTCCAACAAACATCACAAAACATACATATGTTTCCTCTGCAAAATAAAATAATTAACTAGCCTTTTTCATAACCAGACCATTGGGTTTGGCAAATAGCCTCTTTCACTTACTCCACCTTGTGCGCATGGTAGAAGAGCCATTAGCCCTTCCTTAAACCTTCCTAATTAGGTTGGGCCTACATGGTGGCCCTTCCCCAATAAATAAACAGTTGGGTGTTAGAGATTGACAAATAGCCCCTGCATTTACTCCACCCAGTGCACTGGGGCAAAGAGTAATAAGACCTTCTAACAAGACCTTCTTTATACCCATCTGATCAAAGAGAGGCAAGGGTAACAGAGAGATACCATGGACAATATTCAACCTCCAAAAAAACATTTTTCCTTCTTACCTATCTACCTCTGAGCCCTTCTGTTACATATTTCTTGGTACTTAATTAAATGAGATAGGATGTCTGGAGAGCCCCTACTCTATAATATCTATCTAATTGTCACTCATTCCATGGCATAATGGATGAGAAGAATGGGCACGGGGATCTAAGAGGTGAAACAGAGAATGATTTCTTATAGAGCTCTCTTGGTTAAGGGTCTTTCTTTTTTTTTTTGATTAGATCATCATATTAGTTCATGCTTAGTGAGAAAATAAGGCATATCAATTAAACTATTAACAACTTTCCATCCGCACACGTCACTAACCCAACTGTGTCATCCCAAAAAATTTAGTTGCTTCCATTTCACCAAATATATCTTACCCTTACCTCCTGTGTCATGCAAGCTCATTTGAACAAAACCCTCAGCACTTTCTGTTCCTGTACACCCAACTTGTATTGTTGCAACTACTTATTTTTTTGTCAACCTATTGTACAGCACTGCAGAATCTGGTACTTTAGATATAATAATTAGTGATGTCCCGAACGGTTCGCTGGCAAATAGTTCCTGGCGAACATAGCGTGTTCGCGTTCGCCACGGACAGCGAACATATGCGATGTTTGGTCCGCCCCCTATTCGTCATCGTTGAGTAAACTTTGACCCTGTACCTCACAGTCAGCAGACACATTCCAGCCAATCAGCAGCAGACCCTCCCTCCCTCCCAGACCCTCCCACCTCCTAGACAGCATACAATTTAGATTAATTCTGAAGCTGCATTCATTTATTATTTTTTTTGTATTATTTTATTTTTTATTTTTTTGTGTTTGTGTTTATTATACATTATCCTCCATAGCCAGTAACCTGTGTTTATTATACATTATCCCCCCATAGCCAGTAACCTGTGTATATTATACATTATCTTCCCCATAGCCAGTAACCTGTGTTTATTATACATTATCCTCCCATAGCCAGTAACCTGTGTTTATTATACATTATCCTCCCATAGCCAGTAACCTGTGTTTATTATACATTATCCCCCCATAGCCAGTAACCTGTGTTTATTATACATTATCGCTCCCATAGCCAGTAACCTGTGTTTATTATACATTATCCCCCATAGCCAGTAACCTGTGTTTATTATACATTATCCCTCCCATAGCCAGTAACCTGTGTTTATTATACATTATCCTCCCATGCCAGTAACCTGTGTTTATTATACATTATCCCTCCATAGCCAGTAACCTGTGTTTATTATACATTATCTTCCCCATAGCCAGTAACCTGTGTTTATTATACATTATCCTCCCATAGCCAGTAACCTGTGTTTATTATACATTATCCTCCCATAGCCAGTAACCTGTGTTTATTATACATTATCCCCCCATAGCCAGTAACCTGTGTTTATTATACATTATCCCTCCCATAGCCAGTAACCTGTGTTTAATATACATTATCCCCCATAGCCAGTAACCTGTGTTTATTATACAGTATCCCTCCCATAGCCAGTAACCTGTGTTTATTATACATTATCCCCCCATAGCCAGTAACCTGTGTTTATTATACATTATCCTCCCCATAGCCAGTAACCTGTGTTTATTATACATTATCCCCCCATAGCCAGTAACCTGTGTTTATTATACACTAACCTCCCATAGCCAGTAACCTGTGTTTATTATACAGTACCCCCCCCCATAGCCAGTAACCTGTGTTTATTATACATTATCCCCCCATAGCCAGTAACCTGTGTTTATTATACATTATCCCTCCCATAGCCAGTCACCTGTGTTTATTATATATTATCGCCCATAGCCAGTAACTTGTGTTTATTATACATTATCCTCCCCATAGCCAGTAACCTGTGTTTATTATACATTGTGACGAGAGCAATCTCGCCACATTGTATTGGAGAAGCCTGGTTGCCCGCCTGCTGCCTTTGGACTATGGGCCAGACTTTAAAAGACTTTAGTTTCCCTGCAGAAAGGCTTATTCGTGCCTTTCTGCCGGGGTGTTCGGTAGATTTTATCTACCGAACAAACTGCCGAAGGAGCGACCACCTGGGAGCTGGAGAGTGCCGCCAATTTACCTCCCTGAAGCTGCGGTTAACCGCAGCTTAATTGACGAATACAGGGTGGTCTTTGTTCGTTTACCGAACACGTGGCGGCGGCCATTTTAAAAGTCGCGTACGGCCAGCGGTGTTCGGCACTTAAACTATGGAACTAAAAACGGACACTTATTTGCACGAACACCGCTGAGCCGTCCGCCGCCTGGTTCCTGTTCGTACAGTTTAACAAATACATATCTGTTCGGTATGCTATTTTATGTGAATGTGTTAACCCAGATAGCTATGCCATGGAGCACATTTGTGTAGTTAAAGACTTTGGCTCCATGGCAATTGAACTGTGTGAATAGGATCTGAGCGCTATTCGGTAGTTTTGTGCGCTCAGATCCCAGCTATCTGGGGATATGTGAAATGTCTGTGTTTTATGTAGACAAGGTGACTTTATGTATTTTAAAGTGTTTTACTGTCTTTGTGTCCCCACGTGTATAATGGAGTCTTGCCTCTGTCCTGGGAGATAATTGAATTACTTCTTAATTATTTCTGGGATAGAAGGAAGGAATTAGGATGCATTGTGGGGATGTTTTACTGCTGTGTATCTGTAATTGGTGTATGTCTGTCCCTTGTCACAGTCTTCCATCTGGTCCCCTAGAGGAGTGTCCACCAGGTGGGAGACTTGCATAAATACTGGGCGGGTAGCCCATAATAAACCAGACCACTGCTTGACCCTCAACACGGAGCTCTGTCTCGCCTTTGGGGGGATTCACTGTATGCTGTTAGAGACTGATTGCCAGGAGTGTAAGCCGCTTGGGAGCTTTTCCTGTTCATCTGCTAGCAGCTATTCGTGAGGTTCCGGTTCGGGAGTTTGAAGTGCTACCTTATTCCCTTGTATGCAGTTCGGGAGTTTGGTGCATTCACTTGTATTCAATTCGGGAGTTTGGTGTTCTACAATAGCTGCCTTTATATCTGAAAGGGGAAGATCGCCTAAACGGATTTTAACCCCTTGTCTGCTGAAACAGTCTGTTACATACATTATCCCCCCATAGCCAGTAACCTGTGTTTATTATACATTATCCTCCCATAGCCAGTAACCTGTGTTAATTATACATTATCCCTCCATAGCCAGTAACCTGTGTTTATTATACATTATCCTCCCATAGCCAGTAACCTGTGTTTATTATACATTATCCTCCCATAGCCAGTAACCTGTGTTTATTATACATTATCCCCCCACAACCAGTAACCTGTGTTTATTATACATTATCCCCCCACAACCAGTAACCTGTGCTTATTATACATCCCCCCCATAGCCAGTAACCTGTGTTTATTATACATTATCCTCCCATAGCCAGTAACCTGTGTTTATTATACATTATTCCCCCACAACCAGTAACCTGTGCTTATTATACATTACCCCCCCCCCATAGCCAGTAACCTGTGTTTATTATACATATCCTTCCATAGCCAGTAACCTGTGTTTATTATACATTATCCTCCAATAGCCAGTAACCTGTGTTTATTATACATTATCCTCCCCATAGCCATTAACCTGTGTTTATTATACATTAACCTGTGTTTATGATACATTATAACATTTATTAAGTTATTATACACTTATTGCATCAAATTTACAAAGCCAAACTTTTAAAAGCTTTCCTCATTTCTTTCTCGGGATGAGGAGTATATTGGTTGTAGACTGAGGATTTCCATCTGCCCAATCTTTTAATAATATGCACTGGAGTGTCAGTATTGAAGGAGACCGAAGCTGCCCCTATTCGAAATGAAAGACATGAGACAAGGATACAACCCAATCTTAGGAGTAGTGTTCTGATGTAGAAGATGAATTTAGCCGTAGTCAGAGGGATTCAGTGAGAGTAGTGGTGAAATGTGTGTGGCATGACTGAGTGTGGGTAAGTAAGAGTCAAGTATTTTAACTGGGCACTAGTTCTAGGTGGGATAAAGTGGTATAGCGGATGGATGAGTAGTTTGGTTCGTTTTAGAGGTTTGTAGAGAAAGTATATAGTGATCATGATTTTTAGCGATATCCAATATTTTTAAGGTGGTCCCAGTGCCACCACTCATATCTGGTGTCACAATAGCTTGCATTTTAAAAAACAAAAAACTTTTTTGACTGTAATATAATAGCAGTCAGTTTCCTTCACACGTGTGCGTTTCAGGGCCTGCCAGGGCACAGGGTTTTAAAATTCACCTGCCTATTGAAGTCTATGGCGGTTCGCCAGGTTCGCCCGTTTGCGAACATTTGCGGAAGTTCGCATTCGCCATTCGCGAACAGAAAATTTCATGTTCGCGACATCACTAATAATAATAGATAAAGAATATTAAGGGATTTACAGCAGTTTAGTGGATTTTTTTTTTTTTTTTTTAACAAGCCACATAGTATCTCAACATTTTTCACACAATGAAAGCATCACATTCTTTAATACACCTTTCTACATACAGTGGTAGATATATCTTGAGAGAAACACAAACTAATATAAATTATCACCTTGAATGTGGCCTAATATCATTCTTTTTTTTTAGTGGTTCGAGTTTATTAAATTTCTTGAATGAATGAAAAATCACTCAACTGGTATCACTTAAAATGATAAATGTGCCACATTTAATCACACCCAAACCTTAAGGTACTCATTTACTTTGATCTCTCTTTGACACATATTGAATGATGATGATGGGTTGCAAACATTGACAATTAGTTGTTGTTTTTTTTTTGCTAGGTAATAAATATGTGTATAGAACAGATGGAGAGTGTGAGATAGACCTTAAATATATCTACCTGCAGTAGGTGTGCAAATAAAACAATGTCCTAAATCAAAACAGGAGATAAAATATAAGATCACAAAAGTGTGTCCATATTTATAAAAATCAATATGTTGTTGTTTGACATAGACTCTCAGTCACATTTAGCATACAATGTCTTATGTTGTTACATAGAAGCACGTTGAATTCTGGGACAATGTTTCAGGAATCAGGCACTAGGTGGTGGATGGAAAATAAGGCCTGGGAAGCGGTAATGGAGTGTAGAGGATAAAATGTACTTTTGGTGGATTATGCTTGTATGGGCAGTGGTGATTGGTGAAGTTTAAAGATGGTGGGGATCACCTTCCCCCGCCCTTCCTATCCTCCCTCCCCACCCCGTGACTTGTTGGGCTCTACCACTTAACCCCATGAGATGATATGCCCTGTTCAAAACTAGTGACTTCTCCGATCTTCATTAAAAGGGATAATAGAAACTGTAGATGTATCATGTAAGAGTAAACTTATAAGCTTCTAACACACTTATAAGTAGCCGTTACAATACAATAAATGTTATTTTTTAATGTATGTTTTGCAACAAAAACTGGGACTGGGGGAGAAAGGAGGTGGAATATCCCCCCCCTCCCCCCGACCCTGTGCACCAGCCACCAGTGTATATAGGGAGTAAATAGGGGAGACAACAGGCATAGGTTGTGGGCTAAGGTTACAAATCTTAAGTGAGTAATATAGTACTAGATTGCAAATGTTCTGAGAATATGAACTTTGCCTCTTTAAAGATTTAGCAAAATGTGTGTTTTTTCATAGTGTGTAGTGTAAGTGTGTTATGTTTGTATTTAGTGTGTTTTATTATGTGCCTGTATTTAATGTACATAGAGAATGAGTGCTATACAGTGTATTTGTATTATATGTAGAGCTGTTCAAACACATCGTATTGTGGATCGCCTTGTTAGTTATATTTTTATTTTTTATTGTTATTCAATAAGTATTAGTATAATAATAGTGTAGTGCAGGCATATGCAACCTTCGGCACTCCAGATGTTTTGGACTACACCTCCCATGATGCTTTGCTAGCATTATGGGTGTAAGAGCATTATGGGGGATGTAGTCCATAACATCTGGGAGTGACGAAGGTTGCCAATCCCTGGTGTAGTGTATGTATCTGATGTACTTCTGTTCAATGTGTTTGTACTGTAATATGTGTAGCTTGTTTGTATATATATATATTTATTTTCAAATCCTTCTACAAATTTTTCATGCAAAGCTCCATACTGCCAACAGATGCCTATATAAATGCACTTTAATGAGTCTTATCCTAAGGTTATCGTGAGTTAGATGTTTAGCTCTCGGTGAAATATTATAACTCCTATGATCCTTAGCCAGCTTTGTAGTTCAGGCACGGCTGGAGAGCTGCTTGAAGGCTACTTCTGGCCTAGAAGATGACATATTGACTGTTCTTTATGGTTGCCATAGTAACATCAAAGCTGGGGGTGGCTGACTTTCTTCTTATCGAATGGCGCAATATTTCCCAATGTTTTTTTAATCAGCCATTTCAATCAATAAACATCATCATTGCTCTCAGCACCATCGCTCAGCGCCCGACCTGCTTCTCAGATTAAAATAACTTTAGCACTTCATGAAAACATCAGACCGTATTTTTACAAATTGCTTTCCAAACCAAAACCAATAGGTTAAATGTCTTTTGGTGTTGCAGACATGTCACAAACCATTTTCGCATGCAGACTCCGACCAGTGACATGGCATATACTGAATGTCACGATGCCATCTCATGTATCATATGGTAGAATGTTAGTCAAACATTCTTTGCTCTGTGTTTTCCAGATATAGAATGTACGGTGCTGTATAACGATATTGAGTATCTCAATACCCTGATAATAATAAACATTGCTGTATAATAATACCAGGTATCTCTGTATGCACAGTATTGGATAATGACACAGACAATCTTTATATATTGATGTGCAGAACACTATATAATGATACAGACAGAGTATATAGGTAGATATATATATATATATATATATATATATATATACTGATAATAAACACAAAGCTCTATATACTGTTACAGAATATCTATATAAGAAAGTAAACACACACCCTTGTATAATGGTAGAGTATCTCTATACACTAATAAATAGTGATGTCGCGAACATAAAATTTTCGGTTCGCGAACGGCGAACGCGAACTTCCGCAAACGTTCGCGAACGGGCGAACCCGGCGAACCGCAATAGACTTCAATGGGGAGGCGAATTTTAAAACCCACAGGGACTCTTTCTGGCCAGAATAGTGATGGAAAAGTTGTTTCCAGGGGACTAACACCTGGACTGTGGCATGCCGGAGGGGGATCCATGGCAAAACTCCCATGGAAAATTACATAGTTGATGCAGAGTCTGGTTTTAATCCATAAAGGGCATAAATCACCTAACATTCCTAAATTGTTTGGAATAACGTGCGTTAAAACATCAGGTATGATGTTGTATCGATCAGGTAGTGTAAGGGTTACACCCGCTTCACAGTGACAGACCCAACTCCCCGTTTAACGCACCTCAAACAACCTCAAACAGTCCATTTGCACAACCGCAAACTCCCCATTTGCACAAGGTTGGATACCAAGCTAGCCATGTCCCGTTCCTTGTCCTCACTGATGTCATTGAAGGTCTCTTCATCCACCCAGCCATGTACAACACCAAGGGTCCCCGAAAGGTGACAACAAGCCCCCTGGGACGCCAGCTGTGTTTGGTCTTCCACCTCCTCAAAGCCACCTTCCTCCTCTGACTCCTCTTCGTCAGACTCCTCTCTCTGCGTTGCCTCTCTCTGCATTATTATAAGGTGTGCTAAGTAGTAATATTCCTATCAGTTTAATCCCTGTTACGTCCCCTATCAGGGGACGTGCATATAAGGCATCGATTTTAGGAAGTGGGAGATGGAAAAAGATGCTTGGTCGGTCCTCCTACTTCAAATTTGGGGCACTGCGCGTGCAATCTAATGTGCCACCAGATAGGAGTGGTGTGTTAAGTAGTACTATTCTTATCAGTTTAATCCCTGTTATGTCCCCTATCAGGGGACGTGTATATAAGGCATCGATTTTAGGAAGCGGGAGATGGAAAAAGATGCTTGGTCGGTCCTCCGACTTCAAATTTGGGGCACTGCGCGTGCAATCTAATGGGCCACCAGATAGGACTGGTATGTTAAGTAGTACTATTCTTATCAGTTTAATCCCTGTTACGTCCCCTATCAGGGGACGTGTATATAAGGCATCGATTTTAGGAAGCGGGAGATGGAAAAACATGCTTGGTCGGTCCTCCTACTTCAAATTTGGGGCACTGCGCGTGCAATCTAATGTGCCACCAGATAGGAGTGGTGTGTTAAGTAGTCCCCCTCATCAGGCCTTTTTTAGTCTAATGTATCGCCCACTGTCAGTCCCTTCGGGATCCATCCCTCATTCATCTTAATAAAGGTGAGGTAATCTAGACTTTTTTGACCTAGGCGACTTCTCTTCTCAGTGACAATACCTCCTGCTGCACTGAAGGTCCTTTCTGACAGGACACTTGAAGCGGGGCAGGCCAGAAGTTCTATCGCAAATTGGGATAGCTCAGGCCACAGGTCAAGCCTGCACACCCAGTAGTCAAGGGGTTCATCGCTCCTCAGAGTGTCGATATCTGCAGTTAAGGCGAGGTCTGCTACCTGTCGGTTGAGTCGTTCTCTGAGGGTGGACCCCGAAGGGCTGTGGCGATGCGTAGGACTTAAAAAGCTCTGCATGTCCTCCATCAACAACACGTCTGTAAAGCGTCCTGTCCTTGTCGGCGTGGTCGTGGGAGGAGGAGGATTACTTTCACCTCTTCCCCTGTTAGATTCCCGTTGTGCTGTGACATCACCCTTATACGCTGTGTAAAGCATACTTTTTAATTGATTTTGGAACTGCTGCATCCTTTTCGACTTGCCGTAATTCGGTAACATTTCAGGCACTTTCTGCTTATACCGGGGGTCTAGTAGCGTGGACACCCAGTACAGGTCGTTCTCCTTAGCCTTTTTATACGAGGGTCCCTCAACAGGCACGACAGCATGAAAGACCCCATTTGCACAAGGTTGGATGCCGAGCTACTGTTTCTCGTCCTCAGTGATCTCTCTGAAGGTATGTTCTTCCCCCCAGCCATGTACAACACCACGGGTACCAGATAGGTGACAACGAGCACCCTGGGATGCCTGTTGTGGTTGGTCTTCCTCCTCCAACTCAAAGCCACATTCCTCCTCTGACTCCTCTTCCTCACAATCCTCTTCCAGCATTGCCGCAGGTCCAGCAAGCGATGCTGATAAGGCTGTTTCTGGTGGTGATGGTGACCACAACTCTTCCTCTTCACGCTCATCTACGGCCTGATCCAGCACTCTTCGCAGGACACACTTCAGGAAGAAAACAAATGGTATGATGTCGCTGATGGTGCCTTCGGTGCGACTGACTAGGTTTGTCACCTCCTCAAAAGGACGCATGAGCCTACAGGCATTGCGCATGAGCGTCCAGTAACATGGCAAAAAAATTCCCAGCTCCGCAGAGGCTGTCCTAGCACCCCGGTCATACAAATACTCGTTAACGGCTTTTTCTTGTTGGAGCAGGCGGTCGAACATTAGGAGTGTTGAATTCCAACGTGTTGGGCTGTCGCAAATCAAGCGCCTCACTGGCATGTTGTGTAGGAACGCCGTGTAGGAACGCCTGAAATGGCCACACACCTTCCTGGCCTGCTTAAGGACATCCTGTAAGCCTGGGTACTTATGCACAAAGCGTTGTACGATCAGATTACACACATGTGCCATGCACGGCACATGTGTCAACTTGCCCAAATGCAATGCCGCCAACAAATTTCTTCCGTCGTCACAAACCACTTTGCCGATCTCCAGTTGGTGCGGAGTCAGCCACTGATCCACCTGTGCGTTCAGGGCGGACAGAAGTGCTGGTCCGGTGTGACTCTCTTCTTTCAGGCAAGTCAACCCCAAGACGGCGTGACACTGCCGTATCCGGGATGTGGAACAGTACCTGGGGAGCTGGGGGGGGTGCCGTTGATGTGGAGCAAGACGCAGCAGCAGAAGAGGACTCAGCCAAGGAGGTTATGGAAGAGGATGGAGTAGGAGGAGTAGAGGAGGTGGCAGCAGGCCTGCCTGCAAGTCGTGGCGGTGTAACCAACTCCTCTGCAGAGCCACGCATTCCATGCTTGGCAGCCGTCAGCAGGTTTACCCAATGCGCAGTGTAGGTGATATACCTGCCCTGACCATGCTTTGCAGACCAGGTATCAGTGGTCAGATGGACCCTTGCCCCAACACTGTGTGCCAGACATGCCATTTCTTCCTTTTGCACAATCGAGTACAGGTTGGGGATTGCCTTTTGTGCAAAGAAATTTCGGCCGGGTACCTTCCACTGCAGTGTCCCAATAGCTACAAATGTTTTGAACGCCTCAGACTCCACCAGCTTGTATGGTAAAAGCTGGCGGGCTAAGAGTTCAGTCAAGCCAGCTGTCAGACGCCGGTCAAGGGGGTGACTTTGTGACATTGGCTTCTTACGCTCAAACATGTCCTTGACAGACACCTGACTGTGGGCAGATGAGCAGGAACTGCTCAAGGCGAGAGACGGAGGGGCGGATGGTTGAGAGGGGGCAAGGAGGACAGCGGTGGTTAACATGGCTGAAGATGCTGGACCAGGAGGAGGATGGCGTCTTTGAGTTTGTGTGCTGCTTGTACTCATGTGTTGATCCCATAGGCGTTTGTGATGTGCGATCATCAGCCTTCGCAAAGCAGGTGTACCTAGGTGGGTGTTGGACTTCCCACGACTCAGTTTCTTTTGGCACAGGTTGCAAATGGCATCACTGTTGTCAGAGGCAGACACACACAAAAAATGCCACACTGCTGAGCTCTGCAATGACGGCATTCTGGTGGTGGCAACAGCATGCGTTTATTGGCGTGCTGTCTGGCTGACCCCGGTTGCCGATGAATGCTGTCTGACTGTGCCACTAGCTCCTTGCGACGACCTCCCACTGCTTCCAACTCGTCTCCTCCTCCTCCTCTCTGTCTCCCAATCTGAACTTTCCTCCTGTTCTTCTTCTCTTCTAGCGGGCACCCACGTGACATCCACAGACGCATCGTCATCATCAACCGTTTCACTTGTATCTGATAACTCAGCAAAGGAAGCAGCAGTGGGTACAACATCATCATCATCACACCGTACGTGTGTAATGCTGCCTGACTGAGACATATCCCTGTTATCTACATCCTCTGGCAATAATGGTTGCGCATTACTCATTTCTTCCAACTGATGTGTAAATAACTCCTCTGACATACCAAGTGAAGCGGCTGTGGTGCTAGTATTGGTGGTGGCGGCAGGCGGGCGAGTGGTAACTTGAGAGGTGCCCGAAGCTAAGCTGGAGGAGGATGGTGCGTCGAGGTTCCGAGCGGAAGCTGTAGAAGATTGGGTGTCCTGTGTTAGCCAGGGCATTATTCTAGGGCCAAAGGGAATCACAGAACCACGACCACGACGGCCCCTGCGGGGTGGCCTGCCTCTGCCTGTCATTTTTTTTTCGATTAGTGGTACTATGCGTGCAAGCTACTGTGACAACAGATATGAGTGGCACTGGTGTGACGCTGTGCCCTGGCTGGCCCTCGCACACTCGTGAAGGAAACTGACTGCTATTATATTACAGTCCAAAAAGTTTATTTTGTATTAAATGCAAGCTATTGGGACACCAGATATGAGTGAGTGGTGGCACTGGGCAGGCCCTGAAACGCACACTAGTGAAGGAAACTGACTGCTATTATACTCCATTAAAAAAAGTGTTTTTTTTTTGTTTAAATGCAAGCTATTGTGACACCAGTGAGTGAGTGGTGGCACTGGGCAAGTGGGCACAGTATATGCTGTGAGCCTGACACACAGGCTGGCTGGCAGGCAGGCAACTGCAATTACATTACACAGAAAAAAAAAAGCAGACTGATGTTCTAGCCCTTAAAAGGGCTTTTTGGGGTGCTGTCCTTACAGCAGAGATCAGATGAGTCCTTCAGGACTATAGTGGACACTGAATACACTAGCCTAGCTATCAATTTCCCTATCAAATCAGCAGCAGCTACACTGTCCCTACTCTCAATAAGAATGCAGCTTCACAATGAATCTAAAATGGATGCTGTCCAGGAGATGGGAGGGTCTGGGAGGGAGGGTCTGCTGCTGAATGGCTGGAATGTGTCTGCTGACTGTGAGGTACAGGCCAGGGACAGAGTTTACTCAATGATGATGAATAGGGGGCGGACCAAACAGCGCATGTGTTCGCCATCCGTGGCGAACGCGAACAAGCGATGTTCGCTGTGAACTATTCGCCAGCGAACAGTTCGGGACATCACTACTAATAAAACCTTTGCACTGTATTATGATGCAGAGTATCTATAAAACTCTGTATCTATTGATACAGAGTTTCTCTATACACTGATAATTAACACACGGCATTGTATACTAATACAGAGTATCTATATAATAATGAACACACAATGCTGTATAATGATACTGAGCATCTCTTTACACTGACAATTAACACACATTGTTGTATAATGACACAACGTGTCTCTATACACACAGCACTCTATAATGATTCAGAGTATCTCTATACACCGATAAAAAACACATCGCTAAGCAGTGTGTTGGGGATAAAATCAGCCCGGGCCCTTTGTGGATGATGGATATTTGCCAACTCATTCAGAGCTCTGGAAATTGGAAATGAATAGCAGAGACGTGTTCAATAACCAATTCAAATTTTATTAAACGTCAGTTGCATTTATACCCCATTTTCATGTCGGTGGGGGCCGTGAGCATTAATGACATAAATTGTTTTTCACAAGTTATAAACAGCTGTTTCTAGTTATAATCTTTCGTTATATAATGCATTACATATTTGATTAAAAACAGATATTTACAAATACCGATATCTTGGACAATTAACAAGAACATTTCGAAATTAGTACTTTTCCCGTAACTAGGATTTTAGATAAATCCTATTTCCGAGAATCAGAGATAAAATGCCAAATTTATTCTTGGTTCAAATTAACCCTTATATGAACAGCTAGGATAGATAGCAAAATGGATATTCGTATCCTACACAGTGTTCTCCGTTACAATAAGAGATTTCTTTCTAATGCATTCTTGTTTCTAAGGAGTGTTGATGCCAAAACTATATTTTAATTTCACGTTCCCCCAACAGAAAGCTTCCATCACCACCCTCTCCTAACCAGTTCCCCCCGATGCAGTCTCTTGAAATGTATTTCCCGTGCCTGCTACAGTCTGACAGTATATATTCCACTGGCCTCAGTCTTCCTCCAATTCTGTGATTGTCCCTGCAATCATATGATTGTGGTGATCATTCAATGTCACTCTCCCAGTAAGGATAAAATGAATGTTTTTAAACCAACTTGTGCCTACATTAGCTCAGTCCCCGCATCACACTGTGTATAATGTTGATTATCTGTCTGCATCTAGCATAAACATTCTGTCCTGTAAGGCAATGATATACAATGCTAATGTACTTATTCAATGCATAACAATATTGGGGATCTATACTGCATTATGTGGCTAGCCACATATTCAGGAGTCATTTTGGAGTTTCTCCGTATAACGGAAAGCATATGGCATGTTTTTTTTTTGTTTTTGTTTTTTTTTTTAACTGTTGTCGCTGTTATTATTATTATTATTCAATTATAAATGCCAACATACTCCAGGAGTTAGACTTATAGGAAACAAACAGAACACAGTTTGATTCGAAATGTATTGATTGCCCTTCTTGTGAGAGATAACATAGATTACATTTTTATATAAAAAGTTAAGGTAGTTTGTCATGCTGACTACACAACAAATGTAGTATTTGTACAGTCTGACGGGCTTATAAGATAAAGATCTTTCATCTTTTTTAAGCTTCTTTAAAGGGCAGAGGCACCTAAGGATGTAAAAAGTTAAAACACATTCAGAATTACAGAGACAAATTATTCGTAGAACGTAACCACTTCCAATGACACAACATCACTCATACCAGAGATGCAAAGCATGGCCATATTATTGTAGAACGTATCCAAAAGGTGGCCTTCGTCCTATATGCCCTTGGTAAGTTTTCTCTATGTGAGAGACACAGCAACCCAGACATACAATTTGGCCTCGCCAGTGAGGTATATCTACTATGAATGAAGATAGGGTGACCGAGGGTTCTCTGCCTCGATTTACTTCAAATTGTTTATGCAGAGTGGAACTCATGGCAGACACCAGCTGGGGATCTCCACCAGCAATTCCCAAAGGCGCAGATGATAAATCCAAAGCCTTCAATTAATGCTTTAAGAAGCCTATATTACAGCTACCAGAAATGATCTGGCAATGCTTCCAACACCTCGGCGGCTTTTCAAGCCTTCCTTTTACTCTTTTTAAGAACATTCAAGACTATCAGCAGAAACAAGACTTGTGTAAGAGACAATAGACTTTAATATCATGCAGTGTCTGCAGAGCTTATTTCTTAAGAGCAGAAGTACTAGAATCTGATGGAGATGCCTATTCACAAAGTGACTTGGCAAGCAGGCTGTATGTATAATAAATGGGTAAAACAATCTTATACCCCATCTGGCGTGAAGTCCTGCAGTGCTGGCAATGAGTCTTCCACTCACGAACAGCAGAAAGAAAAATGTTCCCAATCAGTACTTTTGCCAAAGCACTGGCAGAGATTAGTGTCCAGATAATTATTTTACACTTTATTGTGCAAATTCACAGCTGACAAGCAATACAAATAAAAGGAAGAGGGTGATAATATTCAGTATTTTACTCTGCAATATAGAAAATAGATACAAGACAGCAAAGTAGAAAGACCTAGCCTTCCCATCACAAAATATAAAAAAGCCTATTTATTCCTGAGGACACCCCAATGAATATTCCAATCATGTGTCACATCCTTTGTTGGGTCATGTTGAGTGTCCCAGATTTTTTCCTTCTTTAACTGGTTTTGTACTTTGTGCTCTGTGGTCATTCAAATGCTATTGCAAGTACTTTTTCCAAAGTGGTAAATATGGGGGAATTGCTTCAAGGTTGAGCCCCAAAGTGGTATTTGTTGGCATGTAACCCACAGGTTTCACCGCAAAGTAATAATTGTGATGATTGTTGAGATGTCACTTTTAATTTATTCCAACGAAATAACAGCGTGGGATGTTAAAATGGGCTTACTTTCAATATGATGATTATTGACATATTACTCATTACTTAAAGGGAAACTCCAGTGCCAGGAAAACAATCCGTTTTCCTGGGACTGCAGGTCCCCTCTCCCTCCCACCTCCCAATCCCCAGTTGCTGAAGGGGTGAAAACCCCTTCAGTCACTTACCAGAGGCAGCGACATGTCCCACGTCCTCCTCTGCATTACGTTGGCCAGTGGGCGAGACTGATCCCGTCCGCCAGCAGGGGGGAAACCTAATGCGCATGCGCGGCAATGCCGCGCATGCGCATTAGAGCTCCCCATAGGAAAGCATTGAAAATGCTTTTCAATGCTTTCCCATGGGGAATTGAGCGACACTGGAGGTCCTCACATAGCGTAAGGACGTCCAGCGACGCTCTAGCACAGAAAACCTGTGCTATAGACATGGAAGTGCCCTCTAGTGGCTGTCTAGTAGACAGCCACTAGAAGTGGAGTTAACCCTGCAAGGTAATTATTGCAATTTATGAAAAACTGCAATAATTACACTTGCAGGGTTAAGAGTAGTGGGAGTTGCCACCCAGACCACCCAACAGGCAGAAGTGGTCTGGGTGCCTGGAGTGTCCCTTTTAGATGGGGTGGGCCCTGTGGTTAAACTCTGCCACAATCCTAAATAGATTGGGCCTAATCACATGTCTACAAACATGTCAGTAAAATAGTTGTTTAATTTTACCGTCAATGTGTTCCTACATACTTCTAATACAAATCCGTCCTTTAAATATCATCTTTATTATCTTAAGCAGCTACAACTGTCAGTTCGTTGAAAATTTAGCGTCCTCATTTATGGACCATGGAATTGTCCTTGAAGAAGTTTCATGTCAACCTATTAAAAATGCTAATCTCTAGTGTCTGCTTTGGGAATAATATATACAGAGCAATTCTGGGCAATTCTAAAAAAAGATCTAATAGACATATTTGCCAAACATGGTGCATCGAACAGTAATTGAAAGGGCAATTTTATGGTAAGATTTAGGGCACTAAATTATTTTTTAGACCGTGGTTGGAACAACATCACATCATATGAATTTTTTAAAGAACAGAAACATATCACATAATTTTGTCAGTACTGTGATTTAATTTTCTTAGATTAAACGTTATGCACAGTAAGTGCAACAAGCATCACACGCGTATAAATCCACTATATGTACCTTGGGTCAAGTAATAGTTAATTCACGCAATGTCATCATTGGTGTTCTTGGCATACTCTTCCCCTCTTGATCAAAAAGGCTTCACTTTTGCGTAGCATTTAGTTTCTGATTATTGGTTACTGTTACACAGACTTCAATTTTGGTTTTCAAGAAACAAATGTGGGTTATGTTAAAAGTTTTGTTTTCCCTCTCCTTGTAGCAATGTAAAGTCCCTGAGGAGTATTAAAAATGCAGAGACATTGGTGTTAGAAACAGTTCCTAATAACGAAGACCATTTAGATCCATCACGGTACATTGCAATCAGTGTAAAGCAGAAGGGTCCTTCTCAATTTGATCATTGACCAATGCAAGGTTACATCTAGGCAGAGTCTACTAGAAGGTTACTATGTCCAGTTCTTATTCACCTAAAATATTTTTCTGCTCCAGAGATCACCTATATATTTTTATTGTCGTTAAAATTAGCCTAGTATTTTTCTCATGGTGATCAATGTATAAACAATAGTTTTATCTTTATAAAATGTCAAATCTATTTTAGTTTTTACTCAATGGTTTACCATTAGCTCTTTGCGTTCAATATTTTTTGTCTTCCTCAGTCTTAAAAAAAAAATTAAAGAAGAAAATGTTTTTTGTCCCACCTAGATTCCATCTAGACCTTGCAGACTTCAGTACTGAACGAACGAAATAAAATCATATACTGCAATTAATCTAATACATTAACCCCACTACAGCTCAAGATGCTGGTGTGAAGTGGGATTAATGCTCCCCGATACTAATATTGTTAGCAAAAACCATGGTACAAATCTTCAATCATAAAATATAAACTGCTTGTTGAAGGTTAAACCAGGATCACCAGGATCAATTCTTTATATTATTATTATCATTACATGGCACAAACATATTCCCCAGCGCTTAAATGTATATAAAAGGGATATTAGAGGTAAACAAGGCCCATCAGGCCCTGCTCAAACAAGCTTACAATCCATGAGGATTTGAGGTAGGTGGATATATATATATTCCATTCTCATGGTTCTTACAGATCGGCTTCCTATTGGCTCACCTTATCTGGTCCTTTATGACCGAATTATTCTTTGTGTTTGTGTTCTCTGTAATGTGAATTTGGTTTAAGTATTTTGTTGGGTAACCTATCTCCAAGAAGGATCATTGATTGATTCAATACTCCAAATTATTGTGCGATGTCTTGTAAATAAACAATAGTTATTTTAACAAATATTTAACAATTATATGTCCTGCGGTCAGGGAGAGCAAAAGTATCATTGCGAAAAAATTACAATAATTCATTCGAGGTACATTCTATGATAGATTTATGGCCTTTTTTTATGCACTGTATAGATAAACTTATTACAAATGCACAAATCCCTGATATCTGATCTTCAACCTCAGCTGAAGGCAGGAACTAGCGGCGATCTTGCAGCCAATCTCTGATATTCATTGCTTGCAATAGTAAAAATAGTCAGCATGTTCAGGTGTACGATGTCACAGACATGAATACTAATTTCTAGCAGAAATGGATGACCAACCACTTATGCCTGAATAATAAAGTCATAATTCTAAATAACACAGTGGAAACTAATTTAATATTTCTAAATATGTTATTAAGCCAAGCGATACAACCAAGCAGAGCTTTCTTCATTCTAACTGAACTAATGATGGCATTTAACCAGTGATCTGCACCTATTTATTTAAACATGAAACACTGTTTTAGGTATAACTCACGAAATGTTTGCAATGTAATTAAGGCAAACTCTCCCCACCTGTGTCAACACTTTTTTATACTTCTTAATTAGTTTCCATCACAAGGATCCATGTTTGTTCAATCAGTGTCCATCACAAGTGTCCACGTTTGTTCAATCAGTGTCCATCACAAGTGTCCACGTTTGTTCAATCAGTGTCCATCACAAAAAGTGTAGCTCTGTTAAATCTCTTCTCAGCACAAGGATACATCATTTCCCTGCAAAAATAACGTACAGTTATGTTCAATAAATGTTCATTACGATTACATGTCTGCTCAGGCAGTGAACAACACATGGGTATGAATCTGCTCATTCTGTGTCCATCACAAGCATTCATTTTTTAGTCAATCACTGTCCAACACACAAGTATATCTCTACCACTGCCAAACATATATGCATCCTTAGCAATCTCTGCTTAATCAGTATCCATCACTAGCACATATATTGTCTGCACGTTCATTATCTATTACAAGACCACATTGTTACACAATCAGTGCTTAAAGGGACACAGAAGTCACAAATTCAACTTTAACTTAATGAAGCAGCTTTGGTGTATAGCTCATGCTCCTGCAGTTTTACTGCTCAATTCTCTGTGATTTAGGAGTTAAATCAATCTGTTTATACTTCCCTAGTTACACCTCACTGCATGTGATTTGCACAGCCTTCCTAAACACTTCCTGTAAAGAATCATCTAATGTTTACTCTTTCTTTACTTCAAATTCTGTTTAATCTAGAATTTCTTATCTCCTGCTCTATTAATAGCTTGCTAGATCCTGCGGGAGCCTTCTGTATGTATTTAAAGTTCACTTTACAGAGCAGGAGATAAAAGCTACATCTAATTGATTTTTTTTTTCATGCAGGCTATGTTAGCCACAGCCAGGGGAGGTGTGGCTATGGCTACATAACAGAAAGAAGCAGGATTTAACTCTTAAATGGCAGAGCATTGAGCAGTGAGACGTCAAGGACATGATCTATACACCAAAACGTTCATTCAGCAAAAGTTGTTTTGGTGACAATAGTGTCTGATTCCCACAAGTGAACATTAGTACTCAGTTAGTGCCCATAACAAGGGTTCCCATTTTCTATCAGCATGCCCCATCAGCAGGGTATATGTCCAGTTTTTATTCACCCTAAAATATTTTTCTGCTCTAGAGATCACCTATATATTTTTATTGTCCTTTAAATTAGCCTAGCATTTTTCTCATGGTGATCAATGTATAAACAATAGTTTTATTTTTATTAAATGTCTAAACTATTTTAGTTTTCACTCAATGGTTTACCACTAGCTCTTTGCGTTCAATATATATTCTCTTCTTCAGTCTAAAAAAAAAAAAAAGAAAGAAGAAAATGCTTTTGTCCCACCTAGATTCCAACTAGGCATTGTAGGCTTCAGTACTGAACAAATTAAAATAAATAAATAATACATTAACCCCTTTACAGCTCAAGATGCTGGTGTGAAGTGGAATTAAAGCTTCCTGATACTAATATTGTTGGCAAAAAACATGGTACAAATCTTCAATCATAAAATATAAACCGCTTGTTGAAGGTAAAGCCAGACAAGCAATAAACAGAAACAACAGAAACAAATCCAAACATCAAAACAGATTGTGCTTTTACTACTAAGAAGTAATAAAATCCTTATTAGAGGTCGATGTGGTCAGGCAAGCTGTCAGGCTGGTCATATGCTCAACATACATCGTGATTACGGGAGCTATCATGTAAGTTCCTCCCAAAAGCAGCAACATGTTTTTTAAAACTAAATAAGGATCTTCTATTAAAAGCATCAGGGCTCGAGTCCTGCAGGAACGCATGGGAACGGCGTTCCTGCACTTTTTCCAAAGCAGGAATGCTGTTCCCGCTAGTGATCCTGCAGGACCTGCCCTGCTACCTGCACACAGGGGCCATCACACACTGTGTTCCCTCTCCGGCTCTAACTATCGCGAGACCCGCGGCTGTTAGAGCGTTGCCACGGGTTACCATGGCAACGCTCCGCACAGGCAAGTCTCGCGAGAGTTAGAGACGGAGAGGGAACATAGCGTGTGATGGCCCCTGTGTGCAGCGGCTGCCTCCCTCCACCGGACCACCAGGCGATCTCCCCCCTCCCTGACAAGGTAAGAAGCAGGGAGGGGGGAATAAAACAAAAATATATAAACACATAAAGTAAAAAAAAAATGCTTCTCCCACCCATCATCCAATACACACATACACACACACATCATCCAGCACACACACACACATCATCCAGCACACACACACATCATCCAGCACACACACACACATCATCCAACACACACACATATCATCCAGCACACACACACACATCATCCAACACACACACATCATCCAGCACACACACACACACACACCATCCAACACACACACACACCATCCAACACACACACACACATCATCCAACACACACACACCATCCAGCACACATCATCCAACACACACACACATAATCCAACACACACATACATAATCCAACACACACACACATAATCCAACACACACACACACACACCATCCAGCACACACACATCATCCAGCACACACACACCATCCAACACACACAAACACATCATCCAGCACACACACACATGATCCAACACACACACACCATCCAGCACACATCATCCAACACACACACACATAATCCAACACACACACACATAATCCAACACACACACACACACCATCCAGCACACACACACCATCCAGCACACACACACACACACACACACACATCATCCAGCACACACACACACTTCATCCAGCACACACTGCATTCATTATACACAATCTGCACTTACTACAAACACACTACATTCATTATACACACTATGCACTCATTACAAACACACTACATTCACTATACACACTCTGCATTCATTATACACACTCTGCACTCACTACAAACACACTACATTCACTATACACACTCTGCACTTACGACAAACACACTACATTCATTATACACACTCTGCACTCACTACAAACACACTACATTCACTATACACACTGCACTCACTACACACACTGCATTCACTATACACACTCTGCATTCATTATACACACTCTGCACTCACTATACACACTCTGCACTCACTACAAACACACTCACACTACATACACTGCATTCATTATACACACTCTGCACTCACTACAAACTACATTCATTATACACACTCTGCACTCACTACAAACACACTACATTCATTATACACACACTGCACTCACTACAAACACATTACATTCACTATACACACCCTGCACTCACTACACACACACTGCATTCATTATACACACTCTGCACTCACTAAAAACACACTACATTCACTACACACACTCTGCACTTACGACAAACACACTACATTCATTATACACACTCTGCACTCACTACAAACACTGCATTCACTATACACACTCTGCACTCACTACAGTCACACTACATTCACTATACACACTCTGCACTCACTACAAACATACTACATTCATTATACACACTACACTCACTACACACTCTGCACTCACTACAAACACACTACATTCATTATACACACTCTGCACTTACTACAAACACACTACATTCATTATACACACTCTGCACGTCCTACAAACACACTACATTCATTATACACACACTGCACTCACTACAAACACACTACATTCATTATACACACTCTGCACTCACTACAAACACTGCATTCACTATACACACTCTGCACTCACTACAGTCACACTACATTCACTATACACGCTCTGCACTCACTACAAACATACTACATTCATTATACACACTACACTCACTACACACTCTGCACTCACTACAAACACACTACATTCATTATACACACTCTGCACTTACTACAAACACACTACATTCATTATACACACTCTGCACGTCCTACAAACACACTACATTCATTATACACACACTGCACTCACTACAAACACACTACATTCATTATACACACTGCACTCACTACAAACACACTGCATTCATTATACACACTCTGCACTCACTACAAACACACTACATTCATTATACACTCTGCACTCACTACAAACACACTACATTCATTATACACACTGCACTCGCTACAAACACACTACATTCATTATACACACTCTGCACTCACTACAAACACATTACATTCACTATACACACTCTGCACTCACTACAAACACACTACATTCACTATACACACTTTGCACTAACATTACATTCATTATACACACTGCACTCACTACACACACTACATTCATACACATTCTGCACTCACTAAAAACACACTACATTTATTATACACACTGCACTCACTACAAATAGACTACATTCATTATACACACTCTGCACTCACTACAAACACACTACATTCATTATACACAATCTACACTCACTACAAACACACTGCATTCATTATACATACTCTGCACTCACTACAAACACACTACATTTATTATACACACTGCACTCATTACAAACACACTACATTTATTATACACACTGCACTCACTACAAACACACTACATTTATTATTCATACTCTGTTTTCACTACAAACACACTACATCCCTGCACTGCACTATATGCATAGGAGAGTAATTTTTTTTATTTTTTATGGGGGGCAAGAGGGGTAGGGGGGAATCTTGGGTGAGTTCCCACACGTTTTTCCCCAGGACTTGACCCCTGAAAAGCATGATCTATTTTCATTTTGGAAACTATTTATTTTCTCTTCCTTTATATAGATTTATCTAGAAATGTAAGCAAACAAAAATTTGAAACAGGCAATCGAAAAGAACACACTCCAGAATATAAAAAATTAAGATGAGTATCTGAGATAAATACTATATTAGTCACTCTGTTGTTATAGAAAAAGGCTCCTATGTATCGGTAGCGGATGTGGAATAAGAACTGCTCAGCAATAATGTACCACAGGGGGCATTCATTATCAGATCTGTGTGTTTGTCCTAATAAACAGAGATGGCGACTCGTGGATAGTCCTCCGTTGAATGGGTCTTTTCCTCCAATAATTCCAGTCTCTGGACTATTGTTGTTCCTCTCTTTCAGCTACCATGGTAACACAGTTACCAAGACAACAGGTACCCTAGTTCCCATGAAAAAATACATTGGTTTCCTGGGCCATATATTATGGCCATTTTGACTCCACTGTTTACCGATTATATTTAAGATAAAATGAATTCTGTGTAGTAAAGCTCTGTGAATTTGGCTTACTGATTTACAAATAATAAATTGAGCAAAATGAGTTAGACATGCTTGTAAAAAACAGAGTTAAACCCTGTTCAGAAGAACGTACGATAGAGAAGAAGCAGAAGAGGTACAATTCAAGAGTATGACAATCAGTGTCCATCAGTGTCCAAGAGAACATGTCTGCTCAATCAATGCCTATCAAAAGGGTACATTAATCAGTGTCCATCTCAAGATTACATGTCTGGTCATTCAGTGGCCATCATAAGACTACATCAATCAGTGCCCATCGTAAGATTACATATCTGCTCAATCTGTGTCCATAATAAGGGTATATTAATCAAAATGGTGCAGTCAATGCTTTGACACTTTCTCTTATGTCGTAGTGACTAGCACTTTGTTTATAGTTAAAATCAAAGTATCAGTCGCTCGTTCATGCACAGTGAAGCCCTAACTCCTCATAGAGGGGTGGAAAACACATCAATATGATGTGAAGATGAGTTCAGGATGGTGGTAACAGTCAAACAGTGCTTTCTTCTCACTAGCAGACTTTTGTGATAGGATGTAGATCAGTGACCTATAGTTTATTTTAATATGCCATTTGGTTTGGACAGAATTGAAATGAAAATAAAAAATATTAGCGATGATCAATATAATGAAAGAAAATCAAATAATTTGTCTTTTGATTTGCTTAATAAATTCCCCAGTTCACATACATTCTAAATAAAACAAATATTTGTATTTTATTGTTTGCGACAGCAGAATTTATAGAGTCCAATCCTATATGTTTTGCTGCAACACGTCACGTAACAGAAGGCAAAGAAGGCTGGATGCACAAAACATATCCATCAGAAATGGACTGCGGATACTGGAAGTGTATTAACTCTTTCACTACCGAGTTCTTGCGTAATGTTTATCTGAGACATATAATTTCTAAACAAAACAGTAATTTTATGTATACAAGTCACTTGTTCTGACATTGAAACATTTACAATCACATGCACACCGAGATTTGTTTGTATTTATTTTATTCAGCCTTTCAATATTTAAAATATTCACCTATAGAAATATTGGGAGAGGTATATAAAGTATTGGAATTTATAAGGATTACCTTGTCTTCATATAGTTTTAATATAAAATGTACAGAGGAGCAAATATCAGCATCAGCATGTCCCCTATGTATGGCAATAGAAATACACTATTTAGTCGTGTGTCATCTGCAAACACTGAAACATGACTTTCAATGCCTCTTTCAAGATCATTAAATATGTTAAATAGAAGCGCTCCCAGAACAGAATCTTGAGGGACACCACTTACCACTTTTGTCCAACTTGAAAATTTACCATTAATGACAACTCTCTGTACTCTATCTTTAAGCCAATGTTCAACAAGAATTTTCATCTAGACCAATTTCTTTCAGTTTGAGCACTAACCTTTTATGTGGAATTGTATCAAACGCCTTTGCAAAATCCAAGTCGATCACATCCACTGCATCACTCTGATCTTATACTTCCTAATCTGCAGTCTGCAATTAAATTAGTTTGCAATGACCTATGTTTCATAAAACCCTGCAGATTTTTGCTAATAACATTGTTCTTCCCAATGAATTTGTAAATATTATCTCTTTATAATCCTTCAAGTACTTTCCCAGTCATAATTTCCAGGCAAATATTTTGAACCATTTTTTGAATATAGGAACTACATTTGCCTTCCTCCAATCCCCGGGTACAATTCCTGAAAGAAAAAAGAAAATAATCCTGAAAGAATAAAAACAGAGGTTAAAATATTTCCACACTTAGCTCATTGAGGACTCGTGGGTGAATACCGTCAGGCCTCAGAGCTTTGTTTACATTAAGTTTCTTTAGTTGCTTGTCTTGATTCATCCAATCACAATTGCGCAAGTTTTTGCAGCAATCATTTGCATATCTCTTGCCACAGGTTTCTCCTTAATATATACTGAGGAAAAATAGTTATTTAAAATGTCTGCCTTTTCCTGATCTTCACTAACTAACACATTTTTTTTTTTAGAATTTAAGTACTTATGTGTACCTTTCTCATATTTGTTTGAAGATATTACATTTATTCTCAGTGAATTTGTTTTCACTAATTAGTTTATGCTAGTTGATATGTTGTAATCATGGGTCTCTTATACTTTAGGTGAATTTTTATTACTATTACATACCTCCACTGTTCTGATCATGCTCATCCCCCATCACCTCCCCTGAAAAGCTAAAGCCCATTTCCTTTCTGCCCTATCTCCATTTTGTAGAAGTATGTCTCCCTCCCAACCTATCACTAGTTTAGGGACAGCTTCCTCCAGTACAGCCACTCCTAAACTGATGCTCCCAACATCTTCACTCAAACGGGCAAATCTGTTACCTTACTTGATACTGTTACCCAGTTACGTGCCTGTTCCTAAGCTTTGCTGTCTTATCTCCCCCCACTCCACCCTGCTCAGTTAACAGTAAACCCATTTTAAGATAATCAACCTGTCTCAATGTTGCAATTCGCTTCTCCAGATCACCAATTCACTTCTCCAGATCTCCAAGAAGGCGTTCGGTCACACCTGTCACAGAGGTATGGACTTTGGACAAATTCAGCCAGGCATGCATACATGTAGCAAGATGTATACTAAGTCAAACCATCAATCTTGTTAACACCCATTTTCCCAGTTACAAAAACCAATAAGTACAGGAAGTAAAACAATAATGACCTTGTTGGTTTAAACTCCTGGTTTGGAACTGTGAGTATGTTTTGATCTTCGTGGCTAGACTGTTCCTAGCTGCTTCCACTTCACAATGGTAGTACTTACAGGTAGTTGTAAATGGCAGGAATTACTAATCTCTTACAACCCATGGTCCTGCCCATGTTTGTCTATGGAGATTTCATGACTCAGTACTAGATTGTATACACCTGTTTGCAATGAGTGAGGCTGAAAGACCTGAACTCAATAATTAGTATGCATGTCCACATACTTTTGGCTATGTAGAGTGATCAGCAACTCTGCTCATGGATATTCTGAAGGTATCTGAAGTTATATTTGTAATTCTGGTTCCCAAATCCAGTAGAATGTAAAACTTTAGTTTGGTGATGTCATATACAGAGTAAACTCATTCAAGCAAGTATTTTAAAGGGAATTGCAGACTACTGTGAAAGTCTGTGTAGGTTTCACTAAGAAGGGAAGTCTAAGAACCATAATCACTATAGGACACTACTGTGGTTATAGTACCAGGCAGAGTCCCACAGTATGCTGTAAAAACTGTTTTGAACAGTTGGATACTTACCCAGGGTCCCTTGGATGTCCAAGGTCTGTTAAGTCTCCTGTGATATCTGTAAAGTAGAAGATCCAATTCAGTTTAAGCAATATCAATTGTTTCCATATTTCGGAGGTCATTTATGTTGCTCAGTGTGTCAGATGATGCTTGCAATCAGTAGATGATGTTGAAGTTAGATAAAATTGATATTCCCAAAATGGAAACTGAAATTCACCTGTAGCCATGTCACAGAAGACCAGAAGGACCTCAGGCATCTGATGAACCAAGGTAAGTGAGCCAGAATGGTTTTACTCCTTATTTGGCATGGCGCCAGGTAGGGGACATTTTTAAGATTAACCCAACCTTCGGAGGTGATTGTTTTTTTTGGAAAGCATACCAAGACTTGCTGGATGCTGAATAGTGCAAACACCGATCACAGGTTCTGGAGGCAGCAATGTTGGAGAAATTAAATTCTCTTTAGGGCAGGGGTGATGATAGAAAGTAATTAATATAACGTATCCAATGTTTTGTATGGTTTACAAAGTTTTTCATTATGTAAATAATTAGCACAGGAAATGTAAAAATATGTAATGCCAAAAATAAGACACCTTGGCAATAATTTAAATAATGCTAGTAGTATTTTAATTTTTTTTTCTAACTTAATTATGATTGTGTAAATGTTATCTTTTAACATGTATTTGCTTACATAGTTTATTATGTAACTTCCCCCTCCAATTCTCTAATTTGGGGTGTCAGAGTTATTTACTAAACCAGTCAATAACACGGCGGAATTCAAATTGCAGGCCAAAAGAGCAAGATTTCCATATCAGCTATTTTTTAGCTTAGCTATATCGATCCAAATTTTAAAATTCCCTGCTCAATGTCCAGGTTAGTGAGTAGCCTTGTGTGAATAGTTTAACCCCTCCATGACGTTCAAGAGGTTATGCAAACCACACATTTAGTGACTGCCCTGATGTGTTTATGTCATAAACGATTCATAATAAGAAAATAGATAAGTTAATCAGTTATAGTGCTTTCATGTATGTAAACGTAACAGTTGAAACCATATCCCGGACTTGTAGCAAGATCCCAAATGAGAACACATGGAAACAAATCACATTCAGCCAACCACGTCCTTAATCCTTTATTCACACCCTTCTGCTTTTTCTCCTCCTCCTTTTCTTTATCCCCTCTACAATATCAATCTTTCTCATTTCCATCCACCCTCCTATTCTGGCTTTCTTTTTAAAGCTTTCCTTCACCCATGGCTACCCTACACTGCACTTATTGGCTCTCCACCCTTATTGCTTTGTAAAGAATTCATGAAGACGACGAGGGGTGAGGGAGGAGAGGCACAGAATGCCAGGAAGGAGAGAATAAAAGCACAGAGTGGTACGAGGAGTAAAGCAGTGAGCGATAGGAGTTGCAGAATGATGTAACTGTGTGATAGGAATGATTGTGTTAATATACATAATAAAAATGAGAGAATGGATGCGAAGAATTCTAAAGCTCATTGTATGAAGGCACAGAGTGGGAATGAAAGCACAGATTGAGGCAATGAAGGCACAAAGTAATAAAAGAGAATGAATGAAATCATAGTGAGATAGGAGAGAGATAATGGAGAACAATAATGCAAGGAATGAAGATAGAGAGTGAAGTGAAGAAGGAGAAGGGGAATGATGGCACAGAGTAGTGGGTGTGAAAGAATACAGACTAATGAGCAAATTAATGCTCTATTTGATTGGAATGATAAAAGATGAATGAATTTAATAGAATGGTAGGAAGTAAAGGAATGTGACACAGGGTAATAGGGGTGACTGAACAAAAGCACAGGTTCGTGGGACAAAGTGAAGACAGATAGTACGAGTGAATGAGTGAAAGCCCAGCTAAAAAGGAGAAAGAGAATTGAAGCAGAGAAAGATACAAGCAAAAGAGTGAGGGAATGATAGCAATGAGGAGGAGGTAGAGAGTGATGGGAGTGAGGAATGAGTAAACAGTGACACAGAGAAATGGGAGCAAAATACAGAGTGATAGGAATGAGGCAATTAAGGAACGATTAATGTGAGGGAATGAAGAGTGGTAGGAATGTGAAAAAAGAGTATGAATGCATTTAAAGTGTTAATCCAAGTACTAAGAACAATTCCGTGATGTATAATTGGTCATGGTGGCTGGAGTGTGTATGTACAGCATTCAGTATGCAAAGCTGCACATGTGGAGTTTATTCCCTTTGTAACTCCACCTCCGGCAGAGCCATTGGGGCGTCATCGGGAAAAAAAAGAGATCCGGGTTGGCTAATATCAGTTTTGTGTGCATTTCCATGCACCGTGTGCATTTAATTGGCTAAGATTGGTCACCTGACGCTCTTAGTCAATACATAGCGAGTGGATCAGCTCTGCAGAAGCTAAAAGAGGATCACTGTCACAGAAAAGGAGCCTCCGAGGTCCCAAGCAAGAAGGCAAACCATTGCTAAACGGTTTACCCCATTAATGGAGAACTGAGCCATGGCGCTCCTGGCATCATAACCAACACAGCTGGCTGCAATGGTTATGATGCTTCCATTTACCCTTTAATTACAATCTGCATTATGTCTGCGTTGGTATCAGTCATTTGAATACCACAGAGTAATGAATATTAACGAGAAATCGATTCTGGCTTAATGCATGGATTAGACATGAAGAGAAAGCACATAGAGCAGATGAGAGCGCTACCATAAAATGAATGTAAACCGTATCCATCCTATAGAGCAGTGCCGGCTCAATGCACACCGTGCCGAAGTAGAGTTTCTGTGATGTATAGTTCCTACGAAAAGCTGATTATCTTGCCCACCACTGCAAGGTAACCTGATCCTTAATTATTAATTCCCTCTCATGCCGTGTCCACGGGCCAAACATCTTCTGTATTATTCTTTATCTTAATCATTAGTATTATTTATTTATAAGGCACAAACAGAATCCATAATACCGTATAGTAGGTACAAGCACAAATACATGCGCTGAAGAAAAAAAAAAACACATTAGACAAAGAGGCTGCGGCCCCAACCTAATATTTAACCTCTACACTGCCACGTCTTTTACAGTTACGCTCCTGCCAAATCAATTGTTTGCTGTTTATTTTGTTTTCGTTTTTAAACTACCGGATATTTGGTTTGGGATAGAGGAATAAAGCATCGCGACTGGTAGGAGAAAAGGTGAAATATCATCTCATGTCATGGGAAAAAAATACATTTTTGCAGCAATTTATGCTTTCATTGCCAATCGCCTAAACAGTATGTTATGCACTAGCTGGTAAAATGGTTAATTATTATCTTCATAATAATTTTGGTATTTTAGTATAATAATTGATGGTGGATTGGAATGTTCAAACTTTAATCTTTGGTTAGATTCTCCCAGTCCACTGCAGAGTGTAAGGATTGGAAAAAAAACATGTTAACCTAGAAATCTTTGGAATTACAGTCAATCTCAAAAATAAAAATAAACTTCAAATTCAATTTCTGTTTCGTTAGAAGCAAAAATTACAATACTGCTACGGCCTAAGCAGTGAAAAAAAACAGCATGTATTGTTAGACCCAGATCCATGCCTGCTGTTTAACATTCACCACCAGCTGATCAATGTGTGGGGTGAGAGCAGCCTGTGTCCACCACTTCCCGGGCCATTTGGAGATTAAAAAATCACCACGGGTCAGTCAAGTTCTCTCACTACTATTGCACTGAGGAAAGCTGCATCGTACCGTGAAGTCAGTGCAGGGGATCTCATTAGGGTGCACTGTATTATTTACATATAGAAAAAGTCACTCTCTGCATGCAGCAATGATTGACTGCAAGGAGGCTGTCATACAGAGGATTAAATTACACGCATATTGCAATACATAACATATCCTGCATTACATTTATGTCTCTATTAACCCTCTCATTACGTAGACTGGGGTTCAAACTGTTAAAGTCCTGAGACTTAATGCAAAATTCAATTTAGAGGAGAAAAAAAAAGTTATCTGTATCTCTTCTGTGATGAAGGTCTTTATTGAATAAAGAAAACAATTTCTTCGCCTGAACTCTGTCGATTCACCCAGAAGTTAGCAGTGGGACTTTAAAAGTGTGCCTTCACTCCCACTTTTACCTTACTCAAATCAGCAAGGTTCAATGTACGTTAGCTACATTCTGGTACAGGAGCAAACTGGAAAAATGCCCGGTGGGCCGCGGTGGCCATCAAAGGGTCTCCTTTGTCAGCCCATGCAGAACCAGCCTTGCTGCCTGCCTTGTGCCGGTGGGGAGATCGAATCTCTCCTTCACCGGCCTGCTAGTACTTCGCTGAGGGCAGGCTGAATTGACCTCTCTCGAGCGCAGAGCAAATACCACACTAGTAAACACACTGTGCTGTAAAAAATTTTTTACAACTTTTACGGAGCTGTGTGATTCACAGCAATGGAGGTATGGCTAGGGCTGCATGAACCAACTGATTTAACTCCTAAATAGCAGATAATTGAGCAGGAACATTGAGGCATGAGTTGGAGATAATGTTTTTCCAATGCTAACATTTTGGTGTAAAAATTACAATTCATCAGCTTTCAACAATTCCAACGTTATTGAATAAATCCCATGTGTAATTTTCCTTAGGTATCTTCTGAGGAAGATTAATGCATTCTGTTTTCCTTGTTGAATGACAGAAAATCCAATGCAGAGGTAGAAAAATCTCTTTCTTCACACTGGGTTACCAAAATAGATTGATTTATTTGATGTAGTAATGAAGTATTAAAGGAACACTATAGCGTTAGGAATACATATGTGTATTCCTAACAATACAGTGCCCTAGTCACCGTTTAGGGTTAAAAAATGTATTACTTACCTATCCCTCTTCGTGCTGCTCAGTCCACAGCTGATAATCTCAGCCAATCAAATACTAACCCGTAGGAAAGTATTGTAAGGCTTGCGCACAAGCTGCACCAATCAGATGGTCTCTATGAATCCATCAGATAGACATAGCCACGTTTACTTGGTTATTTCTGAGCAAGCACCTCTAGTGGCTGTCAAGATGACAGGCACGAGAGGCATTTAAAACCTACACTGCAAACATTGTCGTTCTTACAGAATGTCAATGTTTGGCACTGCAGGGTTAAAACTACACGGGCAAGGCACCCAGACAACTTTATTGAGAAGATGTGGTCTGGGGGCCTATAGTGTTCATTTAAGATAATTGCACTCACTGAAAATTCGGATTTTCGTGTATTTTCTGGAAACCATGTTCAATACCACGCTATGCCCAAAACTGCACCAAATGCTGATAAAAATGTAATGCAAGCTGATTGTCCATATATGCCCCACTCTCTCAGGATTATTCACTAAACTTGTGCTATGACTATAGCTGACTTGGAAAATTATTCCTGATCAGCAGTTTTTGCCTAAATGCTGCCATTCGGATTTCAATTCCCTGCAATTCAGAGTTGGAAGAATAAGTCCCTTTGTCTGTCTGTTTCTCTGTCTGTACCCCTGATAACACTAAAGCCATGCTTTTAGAGTGTTTCCTGCTGAACTCAGGACCAATGAGAATTGATGATGTCTGCGGTTTAACATTTCGATGGAGCAGAGATCTCATCAATGACAGTTTTTTAGGGAGTTTAAGTTAGAAGTCAGAAGGCTCAGTATGATTTAGAAATTTAGAGTAAGCTGACCAGATTGCTGGCATTAATCAGGATAATGTTTTAGAGACAGATGGGGGCATAAAAACAGTATTATGAGTATGTTTTACGCAATCATATGAGATGGCTTACATAAGACCTACTAAGAATGGTCTTTCACAAAAGCAATCAAATTGGTGGAGATATTTTATTTAGAATGACTCAGACTGCGACCTATACATTTTTATTGTATTTAAAGCAACATGCTAACTAAATGACGTTCTGTGTGTTCCGTTTAAATTTCACAAGTGTCAGAGGACAACTCTAGAACCCTTATTCACTAAACACCGAGTTAGCATAAATTACAGACCAGCAACAGGAAATTTTAAAACAATGTCCAATCTAGTTATATTTGGCTCTTTTAGGCAATTTTGTGCAGTTAGATTTTAAAAGCACAGCAAGTCACAGTTTGGCGAATAGACCCCAAATCGTAGCAGGTTTAGAGGATCTGTCCCCAGATTGGCATCAAAGGCTGATTGCAAATTGGACAGTGTGTGATGGCATATGGATTGCAAAATGGAGTGCAGTATCTACAGACGCAGTACAGTTTGGTTGAGGGACCTGCATTTTTATGAATTAGAGGCAGCTGGTGTAGTGTATTCCAGTACGAAGGAGAAGCTGTGACATGACAAATGAGCGGTTCTGAAGCTTTGTAGCATTTTGTGTCAGGAAATAATGTGCTTCAGAGATGTTTCATAGCTACAGGCAGCAGGACTTATTGAGAAACCGAATGTCAGGAATAAGACACTCAAAGATGACCCCAATTCTCTGAGCTTGGGATATTGATGCTTGTGGCTGTGCGGATGGTGAATACAGCACAGGAACAGCAGAGGACGATGGTGACATCGACTAGAAGGAACTCAACTCCAAAACAGGCTTGAAAGATGTCAATATATTGAAAATGCATGCCTTGTGCCAGAAATACTATTATTGCTATTGAAAGCAAACCGCCATATGTAACATTATATTGCCTAGATTCCTATTACATGATCCTAACTCTAAGCCCGTAACTACTATTCTATTTTTGTTTATAGGGAACCCAAACAAAATGCACATTACTAATCTGATGATAGACATTTAAATGTATACTAACATGAGGATGTCTTTGTTTAAGTCCTCCTTTAATTGACAGGTGGTTCTGTTGAAGCTTTACAGTAGATCAATCTGCAGTCTTTATTAGGGGGGCAGGAAACCAAATACACAGACGACACTGTAGAAAAGAACATAATATGAAAACAACACACAACACAATCAGGGCGGCCATCGGGGTGCACAGGCCATGCTCCTGTTTGGGGCCGGGTGCCCTCTTAGTCCTGCAATGTAAAACATTAAAAATATTTACATCGCAGCACTAAGCCAGCCTCTAGTGTCTGCTACCAGACAGCCACCAAAGGCACTTCCGGGATTTTATCGGACTTTAGGTCTCCTAACTAATGTTGGACATCCTCACGCTCTGCATGAGGGCATCTAGAGTCTGTTAAATCCCCATAGGAAAGCATTGAGTCAAAACTTTACTATGGGCACTTGCTCCGCACGCCCTGCATGCGCATTAGGTCCCCCTGTCAGAGGACGCCATAGGAGGCAGAGCGCTGGAATCGGATAAGTAAAAGCATATCAACTTTTAACATTTTAGAATTTGACATAGTCTAACAACTAAAATATACTGAAATTTTACATGCAATGTACTCTATAAATAATGTCAAATAAGTACATTTATTTTGACACACATAACCTTAGCTGCCATAATTATGTACACATTATTATAGGCAAACTTGTCAAAAAGTTCTTCTATTTTTGTATTTAATCAGGAGATGTTTAGATTGTTTCAGGTAAACTCCCAAACAGTGGTTTCTATTTACAGCTTGCAGCATTAATTAAGCTGCTTTCCTTTTACTGATATGCTGGGAGTTCAGCTAGGGAGACAGAAAGAAACAGTGTGTCTGATTGCCCAGTAATTTCGCAAGGGCTGAATAAAAAAAAAACTTTGATGGCAATAGTAGCTTCTAGTTTCATTTTCATCAATCTCAGCCAGGCCAGAATGTATATGTCCCAGTGCTGTCATGACATTAAATGAATCCTAGCCTGGCCAAATGCTAGTCCTAACCCTAACTCTAGTCCTAGCCCTAATAATAATTGTAAAAGAAATGTGTAGAAAATATATAAAGTAAATATAGAATGTGGTGAAGTGGTATGGGTGCCTACAGTATACCTTTAAGTGCTTAGAACGTGAGACAAGCAATTTTAAAGGAATAGTAAACTCTACCAAAAAAAAAAAGGCATTTTAAAACTACCATTATGCAAAAAAATGCTAAAACATCTAACTCAAATTTAACAATTAGGCTTAATGATTATTTGCTATCTTTCAAACTTTACAATTACAATCACTCATCTGAGCTATTTAAGCTGTCCACGACGATCAAGTTTATTGAGGTGTATTTCTATACCTTGTAGATTGAGTATTTCTTGTGCTAAATTGAAGGCAGCAACCAGTTTCCTTTGTTGAAAATGTAATCCTGACCCAGGCCAGGTGTCATTTTGCTAGAATAGCTCTAGATATTGTGTTATTCAAATGCTGGCAAATTGTTGAGATGGAAAATAGGATTCTACCAATAAGCTGTCTACTTAGCAGTTGGCTAGGAGAGTGATGGTTAACTTTGGTGCTCCAGATATTTGTGAACTACTGATCATGCTTGCTAAGCATCATGGGAAATGTTCACAGTCAACAAGTATGCTAAGGTTAATCGGCATTTTAAAATCACAGGCTTTCTTTTATCAAATACTGACATTGTGAAAGTAAGAATTTAAAACAAATTGAAAGGGAATTTCTCATTTAAGACCAAAGTAGACAAATGAAAGCATAGCCAAGTTAAAGAATATTTCCACTTTGACCATTCTGACCTTAAATATAAAATTCACTTTGACTTCTCACTTTAGTGAATAACCCTGTGATTTATTTAATCCTTCGTGGACCAGGCAGGTGAGCCACAGATGTATACATCTGAGAGCTGCGCCCTCCAGTAGATGTAGTTAAGACAACTTCGGAACTCCTACGTGACGGGGATGCCCCGGAGACTGTATGTGTTCTCTAAACATTGATTGACTGTTTCCTAACTCTTTCCAAAAGATCCATGGCTAGCAAAAAATATCTAACATGAATAACAGGGAACATATGCTTCTTCCATTAATCTCTTCAGCAGCCAAGCAAACAATTGCCAAGTTTCTGCTATATTAATTCTTAAAGTAAATCTATCATCGAAATGTACTATGATCATACTTATGTTAAAACACAAGACAGAAACGATAAACACATGGATATTTATCCTCTCGTGATATCTGACTGCAAGCCATATTATTATAAGCATTGGGATCTGTATCCAAGTGCCTTTCTCACGAAGGAACCTAGGCCAATACTACGGTCGGCACAGATATCTATACTATCCTCCATCTGTCTGAAATCTAATGAGGCAGGGCACCGAAATATCCCAATGTTATGCTTTATTAAACCTTGTGAAGACTGTGAAAGTATACAGTAAAGAGAGAGGTTTGTGTCAACCCAACCACAGACCTCTCACCGAGGGAGGCCAACCAGCAGTCCATCGGGAACGATAAGAGACGGGAGTTCACTAATTACTGTATTTTTGTAGTAATAGTAGACATTGTTAATAAAATAAAGTAGGACAGGTAAACGATGAAGGAGAGGTTTTGATAAGACTGGGTAAAATTGTTAGGAGGTTTGGTTAGGAAAATAATATATAGATTTTGACTTACCACCTGCAGTATGCACGTGAAAAGGTCCTTGTGTGTAGTGTTCCAACTGCTACAAAACAGAACATTTACAAAGGTGGAGGTATAGAACATCCGACGTCGGTTCCGTATCCATTTGTAAAAGATGCGTATTAGCAGTTGTGGACAAGGTAAATCATGGAAAGCAAACATGAACAGACGGAGATGGGGTATCAGCAAATAAAGTAACTTTTCTGACAATCATGTTACATGTAAAACAATTATCTATAGTAGATATATGTAATAGTTATTCATAAAATAGTAAAGTTACATAAAACAAAAAAAGGTATATGCCTTTCATCCATTAACTATAATCATCTCTTTATCATTATTTGTGAAAATGTAAAAACACTTAAAGAAATAAGTACGACCGCTGAGAACATGTAAAATCAACCTTCTAAGAGAATGTCTATCAATGATACGTTTGATTTTGATTAAATCTGGATGTTACTGAAATGTGCATACTATTTCCATTTCAACTAATGAAGTCACATTCAGCTACCCCAACGTATACAATGCCAATTTATAATCGATGAATAAATCAGTCGTAGAATTTACAGTCGTCTTGTATGCATTATATTGCCAAAATAGACGCCTTTTGATAATGCGCATTCAAAATCCGTGAAGATTTCTTGACATTTTGTAGGCAAAATACTTTTTTTTTTCCTTTGGAAATACTAGGGTTTATTTCAAAACAATAATATGATTTCAATGTTATTAATCTACAGTCATCGGTAAGGTTTACAAATAAGAATAAATTTACCACTTAGAACAACAGACTAAAATGGATTTAAACAAAACAATCAATTCAACAATAATTTGAATCGTTCAATCAGTAGTAGCTCTAGAGTGAGACAGCAATCAGGGGAGTAGAGATATCCTCTCCTAGAGTGTTTTTATTTTAATATGCTAATTTAGTATACAGGTTGTAATGGATGAACAGATATTTAGAGGTACTATATTTCCCCCCTCTTCCACTCATGCCAAATTTAAGTTCTTTGTCTACATGTCCAGACCAAGCTCTCTTCGCAGTCTGTTTTGGATTAGGAATGACAGTAGTGGAGGTATAAACATATATACATCGGTGTTGCTAATCTAAAAATTTTAAATAGGAGAAAGTATTATTTCCAAATAGCATTCAACTTAGTTTTATTAGCCATTGGTCCTGCACAATGAATATATTAATAATGATCAGAGTAAAACAGTATTTCAAGACATTTTCAGGATAGTTTCAGAACATATCTAGGTACCCTATTACCCAACTGGCTTTTTGGATTCTGCCAAAAACAAATATTTGATTGGTTGATGGATTGATTGACTTAAAGGAGAACTATCGTGCTAGGAAATCAAGTTGTTTTCCTAGCAATATAGCTCCCTATAGTGCCTTCCCAACTGCGTGACCCCCCCTTCCCCCACACTTACTTTATTCCAGCGCCAATGTCCCTCTGTGCTAATGCGCATGTGCAAAGTGCTCGTATTGGGACTTATCCCATAGGAAAACAATTTTTAATGCTTTCCTATGGGGTTTTGGTAATGCTGGATGTTCACATGCAAAGTGTGAGGACGTCCAACGTCAGTTAACATGCCTAAAAGTTGCCTAACCACCTGGAACTCACTCTAGTAGCTGTCTGGTAGACAACCACTAGAGATGTAGTTCGCCCTTTAATGCAATTATTGCAGTTTATCAAAAACTGCAATAATTACAATTGCAGGGTTAAGGGTCCTGGGACACTGCACCAAGACCACTTCAATAAGCTGAAGTGGTCTGAGTGCCTATAGTGTGCCTTTAATTAATAATAAATAAAAAAACAGCTCTATAAAAATAAACTAATAATAATTTGACTACTTGGCAGGGGAAAAATTATATATATATATATATATATATTTATTTTCTGTATGGGACCCTGCATTGCAAAGTCTTTATCAGTGCCTATCAGTGACCTTCGGACAATGGCTCCCATCCTCGTTTGGACCAAGGCACAATTCTATGAGAGAAAACTTCAAAGGCACACATACTTTGTTTGACCCTTTTTCCTAATGATCTTGTAAATATCACATTTATGTGAAGTCTTACAAGAGAAATGTGCATACTTAAGCCAAACTGACTTATTAGTCTTAATAAAGGGACAGATGGGAATCCAATTTTTTTGCTGACCCAAAATGTTTTTGCTGCTTAATATATGAAAAGCAGAAAAACTAGTATAGACATACACAGTCAAATATACAAAAACATATTTGCCCCTGTTCTGTTCCTTTACAATCTGCATTTCTTAAACCACATTTTCATGCACTTTTTAAAGCTATTTTTGGTTTGCATCTCTAAACATTATATTGTCAGGCCCACACCGTCCCTCTTCGTTAAACATAAAAACATAGAATGTGAGAGCAGATAAGAACCATTAGGCCAATCTAGTCTGCCCAATTTTCTAAATACTTTCATAGTCCCTGGCCTTATCTTATAGTAAGGATAGCCTTATGCCTTTCCCACGCATGCTTAAACTCCTTTACTGTGTTAACCTCTAACACTTCAGCTGGAAGGCTATTCCATGCATCCACTACCCTCTCAGTAAAGTAATACTTCCGGATATTATTTTTATTTGTCAATCTTTCTTTTATTGAGGCATTTGTTAAATGGGGTACAGAATAAAGAGGGGGTGTACGGTTTTCATACAGCTTAGGGTCACGTCAATACAGTACATCATCTCTCATGAGGAACTGCCTCATTTTATATTTTTTAAAGCATTCGATAAGATTACTAACAAGAGTAAAGCATTTATAATAAAGTAGAGAGCCTTAAGCAGTTTACTAAAGCCTCTCTATAAGGTCAAAATAAAGGACATAAACGCAACTTGGATGGGTCATGTAAAATATGCTAAACATTGTTAAAAATAAGGTTGCTTAGGTGATAGTTAAGATTAGATTACATGCTGGACAGGGTTCAACTGCGATTACTTGTGTTGCGTCTGTTTGGGTACATGCTAGGTATCATGCAGTCGGCCCTGTGGAAATGATAGTCGATTACATAGAAGGTACACATGTTTATAGTATTGGCCCCGGGAGTCAGGTCTGTAGTTACATATTCTGCACTGTTTATGTTGGCATGCATACATGTCTAGAGTAGAACTCGATTTTGTCAGTGAATTCTAGAACAATAGCTGGTAGAGCTTTAAGTACTGGAACTGACATCTTAGTGCTTATAAGTGGTGTAAAACACGCTAGGACAATTTGCGTGGTGTAAGACTAGTAAGTCAAGGGAAGGGGAGCAAAAGATAAAAAACTAAACATAACCAAAGAGCAAAGAAGAGGGAGACAGAGACTGTGCCCGCATGGGTGAGACAGTTAAACACAGGTTTCTAGTCTGAACTATATAACTCATATCATTGTGAGCATAAAGCAGTTATAGAGAGAGCCTGTTTTGCCTAAGCATGTTAGTTATAGCATCTGGATCAATCAGTGCATACCGACATTTGAGTGCCAAGAGTGTCCAGCGCAGAGAGGAGGACCAAATATATGACTAACTGCAGGGTTACTCTTCAGAAAAAAGACTCTAAACTTAGATGGAAATATGCAGTGTGTCACAAGAGTGGACAGCTTAATGGGTGATATAGGTAAAAAAGAGAGGATGGTAGAATAGGAGCCACCCCACTTCTAATACCGTCTATAGATAGGGCATAGTCCCATATAGCAAGCTGTGGCCCATATAGCAAGCTTTCCGGTCCCCGACCCAGCAGATCCTCCATCCGCTCTGTCTTCTGGCTTTGTGTGAGTTGCATTCACCGAGTGTGTTCTGTGCTGCTGTGTCTTCCCATGATGCAGCTTTAAGTGGAGCCTCCGGGGACTCCAAGGTCGGCGAGGGGAAGGAATAGTGCCAGCTGTTTGCCGAGGCCTCCCCTTCAGTAGTGGTCCCCTCTCCGGCGCCATACACCCTGCTGGGACCGGCAGCTGAGGTAAGGCAAGCGCCAGCAGTGCCGATGTTATGCTTTGCGTCTTTGTAGGGAGATTGTGGCAGTATCTTGATGGCGTCAGAGCTCGGAGACAGACTTTATGTATAGGTTGAGTAATTGGCCGCCATCTTGGGTATGCCTCGAGGGCCGGTGTCTTGTTGTAGTGTTCAAGATTTGGAGCTTGTGCCGGGTAGCTTGCTCACAGCTCCCCTGCTTGTCTTGTCATCAGACCCGCTGTGAGGGTCCCCGCCGGGGTCAGTGGCGGCCCTGAGCTCTAATGGACTCCGTGGTGCAGGAGCAGTAGGTGAGGTGCCTTGGGTCACCGCCATTTTGCACAGTAGGCCTTGGGTGTTAGGCTCCTCGTAGCTCGAATTCTCCCCAGTGGGGACCGGGATGACCCCCCCGGTCCAAAGGGGGGGGTGAACGGGACCGGCTGGCGACTCAGGAAGTCAGCGTGTGGCAGTTGGAGAGGGAGGCATGGTGGCGGCCGTCCACCTCGCTCCTCTCTTGAGTAGGCCGCAGCCCCCAAAGCTTCGTGCCCCCTCCAGGGGGTCTGAAACTCCCGATCTCAGGGTCTGCTACCCCTGCCGTGGCTGCGTGGGTATCTCGTGGGTTTGTTTTGGGTCAGTATCTTCTGAGTGCAGCCTAAGAGGCCAGATTTCTCCGGAGCCTCTCCTGCATGCGACCGGTCAGCATGGCGGTCCGGCCCCGCCCCCCCCGGATATTATTTTTAAACCTTTGTCTCTCTAATTTAAGACTATGTCCTCTTGTTGTGGTAGTTTTTCTTTTTTTAAATATAGTCTCCTCTTCCTTACATCGCTCTCACTTGCCGCGTCTTTCCCTGTCATCAAATAGATTACCCTGGTCTCTTTTCTCAGCTTGTTTGCCCCCACGGACTACCAGTGGATCTCTTTTTGTCCATCTGAAGTGGTGTCGTGTCCCATCAGTGGCCCATGAATCAGATGAGAGAGACACTTTTTCTTCAGCGTGGCGGATGGGTGGAGACTCAGGGAGGACCAGCCTCCTTAGGCATAAGCATACTGGAGCGGTGCCCTCTTAAAGGGAGAGGAGGTGATCCAGATCAAGTGGTGTGTGTGGGAGGTGGCAGTGATGTGGGGGGTCATGCCTCTTATCCCTTATTTAATAGCATTCCTACTGTCCCTCCTCGCTCAGTTGTACTGTGCTCATAGTGGTCTTAACTTCCTTTCCTGTTGTGCATCTGATTTCCGGTATTTCCCACTCGCCTCTATAACAGTATAAAAACCTGTGCCGTCTGACCCGACCTTCTGAATTCCTGACCACACTTTTGTCTGACCCTCACCTGTGCTGCAATGTCAGTATTATTCTAAACTGCTATATTGTGAACTCCGTCTACGAGACCTGAGATATACTGATGTTACTGCGTTTTTGAGCTGGAGTTCTTCATAAACCTGCAATGTGTCCGGTGTGATTTACTTCCAGAAGACATGCGCACAATCAATTTAGAAAGGAGTAGATAGACAATTAACCAAAGTTTTCTTTGATCTAAATCAGCACAACTACACCAGGTAACTACACCATGTCTAGACCGTGTCTCTAAGCCCCACGGCTGTGGATTCAAGCCATGGTTTACACAAACATCATCTATAGAGTAAATGAGTCTGCTAAGGCACCCTAAGGTTTGTTCCCATTGAACTACGTGCTCCTGATCCATTCCAGAAGCCATTTTTGCTCACTCTTTGTGGAGTAGGTGCCTATGAAAACTAATTTGGGTCCTCACCAACGCTGTAAAAATCTTTTGACCCTATTACTGAGTACCCTAAGAGGACAATGCAGTTACATTAATGAACCTACACACTCACAACAGGTAATAAAACACTACAAACCTTTCTCATCTAATCACTCTGGTCAGAATACATAAATGTGTTCTAATAAGTCAGTGTGTCTGATAAATGATGATTCTATCTGTGAAATATGTCCTGACGGAGAATTGAATCATCGATCCAAAACATTATTCTAATGTTCAAGTTTAGAGTGCCCTGGTTTCAACTTTATCCATGTGACTATTAGTCAAACGTTACTTACAAGCTTCCTCCATAGAAACATAGAAACATAGAATGTGACGGCAGATAAGAACCATTCGGCCCATCTAGTCTGCCCAGTTTGCTAAATACTTTCACTAGTCCCTGGCATTATCTTATAGTTAGGATAGCCTTATGCCTATCCCACGCATGCTTAAACTCCTTTACTGTGTTAACCTCTACCACTTCAGCTGGAAGGCTATTCCATGCATCCACTACCCTCTCAGTAAAGTAATACTTCCTGATATTATTTTTAAACCTTTGTCCTTCTAATTTTAGACTATGTCCTCTGGTTGTGGTAGTTTTTCTTCTTTTAAATATAGTCTCCTCCTTTACTGTGTTGATTCCCTTTATGTATTTAAATGTTTCTATCATATCCCCCCTGTCTCGTCTTTTCCATAACAAAGGAAGAACGAGTTCTGATTTCCTGCAAGTTCATGGAAAGAGTAAAACCAGATGGAGCTTTCACCTTTTAAACGTGATCATAGATATTATTGGAAGTACACAAACAATAAACATGTATGATATCTTTAAGACGTTTATTTATAAAGGGAACTAGTCCGGTATCACTTTTTTTTTTTTTTTTTTTATATAATATCTGTTGATAGGTTGTTTCAAAAGTAAATATGAACATGCTACAGGTATAAGTTCTAATGCAATTTATAACAAATAAATTCATGCAGTATCAAGTAGAGCAGGATTACACCTGATTTTATTTTTTAATTATTTTGTAAGTTATCGGACTACGCAGATTGGTCTTTCCTTTTTATGTCCAATTTTTTTAGGAGGGTTACTATAAATTTATCTTTAAGTTTGATTTGTATGATATGCAAGGCTTTTCAGAGACTGGTCACTGATATCCCATAATGCATTACTCTTGTTGCATGAGGAGGCCACAGGGCATCATGGGGAAAGGTTGGCACCATTACCAAGAAGTGCTTTTCATGTAAATATGTTTAAACCTACCTCTGCTGCATAGCTCACCCTAGTAATTGCTTCAACAGCACTTACCGGGATGACTGAAAACAGAACTGTCACCACCTCAAAGCTCAAAGGCATCTTTAAAATGCAAATTTATTCAGATTTATTTTTAACGCAACCTATATTTGGTTTTTAATTATCTATATAATGCAGCAAGAGAGGACCAGAATAGGCTAGTTTTCATTTACCTTCAACTTATTGATGCTGATAGAACAAAGGTTGCTAAGTTTTGTCAGTGCGGCCATTACAGACTACATATCAGCTGCAGTCCCAGCCCAGAGACTATGGGGCAGGTTGATCAAAGCTCTCTCTTTTAAAAAGTGATGAAAAGTACTAAAAGTGAGACAAGAAAAAAAAGGGAAAACGGGGGCACACCCGGTACATGCATTTCTCAGTAGTGGTGCTGCTGTTAAGTACAATATTTATAAAAAAAAAAATACAGATTAAGGAACAGCACAAACAAAAAATACAGTTTTACATTTTACAGGGCTACTTAAAATCACTTATCTTAGCAAACAAACATTGGTATTCAGTTCCACCATATGGCCATATTGTGTTAAGCCCACCACTACGTCACACTACCCCAGTATCAGTGGGCCCTACAATAATTTTAACATGGGAGAGCAACATGCTAACTGCAATACATATTGCCCAATCTGCTACAGAGACTCCCCTCAATTTTTGCTCTCCCTTTGTCACCATCAAAAGTGGGACAATCAACATGAAAACAAGCAAAACATGCTAGCATTCCATTGGTGACTCTTCCCAATTTAGATTTTTAAGCCACCTTTGACAGAACACTTTGATAAATCTCCCTGAAACTGAGTAAGACAGTTCTAACAAGGATAATGTTACTTTTTTTTTTAAACATTTAAATTTATATGCTATGAAAAATGTGTTTTACCTTTTCCATATTTTGTGCAATGGAAATAGATTACTCCCCCACCGCAATTTTACTAAGTATTTTTGATGTGACTGATCATTTTTACCCACAAGAAATACAGTGTATGGTGTAATGATGCTGAACATCTATACACAGATAATGAGCCCACCGCAGTCTATAATTATGCTGAGTATCTGTATACTCCGATAATGAACACATCGTGCTTTACAAAGCTGCTGAGTATATATCCACTGATAATGAACACATTGAACTGTATAATGATGCTAGGTAGTTCTATCAACTGATAATCAAGATGCTGTGCTGTATAAAAATCCCGTGTAACTGTATAATATCATAATTAGCACACCATGGTGTATACAGATGCAATTTGCACTTTACAGTAGTACAGAGTATTGTAAGCTGTAATAAAATGGAGTTTAAGAGATCGTATTAGAATCCAGCCAAAGATTAGAGTGCATTTGAATAAAGTGTAAAAGTACCTAACACTTGCAATACCTATTTAAGACATTGCGACATTTTTTACATATCCACATCAATAAATATCTTCGAGAAAGCATGATCTATGAATTGAATTAATGTATTCATTCCATGATCCTAGGCTGCAATGAAATATCTGGTTGCCACATTAAGGGGAATAGGATGGATAACTGCAGTAAATTCTTGAAAGTACAGAAAACATACGCGTTGACACAATCTCACTGTACCAGGGGATCCTGGGAAAAGAAAGCTGATTTGCATGAGATATGCTGTCTGCAGCCTTTCAGAAACCATTCGTGATATCGCATTGTGTCTTTAAGCTTTATTAATTAATGTATCTGCCTTTCTGTATATTTCTCTGTCTGTGTATCTTTCTGCTTTCTGCTTCCTGGATGTGTCAAGACAAATGGTAGCAGAGCTAAGGTGTAGAGTATTTGTTTTTGTTTTGTTTGTATATTTTTAGTTTGTTTGTTCGTTTCATTATTTTTTTTAAATCATGCATCTGTTAAGAATTTATATAATTACATACATAATTATTATTATTTCTTTTCATGAGGATAGGGCACAATCTCAGGTTCTTGGAGTGTCTATTATAAGTGTTCTGTTTTGCTTGAAATACACATGAAGTCATTGCAGTGGGTTTGTGCACATTAGTGAGGCCTTGCAATGGCAGGGTGTGCCTTTATGTTTGCTTGCACATTGGCTAACACTATATGTAGAACATTTTTGCCCGTTGCCATGCTACTTATACATTACAGGTGCAATTTAATTAAATGTAATTAGCAGTGGAATGGGTATATTGTAATTAATTCCATTAAAGGAACACTGTAGTGTTAGCAATAAAAAAAACTGTATTCCTAACACCATAGGGCCCTCTGCCCCCCCCCCCCCCCCCACCCCCTCTTTCCTCACAGCCCATCTCCTCCCCTCCAGGCAATAGTTTTAAAAACTCTTTTTACAATAACCTGACTCCAGCGCTGATATACCTGGGCACTGGGTTGGGCTCCTCCGACTCCGACGTCAGTCGATGGGGGAAAGCGCACATTAGGTCTTCCCCATTGGAAAGCACTGAATCAATGCATTCCTAGAGGGATTTTGAAGACACTGGATGTCCTCATGCAAAGCGTGAGGATGTCTAGTGTTGTTAAACGGAGTCAAACTACTTGAAAGGCCAGGAAGCACCTCTAGTGGCTTTATGGTAGACAGCCACTAGGGGCAGGCTTAACCCTAAAATGTAAACATTGAAGTTTCTCTGACACTGACGTCCCTTTAAGTCTTATGCTATAGTTACCAAATAAGACTTGATAAAGGCTCAGAGCTGAAATGTTGTCTCTACTTTTTTGTTCCAAAAAAATGACTGCCTTTTAGAAGAAACCCCAGATGTGCCTGGATATTTATCTTTTCTTTCATAGTTACCAAATAATACCATCTAAACTGTGGAGAATTTTGGTTAATATGGCTAAATTGGAATCATTATTATACTCAGCGTTTTGGTTTTTTTTTCTTCAAATTTGGCTATTCTGGCTAATAATGTAATAATTTAGTAACTGAACTCAACGCAGCTGTATAATGATGCAGTGTATGTTTTTTTTTTCTTCTTCAAATTTGGCTATTCTGGCTAATAATGTAATAATTTAGTAACTGAACTCAACGCAGCTGTATAATGATGCAGTGTATCTCTACACACTGATATTAAACTCGAATCCCTATATTAAAAGTGCAAAGCATCCTTATATGCTCATTGATAAACAGAACACACTATATAACAATGCAGAGTATCTCTATAAATTGATACTGAGCCTGTTAGCTTGTATAATGAAAATGAATATTTCTAGCTCTATATTACCTGTGTAACTCAGTACAGTGATACATGGTATCTGTGTACATGCTTAGCACCCCCCTAGGAAGTGACACCTCTCCCTCCATGCACACAGTGAGGGGCTTATTGATACTGTGGGGGGCTAGATCAGAGCGGCAGCAATTATGAGCTGTGTTAATCATTATTCACTCTGTTCAGATTAGAGAGAAATAGATATGTCAGCAGCCAATCACAGATCAACGTGTTTCTATTTATTTTATACAAGTGTGTATACCACCAGAGTATATAAGGCCCAGAGGAGGCGGGCTGAAGGCTAGCCGGATAGGAGGCATGTGTGGGTGTGGTGGGTGTAGGTGTCACAAGTTGGGGGTGTAGCTTAGGCTGGGGGTTAGGGTGGGGTCATATAAAGAGCAGGCATTTTGTTCCCTTACCTCAGCCATCTTAAAAATTAACGGCTGGTAACATCTTCTCCTTGCTGCCTGTTACCACTGCTTATCCCACGGCCAGGGTTATGGATATTGAGTCCATTCTGTCTGCCCTCCGGGCTGAGGCCCTTCAAGATGGTGGCCGGCACCTGCAGTCCCAGCTGGCGCGGCTGCAGGGTGCTGCTGGTGTGGCTGCTCCCTCTCACACCAACCACAGCGCCCAGCGACGTCGTGCACGCCCCCCTACCCGGTATAGCCCCTCGCGGGAGGGTCGGGTGAGGGGCAGGAGCAGGAGCCCTGTGGCCGGTCCGCGCGGCAGGTCCCATGCGGCCGCGGCCGGCGAAGTTTCCCGTGCTCCTAGCACCTCCTCCCCGAGCGGGGCTCAGGGAGGCCGGCAGGCGGCCACGCGGCGGACGGATGCGGGCCACGCTGCTTCCAGCATCTCTTCCCCTCCGGTCTCGCGGGCTCTGGGGAGCCCTGTTGCCGGTCCGCATGTCAGGTCCCATGCGGCCGGTGAAGTTCCCTGTGCGCCTAGCACCTCTTCCTCGAGCGGTGCTCGGGGAGGCCGGCAGGTGGCCACGCGGCGGACGGATGCGGGCCACGCTGCCTCCGACTCTCCATCCCCTCCGGTCTCGCGGGCTTTGAGGAGGGCGGCCACAAGACCATTTGCCAGAAGGGCACCAACTACCCGATCGGCGCGGGCAGGAGCTCAGGCGGTCCGTGGGTTGCTAACCCCCTCTTCTGGTACGGTGAGTAGGCCGCAGGTCGGCAGGGTTGTTTCTAGGGGGGTGGGGGGTTCTGGGGGCCGTGGTAGGGAGTCGAGATCGCCTAACCCCCATATCAGCCCCCCCCCTGCTCTCCCTTCCCTCTCTGCCTCCCCTGGGCCTGTACCTGTCACTGTTTCAGCTGCCCCTCCACCTGCAGTTGGGCCCTTAGGGGATGGCGCCCACCCCCTTTCCACGGTGCCTGTCCCTACCCTCCCCCCCCCCTCCTCCTCACCTGGCTCCCTCGTGGCTGGGCCCCTTTCTGGTCCTACTGGACCTGCCCCCAGCCCCCTGTCTGCCCCATCAGCTGGCCCTCTCATGGTTGGGGCCCACCCTGGCTTCCCTGCCCCCCATCATCCCAGGCTGTCACTTACCTCTCCAGGCACTCTCGCTGATGGGTCCCATTCTGCCCCTTCTGGCCCTACGTCTGCTGGTTTCCCATCCGCTTCTCCAGGCGCTTTCACGGCGGGGGCGGGCGGGCTGGGTTCCTTTTCACCTATACTCTCTTCACAGATCGACCCTGGTCGCCTCACGGTGCGGTTTTCGGATGCTGTCACTGGTGCAGTCCCTCCTGCGGTTACAGCTCCTGTGGGGCCGTTGCAGCCTAGTGGCCAGGTCATGGGGCCGCAGCTGCCTTCACATCCCATTTCGGCTGGTGAGTATGCTGGTTTACCTGGGTATGTTTTAGGGGGTCTTGGCACAGGGGTCTCACCTGAATGGTCTTCTTTATTGCAAACCATGAAACAATTTTTACAGTCTATGGAGAAGGGCCCTCGCCCGGGGGTTCAGCCCCCGTTGGCCCTAGATGATCAACTGCGGTCGGGTTGGGCAGCTAGTGGGGGGTCAAATCATTTGGGGGTCGTGTCATCCCCCTCGCCTGCCCCTGCAGGGCCCAATGGCCCCGTGGAATCAGTTCCTTCTGTAGCGGAACTTGAGCACCCCAAAGGATCTCCAGATACCGCTACTGCGATCTCTGGGGCTGGGGTTGCGCCCGCTGCGCATGGGGCAGCATACATGTGCTGGTCAGGCCCGCTGGGCCTCCATTTAACTCCCGAATTGCGAACCAAGGTAGAGAAAGGGGAATTTGTCGAAATTTTTTCCTTACTCCCTATGGAGGATCTGCCTCGGGTCGATCCGGATGCAAAAGAATCGGAGAAGGACAAGGAGAAGTTTAGGTATCGGAAGATACCAAAAACTTTCGGTAATTGGATCAGGGCTTTTTCTATCCTGGCTAGTGTAATAGGTGAGAAGTCCCCTGATAAGTGCTCTTCCCTTTTTTGCTACCAGGATACGATATGGAATGCGTGCCGGACTTATGGCGGGTTAGGCTGGTGGCGTTATGATGAACAGTTCCGCCAACGCATAGCTGTTCGCCCGTCACTGAGTTGGGATCAGATGGACATTGGCTTGTGGCTGGCCATCATGACCCGCCCGGCGTCGCATCAAGGGGGCCTCTCGTCCTTTCTTGGGGGGGCCGGCGCGGGGTCCTCGACCGCAGCGTCGGCCAATCAGCGACGAACGGGCTGCTGTTGGCAGTATAACGACGGACAATGTAAATTCGGGGCCAGTTGTCGTTTCAAGCACGAGTGCTCTGGGTGTGGGGGATCACACCCCGCTTCGAAATGCTTTAAGCGGGGCAGGCCTGGCGACAAAGGCGAGACCATGGGCGCTAAGGGCGAGGACGCCAGTGGACGTCGTTGCGATGCAACCGTGGCTAAAACTTTATAGAAATAAAAAGGCGGCCGCCTTACTACTGGAGGGTTTCAAGTTTGTTTTTTGGATTCCCCACCAGGTTCGACCGGCATACAATGCATGCCGGAACTTGCGCTCGGTCAATGACCACCCGGGGGTGGTCAGGGAAAAGTTGGCCAGGGAAGTGGCTATGGGCCGTATGGCGGGCCCTTTCCGCGAATCGCCTCTCCCTGATCTCCGGGTGTCACCATTGGGAGTCGTACCCAAGAAAGAGCCGGGAAAATTTAGGCTCATTCATCATTTATCGCACCCCCACGGGAGTTCAGTGAATGATGACATAGCAGCGGAACTTTGCCGGGTTTCGTACGCCTCATTCGATGCCGCGGTTTGTATGGTTAGGGCTGCGGGACCTGGGGCACTTATGGCAAAAACCGACATCGAGTCGGCTTTTCGCCTCTTGCCGGTTCACCCGGAGTGTCATCATCTCTTAGGTTGTTCTTTTGAGGGGCACTACTATGTGGATATGTGCCTCCCGATGGGCTGCGCGATATCTTGTTTCTATTTCGAATGTTTTAGCTCTTTTCTTGAGTGGGTGGTGAAAACGGAGTCTGGTCACTACTCCATCCTTCACTACCTAGACGACTTCCTGTGTGTTGGTCCCGCACATTCCCCGATATGCGGATACATTTTGCAATCGGTGGCGGATGTGGCCTGTGGGTTTGGTGTGCCACTGGCACCCGACAAAACAGTTGGCCCTTCCCTGTGCCTGTCCTTTCTGGGGATCGAAATTGATTCAGTTATTGGGGAATGTCGGCTTCCGGTGGACAAATTGGTAGATTTACGGAGGGCGGTACGGGAGGTGGGCTCCTTGCGAAAGATCACCTTAAGACGGCTTCAATCCCTCCTAGGCAAGCTGAACTTTGCCTGTCGGATCATGCCTATGGGCAGAGTGTTCAACCGGCGCCTGGCCGCCGCCACGGCCGGAATCTCAAAACCCTCTCATTTCATCCGCTTGACTAAGGCGCTTAGAGAGGATCTGGCAGTCTGGGCTGTTTTTCTAGATGGGTTCAATGGAAGATCCTACTGGCAACAGCCAGAGGTTTCAAATGCAGCGCTTCACTTGTTTACAGACGCTGCGGGTTCCTCGGGTTTTGGGGCTATTCTGGGGTCACAATGGTGCGCGGAACCTTGGCCTGTGGCCTGGGTCGACTCAGGTCTTACCAAGAACATGGCGTTCTTGGAGCTCTTTCCCATCTTGGTGGCGGTTCACCTATGGGGGTTGGAACTCAAAGACAGGCGTGTCGTTTTTCACTGCGATAACCTGGGCGTGGTTCAGGCCATCAATAATTTAACGGCCTCCTCCCCTCCGGTGGTCAGGCTTTTGCGGCGACTTGTTTTGCGATGCTTGTCTCTGAACATGACTTGCCGCGCTGTGCATATTCCTGGTGTCATGAATACCACGGCTGACGCTCTTTCTCGTTTTCAATGGCAGGTGTTTCGGACAGCCTCTCCGGGAGCAGACTTGGAAGGCCTCTCCTGTCCCAGAGAACTGTGGTCCCTTGGCCTGAGCGAATAAGGGAATGGATACGGTCCTCGGTGTCGGAGGCGACATGGGTCCGGTATGGTAAGGCTTGGGGGGATTGGGTCGCTCTGGAACAGGAGTGCGGGGGATACGCTTCCTCTGCTGAACGGGTCCAGGGTTTATTGTGTTTGCTTTGGTTCTGGGAGGCTTGTGGGTGTTCCCCAACTACTGTGTCGGGGAAGCTATCCGGTCTTAGTTTTTGGTTTAACCTAACCCGGGTGCCAGATGTTACTAAAGATTGCTTGGTTAGGCTTGCGATGCGCGGTTGGCGTAAGGGCCCTCGGGTGCGGGATTCTCGTAGGCCGGTTTCAGGGGCACTGCTGCTGGGGATCACCTCGGTGCTTCCGCAGGTATGTTATTCCGCTCATGAAGCCTGCCTATTTCTGTTAGCCTTCACTTTTGCCTTTTTTGGGGCCCTTCGGATCGGGGAACTAGTCAGCCCAAGCAGGGGGACCCCGGGAGGTCTGTTGTTTCACGATGTGTTCTTCGTGAATGGTGCGGTGCGTTTCTTGTTACGACGGTCCAAAACTGACGTTTTTGGAAAGGGTTGCTGGGTTACCCTTCGCACCATCCCTAATTCGTCTGTTTGCCCAGTCGTCGCGTGTCAGTCCTACTGCTCTGTACGCCTGACCGTGGCGGGCCCGCTGTTAATTCACGAGGATGGTACCTACCTGTCTCGTTTTCAATTCCTCAGGGTATTCCGGTTGGCGCTCAACGGGTTGGGAATCCCGAGTGAGGAATTTGGGGGTCATTCTTTCAAGATTGGGGCAGCTACTGAAGCATCTCGGATTGGTTTCTCTGATCAAGCGATTCAGAGGATTGGGAGGTGGGAATCTGGGAGGTTTCGTTCTTATATAAGGCCTACGCGTCTGATAGGTACCCCCCTTGTGTTTTCTCCGCAGGGTCCGGCCGACGGATCTGGCTGATTGGGCATTCCTTCATCTACTGGGCCCACCTGCGGGCAGGGGTACGCCCGGGCGGGACGCGTCTTGGAATCCCCCGGGAGCTGGCTGAGGTCCGGTGGTTTGGTTTTCGGGGCATGCGCTGGGGCCAGCTCTTGCCGGAGGTGGTGCAGTTGGCCACTTTCTTGGGGGCCCCTGATATATTAGTGATTCATTTGGGGGGCAATGATCTTGGGGCGCTGCCCGCGTGGGGGCTTGGGGAGCTGATTAGACGGGATTTAGCGCGCTTGCGAGTACTGTTCCCGCAGCTATGCTTAGTTTGGTCAGGGATAGTGTTTAGGAACTACTGGCGCCGCGCACGGGATCAGGGGGCGATTGAGCGCTGCAGGGTTAAAATTAACAAGAGGGTCTCCAAATTTGTTCTCGGGGTCGGGGGTGTCTCGGTGCGACACCGTATATTCGAGCGGGAAGCAGCGATCTATTTTCGACCGGACGGGGTGCATTTAACAGACGTGGGTTTATATTTGTTTAATCTAGCGCTGCAGGATGCGTTAGAGCAGGCCATGGCGTTAGTTGGGGGTCGCGCCCGCTGATTTAGGCTTAAATGCAGCAGGTGCTAGTGGCGGGTATGGTCCTTGCCGAACCAGTTGGGAAACGGAGTACACCGGAAGAAGGAATGCTGGGTCTGGTCCCTCCCCTAACCTCGGAAAGGTTTTGGTAATTGGGCGTGCCCCCCGTGCCAGTAAAAGGCGGCCAGGGGTTGGCATGGGGATTTGGAAGGCCAAGGTGAAGGCCAGTTATCTTGGACGAGGGGGGGAGGGCAGGTACCCCGGAAGGTGGTACTCTACAGTTGTTATGGTCCGGTTGGCAAGGACCAGTTTGAATTAAAATATTGGTTTATATATTTATACTTATTATATATTGATACTTGTTATTTATAAATAAAGCTGTGGCCTGTTTTTTATACCACACTTATGTCTCTTGGTTTTAATTGGGGGGAGGACGGGGAAATGGGTTTATGATTGTAATGGAATCGCACCACACAATAACCACTACCTGCACACAAGGCCCAGAGGAGGCGGGCTGAAGGCTAGCCGGATAGGAGGCATGTGTGGGTGTGGTGGGTGTAGGTGTCACAAGTTGGGGGTGTAGCTTAGGCTGGGGGTTAGGGTGGGGTCATATAAAGAGCAGGCATTTTGTTCCCTTACCTCAGCCATCTTAAAAATTAACGGCTGGTAACATCTTCCCTCCCTCCCGCCCTTGGTAGTTGATTGTTGTCTTATTGTATATCTCTAACTTTCTTTCTTGTCACAGCTGGCGGGTATGGTCCTTGCCGAACCAGTTGGGAAACGGAGTACACCGGAAGAAGGAATGCTGGGTCTGGTCCCTCCCCTAACCTCGGAAAGGTTTTGGTAATTGGGCGTGCCCCCCGTGCCAGTAAAAGGCGGCCAGGGGTTGGCATGGGGATTTGGAAGGCCAAGGTGAAGGCCAGTTATCTTGGACGAGGGGGGGAGGGCAGGTACCCCGGAAGGTGGTACTCTACAGTTGTTATGGTCCGGTTGGCAAGGACCAGTTTGAATTAAAATATTGGTTTATATATTTATACTTATTATATATTGATACTTGTTATTTATAAATAAAGCTGTGGCCTGTTTTTTATACCACACTTATGTCTCTTGGTTTTAATTGGGGGGAGGACGGGGAAACGGGTTTATGATTGTAATGGAATCGCACCACACAATAACCACTACCTGCACACATGTATATAACCATATAAGACTTGTTAGTTGTGAGTAACAGCATAATGGTTCCCCTTAAACTCAGATGTGTCAGACTGAAAATGATTGTCTTTTAACCATGTGAGTACTGGAGGGCTGCAGGTAAGCAAGGCATTGTAGACAGATGTGTTTCTCGCCCTCTGGCACACAAGCAGTGCAGCGCTCTCTACGTAGTTTTATTTCAACAGATGCGTGTACCGTCCTTGCCATCTATGATTGATGCGTCTTTAGTAGCTTTATATTGAGGTATTGATATTTACTGGACACATTTTGAAGAGGGTGGGATGTAATGTGAAAAGTCAAAGGGTTAAAAAGTATTTTAAAAAATAAAAAAGTCTTGTTTGAGTTTTTCATTCATTTACAAAATAAAAATGCAGTCTGCACGGGAATTTCAATAAAATGACAGTGCAACAAGAACATGTGCATGAGATAAGTTAAGGAATACCTTGTGGCATGCATGCGGCCAGTTGTTGGTAAAATCTGGTAAATGGCGGAAGCTAGAACAGTTTCCATCACTACATCTTGCCATTTCTTGCGATGACATGATATGATTTGTGATACTTGCAAAGGCTGATGGGAACAGATATCTAACTATGGTATCTCGTTGCACATCTGTCATCTATGGAAGATAATGCGGTCTCATGGGATCTTCCATAGAACACCTGTTTGGTAAATCTTACACATGAATGTGAATACATCAGTGACAGGATATGAAAACAGAACAGAAGAACATAGCAACACTACAGACAGAGAGATGTAGGCAAGTAGATCTACCCCACACCCACCCACCTGGATGCCAGCATGGAAGTGCACATGTGAGGAAGGCTGAACTTGATGGACGCAAGTCTCTTTTCTGCTATGTAACTATGTCCCTCTTGTCAGGATCGGGACAGGGATCCAACACGCAGAGTACAAAGAGTGGAAAGGTACGTATACCGGGCCTTAGAATGGCCGGACTAACGTACCGAGAGTAAAGAATAGTCAGAGGCAAGCCGAGGTCGAGGAAACGAGAAGACAGATAAGCGAGAGACAAGCCGGGTCAAGGGATAACAGAGAAACAGGGTAGAACAACGAGCCGAGTCAAAACCAATGAAGCAAACTAGAATACCAGAGCACTGAGTGACTAGACAAGCTAGAACCACGACAGGGCAATGAGCTGAAGTAAGGAGTAAGCTTAAATACCCTGGCTCTGGATGGAAATCACGCCTCTGACAAGTACCGATTGGATATCGGACACTTGAGTGACAGATTGCTCGTGCTAGCGTCATGACGTCACGTATTGAGCGTCCTGCTAGAAAAGGACGTGGATTCCTCGCGGCCGGTGTTTAAGTGACTGGATGAACCGCGAGGAACGGAGGAAACAGCTCGCCTGGACGGATACACCACCAAGTCTCTACCTCCCTTAGAGGTAGAGGCCTCAGGTACCCTGACAGTACCCCCCCTCTCAGATACGCCCACCGGGCGGAATGAACCGGGGCGAGATGGGAAGCGAAGGTGAAATGCTCTGCGAAGGCGAGAAGCATGGACGTCCTCCTGAGGTACCCAACTCCTCTCCTCAGGACCATATCCCTTCCAGTTGACCAGATATTGCAATTTTCCCCTTGAAATTCTGGAGTCAATGATGGAGTTGACCTCGTACTCCTCCCGACCCTCCACCTGAACAGGACGAGGCGAGGAGACCTTAGAGGAGAATTTGTTGCAAATGAGGGGTTTCAACAAGGAGACATGAAAAGAGTTAGGAATGCGTAAGGCAGGTGGCAGAGCAAGGCGATACGCAACCGGATTGATACGAGTGAGAACCCTGTAAGGGCCTATGTAACGAGGAGCAAATTTCATGGACGGAACTTTTAGGCGAATATTCTTAGTACTCAACCATACCCTATCCCCAGGAACAAAAACAGGAGCCGCTCTTCTATGTTTGTCAGCGTGTTTCTTGAACAGCGAGGAACTATGTAATAGAATTTGTCGAGTCTGGTCCCATAATTTCTTCAGGTTGGCGACATGATCATCAACCGACGGTATCCCCTGAGAAGAGGAAACCGAAGGAAAAATCGAAGGATGAAAGCCATAGTTCATGAAGAAAGGGCTAGAGCGAGTTGAATCGCAAACAAGGTTATTATGTGCGAACTCCGCCCAAGGAATCAGACCGACCCAATCGTCCTGGTGTTCGGAAACAAAGCAACGCAGATACTGTTCGATCTTTTGATTAGTACGTTCAGCAGCTCCGTTAGACTGAGGGTGATAGGCAGAGGAAAAGTTCAATTTGATGCCCATTTGAGAACAAAAGGATCTCCAGAAACGTGAGACAAATTGAGAACCTCTATCAGAAACAATCTCTGAAGGGATCCCATGTAGACGAAAAACTTCTCTCGCAAAAATCTCCGCCAATTCAGGAGAAGTCGGAAGTTTGGGTAGTGGCACGAAATGGGCCATCTTGGTAAATCTATCCACCACCGTGAGGATAACAGTCTGTCTTTTGGAAGCAGGCAAATCAACGATAAAGTCAATGGACAAACAGGACCAAGGTTTCTCAGGAATGTCCAAGGGGTGTAACAGGCCACATGGGGATGCATGAGATAGTTTAGTCTTGGCACAAGTCTCACAAGCTGCAACGAACTCCTCAATATCCTTACGAAGTGAAGGCCACCAGAAATCCTTGGATATCAGAGAGTACGTCTTGCGAATACCAGGATGACCAGCTATTTTACTTTCATGAAAACATTGTAAGAGCTCCAGTTGAAGTTCAGGGGGAACAAAGTTTCTTCCCTCAGGAGTGTTTCCGGGAGCTAGATGTTGTGATTTCAAGATCTGGTCAAGTAGCGGGGAATGAATTTTGAGACTGGTATTAGCAATAATATTGCATTTGGGTACAATGGAAGACAAAAGTGGTTCAACTGAAGCAGAGGGTTCATATTGGCGAGATAGCGCATCGGCTTTAGAATTCTTTGACCCAGGTCTGTAAGTCAGAACGTAATTGAAATGGGTAAGAAACAACGACCAACGAGCCTGCCTGGAGGACAGACGCTTGGCCTCTCCGATATAGGACAAGTTTTTGTGGTCTGTCAGGATGGTAACAGGATGTAATGTACCTTCCAATAAATGTCTCCATTCTTTCAAAGCCTTGATAACCGCTAGTAATTCTCTGTCACCAATGTCATACCTGCTTTCAGTACCGGTCAATTTTTTAGAGAAAAATCCACATGGATGTAATGGTTTATCAACACCCAACCTTTGAGATAGAACAGCACCTAAACCAGTCTCTGATGCGTCTACCTCGAGCAAAAATGGCAGAGAAGTGTCAGGGTGAACTAAAATTGGAGCGGAAGCGAAAAGCTCCTTGAGAGTCTTGAACGCAAGGAGAGCTTCAGTAGTCCAATTCTTAGTGTCAGCCCCCTGTTTGGTCATGTTAGTGATGGGTGCAATAATGGAAGAATAGCCCTTAATAAAGCGCCTATAATAATTGGAAAAACCAATAAATCTCTGTATGGCTTTAAGACCTGTGGGTAAAGGCCACTCTAGAATGGATTGGAGCTTATCCGGATCCATCTTAAATCCCTCCCCAGAGATCACATAGCCGAGAAAGGTTACCTGGGTTTGATCAAAGCTACATTTCTCCAACTTGCAGTACAAGCCATGCTGGAGAAGCTTGTGCAAAACCCTCCTGACTTGTTTGTGATGAATCTCAATGTCACTAGAATGAATGAGTATATCATCTAGGTATACAATGACGCACTCTTGCTGAAATTCCCTAAGAACCTCATTAATCAGATCTTGGAATACTGCTGGCGCATTGCATAACCCAAAAGGCATGACAGTATATTCATAGTGGCCATATCGAGTATTGAATGCCGTCATCCACTCATGTCCCTGCTGGATTCTCACCAAGTTATATGCCCCTCTGAGGTCTAACTTGGTGAAAATTGTAGAGCCCTTCAAACGATCGAAGAGTTCGGTGATCAAGGGAATCGGGTAGGCATTTTTAATGGTTATCTTATTCAAGCCTCGATAATCAATACAAGGTCTCAAAGAACCATCTTTCTTTTTAACAAAAAAAAATCCAGCCCCGGCAGGGGAGGAGGACCTCCTGATGAATCCCTTGTCTAAATTTTCGTGAATATATTCCTCTAGGACTGAGTTCTCCTTTATAGATAATGGGTATACATGACCTCTGGGAGGCATGGTACCAGGGAGTAGGTTAATTTTGCAATCAAAGGACCTGTGTGGGGGTAAGGTATCGGCTTTCTTTTTGTCAAATACTGCCTTTAAATCTAGATACTGAGACGGAATTTGTGTCTCTGTAGGATTGTCAGAGGTATTCGATGTATTAGTTAATCCAAGAGGTAAGACCTTCCGCAAGCATTTTTCTTGACAATTCTCTCCCCACGAAACTATCTCCCCTGATTCCCAATTAATAATAGGGTTGTGTCTCCTCAGCCAGGAGTACCCCAGAACTATGGGAATAGACGGAGAAGAAATGAGCATCAAGGATATATCCTCTTTATGCAGGATGCCAACAGTCAAGTTAATCGGTATGGTTTCATGAAAAATAACAGGCTCAAGTAACGGTCTACCATCGATGGCCTCAACAGCCAGAGGTGTCTCTTTTAACTGGGATGGAATAGCATGCTTGGCAGCAAAACCCTGATCTATAAAGCTCTCAGCAGCTCCAGAATCGATTAGTGCCATAGTCTTAACTACTCCCTTCTCCCATTTTAAAGAAACGGGTAACACAAGCCTGAGCTCCTTGTAGTTGTGAATAGAGGACAAAGTAGAAACACCCAAGGCCTGTCCTCTAGAGGAACTTAGGTGCGAGCGTTTCCCGAACGATTGGGACAATTTAGGCGTAAATGACCCCTGACTCCACAATACATACATAAACCCTCCCTTCTCCTGTACTGTTTCTCCCTTTCAGTGAGATGAGTACTGCCTATCTGCATAGGTTCAGGAATACGTAAGTCTTCGAACTCAGAGATTTGAAAGGTAGGCGCTAGTTTAAAGGAGGGTCTACGGGTCCTATCTCGAGTGTTCTGCCTCTCTCTTAAGCGTTCATCAATACGAGATATAAAAGAAATTAAATCCTCCAAATTTTCAGGGAGTTCTCTAGTAGCGACCTCGTCAAGAATTACATCTGATAACCCATTCAGAAACACATCTATATAAGCCTGTTCGTTCCACTTAACTTCTGCCGCCAAGGATCTGAACTCTAGTGCATAATCCACAAGTGTTCGATTGTCCTGTTTAAGGCGCAACATTAATCTAGCTGCATTGACCTTTCTGCCAGGAGGGTCAAAAGTTCTTCTAAACGCAGCTACAAAGGCATTATAATTATAGACGAGTGGATTATCATTCTCCCATAAAGGATTGGCCCATCTCAAAGCTTTTTCAATGAGCAGAGTAATAATAAATCCAACCTTTGCTCTATCTGTAGGATAAGAGCGGGGTTGTAGTTCGAAATGGATGCTAATCTGGTTTAGAAAGCCACGACACTTCTCCGGTGACCCGCCATAACGTACTGGTGGGGTAATACGGGAAGAAGCACCTACAGTGGCTACCTCTAGACCTGAGACTGCAGGAGAGATAGAAGGAGTACGTGTCTCCTCAGGTGGATTACTAGCACGAGACAAAAGTGCCTGTAGTGCCAAAGCCATCTGATCCATCCTATGTTCCATGGCGTCAAACCTGGGATCCGAAGAACCAAGCTGACTGTTTGTACCTGCAGGATCCATTGGCCCTGTCGTAATGTCAGGATCGGGACAGGGATCCAACACGCAGAGTACAAAGAGTGGAAAGGTACGTATACCGGGCCTTAGAATGGCCGGACTAACGTACCGAGAGTAAAGAATAGTCAGAGGCAAGCCGAGGTCGAGGAAACGAGAAGACAGATAAGCGAGAGACAAGCCGGGTCAAGGGATAACAGAGAAACAGGGTAGAACAACGAGCCGAGTCAAAACCAATGAAGCAAACTAGAATACCAGAGCACTGAGTGACTAGACAAGCTAGAACCACGACAGGGCAATGAGCTGAAGTAAGGAGTAAGCTTAAATACCCTGGCTCTGGATGGAAATCACGCCTCTGACAAGTACCGATTGGATATCGGACACTTGAGTGACAGATTGCTCGTGCTAGCGTCATGACGTCACGTATTGAGCGTCCTGCTAGAAAAGGACGTGGATTCCTCGCGGCCGGTGTTTAAGTGACTGGATGAACCGCGAGGAACGGAGGAAACAGCTCGCCTGGACGGATACACCACCAAGTCTCTACCTCCCTGAGAGGTAGAGGCCTCAGGTACCCTGACACCTCTGAGAGGGATCTTACACAAAATGCAAAGAACCAACAAGTGACAGCCCCACTTTCATTTGGAAATAAAACTAGTGACCAGCAATTACAAATGTGGACCTCAATTTAATACGGTTAGATGAGCTTTTCAAATTATTTCATATTTTTTGGATAAAGTTTTTAAATTATTTAATGTAATGAAAAACATTTTAATTTTGTAATATTTCGATTTTTATATATATATATATATATATATATATATATATATATATATATATATATATATATATATATATATATATATATATATATATAGATATAGTGATATCATATATTTTGGGGATATTTTAATAGTTTGAAAAAAATATTTTAAAAGTTTATTTAAAAATATATCAAAATATTAAAATATTTTTTATATTAGAAAATCATTTTAGAAGTCTAACCAAAATATTAAATAACTTGAAAATGGTATTTAAACACTCACAAGTTAACAGTGCTTGTTCAAGTCTCTACAAGCCTTTCCTATATGGTACACATCTTAAATTAAGAAATTAACACTTAACACTTAAAGGGACACTATACAATAAATACCTTGCAGGGTTAATTTCACCTCAAGCGGCTTTCTACCAGACAGGGTCCTTACTTTTGGTCTGCCAGCTGACACTGGATGTCCTCATGCTTTGCATGAGGACATCCAGCATCAGTTAGAACCCCATAAGCATTGATTCAGTACTATCCTATGGGGAAGTCCTAACATGACAGTCACATCGCATGCTCATAAGGCTCTCCCTGCCGGTTGACATCGGCGGAGCAGGAGCCTGACACAGCATCAATGGACATCGATGCTGGAATCAGGTAGGTGACATAAGGGATTTTAACCTTTTCAGTGGACAAGGGTGGTGCGAGGTAGGGGGCAGAGGGTACTACGGTGCTAGGAATAAAACCTTGTATTCATACCACTATAGTTTCCCTTTAACCTTGCAATGTAAACCATTGCACTTTTGCAGGACCTGCAATTCTTACATTGCAGAATTAAACACACCCCTAATGGCTGTCTTCCTGACTGTCACTAGAGGTGCTTCCTCTACATTAACAAGATGTAGCAACTAACCAAATACAGTCATAGGAGAGAATGGAATTCAATGCTTTCTTATGAGCAGTATTTGACATGCATGCATGTTATGTCCCCAATGCTCCTGTATGAGGAATATTTGATTAGACCATCGTCAAGAGAGTGACGTCTGCCAGATGATGTCGCAGAAGGCGGAGGCGACAGCGACATCGAGGGAGTCTCAACGCTGAAAAAAAGTAAGTAAAACTTTTTTTAAATTATTATTTTTAATTCGCATGGGGGGCCCTCTGGTCTAAATATGGACTAGGGAACTAAAGCGTTAAGAATACATCTTTGTTCCTTTAAGATCAGATTTAAATTCCGTTATGAATTTGAAGCATTGTGGAGTTCAAAATCACAATGTTTTAGATGTGACAGCATTCATCATGTCATCATCATGAGGGGATATGCTATTAAATGTATCTCTTTCTAATCCCACAGGCCTAAAATAAATAGAGAATCTCAGTGCTGAAAAGAAAATGACATTTTTAAAAACATAAAAAACAACAAACAAAGAAAAAAAAAACTCAGCAGCTATGTGATTTACAGTGTTTGTTTTTTAACAATAAATTCTGTATGCTATGAAAATGGGTGGGTGGACTGCCATTTGATAAACAGCCTAATTAATTGGTGTTGGTATTATTATGTAATCCACAACTCACAAAATAATTTGTGTTTTTCTTTTTCACTCTATCGTTTCCATTTTTGTTTTGTCTTAATGATGTCTTGGAAAAATAAATAAGTACAGGCTTATGTAAATGTATTGATCATATCCATTTTTAAATACTGAAATATATGCATTATTTTGATATTACTTGAATTGGTAGCTATCTGTCACGATAAGAGACATCCTTTGGGGTATATAAATTGGGTCAACTTCCAAGGCACTATAGCTAAGGAACGTCATTGCTAGATCACAAGAGGGGCACTAGTGAGTGGCTGGAAGTCAGAGGATGCCATTTTGTGTCTCAGTGTCCTTTACTGGATAGGCATTTTGTTGCACCAGTAGTGGAGGCTGAAGTCATCAGGGATAGATATATATAATCAAAATTATTGAACCCCTATTGAAAGTCAGGTTTATTGTCAAAATTTAAAGACTTTCAGCTGTGTGCAATTAGCAAATCAAACAAAAGCAGTTGAAATAGCAGAACACAACAAATGCTTCAAGTGGTCTCCCCAAATTCAACCGAAAATGCAACTTATAATGATTTCGCCAGTCTCAAAAAAATATTTCCACCTGCTGCAAATGAGATATATAGCCAGACACCAGAGTTCCTGAGGAATCTTAGCCTATTGCTCATGAGCAATGGCCTCCAGTTCAGTAATATTTTTGGCTTTGCGTGTTGCAACCACCTGTCTCTAAAAATATGTGCCTGTGTCCCAATTAACTGTTGTTGTTTTACCATTCACCAAGTGTCGTCTGTTTTTTGGGGAAAAGGCTATAGTTACTTCAGCTCTGTCTTTGCAGGCGAGAGTGAACTGTGATAGAGGTACTGGAGCCCCGCCAAACTTTGCTTTCAGAAAATTAACCCATATTGTCAAGAAAACCTTGGTTATGGCCAATGGCTTCAACCCTGGAGGCAAAGCACAGAACTAAACCCAGCGGATACCTCGAGCGTAAGAGAGCAAAACAGAATGTGGCTGATCTCTGGTGTATAGAACATTTCTCACAGAAGTGCCATATAGAACAGTGAACATAATGGGAAAATACTACAGCAATTCATTTTTCCATTATGAAAGCGTTCTCGGATTGACTGTTAATTTAATAGAAGATTCCTCATGATAAATGAATTGTGCAGGCTGGGTTGAATTGAGCACCTATTGATCCTACACAAACTGCGGAATTATGTTATAATGTGTCCAGCGTTAACCCTTCCTGTACTTGGTTGTCACACTAGGAGGTACCACATACATGATCCCCTCTCTACCTGTGTCACTGTGTGGGTAGGTCTCTTTCTCCTTCCAGCGGATGTTTATGAGAATGTTTCCTAAGCTATATTTATCTGCAATGATTGTGAGCTCTCCAGAGACAAGAGGGGCTGAAGAGATACAAAGAAAGGAGGGGGTGGTTATGGAATAAAAATTAAAGGGAGGAAAATAAAAAAAACATGAAATAGCATGAGTGTGTCAGGGTTAGAAAGAGAGAGGGGTAGAGAGAAAGTCTTTTTTTATTGTAATATGTAATTTGATGCTGCTATACACTGTGGATGTAGGCGTGCATTATACGTGTTCTTATACATGAATGCAGATGAATAATATATATGTGAGTGGGGAGCTGCATTATAATCTGATGTCAATGGTTTAGGGGGAAAATCCTTCACCTACAGGGCATGTGCAGTGCTCCCCACTCCCATATTGTGTCTCAGAAGCTGCAAACACTGTCTCTGGTGCTGAAACATTTACTGGAAATGGAAAGGAGGAAGCAAGGGAGATGGGGAGAGAGAGTAACGGAGTGAGGGGGATGGAGATACAGGCAGCGAGGGGGGCAGATAGAAAGACAGTATAACATGTGGAGGGTGGAGAGAGAATAAGGAATGGGGGGGAGAATAAGGCAAGCAGTGGGTTAGGAGAAATAGATAATGAAGCAAGAAGTAATGAGAGAGGGGGGATTCGGTTCAGCTAAAGCTTCCTCCATGAATTCGAGAGGAGGATGTTGCATGTGTGTTTTGCAAATGGTCAATGGTGGAATTAAAGAGGCATTAAAGGTCAGGTAGTGAAGTAGTGTCCATTGCTGGTAAGATGAAGCAGGAATTAGGCCAGTGTCACATGTTGCAGAGCTGGGTACAGAAGACGATGCACAGAACCCCACCATATGCCGTATGATACAGGAGGATAAGGTGCAAAATATCCCAAGAAGGGCTTCTTCTATTGAGTTATTTGTGTGAGGAGCAGGAGATGTAGCATAATAGATACTGAGTTTAGTGTATCGAAGGAGTACTGAGTCTACAAATTGAGTGTGTGTGTTAGAAGGACATAGACAGAGAACTGGGTGTTTATAAACGGCTTAATGCATAAGGTTACCATACCCACCATGCGTTCAGGGACACATATCATGTATATATATGTATGGGCAGTACATGAGAAAGGTTGCCCTTTAGTATGTAGAATTCAAAAGAAGGTGTATAAGGTTAAGAAATTAAGCAATGAAGAATCCTGCAGAATATGCATTATACATACTGCAGGGCAACCATTTTCATGTGTTTTAAATGTGACCAAAATGTTATGTGTCCTGAAACATGGTGGATCTGTTAACCCTAATAATACAGGAATAGCAGAGGTTGTATAATAAATGAGCACTGTGTGTTTATAAACAGCAGCAACAGCAGAGTTAGTGACAGGTTGTGTGTTTGCAAGTTGCATAGAGTAGATATCTGCAATACCTACTCCAGTGAATAGAGGGCAGCACGGAGATGGGGTGTGAGTGCTGGGAGATTTTCAAACCAGGGCAGCAGAGATTTAGAATGGGCATGAGAATTGGTCAAGGAGTTGGAATACATTCTAATTCACACATGCAGAACTGTATTTGAGAGACAGGCATACATAGATCATGCCGTAAGAGCAGCAATTATCTCAGTGGAAGAAATGGATTGCTGGGACTAAGGACTAAGGATAGGAGTGAGTTCCACAAAAACAACAGGCGCTACTCATTCCTTTATGAAAGGCCTCGGAGGAACCGATGTGAATAGTACCAGTGTTTTCTTGAGATAATTATTAATGGCCAGCAGCACATCACACAGTGTTCTGTAACGCATTCCACGAGAGACCCAAATTACATGCATGGCGTTGGCACGACATGCCATTAGCAAATTTTAATACCAGCTCAGTGGCTCATTCTTCAGTTATAATATAATATAAAATAAAATCTGTAAAACAACTTCATTAGTTACTCCCTAGTGCTATAGTGGTCTCCAGGAGAAGGCAGTCCCACTGCCGTGAGAAATACACTGTCTGCAGGTGCCTGAAGTCTAACTAGCCTAATGTGCTTGTTTTAAACAATGGAGGAAAACTGTGACATAGCATGGGGAGTAAGAAACCACTTTTGGGTCTCAACGCAGGCATTAAAAACAAATGAACTAAAACCATGTTTAATAAACCTGAAATAGCAGAGTGTGCAACAGTGTGATGAACCTAGCAAGCAAAGCACTTGTTGCCAAAGCGCCTGGTGCAGAAAGGTTTAAATGGTGCATCGTAATTATCTCATATTATATATATATGAAAGGAGGGGTGTGATAAAGCTGCAAGCGTGGGAGGAGTGGGAGCATTGGAGGAATAGTAGAGAGACCTGCAGCAAAGATGAGAAGATATGGTTGACATTGCCGACGTGTTAAAAGTGCAGAGTATTCCCTATAGCAGATGTAGAGACTGACAGTACTGGGTAAGCAGAGATGGAATAGGAATCAGGAAAGAGGTTCAGCGCTGATAAGAAACAGGGAATATGACAAAAAGGCAGCACACCTTGAAAAAGGGGGAATCCCCTCTGAACCCCTTGAAATACAATGGAGAGAAAAGAAGGAATAAGGGTGCGCCTAAAACAAGTGGAAATAACAAATAATAATATAAGAATAGGAATATAAAAATAAGAGTAGCAGCAGTGACAAATCGCAAAGGACAACTTCCGGGCATGACACTCTGGGGCGGAGTGAACGAAAATGGTAAGAGAAGATATCCTGAAAGGCTGTATGGTGCCGGTGGCTGCGCCGGCAGCGCAACCGCTCAAGACCATACACTTCACGAGTGTATGCATCCCCTAGCAGTGGTGTATCTTGGTTTTGTGCTGCCCTAGGCAGGACAAAACTCAGACACCCCCCCACCCCGCGCGCGCGCCACCCCCACCCGACCCTTCCCCCCTGCCCCGCCTTCTAAATACACACACATTCACTGACAGATACGCATACACTAGCTAACAGACACACACAGTCAGACACACAGTCGGACACACACACACACTAACAGACACACACAGTCGGACACACACACTAACAAACACACACAGTCGGACACACACACACTAACAGACACACACAGTGAGACACACACACTAACAAACACACACAGTCGGACACACACACTAACAAACACACACAGTCGGACACACACACACTAACAAACACACACAGTCAGACACACACACTAAAAAACACACACAGTCGGACACACACTAACAGACACACACAGTGAGACACACACAGTCTGACACACACAGTCGGACACACACACACTAACAAACACACACAGTCAGACACACACAGTGAGACACACACAGTCTGACACACACACTAACAAACACACACAGTCGGACACACACACTAACAGACACACACAGTGAGACACACACACTAACAAACACACACAGTCGGACACACACACTAACAGACAAACACAGTCGGACACACAGACACACACAGTCAGACACACACAGTCAGACACACACACACACACTAACACACACAGTCACAGACACACACTAACAGACACACACACACTAACACACACACACACACTAACAGACACACACACACACTAACACACACACACACACACTCACATTAACACATTTTTTTTTTTAATTTACTCCCCCCCCCATACCTTTGGGAATGCTGGGGGTGGGGGAGGTTCTCCCATTCCCTGGTGGTCCAGTGGCTGCAGGACGGCACTGGCGGGCAGGCTGGGCGGCTGGCGAGGGAGCTCTTCCCCTGAGCTCTCTGCTCAGCTCCCTCGCGCGCCGCCCGCAGAGTGAGGCTGGGAGGCGGAGCCGGAATATGACGTCATATTCCGGCTCCCAGTCTCACTCTGCGGGCGGCGCGCGAGGGAGCTGAGCAGAGAGCTCAGGGGAAGAGCTCCCTCGCCGGCCGCCCAGCAACCAGCCCAGCATGTCTGTTAGCCGCAAGGCTAACAAGACATTTGCCTTGGGCATTTGGGGGCGGCGTTTTTTGCCGCCCCCTGGAAAATGCCGCCCAAGGCAAATGCCTTGTTTGCCTCGCGGCTAATACGCCCCTGTCCCCTAGTGGAACGCACACGCAGTCCAGCAAAGGACAACTTCCGGGCATGACACTCTGGGGCGGAGTGAACGATAATGGTAAGAGAAGATATCCTGAGAGGCTGTATGGTGCCGGTGGCTGCTCAAGACCATACACTTCAAAAGTTCAAAACCCGACAAGGGTTGCTAGACATACTATAACAACAAAATGAAACATAAATATGAATAATATATGCATATAAAAGGTAAGTATAGCAGAATAGAATGTACTTGGAGAGTAATAAGAGAATAATTTTAAAATAATAATAAAAATAAATAATAAAATATAAAAAAAATGGTAATAAAAATATATGTTATATTTACAAAAAATTAAAAAGATTAAATTCTATATTAAGACCTAGTGGGATGAGGGTCTTCAAATTATAAACCCATTCCATTTCTTTACTTCCTAGAGTCTTTTTGATATTTCCTCCTCTCCATGAAATTTCACATGTATCAATACCTATACATTTGAGTAATGTAGGATTTTTATTGTGTATCAGAAAGTGCTTTGATAATGAGTGATTTTCATAACCTTTAGAAATATTACGGTAATGTTCTGCTAGCCTTGTTTTGAGATTTCTAGTTGTCATGCCAACATACTGGAGTCCATTTTGGGATGGGAGGTATTTAAAAATTTGAACTCATGTTTAGTTAAAATATTCTGTTCTCGGCCGTTTTTTAAAAATGAATTTAAAATTACTGGTGGGGTCTTTGTCTAATTTTTCATAGACATTAGGGTCATTTAATTGTCTAATCGCCTCTTTAATGTGCAAATCTTTTGGTAATATAACCACGCCACCTCCTTTATCGGCCGATTTGATAACAATGTTCTCATCATTTTGTAATTCTAAGAGTGCATTCTTTTCTGCTTTAGTAAGATTATTTTGCCTGTAATATATATTAAATATGGAGTGTGACCTGTATGGGCTGGAACAGCAGACAGTGCAAATGTTCTGTGAATATAAAGTATGTATAGCAGAGTGTGCTTGAGGATGGAAAGTGTTGCCTGCACGTTGGATGTGAATTCATGTAGAAGTGTTCTATACTAGAGGATGGGGTAGTGTATGTACTGTAAGTGAGTGTCTTGTAGCAGATTGGACTTACGGAATTTTGGGTCAGTGTCTGCATAACAGAGTCTGCAAAGATGATGGGGTAGCCCTTACACTGTGTTGAAGGTCATGATGGAGAGTAAGGTGGTGCGGTCTGTGCTGTGTTTAGTGCTGGTCAGGGCTGGTGCAAGGATTTTTGAGTACATAGACAAAGATGCATTTTTCCACCCCCCAAAAATAACATCTTCACCTGTGTGCCTCTTAACCTCCCTTGTGTGTTTCTTATCCCCTCTTTTAAATGTATTTAGAGTATCTTATCTCCCCCCTCTTTGTATCATTTTGTGTGTCTTACTCCTCCCAGCCCCTTTGTGTGACTCCTTCTCTCCCAGCCCCCTTGTGTCTTTTACACCTCCCAGCTCCTTTGTGTGTCTCTTTTTCACCTTCTCAGGCTCTGCTGTGTGTTTCTTTCACATCCAACCCATCTCCCCTCCCCATCCATTAGTGGTCCCCTCCTTTCCCTAGCCTAAGTGTTTCTCCCCCTTCTGCTCCATGTGCATTCCCCACCCCCTTAGTGGTCCCCTCGCCTTCCTAGTGTGTCTCCTACCTCTCTCGTAGCGGATCTCCATACAGGAGCTTCAGTTTTCTGTACCCAGCTGGACTGACAGGAAGTGCTCTCTCAGTGAGCATCTCCTATCAGTCCGGCTGGGTACAGGAAACAGAAGCTACTGTACCGTGCTCTGCTCTGCCATGCTACACTCAGTGGTGTATACACACTGACAGTCACGCACACTCAATGACAAAACACACAGACGTCACTCATTTGACACACACTGGCAGATATGCACTGACAGTCACACACTCACACTCAATGACAAACACACAGACGTCAGTGACAGGCACACACTCACTGATCTGACACACACTCATTAATTGACAGACACACACACTGACAAACACTCATTGACAGACACACTGATAGTCACACACAGACTCAATGACAAACATACTCTCACTGATTTGACAGACACTCACAAACACACACTGACAGACACACAGACACACTAACAGACACACTCATACACACATACACACATACACTTACATGCACACATACACTCACATGTTCACACATACACTAACAGCACATACATACACTCACATACACACACATGCACTCACATACAATCACATGCACACATACACACACACTCACCCACATACATACACATACACTCACTCACAGACACACACACATACATTCATTAATTATAATTTTTATAATTAAAAAAATTTCACCCAGCTTCCCTACCTGGAGAGCTGGCATGGATCTATCCCTGGGGTCTAGTGGGGCTGCTGGGAGGCGTGTGGCTGTGGTAGAATCAGAGGCGGCGAGGGAGCTGTGATTTCCCTGCTACGCTCCCTTGCGCCTCGCGGGCTGTCTACTGATGCTGGGAGATGGAAAATTACATCATATTCCAGCTCCCGCACCATCAGCAAACGGCACGCGAGGTAGCAGAGCAGGGAGATCAGAGCTCCCTCGCCGCCTCTGATTCTACCACAGCCGCACACCGAGGACCTGGTAGAAGGGAGCGCTTCCCTCCTGCCGGTGACTAGAATCTTGCTCTGGGGTATGAGGTAGGATGGTGTGGTGTTGATGTGTTGCTGTCAAGGCCAGATTGGGGGAAAAAAGGAGCCTGGGGAAAAAAAACATAAAATTGAAAATTGTTTCTGTAACATGAAGGACTGTACTTACAGGACTTTAAAGGTTAGAGCTGCTACCCTCTGCCTTCCTGGTCTGCAAGTCTGGATTTATTTGCTTGTCCTCAGGGTGGGCAGACTTAAAGGGAAACTATAGTGACAGAGCTTCCCTCTCTGTCAAGATTCCCTCCCCCCTGCTCCCGGTGATGCAGAAGGAGTTAATAATCCCTTCAGTCACTTACCTGGGTCCAGCGCTGATGTCCCTCGGCGCTGGCTCAGCTCCACCCATGCTCCTTTCACATCAACTTCAGCCAGTGGGGGACACCTAATGTCGTCGTTAGAAAAGGACATGGATTCAGAGTGCCCAGCATCATTCTCAGAATGGCACGTGTATGAACAGGGGGTGGTTCATGTAATAATTGATGCCAGAATGACACTTGTATCAGGAGGTGTGATCTGCATCTATAACACTGCCAGAAGGTATGGCTTAAATCCTGGAGGCAAAATACCCAACTAAACCCAGAGTTAGTACCTCTGACATCCACAGGTAACCTTACAAAAAGTTACTTGTCACTGCGTTTCAGGAGGGTCCAGGGCTCACTCAGCAGGGGTGAATTTCTGTTGACCAGGGCTACATTTTTCAGCCTGTGTAAGGGTATGCTGCTAGATGTAGACATTACTGTACTGTGGATGAAGGCCTATGTAGCTGACCATGCTTTATAATGTGATGAACCTGGAGGTAAGTGCCTGTACAGCAGAGCATGGTGGGGATGGGGAAGTTACCGTAGTGGAAGGTGCGTTGTATGATGGAGATGTTAGCGTACTGTGAGTGAGTGTCTGTGTAGCCGAGTGTGAGAAAGGATGGGGTAAAATTGTTATTCTATGACTGACAATAAGGACTGTCTAATAGAACAATCGTTGGTCAAATATAAACCTTTCATTCAACAAGTGCCCAAAAATTAATATTTCCTACTGTAAGTATTATCATATTTAAAGGACTCACTGAATAGTCCAGAAGAACCCCAGGGGTATATGTGGCGTTGCTTTAGGAATGTGTGTTCTAGACTAGAGGATATCCTTGGTGGTGGCTGCAGGAACAGTGGTGATTTTAGCCCAGCGAAGGAGAGAGGTGGAGAAAGGTGTGTGAGAGAAAGGCTGCGTGCCAGGATTAATAAAGAAGGGGGAAGGGAGCCTGAAATCAGGAAATGTAGAGCATGGCAGGGATATTAAAAGACAAGAGGGAGATGGAAAAAAAGAGAGTATGGATGGAGAGCGACTTAATATAAAGAAAAGCCAAAGAAAAACGACCCTGCTGATATGATATGCAGCTGGACATCTATTACGGTTTATCTAAATGTAAATAAGGGCAAACAGACAGACACACACAGAATGACAGAAAAAAAAATCATATAGATTCATTTGGAGAGTTGGGAAAATATCAATATACACACACGAACAGAATGACAAACAGACAGAATAACGAACAGACACCAGTCAGATACATAGATGGGTGTTAGAGAAAGACAGACAGACATAGAGGCAGACAGACAGACAGAGATAGATACATAGATATATAGATAGAGATATGTGTTTGCTGGGAAACTAACCTGGTAATAAAGTAAAAGGGAAGAGTGGGTTAGGAAGGAAGACATGATGGCAGAGGGGGAAATGGATGGGAAACACAGGAGATGAGGGAGAGCTGCATCTGGGAAGCCACGCACTAATACCATAGGGGGAGGGTAGAGCGATGGAGGAGGTACAGGGTGAGAGAAACTGCTTTACATCAGCCTGCAATCTCACACATATATAATAAATGTAGTCTGTCACCACCTTTACTGTGAATGGACATGAAGGACTGCCCTTACTTGTCACACAGTCTGTGCCTTCCAACATGGCAGATGCTGAGTCTCTTTAACCCTTTCCATAACTAAACCTTCTGATAAATCTCTGGTTGGCATACACACACAAATGCACACAACACACACACACACACACACTTGCAAACATACATAAAAAACAAATACATATAGGTTTCGTGTTTGGATGACGATAACACAACATCCAATATGCATCTAAATTTGTTTTCTTGTTTGTAACACTTCTTTTAAAACAAACATTTTGTAATATGCGTTTTATTATAAGAGGGAGTAAAAACATTGGAAACAGAACCGTCTATATACCCATTTGGAGGAATGAGCAGAACCAAATGTTACAAATGTATTTATTTTTCCTCTTCTTGCGTGTGTTTTCACATAATGGTTCAAGAAGGTAGTTCCATCCCCTATACTTCGTGGCATTTTCTTGGGGGTGCAGATATATAATGTATTAAGAATTTCATTAAAGTGTTAATACATTTATCTGGATGCTTTCCTTGTCTTACAGACCTCCTTTGCCGGCGCGGTGATGTTACAGAGGAGTACTCATTGATTGGGTTGTGCAGAGCGGTATGGCGGGGGCCTGGCTGGTTCTGTGGGGTCTCTGTTCAGCCGCCATATTATTGACTTCTTCCACTCAAGGTAAGAAACCTCTTTTTTTTTTAGCATTTTTCCTTCTCCTAAATTTCCAAATTTTTTCGCATTATCTGGACTCTGGACTTGTATTTATTTAAACGGTTCTTATACACTGCTCCTATCCAGAGTGCTTTACAAATTATGCTAAAATAACATTGGTAATTGTAATAAAAGGAGAAGAAAACTCTGCCTGTTAGCTTTAAATCTAGAGGGGAATTATATATTTAGACACAAGGTTGTGGGGAATAAAATAAAATTGTGAAGTAACAGAATGCATACACGATTGTGCTACTCAGTCTGTAAGGAATTCACTGTGATTAGCGGACTGACTTTTCTCTGGTTATGCCCCGGAGGCTCCTGGTTTGAATGCTGATTGTTGAGCCTTCTGGTTTCTATGGTGAATTCACATCCACGACCCACCTCATGGAATCTGAAAGTCCTCATCCAGTGATTGATCTTAGACAGGGTTCTGGATCACTGATTCTTCAATGCGTCCTGCTTTGGTAAATGATCACTGCAATGAGGAAACTCTGATCAATTCATTTTAATGTATAGAATCTATCAGTGACGTAATTCATTTTTATTGTGCTAGGCCCAGCCAAGCCTATTAAAGCAAATATATGGATTATTACCCCTCACATGCATCGCACAGATATGCAACTATATAACATGTATATTTGATGTCCTATGTCTTGCCTTATGCCCTTACCATTCATGTCGGCCTCTCCCTGTCATTTCAGCTCTCCCCTTTTGTCTCTCTTATGTCTGTCAGTCTCTCCTAACACGTCTCTGTGTCTGTATCAAACTTGGTTTTGCTTTGTTTATATAAAACTCTCTGCTGCTCCCAATCCCCTATTGGGGAATCTCATACATCTATAGAACCTTTACATCTAAGGCATTTTACATTCCCACCTGCTAATCTCATTAGCAAGATTTTTATTTCTAAATTATATTGCATCCCCCCACCCTCTCCCCCCTTTCCACTTGCCTACATTTCCTTGCAGGAAGGGGGCTTATTTCTGTCGGTCTACTAAAGGAAACACACTTTTGCCCTCTTGGTTTTCACTGTCTCTACTCACACACTGTGCGGGACCTTTAACATAGACAGCACTGGGACGTGGCATCAGTCATATCCCTGCCTCATCATCCGGAGGCCATGCACAAGAGAACTGAGGCAACAAATGTTTTGCTTCCTTGGTCCTCTGAAAAGCACTGAGAACCCGTCTGTTAAAATTAACATATGAGGCTGGATTCTCTTCGTAGAGTAAGGATTTACCCATTTCTATATTGAAGTCTATGAAAAAATTTCTAATCGGTAAGAGAAGCCACGCCATAGCCTGCTGTACTTTCCATCTTGGTGCCCTAGGCCCAAACAAAGTTGATCTAGTAAATGAGTCATTGGTGCTCATATCGTCCTAACGCATGAATGCACGTAAAAATATTGGATTCCCGTTTGTAATAATGGTTTCAATCCACATACAATCTATTTCTATATCAGGGTTATTCCGAAGAGAAGTGATTTGTCAGGAAATCAAAGTGAATTACAAATTTCAGTATAGAATAACTGCTCTTTTGGGCTAAAATGTAAAAATGTGAATGCCCAACAATTCACGCTTCAGCGAAAATCCCTTTTTACATTCATCGTCAAGCTACCACCATTTCTCACTAGTCCTGTCTTACTCTGTCTATTCTTTCCCCAAAACGTTATTAGTTATTGTGATGGTTCTATAAACAAAAATGTCACTTCAAATGATACATTAGAATTATAAAATGCATAGTAAATCTTATGTTCGTGAAACAATACTTAATTATATTTTTAAAAAAAAATTAAAAAAAGATTAGCTAACCTTATCTATGAAACCCTTAAATAAGCTCTGATGATGCAAACTGTCTTCTATGGCCACATAACAGTTAATCAGAGGTCACAAACAGTTATGTGATTTAAAATAAACATATTTGTTCATGGAAAGTACAAGAGTTTCTAAGAAAGCATATTTAGACAAACAACATCATTAATACCAAGAGACTATCAAAAAAAAGCCTGATAAATTTCTGGAGTTGCACAACCCGGGTTGAGTTATAAATACATATATTTAAAATTTGGAATATCCCTTTGAGCACAGTCAAATTCATTATTAAAAATTATAAGAATATGTTACAACTGTTATTCTGCCGAGAGAAGATCGTCCACCAGTACTCAGTTACCAAGTAAGGAGGGCATTGGGTCACAAGGCAACCACGAGGTCAATAGAAGCTCAGAAGATGCAGATATCTGCAGCTCAAATTGGAAAAATATTGTTGGGATAAATATTACTTTGATGTTGCATGAAGCTGGTCTTCATGGACATATGGCGAGAACTAAACATCTCTATCAAATGCCATTAGAAGTTTGCCAAACGTTCAAAACAATACATTTCAGTAATCCATTTCATTTTCGGGTGCTAGAAAACTTAATTAAGAGTAGAGAGGAATTAAGAGTAGATAAATTGAGCCAAATACTGGAAGTAAACTTACTGCATTACACCAAAGCTGGGATGGAGGTGGTCATCTTCCAGCAGAATAATGACCATAAACACACTTTTAAAGTTACACTAGAGTTTTCAAAGAGTTGTCAAGGATTTGAAGGTCATAGCATGGGCAGTTCAAAGCCCAGGCCTCAAACTAATTGAGATCTGTGCAGAAGTTTAAAAACTGCTGTATTTCAAAGTTCAAAACAAGTCAAAAATGTTGCCAATAAAAATGATGAACAATTGTAACCCAAAAGACTCACAGTTGTAGTTGCGCCAAAGTGGTTCTAATAGGTATTGATCTGAAGTGCAGGGGTGGGGGTGAAAATGTATATATATTCAAAACTTCAAAATGTTTGGGATGCTTACGAGAAAAACAAATGGTACAAATTCCAATAAAATCCATTTTAAATTTGGAGACTGAAAACATCCGTGGGAATGCAAATTACACCAACAGCCAGTTCAGAAAAGCTTTTTGTTCATGTTTGTTATACATGTTATGGGTGTAGGGGGTACTCTTGTAGATTTTATGCCTTGGGACATTCTGAACAGAAGAAAACATCCCTGACATAAAACTAGCCATTGTGTTTCTGACAAAAAATGTGATATAAAACCTTAATAGACTAATTTGCCATTCTTAAATTACACTAGAGAATTAAACACAAGTAAACAAAGCATCAAGTTCACTGCAGCCATTAACATTTAGGAGACGTATTATGTTATAGAGACTTATAGTGTTGTATACAGTTTTGTGCCTTTTCTGGTGGTTTTGGTAGTTTTTAGTGAAATTTACTAAAACATATAAAAAAAAAGTGTATGTTGTCTCTTTTGGGCCGCCTTCTTTTGAATACACTCATTGTTTTGATGACATATCAACTTGATTTATTTCTTTTTCCACTACAAAACCATTCTATTTCACTTTTTTTGGTAGCTTTTTCTAAAATGGATATTACTTTACATAATTGTTAAAATAATAATAATAATACGGTAATAATAATGTAAATACGGACAGATTAAAGCAAAGACACTTTTTTGAACACTGTTACATTTCTCCCATGGTTTTTCAAACTGTTTTAAACTTCACATATGTGGTGCTTGATAAAAAACATTACAGCACCCATTGCCAGTCTCTTGGAGAAGCTGAATTCATTAAAGGTAATAGAAACTAGATCTGCATTTCTACATTAAGTCTGTTATCCAGAAGCCATTTGTCTTTATTCTTCCATCGGTAGCTAAATCCATCATCTGCAGGTTTCACTGGCCTGACAAAGGGGACCACGACTCCACAAAACAGAGCTTAGGTGACTTTTGACAAGGTGATAGCAAAGTTTAGGTCAAAATAGCTGAATTGGATAAAAAAAAAGTTCAGCCGTCTTTTTTTGTTCTCAGCTAGACTATTTCGGCCTAAATGTGTATCTCCATTATCACTTCTCAGCAGTTATCAGTGTAACGAATAAATCTCTCTCTGTATTAATACTGGATACTATCTCACTTCTGAAGCTCTATCCACTCCCCCATCTTTCTTTCTCGGTTTCCATCCATCCTCCACAATATTGTATCTCTCCATCTTTTCGTGTTCTCTCCTTGATTTACTCTCCGATCCCTCTTTCCCACCATCCACTGAATTTAATCATCCCACAGAAAGCTAATTAACACCTAATTAATTCAGGGATCTCTCTAACCTGGGAGTCACGAATGCTTAACATTCACTGGCAGATAAATAAATTGGGATTTTCCTGCCAAATTGTTTTCTACATATTTCAGCCAAAAAAAATAAACATCTAAACTTTCCATCTTACAACTAGATGTATCTAAAGCTATTATGTATTATTATCATTTCATAATACAAATTATTCAGCTTGGTATAATATTGGTATGCAGGACAGCAGTTTATTTATTAAGATATACAGACGCATCAGAAAGTGATAATGAACTTATAGTCTAGAAGATAAAGATAGGTTGAGACTAGACTTGAAGATTTGTTTTGGTCCGAACTGCAATTCATTAGAATTTGTGTCGATAGGGTGATCAAGCAAATTACCAAACTCTTAGCCAAAATGTACGAGAATCACGAACCAACAGTTATGCCCAAGAGCTTACTCTTTTCGTTTTGGTTCATGATTCTGGATTCCTATATATATATATGGTGGAACTAAATTCCCATATTTATTCTCTTAGATAGGCGTTGTATAGTAGCCTTCTTAGTTATGAATTTTTACAAGTCTGAGTGTGCCGTAACTCGTTTTTTCTGTATGAATTTTGGTCACTGCGGCAGCACCTTTCTTACATAATGCAGCTTTCGGGTGTGCCCCCAATCTCTTCTCTGTGCAAGTATATTTGGAATCCAGACCAGATTCCTTTGGGGTTAAATGATCTACAAAAAGTAGATATATACAAATATCAGTAATATTCAAAGGAGGAAAATGATCTGTTATGGTTAAACATAGATCACATATAAGTGACATTAAATGGAGGAATATGACCTATTCAAGTTTGATACAAAAACATGATTGTATAATATAGTTATGAAACATCTGTTTTAGCAACCCCCAGTCAGTCTCTAAAAACATTATCCCAGATTTAGGTACAACAATCTGGTCAACAGTTTTACCAGATTGGAGCCATATTGCATACAGATTAACTCTTTGCAACCGCATATTCTCACAGTTTTATATTTTTTATATAACTATTGAACTATTGAATTGAGTTGTTCTATAGAGAAAAATAATTGTACGCTTTAAAAAAAATTCTAATTAGCTTGAGAGTATGGGAAATTGTTCACTAGGTTGAGAATGCAGAATGAAACACTTATGTATGGTCCTTTTTGTGTTACAACATTTAGAGTTCTTTAATTTACAAATACAATCAAATAGTACTTAACGGTGATGTTTCAACAATCTTGCTGAAACAAGCCTTTTCTATGATGACAAAAGAAGAGAAGATGTAGCGAAAGGCTGAAAAGATTGGAGAAATTACATTGTGTTAAAAACATTTTCTATAAATCTTCATTTCGAGTTAATGAATAATGTACAGAGAATTACATAGAAACGTTCAATAAATGGGGTTTGTTTCCTAAACAGTGAAGTTAGCAAATGCAAAATGTTGGGGGAAAAAAATAGTTGGAAAAAAAAACATAATTTTATCAGCTTTGACGGGACTTATTTACTAAATTTGATAAACTTTAACAACGTATGCTATTTTTCTGACTCTGACCTCAACTTCATAATTTTTTTATAAGATTTTTAAATAATTTAATATTTTTTGATAAACGTTTTAAATGATTTTTATTTTTAATAATTTTTAAAATATATATATATATCGATATATCAAATTAAATTATTTCACATACTTATCCAAAAATATTCAATCATTGAAAGAAAAAAAAAAGTTTATCCAAAAATATTAAATTGAGATCTATTACTATTACATTAATTTGTTATTTTTTTTAAAAAAAATAGTCCAATTTCCCTGTCTCTTCTTTATAATACCCAGCTCAATTAATATTACAGCTGGGTTAATTTTCCAGTTTTAGTAAATAAACACCATCACAGGTCACTGTGTATTAAATAAAACCTAAAATGAAATGTCAGTAAAGCGTTCTGAACACTGAAAGCTAGCATTCTTTAACACCAAAGCACTTGGAAAAAAAAAAGGAATAAAAAAAAAACCGGAATACTGACATTTATATTTGCTAAAAGGAGGGTTACATGACACAACCAGATACATTGTTTGCCCCATGCTATTCTGGAGGCCAAAGGGCCACGGCTACATCAGAAATAGTATAACCCTGCCTACTTACAGACAAGTGAATCACTGTCAGGCATATTCCAAGTACAAGCAGCGTGTCAGTACATCTTGGTCTGGAAGGAGTCCCTAGAGATTGGTTTGTGTTGAATTGCTATGCATTTGAAGCGGGTGATTATGCATTAGTTCATTTGTTAGTTTATTTATTCCATTTTTTATCTGTTCGTTTTTTTTGTTTTGTTTTTTTAATGCTTGTTAGCTAAATTGGATTTTTATTTTAATTTTTCTATTCTGAATGAATTTTTTTTTTTTTTTTTTTTTAGCACTCATTTGTAAATCTGAGCTTGACTGGCAACAAACCTATTTCTCCCACCGATGAGCTAAAATAATAGATTATTCACCCAGCTATCTGTTCTCTGCTAATCAGTAGTTTAGATGCAGAGGAGAATTCTGGGTTGTGGCCGACCACAAGCAGTGTGTCGTTTTCAGCATACTTTGCATTTTAAACACTGACCTTGCAAGGCTGGCATCATGCTATGATTAACTCCTATAACAAGATGTTACCTATTTTGCTGCTTTTGTTTAGGCACAGTGTGACATTGAATGTACCCTGCATTAAAAAGGGTTTATAATTTCCCTGATATACCTCTTTATTAAACCACAATTTCACTGCTGCTTTATCCTTCCTCGTTAACATAGATATATACGCCAAAGGTTATAAATGTTCTTTATTTGTATGCCACATCCCAGAATCCCTTGCTGCATATGATGCTCCCTATAAAGTGTTTTCATTCCCTTGGTTTAGTTTCAGGGTTTGTTTGTTTTTAGTTTGTTTTATTGTGCGTTGTGCTGTAAATGAATCTGGAGCCATTTCTCTGGATGGCTGACAAATAAGACCGTTCTCGATTAGGGCCGTGACGCAATTCTCTGATGGCTGAGAAATGTGGGAGTTTTGCTGATTTGCTGTGACATAATTACTATATATATTGTGTTGCCTTAAATTACCCCACAGTTTGCCACGTTCAATATGTCCACTGGATTGAATAAAAGGAATTTATTTACCATATATTTGTTTTGCCCTATATTGTTTCTATGTAGATGTATAGTGTATGTATTTTGTCCTTGGACTGGTTTAGATTTGTTATCTCTATTAACGTGCCCACTATTACACCACTACTATAGTTATTCTACCACCCCAGATTGGCTCTGTGTGATGTGCTATATTCATTCTTTCACCCAGAATAGGTCAATATTATTCACTTTCCCACCTCTAGCTTACTGTATGCATTCTGAATCCTGAATTGGCTGAGGCTTGTTTACTTGATTGAACCTGGATTGGCTCAGAGTGGAGTACTATATTAATTCTGCCCTCTGATTGGCTTAGAGTTATTTATCATATTCATTCTTCCTCCTGGACTGGTTTCAGAATAGATTACTCTATTCATTCTACTTTTTGAATTATCTCGGAGCTGTTTGCTGTGCTCATTCTGCCCCTTGGATTGCCTCAGAGTAGAATACCGCACTCATTCATCATGTGGATGACAAGTTTACATCCATCTAGGTATATGTTCAATCTCAGCACTGTGAGTGCATAGATTAAAATATATTCTTATATGAAGCTTGCTTCTTCCAAATAGAGCAGGTACTCTTGGATGAGATCGAGGAGATACGTGCAACATACCCACCCCTTCTTCTGAAAAGTTTAAAGGAAGCAAACACGCACCACCATCACTTCAATTGTAAAGCCATTGAGCCCAAGTCAACGGATAGCTGAATAACTTTAAATTTGCAATCAATTTGGCTAGTACAACAAATACTTTTCTTTAAAGCAATGCTATGCCATGACAAGGGCATAACAAATGATTAAAAAAAAAGAAGTTTTAAAAAAGGTCAGAAGTAGGAGGCAACCCAGGAAATAAACAAAAAGAAGATAAAATTATTATAGATGGGAATAATTATGAAAAGTAAAAATGAGAAACAATATTATTCTTGAACTTCAAGGACTGATAAATAACCGGATCAGTACAAATCTTCAGAAACAGCCGAGGGTAGGAGTTCAACCCACTGTAGACATATGTCCATGTACTTATCTATTCTCCTACGCAAGGAACGTGTGAGAGGTTCTAGAATCTCACTATAGATCCATAACTGAAACGTAGAAGATCTGTCTCTAAAGTAGGAGAAATTTAGAGCAAAGGTGTGTACAGAGAGAAGTCTGCACTCTGCCAACTGGAAAAGTCATCTGAAATACACTGCTGAGATATTCGAACCTCTACAAGCTGCTGTGAAATGTAAAGGCTCTAGGCTGCATAAACTGGTAACCTTGTGTCATGGTGGGTTCTAAACTACTACCAGTATGAAAAGGAGGCTAAAACTCTGGTCATTGTTTAGAGTTGGTGCAAAATAATGGTGGTGGGCAGATTATAGGTGAGTTTGTACGACAAGTGGTGGGTATATAAACCACCACCAATCACATGCAGATCACCACATACATCTAGCCGTGTCACATACCCTTTGTAAGTTATTTACACTTACCTCCTGTCTCCTACTCACCAGTTACCACCATTAATAACACTACCAAGCACTCATTCACCCCACCTCTAGCTCTATCGGGAATAAATACATTCTCCTACAATGGTCTGACAATACTGGCAATATTTTTCATAGTAGGAGCAGTGTATGATGACAACACTTATTTGCAGACAGTGTACCTTAATCCCCATTTGGTATAAAGCAGCCATCATGAATGACAAGTCTGAGTGTTCTAAAGCCTTGTAAGCATCTGTGTTGAAGAGAAGGGGTCTATATGGGTATATAGGCATGGTATTCAGCATTCTGATATCTCTCCAACTCCATGACTAGGAAAAAAGCTACCTTGTGTAATGAACAATGAAAATGATACATTTCGGAAAATATATTTGAAATGAAGTGCAAGATGTAACAGGACGAGAGAAATAACTAAAAGAAAAATTAGGATTCTTATCATCTTGTCAGAGAATAGAGATGGAGGAGATTAAGAACTCCTGAAGAAAGAATATCCCATCCAACTGCAAAGATCGCTACAGTTCTATGACCTTCACCTTCTCTGTGATATCACAGGGGGCCAGTATAGATCACAGGATCCTGTGATCCATATGTGCATTCTGTACAAGTTCCAAATAACTGCTTCCAAGTATCTTCATCTTACTATTACTAAACCACCATTAGCATCCTTCTTCAAGAAAGGACCTACTTGACAAGCTCATAGACCCCAAAGTCTGATTTCAATTAACTTGTTGAGTAGTTGTCATTTCTTGTAACTTATAAACAACATTTACTATAAACAATCTACTCTTGCAGTCTCACATAGGATAATTACCATATATAATGCCTGCATTGCAAGATATGCAACACACATCCTCTTGGATGAAGGTTCTCCTGATTCTTAAGCTTGCAGAATTCACACAATAGACTACAATACTGACATCATAGCAATGTATGCTGAGAACTGATGGGCATATGTGGTTGAGGTGTCGAACTTTTAGCTTTATTTTCTTTAAAATGTATATATTTGCTGCAAATTCTGCTAGCATAAAACAGAGTGACATTTAAAGGTCTTCCATTCAAGAACAACGTCTTGTACCCATGACAGGTAGAGTGAGTGGGTCAGCTGACATACCAATAAAGGGTGTGAAAATATGGATGAAGTTGATATTGTTGACTGCATGGCTGCAGGTGCTTCAGGGTCCCCTGGTTTTAGCCAAACTGAACCGGAGACAGTGCATGCAGCTTTCTGACCCCATTACCACTACATCCGAATGTTGGGGTTATGGTGCCCAGTAACTACTTTAAATTTATTTTAACCAAAAAAAATACATTTAAAGTAGTGGGGGAGTCAATTCCAGCCTGTGCTGCCCATTTAATCTTTCAGACAGCAGCCTTTGACACCAGTTAAGTGCTAGATCCCTTCTAAGGAATTTTACCATAATTTTTTAGTGGCACTGTCATTCCGAACTTACCTTTCTTTAATCGATTCCTCTTCTCTCCCTCTGTCATGATCTCTTCTTCATTTCTTCCTGTTTGCTCTAGTTTTCTTTAAAACATAAGACAAAGTAGGGACTATTTTGTCTTATGAAGGTTTCCTACGCCTGACCATCTCTGACCAGCGGAGGAACACAGTGTGCTCCGTTTCCCATGGTCAGAGAAATTTCCCCACAATTCTTACCTTTCCTCCGTGATCTCGCGATGCTTCCTGTCAGTATTCCCGAACGACCTGATATTTAAACAGAACGCTGGCGAAACTACCGAATTTTGTCCAAACAGAATGAGAACAGTTTGTGACTTTTTTTGGATGGGAATTTCATTCGAATTAATGAAACTCCGATCCTATTCGTGCTGTGGCTGCATCTTGCAGCCGCTTTGTAGATAGCTCCCTAATTCCCACGGTATCAGGGAACTATCTACCAAAAGGCTGATAGACCTAAATTGGTCTTTCAGCCACATTTACTAATACTATGTAAAGGTTACTTAGTATTAGTAAATGCTGCCCCTACTCACTATATTGTGAGTAGGGGCATGTCTAGTAAACAGTGAGCAGCCTGTGGCCTGTGGCTGCTCACTGTTGTAAAAAAGATATATACAAAAAGAAGACTTCTAATGGTAAGTATGAAATTTCGATACGAACAAAGTCCCGAATTGCGTCCTAACACAAACTGTTCTCATTCTGTTAGTATGAAATTCTGTAGTTTCGCCGGCGTCCTGTCTAAATGACAGGACATTTGGGAATACTGACAGAAAGCATTGTGAGATCACGAAGGAAAGGTAAGAATTGTGGGAAAATTTCTAGGACCACCGGAAATGAAGCACACTTTGCTCCTCCGCTGGTCAGAGATGGTCAGGCGTAGAAAATTTCCATGAGACAAAATAGTCCCTACTTTATCTTATGTTTTAAAGAAAACTAGAGCAGGCAGGAAGAAATGAAGAGAGTCTGACAGAACGAGAGAAGAGGACTCGATTGGGGAAGGTAAGTTCGGCATGACAGTGCTGCTTTAAAGGCATATATAAGAAGAACATCTGCTTGTATGGAGTCATATTATATTGCGAGAAAACATATCCTATTTTCCATAGCATACCCGGCATCACAAAGGTTGTAGCACTCTAATTATTAATATTTATATAGCGCTAACAAATTTCGTAGAGCTGTACAATGGGTGGACTAACAAACACATAATTGTAACTAGATGAGTTTGACGCACAGAGGGGTTGAGGGACCAGCTCAATGAGCTTACATGCTAGAGGGATTGGGGTAAAGTGACACAAAAGGTAAGGGTAGGGTAGAAAAGTAGATTGGTTAAACAGTATTTACTGAAGACGTAGTGTGTTTTTTAATGACAGTTGCACAAGAGGAAGTAATGTTTGTGTCTACCTATTAAATTATCTTTGTGGACACAGAGTTCTTTGTGCTAAAGTTACTGTTTATATTGGAGTAATAGTGGGTGATTTGTGGATCCCATTTCTCCTTTCACCATCAGAATCAGGAAATTAAGTGCTGGTTCGTGTGATTTATTAACTACAACATCTTCTGCTGAATTTGGCCATTCCTGCCCTCAACATATTATCAGGGGTTCTTCAACAATCACCACTAGGTTTACAGCCAACACATTCTCAGGTTACACTTCCCCTTTAATTCTTGACTTTAAAGAGGCATAAAAAGTTGCTCCTACTCAAGAAAAGTCAAGATCTGGATTACAAAAAAAAAAAAAGAATTGGCACTGCCTGCAAATCAGGGTTTCTAAAAGTTATCACCTTTTGAATAATCAGGGGCGTAACAGATGTGAGTAGGTTGTAGAAGTGCGATTCATGCAGAGTTCTTTACAAGTAGAAACTGACTGCTAATAAAGAACAATTCACCATCTAGTCTGCACATGTTCAGCTTCTGAACCATATGCCTGACCTAGGAATTTGTGGAAGCTTCAGCAGCCGGAGCCCCAGCGTTAGCCTGTTCATGGCATGTTAAATTGGAGAAAAACAAAAATAATAAAATGATTTTGCACATTCATAGTGTTTGGTAGGCTGTGAAAATGAAATGGTACAAATTACAATAACAGAAAATTTTCATTTCAGGTTCTAACACTAATGAAAAACAGGCTAATGTCAGATATGCAAGGCACTGCGTCAGGGCATGAGCAGACTGGGATATTAAAAGTCTATACATGGAAACCAGACATGCAAACTGTGTAAACATCATGTTTTATGAATCTATAGTTTGTATAGGTTCCCCGTTAACTTTTAATATATTATCCTAGTTGGACTTGAGTGAGCTTTGCTCAGTGTTAGAACGTGATTGGCTGGATCTCCAGCCTATCACTATGCTGTAGAAGGATTTAGGAATATAAAAGTACTCTATGCTTCCAGTGTAGGCTAATTTTTACTTCCGTCATTGGGCTATAGGACACACATCTATTATTTTGCATAATGTTTTTTAAATGTATTTCAATAATACCCCTTCGGTCACTTACCTGGGTCCAGCACCGATGTCCCTCTGTGTTGGCTCGTGTCTGCCTTCTCTCCTCTCCTGCTGATGTCGGCCAGGGGTGGAGACTTAATGCGCATGAGCTGCAATGGCCGCACTCGCATTAGGATTTCAATGCTTTCCTATGGAGTTATACATGACACTGGACATTCCCATGCATAGCGTGAGGACATCCAGCGTCAATTAGGCTACCAAAAGTCACCTAATGTCCCAGAATTGCCTCTAGTGGCTGTCTGGTAGACAGCCACTAGAGGTGGAGTTAACCCTAGTAGGTAATTATTGCAGTTTCTTAAAAACTGCAATAATAACCTGCTCAGGACAAAGAAACATGGGACAGTGTACCCAATCCACTTCATTGAGCTCAAGTGGTCCGGGTGCCTATAGCATACCTTTAAGAGGTTTTTGTTTTTCTATTTTTTTTACTTTTGCTTCTGTAGCAAAACATAACTCATCCTGACCAGTGTAAAAGCAGGGGATTTCTTTGAAGATGCACACAGCTTCATATTGGCAACAGCACACATGTCCTGCCCCCAGTGTTCTCAACCTTTCACTGTCATCCAAAGTTGAATATCTTATGTGGAGGTTTATTAAAACATTAGCCAAGATAACAGAGGGCAGTGGCAGAACTAATTACATTTTGGGCTCCCCCTATAGAGCAGGGGTGGCCAAAATGCATATCCGCAACTGCTGTCCATTCCCCACTTTGTGAGCTGTGGATTTACTATTTGGCAGTAGAAGAAACGCCAAGCACACTAGAATGGATTTGCACATAAAACTTTTTTTTTTTTTTTTTTTTTATACAATGGATAAGCATAGATTATACAAAAAAAAGTGCAGATGACAGTACAGGTATGTAAACAACAAATAGCATACCAATAGCCACTATATATGCAATATAAAGTGCTCAAGAAAGAAACCCATAAATGCATATAAAAGCAGGCATACTGACCCAAGAGCAAGAGACAACAGGACCCCAAAGTTTCGACAACACAGCCTTCCTCAGGGGGAATGTCTAACTCAGTGGTCTCTGTTCCTACTAATATACGCTGGAAATTACCCATGGGTTAATTGCCCTTATTGAGAACATGTGTGGAGAACGAAGGAATAATGTCAGATTATCAATGAAGTCCGAATCGAATACCTTCCGGGTTCATACGATATCACGTTCGCGTGACATCAGACTCATTCCAGCGCATGAGATCAACATGTAACATGAAGCTGAGTAACTTCCGGATTCATCCGATGTCCGACGCCATCACGTTCCCGTGACCTCAGACGCAATTCAGAGTACGAGATTGTTGTGTAAACTTAAGAGTATTTTGTTTTTCTATTTTTTTTACTTTTGCTTCTGTAGCAAAACATAACTCATCCTGGCCAGTGTAAAAGCAGGGGATTTCTTTGAAGATGTACACAGCTTCATATTGGCAACAGTACACATGTCCTGCCCCCAGTTTTCTCAACCTTTCACTGTCATCCAAAGTTGAATATCTTATGTGGAGGTTTATTAAAACATTAGCCAAGATAACAGAGGGCAGTGGCAGAACTAATTACATTTTGGGGTCCCTCTATAGAGCAGGGGTGGCCAAAATGCATATCCACAACTGCTGTCCATTCCCCACTTTGTGAGCTGTGGATTTACTATTTGGCAGTAGAAGAAACCCCAAGCACACCAGAATGGATTTGCACATAAAACATTTTTTTTTTTTATACAATGGATAACGTTTCGACAACACAGCCTTCCTCAGGGGGAATGTCTAACTCAGTGGTCTCTGTTCCTACTAATATACGCTGGAAATTACCCATGGGTTAATTGCCCTTATTGAGAACATGTGTGGAGAACGAAGGAATAATGTCAGATTATCAATGAAGTCCGAATCGAATACCTTCCGGGTTCATACGATGTCATCACGTTCGCGTGACGTCAGACTCATTCCAGCGCATGAGATCAACATGTCATACGATGTCCGACGCCATCACGTTCACGTGACCTCAGACGCAATTAAGAGTACGAGATTGTTGTGTAAACTCTATGGTGGCGCTGTGAGGCCAAAATACCTAATACATAATACCTTATATCGGAACAAAACACGGCAGCATATGAAATAAACCATCTATTTACATTGAGATATAGTACTAAATCCTGATAGCCTCAGAGTAAAAACCTCATACATAATAAACTGAACAATAAGATAACCTGCCCCTTTATACAAAGAAAAGAGGTATCTTGTTGATTTATTATTTGGCCACAGATTCAAAAACACTGACAAACATGCACAGATACAGAAACATGGACACATGCACAGATACACACAAAGATACACAAACACTGACACACATACACAGATACATAAACACTGACACACATGCACAGATACAGAAACATGGACACATGCACAGATACACACAAAGATACACAAACACTGACACACATACACAGATACATAAACACTGACACACATGCACAGATACACACAGATACACAAACACTGACACACATGCACAAATACATATACTGGCACACATATGAATACCCTTAAGCTCACTGCTAGTCAAACTCTACCTACTGCTGTGTTCACCTTAAATGTCTGCCCTGATTTCCTGTGGGCCTCTCTGCACCCTTGCCTCCTTCTGTTTCATGACATGAAGCAATGGCAATGCTAATCCAGCCAGGAAGGGCTCCTTGACATCTGCAAGGGCGAATGGCGTCAGCGGACCCCTAAACAGCTGGGTCCTCCCTGGTACGGGTGCTGGTAGTTTTACTCCTGCTCAAGGGAATAAAAAAATGTATTATAGATATACTGATTTAAAATAAAATATGCAAAAACTATACATTGAAAATATATATATAAAAAAAAAAGATTATTTGAAACATTATCTGAAACCTCAAGCAGTACATGTTTTCTATAAACTGCTTTCCTGTACAAGGGTTCTGGGACCCGTATTTCAGTTGGTCAATAGTTCAACAGCTGAATTACAAAAGTGCCTAATGTACCAAGGGTGCCTTCTTAGAGTGCAACTGTAAAGTTAAACATGCTTTGGTATTATGCTATAGGAATAAGACCAATATAACATTACCAAATATCCTGGCCAAATTGTCAGAAAAATATAGAATAAAATGTTTTTTCACTATTTGTTTTTGTTTAGCTTTTTTTTTTTTTTGCTTTACTTACAAATACTACTAATGGCTACATACCATATATCCTACTAATTGTGGGATGCCACGCATGTCACCTGGGAGCAAGATGGCTAGCTCACAAACCAATGTCAATTTATTATGCAGTGTAACGTTATATAATTTCCCTTTACAAATGCTCCACAATTGTGTTTGCACATTGGTCAATATGTGAGCATGGAGACACTGTATTAGTGCAACCATTTCCTTGACTCTATTGATTGAGTAACAAGCAATGTGTCATTCGATGACTCCCTTGGAGCAAGACTCGAACGCATACACAACAAGCTGCAAAATATAGGCGGTGATTAATGCCAAGGCGTAGAAGTTAGGTTGTGTGAGGAGGGTTAAACCCTAAAATCGACCTGGCAAAAAGGTATTTTATTTTTATTTAAGTTAAAGATGTAAGATGTTTATATTAGGTATTTAGAATTTGGGAGAGTGTGTGATGAGTATATAGAAAGAGTGATTAATATGCAAGAAACTTGGGATGTGCAGAACAATTCTATTTAGCATATAATGCAAGAAAGTTGTGCAAAATATTTAGGAATTAAGCAGATTAAGAGTGTTTAATATGTAGGAGAGATGTTTATATAAGATAGTATATAGTCTGGGACAGATGGAGAGTGTGTATGGTCTTCTGGGGCAGATGAAGAGGGTATATCGTCTCCCTGGTCAATTGAAGAGTGTATATAGTCTTCTGAGGCAGATGAAGAGGGTATAAAGTTTTCTGGGGAAGATGCAGAATGTTTTTAGTGTGGGACAGATGAAGAGTGTGTATAATCTTCTGGGGCAGATGAAGAGTGTGCATTGTCTTCTTAGGCAGATCAAGAGTGTGTATGGTCTTCTTGGGCAGATGAAGAGTGTGTATGGTCTTCTGGGTCAATTGAAGAGTGTATAAAGTCTTCTGAAGCAGATTTAGTATTTAATGTTTAATGAGTTGGGGAGACTAATTTTTATTCTAACCACATCAGAAAGGGTTGAGGAAGCAACCTTCAGGTAAGTATATCTTTGATGGTACCCAAAGATTCGTCTTTGGTGCTACCCACCCTATAAACTGTGCTTAGAACCATGTAATGAAGAACTAGTGAATAATCCAATAGAAAATGAAAAACTATGTGTATTTTAATTTACTTGGATGACTGTACTGACATGGTAATACACAGGGTTTTTCATAGACAAAATACACACAGGTATACAGTATATTGACAGAATGGTCTGGCATTCCATTCCTGGTCTGGGGGCAAGCTCAGTATAATTGTGGAGGCCAGGAGTCAACAGTGGCTCCAAGGATTCTGGGATGTAAAGCTTTCTGCCATCAGTATCTGTCAGGTTGACATTAAAAGGATTACACACCCGTAAGTTTTTTTTCTGCCAGCGAAAACTGGGATCATACGACATCCTAATGAGCCATCAATGCCAAGACTTGTTGTGTTTGCAGCCAATCAAGTTGACTTTCTGCTGAGTTTTAATTTTCTGTGTGTATGTGCCACTGAGATAAACCCTGTCATTAACAAAATACAGAAATTACAGCCAATCAGAGCCCAGAGTTCTTCTCAACAACCCTTTTCACATACTTGCTTTCAAGACTTGATGTGGAATAACATTAATTAGATAAAGATACACTCTGTTGCAATGTCATGACACCGTACCGGAGTCAAACAAGTGAATATCAGTCAATAATATAGAAATGCATAGTTTATTGGAAAATTACTGACAATTCAATACCTTATGGCAAAAAGTTCAACAATACACTGATTATATGAAAAAAATGCCATAAGTATCACAGATTTATTTTTTATCCAGGTCTAATTCAGGTGTTTTTAGTAATGATGCTTTTTAACAGTTTCAGGATTTAAGTAAACAAGCAAACAAAAAACTAAATATACTTCATTTTTTTAGGGAAAGGAGAGGAAGTGAATAAAGCCCCAACTGGTGTTCTGAAAAGCCCCATGTCTGATTTTATCACCCTTTCATTGTTAGTCCAGAGCCCCCTGTACTATTGAGTGAGAAATTATACCTCCACTTATATCATTTGTGACAGTAATACTTTAATTCCATATATGGAGTTAGTTATACAGCGCAGCGTGGGGGATTGCAGAATGCAGTGGGTGTAGGTTTAATGCTGCTAGATTAGAGTTGATGCTGCTTGACGTGGGAATAATGCAGCAGATCTGGGGTTAATACAGCAGGTGTGAAGTTTATAAATATAGGTTTGTATAATTCTCTAGATTGTGTTAATGACTTAAAGGGACACTCCAGTGCCAGGAAAACAATCCGTTTTCCTGGCACTACAGGTCCCCTCTCCCTCCCACCCTCCATCCCATGTTGCTGAAGGGGTTAGAACCCCTTCAGTGACTTACCTGAGACCAGCGCCAATGTCCCTCGGCGCTGATTTAGGATCCGCCCACGCTCCTCCCCGCCAACGTCATCCGGGGGAGACCTAATGCACATGCGCGGCCGCCGGCAGGGGAAACCTAAAGCACATGCGCGACAATGCATTAGACCTCTCCATAGGAAAGAATGAAAAATGCATTTCAATGCTTTCCTATGGGGATTTTAGCGACGCTGGAGGTCCTTCCTGTGCAATAAACCAGGAAGTGCCCTCTAGTGGCTGTCTACTGGGATTATATGACATCCTAATGAGCCATCAATGCCAAAACTTGTTGTGTTTGCAGCCAGTCAAGTTGACTTTCTGCTGAGTTTTAATTTTCTGTGTGTATGTGCCACTGAGATAAACCCTGTGATTAACAAATTACAGAAATTACAGCCAATCAGAGACAGCCACTAGAGGAGGAGTTAACCCTGCAAGGTAATTATTGCAGTTTATGAAACCTGCAATATTTACAGTTGTAGGGTTAAGGGTAGTGGGAGTTGGCACCCAGACCACTCCAATGGGCAGAAGTGGTCTGGGTGCCTGGAGTGTCCCTTTAATATCATAATGTGATTCTGAGAACATGTTAAGGTTTAAGGTTGGACATAGGATGTTATATGGGGTAGAGTTAAGGGAGGGCTTTTAAAATTTATCAGTGGACTGAAACCGCTGGTCATTTTGTCATCTACCAACACAAAAACCTGCAAATGGCTTGTACGTAATCACTGCTGTACCTCAATTCTTCTAGTCTTTTGCTGTTCCTTTGAAGTCAAAATCAACATTTTCTTGAACGCTGTAGTAAAACAGGGACCCATCGTTTGATGAAGAGAACATGTGTGATGAACAATGATCTAGACAAGTGTTACCCCAAACAATCCAAAGTGAACCATTAATGGTCCATCATATATGGAAAGTCCAAGTCTGTTTTTTTTTTTATTATTCTTTATTTTGTTTGTGCAGCAAATTTGACAGCAACTGAGTCAACATTTTCATACAGTAGTTACAAGATTTCGATTCACAGATGATTGAGATAGCGGAAAAATTACAATCTTGGTTATACATTCGATACATCTTACAAGGTGCATCAAGCAGAGTTATTGTTTTGTACATTTTTTTTGGTGTCTGGTTGGGGTTAACTGGGTAACTGGGGTGTGGAGTCATACCACTGCAGTACTTGAGAGGGGGGGTATAAGAGAGCTTGTGCTTATGGTTGTTCTTCTTAGGTTCGCATGTGTTTGTCGTGTGGGTCGGGTATTGTGTTGTTCGTCCCTGTGCGTGGGTTTGTCTTCTGTCCGGTGCGTGTTTTCGGGGAGCGACCTATTTGTTGCTGGCATAGTCCACGGACTACCTTCCGTGCTGTGTCTGGTGGGGTGTTCGAAGTTAGGGCGCAGTAGTGGCATTGGGATTTCGTCTGAGCCCTGGCTGTCTTGGGGTTGTGTCCATGCTGTCGGATGCGTCTGTTGTAGTGCGTGGGTTGTCTTGGGCTTGAAGGTTGTGGGCAGTTTTGCTTTGTCCTGTGTAGGACTAGCTTCTTGTTGGTGTGGTATCGTGTCCACTAGTGCTGTGTTTTGTTCTTTGCGTGTTGTTATTTGGCTGTTGGGCGTGTGTGCGTGGGGTGCCCTGAGTGTTCCCGGGTCATGGGTTCCTAAGTTTTATGGTTTGCTATGGTGTAATTGAGATGAATTGGTGAATGCCGGGCTGTGGCGGAGTCTTGTGGCTTCCGCTATTGGGGTCGTTCATGCTGGTAATGTTGCGTATGTCCGTGGACATGGGGTGTGGATCTCTTATGGTGAAGTTGGTTTTTGGAGGTCTGTTCGCGCGTGTTTGTGGGGGTCGTGGTATGAGTCCATGGTTTGGGATGGGTGTTGAGAGTGGGGAGGAGACTGGGGTGGAGTATGGGATGGCGTAGAGTGGTCGAGGTGTCCAAGTCTGTTTTAATGTTAATATTGATGGAAGCTGGACTTGAGGGATAGGTGAGGTATGAGCTGGCATCATTGAGCTACAACAATGCTTCTGAAGGCCCGCTGATTGTATAGATATTCACTTTAATCAATCCCTAGACTAACCCTAGATCATTTCTTTACCATGGGGACTGTATTAAAAGCAACTAGTCTAAACTATAGCAGGGTTAGCCAACAAGCAGAATTGCAGCGGAAATCACTAGTTATTTGACACAAACACTAGACCAGGGCTGTTTAAGAAGTAACATTCCAGATACGCTTCCCATTATCTTTATATATTGTGAAAGCTGTATTGCAACAACAGATGGACGTCTACCTCTTGGCTAGCCCCCATCTAGAGTTTTTGCAAAACAACTACTGAGTCCACTTGCATATAATGTGGTTTCTGTGGTATCTGCAGGGACTGAGGTTTGAGTAACTCGGAAACCCATGTCAGTTTATTATGTATGGTAACATTATAGGATAAATTTCCTTTTACAAATGCTCCACAATTGTGTGTGCACATGGGTCAATATGTGAGCATGGAGACAGCGTATTAGTGCATCAATTTACTTGACTGTATTGATTGAGTAACGAGCAGTGTGTCATTCAATGACTCACTCAGTGCGGCAAGACTGAAATGCAAGGAAAACAAGAGGGGATATAAAGGTGGTGATTAATGTGAAGAGGTACATGTAAAGGGATTTTTATGAGCTGGGGCACAGGTAATGGGTTTATAATATAGGGTGAAAGACATTTAGAATGTGTGAAGGCAAGTGGAGGGACTGTTTAATGTGCAAGAGAAGACTTGGAAAAAAAATGTAATGTGCATAGGCAAACATAAGGTGAATTTAATGTGTAGGTTTGAAATGGAAGGAGTATTTAACATGCAGGACAACATAGAGAGAATATTAATCTGCTGGGGTAAATGTTGAGAGTGTTTAATATGTAGAGGTGTAGATGGAAGATTCATTAATGGACGGTGCTTGAAAGAAAGTTAATGCCACAGCACTTAATATGAAAAGTGGAGGGAATATAAGATGTCCGGATGCAGGTGTAAGAAGTATTTATGCACAGGGTAGATGGAGGTTATGTTTAATGCAGTGGTTCTTAACCTTTTTTGGAAAGGGACCCAAAATTGCACGTGTGGGTTATGCTTAGTGACTTTTCTTTTCATTTTAAAATACATTAAATACATTGGAGATGGCAATTACATAGTAACATAGCAATTTAGGTTGAAAAAAGACTCAAGTCCATCAAGTTCAACTTTTTAAGATAAAATATTTATTGAGGGCAGTTGTCTTGGACATGATGAAATCCACTGAAACAGCATAGGGACTCAATTTTTGATTCCCAACCTGGGGTTTAAAAAAACACTTGTTTGATACGTGGGTTAAATAGAGGGAATTGATGGAGTAATGGAGAATGTATTTAATATGCAGGGACAGATGGAGTGTGTTATAAATATGTAGTGTGTCGAGATGTGTCGAGAGTTTTATTTTTTCTGGGATAAATGATTATTATTATTATTATGATATTTATAGAGCGCCGTCAAATTCCGCAGCGCTTTACAATGGGTGGACGAACAGACATGTAATTGTAACCAGACAAGTTGGACACACAGGAACAGAGGGGTTGAGGGCCCTGCTCAATAAGCTTACATGCTAGAGGGAGTGGGGTAAAGTGACACAAAAGGTAAGGATAGTTTTAGACTAGTGACAGTTGCAGAAGAGGAATCAGTTGGGAGCTATTAACAGTTTAATTGACACGCTTTTATGAAGAAGTGGGTTTTTAACGATTTTTTGAAGGAGTGGAGACTGGGTGAGCATCTAACGGAGGAGGGAAGCGAGTTCCACAGGAACGGTGCAGCCCTCGAGAAATCTTGAAGGCGAGCATCAGAGGTGGGAGAACGGAGAGAAGATAGACGTAAGTCTTCAGCAGATTGTAAGGGCCTAGGTGGGACATACTTGTATAAATGATAGCAGTGTTCAATTTGGAGGGAGTGTGTCCTATGTAGAGCAAATAGAGGCAATATTTCAGATTCTGGAGCTGGTAGGGGCATAAATTCTCGGGATGAAAATATAATTTTGCCTCTTTATAAAACGCTGGTAGGACCACACCTTGAATATGCTGTGCAATTTTGGGCCCCTGTTCTAAAGAAGGAAGAAAGAAGATTTAATCTAAGGCAAAGGAAAGGTTATTTTACAGTTAGAACAATAAGGATATGGAGTTCTCTGCCTGAAGAGGTGGTTTTATCAGAGTCCATACAGATGTTTAAACAGCAATTAGATAAATTCTTCCAAAAACATAACATACAGGGATATATTTTCTAATTAGTGGGGTAATAGCTGCTTGATCCAAGGAGATATCTGACTGTTATTTTGGGGTCAAGAAGGAATTTTTTCCTCGTTTGTTGCAAAATTGGAAGCGCTTCGAACTGGGTTTTATGCCTTCTTTTTGATCAACAGCAAAAACATGTGTGAGGAAGGCTGAACTTGGTGGACACAAGTCCCTTTTCAGCTATGTAACTATGTAACTTTGTAGGCAGAATGCTTAATGTTTGGGAGCAAACACAGCTGATATTTAGTGTGTAGAATTTTAGAAAGGAATGTTTAATATTGAAGATAAAGCCTGCATATGAATCAAACAGTTCCGGAATGAGGTTTAAGCCCCGACCCAGAGGATTCAATAAATATTATTAAAATTAATTAAAATATTAAGATTAAGGTGCAGTATCTGTAATAGAGACTCAGAAAAGTCCAGTTAAACCTGTGGCATCAAATACTCCACATACATAGGTATTAATATGTACAACATGAGTATACAAAACAACTGATACAGCCCCAACAAGCCCCAAGTAATCTACACTAAAATGGTAATAAGACAAACATATTCTATGAAATACTTTTTAAATTCTAAAACCTATGGAATTAATTTATTAACAAACATACAGCCACAGCCAGGAAGGAAAGCAGACTATGCATCAGGCTTGACCCAGAATTATCAATGGCACGTGCACACGATCAGATCAAGGTTTATAGTTTTCAGAGGGACCCCTTTTTTTATATGCAGCTATTCACAAAAATATACTTAATATCATTCCAGCCTGTTCAACTCTATTTTACCTCTATCGCCCTAGTTCTCTTGTCAAATGCCTGTTAAAAGCATAGCCAGATTAACCATGAGGCAATCTATAGAAGTCAACTAGGATCCAGGCTTTAGACATCGGCCCAGCCATAATACTCACTCAATTTACCTCGCTATTGACTAACTCACAGCATGTGGTAAACAAAAGGCTGAATAGGAGAGTATGTGTCACTAATGAATTGATTGGAGGGGGGCCAATCTTGTCGGCTGCTTTGGGCTCTGTGGGATCTTAATTCGACTTTGCTTAAAATAACTTTTATAAACAATACTTAATTTGTTAGGGACTGCTGAATAGAAGTACGCAGTGTATCACCAACAGGTATATTCGCTTAAGTGTGAATTGTTTGGAAGTCAAACCCCATAATAACTATGTTCCTGAAATTCAACTATGCCTAAAAAAATGTATTTGCTTTGAATTACTATATGTACGTTCTTCTGCTCCTACAGATATTAAACGGAACAGATAGAGTAGAACTGATTGGCTTGTCACCTTACACATTATTTATTACATCATAAAACTGCTCCCAAAAAAAAGCATCTCGTGAATTAAATGCACAAGGTACATTCATAGGTTATATACATAGGGGCTTGTTCACTAAACACCAAATAGTAGTAGATCGAAAACCTAATTGCAAAATTACTCAACTGTAACGGATTAGCAAAACGTTCTCAAATTCTTCTATACTTGCAGCTTAGCCATTCTAGCCTAATTTTAGCAATTCGTTTTTTGTTTTTTTTTACTAATTACAATTTGGTGTATATAATAAATAATTTAAAGAAACATATACTAGTATATACACCTCCCCAATGTGATCACAGCAAAAATGGGTAATATTACCAATATAAAACTTGATTGTAATACAAACAGAGTAGAGCTTGATGTGGTATAGACTAAAACAAGAAAAAAATAAAAAACAGCATAGTGCAAACTGTATAATGACTGATGAATAATAAATGAGTATATGATTCTCACTCACATTCTCCAGAGCCGTACCAGGCTCTGTAAAACAGGCTCAAGGGTGCCAAGTGCTGGCTAGCGATCCAGGTGATTCAGGTAGATGAGACTCCAAGTATAAGTGCAAAATATATTTATTGTTTAAAAATCTAAAAATGTATGCACTACCCGGCATTATGGGGTGGAACCCAAGACAGACAATAATACAAAATATGACAAAATTGGAATTCCACTTACCCCTATTTGGAGGTGTATATACTGGTATATGTTTCTTACCGGTTACACCACTTATTGTATATTTTCACTATATACGAAACTGTCATAATTTCAGTGAAGTGCCTACGCACTATTTTTTCTTTTTCATATATGATAAATAAGCCGCTTAGTTTCACCGGCGTGGCCTCTCACTGACTGTAAAGTATATTGGGTCAGGAAAAGATACAGAAAAATGACTTTTTTTTACAGACAAATAAGATATCTAATGAAAATTATACTATCTTAAGTGTCACTGCCAGATATATATATATAGAAAGTACTGGAACTCATATCATGCAACTAGACCAAATGACAATATTATTTTGACATTAAAATAAAATTACTAAACCAATTAAAAAAACAAAAAAACTAACATTTGTAAGAAAAATTTAAGTTTTATAGTGTATATGTATCAGCCATTTCACTATGGTCAGTTATGTGAACTAGCAAAAACAAGGCCAGTAATATTCAAAGGACAGTTGTCAAAGCTTGCATACCTGTAGCTCTTAACCCCTTAAGGACCAAACTTCTGGAATAAAAGGGAATCATGACATGTCACACATGGCATGTGTCCTTAAACGATGTACATGTGCCAAATTCAGTAGGAATCCCCTAATGTTTCCCTAAATAAATTCAGATATTCACTAAACTCAGTTTTGGAGTACATTTAAGGAATTGCTCAAAAGCAGATTACATTTCTATATTTATCAAAAAATATTTGTGTACCAATTTCCCTTCAATATGGCACATTTGGAGGCACCTTTAGAACGTCATGTTCACCAGCCTTTTGAAGATGGAACTGCAGAAATCTGTAATATTTGACTACAGGCTGCATAAGAAGAACAATGTGATTGGTTGTAACAATCTTCAGAACAAGCTATCGCGTGGATATAAATCAATATAATTCTGAACTAGCCTTTGAGCTGAAAGGTTTTATATTTTTTTGTGTGTTCATCATGATTTGTTTACTTTATATGAGGTTTTTTTTTGTTTTGTTTTTTATTGTTTATTTTTCCTTTTTATTATTTAACCCTTTAAGTCCGGAGGACGTACTATTACGCCACGCAGAAACCGGCTCTAAACGCCGGCGGGCGTAATAGTACGTCCTCGCTTTTATTGCCGCCCACGTGGCCGGCGGTATTCTCCCGCTGCAGATCGCGGTCGGGGGGGATGCCTGGCCCCCCGGGCAACCCCCCCTGTGGCCGGTGACCGCGATCTGCAGTCTCTGATCGCAGTGACAGGCTGTCACTGCGACCAGTATTCAGCATGTGTCAGCCGATTTCAAATCGGCTGACACATGCGGCCGGCGGCTTTCCCCTTCTGCAGATCGCGGTCGGGGGACTTACCTGGCCCCCCAGGCAGTCCCCCTGGGGTCAGTGACCGCGATCTGCTAGGTCTGAGATCGCAGTGACAGGCTGTCACTGTGATCTCAGAGCTCTCTGATCGCAGTGACAGCCTGTCACTGCGATCAGTGTTACATGTGTCAGCCTATTGGCTGACACATGTAACTGGCACAGTGATCCCCCTGCAGATTGGAAGGGGGGAGTGCTTGTACCACCCAGGCACTCCCCCCTGTGGTCAATTACCCAATCTGCAGGAGGTGATCACAGTGACAGGCAGTCACTGTGATCACTGATCCTGTGTGTCAGCCAGTGATGTGACATCACTGGCTGACACTGTCTCTGCCCCCTGTCCTGTAAAAAAAATAAAATATTAGTTCAAAAAATAAATTAAAAAAATTACAGTTACAAATAAAATATACTTAGATCATATATATTATATATATATGATCTAAGTATATATATATATATATATATATATATATATATATATATATATATACACATACACACATTTACACATACACGACGTGTATTTAAATATTAATATATATATATATATATATATATTAATATCAAATTACACGTAGACTGATACTGATTAAATATATATATAATTATTGTTATATATATATTTATATATAATATAAAAAAAATATATATGTAAATACGTAAAAAAATAAAATTAAAAAAATATTTAAAAATAAATAATTAAAAAATATATAGATGTGTGTTATTTCTTTCTAACTGTATTGTGATAATAATATATATATATTTATATCAAAATACACGTAGAACAAAATAATATATATCATAATATATATATCTATATACATAAATATATACGTATATATCACTATATATACCTATATATAAATAAAAATATAAAAAATAAATTATATATATATATACGTATATATACACATATGTATATATATACATATATTAATTCTACACATATATTTATGTATTAATTTTACATAATTAGGTATCCTAATTAATTACAATTAGCGGGACCTGCCTGACAACCCATGCCGAAAGTATAGGGAATTTAATTTGCTAGCACTATATTTAACCCTATAACTTTCCAAGACACCATAAAACCTGTACATGGGGGGTACTGTTTTACTCGGGAGACTTTGCTGAACACAAATATTAGTGTTTCAAAACAGTAAAATGTATTACAACGATGATATCGCCAGTAAAAGTGACGTTTTCTGCATTTTTCACGCACAAACAGCACTTACACGGACGATATTATTGCTGCAATACTTTTTACTGTTTTGAAATACAAATATTTGTGTTGAGCGAAGTCTCCCGAGTACAACAGTACCCCACATGTACAGGTTTTATGGTGTTTTCAAAAGTTACAGCGTCAAATATAAGGCTTGTGTTTCAGTTTTTTCACATTAAAATTCGCCAGATTGCTTACGTTGCCTTTGTGACCCTATGGTAGCCCAAGAATGAAAATTACCCCTATGATGGCATACCATTTGCAATAGTAGACAACCCAAGGTATTGCAAATGGGGTTTGTCCAGACTTTTTTAGTAGCCACTTAGTCACAAACACTGGCCAAAATTGGCGTTTTTTGCATTTTTCACACACAAACAAATACTAACGCTAACTTTGGCCAGTGTTTGTGACCAAATGGCTACTAAAAAAGACTGGACATACCCCATTTGCAATACCTTGGGTTGTCTACTATTGTAAATGGTATGCCATTATGGGTGTAAATTTAATTCCTGGGCTACTATACAGTCTCAAAGGCAACGTAACCAATCTGGCGAATTTCAATTTCAAATGTAACACGCTATATTTGACCCTGTAACTTCCCAAAACACCATAAAACCTGTATATAGGGGGTACTGTTTTACACGTGAGACATCGCTGAATACAAATATGTGTATTGCATTGCAGTAAAAGCAAACAGTATTTTGACATCCACAGTTAAAATGTCACATATAACTAAAAAAAAATAAAAAAATATTTTTTTCTCCCATTTTTTTATATATTTTTTATATTAAATTATGTTCAATACCTAAATATTTAATGTTAAATGAAAGCCCTGTTTCCCCTGAATAAAATGATATATAATAAGGGGGGATGCATTTCATATGAAAGAGGTGAATTACGGTTGGACAGACATATAGCGCAAATGCCAGGTTTTGTTTACGTTTTGTTCTGTTCACAACTTGTACATTTGGCTGCGGTGTTAAGGGGTTAAGAGGATTTAAATTTCCAAAGGCAGACAAAGAGAATATGGATACCATGAGTATCAGTTTTTCGTATACTTTATGGGATATTTCTATTTCTCTTAACATCCCTGACAATAAACAAACAAACAATCTATGCAGATTATTACAAACACAAACAATCTAATCAATGTTAACCTTTTCATAGTTCAAATGTCTAGTGTTTGTAAACTCTTATCCGCCATTTGAGATAATCTAACATGGAAGCCATTACTTAAAATAAGTTAACAAAAGTATCAAAACGTCTTTTTGTACAAGGATATATTGAGCACACACAGATTAGTGCCGTGTTCCCATCTGTCTATGCTCCATGCAGTGCTTCCTTAAGAATACCTAGTGACGTCAAGTGGATAAACCCACGGTATTCAAGAAACATATTGAGGAGACTCTTAAAAATAGAATGGAGCTGGAATTCATTGCCAAATAAACACTGCACAATGCTAGCTCTTCTGTGGTCTGATCAGAAGAACCGCTCAGCAATAGCTTACATGGTCCCTATGTTAATTAATTAAATTGTTAAAAAAATAAATACTAAATTAAATGTGGATGTCCGTCTTTCCATGAATGAACATCCTTGAGACCAGTGAACTCTAAATCCCAAAAACTTAAACAATTGTAGAACTAAGATTGACTGAAAAGAACCTCAACTACTTAATGTTGTCTACAGATGCTGAATATTTTTAGTAAATAATGGCAGTTCAGATGTGAGCATTTTTGCTGTTTTTATATGATATATACTGTTTTTTGGCCCCAAAAACACACCAAGGCTTATTTTCGGGGATGTCTTAGTTTTCGTGGAAAACGGTAGCAAGCAGGTGCAAGACAGCAGGTCTACATTCATGGGAATTCCCCGGGAACATAGACCAGTTCACTAGGGCATGACATCCCGTAAATCTATGTTCAGGGGAAACTTCCCTGAACATAGATTAGCTTACTAACGCACGGAATCCCGTGAATCTATGCTTTGGGAAAATTCCCTGAACATCAATTAGCTTACTTGCGCATAGAATCCCGCAAATCTATGTTCAGGGAAAATTCCGCAAACATAGATTTGCGAACTAGCGACTAGGGCTTATTTTTTTGGGGTAGGGCTTATATTACGAGCATCCCTTGACAATAAGTTAGGGCTTATTTTCAGGGCACAAGAGTATTAGTTTACAAATTTAAAGAAAGCAGTCACACTCCGGCTAGTGAAAGTGTTTACTAGGGCAAGACATACAGTGAACATTCTAAAACTGAAAGTATGAAAGCAATGAGACGTTAAAGGTAACAGCAACACTGCCAGTTCTATCTGAATAACGACAATAAAAGTTATGTAAACTGTCTTCACTTTACTAAGGGTAATTATTAAACTAAATGTTCTGTATTGATAAGCTGAGATAATCAGTGTAGACCGTTTTAATTAATGAAGATATCGACCAAAAAAATAGATAAGAATTTGAGTGGAAATGTGATCACATTAGGCAGTATATCCAATTAAATGAAGAATATGCATGAAAGCCTTCTTATGTTAGTGTGGGATGCGGAGTGTGTAAAAATGGTGAGATAATGAAAGATAATGAGATTGATTGGGCCCACAATCGTTATATAGAAGTTGGCGAGCACAGGTGCCGCTTCCATTTTTCCTCCACGTTCGATGCAGAGGGTTTGGAAATCTCTGACCTTGTTGATTCTTTTTACCCACATGCATTTCCCATGAACACTCGCTGGACGGGTTCAACTATAGGGTAAAATTTCATGTGTTATTAATAAATATTTGAAAATTAGCAACAAAGAATAATGAAGGAATGTGTTCATCCTCCAGCTATTCTTTGCTTGTTTATTTTCATCTACGCGCATAAACAAGCAAGGGACATTTATTTATTATTTATTATTGCCATTTATATAGCGCCAACAGATTCCGTAGCTCTTTACAATATCATGAGAGGGGATTTAACTATAAATAGGACAATTACAAATAAACTTACGGGAACAATAGGTTGAAGAGGACCCTGCTCAATCGAGCTTACATTCTATAGGACATCTTGATGTACAGGTTACATGTACCATCTTAGTGAGAGCACATATCATTTGCCAATTCAGGGGTACTTAGCTTTTATAGGACTAACTGTGGGTACATAGTCATGAGTGCCAGAAACGAGAAGATTGGGGAGAAAATACACCCCAGAAAATAATGTTGTTTTTACTATTTTTAAGAAAATTAATTAAACCATATATATTTTAAAGGAATTGGTTATCCTCTCCACAAAGCTTTTTAAAATAATTACATTTCGATACGTACATTCAAAATTATCAGTGGAAAGACCTTAATTAAAGATAAATATATATATATATATATTAAATGGTGAGGTCTGGTTGCTGAAGTAGGCCTCACCAGTGTATTATTTTGCCTACAGAAAAATTGCACGGTTTAAAGCAGTTCTGTCACCAAAATAAACTTTCTTTAATTTGATTCAATATAGTTTCCTGGGCTTGGTTTTGTTTTATTTAGATTTTTTTTTTTTGTCCAGAGCACTCTAGTTTTCATAAAATACTTTAAGAAAAGCAGGGACTATTTTTTCTTATGAATAGTAGATAATGGGCAGAGATTATAGCAAGGCACAGTTTTAGTTGCCAATCAAATTTCAGAATGAAACCCTCAGAAGGGCAAAGCGATGACATCATGGGCAGAGTAGAAGAAAATGGCTTCCCCCACATTTTAAGATTTGGCACAAGGAAGGAAAAATAAATATGCATAAAAGCAAGTGGCAAACAGGGGTGTAATTATTTAAATGCAAAAGGGGGCATGAGGAAAGTAAACATTTTTTTTCAAAGTAGATTCTATGTGACTGTCTAATCGTGGTACATTCCGTCTAGTTGAGACTGATAAGTAATGGGGCACAGTGCTGTTATGTAACTGACTAACTGTTGAGCATAGAACCTCTAATCTGACTGTCTAATGAGTGAGCCTCTATGTGGTTGTCTAATAATGGACACATATATGTAATTGTCTAATCATTGAGCACATAGCTTCTACGTGGCTGTCTAATAATTGGATGTATAGCCTCTATATGACTGTCTAATCATTGGGCACGTAGTCTCTATGTGACTGTTGAATCACTGGACATATAGCCTCTACAAGACTGTCTAATCAATGGATGTATAGCCTCTATATGACTGTCTAATCATTGGATGTATAGCCTCTATATGACTGTCTAACTATTGGGCACGTAGTCTCTATGTGACTGTCGAATCACTGGACAAATAGCCTCTACAAGACTGTCTAATCATTTTGTATAGCCTCTATATGACTGTCTAACTATTGGGCACGTAGTCTCTATGTGACTGTCGAATCACTGGACATATGTCCAGCCTCTACAAGACTGTCTAATAATTTTGTATAGCCTCTACATGACTGTCTAACTATTGGGCACATGGTCTCTATCTGACTGTCTAATCACTAATCATGTAGTCTCTATGTGCAGTGGCGTACACATGACCCATGGGGCCCCGGTGCGAAAATTGATCCGTGGGCCCCCCCCAACCCCCCGCGCTTACTCTGGCGGACCGGGGCCGCAACACATTGCGGCGGGCACCTGGTCGCAGGGGTTGCAGGGCTGCGAACCCTGCGACCGCGGTATGTACGCCAGTGCATACAGATGCACACACTTAAAGGACCACTACAGACACCCAGATCACATCAGCTCAATGAAGTGGTCTGGGTGTCAGGTCCCTCTGGTTTTAACCCTGCAGCTGAAAACATAGCAGTTTCAGAGAAACTGCTATGTTTCACTGAGGGTTAATCCAGCCTCTAGTGGCTGTCTCACTGACAGCCGCTAGAGGCGCTTCCGCGATTCCAAGACACTGAACGTCCATAGAAAAGCATTGAGTAATGCTTTCCTATGGGCGGTTTGAATGCGTGCGCGGCTCTTGCCGCGCATGCGCATTCGGAGCCGAGAGGCGGAGGGTTCCCCTGCGCCAAGGGAGTCCGGCGCTGGAGAAAGGTAAGTGCTGAAGACACACACACACTCTCACGAACAGACGCATACACACTAGCTAACAGACACACACATTTACTGACAGAGACACACTCAGCGACAGACATACATACACACACTTACAAAACATACACTCTCACTGACAAACACACACTCACTAACAGACATCAAACAGACTCACTAACACACACACAAACACACTCAGTAACAGACACACACAGTAACACAATCACTGACACTCACTAGCAGACACACACTCACTCACTGACACTAGCAGACACACACACTCTAACACACACAGTAACAGACACACACATTAACACACTCACTGACACTCACTAGCAGACACAAACACTAACACTAACACACACACACTAACACTCACACTCACACTAACACACACTAACACTCACACTTACACACACTAACACTTACACACACTAACGTTTTTTTGTATTTAATCCCCCCAGCCTCCTTACCTTTTGGAGTGCTGAGGGGATTCCCTGGGGTCCAGTGGTGCTGCTGGGCTCCTGGGGGTCCGGTCACCCGGCGGGCAGTCAGGCTGGCGGGCGCGCGAGGGAGCACTCTCCCCTGAGTGCTTCCTCTTCAGCTCCCTCGCGCGCCGCGTACTGATACCGGCGCCGGAAGATGACGTCATCTTCCGGCGCCGGCATCCCTACGCGGTGCGCGAGGGAGCTGAAGAGGAAGCACTCAGGGGAGAGTGCTCCCTCGCGCGCCCGCAGGACCGGCCAGCCGGGTGGCAGCAGGGCCAGCCTCGGGGGAGCCCGGAGGTGGCCGGCTCTAGGGCCCCCCAGGAGAAGAGGCTGGCCCAGTGGCTACATACCGGGTCGCAGGGGCGGCCGGGCCCCCTGGTGGGCCGGGCCCGGTCGCAGCCGCGACCCCTGCGACCCTGGTATGTAGCCACTGTCTATGTGACTGTGTATTGTTAGAACGTGACCCTAGCTCTGTACAACTTAAAACATAAAAGCCATAAAGGCTTCTGAAAAATTATAGATTTAACAGGAACCATAAATAGTAACCATTATCTTGGCCACTAAACGATATCATTAAGTGTGAATAACGTATTTTACTACAGAGAAAATCCAAAAGAGAACACTTTCAGGGTTAATCACTAAACATCAAATTACATCAAATTAAAGACAAAATGGCAAAATGTTGGCTAAAATAACCAACCTGTGAGACTTGCAGAAACATTTCTCTGAATCAGCTATTTATATTTTAACATTTTCTAGTTCTGACATTTCCATAAGGTTTTTTTAAATCTAGCAAAAAAAAATAAAAAAAAATTGTATTTACATTTATGTAGAGTGAAGGCTTTATTTGAGATCATAAATATTCTAGTTCTCATCTATACCTTAAGGAGAACAGGTTATTGCACTCTGATATTTGGTACTGGTGATTTTAAATGAGATGCCAGTGGTTGTTGATATTACATGTCCCCAGAAAAATGGCCTTCTTGAAATATTAAACTGTGTGCATCATGTACTCCTATCTCTATAATACTATCCTCTACCGATCCACTTGGCCTGGTCTAACCTCCATGTACTTGGTCTATATTTGTGCTGACCGGAATATTGATGTTCTCTTTTCACCTATTAACATGTATTCTTTGTTTGGTTACATTACTTGTGCAATTTGTCGACTCCTCAAAAACACTTCAAGCATTACTTTTGCATAGACCTGGCGGCAGTCTGAAGATGATCTGGTCTGTGGCGTAGAAACTTTCTCCTGTCCAGCGTACAGACTTTCTCTGGAGCCTCATTCCACTCCGTTCACTAGAAAGGGGCAGGAAGGATTTAAATCAACTATCTGGCTTTTAAAAAACATTGTTGTGCACTAAGAAAATCTTTCCTGGAGTTGTAGCCCACTGACAATACAGCTGTAAGTGCTGGAAATCATAAATCTTTCGTGTTACTGTTCACATTTGGAAGTAATAAGTACTGGGCAAATTAAGTTTGAAGAAGACTACCTTTAAACCTCATTGTAACCACAATATCTTCAATCTTTTTTATACCAATCATTACCCAGATGGTTGTATGTTCATGTGATTGCTGACATTAGTGAAGAAGCCAAATTAATGATTGCTTTACTATTTAGTATTTTAGTGTCTGGGTCACAGGTCATTTGAAACTCCCATGGGTGTCATCTAGTTCCAGACTCCCAGTGGTACAAATTTGTTCTTGACCAGTAGCTGTGGCTTTCTCAGGTGGTGGCCTGTTGCTGATGCTTATCTTAGTTCTCAGCAAATCTTTCTTCTTGTGTACACAAAGGCCATAGGACACAGACCTTGGTAAGCAAGTCAGGTTCAGAGTCCACATGGTGTCTTCTTCTACCATATCGTTTTGGCAGCTCAACAGTCAACATTTCATCTTCGTGTTTGTGGCTGCGGCATAAACCCAAGGTCCCTTTGTCATAAATATTATGCATAATAAAGAAAATAATAACAACGTGCTGTTGAACAAATAAGCAAACAATGCCGCAACATCTGGCCAGATCTGTTTCTCTCATATCATTGTCTTCTTCTCTCTTTTCTCTTCTGTTTCTGTAAAATTCGAAACAAATATAATTTCCCCTGAAATTAACAGTCAAAAGATAAGAGAATGCTAGCCAGCTGTTTGCCAGATCCTTCGTAAACAACCCTTCTCAATTCGTAGTACTGCATGAACAAAAAGAAGCCTTGTTTTGTTTTCTTCAGCAGAATGGCTCGCTAATTGTCACTGGTAGGACAGGAGGACTTGCTTCATACGTGATGACCCATTTAACCACAAACCAAACACATTAAATTCATGGAACGGCTAGTCGTATGGTGCACAGTCTGCATAATTATAGATGGAGAGAGAGAGGCGGAAAGCCCTAAATATATATAGCTTAGAGCGGAGAAGGGGTAGGGGGTGACATGATAGAAAATGACAAATATCTTAAGGGATTGAACAAAGTACAAGAGGGTGACATTTTCTGTAAAAAGAGGACATGGGTCTCCATGTTCTTGGAAGTGAAGTGAGATAAAACAGCCGATATGATTAATTATTATCAACCTCTCTGCTACTGCCAGCACAAATCTGTCCTAACACATGACCGAAAAAAAGTTACCGCATTAAAAAAATAAACCTTCCATAGCAACACATGCAATCTTCGCAAGTCTGTTTGCCTGTGACATGCACTAATTAAAAGAAAAATGTTCTGATGACTGCATATAATATAAAGGATGTCTTGAGCGCTTTATACTGGGGAAGGCAATATTACAGGTGGAAAAAAACAACTTTATTAACCTTTCGTGAGCCATGCAACCGACTGCGGCAAACCGCCACTCTAGTGTGTAGCACTGACAGGGCTGCTTTTAAATAAATTAGTAAATAATTGTATTAGAGATTCGCACAAACCCTCATGATAAGATGACCTGAACATTGATTCAGTGATTTGGTTTTTAGACTGGCTAGGATTCCACCTATAGAATATACAAGTTTACAATCACAAGCCTAAACTAAGCACATATTTTACTCCATATATTTGCACATTTTAAAATTATGACAGGTCCACTTAAGGCTATTAAATGTAAATCCAACATAACAGGATATCTCTCAACATTAGGAGGTATGGGACAATGTGGAGCATCGTCAGTGACAAAAATTGCATCAAAGGTGACACCCATGGGTGGACCACCCAGAAATCAAGCAGGTCAGCCCACTGAAGGGTATAGGACCAACAGCCTTCCTGCCGGTCCTATAACCTTCAGCTCGCTGACACTCTCTCGGGAAAATGTGTTTAATGATGTGCTTGCATTGGGATGCCTGGGCACACCTAATAGGAAACACTAGAATACAAACGGGGGTAATGGGACTGGACCCTAAAATAGGGACTGTCCTGCCAAAATCAGCACATTTCGGAAGCTTGTGACTAAAAATTAAACTGATAAAAGTAATCTAATAATCAGAGCCAATGAAAGCTCTGGGAGCAGGTTAGCCCAGTGAGTTAGCCCACTTCTCTCAGTCTCTCAATGCCATCCAAGGTTGGATATCCTTGTACAAAGCAAAGTGGCAGGCAAGGGGTGGGTCTTTGGGTACCAAGGAAAACCGTGCTTTTATCAAACCATCCAAAATAGTTTGACATAAAATTAGGGAACTTCCCTTTAAAAATTCATATTGAAATAACAACTACAACCAGCTGTAGTGTTTATTATTAGAGTGCCTCTTGGATCATGAAATGCCACTACACATTTTACAAAGATAATTTTCTTTACCTTATTTTATTGAGAAGAACATTTTTTTATTCAAGGACCTTATTGAAATTATGAAGAACCAGCAAATATTTTTTTTTCTGTATAAAGCTCAAATAAACACTTGTGAAATAACACTTTTTGGACCAGTGCCCAATCAATACGAAAACAAATATTTAGCCCCAAAAAATTGGAATCCATTAAAAATCCATTTCAATCTATCATGTACTTCCAAATAAAATACTAGCCCTAGAATAATTAGCTTTATTAAATGCTTGTGCCAACCAATCTCAAGTGCAACAGATAAATGTTATTGATGACAGCATTAAGTGCTTCTGAAAAAAGAGAGAAAGTATATTTGAATGGTTGAAAAGAAAACTGTAAGGACTTATATCTTGCGTTTTGCAAAATACCTCAAGTATTAAGCCAGGCCACTGCCAGGGCTTGGAAATTTGAAACTCAACAAAGTTCCAAACACCAAATGGAACATAGTATTCACTGCTAGGATAATCCATGATGTACAGTGTACTGGTATGGGCAGGACAGGGTGAGTGGTTGAAGTGGAAACCCTAGCTTCTGTATCGTCATGATATACACCAAGACGTATTTTTCATATTTTTCAGATCTTATTATTTATGAATGTCACGTAATAAAGGACATGTTGTGTTGGATAACACATAATGCCACAAAATACCGTACATTCGCGTCTGACCTGACTACCTTAATGTTCCTTCACTCACTGTGAGACTCACAAAGCTGTGGCAGATGAAAATCACGAATTCTCCTCCAAAATGGCAAAACTCCAAGTACATTTTTGCTTTCAGTCTGTTTGTATTTGTTGAAAAGAGATTGTTTGCTTTAGACGTGTCTATATGTCTGAAAATAAAATGCAGGCTCTGCTATGTAGGCGAAACATTTTCCTTCAGTGAAATTCACGTGACCTCATGGTGAGACACAAGAGAGACGGCAACCCCAGTTTAACGCAACGTCCATTGTCGCAGCCATTAATCCATACAGAATATAGCTAAAGAAATGTAAAAGCATGGCTACCGTGACTATAAGCACCTTGCAGAGTACGAATCAAATCTCAAATGATAAGTAGCTTATTTCTGATCAGTCTTTCATTTTCTTAAAGCAGTAATGTTGCTTTTTTATGCTGATCCTGGTTTATAGAGCAGAGTGTTTCGAATACTGCATTATAAAGCAATCTATTTGACTCTAATCCATGCTCTTTAAGTGCATTATCCTAAAAGTGACAGTGTTCTTGAAAGTAATCTTGACTGACTGAAAGCAAAGGACAGCGTTGAAACCCATCATCGATCACAGCTACAGAGGGGCAGTTTCTTACCTTTTCCCTCCTTAGAGAACCTGCAATATACATTCCGTTTCTGACATTACTAATCCAAGAATGCTATTATTAATCTAGTTATGACATCTCTACTCAGTGCACATTATAAATCTATTTCTGGTATCACCATTCTCTGAATCATAGTCTAGAGGTGACATCATGCTAATCGCTATTCATAAATTTTGTTTAAAAAATTACAGGCAAATTATGCACTGATAAACACTATACATCCTTTTTAACAGAACACATCCAGCACTTGAATAGGTATATGTAGCTTGTCTCTAAAAAAAAAAAAAAGGTCCACTAAACATATTATCCCTCACTATTTTATTGATTCATAGGTAGACAGACATACAGAGAAGACATACAGACAGACATAGATAGATAGATAGATAGATAGATAGATGCAACCTTTGGCACTCCAGGTGTTTTTTACTACATCTCCCACGATGCTTTGCCACTATTATGAGTGTAAAGCATTAAGGGACATGTAGTCCACATTTACAGGAATTTTGGACAAAATGCTGCAAACTAATTTTTGGAAAGTCTAGCCACATACTAGATCCCATTCATCATTTCATTATGCAATTTGGACACTATGACATGTACTGACAAAATATCAACTCGCATTTAGAACAACTCACACCTTAGTCTGGCATATATACCATATGCATGAAAACTCCCATGTATGATAGAATATTAATAAATAGAGAGAGAGGTAGACAGACAGGTAGTTATGGATATATTTTACACTATATATATATATATATACACACACACACACACACACACATATATATATATATACCATAGTAATGATGATGTTTTATCATATATAGATATATATATATACACACACACCATATATACCATATATACACAAAGCAAGCATTGACGATCCCTTTAACTGTCCCAGTGTGTCTCTGTTAAACAGGGCCCTTTAATACACAATGCTTCTATTAACATTTAGCAGTGGGAAATGATATTCCATGTAATATGTACAGAATGATTGTATTTTTTTGGATGAGGGACAAGACATGTGGAGAGCAACATGGCTACTTCCCTATATTCTGATTAGCTGATAAACTATAAAATGAGATAATTAATGCAGCTACCTGAAATCTGCTATTTTGGGGAAATATGCAGAAATAAAACAAAGCCGGTTATTTTAGGATGTCTTGCAGGCAAACTAAAAACTCCTACTACAATATTTATCTGACCTTCCAAAGAACAGTAAGCAGAAACCTTCAGAAAATCCCTCATTAAGTCTTGCTGACTCTGAGTACTATACAAACCATGGCCGGTAAAGCATACTGACCTTCATATGCACGTGATGATCATCTTCACCAAACACATTGTGTGTCTTTCCGTCATGGTTAAAAGGACACTCTAAGTACCATAACCACTACAACACACTGTAGTGGTTATGGTGCCAGGATCCTCCAGGCACCATTTGACAGTAATTTATTAAACCGTATCTGTGCTGTGTTGGCCACCTGCGTTCCTTATGGTCTGAGTTACTATGACTGAGAGTTTCAATGAAGACAGTCTAAATTTGGTATGATAATGCAGAAATATGATTTTTTTGCTTTTCCATACCATCCCAGAATGGAAGAACCGCGAGCACCCAACACAGCAAGGTAAGTATCAAACCATTTATAAACAGACTGTCAGATTTCTTTTGTTGCACGAGGGGACTCCGGGAACTAGAACCACTACAAAGTGCTGTGCTGTTATTCTAGGTAATATTATTGGGAATAAAAACCTAGCCATAGAAAATGGAAGGCGGTAGTATGTAATATGTCTTTTTTTTGGTGTGGTACATTTTCAGATAGGTTAAATAAAATTTGTATTATTTTGTCTTAATGTGTCTTAATGTATGTGTGTATCTATCTATCTATCTATATATTTTATATATATATACATACAATGTTATATATTATAAAATATATAACAATGTACATTATAAAAGCAAAATTATAAAATATATATACAGTACTGTTTAAAATTCTACAGACCACAAATGTAGCAAGCAGATGTCCATTCTGACAGGCATCACTATCGTAGACAACAGGGCAAAAATAATCGTCTTGTTTGACTGCAGCCTCATTAAATAGCTTCATTGAATCGTTCTGTATGATTCCTAAAATAACCTCTCAATAACTACACATAACTATTCCCAGATGATGGTAAACAATCTGCACTGGTCACATTCCCTTCAAGTGGAAAAATACAGCATTGATTTCAAAGATCAAAAAAGCCTACAAGAGACGGTGTATATCCAATAGCCCTCAGGGGGAAACTCTTATTTGGCATTCCCCTTTTATTTCCAAACATCTATCATTTTTTGGTGCCGTAGAGAAGTATTGGGGTTAAACATGTTTTCTTCATATCCTAAGTGGGAGCACAAGTGATATATTTGAGCCTTCCAATCCCTGCTCTCTCCATGGGCCGACATGTTCAAATAAGGTTCTTGAACATCGGCAAGACCAACATTTATATACCCCTAGCTGGGCCTCAGGTGGTTCAATCAGTGGATTTTGACTGACAAAATGTGATGCGGGAAGACACTTCAATCCTGTCGGATTGGAAGCCCTTGATACAAATGCTGAGAAATCCGGCTACAGACAATGATTGCCTTATAGAATTGGAAATGTGTAATACATTGCTCCCTCTAAGGTGTAATTGGATTGCACTCCAGCACTGAAAGAGTTACAAAGCTAAAAAACAAAAAAAAAAAACACAACAGCATTCTAAAGGCAATGTAAGGGGCTCGACTGCAGCACTGCAAACTGTTTGTTACTGAAGAAACCCTCAATGACATGGTTCAGTTCAGGGGTGAAACATGGCTGCTTTAGGGGTTTATTAAACTGAATTTTTTTCACACCCACAGCTTTTCCCTGCTATTTAATCATTTTATAAATGTAGATTTTAAAATGTTGACCACAAAAAAAAGTGAAAAAGCAGTATATTTCTGTATACATTGGATCATAGCATATTAGTGATATGTACCCCAATTTGTAAATGTATTCACTTAGACTTAGAGCATACACCTTTATACCTCATAACCCTATACACTAGAGATATTTTGGACTGTAACTCCCATCTGTAACAGCCAGGTGAAGTATCGTGAGTGTAGACCTGCCTAACCCTTAGTATTACCTAATTCTAATTATCCCCCTAATCGAGAGGCAACATTCAATGCTAGGCACAGGTGGAGGCCTTTTCAGTCTGTAGGCTTGGAAACACAGTTAAATTTAGTCTAAAGTAGCCAAATTGTAAACATAACCAAGTCTTGCTATTCCTGATGCTATTTTACGGTTATCTTTACTATTCTCTACTAATAATTATACTCAGATTACTAAATAAACTGTAGTTAGACTAAGAAATTTTTTTTTTCAAAATCTGCTATGTTGGCCTAATATTTGCTATTAATTTTTTAATTTATTACAATTTATTACAATTTTCTACTTAGTGTATGAGCCGTTTAGTGTCTGTGAGTCTCTAAAGACTTTAAAATGTGGGATATTTTTCCAGCACACTCACATGCCTGATTGCCCATGGATTGGAGCTTTATACGGAGCTCTGTGCATGCATAGTGCATTTTAAGCATTTTGTGATTGGCTGCCAACATTAATTCCATGTTGACTCACCCGCTTTCAGAAACTGACCCGCACACACTGTCACACTTTCTCCATCAGTTCTGAACTGTTGGTGTGCCTCAATGGGTTAGGCACTAGCAAAGAACTCTCTCTTTTCCCTCAGTCAACAATGTACATTATAAATGCTAAACTTGGGCATTTGTTTTCAGACAAACATATTTTTGTCAAAATGTTGGCTATTTGTCCAGTCATCCAAAAGATGAATGAACGTATACAAATTACAATGAATGAAACAAAGAACAAATTGTTGGACAAAATCTGTTCTTTCGTTCGTTTATGTTAGAAGGTGGGAGCGAACCGTATTGTGGCTTCCTCCTTGTAATATTTTAAATTAGAAGTAGTGGGGACCCCCATATTAGCAAGGGAGGTTAAATCCTCCTTCCTGCCCCTACCCGCTGTTCTGCGAGAAGGGGTATGTCTACTTAACACTGAGTGGCTGCTGGTTGTCATAAGAATAGACTAGTGACTGGTCAGCTAATGCTGCCCAGTCGCTAATCCAATAAAGAGGGATCTGGCACAGGTCCCCCATACCACCATTGCTGTATTGCTGTTTTTTTTTATAAGAGCACTGGTTGGTCACTGTTTAGTATACAAACCATTACTCACGGCACAGTAGGTAAAGAAATCAGGGTAGAGAATATAGACAATGTTTTTATTTCCTTACTTTCATTTGCACTGTTTGCCCCGACACTGCCTTGTCTGAACTGGATTATGATGTCACTTTCTAAATCTTTAATATAAATCAACCAAAAATAGAGCATCTCGTGAAAGAAAAAAAAAAAGGTTAACGCAAGTTACACGTAATTTTCAATGTTTAATTCAATTATATAAATTCCAGAGAAGATATTTTTTTTTCCTTTAAATAACAGATTAATTCAACCTACGGGGAAGATATCCACCTGTCTGGGCTAATAATATGAGTAGGCAAGCCACTGATGAATAATACATTGGCTTAAAGATAGATAAATCCGCACCCAAGCCTAGTAGAGTGAGGGGGGAGGGCAGAGAGAAAAACAAAGGTGCAGTTGCATATTGGAAGCAACATAGGAAGATATCTTCAAGAAAATCAGCAGAATGTTTGTAAATGTCATACTGCATCCAATCCACACATCTGTACGGTGTTGTCTACCTATTAACAATACACTGGGTAAAACCATCTCATGGCATTCGGACTCTATATGACATAGGAGTTTTGCTTTTTTTGCAGCAAGTAGTGCACCCTTTAAAAGAGGTCACTATTCATTTTTATTTATTTATTACTGGTGTTTATAAAGTGGCAACATATTTCCTCAGTGCTGTACTATCCCTATATTTTTGTGTCTTTAACATACTCATGTTTACCTGTATTTTGGCATCATTCTATAATGAATTGTATATTTACATGAACTCATCCCACCTCAAACTGGGCAGATGTACAAACAAATAGGTTAATGTAAGGACGTATAATCTACGCTACATTACCAGACCTCCCAACAGTCCGAATTTGGGGTCTTGTCCCACCGTCCGGATTCTGTTTCCTGGTGTCCAGTATCCGGCGATCCCTGGGAACTGTACTTGGGCTGCACAGCCCGAATGCATCACTAGGCAAACTCGCACTGTAACTTCATCAGCACTCTCTGCATGGACCTGCATGTCAGTGGCCAGCCACACAGGCTCCATGACGTGATGATGGCATGACCCATTTAGTGTGAAGGCTATTTATTACAGGTGTCACCAGTGATGCTAGTCACGCCTCAGGGCCCGCCTGCCCTGTCTTGACCTCATAACTCCCAGTGTTGGGAGGTGTGTACTAGTACCCGTGATACCAGTAATTGTTCTGGTATTATATAGAGCAGCAGAATTTCTACATCCAGGTCAGTAGCAGCAAGTATTTTCACAGGGTCCTTGACCCCTTAAGGACACATGGCATGTCTGACATGTCATGATTCCCTTTTATTCCAGAAGTTTGGTCCTTAAGGGGTTAAACCTTAAGCAGGATTAGATTATGAGTCCAGGAGAGTGCAGTTAATTTATTATAATCAAAAGTGACAAGTAATATGTATGTCCCAAGCAGTGGTTACAAAACCATTACTCATGACCCAGCAAAGGTATAGGCTCATCTCTCACTGAGCTGTAGAGGAGGTGTGGATTGATGCTCAGCAACCCCGGGTAAGGTATTAAAATGGGGCACCAGGGCACTCTTGGTACCATAACTACTACCACTTGGGAAGTTCCTTTAATGTTTAAAACCTGCTAAGCTTTAGATAAGGGTGAAATAGACAAGAAGAGGTACCAGAGACCGCAGCATTTTGTGCAGAATCTGCTATTAACCCCTTAAGGACCAAACTTCTGGAATAAAAGGGAATCATGACATGTCACACATGTCATGTGTCCTTAAGGGGTTGAAGAGCCAGGATGTAGACTGTATAAAATACTGGTAAAATAAAAAGTGCGATTGCATAAAAAGTAGATTTGCTTAAAGTTTTTATCAATGTATTTAACGAGACACATCTAGCTAAATTTAAAAGAGTTTATCAGTTCTGGGCTATATTAACTTCCCCATAACCATGGTAAATGCTATCTGTTTGACGCCGGGGTCCTAAAAACATGTTCGTATTAAACAACTCTTTTTATTTGAATGTATATAGATAACCATGCACGACTAATTGACCACTGTGCTTTTATCTGAGTTTATAATGAGCATGTGAAAAGTGACACATAAAAAATAGATGAAATGGAAGTTTTTTGCTCAGTCCTAGTTGAAAAGATAATGATATACAGTTGATCCAGAGATAATATAGGCACAGCTTGATATATTCTCTAATGTAAAGGGGGATAGGGCACAGGTGAGAGATGCAATCGATCGGAGATCAATGCGCTTGTCTTTGTCAATGTTTCTTAGTGTTTGCTAGAGGGTAGCAGCGAGTCCTCTATAAATAGGTGAGTCCTTAAGGAGAATTTGATGCTCCAAACATTGGTAAAGGGTCTAACAAATAGAATTATAAAAAAGGGAGTAGAATATCTTTCTTCGTAGCCATAAATGGCTGCCTGCAGGTCAAATTGGAGAACAAGATGACGAGTGATTGCTCTAAATACGTATATTTTTACAAACAATAAAATGAAATATATCTCTAACATTTGTGTCTTTTTTTTTGGTGATATTGTGCATTTTAAGCGTGAAAGGTTAGGGTTGAGCATCGATTACTTGAAGTAGAGATTTTCAAGCATTTAGCAGCAGGGGAGAGTAAGAAAAGTCATAGGTCATCAGTACAAAGAGGAAGCATGTTGTAATCCAATTTTGGAAATTTCTCGTAATCTTCTAGTCTTGGATTTGGGAAGATATTTTCTAGCTCAGGTCAAATCAATTACCATACATATAACATTTGATGGACCGGTGAATGGCTCCCCTAATGCTTTCTCTTTATCCTCGGGCGTTAATCGTTTTCTAACCATGAACATGCCCATGAAAGGCCCAAGATGTCAGGTCACGGGATAGCAACAAATGCTAAGACTAAGATGGAAATTTGTCTTTTACTCTAAAAGATGTGAGAAGGGTGTTAGAAATGAAAGACCGTGTAGAGTCAGAGGTGACATTTTGTAGAATGCTACAGCTGTCAAGAAGATGTTGTTTTTTGGGCGCTTTAAAATTCATGAAAAATAGATGATTAAGGGAAGGGTGAAAGATTACAATTGGTGTTTTAAATAAAGCACAGCGATAGCAGGTACTTGACCCCCTTAAATTCAGTGGGGCAAAAAGAGTAGCCCTATTGTATTGTTAGAGATAACCAAACTCTTTGTTAAATCCTTTTGGTTTTGTTGTTCACCATCTCTGGATTAAACATTCTTATGGAAGCCAGCAATGTTAGTCTTTTTTTCTCTAAACCCCATAATGTAGCTGTCGAGTCAGATAGCTAATACTCAAGGAGTTCGGCCACCACTCAACTCAAACTGTCAACATACGAACATGTTAATGAAGAGCATACCATGGTAAACCTGAGGAACTCCTAATACCAACTCGCCTCCTTGTTAGGTTGAACGCAGCAAATATTTATCATCCAAACAGCAGCAGCTTGTTCCTCACAGGGTTCCATTGACATATGAATAAACTGCCGAGTCCAGGAGTTATTTTTATGTGACGTGTTAACTCTTTAATGTGTAAACCCTTCTGAGTTTTAGTTAATGAGTTAATCCAACCCTTTTTCATTATACGTTTAGTTTTTTTTTTTTATTTAGAATGCCCTATTGGGTGCTAGTCACTTACCACTCTCCTTATTTTTCCTGAGAAACCTGTAAACTAATCATTAACTTACCTGGAATCGAGCGCCAGGCGAAGCTCCCCATCAATCGCTCATTGTTCCCTCTTCCTCTTCGAGGTTTCATCAAATGCTTCTAATAGAGAATGGTAGGGAGTGTAAAAAAATAAATAATTCAGAATGTAGGGAGACGAGGAGGGTTGTGAAGGAGCACTCATGCAAAGGCAGGGAGGCAGGGGACATACATGCTTCTCCTTACAAACGCGCACGCAGTGACTTTTGCACAGAATTAACATTAGGCAACAGGAAACAGAGTTCTAGGCTGCCTAATTCATGTGTCCCGGGGGAATTTTAGACAAAAGTGCAACTAGACTAGACAAAAACAGAGACGCTGCACATACAGATTTCTTGCTCCACGACCACTTCTACAAGCAGAACCCTCTGAGGGTAAAAGGTCCAAGGAAAGATATCAGAGATGCCAGTATTTTTAAAAATATTATCTCATAAAGAGTAGAGATATGTAGACTATTTGAAAAACAATACTTGGCTAAAAGCTTTACGGAATCTTAAAATAAGTGGAATAAGAATTTGTATCCTGGAAAGAAATCAGTTAAAGAGTAATTAGATATTATGTGGAACAGAAGAATACCCCCCGGGCCGAGCAGTATGGAAAGCAGTTAACAAAATAAAATAAAATAAAAATAGTATGACCACCAGCACTGAAAACATTCTGTGCAGAGAGATCCTCTGGGATAGATAGCGGGGAGGTGGAAAGAGAATTCACACAGACAAAAAAAATTCTTCATACAACACAATTTATTAAATGTAGCTGTGCATTGTTCGATGTTTCTCTATCAGAATTCACCACATCATTCCCAAACCCACAAATACACTCGAAAACAGAATCAATTCAAAGGCAATTATTCAGACTCTCCACCGAGTATAATACGATAGAGTGTCCATCACATGTTCCACCAACACAGAAAGCAGCAATACATTGAGGTATACAAAAAAGGCCTGGGGCTTAAGATGTGATTAGGAGAAATGGAAAGAGGAGGGGGAGTGATCAGAAAATTCGACAGGGAAGATATAATATCTTCTTGTTATAAGGAATAAAAATGTAAAAAAAAAACAGTGTTGTAATAATATCTAAGATGATTTGTATGTCTTCTGGGATCTATAAAGTGAGGCTGCAACAAGGCTGTAAAATATTCATTAATTAATATTCTAGCAGAGTTTTTGGCATTAAAATGAAGTGATGAAAAAAACAAGTCAGGGAAATCATGGAGGGTATTCCGAATGGATTTCCCACAATCCTACTGGTTTCCCTGCTTCTGCCTTTCACTTACGGGAACAGACCCCCAATATCTCCTCTGGGTTGGTTTAATGCAGATTTTCTGTTTGTATCGGGAAATGCTAAGTGCTACTGACCCGAAAGGCTCTTCAAAATATTAACCCTTTAGCATCTTATCAGGAGGAGTCTGTGCTGTACCTTGCCTGTTGTGTTCACCAATTTATAAGAATCAAACGGTTTCTACTGAAATAACTAACATGCATTCCAACAGAGATGTGCACAAGAGTAAGAAAATAACGAATTCTTGTGCAATCCTCTGACCACCATACAAGTAAATTATTTAACCATTTTTATATTTTAGGGTGATAATGTCCCTTAGAAACTATCGCTAAAGCTTAATATGGTCTTTTCATAAAAATATGAATTTAATTATTAGGAATTATTGATGTCAGCAGTGTCCCTGCTGACTCCTAATGTTTTCGTCCTAGTGCAGTCTAATCATTAAGGCTCCAGCTGTCGCGATTATTATTATTTTAAAACCTGATTTACGGCTGAGCATTGTACGAATCATAATCAACAAACAGGTGGAGAGCAAAAGGTCAACAGAACTTTAGAATGTGACGGCAGATCAGAATCATTCGGGCCAGCTACTCTGCCCAAGTCTCAAAATACTTTCATTAGTCCCTGGACTAATCTTATGTCTAGGATAGCCTTATGCCTATCTTACGCATGCTTAAACTCCTTCACTGTGTTAACCTCTACCACTTCAGTTGGAAGGCTATCCCGTTCCATTACTACCACTTTATTAGTCATTCTATAGTTAGAATAGAATCCTTCTTCTTGTTATTTTTGAGAAATTTAAACCTGTGTGCATGTTTTTATTTTTAATCTCAACAGGTCTAAGTCGGGCTGCCCTTCCATTTGGGCTGATGCGGCGTGAACTGGCTTGTGAAGGGTACCCCATAGAGCTGCGGTGCCCAGGCAGCGACGTTATCATGGTAGAGAACGCTAATTACGGACGGACGGATGATAAAATTTGTGATGCAGACCCTTTCCAGATGGAGAATGTGCAGTGTTTTCAGGCTGACGCCTTCAAGATCATGTCGCAGAGGTAAGTGTCGTTGTGTGTGTCCATTCCATATCTTTGGAAAATATATCTATGAACAGCGAGCTGCGGTGAGTTGACAAAAGACTTTAAAAATGTATACCAGAATAAATAACATGGGTAAAAAATATCAGTAGGTGAGATTTTTTTTTCCCCCAACCCATCTATCTATTTTCACCAAAATTCACCTGGCTTATCAGAAATAATTAGCATGCAGCCTCCTCCTGGAAAGCCTAGCCTAGCCAACTGTAGGGCACTCTTTGATAGTGAAAGGTAGTCAAATGCCCAAATGCCATTGAATAAAGTGGACATGGTAGGAGAAGTGGTGTGCAGGCCTTTCATAAGTCCTGATTTTCGAGAGACAGCTCTGATTGATTACAGACTCCTGTCATGCCATTGCCAACACAATTTGGTTCCCTGGTGTCCTGCATCCCATGGACACCACGGAACAGTCCTCAGCAAGCATAGAGGAAGCAAATCATTAGACGCGCTTTGCTAGGACTTAAGCGGTGATCTACGCACAGTCTAGCAGGAGTGGAACGCGTCAGAAGGTTGTCATTCAACCTGGCATGCATTTATGCATGCCAAGCTGATATGTTCCATCTTTATTTTGGAACACACAAGTGAAGTCACTGGCATGCCCCTTCAGGTCTACCCACATCCCAATTGCATACCTCCAAATGTTAGGGGGTATGGGTGTGAAGTTGTGCTAGAAGCTAAATACATGAGGGAAGGGTTTTAGTGTGATGTTAAAATGCTTTCTAAGAGATAAAGAATTGTTTGAGTTTCGCTAAGAGAAAGAAGTGATGCAATGATCTTCGGATCTTTGTCAGGGAAATAATCAATGGACCAAAGTCACGTGCAATGAGGTGTAGCTAGGTCTGCATAAAAGTAATGTAACTCCTAAATGGGAGAGAATTGAGCAGTGAGACTGCAGGGGTATGATCTATAAACCATAACTGCTTCAATAAGCTAAAGTTGCTTTGGTGACTGTAGTGCCCCTTTAAGAGTTGGAATTTCAGAGTATTTTTTAATCCTATATTTTTAAACTCAACTCACTTTCTTTATTAAACCCACACATTACTGTATTAACCCTACACCATGTTGTATGAACCCTGTAACCACAGCATTAACCTCAGACATAGAATTAAATCTGAGCCCACACCAATACTCCCACACTGTGCTGTGCAATTAGCTCTAAATATGGTGCATTACCGTGTTGCTTCCACAAATTATGCAATTTGAGTTTTTTATTTCTTCCTCAATATTACAGAGGACTCAGGGCTAACAAGAAGATGGTGCATAGCAGAGTTATTAACTAAAGTGAATATTCAAATCGGATTTTTTAAATTTAAGGTCAAAGTAACCAAAATGGAAGCATAGCTGATTCTGTTATTTTGACCTTAAATTTGAAATTCATCTTAAATTCACGGCAAATTCTCCGTTAGTGAATAACCCTGTAAATGGTCTGAAAGTCTGAGCACCATTATGGACCCCTGCACAGGTTGCCCCCCCCCCCAGACATGCACCTGAATGACTGTTTAGAGTTATGGATTAGCGATAGTTGTTATGATAGAGATTATGATTAGACATTGGGTTAGGGTAGCAGATTTTACATAGTGTGATAGACAACATTTTGTTAAGAGCTAGGGTTCAAATTTGCTACCGCTGAAAGTTTCTCAATGTTATAATCCTTTTCACATTTTAGAAGATGTGTGTTTAATGTTAAATTCTCTTTAGGTTTCTGCAAGCAAAGCTGTTAATGTTATAATGTTCTTTACAGTATTAAAGAAAACTGACAAGGAAAAAGTTAATAGTATGTTGTAGCTTGCAGGTAGAGAAGGGGTCAGTTTTACAAAACTGTAGAATTATAATTATTATTATTTTATTATTCATATAGTGCCATCAGATTTCGTAGCGCTTAACCATGGGGTACAATAATAAAGGGGTTTCATAGACCTGTATTATACAGAGAGCAGCACTATATAGGAGGCACTGACTGTCCCAGGATATTATACACACATAGACCTGTATTATACAGTCAGTGCTCCCTGTATACTGCTGTTTTCTGTATCATACAGGTCATTGTGTGTATAATATCCTGGGACAGCCAGTGCTCCCTGTATAGTGCTGCTCTCTGTATAATACAGGACTGTGTGTATAATATCCTGGGACAGTCAGTGCTCCCTGTATAGTGCTGCTCTCGGTATAATACAGGTTTGTGTCTGTATAATATCCTGGGACAGTCAGTGCTCCATGTATAGTGCTGCTCTCTGTATAATGCAGGTCTGTGTGTATAATATCCCGGGACAGTCAGTGCTCCCTGTATAGTGCTGCTCTCTGTATAATACAGGTCTGTGTGTATAATATCCTGGGACAGTCAGTGCTCCCTATATAGTGCTGCTCTCTGTATAATACAGGTTTGTGTCTGTATAATATCCTGGGACAGTTAGTGCTCCCTGTATAGTGCTGCTCTCTGTATAATGCAGGTCTGTGTGTATAATATCCTGGGACAGTCAGTGCTCCCTGTATAGTGCTGCTCTCGGTATAATACAGGACAGTGTGTATAATATCCTGGGACAGCCAGTGCTCCCTGTATAGTGCTGCTCTCTGTATAATACAGGACTGTGTGTATAATATCCTGGGACAGTCAGTGCTCCCTGTATAGTGCTGCTCTCGGTATAATACAGGACTGTGTGTATAATATCCTGGGACAGTCAGTGCTCCCTGTATAGTGCTGCTCTCGGTATAATACAGGTTTGTGTCTGTATAATATCCTGGGACAGTCAGTGCTCCATGTATAGTGCTGCTCTCTGTATAATACAGGACTGTGTGTATAATATCCTGGGACAGTCAGTGCTCCCTATATAGTGCTGCTCTCTGTATAATACAGGTTTGTGTCTGTATAATATCCTGGGACAGTTAGTGCTCCCTGTATAGTGCTGCTCTCTGTATAATACAGGTTTGTGTCTGTATAATATCCTGGGACAGTCAGTGCTCCCTGTATAGTGCTGCTCTCTGTATAATACAGATCTGTGTGTATAATATCCCGGGACAGTCAGTGTTCCCTGTATAGTGCTGCTCTCTGTATAATACAGGTCTGTGTGTATAATATCCTGGGACAGTCAGTGCTCCCTGTATAGTGCTGCTCTCTGTATAATACTCCTGGAACAAGAAGAATCAGAAGCAGTGGAGTGATGACTGAAGCCTCAATCTGAGACATTTAACATGTTGAATTGGTGTCATGAAAGGGGCTAATGGAATATGTTCATATGTTTTCCTTTTGCTCCCATCTCTCTCTTTAATTCCATTCTGTAAATTCTCCTTCTATAGCTCTCATTTTCTATATTCAGCTCTTTATTTTACTATATTTACTCCCCAATATAATTATCTTAGTAAACTAAAGTATGTTATATGGTATAGACACAGCTCTCTGAAGCACATCAGCAAGGTCTTTCTATATTTGTACAGACAGTGTCCCCACTGATACCCAACTCACCTAAAAGGGATAAAATGTACCTGCCTGATATAGATACTGGGCTGTGAATGTATCTATCGCACACCAAGGATGCATGCTACTGTTGGTGGGAACGTGGTGTTATAAAGGTCTACTCAATAAAGACAGAATTGCAGGGAATTGAGATGGGAATTTCAAACTTTAGCTTGAAATAGTGCAGTTGAATGGGATAATTTTTCCAACTCGGCTACTTTGGCCTTAAGTTTGAAGAAGAAGAAGTCCCTGCTGCACTTTACTGTAGTATTCTGGCAAGGAAGAGGTTAATGCAGCATGACCCTAGCTTTCTGACCAGGGATAGAGTTAATACTGCGATTTCTAGCAAGGAAAGGGTTCATGTGACTGTGCTCTGTAGAATTGTGCTATCAAAATGATTATTAAAATGCTCCCTAGCTTTCTGTAAAGAGTTAATTTCCATACGTATTGTTTGGGGCAAGGAAGTTGTTCCTACAAAGGGTTAACTTCCCTTGTATGAAACAAAGGAGTTAAACATGCAATAAGCTGCTCTTGGTTGGAGTGCAATGCTCTGCAGATCAGGGAGGGGGTTTGTAGAGTGATGTTCTGTGATTGTTTATTAGTAAAGAGGTTGCAGTGAGGTGTCCTGCTGTTGATTATTAGGAAAGGTGGGGGATTGTAGTGAGATGCTTTGTGCTTAGTTATCAGTGGGAAGCTGGTTTGCAGTGCACTGCGCTTGTTTATCACGGAGGGGTCCATTGCAATGCCCTGTGCTTGCATATCATGGAGAGTGGTTGCAGTGAGATGCTAATGCATGTTTTGTATGAGAGGAGATTCGCAGTGCAATGCTCTGCGGTTGTATATCATTGAGGGGGTTGCAGAGCAATGCTCTGCGGTTGTATATCATTGAGGGGATTGCAGAGCAATGCTCTGCGGTTGTATATCATTGAGGGGATTGCAGAGCAATGCTCTGCGGTTGTATATCATTGAGGGGATTGCAGAGCAATGCTCTGCGGTTGTATATCATTGAGGGGATTGCAGAGCAATGCTCTGCGGTTGCATATCATTGAGGGGATTGCAGAGTAATGGTCTGTGGTTGTTTAACCTGAAACGCATTGCAGTGGGATGCTCTGAGCTTGTTTATCATAGAGGGGATCACAGTGAGATGCTCTGAGCTTATTTATCATGGAGGGGATAGTTGTGCGATGCTCTGAGCTTGTTTTTCATGGAGGGGATAGTTGTGCGATGCTCTGAGCTTGTTTTTCATGGAGGGGATAGTTGTGCGATGCTCTGAGCTTGTTTTTCATGGACGGGATAGCTGTGCGATGCTCTGAGCTTGTTTTTCATGGAGGGGATAGCTGTACAATGCTCTGCAGTTGTTTATCATGGAGGGGATAGCTGTGCAATGCTCTGAGCTTGTTTTTCATGGAGAGGATAACTGTGCGATGCTCTGCAGTTGTTTATCATGGAGGGGATTGCTGTGTGATGCTCTGAGCTTGTTTATCAGGAAGGGGGTTTGTAGTGTGATGTCTGTAGATTAGTTCTATTCTCCAGACACAGCTATTTAATGACACCTGATCTCGGCTGATGCAACTGGCAGCCCCCTGACACTCACACACTGTACACATACTAATATGCACATAGTGATACACGCACAGCACACACTGCACATACAGGAGTACACAAATAGTGTGCACGTTGTGATACAAAAACTGTACATACATATTGGGATAGCTGCATAGCACACACATTTTACACATTTGACAGAGATAAATTGCACAAAAGCTCTTTGATATACACACTGTAGTTATAGACACATTACATATAGCAGTGTTTCTCAACCTGCAGGTCTAAAATATTTCCTAAGTACCCCTGCCTCGAGAAAGTAATTTCTATTGATTTAAATTCCAAATGAAAAATCTAGATACGGATATTTAAGTTAATATTGGAGTACAGGCCTAATTAAAGGTAATAAAAAATATTGTTAAAATAAATGACATGATGTGAACATTGTGTAAGTAAGGAGGAGTGTATGAACTATTAATCTCAAGCATAAAAGTCACAAAACAAAAATATAATACACGTATAATAGCTACACAATGACACTGGCTACACACGGACACACAACGGACACTGGCATACACATTTACACACAGAGGACACCGACACATACTTCCACTGATTTAACACACACTGACAGACACGCACATTTACTGACAGACACACACTGTTCAACAAGAGGGCACTTACAGTGGATACTGACGCACACAGTTACACAGAGAAAACTGACACATAATCACTGACACAGAGTCTCACTGAATTGACACACACTGACAAACACACTTGCAGACACCCACATTAATTTGCACATAGAGGACACTGATACACACACATTTGCTCACAGAGGACATTGACACACATATTTACACACAGAGGAAACTGACACACACACTCTGATTTGCCACACACTTGCTGACACACACTGACAGACACACACTCATTGACAGTTGATTGCAAAAAAAACAAGAGTGGGATGCACACACTAAAAAGGAGGGAATACTTCCTCCACGGTGCTTCAAAAAAGTAGGGCCCATCCCTGAACACATCAAATGAAAGAAAAATAAATATCCAGGCACACCTGAGGTTTCTTCTAAAAGACAGTCTATTTTATTTGAACCAAGGAGACAACGTTTCAGCTCCTCTCTGAGCCTTTATCAAGTCTATTTTTCTTCCAGTTAAAACAAGGAAAATTGCCTCTCTCACACACACTCACGAATGTTTTTTTTCTATTATTTTTATTTCTGTCTACCCAACCTCCCTAACTTTTGGAGCGCTAGAGTGGATCCTTGCCCTCGGGTCCAGGGTAGGGCTGTGATGCCATCTTCATGTTCTTCATGTTCTTCCAGCACTGCTCCCTCGCTGTAGTGATGCTGGTACCAGAGTGACATCAGAACTCATCTTCCTGTATCTCCTCAGGGCGTGCAGGGGAGAAGTGTTGGGGGATCATGAACATTACAGCTCCCTTACTGCCTCCATTCTCTCTCAGCTGGCCTCCTTGTGGGGGTCGCTAAGCTGGACAGCCTCCCAGCTCTTGGCGTTCCCCCTGCCTGTGGTGCGTGTTTCCCGTTCCACAGGTTGAGCATTTAGGACCTATAGTAATAAATGTACAGCAAACAAGTTGTAATACACAGATAATACACAAAAATAGAAGCACACGTTGTATACATATTGATGCAAACACAGCACACACTTTGTTATACACGCACTGTACATCTAGTTATACACACCTACACAGTTATGAACGCATTTTAAATCCATAATACACATATTGGAGCAAAGGGGGTGATTCGCTAAAAACGGAAGTGAATTCAAAACCGTTTTGTAAAATGTGGGCAAAAATATCTGGTTCGAACAAATTGTCCAGCAGAGCTATAATGACAGCTTGACTATTTTATCCTTAATTTTGCAACTCAAAATGTAACTTGCCATCATTGTGGTACACACAATATACATATAGTAGTGATACACACACTGTGATAGACTCAATGTACATATAGCAATACACACACTGTGATACATAAAATGTACATATAGCAATACACACACAACATACACACCCACTGTGATACATGCAATCTTTTCTGACACTGCTACCCCTGACCCTTTAGTGGCCTTCAATTTACCCACAACCCAAGACACTCTGAAAATAAAAGTTGTGGTGTAGGGTTTTTGTTCTCACCTCGCTGCTCCTTCATACCTCAACCCACACTCCCCCCCCCCCTACTAATAATCCTACCTTCACCACTGCCCTGGAATCTGCAGCCCCGATTCAAACATACACCTCAAGGAGGACATGCTTCCAACCATGGCACACTAAGTGAACTCGCTACATGCAGAGATGCTCCTGTTTTGCTGAACACTGCTGGAGGAAGTCTTGCACCCTATCATCTTGCGTTCATACAGAGCAGACCTTGCCCTTGCTAAACAGTCATACTTTTATTCTCTCATTAGTTCATGCTCACACAATCCCAGGCATCTCTCTTTTTTGTCTTGCTGTAGCCACCCCCCAAACTGATTCTCCCCACCTTGCCACTCTCTCTCTCAACCTCACCTAGATCATGCCTTCATATCCTTCAGACTTTCTCCCCAGCTACTAAGAGGTAGCTGTGCTTCTCCTTTCCTCTTGCTCCATCACTTTATTCTGCCCTGTCTCACCTTATCAGATCTCTCTCCCTTTGTCTTGTCCCTTCCTTAACACATATATTCAACTGTTCTTTCTTCTGCTGCCCTAAACATGCTACTGTAGTATCCATCTTAAAAAAGCCATCTCTTGACTCGTCCTACCCTTCTTACGACCGTCCTATATCCCTGCTCCCTTTTGCCTCAAAGCTTCTGGAAAGACTTGTCTTTACCCATCTGGTGTGTTTCCTCAATACACTCTCTTCTTGACCCTCTTTAGTCTGGCTTCTGCCCCCTCAAGTATACTGAGGCTGCTCTTATTAAAGTTACTGACTACCTAATTGCAGCTAAATTTAATAGCCACTACTCCATACTAATTCTTCTTGACCTCTCTACCACCTTTAATACTGTTGATCATGTTCTCCTCCTCCAAACTCTTAAGTCACTTGGACTCTGTGACACTGTCCTCTCATGGTTTTCCTCTAATCTCTCCCAAAGCTTATTCATTGTCTTCTTTTCTAATGATACCTCCTGTCCTGTCTCGGTTGGAGTCCCCCTCTTTATACTGACTCTCTTGACAAACGTATTACCTCGCTTGGATTCCGTTATCACCTGTACGCCGTTGACACCCAGATATATCTCTCCTCCCTAGATGTCTCCCCTGCCACCCTGCTACGTTGCTTTTCTTCCATCATCTTCAATCTCTCAAAAACTGAGTTTCTTGCCTTTCCTCCTCATAATACTGATCCTCCTCTTTCGCTGATGATAGTACCCACATCAGCTCATCCTTCCATGCGCGCTTTCTTATATTTGATTTTGGCCTCACCTTTTAGCCTCACGTTCAGTGTTACCAAATCCTGTCGATTCCATCTTAAAAATGTTGCCCACGTCCGCCCCTTTCTTACGTAAGATGCTGCTAAGGAGCTTGTTCATGCTCTAGTAATCTCTTGCATTGACTATTGTAATTCTCTCCTAATTGGCCTTCCCAGAAGCCGCACTGCCCTGCTACAGTCAGTAATGAATGCTGTCGTCCTACTGATTTTCGTCTCCAGTTGCTCTTCTCACACCTCACCTCTCTGTCAGTCCTTACATTGGTTTCCTGTATCCTATAGGAGTCAATTCAAAATACTTATCTTACTTATAAAGCACTGAACAACTCTAGCCCCTGTTATATCTCTTCACTGATTCACAGGTATGTCCCTTCTTGGTCTCTTCGCTCTGCCCGTGACCTTCTCGTGTCCGCTGCTTGCACCCATACTGCTAACTCGCACTTACAGGACTTCTCAGGGCGGCTCCTTTACTTTGGAACAGTCTGCCTACCACCATCAGACTATCCCCTAGTCTTCAATCGTTTAAGAGGCGTCTCAAAACCCATATTTTTAAGAGAACTTATGGACTCCCAGAGTAACCTCTACCTCATGTACCTGTCCCTTGCTCTCTCCTAAAGGGCAGCACTCTACTCTCTCCTCCAGTTCTGCTTTACTCTCATCTTGTTTGATTGCTTTCCCCTGTCCTTTTGTGTTTTATACCCCACCTCCTATAGACTGTAAACTCATTTGAACAGGGTCCTCCTCAACCTACTCTTATTATAATATTGTAAAGTGATGCGGAATATGTTGGCACGATATAAATGCCAAAAATAATAATACTAATAATAGTGTACATATATAATGATACACACGCTGTGATGCATGTACTTTATGTACAGAATGACACACATACTAAAATATAGAGTGATGAATAAGTTAATCTTTATTCAAAATCCTTAATTTTTATTCAGTCAGGGGAAAGCTGCCTATATCGAGCACATTTTGCTGCCATTATACAGTCCAGCTCTTCTCTAATGTTCCCCCAGAGACTAATTCCCTTCTTCAAGTGCAATACGTTCTACATAACCCTAGTTTTGGGGATTTGAAACTGGATCGTCACACAGTCATTACTGCAATGTGATTGTCTTTGGTGTATAGTATAATGGTAGGAATCCTCTCTGTGCTTCAACGTAATGAGAAATCATACATGTTTTTTTCTTCTAGAGACTGTTATAAGAAAGTAAACGTCTAATAGTCTTCATTCACCTACACAGGATTAACGGCTGGTGCTTTGTAGTAAACATTCACATCCTGCCATCGCACTGGATCTAACAGATCCATCAAAGTGATAGGTGTAATAAGCAATAAAGCATCAATAGCAGGATTTCCTTTTCTTTTTGCATGTGGGCTATGTGTATGTGTGCCAATGTCTGTCTTATTTACCCCTTCCCTAGCACCAGTCTGTCTCTTTTGCCCCTTCCCCAGACCCTCTTCTTTTTTTTAGAGAGAGAGCGTGTATATGTGTGTATATATATATATATGCAGCAGACACATATTTCAAGGAATCCATGTATAAATTGGAATTATGAGGCAAAAATGTGGTTCTTTGTTGAGCTCATTTGCATACGCCTACCCAGAATCCCTTGCAGTATTGAGAGCACTGTTAGTGAGATTTCTGTGGTAAAAGAATGTATGTATGGCTTGCCTGGTGTGTATATTTGTGTTTAACATTGCATTAAATATCCACTTATTTCAGGTGGAAGGGGTTTTCATCCTCATTTTTTTTCCCCCACCACAACTTATTTGGTATAATATATATATATTATACCAAATAAGTTGTGGTGGGGGAAAAAAGTGAGAATGAAAACCCCTTCCACCTGAAATAAACCCCTTCCACCTGATAGGCGTATGCAAATGAGCTCAACAAAGAACCACATTTTTGCCTCATAATTCCAATTTATACAAGGATTCCTTGGAGTATGTGTCTGCTGCATACAACAGCTTTGAAACACAACTCAGGAAAAGGAGCAAAGCCAGTGAACCACTCATGGACAGCTGTTTCGTTGTTATTTCAACTCATCAGCATGAGGTTTTTTACTGGCTTGCTATGGATTGCTGTGGTTCTTTGTTGAGCTCATTTGCTCAGGTGAAGGGGAATCTGCACCTATTGCAACCATTATTATTATTATTATTATTATTATTTATTATTATTACCACTGATATAGCGTCAACAGATTCCGTAGCACTTTACAATATTATGAGAGGGATGATTTAGCTATAAATAGGACAGTTACAAGAAAACTTACAGGAATTATAGGTTGAAGAGGACCCTGCTCAAATGAGCTTACCGTTTGTAGGAGGTTGGGTGTAAAACACAATAGGACAAGAAATAGCAATCAAATAAGGTGGGAGTGAAGCAGAGCTGGAGGAGAGAGTAAAGTGCTGCCCTTAGGGGCAAGAGACAGGTATGTGAGGTAGAGGTTACTCTGGGAGGCCATAAGCTTTCCTAAAGATATAGGTTTTAAAGCACTTCTTAAACGATTGAAGACTAAGGGAGAGTCTGATGGTGGTAGGCAGGCTATTCCATAGGAAGGGAGCCACCTGCAAGAAGTCCTGCAAGCGTGAGTTGGCTGTACGGGTGCGAGTAGTGGACAGTAGAAGGTCACGCGGGCAGAGCGAAGAGACCAAGAAGGGGCATACCTATGGATCTGTGAAGAGATATAAATAGAATTGGTCAATGGGTTAGCATTTTAATTGACTCCTTTAGGATACAGGAAGCCAATGTAAAGACTGACAGAGGGGTGAGGTGTGAGAGGACCGACTAGAGAGGAAAATCAGTCTGGCAGCAACATTTATTATAGACTGTAGCGGGGCAATTTTGGGAAGACCAATTAGGAGAGAATTACAATAATCCATGCGGGAAATTACTAGAGCATGGACAAGCTCTTTGGTACCATCTTGCATAGGAAAGGGGCGGATGTGGGCTATGTTTTTAAGATGGAATCTACAGGATTTGGTAACATGCTGCATGTGAGGCTCAAAAGTGAGGCCAGAATCAAGTATGACGCCAAGACAGTGCGCTTGCAAGGATGGACTTATGTGGATACCACTGACTTGAACTGAGAGGGAAAGAAGAGGATCAGTATTAGGAGGAGGAAAGACAAGGAGTTCAGTTTTAAAGAGATTGAGTTTCAGAAACCGGGAGGACATCCAGTCAGGGATGGAGGAAAGGCAAGCAGTGACACGTTGCAGGAAGGCAGGGGAGAGGTTCGGGGAGCAAATATATAGCTGGGTGTCATCAGTGTACAGGTGGTAGTGGAATCCAAATGAGGCAATAAGTTTGCCAAGAGAAACAGTATAAAGAGAAAACAAAAGGGGAACAAGGACAAAGCCTTGGGGGACTCCAACAGAGACAGGATGAATGGAGGAGGTATCATTAGAAAAGGAAACACTGAATGAGCGTTGGGAGAGATAGGAGAAAAAAACAAGAGAGGACAGTGTCACAAAGACCGAGTGATTGAAGAGTTTGAAGAAGTAGAGCATGATCAACGGTGTCAAAGGCAGCAGATAGGTCAGGAAGTATTAGTATGGAGTAGTGGCCTTTGGATTTTGCTGCGATTAGGTCATTAGTAACTTTGATAAGAGCAGTCTCAGTAGAGTGGAGGGCACGGAAGCCAGATTGAAGAGGGTCAAGGAGAGAGTTGGAGTTAAAGAAGTGAGACATACGGGTAAAGACAAGTCTTTCCAGAAGCTTTGAGGAAAAAGGGAGCAGGGATATGGGACGATAGTAAGAGGGGGTGGACGGGTTGAGGGATGGTTTTTTTCAGGATAAGTAATACAGTAGCATGTTTAAGGTCAGCAGGGACAATGCCAGAAGAGAGAGAGCAGTTGAAGATGTGTGTTAAGGAAGGCACAAGACAAGTGGAGAGAGATCTGATAACGTGAGATGGGACAGGATCAAGCGGGCAGGTGGTGGGGTGAGAGGAAAGGAGAAGCACAGCCACCTCTTGTTCAGTAGCCAGGGAGAAAGTCTGAAGGGTAGGAAAGGCATGATCTACATGTGGTTGAGAAAGAGAAAGGCAGGGTGGGGAGAATTATTCCCTTAGCTGTTTAAGCTTGTCGGTAAAGTAGCATGCTAGGGAGTTGTTAAGAGGAAAAGAAATAGGGATTATGGCCAATGAAATGGCAGGACTAAATTGAACATTTACCTTTTATATTTTTTTTATTTTTTTTACTGCAAACTAACTTTACACCTGTCATAGAAAGATAATGAATATAAGACAAAGGAAGGGCAAAGAGAGGACAACAAAATGGTATAATGAGACATTTACATAATTTGAAAATAGCATTTGCAAAAGAGGCATTCATGTATAGCTAACTTAGCTAATTTATAGACCTTTTTAACTGTAAAAATGAATTTGTAAAAAGGCTGCTTTACCCAAAATCATATTTAGAAATGCAATTAGGAAATTCTAGGGGTGTCCTAAAAGTCTTCTATGGTTTCTCAAAGATTTTTTCAAAACGCATTTTCTGGAGATTAGAGAGTGGTCACGGACTGGACCAGGGCAAAAGACATCTAGTTGAAGAATAATTGTACTAGGAAACTTCTTCTTATGTTTCTTTCTATTGGATCAATATCTACCGTATTTTTCGCTCCATAAGACGCACTTTTTTCCCCCTCAAAAGTGAGGGGAAATGTCTGTGCCTCTTATGGAGTGAATGTGAAGCTTTACTTACCTGTCTTGTAGCATGGCCCGGCAGCACAGCGCGCACCGCGGTACAGGAACTTCAAGTTCAGGTTCCGGTTTCCAGCGGGACTGAAAGGAAGTGCGCACTCAGTGTGCACACTTCCTTTCAGTCCCGCCGGAAACCGGAACCTGAAATTGAAGTTCTAGTACCGCTGTGCGCACTGTAAGGCCAGCCCACGCTACAAGACAGGTAAGTAATTATGGGACGAGGGGAGGGGGACAGTATGGGAGAGGAGAGAACACTATGGGAGGGGGGGAGAAGAATATGGGAGAGAGGAGAAGACTATGGGAGGGGGTGGAGAAGACGATGGGAGGGGGTGGAGAAGACTATGGGAGGGGGTGGAGAAGACTATGGGAGGGGTGGAGAAGACTATGGGAGGGGTGGAGAAGACTATGGGAGGGGTGGAGAAGACTATGGGAGGGGGGGGAGAAGACTATGGGAGGGGGGGGAGAAGACTATGGGAGGGGGGAGAGAAGACTATGGGAGGGGGGAGAGAAGACTATGGGAGGGGGGAGAGAAGACTATGGGAGGGGGGAGAGAAGACTATGGGAGGGGGGAGAGAAGACTATGGGAGGGGGGAGAGAAGACTATGGGAGGGGGGAGAGAAGACTATGGGAGGGGGGAGAGAAGACTATGGGAGGGGGGGGGAAGACTATGGGAGGGGGGAGAGAAGACTATGGGAGGGGGGAGAGAAGACTATGGGAGGGGGGAGAGAAGACTATGGGAGGGGGAGAGAAGACTATAGGAGGGGGGGAGAAGACTATGGGAGGGGGGGAGAAGACTATGGGAGGGGGGAGAAGACTATGGGAGGGGGGGAGAAGACTATGGGAGGGGGGAGAAGACTATATGGGAGGGGGGAGAGAAGACTATGGGAGGGGGGAGAGAAGACTATGGGAGGGGGGAGAGAAGACTATGGGAGGGGGGAGAGAAGACTATGGGAGGGGGGAGAGAAGACTATGGGGGGGGGAGAAGACTATGGGAGGGGGGAGAAGACTATGGGAGGGGGGAGAAGACTATGGGAGGGGGGGAGAAGACTATGGGAGGGGGGAGAAGACTATGGGAGGGGGGGGAGAAGACTATGGGGGGGGAAACTATGGGAGGGGGGAGAAGACTATGGGAGGGAGGGAGAACACTATGGGACAGGGGAGAAAAAAATATATTCTGAACAAACTGTCCCATAGTAAGCAACACTATGGGACTGTTTGTTTAGATTTTTTTTCTGGGTTTCTTCCTCTAAAAACTAGGTGCGTCTTATGGTGTGGTGCGTCTTATGGAGCGAAAAATACGGTATATATTTACAGCTTGTAGTTGTGATTTTTTTCCAATCCCAGCCCTAGCTGACCTAACTCTGATAGGGAGAGAAGAAGAGGGGCCTTGTGGTACTGAAGCCCCTTGGTCTCTAGTGATGGGAGTTTTCCATCCTGCTCCAATTTAGCACATTGCTACGTGTTAGACAGGCATCAGGTGCCATGATATGACATCAAATCCCAGCATCCACTGCCTAAAGATCCCCCCAAAAAAAACACATTGAAGTCAGCCATGTACTCTGTCCAATCCAAAAGCGGCAATGTTTTTGTTAGTGTTAGTTTTTGCACTTAAAGCTTTGTTAATTTATGATGATCCCTATTTATGACTTTCACCTATCTGATCTCTGCCATTCCCTCACATCCTTAAAGGACCACTATAGGCACCCAGACCACTTCAGCTTAATGAATTGGTCTGGGTGCCTGGTCCATCTAGGATTAACCCTTTTTTTTTATAAACATAGCAGTTTCAGAGAAACTGCTATGTTTACACTGAGGGTTAATCCAGCCTCTAGAGCATGGGTCGTCAACCTGGTCCCTACCGCCCACTAGTGAGCGTTTCAGGATTCCAGGCACGGCAGTCTTTAAAGCGGGGCAAATGGGGCAGCTGCCCCGGGCCCACTTACTCCTGGGGGGCTCAAATCAGCTACCCCATGGGCCCCGCTGTCCGCCAAAATCTTTTTGTCATTTGCCCCCTGGGCCCGGCGGTGCTGCGGCTGCACCGGGAGCCCACGCACTAAGAGGGCCCGGTCGTGCGCTGTGGCCCTTTAACAGCGCGACCGGGCCCCCTTGTTTTACTGCAGCAGGCTGGGAGGAAGTGACTGCCGTGAGTCACTTCCTCCCAGATAGAATGAAGCCGCGTGGGAGGAAGGAGGAGGAGGCCGTCAGGAGGGAGCTGGAGTGCAGGAGCCTCACACTCCCAACGACCTCAGCCTGCCACTGGACCCCAGGGAACCCATAAGGTAGGCTGGAGGGTGACTTTATAAATGTAAACTTTGCATGTGTGTGTGTGTGTGTGAGTCAGTATGTCTGTGTGTGTCTTACTATGTGTGTATGTGTGTGAGTATGTCTGTCAGGGTTTCTGTGTGTGTGTGTCACCATTTCTGTGTGTGTGCCAGAATGTCTGTCAGGGTGTCTGTGTGTGTCAGTTTGTCTGTCAGTATGTCAGTATGTCTGCCAGGGTGTCTGTGTGTGTCAGTATGTCTGTCAGTGTGTCAGTATGTCTGTCAGTGTGTCAGTATGTCTGTCAGGGTGTCTGTGTGTGTCAGTATGGCTGTGTGTCTTAGTATGTGTGTGAGTATGTCTGTCAGGGTGTCCGTGTGTGTGTGTCACCATTTCTGTGTGTTTGTCAGGTGGTGTGTGTATGTCTTAGTATGTCTGTCTGTGTGTGTCAGTATATCTGTGTTTGTCTTAGTATGTGTAGAGTATGTCTGTCAGGGTGTCTGTGTGTGTCAGTATGTGTGTCTTAGTATGTCTGTGTGTGTCAGTATGTCTGTCAGGGTGTCTGTGTGTGTGTCACTATGTATGTGTGTCAGTATGTCTCTGTGTGTGTGTCAGTATGTCTGTGTGTGTGTCAGTATGTCTGTCAGGGCCTTTGTGTGTTAGTATGTCTGTTTGTGCGTGTCAGTATGTCTGTCTGTGCATGTCAGTTTGTCCATCAGTGTGCATGTCAGTTTGTCTGTCAGTATCTCAGTGTGTCAGTATGTCTGTCAGTGTGTAAAAATGTAAATTTTGCATGTGTGTCAGTATGTATGAGTGTGTCAGTATTTGTGTGTGTCAGTATGTCTGTGTGTCTTAGTATGTCTGTGTATGTGTGTGAGTATGTCTGTCAGGGTGTCTGTGTGTGTGTGTGTCACTATTTCTGTGTGTGTGTGCGTTTGTGTGTGTATCAGTATGTCTGTCAGTGTGTATCTCTGTTGTCAGTATGTATATCTGTGTATCTGTATTTAGTATATCTATGTTTCTCTATGTGGTCTGTGTGTATCTGCATATAGGTCAGGTTGTGTATCTGTGTGTCTGTATGTGTGTCAGTGTGTGTATCTGTATGTTATCATTGTATGTATTTGTATGTTGTCAGTGTGTGTACCTGCGTGTGTATATCTGTGTCTGCATCTGTATATAGTCAGTGTTTTTATCTGTGTATGCATGTGTGTCAGTAAATGCATCAGTGTGTCTGAGTATCCATATGTGTCAGTGTTTGTATATATGTCTATGTATGTGTGTGTATGTATGTGTTAGTGTGTGTATCTGTGTCAGTCTGTATCTGCATGTGTGTTAGTGTGAGTGTCAGTGTTTATGTCTGTGTATCTGCATGTGTTTCAGTGTGTGTGTGTGTGTTTGTGTATCACAGTGTGTGTGTGTGGCAGTCTATGTGTACATGTGCATACATCTCATCATTCAAATCGCCAACACTACACACAAGTACATCCATGCATTCAACCTTCAACACTACATACAAACACAGTCCTGCATTGAAACGTCAACAATACATAAACACCAAAAATATATATAAACACACCCCAGCATTTAAAAAAACAAGCAAAAAAACTACACATAGATGCATGCTTGCATTCAAACACCAACACCACATACAAACACACCCCTACATTTACACAAACATACTCCATACACAAACATGCTTCCATTCAAACACACAAACACAACTCAGTGCTAAATACGACTCTGCAAGCATGGGAAAATTTTTCCCCTACTGCGTTGGGAAGTGGAGAGCGTGATTGCATGTCAGGGAGTGGAGGTCAGGGGGCCCCATCAAATTCTTGCCCAGGGCCAAATCAATTTTAAAGACAGCCCTGATTCCAGGTGGTCGGTAGGGATTTCCAGGTTGATCGGGCGGGTGCGAGCCGGCGGTACCCGTGCGACTGGGTACCGCTGTGACCATTTGCGGCTCCGGCCCGCGCGGTAAACCGCCGGGGCCGCCTTCCAAAGTGTAAATGCTTTCCTATGAGACTGGCTGAATGCGCGCGCGGCTCCTGCCGCGCATGCGCATTCAGCCGATGTCGTTGCCAGGAAGGAGGAGAGGAGGACGAAAGCTCCCCGCCCGGCGCTGGAGAAAGGTAAGCTTTTAACCCCTTCCTCTCTCCAGAGCCCGGTGGGAGGGGGGCCCTGAGGGTGGGGGCACCCTCAGGGCACTATAGTGCCAGGAAAATGAGTATGTTTTCCTGGCACTATAGTGGTCCTTTACATTTAAATTCTTCCTCATCTGCTTTTTCCTTGATTTGTTTGTACCACCTCAATGCTTCCCCACCCACAATTTATCTTATCTAACCCTAGATTCTCTCTTATAGCGTGGACCCCATACATAATTTCAAAGGCTACTCCCAGGACTCACAGTACCAAACCCTGCAGGAACAGCCTTAAAGGACCAGGAAAATAAACTTGTTTTATTGGCACTATAGGGTTATTAGGCACCACCCTCCCGCTGGGCTGAAAGGGTTAAAACCCCTTCAGCCACTTACCTTAACCCCTTAAGGACACACGACGTGTGTGACACGTCATGATTCCCTTTTATTCCAGAAGTTTGGTCCTTAAGGGGTTAATCAAGCCCGGCACTGGTGATCTCTTCTCCTCCTGCCGACGTCAGCCCCGAATGTACATCCGTGGCTAAAGCCACGCGCGCATTCAAACCGCCCGTAGGAACGCATTACTCAATGCTTTCCTATGGACGTTATCGTGTCCGCAATGCGATTTTTGCATTGAGGATTGCGGAAGCTGCCTCTAGTGGCTGTCAGGGAGACAGTCACTAGAGGCTGGATTAACCCTCAATGTAAACATAGCAGTTTCACTGAAACTGCAATGTTTACAGCTGCAGGGTTAAAACTAGGGGGGCCTGGCACCCAGACCACTTCATTGAGCTGAAGTGGTCTGGGTGCCTATAGTGGTCCTTTAAGCAGAGCCTGGGCATTTCAAAACCTACCCCCAGGACTCACCGCACCAAACCCTGCAGGAACAGCCTTAAGCAGAGCCTGGGCCCCATACAGCATTTCAAAACCTACCCCCAGGACTCACAGTACCAAACCCTGCAGGAACAGCCTTAAGCAGAGGTAGCATTTCTGGATAATCATTTCCCAGCTACCCTACCCAGGGCCGGCGCGTCCATAAGGTCCATAAGGCCGCCTTAGGGCGCAACACGAGGGGGGGCGCAAAAATCCGAATCCTGGGCCCTTTGCCTGTGACTCGCATATTAAAAATATTTCCTGCTCCTGATTTGCTGCCCGGTTCCCAGTGCTGCTCTGATATGTCAGAGTAGTCTGATGGGCGGGGCACTTCCTCCTCCCTGCATTCCAACTCCCCGGCGGTCTCAGTTGAACTGAGCTCAGGCTCAGTGTGCAGCTTCCCTGCATTGAGTCACTGCTGTACCTGGACAGGACACACACCGAGCTATTGATGGGCCCGGCAGCATCACCAGTGAGCAGGTAAGGAGAGCGGCATGTCAGATGATTAAATTAACCCCCTCATTACCCCATCCCTCTAGCTGTGTGTCACTTTGTTCTTAGCCCTGTTTCACTCTGTCCCAATAATCCCATCACCCCTAGCCCTGTGTCACTGTACCCCTAATCTACTCCCCCTAGCCCTGTCTCACTGTACCCCTAATCCCATTAGCACTGTGTCACAGCCCCACTAATCCCCTGCCCTGTGTCACTCTGCCCCCCCCCCCCCAGTCCTGTGTCACTATGCCCCCCTGCCCCCTAGGCCTGTATCACTGCCCCCCTAGCCCTGATTTACTATGTCCCCCTGCCCCCTAGGCACTGCCCCACTAATCCCCGTCCCCCTAGGCCTGTGCCACTGTCCCCCTAGGCCTGTGTCACTGTCCCCCTAGGCCTGTGTCACTGTCCCCCTAGGCCTGTGTCACTGTCCCCCTAGGCCTGTGTCACTGTCCCCCTAGGCCTGTATCACTGTCCCCCTAGGCCTGTATCACTCTGTCCCCCTAGCCCTGTGTCACTATGTCCCCCTGCCCCCTAGGCACTGCCCCACTAATCCCCTGCCCCCTAGGCCTGTGTCACTGTCCCCCTAGGCCTGTGTCACTTCCCACTAATCCCCTGCCCCCTAGGCCTGTGTCACTGTCCCTCCCCCTAGCCCTGTGTCACTATGTTCCCTTACCCCCTAGGCCTGTGTCACTATGTCCCCTTACCCCCTAGGCCTGTGTCACTGGCCCACTAATCCCCTGCCCCCTAGGCCTGTGTCACTGGCCCACTAATCCCCTGCCACCTAGGCCTGCCACTCTGTCCCCCTAGCCCTGTATCACTCTGTCCCCCTAGGCCTGTGTCACTATGTCCCCCTGCCCCCTAGGCCTGTGTCACAGCCTCACTAATCTCCTGCCCTGTGTCACTCTGCCCCCCCCAGTCATGTGTCACTATGCCCCCTAGGTCTGTGTCACTGTCCCCCTAGGCCTGTGTCACTGACCTTTGTCACTGCCCCCCTAGGCCTGTGTCACTGCCCTGTACCACTATGCCCCCCTGCCCCCTAGGCCTGTGTAACTATGTCCCCCTCCCCCCTAGCCCTGTGTCACTATGTCCTCTTGCCCCCTAGGTCTGTGTAACTGCCCCACTAAACCTCTGCACTCTAGCCCTTTGTCACTATATCCCCCAGCCCCCTAGACCTGTATCACTGGCCCACTAATCCCCTAACCCTGTGTCACTATGTCCCCCTAATCCCTGCCTCCAATTACTATGTCACTCTGTCCCCTAATCCCTGCCCCCTATTACTATGTCACTCTGCCCCCATAATCCCATGCCCCCCGTAGCCCTGTGTCACTCTGTAACCCTAGCCCTGTGTCATTGTAGCTCTAATTCCCTGCCCCCCTAGCCCTGTGTCACTGTCTCCCTGCCCCCTAGTGTTTGTAAGTGGCACCTCTGTATACATCAAGGGAGTGATGGGGCGGCAAAATGCATCTCCGCCTGTGTACCTAAAAATTCTTGCACCGGCCCTGACCCTACCCCACATCCCACCCTCCCCAGGGTACTCATTACATCTATAGATCGCTCAAATTCCTAAGAAAGTGGGTTAATCTTGTAAAAGCAGGCATTAGGTTGCTAGGTTATGACCTGCCAAGAATGGGGTACATTGACGTTGTGGCAGGATTATGCAATGTATGATCATATAATGTAACTAAACCCCCATTATTTTTGCCTGAGTAAGGTGTTTTTAGAAAAAAAAAAAATATTAATTCAGTGAGTGTGAAATTGCTGTTTAGTGAATGAGTGAGTGCACTGGATCTTGTATTTATTTATGTATGTATGTATGTATGTATGTATATGCACATTTTCATAATGAATTTGCCCATAAAGGACAACTCCAGTTGGGATTGTCCCTTTTAATTATGTAATATACATAATTTATAACATGGAAATGTATTTTTCATGCTGAAAGAACCATGGATCTTATTACTATGAGAGAAAGACAACCATTACAAATATAAACATTGTAGCCCAAAGTGAATTTTAGAAATGTGGTAGTGGCAGACGACTACAATGGATACAACTTGTCAAACAGTCTAAAAAAAGCTACAAGTACAACCCATAGAATTGAAACAGGTTTTTCACTACAGTGCAATTTGTCAAAAAGTCAATGTGAATTTCGGCTTATAGGCCAAACAAGTCATGGCATCTTGTTCTTTTGGAGAGACTGCAGCGTAAACGAGAGCGCACGGAAAGGGGGGATATATGAATCAAAACTAAATATTACAAATATATATATATTTTAAAAAACAGTTGTGAAAACGTACCTCAAAACATTTCAAATAGACAAAGTGGAATGGTTTAATTTTAGGGGTGTGAACTGGGCAGGCCTGTTCTGAGATATTTTAGGTGTACTGTGAATTACTAATAACAATTTATGCAGCTAAAAGGTCATTTAGAACAAAGAACATGTATCTTATTTACACAGATTTGTAAACTGATTTGTAAACACGTTTATTGTAGTTAAAGACACATTACTGTGGGTATTATTGCTATGGAGCTCTGGCATAAACAGGAATTCAGAGCTCCTACAAAAGACATTAAGATACAAAATAGGGACTGTTCTTCCTACATAGGGACACTTGGGAGGGATGTGAAAAGAACATCCACAATAACAAACTAACCTAGCCTAAAGATTACACCAAACATTTTTGTTTGCCTGGAGTGTCTCTTCAAGCAGTTTAATTAGAACATCGCTTGGCCAGTTCTGGCATTGAAACACCCTTATCTCTCCCATATAATTTAATAATAACGTAATTTTTACTATTAAATGTTAATATTATTTGAAATGGTTGGATTAAGTCATCTGAGATATCAATATGACCCCAAATTCCTATTAAATTCCAGCAAGCATGGGCAATGGGTGATTTTTTTTTTTTTAAAAGAGGTTTTTAACTTCAAGCTTATTGAATACAATCATTTTAAAAGATTTATCTTTTAATTGTGCTTTTTAATGGGCACTCACCTCAAGGTCTGGTCAAATCAAGGTCCATGCATGTCTGTTTACAATTAATTTGCCCCTACTTTCATGGTATTTGGAGCCCACTAGTGTCTGAAATGCATGCAAAAAATTCAGACAGCTGTCCAGAAATGTAAATTGAATTTCACTGAATGGGAAGATTCTAAAACTTGCTAACTAAATTCCTAGAGAATGCACGACTAAATCTGTATTTTTATCTTATGTCTTCCGCTTATGTGTGTATTAGCAACCCAACCAAAGTAAACATCTGGCAGTAAGGGGGTTGCTTGCTTATTGGCAATACACCATGTGTGATAACACACACTGCATGATTGCATACTAGGTATGTGCACAGAACCAATTCGCTAGCAGAACACAAAGTGTCAGACAAGAATATCATTTTAATTATTCAAGCGTTAGCTGTTTGGGTACCTTATTGTATAAATGGAATGTCATTGCAAACCTGAAACTGACCTTATCAAACACTGAATTGTGCATCATGTCTGCTAAAGTGCCTCATGCTCATTCAAGAAAAGGCAGTAAATATTTCCTCCACCAGGAGGCGACATTCAGCATCACTGATGTTTTGAGACATAACCGGAAAACAGTGCTCAAAGTCATTTTGTTATGTATTTATAGGGTCCGTATTTATTTAATAAAATTCAGTTGTGTACATTTTCTGTAAACATATTGAGAGATATAAGTAAGGAATAAGTCTTGTTAGCTGCCACTATACACATTAGATGAACATGCAGGGGCCTGTTACCAACCACCACCACCCAGAATGCATCTTGCTTTGGATCGCTGCACTCTGCTGTAGATGAAAAAGACACTATGGGCAAGAGGCAAACACAGTTAAATCGATAATCCATAAAGAGATGTAACAGATGCTAGAGATATGAGCACGGAATGCACTCTAGAACTTGTAACAGGTTCCAGGCTTGAACGAATGACAGGTCACATTTTTGACATCGTAAAGGATGAACACGTAGGGTTTTACAAAATTTGGAAAGACTCGAGAAGTGAGAAGCATTGAGGTAACCAAATGTCAGAGACTTGAGCAAAAGATGGATCAGAATTATGTAACCTGCTCGGGAGTGAAGTGTTAATAATGAGTAGGAACAAAGACTATAAGACACAAAACTAAACAAAAAATGGAACAGATGAAAAAAAAAAATTAACGTAAAAGGAAACCAACATGGAGCAACAATGCGAGGTATAATTATTCCCGTTGCATCTTCCTCATGGGATTTACATAACTGGGAGAAGAAGGATAAAATACTTTAGGGTATTTGGTCAGTATAGACATATGTTTTTCCTATTGGCTGGACTGCTCCAAGAAGAGCTGGAAATCTCAAATATTCTTGTTACAGTAGCTTTTCATAAATAGTCCAGAAGGCATTGCTTACAGGGGAGAAAGAGTGACACGGGGTGTTGTAGATACCAGTAACATGGCTTCCTTTAAATCCTGCGTGTGGAATGATTAATACCAAGGTATCACCTCCCTGGAGGGTTTGGCAGCAATATGCCAGGCAGTGCTGAGCCGATGCACCCTGCATGCAAATCCTATGAGAGCACCATCTGGACGATGTCCTTAGGGTTCCATCTCCAACCTGCCAAGAACATTAAAAAAGGATGTAACGATACTCAGAACTCCTATAACCCTCTTGGTGTCATAGCAGAACCAATGTTTTGCTTGTTTCTTGCCACTTAGGAAATTAAATGCGAGCAATTTGCAATTTGTGTAGCGTTTATTTGAAATAGAATGATACTTGCTGACACAAGAACTTTTTTTTTTTTTGCAGTAAAATGATCATATGCACTATATGATGGAACACATGATTTAAGAAATCATGGTAAAATTACTCCAAATTTCCATTTACTGATGGTATGTCTTGGCCACGAAGCCAGGGAATAAAGTTTTAAGCTAGAGTAAACGTGCTTCAAAGAAAGCTATAGAATCTAAGACAGTATTAAATATTTACTAGGTGGTGTTTGGACTGTCCAGAAAGTGTGCAGCTATGTAATGTGAAATATTGCGACATTTATTGAAAAAGATACAAGAAACAAACATTGTACATAGGACAGTGACCCCTCAGTCTCCTTCAAAGTAGGAACCTTGTGACCTCACACAGTTCTCCCAGCATCTCTTCCATTGTGCAAACACTGTGTTGGAATCTCCTCATCGTATTTACCTGAATTTCACTGATGGTCTGAAATCTCTTCCCTTTTAAAGGTGATTTTAACCAAAAGTCGCAGGGTGCCAAATCTTTAAACAGGTTCTCGACCATCTTTGAAGCGTTTGTGCCAAACTTTTATTTGCACTGCACCCATTGCATCATCCCCGAAAGCCTACCGAATTATCCGAATAGTTTCCGCGGAGGAATGTTCAGCCTTAACGCAAATTTTGATGCCGGTTCTTTGCTCTACTCGCTGAGTCCTTTTGAATGTGATGACCACGCAGTACACATGCTCACTCAACGGCATCTCCCACTGACTAGTACAGTGAAGGTGTCATTGTTCACGCATGCGCGTTCCAGTCCACTCTCCTTGGCAGGCAGGTTACATTGATGTTGTGCAAACCATCCTCATTATATTAACAATGAGTAGACTTTTATTTCAGAGATGATATATATATTTCTGCAGATCAGGCTTATTTGGAGGAAAAAAAAAAATATTTGTAAGTACGACTCCCAAATAAAGGAAAACTTCTTAGAAAAAGAAATTGAATACCAATGACAATTTTCCTTTAATTATAGATAAAATAAGAAAAGGGCTGTGAGCTATGAGTTTGCTGGTTTCCACAAAGCAGATTAAAATAAAACTGTCGTTAAAAAAGATATTTTAGGCAATAATAATCTTCAGCAACAGACAACATTGATACTATTAGTTTTTTCTAGAAAGGTAGCAGCCCTACGTGAAGCCGAAAGACATAAGATAGCGCAGTCTTTTCACTATTTGTACTTGACACCACCTGCAGCTTCCCCATCACAGGGAAAAAAAAATCGAAAAGACGTAGCTGACCGGTTTTTAACTCTTCAATATCTAGTATACAATTTATAAACAATAATAATAATTATAATTGAATAATAACAAAACAAAATGTTTGGATGTAAGCTTGAGTTTGGGGGGCAACTAAGAATTAAAACGGATTTTGTTTGGCAGATATCGGACGTTTTATTTTTCAATTTATCTGTTTCAGAAATATTGTCAGAATGTAATATATTAAACTTAATTTTAGCAATATAAGATGGTAAATTGCCAGAGCTCCTGTAAAGTAAATGGCTTTTGGCACATCTTGGAAAATGGTTATTTTATCATGGTTATGTAGATATTAAGTCTATTAGTAGATAAGAAAATAAAGAATGCAAATTCTACAGCAGTGTGCATCATAGACTAGAAGAGGGGCAAGCTAAGTCAAGCTTTTAACTTGATTTTGTTGCTTTTTGGAATTTTATTTGGTAATATCAAACTTAGCAATCGCCACTAGCCATTGGCAAGTGAAATCTTAGCCCTGGCGAGTAGAAATTTACCCCTAATGAGTATGCAACGGACTACTCAGACTTGCAGTAGCAGTCCTGGCTAGTAGGACCTGAAATGAAATATATTTTTCAAACTATTACCGTTTATACTCGAGAATAAGTTTGTGCTGAAAAACCCCAACTCGGATTATACTCGAGTCAATTGTCTGTATTATGGCAATTTACATTGCCATAATACAGACTGGGGGCTGGCAGCGAGCGCTTACCTCTCTTGCAGCTCCTGTCAGCTCCCTTCTCCTCCATGCCGGTCCGTTCAGCACCTCTGTCAGCTCACACTGTAAGTCTCGCGAGAGCCGCGGGGTCATAGTGCGGCTCTTGCGAGACTTACAGTGTAAGCTGACAGGGGAGCTGACCGGACCGGCGCGGAGGAGAAGGGAGCTTACAGGAGCTGCAGGAGAGGTAAGCGCTCTCTGCCAGCCCCCCTCCACTGAACTGCCAATGCCACTGGACCACCAGGGAGTGAGAGCCCTCCTCCCTGCCATGTATCAAGCAGGGAGGGGGGACAAAAAAAAAATAATAATAATAATAATAAAATAAAATATTAAAAATAATAATAAAATGATAATATTTAAAAAAAAATAATAATAATAAAAAAATTAATATAACAAAAAAATTACAATTATAATAATTTAAAAAATAATAATAAAAATGCCCACCCCCCACCAAGGCTCTGCATCACACTCTGCATCACACACACACACTGCACTCATACACACACACTGCACTCATACACACACACACTGCAATCATACACACACACACACTGCACTCATACACACACACTGCACTCATACACACACACTGCATTCATTATATACACACACTGTAAATAAATATTCAATTAACATAATTTTTTTAGGATCTAATTTTATTTAGAAATTTACCAGTAGCTGCTGCATTTCCCACCCTAGTCTTATACTCGAGTCAATACGTTTTCCCAGTTTTTTGGGGTAAAATTAGGGGCCTCGGCTTATATTCGGGTCGGCTTATACTCGAGTATATACGGTAAATCGTTTTAAAAGTTTATCCAAAATATTGAATCATTTGAAAAGATTCCCTGAATATATTAAATTGGGGCCCATGTTAGCAGGATATGAATTTCCACTATGGTGGAAGCTTAGATCTGAACAGTAATGAGTTTAATGGTATTTATATAGATATATACTTTTTATTTTTTTTAAACGGTATATATATATTTATATATATATATATTTTTATTTTTTATTTTTTATTTATTAAAGTCACTAGTCTTTGTTAATGGATATAACGTGGAAGGTAGAACACACCATATAGAGAGCCAGAGACTCACACATTCCACAAGAGAGACAGCACCCAGTGACACGTGAGTGAAAAAAGATAAAAGATGAAATATGCTAAAGAGCAGGAGTTAAGCTAAACAGTATATATAATCATACAATGGTCCAATCAGTCTGCCATACAAATATCACATTGTTGTAACCACAGCTGCATTGACAAGTGAGCTCTTGGGAAATATTGTGCTGGCTGGAGCTGTTCGAGTTTATGATTAGATGTAGAGTGCAGAATCCCTGGGGATTATATATTATTAAATGCATACTTAATATATTATAATAAATACATATTTGATACGCAACGCTATATCTGGCTATGGGATTGTGGGGTTCTGACGGGTTTTCACTTGGACTATATGTATCTTTTATATTATGATATTTATAGGTTCGGGTCAGTGTTGGTTTACTGTTAAAGGGACACTATAGTCACCAGAACAACTACAGTGAGTATAATCATTCCCTTACGGCTTTTTGCAGTAAACACTGTCTTTTCAGAGAAAAGGCAGTGTTTACATTACAGCCTATAGATACCTCCGTTGGCCACTCCTCAGATGGCTACTAGATGTGCTTCCTGGGTCAGTGTTGCACACTGTGCAGTACTGCCATTCAGTGTCTCCACCCTCTGCATGCAGACACTGAACTTTCCTCAAAGAAATGCATTGATTTAATACATCTTTATGACGAGTTGCTGATTGGCCAGGGCTGTGTTTGGCTCTGCCCCTAATCTGCCTCCTTGACAGTTTCAGCCAATCCTATGGGAAGGCATTGTGATTGGCTCAAAACACCACTTCTAATGATATCACCCAAGCGGGCAGATCAGGGGCAGAGCCAGCAGCTGCAGACTTGAGCAAAAGTAAGATTTTACTATATTTAAGGGGGTAAGGAGGGGCCAGGGGGGCTTGCTGGGGATTTTACCACTATACGGTTAGGCATACATGTTTGTGTTCCTGATCCTATAGTGTTCCTTTAAGTATTGTAGGGGTTAACAGTTAGCGTCAGGGCCGCCATCAGGGGGTGACAACCATGATGGTTGTCACAGGCCTGGAGGCCCAGACTCCACGTATAGCGGCGGAACTGCCGTCTCTTGCAGCTGCACCAGGGCTCGCATGCTGATAGGGCCACCCGATGGGCCCTATATCTGCAGGGCCCCGGTCAGCGCTGCGACCGTGCAATAGTGCGACCGGGCTCCTTTAAAGAAATTGCACCCTCTGCGCGGGAGGAGAGAGAGACAGGCCGCAAGGACGGAAGAGCCATGCCGACTCCCATTAGCCCCAGCCACCCTCCTGCAAAAAAAAGGTAAGAAAAATTAGCTGTGTTAGTATGTATGTACATCTGGATATGCATGTATGTCAGTATGTGTATGTATGTATGTCAGTATGTCTGTGTGTATGTCAGTATGTATGTATGTATGCATGTGTGTGTATGTCAGTATCTATGTATGTATGTATGCATGTGTATATATTTCAGTATGTATGTATGTATGTGTATGTATATCAGTATGTGTCTGTGTGTCTGTGTGTGTGTGTGTGTGTGTATGTATGTATGTGTGTATGTATGTGTATGTATTTCAGTATGTTCAGTATCTCACAAAAGTGAGTACACCCCTCCTCACATTTTTGTAAATATTTTATTATATCTTTTCATGTGACAACACTGAATAAATGACGCTCTGCTACAAGGTAAAGTAGTAAGTGTACAGCCTGTATAACAGTGTACATTTTGCTGTCCCCTCAAAATAACTCAACACGTAGCCATTAATGTCTAAACTGTTGGTAACAAAAGTGAGTACATCCCTAAGTGGAAATGTCCAAATTGGGCCCAATTAGCCATTTTCCCTACCTGGTGTCATGTGACTCGTTAGTGTTACAAGGTCCCAGGTGTGAATGGGGAGCAGGTGTGTTAAATTTGGTGTTATCGCTCTCACACTCTCTCATACTGGTCACTGGAAGTTCAACATGACACCTCATGGCAAAGAACTCTCTGAGGATCTGGAAAAAAAAATAATTTTTGTTCTACATAAAGATGGCCTAGGCTATAAGAAGATTGCCAAGACCTTGAAACTGAGCTGCAGCACGGTGGGCAAGACCATACAGCGGTTTCACAGGACAGGCTCCACTCAGAGCATGCCTTGGTCGACCAAAGAAGTTGAGTGCATGTGCTCAGGGTCATATCCAGAGGTTGTCTTTGGGAAATAGACGTATTAATGCTGCCAGCATTGCTGCAGAGATTGAAGGTATGGGGGGGTTAGCCTATCAGTTCTCAGACCATACGCCGTACACTGCATCAAATTGATCTGCATTGCTGTCATCCCAGAAGGAAGCCTCTTCTAAAGATAAAGGACAAGAGAGCCCGCAAACAGTTTGCTGAAGACAAGCAGACTAAGGACATGGACTACTGGAACCATGTCCTGTGGTCCGATGAGATCAAGATAAACTTATTTAGTTCAGATGGTGTCAAGCATGTGTGGCGGCAACCAGGTGAGGAGTACAAAGACAAGTGTGTTTGCCTACAGTCAAGCATGGTGGTGGGAGTGTCATGGTCTGAGCCTGCATGAGTGCTACTGGCACTGGGGAGCTACAGTTCATTGAGGGAACCATTAATGCCAACATGTACTGTGACATACTGAAGCAGAGCATGAGAACGGGGGAAAGATATCACTGAGGGAGGGGGGTGGGGGAGACACCACCATGGGAGGGTGACCGGGGGTTGGAGGAGAGACCTCTATGGGAGGAGGGGGTGAGGAAAGACAACTGAGGGAGAGGAGTGGTGAGGAGAGGAGAGACCACTAAGGGAGGCAGGGGAGGGGTGAGGAGAGACCACTAAGTGTGGGGGGTGAGGAGAGACCACTAAGGGGGGGTGTGAAGAGAGACCACTAAGGGAGGGGGGAAAAGAGACCACAAAGGGTGGGGGGTAGCAGAGAAAATGAGGGGGGAGAGGAGAGACCACTAGGGGAGGAGGGGGGGAGGATAGACCACTAATGGAAAGGGGGGAGGGGAGAGAGGCCACTAATGGAAAGGGGGGAGAGGAGAGACAACTAATGGAAAGGACGAGGAGAGACCACTGGGGGGGAGGCAGAGGAGAGCAGAGACCACTAAGGGAGAGGGGGGAGAGGAGATATCACTAATAGAAATGGGGGGAGAAGAGGGGAGTACACTAAGGGAGGCGGGGAGGAGAGTAGAGACCACTGAGGGGGGTGGGAGAGGAGAGACCACTAAGGGACAGGGGAGGAGAAGAGAGACCATTAAGAGGCGGGGCGGGGGTACGAGAGAGCACAAAGGGATGGGTAGCACCAAGAGATGGGTGGAGGGTAAGAGAGAGCACTAGGAGACAGGAGGGGAGAGCATGACGGGAAAGGCAGCGGGGAGATCACCAAGGGACAGGGGAGATCACTAAGGGACAGGGGACAGCACGAAGGGACAGGAGGGGAGAGCTCTAAGGGAGAGGAGGGGAGAGCAGTAAGGGACAAGAGAGGAGAGAGGCTGAGAAAGGGGTGAAAGAGAAGTACAGGGGGGCTGGTAGGACTCAGCCCCTATCCTATTTTAAAATGCTGAAAGGTGCCACGCAGCAGTGTAAGTCTCACTAATCTCAGACACACCAAGACTTGTATTTTCCAGTCCTGGCTGAGATCAGGGCTCCAGACAATATGGAGACAACCTGAACATTATTCCCCATTCATCACAGAGAATAACTAAACGGACCACACCATTATCTGTGCAGTATGGAATTCTAAAACATATTCTGCCTGTAGAAGTAATGGGCATATCATGTAATAAGTGTATATATACCTATCATCAATGGGAAATGCACACCTTGCAGCTACGTTGCACTCTACTTTTTAAAATACCATTAAAAGCATTACTGTTCAGATCTAAGCTCCCACCGTAGTGGAAATTCATATCCTCCTAACATGGGCCCCAATTTAATATTTTGGAGAAACTTTTAAAATGATTTAATAGTTTAAAAATATATATTTCACTATATTTATATTTTTTATATATTTCTTATATATGAGGTGTTTTGATATTTTAATATTTTATTTTAAAAATAATTGTAAAAATATTGAATCTTTTGAAGAGCTTATCCAAAAATATAAAAACCGAGTTGGTTACATGTTACAAAATGATGCACTGCGCTGTGGAACATGTTGACACTTTATACAGAATATATTTATAATACCTTCCGAGTCCGTTTACGTCCACCAAGATTATTGCTATGATATTCCTACTTGTGTTTTAAAAACAGAAACATTTCGCTAATCCTACAGGGGCTTTGGTTCCTGACAGAGTTATAAGATTTCTTTAATTAATAATTTATTAATTAATCAGGGCTTTGTGCTGTAAACAGACAAGTTAGATGATTAACTGAATGTTAATTAAAGAAATCCTGAGCACTGGGAAATTCTCCTAGGACCTACTGGACAGCTGTTTTCTGATGCGTGCATGTCTTAAGCATTAGGCAAAATGGGGTAATTCGTACTTTTCCAGTTGTAAGGGGGACTGCAACTCTCATTATTGACAGCCAGCCTCTTGGTGAGTAATGCGAGTTAGAATCCCACAAGAGAAGGTTTACTGATGTTAGCATGATGTCACAGGCTACGATAAGTACTAAAATAAAGAAAGTTGACAGCAGGTGTGTCCTTGGAGGCCGGAGACATATTGGGTTTTCAAGACATATTGCACAGTCATATATGCATGTCTCAGATTTTTAACCTCTGGCAGAATTAGGTCCTTGCAAGACTAAATGTGGCACATTAGGGTGTGACAAGTATTTTTTTAATGTTTTTTGATTTAGGAGCCGATGGACCGGCTTTGGGAATAGTTACATCATTAGAATACTGTATACTCCCAAACATTAGGAGTCAGCAATGACACTTTTAGGACACATAGTTCTTTGGGTATAAATGGTAATTTAAAAACAAAACAACTCTTTATTCTTACACTAAAACAGAGAATATTAGAGAAGTTTATTTTCCACTCCTGTTAAAGGAAAACAGTTACTTTTTTTTATCAAAACTGAAAAAAGTTTAAATGTATATTGGCACTTTGTGTGTTATTTTGTAATGCATGCATGTAAATTAATATCTGGCAAACAGGACTACTTCGCTCTGTGGGGGTGGGTATCTTTATGCACAGCTTATCCAACCACATCTTCTGTCTTACCTTGCTCTGTGGGGGTGGGTATCTTTATGCACAGCTTATCCAATCATATCTCCTGTCTTACTTTGCTCTGTGGGGGTGGGTATCTTTATGCACAGCTTATCCAATCATATCTCCTGTCTTACCTTGCTCTGTGGGGGTGGGTATCTTTATGCACAGCTTATCCAACCAAAGACCACGCACAATGTCATTGTTTGGGAGCATCTCAGAATGTGTTTTTGAGATGCTAGGGATCTGAAGCCAGAATTCGCTAAATCACTCTGGTTTTTGATTGCTTGCATGGTCCTTGGCTAGATAAGTCATGCTTCCAAAATTATACACACTGTTTATATAATAGGTCAATTTTAATTAAGGTTTAATTAACTAAAATTACGTCTGTTTTAGTTTAACCCCTTAAGGACACATGACATGTGTGACACGTCATGATCCCCTTTTATTCCAGAAGTTTGGTCCTTAAGGGGTTAAGCTCAAAACTGGCCTCTAAAAAAGAAAAGTCCAAGGATCCAGTTCTAGCAAATTATTAAATTACCTGGAACTTTTCAAACCAGTTGAATTTTCAACATCCCATTATTAAGACTGTATGTAATGACTTACAAAATGTGTTTTGAGTAATTTTAATATTGTACCTCATGAAAACTCTAACTTATTAGAACATAAAGATCTCTGCAAATAGCAGTACACTCCGGCTTAACTTGCTCTCTGTTGGTGGGCATTCGTTAAGTTTAGAAAGTTAAGTTCTCGTTGGTTCGTATAGACAGAGTAGCCAACCAAAGACTATGTGCAATAGGATTGCCTGAGACCATCTCAAAATGTGAGTTTGTTTTTATGAGGTGCCAGTCACTTGAAGGCAGGATTCATGAATGAGCAGTAGCTTCTTGATTGCTTCCATGGTGAGGTTATAAAACATGTATTATTTTATCAATAAAAATGATGATTGTTTTCTTTTAAGCTCATAACCAGCCTCAATAGAAGCCCAAGGTTCCAGCTCTATCAGTTTATTAAATGACCCGGAATGTTTTCAAATGAGCTGATTCTTCAACATCCCATCATTAGGACTATATGTAATGACTTGTGAAATGTGATTGGAGTGATTTTAATGCTGAACCTCATGGAAACTCTAACTTATTAGAACATATCATATAATATACGCTCCGCTACCCTTGTGCCACCCTAATTCCATGGATCTCACCATGTCCCATTCCCTGATATTTATCCCTATTCACCTTCACTAATGTCTCTTCCTGCATCTCTTCTATTCACACAAAGTCGTCCTTCTTCCTTAGGGGTAATTATTTCAGATGACTTAAAGGTAGGCAGACAATGTAATAGCATCAGGAAATGCTAGCAGAATGCTTGATTGTATAGGGAGAGGTATTGGCAGTAGAAAGATGGAAGTGCTCATGCCATTGTACAGAACACTGGTGAGACCTCACTTGGAGTATTGTACGCAGTACTGGAGACCGTATCTCCAAAATGACATTGATACTTTAGAGAGAGTTCAGAGAAGTGTTACTAAACTGGTTCATGGATTGCAGGATAAAACTTACAAGGAAAGGCTAAAGGAACTTAACATGTATAGCTTTTAGCAAAGATGAGACAGGGGGAATATGATCAAAACTTTTAAATACATAAAGGGAATCAACACAATAAAGGAGGAGACTATATTTAAAAGAGAGAGGGTAGTGGATGCATGGGATGGCCTTCCAGCTGAAGTGGTAGAGGTTAACACAGTAAAGTAGTTTAAGCATGCATGGGATAGGCATAAGGCTATCCTAACTATAAGATAAGGCCAGGGACTAATGAAAGTATTTAGAAAACTGGGCAGACTAGATGTGCCAAATGGTTCTTATCTGTGTTCTTATCTATGTTTCTATGTTTCTCTGCACTCTGTTCCCATGCCCATTTCCTGTTGTCTCACCCCAGCACTCTTCTCTCCACAAGCCCCTTTCCTTATTGTCTCCATTTAAAGCCTTTCCATCTATGTCTTTTCCATACTCCTTTCTTAGAATCTCTATCTGTGTCCTTTTCTTTACACATTCCATTTCCCTTGTGTCTGTCTCCATGGTCCTACTCTCACAAGTCTCTATATATTCCCCTTCTATGCTTGCTTCCTATTCTCTCACCTCTTACTTATTACCGTAATGTGACGTTGCGGTTTTCGTAGAGCCATAATTCTGGCTTCTTAAAGTCATGTCTTTCCACTGTGCTGTTCCAGTGTTGTACTGTGTCTGAGTGATGGAGAGGCTGGCATAATATGTCCTACTTTGACCATCCATTGCACAAGATGCTAAACCAGTATATTGGAGGGATAACTGGAAGACGTCAATCCCTTCCTGTACTGTAACTCTGATACACAACAATCTGGACTCAGGGAGGCAGTGGCAGTATGTATAGATCACAAGAAGCCAATTAATAACACAAGTGGTACTTGCAATTATAACAAGTTAAGGTCTCAACTGGCATGTAGCAGGTATTAAAAGTAAACATAAAGTTGCCAGACCTGGGGGCAATATTGGTGACAGGTGGAACCCACAGTTCTAGTATAATGTCACTACCTGCACAATTAGTGTTTCGACCAACAGCTTTGTGAAACGACTGGGCTTACAATATTTTGTATTTTTTTACCTAGAATTTAAATAAAATCTTTTTCACCAATCTGCATTTCCAGTAAGCACTTTAGGAATTCAGCGTGAGATATTTACTATATTTTTTTTATCAGATGATGTTAGTGCTTCATTAATTTAGACAAGATAGAGACTGAGGGATCATACATAGAATTGTTTGCCCAATACATGATGGCTGTTTGGAAATGACAAAATTTGATAGCTAGATATGTTCATTTCTTTGTGAAGTTTTGGCAAACTTGGAGTTGGCTATAACACCATGTATTCTCTACTTTGTCTTAAGATTTCTATTGATAGTGTTGGAGTTTTAATTAACGTTCCAACGCAGGAACGTTCTGAAAGGATAGTTTAAAACTCACCCGTATATACCTAATCATACGCACATACATCCTTATTTCATGATATTCCATACATCTCCTTTTAGTTACTGCTGATCAATTCTGATGGGTTTCAATATTGTTTTATTTGATATTTTGACACTTGGAATAGAGATATAAATGCATATGTGTGTTTTGTATTTTTTTATATTTTTTTATAAAGCAAATAGGAAGTTTGTGTTAACCAGATGTTGCCCTCCTATACCCTCAAATTGCTGCTTAAAGAAGAACTGTTTCTTCCAGAGAAGTGGCATTTACTTGTTCCTTCACCCCAGTAATGCTATTGCTGCATTTACTGGCATGAATAATGCAGTGGAGGTAAGTAAAAAAACGTACTTACCTACCCAGCACATCTGCACTGTGGGCAGCTTTGCTAACCCGTAAATGCCTCGGGCTCATGCATATGTGTGCATGCATGTGTGTTAGATCTAATGGAAAAAAGTGGTACATGTGTATGTGTGTTCTGAATTTTCTCCAGCAGTGCCTAGGTCCCATGTATACAGCAGTGCAAGACTTAACAGCAAAAACATATGTGAGGAAGGCTGAACTTGATGGACGCAAGTCTCTTTTCAGCTATGTAACTATGAAACTAGTTATCATATTTTGCCCTACAACCAGGCAAATTAAAATAAAACACACTACAAAGATTTTTTTTTGCTAAAAAGTGAGCAAATTCAAGAGTGCTTAAACCGAGGAACTGACTGCTACATTTAAGTATGCTTAATCTCACTAGTAACATTTTTCACATATGATTAGTTATACCAAACATGATAAAGGTAAATCTGTGTACACTAATGACACTGTGCCATGTATAGTGCATTGTAGTGATTTGGTTTACTATCAATGCATTTTTGGAATTTTTGCTCAGATTATTTTAGGAAGCGGTATATTCTCTAAGCGTTTGTGGTAGATGCTACCAGTTAAAAATGAACACAAAATAAATGTTATCAGTGTCGCATTTCACTTACGGTAGGTTGCTTTCAGTCTTTGAGAAGATCAGTTGTTCAAGATTACCCAGACAAGTATTTTATAATAACTTTGTTCATCTACGTATGTGAACGTACTTATATACTTTATCCATACTTTCTGGAGGGATGGGGGGGGGATGGGGGGAAGGGTTCTCGTTCATAGTGGCTCTGTCACTTTCAGGGCCTTTGTGTATTTTGATGTGCTACAGCTAAGTAAAGATAGACTTAGCTTCTCAAAGACCCTACAGTAGGTAGTATTTTTGAGCCTGTCTTCACAGCACAAGAGACTGAGGGATCATACATAGAATTGTTTGCGCAATATGTGATGGTTGTTTGGAAATGACACATTTTGGTAGCTAGATATGTTCATTTTATTGTGAAGTTTTGGCAAGCTTGGAGTTGGCTATAACACCATGTATTCTCTACTTTGTCTTAAGATTTCTATTGATAGTTTTTGAGTTTTAATTAACGTTCCAACACAGACCAAAGAAGCATTTCATAAAGATTATATTTTTATACAATACTAAATGTAACAAAGCCGCCCTACCCCTTAACCCCTTAAGGACCAAACTTCTGGAATAAAAGGGAATCATGACATGTCACACATGTCATGTGTCCACACATGTCATGTGTCCTTAAGGGATTAAGAACACATGACGTGTGACATGTCATGATTCCCTTTTATTCCAGAAGTTTGGTCCTTAAGGAGTTAAACAACATTCTTAGTGCTAAATGTAAGGTTTCGGGAACTGATGAATAGACACTTTTATCACTATTCTTTATTACATATATTTTTATTTTTAATGTGTTTGCTATGTTTCAGATTATTTTAACTAAATAATAAAAATGATCTGTTAATATTGGCATAAGGAATTCATCTGAGTAGTGATGTCTCTTTGTTGTGATTTAAATACTTGAAGTATAAAAAATAGATTTATTATGCATTACAAAAACATAATCAAGTTATGTGATTTAGAATCAATCATGAGACAAAAAAAATTTGAAATTGAAAACGAATTAGCTCTATTTTAAAATATTATTCCACTTTTGAAAAAATATATAAATACATTTATGAAGAGAAATATAGGGGATTACATTTTAACAATTTCATTTAGGGGATGTAATAAAATTAGTTATGAATATGACATTCATTATAATGAGATTTGGGTGTTTTTTTTGCTAAATGTAATTATGCTAAAAAATTGTAAAATTAATTTAAGAAGTAGACTTTGCTGAATTTAACGGATACTTGCTAAATAAGGGATACCGATTCATCCTTACTTTTAAAGTTTAATATTTAAAAATAATGATCTGATTTGAATTGTAATATCTTTAAACACATTCTTTACTGTCATTTTTTTTTGTATCTCCAGAAGATTACCAGAAAAAAATATATATTTATAAATTAAAAATGTATAAACTGGTACAAAAATATGTTGCATCTAAATAGAATCAAATCTGTATTTTTGTGTTTTGTGTATTAAAAATAATCATATTTTTTGTACGTTAAGAATGTAACATGTTTCCAAAGGTCCATTTTGTTTTGTTTTAGAAAATGTTGTTTTCAGGTTAAACCATATTTAACAAATGTTTATATTTAAAAAAAATATCATATATTATGGTTATGTAATACTGTGTGTAATTGTGCGTCTCTCCTTGCAGGTGTAACAATAACACCCAGTGTGTTGTTATTGCGGGTTCAGACTCCTTTCCTGATCCATGTCCTGGTACTTACAAATATTTGGAGGTCCAATATGACTGCGTACCATACAGTGAGTATATATAATGACACAAAAATGCAACACAACACAACAGCTATTTTATGTACACACACACACAAACCCACACATATTTCTCAGATATCAATAAACAGTCAAATAAAAGGAAAGAGAATATGCTAAACACATACATACGTTTAGATGAAAACTAATAACAAATCAGCTTTTGAGTTAAAAAGAGAAAACAATAGAAACACGTAAAATTTATTTTAAATCTCCTTGAGTGCACTAGGTCTGCATACCGTGAATGTGATTGGGTACACTGTCCCAGTTTACATATTACAGAGTTATGCAGTCTTTTATTTATTTAGTATCTTCTTCTGAAACAAGAGTTTATTCCGTAGTATTTAGAAGATTTATTAGTGGCACACAAAAAGAATTTAATACAAATAGAACATTATATATTGATTAATGCATAAAGCAGAATGACAATTAGCAAAGTGTTTCTTAACCCCTCGGTCATGACACGAAATTAGGTCATCATATTCCCTAAACACCAGGTAACTAAGGAACTGGCAGGGAAATAGAGACCCCTGACACTGGGAAGTCTAAGGAGATATGTTTTTCAGATTCTAAATGAATGTATATTGCAACTGAAAAAAAGCTCAGTGAGCTAATTCTACGACTGAATTTGGGGCTTTTAAGCTAATGCCATGCACATTGATGGGGCCTGTGTCAAGAAAGGTGAAGAAAGACATATCCAAAAATAATAAGATAGTATATCGTAATATAGACCATGGAATCCAGGATCCAAGACAAGGGTCCTACTACAAGCATGAAATCTGGAACACAGCACAACATTCAGAGCCCCCAATACATGGCACGGACCCAGCAACCAAGAAACAGTTCCTTATACAGTGTATGATATTTAGAACTTAGTATAATAAAGCAGCACATCATAGAGACCCCCAATACATGGCATAGATACAGCAACCAGGGAAAAGTTCCTAATACAGTACAATAAATCTGAACCAAGCATGAGAGAGCAGCACATCATACAGAACCCCAATACATGGCATGGATCCAGCAACCAGGGAAAAGTTCTAAGACAGTGCAATATATCTGAACCAAGCATGAGAGAGCAGCACATCATACAGAACCCCAATACATGGCATGGATCCAGCAACCAGGGAAAAGTTCTAAGACAGTGCAATATATCTGAACCAAGCATGAGAGAGCAGCACATCATACAGAATCCCAATACATGGCATGGATCCAGCAACCAGGGAAAAGTTCTAAGACAGTGCAATATATCTGAACCAAGCATGAGAGAGCAGCACATCATACAGAACCCCAATACATGGCATGGATCCAGCAACCAAGAAACAGTTCCTTATACAGTGTACGACATTTAGAACGTAGTATATTAAGGTATCACATAAAACAGAGCTCCAATATATGGCATGGATCCAGTAACCAGGAAACAGTTCCTTTTACATTGTACAACATCTAGAATGTAGTATAATAAGAGCTCTAATATATGGCATGGATCCAGTGACCAGGACACAGTTCCTTATACAGTGTACGACATCTAGAACGTAGTATAATAAAGTATCACATAATACAGAGCTCCAATATATGGCATGGATCCAGTAACCAGGAAACAGTTCCTTATACAGTGTATGACATCTAGAACGTAGTATAATAAAGTATCACATAGTACAGAGCTCCAATATATGGCATGGATCCAGTAACCAGGAAACAGTTCCTTATACAGTGTATGACATCTAGAACGTAGTATAATAAAGTATCACATAATACAGAGCTCCAATATATGGCATGGATCCAGTAACCAGGAAACAGTTCCTTATACAGTGTATAACATCTAGAACGTAGTATAATAAAGTATCACATAATACAGAGCTCCAATATATGTCATGGATCCAGTGACCAGGACACAGTTCCTTATACAGTGTACGACATCTAGAACGTAGTATAATAAAGTATCACATAATACAGAGCTCCAATATGTGGCATGGATCCAGTAACCAGGAAACAGTTCCTTATACAGTGTATAACATCTAGAACGTAGTATAATAAAGTATCACATAATACAGAGCTCCAATATATGGCATGGATCCAGTAACCAGGAAACAGTTCCTTATACAGTGTATAACATCTAGAACGTAGTATAATAAAGTATCACATAATACAGAGCTCCAATATATGGCATGGATCCAGTAACCAGGAAAACAGTTCCTTATACAGTGTACGACATCTAGAACGTAGTATAATAAAGTATCACATAATACAGAGCTCCAATATATGGCATGGATCCAGTAACCAGGAAACAGTTCCTTATACAGTGTACGACATCTAGAACGTAGTATAATAAAGTATCACATAATACAGAGCTCCAATATATGGCATGGATCCAGTAACCAGGAAACAGTTCCTTATACAGTGTATGACATCTAGAACGTAGTATAATAAAGTATCACATAATACAGAGCTCCAATATATGGTATGGATCCAGTAACCAGGAAACAGTTCCTTATACAGTGTATAACATCTAGAACGTAATATAATAAAGTATCACATAATACAGAGCTCCAATATATGGCATGGATCCAGTAACCAGGAAACAGTTCCTTATACAGTGTCCGACATCTAGAACGTAGTATAATATCCAGCAACCAGGAAATACATTATAATGCATAGCATAACATGTAGAACCCAGCATAATAAAGCCTCTCATCATACAGAGCCCCAATACATGGCATGGAACCAGAAACCCGGAAATAGTTGTTAATATACAGCATGCATCTAGAACTTAGCACAGGGGAGCAGAGAAGGATTCCGATCTTGTAGCGCCATAGACAGGTTACCAGTTTCATTCTTCATATAGGTATGGTGAATAGGAAAAAGCTAATTCCTGGATCCCAGACCCCTGTATTACCCCAGGTCCTAGACAACCACCTAAGCTCACCTTACTGTTAATCCTGCTCTGCGACAGAACAATATATCACACAAAGTGCTAATATGCAACATGAAACTTATTACCCAAAGTGATAAATGCATAGTGTGACTTCTAATGCAAAATACAACATCTTTACAAACCGTAGGAATCTCTATTGTTGCATACTACCTTGCCCAGGCATTTATAACAGCACCTATAGCCCTAGCACATATGTTTAATACTGTTCTAAACATGATTATGCATATTATAGAATTTAACTCTTGATACATTGCAATAATATGCACAGAATCGAACACATTTAAGGAGCACCCAGCACAGCTTTTTAATTCGTAGATAAAGTGCTCAGCAGAGTATATTGTATTGTGCCGGGTTGTATATATTATAAGTGTAAAAGAAACAGAGGCTTATAATAAAGTTAATTGGCCTAGGTTTAAAGACCAGCTAAGCAGTCAGAACGCAAGCAGGGAACTCGTAGCTAAGGCTGGACTCCTTGCAGAACTCACGAACTTGCACAGGTAAAATATTTGCAGCTTTATATTAGTGTAAAAACAGACACAGAATATCCACCTGCGTAGAGGAACGTGAGGTGAAAACAGGAGACGTGATGTATAGGACATGCATACAAGGCTGGACACAGGGATCAGTAATTATGTACAGTATATTAGAAAGGGCAGTAATACAAAGACTGCTGGGAGAGGTATTAGCGCTGAAATTGCAAATCACTGGCGGCCACTGTCCCTTCCCAAGCCACTGAAACAAAGTGAAAGACTAACCAGTCTCACGTGCAAAGGTCGCCAGCACTAGCCACCTATTGTGGCAGAAACTAAACTAATCAGACAAAACATCAGAGGAAACATTAAATGAGATACAGAATTTGGACAAGGACATGGGAGAAGAAATTAATTAGTAGAAACTCCACAGCTTGGGTTACCATCAGAGCTTATTGTTCCATTTAGTGATGCGCCTTTCTTAGTTATTTTCTCTACTTTTATCTTTATACACTGTTTAAATATATCAGTATAAGATAATAACTAAGAAAACCTTATTTATAATTAAGGACCCAATTTATAAGGAATATAGGTATATTCTCTCAGTGGTGAACCCATCCCCTTTTTCCCTATTGTCCTCAATTGTTTAGTTTTTGGCTGATTAATAGCAGTATGTGCTGAAATGTGTGTAGTAGTATCTGTGTGAGTGTGGACAGTGTGGGTAGCAGTATGTGTGTGTGTAGCAATGTGAGTAGCAGTGTATAACAGTGTGTGTTGTCCATTCTGCCCCCAGTTCTGGCCCTTCTCCTAGCTAGTCCCTAGAGATTGTTTTGTTCAGTCTTCGGGGACGGGGACACACACGATCAGGTTTCTTGCAGCAGACACAAGTCAGGAAGTAGGAAGAAAGTTTATAGAAGACTGAGTAGGCTCCCCATCAGGCATGCATCTGTCTCACTTACCTACTCTGCCTAATGGGGAATTCGGACCGGAGGGTAGTAAAGGAAACAAAAAGGCAAGTGGTAATCCTATGATTTCAATACAAGGCCCACATTTGATCTAGGGAAAAAAACAGTAATGAGACAATCAACCTGAAAATGTCTGGGTTTTAGCGATAACTCTTACTCCACATTTACTCTGTAAAGATCTAGCAAGGTGGTGCTCCCTAAACTTCTGATGGAAGATAATAAGCCTCACTCTTTCCTGAGACTAAATTACTGGGGTCCTGGCTAACAGGTTACTATTCATATAAGTTAAAGTAGATGAACCAGTTCTGTAAAATACCACAATAGGGAGGTCCTGCAACGGACTCTGATCTAGGGGGCATACACATCAATAGTAGCTCTAGGAATTACAGGGTAACTGCATGAGAAACGCGCAGGGATTACACATAACTACATTGCGCATGTTTTTTTTTCCTCTTAGAAATGTAGTCACTAGGTTACAAAAGCAAGCATTGAGATTTACCGTAATATGTAAAATGTCTAATAAACATTCTAAGATGCACAGCATAGGATACAGTCCTACATCCAAATGCCCAGTATACATTTTGATAAGTATATAATCAAGGGCTTGTGTGTGTTCTTTTTCATCCTATAGTTATATACCTCCCATATTTCATTCAAATTTAATTTTCAGGTAGATCTTTCCCACACTCTTCTCACCCCACTGTGTTTAACATATAACATATAGTTAGCATCTAACGCAGACATTGGTTTACACCTATAAATAAACCATAATGCAATGTGACATGGACTGCTTTCTTCATAAATACCCTGAATTCTAAGCATTTCTCATTTCACACAAAGACAGACTGCACAATGTTCCACCCACTGGCTGGTGTTAATGCGATAGTCAGTCTGCCATTAGCAGAGCCTTAAGCTCCAACAAAGAGGCAATCATGCTGTGCCCTGTGTGTAGGAATGCAACAGCACTTTTCATACCTGTGCTGTAGGTATATATATATATATATATATATATATATATATATATATATATATATATATATATATATATATATATATATATATATATATATAAAATGTTACTTAGGCATCCTCTACCGACAGAGGTTAATAGTCAATGGTTTGCCAATAGTACAAGTGTATAGTTATTATTATTTAGTATATATCTATATCTAATAAATGGTCAAAAAATAAGAATATCTCTTGCTTAGCATGTGCAAATTTATTTACAAGTACATATACACATAACCATGCATCACCTTACCCAATGCCTAAACATGAATTATGTAAATGTTCATATGCACTTCTTACGCACCTGCCCATGAAAAATCACAAACACAACATCAGAGACAGGGTATTTTACAAGTTATATTCGTACACTCACAGATATACATATGCACAGTATTTTCTGCACATTATTAGGTTGCTGACCAGGCCGTCACACATTGTCCTGCAATTCTCTGTAAGCCATTCTTTGGGCACAGAGTTGTAGCTCCACCCCTGCGGAGCCCTGTGGGGAGGTGAGGTGCATTGTAACATGTTTAACCCTTTGCTTTCCTTTCCAGGCTTTGGTCATTAATATAACACTTCTATCCTCAGGGCGCTCTGCAGAGGCTGTCTCTCTTTCTTTCTTTCTTTCTCTGTTGCTCTATATCTGCTTTTTCATCTTGGCTTTGTGACTCTGTTACTATCAGTCTCTAGTTCTCTATGCATTTTCTTTCTGTCTCTGTCTAACCTGCTGCGGGCTATCACTCCCTTCTGCGCTGTCTTTTTCTTCACGATCTCTCTCTCTAGATATGAACGTGTTTGCTTTGCTTTCATGGGGTTTTCTCACCGTATATATCTGCAACTCCCTCTCTATATATCTGTCTGGCCTACGGTTAACAGAGGGTGGTAAGGTTTAACGCACCATCGTTTCGATTTGTTGTTCCTACATTTCGCGCTGGCTGTTTGCAGATATCACTATTAACTTTTACATTGCAGATTCCTTGAGTGTTTCTTCCCAATCACCCTACCCAAACATTTATCACCCCCAACCACTCTCGGTGTCCTCTCTGCATTTCCATATACCTATTTTTATTTACAGGGCCTTGAGATCCATGCACACATTTCTTCACGTTAATTGATACATTCTTCCATAACAAACTGCAGTCTCTGTCGATATTGCCTTTAATTTTGTTTTCTCAAATCACCTTGGTCTTTTCATTCTTCCATTCTGCGTATTTCTCCATTTCCATAACATTTCCTCTTCTTTTATGCTCTTCCGTTTCTCTTAATCTTTTAGTAACGTATCCATTGCTACTCCTAATTCTTGACAGTCACGCTATAAGTCCTCAATCTCACTCCTTTGCAACGTATTTCTATCTTTTGTCCTCCAGACCAACTCAGAACAGATTTCTCTTTACATGCACCTTGACCATAACATTGTCCATGTTACCTTCCTACACACCCATTGATTCTTACACACCCATTGATTCTTACACTCATGCTACTCTAGCTTAGTTGTCTCCCTCTGAACCTTCTTATATATTGTAACATTTTATGTGATCCCTCACTTCTTTTGGCCTTATGCTCTTTGATTCTATGTACACCGCATCTTGTCTAGCAATCTTACGTTTTTGCTGTTTCTGCTTCCTTTTAAGACCTGCCCTTTTGCCTTTCTCAGCCTGATCAACAAATCTACTGCTACACTACATGGCCAAATATAAGTAGGCAACACAAATTTGTGAATTCCAAACTACCCATTGACAATGAGTGTAGAAAATCAAGAATACTGCCATGGAATCTCAGTAGTAAAACATTAGTAATAGAATGTCCCAACTTTAGATTTCAGTCACTTTCAACATTTCATGATCATTCGATGACATCAACTTTCTTCCCTGCTGGAGTGGCCAATTGTGTTTTTTGAAAAGAGAATGTTCTAGGTGTGACAACAGCTTTGAAGCGGTAGGCCACACAAGCTCACTAATGGAACTGCTGATTGCTGAAGCACATACCATTTAGATAAACATCATATGTGGCTGACCACAAGATTTGCTGCTAAGTTCAGAGCTGCCACTAGAAGCATCACCTGTCAAATATTAGAAGCACCATGTATTGGGTCTTCATGGTCGGGCAGTTGCATACAAATCTACAATCACCAAGTAGTGTGTGGACCTGTGTAAAGCTCTTCGTCTTTGGACTCACAAGTGGTGGAAACATGTTCTCTGGAGTGATAAATCACGAATCACAATGTGGCACTACAACAGACAAGTTTGGTGGTGGAAGAATAATGGTCTTAGTTTTTTTTTTTCCATAGTTCAGGCTGTACCCCTAAATTTCAGTGATGACATTTTTCTTGTCAGTGCATTCAAATGTTTACTAGATTATTCTAAGGTATTTTCTTAATGGCAACAGTTTGTGAAAGCTTCTTTCCTGTTTCAGCATGACAGTGCATTGGGGACACAAAGTAAGGTTCATAGAGGATAAGTTTGCCAGTGTGAAGGTCTGCATATAGACCTAGATTTATCACATTAAAAACTGGAAATACCAACTATGAGACAGGCCTAAATGCTTAATATCAGCACCTGATTTCACTAATGCTGAATGGAAGCCAAACGAAAAGCCTTCTCAGAATGGAGTGGAAAAGTGAAAGCCAACTTTACATAAATGGCTGTGATTCTGGAATGGAATGTTCAACATGCAGGTTTCCATCTACTTTTGGCTGTCTTCGTTTGATGCCTCGACTATTTAACTAACATACACATTTGTTGTCTCTGATTTTTTTTTTTACTCACTTATCCAAAATGTTATGTACTGTCATCTCAACCAACCCTTATCAAATCTTGCTTCATTGGCCCTTTCCCATTCTGTCTTCTTCTCATTCACTAATTTTTCAAACACTGTCCTATTGCTCATTTGTCTTTCTTACTATGTTCTTTCACTAAAGTTCTGTATTTAAGTATTTAGTCATTGCTTTTTCCATATCATGCTCTACTGTCTTTTTCATGTTGTATTTTTGTTTTCATCTCACTTCCATCTTCTCTGTCTCCTGCTCGATACTTGATTCTGTTACATTGCCCCTACTATCGACTTTACTCTCTGTTCATTGTCCTCTGATTTCCTGATATCCTTATACTTTTTTTTTTTTGCTTTATCCTTGAATTTTCTCCAGTATTACAGTCCATTTAATCTTCCCTTGTACTCCATAGGTATTTATTTCTTTTTTTGTTTGTTTTTTACGTCACAAACTTTCTTATGCTGTTAGTTCACCACAACCATGTTTTAATTATCTTCCATTTCCATGACACCCCTTCTCCACATGATATCATGTCTTAGAAACCACACTTTGCACCCCTATTTTTTATTTTTACCTGTAACAGATTTTCTTATCAAACAGTGGTCCCCTCTGACCCATCATTATTTCAAATTCTTCAATCTCTAATCTTAATCACTCATCGCTAAGCTATTACCTCTCTCCTTTTATTGACCCAGTCCTCTTTATACTCTTGTTTATTTTTTTCTAAACTGAACTCTTTGCTCTGTACTCTTTAACCCTGTTATTCCATTCATTGTCTGTCCTGGGTCATTATTTGTCCATGAGTTAGTTCTCTTAGTTAATCCTTTGAACCTGTTAACACCTCAAAGTCACAGGTTCTAGCCCCAACAGGGTCAACTCAGCCTTTCATCCTCCACGAATGATAAAATGAGTACTATGTGCTGTAATTGTAACTTCTGTTTATCAGTTTCTGATTTGATTAAGACAAAATGTGTATGTCAAACTCATTTCTTCCCTGTTGGGGAAAAAGCTATAAATAAGTAGTATATTAGTATATTATTATGCATCAGATCCCATCCTTATATCCACTGATTTCACATTCCATATCTGTCATTTCATTTATGTTCCTCTTGACTCCCTATTTATCTGCTATCTCGTTCCTTTACTTCCCTGGGCTCATTTATGTTTCCAACCCTCTGTAATCCTTGCTTTCTCATTAGTTTTCTGTCTAGAACTGTCACCCTCCCCCATGCCATACCCTGTCTTATTTTCCCATTTATGACATTCCTTTTTTGCTTCATTTCTTCCACTTCTCACTAACACCGTCATTATGCCATGCAAGCCTTTCTTTTTTGCAGGACCACTAAATTCAAAAGCCCATATAACCATCTCCTCCCATTATATGGATTACATTCCTCTTGTCACTTTTTCAACTCTTCTTCCCTTCCATTTTTATCTCCCACCACTTTCATTTCATATTTGCTGTTTTTTATTTAATTGAATCACCTTTTATGCCCCACTGCTTGGTCCCATGCTCCTACCACCCTCTCTATACACCTCTCTCTTTACAGGGCCCTCTACAGGGATCGCAGGAGTTCCTCCCTGTCAACTCGTCCCCTTTCCCAAACATCACACAATGGGTTTATAGAAATGGATATTTTGCAGGGGTCTGGGACTGAGGGGTTGGTGGTGCTAAATACTTTGAATGGGATGGTGGGGTGGAAAATGACACTCATGAATATCTTCTCTCCTTTTTTTCTATCCTCTTTTTCATTTGATATTTTTCTCTCTCTTTCTTTTCTGACGCGTGAATAGAAGTGGAGCAAAAAGGTAATTGTCATTGGTCCCTTCCTGTTACCCTCACGGTGACTCGTTAATTCCGCCCATAATTAATGTCGGAATCCTAACTTCTCCTCTTCTCTCCACCTCCTCCCTCTCCCTTCTCTGTACTCCTCGCTGACCCTGTTACCCTCTAATCCCTTTTCGCTTTTTAAGGATTACAAGGGATCAAGTATATTTTAACCTATATAAAATCCCTGAACACACCAAAACACAGTAAGGGGAGGCATTTTGAGACAGCAAAGAGCGAAAGTTTAATTTTCAAGCTTAGGGAGTGATTACAGTGATGATCAGGAGAGAGAATGTTGTGTGGGAGAGAGGAGGTTTATTTATCTACTTTTTAGAGGGTGTCAAAGGTTGATGCTGTATAACATTCAGTGAAAATCAAGTTTGTTTTGTTAGCTAAGCGATGCTTTACAGGTCAATGACAGCTAGAAGCAAAGGTTAATTGGCCAACTCTTACACTGCTTGTGGAAAGCAAAGATTAATAGGGCAGCCATTTTAAGGATTGTGCAAGTAATCAGGGCGAAAGAGCAGCTTTCTTAATAGTTTCTGAAATGTTAAAGTTTTATGATGTAACTTTCCTAATGTTCCTGAAAAGGGAAAAACAAACTGGCCCACATTTCTTATTTTTAGTGAGAAGATAGCTTATAAGGCCAGTTTTCATAAGTTCTGTGGCAAAGGTTAATTTTGCGAGGAATTGTGGCTAGCATGAGAGGCAATGGATGTAAAAAAATAAATAAAAAAAAATTATTGGCTCATACAGGGTTAATGGCACAGTGTTCCGCAACATCCAATCCCCCCTGTCATCATTCACTCCTCTCCCCTTATCCCTTCATGTTTCCATAGCAACCTCCTGAATCCTGGCCTCCCTCAGTTACAGCCCTCTCTCCTACTCTCACAATTGTCCCCTCCTCTCTTTACCTCTCTATGTCACACTCTCTCTCTTACCCTCTTCCTAATTTACTTATATTTATATAAATATATGTATATATATTCCCCTTTTTGATTTTTTTTTTTTTGATTACTGCCACACCTCACCATTTACTTTTTTTTTTTTTTTTTTTTTTAAGGAAGGGAACCATTTCTCTGACCAGCATGTGGCAGTGAACGATATAAATGTGGCTTTGCAGCTAAACCCATGTAAAACATGCCATGTGTATTTGTGTGTTGTGTACGTATTTATATGCATATTGTAGTATTGAAAGAGATACAATGCTATGTGTGTACAATGGTATAGTCTAAGCTCCTGGATTATATATAAAATGTATTAAAACACACACACACACATATAGCACTGTTTTGAGATGGGATGGCTCATTGTTACTCCTTTTTCAGTTGGGTGAAGAGTTTGGTGGGAAGGTGTGTGGTGTGTGCCAAACAAATACAGCACCCCAGTGGGATGATTAACCAGTTATCTGTCTCCTCCGTACTATTCTCTAACTACTAACACCACTAATTGGTCTCTTCCTTAGTCTGTACGTCATTCTTTATATATGTTATCAACGGACAGCAGAGAACTTTTCAATGACTGCATGTTGAAGGATATGGAACATCTCTTTTTAGGAAGTCCTGCTGTTAATCCATATAATATCTCCCTATAACGCCTCCTATTATTCTATATTTAACCTCTCCCAATATCTCCTCCTATTACTTCATATAATCTATTGCTATACCTCATCGTATTACTCCATATAACCTCTCCCTATAACACCTTCTATTATTCAATATATCATATCCCTATAACTGCTCCTATTACTCCATATAGCATCTCTCTATAACTCCTTCTATTACACCATATAACCTTTACCTTTAACTCCTCCTATAACTCAATATAACCTCTCCGTATAATGCCTTCTATGACTCAATATAACCTCCCACTAAAACTCCTCCTATTACTTCATATAACCTCTCCCTATAACTCCTCCTATTACTCCATATAACCTCTCTATAACTCCTCCTATTACTAAATATAACCTCTCTATAACTCCTCCTATTACTAAATATAACCTATCTTTATAACTCCTCCTATTACTCCATATAACCTCTCTCTATAACTCCTCCTATTACTCCATATAACCTCTCACTATAACTCCTCCTATTACACCATATAACCCTTCCTATAATTTCTCCTATTTCTTTATATAACCTCTCCATATAATGCCTCCTATTTCTCCATATAACCTATCCTTATAATACCTCCTATTACTCCATATAACGTCTCCATATAACCCCTCCTATTACTCCATATAAACTCTCCCTATAAGCCCTCTTATTACTTTATATAAACTTTTTCTTCTCTTATTACGCCATTTTACCTTTTTCTTATATTTCCTCATGTTATGCCATATAATGTCCATTTACATTCTCCTTTAACAAAAAACAACTCTCTTTACAATTTCAACTTTTATACCATAAAATCTCTGTCTTTAACTCCACTCCAGTCCCCTCTGTAACTATTCTCCATCTTCCTATAAGCCATCCTTTTTTCATATAACCAATCTCTAGAACCCCTCCTATTTCTTTAAAAAAATTAACTAAAATATTTTCAATAATTTTTTTTATTATTATTATTATTATTATTATCACAGGCACATTCAGGATTAACAATAATATCTGCAGGTTATATTTTGTCAAAAGTCAAACATGTCTTGAATTTTATTTCAACATACGTGCAGATCATGGTAAAAATCAAGAGGACTTACAAAAACCCTTAGTAACCAGGGAACATCTAGATTGCTCCTCCGTTTACCAGAGTCGATGTAAGGCACCTAACCCTGCCCTGCATTGTTGATGGATGGGTAATAATTAACAATACCTTGCCAAACAATAATAATACTCATACAAAAGTGTGGGTCTCCTCCATAGTTTTAAATAAGAAAGTATGAAAAGTAAAATAGAATAATACTTAATACTACTACTGCACTGCCACAGTATTAGTCATGGATATTCAGTAGTCAGGAATATTCAGTAGTCACGAATATTCCTATATGTTCCATGAAATAGGGCACATACATTCTTTAAATTTAAAGCAAATTAAAAAAAAAAAAATAGATGTTAGTAGACAATAAAATAATTCTCCAAAGAAAACGGTGAGAAAAATCTGATACCTTACTGGAAGCGTAGGGGCATGTATTTGCCCTGCATAATGCAGTTGACATTTCCATGGAATGCGATTGGCTAAGTGTACATGCAGCCAATCACAGTGGAGTATTTAGCAAATCTCATAGGTACTATCATAATAGTTGTGAGGTTCCCAATACATTTTAGTAACTCATCCAATAAACCACCCAGGAGTCCCCAAAGATATTTGTGAAGTGCTTCGTCATGACTGGCTACATGTATATGGGTTTAGTATAGAAGAGCCACTCGCTGGTGTATTATTAGAAGATCTCTCTCAGTTCCCGTCATACTGGGAATTGATAGGTTCCTGCTGTGCAAAACATACACTACAAGATGGCTCTGGAAGTGAATGTCCCAGGCTACCCTCAATGTCCTTTTATGTGCAAATAACAAATAACAGAGCTACAACACTGGAATAAAGAACTGGGAAGAACTTTATTTTAACAATGACCAATGTGGACCTGGCAACATTTTAATTACAAATGGGATCACAACTAGTTAGTTTCTCCTCTGGACCCCCAATGTCTTATATTTGTGTAGTAGGGGATTTTAATTGAGTCCTCTTCATGTTGCCTCTTTATGCTGGGTAAGGTTGCAGCAGTGATATGACTATTTCCTTAAGTTCGATGAAGTTCATCATGTCTGTAACATCTGTTGTTGTTAACGGGGGTGTATCTGATGTATGTCATACAGAATAGCGATAACGATTTTCAATATATGTGCTGAGTTCTATTAAGGTTTTCTTTTATTTTTTTTCTTTAAGCTATTTCTCTCTCTCACATGTTTCAGATCTGAGTGTGGATAAGTGGATAAGATATCTCTTACCACTGGTATAAGTTCACATAGTCATTACTGGGAACTTAGTTTTACCCCAAAGGCTCCGAAATTGGGTGCAATTTCCAGCCTCATGGCAATACCCTTTTCTCCAACCTAGCATTAAGCGTAATTCCATACGCTTTCTACCATATTATACCATAACTTTTCCTTCTACAGTCTGCCCACCATCATAGATGATGAAGTAATCATTGACTTCTACCCCCCTTTAGATTTATATAATAAAACGATCACTTGTTTTCTTTAAAACTGCATCACAAAAGCAATGCAGTCGGGGACCCTGCTTCCTAAAGTTGAAGTAGTAATCAGTTACTCCACGTCCTATTTTAAAAGGGACACTCAAGACCCCTAAAACACATTACCTTTGCGGAAGTGCTTTATGTGTGAAGTGCATCCTTATTTTTCAAGTTTCTGATTGGACAGCCACACAAAGTCTGGACGGGATCATTAGGGGGGGGGGGGGTTGCAAAGGCTGCAGACAAGAGATGTTTTGCAAGCTATTTTTAGATATACCCACAATGAAAAATGCATAATTAAATGCATGCATCTGCTGAGTCTTCCCACCTTGCCCATGTAATTATTAGGGCATAGGAGCCAATCTTAACGTGGATTGCAGGGTCCCACTCCTCAACGTAGTGTAATAATAAGGGCTCAACCCCATACAGTTGATAATAATCACCAATAATATTAGGCAAGATATGAGTTATTCATACATCATAGCACATGTCCTTAAAATATGATGCATGCCAACCTAACATTTTATATTTACATACGTAGCATAACCTAACCCTAAATTTATCATGTCCAAAAATTTACTGAAATTATGCAACAGATACAGTTCAAAAATTGCCCTTTTGTTGATTCAGCACAAATGATTTGCAGAAATTAGTCTCTAGAAGGAGATGTGTATTGCTACCTGCTGGTGAAAAGTGGTACTGTAGCACCCCTGCTCTACTTGCTATGTAACCCAGAGTATGTTATTTATTGAGGATGGGGGGTAGATCTAGATAGAAATAAAATGTGCTGCCTCCAAAGAGAAACACCAGCTTCACCTTGTTTAGTTTAAACATTGGTTCATATACTCTCATATACTTTTGTATGTACAACAGCTTAATTTATTGATCTATGTAATATTCTCAATTGATCCATATAAACCCTTGCTAACCTCTCCCTATAAGCCCCCTGTTGTTCCACATAACCTCTCTATATCCTCTCTTATTACTTGATATTTAATTTCTCTTATTACTTCATGTACACCATATAAGCCTTTTATAACCCCTCGGATTACTCCATATACTCCATATAATGAGTTCTACCTATATTCAATCCCTCTAATTATTTTACTGCAACAAAAACCTCTATTGCTGAAATCGTCCAATATTACTGATAATTAAAATTAAAGGCTGTGACTAATTTTTACAAATAAAAAAATACAATAAATTGCTTTCCAATCTCTTGACCAATTTATGGATACTCGTGATCCTTGTTGTACCAACAAAACGAAAATCTTACTACACAGACCAGGTTCCTTCATAGCAATTTCTACTGGTTGATTAAATTAGACATTGTGCGACCAAACGTTCCGTAACCTGGTTACTCCTGGTTTGTTTAGGAGTAGGTTGAATTGGAACAAATTAATTTTGATCCAACTGCAACTCTGTACAACCAACATACACAATGAATCACTGCCTGCTCTTGATAGTTGTTCCTTCGGGCCAAAGCCTCCTTGTAGTCACCCATTCCATGTCTCCTTGCCCACATTGCTGGTTAGTGAAACTCATTATTCCTCCCCTCTCATGTTGCTCCTCATTCTTGCTCCCTATAGTTCCACATATTAACATCTCTCTGTATGTCTATCTGTGTCACACTTTGGAGGGGTGGAGGAGGGCTATTTTGCCCAGATGTAAAATCTGATAAGCTGGCAACAAAGTTGTATTTACAATATAGGTTTTTGGTATTCCTAACAGCTTCCAAGCAGACGGATCCTAACTCTTCAACCATCAATTCCATCTGGTGCTTACTCACTCTTCTCTCTGCAGGTCTTTGAATATAACTAATGTTTTGTATCACTTTTGTAAGATGTCTTTGTGGACTAAAATCTGTTACAAGAACACCCTCCTTAGGAAAAAATTTTGTAGCCCAGATCTCCAAACCTATAAAGGATGTCCTGCCATACAGACAAATTCCGCAATTAGTGTTGAAAACATTCCATTAACATTGTACAGTTGAATCATCAAAATTATCTTCTTTTAACCTTTCAAATATCATTGGGTTGTTCAGCAAGCTTCAAAGTAATAGCTTGCTCATTTTCATGCACAGATCCGTTTTATTGTTCAGGGTACCTAAATATCCGACTCCAAAAAATCTCCCGTAGCAGGTGTTCCTTTATAGAAATGGAACAATCTGGGCAATATGTTTTATTTTACATATATATTTATCACATAATGGCAATTAATATGTAGCTATTTGCAGCCATTATACAGTATCCAAAACACACTGTGATAAACAGATGGAAACCGATAAATAGGAGGAAGTGGAGCCCATGCCCCAAATTTTCCACTAAATATCCTGTAGCTCCTAGACTACCTAGGTTTCCATAACTTTTTTTAACGGGGCTTTCTAATTGAAGGCACATTTTTTTTACAAAGAGGATGTTCCTATAACACACATTGCTTTACATTTGTGTTGTTTGGTCCTTTTATTTTGGCAAGTGACAATCAAGACACTTCATGATCTTCCTAGAAGTGTTTTTTTCTCATATAAGGTTTTTTTTTCTAGGATTAAGTGTGATTACTAAATTTTCAGTAAAATAAATATTTTTACTAGAATTTTCCTCTGTTTAGTCAAGTGACCCATGTACAGGCCACAACTAAACCTCTCTTAAATGTTCTTGAGAGTTCAAGGATAAAAGTTGGTAGCAGTCTAAAGTTTTTAAGGAGCAGTAATGTTTGGTCACAATGGTCGTGATTTTATGTCTAAGAGGGACATGTTTTTTTTTCCTGAAAGAGATGGCATTTCAAAAGTATAGAACCTTCTCTGTCAGATAATGAATTAGTCTGCAGGGTAAGCCCCGCTGGTAGCTGTAATCCATATAATAACATGTATGTGTATGTATTTGGCTATGAGTGTATATTTTAAGCACAATAATTCTAGGATAAAAGGTTTTCTTCTTAACCAAAAAAGGAATAACATTCCAATGGTTTTCAAAGTAATTTTTCACTTTTCAAACTTTTAGATTTACAATTAATATTTCTGTGGAAAGTATGTGTGCACTTAATAAAGAATAATAATATGTAACCCCTGTGGTGTGGTCTGTTAAAAGATGAACTATGGGGACTTTTTAGTGATAAAATATTATTAGATTTTGAATAACAGAGCGGAATAGTATCCATGATATCACCCCATTGGGGTCCAGAGTGTTCCATTAATTTGAAACATCAATCCACAACTCCACTTGAATATTCTTAGGTTATGGAACACATGGTAGGTACCATATTACATTGGAGAAAGAATAAATATGTTAAATAGACACAAAGTTAGTGAAACCAAAGGACTGCACAAGTGAGAATGTAACCTGATAAGAACTTGAGAAGCATGGCGATGTTTTACAGAACCTCCTTATTAATAGTGATATTATGTATATAGAAAATTATCAAGGCAGTTTTGCATACTCACCAGTACAGAATGGTCCCAAGGGTCACCAAGTCTAAGTTCTCTGTGGGACCCTATCCTGTCCTGTTACATTTCAACTTTATCTATGGAACTCTGGGATTTTTTTCTGACATTTGGAGAGAACTCATGGTATGCTGGTGTGGTCTCTAGCAGTGTTTTTCAGCTGAGGTCATAAATGTTCCATCCATCTCGAAACGTTTAATGTTTCAAATTACCTTAAAAAATTCTTTGTTACTATCAGAATGAGTGACTAGCGTGTAAAGATCATGACAAGATGAGTGGCTTGGAAACACTGGACGTTGGTACTACATGACAGAAAGTTCTGATAACGTCAGTGATCTAAGTTCTCTCATATGTTTGTAGAAGCTGTTGTTTACCCTGTACTGGTTAATTGGGAGAAATGCCACAAACAGCTAATTAAAGCACTGAACAACAGCTTCCTTCAGTAAAAAGTGTAAAAGGACACTAGTCACCAAAACACCTTTAGCTTAATGAATCAGTATTTGGGTATAGATCATGCCTCTGAAGTTTCACTACTCAATTCTCTGCCATTTATGAGTTAAATCACATTGGTGTCTGTCCATGCAGCCCTAGCCACACCTCCCCTGGCTGCGACTGACACAGCCTGCATGAAAACAAAATGGTTTAATTTTTAATCTGATGTAACTTAATTTAAAAGTTTTTATCTTTTGCTTTGTAAATTGAACTTTAATTACATACAGGAGGCTCATGTGAGGTCTAGCAAGCTATAAACAGAGCAGGCGATAAATTCTTTATTAAACAGAACTTGCAATAAAGAGTACATAAACATTAAATAACTTTTTACAGGAAATGTTTAGGACGACTGTGTAAGTCACATACAGGGAGGTGTGACTAGGGCTGCATAAACAAAGTAATTTAACTCCTAAATGGCAGGGTACTGAGCAAAGAGACTGCAGGGGTATGATCTATACACCAAAACTGCTTCATTAAGCAAAAGTTGTTTTGGTGACTATAGTGTCCCTTTAACTCTACTGTGCAAAGTATATGCAACTTCTCCTCTCCAAAAGGAATATTCCACAACTTTCATTCCCTCTGGACTTTCATTCGCTTTGTGCTCATAGATCTAGCTGGTGTTTAAATCTACAACTAGACACATCCTCTAGTCTAGACATATACTGTCCAGATGACCAGCAAGCAGTTCTATTCTAAGCAAGTAGGTTACATACTTCTTACTATGGAGTAAGGCAATTTCCCAGTACCCAATTAATAACTTCACTCCACTGAAGACTGGAAAAATAGTTCTTCCCCTGTATGGCTAAAGACAAACTCTATATTTTAATGTTAGATTGTTACCTGTTTTATTCAGATGCAGGACCCACCCTTTTTCAAGTACAAAAAAAAACCCTGTAAAATAAATAAATATTTAAGCATACCTTCCTTTCAGTGCTGAGACAGTCTCTTCACTGCAGAACTGATGATCTCTGTCCTCCCATAGACAAGCACTAGGGATATAGTGCAAATGTGCTGCAATTGCTGCTCTCTGCCAATGTAATATTTCTCATAGAGAAACATTGAATCTCATGTTTCTTAATGAGAAGAATTTGCCTTGTACAGCATCATCATGCTGTGTGTGATGCCAAACCCGAAGACCTCTGAAAATGGAAGATCTTCATGAGGAAGTGCCTTTAGTGGCTGGCTACAGAAACAGTTTACAGAAACTTTGACCAAATAAAGAGACAGCATCTATTTACCAAAACCACTACATTGAGATGTACTGGTAGTGCTCAGAGTGTCCCTTCAGGAGCTCAAGTACAGCTTTAAGCTTTTGCAAGTAGAGCTCTGGTATTGGGAGTGTTGTCACATTTACAGCTCCACTGGGTCTTCCACCAGTAACAGTTGTGTCGGGTCTGTCAACCAGAAGGACACTGGTGACTTGTGATGTGACCATCATATCAAATAGTACTGATATAAGAATCTGTCACATTAATGCAGTGCCGTTGTAAATGAGGGTGGCTAATATTAAACTTCTTCTAGGAAAACATAAAGCTAAGCTTTGCAAATAGATTTTGTCATCCCTTTTATTCAATTGTCTGCGAGATACTTTGGAGTTAAATACAGTGAAAATTTAAAGTTAGTTGGTAGAAGCAAAAGCATAATTGAATCGGGCATTTTCTTACAATGTGAGTGAAAATGCATGTTAAAGTGCTAAGAAGATGCACATAAAAGGGGTGTTCTTTTAACAGGTTCATTAGTAGGACAAGATATTTTTGCACTGTGGGATGTTCTTGTACATGAGACATTTTTACTACGTGGATTTCTGTTACTTAATCAATATTTTTGCCCACCAGGATAGAGGATGCCAAGCTCATTTACTCGCTCAGCAAGTTTCTTTTTATTTTGCTTCTCACACCTTCTGGCTCTCCAGTCAGCTCCTATCTAACCAAATTAGCTTACAGGATCCTGATAAGAGAAACAGCAGAGATCCTCAGGGGCGGGCCCAACCAATCCTTCTCCATGATTGACTGAAAGATTAATATGTGACCTCCATGGTTTTTTTTCCTCCCACCAAACAGCTTTGTCATTACAATAATATGTTATATGTTACTTTGCAAAATATGGTTGGCATAACAACATAAATGAAGAAGAGGACGAGGGAGAGAGACTGGAATGGGATAGAAATAGGAAGCAGTATAGAGTGCAGGTGAAACAGCTTTCAAAAACCCTTAATGACAGTGAGTAAATTTTGGAGAAAGACATTAAGGTCTGAGGGAGAGTGATAGCCTTTGAAGTGATAGGCAACTCTTTATGACACACAGAAAGTTGAGAGAGTTTCCTACCTTATGAACGAGGATACCAGCCATAGGTAGTTGGCATTTATGAAAGAAGCATCTCATGAATAGTTTTGTATAGTAGTTCAGTCAAATCAGCCAAGTAAGAGGGTAAGGAAGACTTGGAGGCAATTCCATAATTGTCAAAAAATTCAGATTTGGAAAGGAAGAGATGGGCATTTTGTAGAGGGTGGTTGGATTATCAGATGGGAATGTTCTCCTCTGATTCTCTCTTAATCTTCTTCCCCATCATACCCCTCTCACTCCCCCAGACTCATTCTCCTATGATCATAGGGTAATTGAAGGGGATACCGAGAGTCCATAATGCTCACCACAATATTCTCTTTCTCTCCCCTCTTGCCCCTGTCTTTACCCCTCCCCTCCTCTTTATGACTTTATATTATTTTGTCAATTTGTGTTATAATTTTCTCATTCCAACTCTCTAACCCCACATTCTTTTTGTTTCTTCTCTTCCAAACCATTTCTCTTCCCATTTTTTCAATTTTTCCCATAAAATGATCTTTCTCCCAAATATTTTTTATGTTTTTAACCCTCTCTTTATTTTATTTTATTTTTGGGGACACAACTTAAAATGCATTTTCTTCTTTTTATTTACCTATTCATGTCATATTGTCTTCCTTGCCACGTCCACTCCTAATCATTCCCAACATTCTTACCTTATTCCCCTTATTTTCCATTGCTCCTCCTTTTCCCCTTTTCCTAATCTTTCCCCATTTCCAGTTTTCGTCTGCCCGGGCACCCTACAAGAAATATTGGAACCCACTTCTACCCATGAGTCAGACCATCAGTCAGGTGCCTGGTGCCGAGATCCCCTTCAGGCTGGTGAACGTCTATATGTCATGCCGTGGATACCATACCGTACAGATACCTTAACAGAATATGCCACATGGGAGGACTATGCTGCTGCCCGCCACACCACCACATACCGTTTGCCAAGTCGTGTTGATGGCACAGGATTTGTGGTTTATGATGGGGCAGCTTTTTATAATAAAGAGCGCACACGCAATATTGTAAAGTATGACCTTAGGACACGGATCAAAAGTGGAGAGGCAATTATACCCAACGCAAACTATCATGATACTTCTCCATACCGATGGGGTGGCAAGACTGACATTGACTTGGCTGTGGATGAAAATGGTTTGTGGGTTATCTACGCAACAGAGGGCAACAGTGGACGTCTGGTGGTGAGCCAACTAAATCCTTACACGCTGAGGTTTGAGGGGACATGGGAAACCACTTACGACAAGCGATCAGCATCAAATGCTTTCATGGCCTGTGGAGTCCTCTATGTTTTGAGGTCAGTGTATGTAGATGATGACAGCGAGTCTGCAGGCAACAGGCTTGAGTATGCCTTCAACACACATCGCAACAGAGAAGAACCACTGGGGAATGCAGGTGCCATAGGCCTGGATTTCCCCAACCCTTATCAATATGTGTCATCTGTGGACTACAATCCAAGAGACGGGCAGCTATATGTATGGAACAACTTCTTTTTGGTGCGATATGCACTGAAGTTTGGACCACCAGACCCAGCAGAGGGTGAGTTATGTGGTTGTAGAAAAGATTGAAGAAGTGAGGGAGAGTAAGAATTGAAAATACACAATATAGGCATTGATCTAATACTTTTGGATGTTTTTCAAATGATTTAATATTTTTGGGTAAACTTTTTTTTAAATTAAAATTCTAAAATAAACAAAAAGTATATAAAATATATATCAATATATTTTAAAAAAAAATATCAAATTATTAGAATGGTTTTCAAAATATTATGACATTTTAAAAGTTTATCTAAAAGTACTAGATCAAGAATACAATCAGAAAAATATATATTGAATGTCTGCAAATTTGGCTATTTTCTGAATTGTTTTTTAAATCAATGTTTTATTAACTTATATATTTTTAAAAAGTAGTCTCCATGCAATTGATTGTGTTCCAAAAGAATGTTCAGGGCACATTAGCACTCAAATATTTAAAGTGAAATCCCAATAAAGAAATATGCAATATATAAAAAAAAATATAGCATATATAGTATATGAAGGACTTAATGTAGACTCTGGCTTTCTCATATATACGGTATATATAGAACTTATATGGTTCTTTTTCAATATTCTCGTTCACCTTTATTTGATCAATTTATATACATACATGTATGCAGGCTATATACTTGCATGTTGTTTTTTTAACTAGCTTATTGACTCTCCTCTGTTTATTTACTTTTGGCTATTCTCAGCCAACCTGAACCTTTCACTTTCAGGCACATCTTCTGCTATTTATGACACCTCACTCGACCACCCCCCTTCTCTAACATCAGTTGTTTTAAGTGTTAAACTCCATCAGATTGATCAGTATTGCTTCAGACCTGAGGAAGAGAGGAAAACTCTCGAAAGCTTGTCTTTGAAATATTATGTTAGTCTAATAAAAAAAGGTATCATTGCATACTGCAGTACTCTGGTATTTTGCCATCTTATATATATAAGTATATATATAAATCTCCAATAAATGCATCCTGGGGAAACTTGCTTTGTATTGCGAAAAAAAATTGTAAGCCAAGGCATTATTTTCAATGGATTTTCATTTGTAAACCGAAAATTATGTTAACCGAGGCGTTTGTAAACCGAGGTTCCCCTGTATTTATATATATATATATAAAATCATAAACTGTTAAGAGCTCCCCTCCCCACATCCTGATTCGTCTCCTGCAATTGTCATTTAAAAAAAAAAATAAAATAACACTAAGTCTTCAGTGAATACTATTCTACCAACCTACTTTTCTTCATAAATGAGAAAAGAAAAGTAAAACAAGGATTAGTTAGATTAAAAACAAAAGAAGGAAGGTATGTAGATGAGGATAAAGGTCTAGCTGACTGCCTCAATGAATATTTTTGTTCGGTATTTACAGATGAAAATGAAGGAAAGGGACCTCAGTTAAGAAAAAGGATAAATGAGTCATTTATTACACGTGAGTTTACAGAGGAAGAGGTTCTATTTCAACTGTCAAAAGTAAAGACAAATAAGTCAATGGGACCTGATGGAATACACCCAAAGCTATTAAAAGAGCTTAGTGGTGTACTAGCAAAGCCATTAACAGATTTATTTAACCAATCACTGATAACAGGAGTAGTCCCAGAAGATTGGAAGTTAGCGAATGTTGTGCCCATTCACAAGAAAGGTAGTAGGGAGGAGTCAGGCAACTATAGGCCAGTAAGCCTTACTTCAGTAGTGGGGAAAGTGATAGAAACCATGTTAAAGGATAGGATTGTTGAACATCTAAAAACACATGGATTTCAAGATCAGAGACAACATGGGTTTACTTCAGGGAGATCATGCCAAACTAATCTTATTGATTTTTTTGATTGGGTAACTAAAATTATAGATCAGGGTGGTGCAGTAGACATTGCTTACCTAGATTTCAGTAAGGCTTTTGACACTGTTGCACATAGAAGGCTTATCAATAAACTACAATCTTTGAGTTTGGATTCCAATATTGTTGAATGGGTAAGGCAGTGGCTGAGTGACAGGCAACAGAGGGTTGTAGTCAATGGAGTATATTCAAAGCTTGGGCTTGTCACCAGTGGGGTACCTCAGGGATCTGTACTTGGACCCATTCTCTTTAATATTTTTATTAGTGATATTGCAGAAGGTCTTGATGGTCCTAACCTCCTAACCTCAACATCTGAGGAAAGGGATTTAGGGGTGATTATTTCTGATGACTTAAAGGTAGGCAGACAATGTAATAGAGCAGCAGGAAATGCTAGCAGAATGCTGGGTTGTATAGGGAGAGGTATTAGCAGTAGAAAGAGGGAAGTGCTCATGCCATTGTACAGAACACTGGTGAGACCTCACTTGGAGTACTGTACACAGTACTGGAGACCCTATCTTCAGAAGGATATTGATACCTTAGAGAGAGTTCAAAGAAGGGCTACTAAACTGGTTCATGGATTGCAGGATAAAACTTACCAGGAAAGGTTAAAGGATCTTAACATGTATAGCTTGGAGGAAAGACGAGACAGGGGGGATATGATAGAAACATTTAAGTACATAAAGGGAATCAACACAGTAAAGGAGGAGACTATATTTAAACGAAGAAAAACTACCACAACAAGAGGACATAGTCTTAAATTAGAGGGACAAAGGTTTAAAAATAATATCAGGAAGTATTACTTTACTGAGAGGGTAGTGGATGCATGGAATAGCCTTCCAGCTGAAGTGGTAGAGGTTAACACAGTAAAGGAGTTTAAGCATGCGTGGGATAGGCATAAGGCTATCCTAACTATAAGATAAGGCCAGGGACTAATGAAAGTATTTAGAAAACTGGGCAGACTAGATGGGCCGAATGGTTCTTATCTGCCGTCACATTCTATGTTTCTATGTTTCTATGTTTCTATATTACTTTTTATATAAACTGAACCTAAGTTACTTTTTTTGAGGGTAGCTTATATGGATGCAAGTAGATGTTAAGAATAAGGTTGATACACAGTGATACAATGCACATTCCATAATCAGATGGACAAGTAAAAACAAGAACCGTAAAGGAGAATACTCCAATCATAACAATGTATGCTCCTTGAATACGTTATGGGGTACGCCAGTGTCCCAGCACATATAACTATAGCAATTTCTGCAATTATAGGAACATTCTGCTTACTGTAGGAAACTGAAAATATGGCAATTTGCTGCATACCCGTTCATTTTTACATACAGATATTTTCATTTCTTTTTTTACTTTTTTTAGTTTATATGATATAGTGTATATTTTTAATTGCATTATCAATATAATGCATTGGGGGGGAGGGGGGGGAACATCAACCTAGAAAACCTATTTATGTGAAAACACTGTCCTCTTTGATGTTCAGGATATCTGTGAGATTTAATCATGTATAGTTTTTCGTTCATGCATTACCCAGCTCTATTCACCTACAAGGATGTATTCACTAAAAAGTGAAATGGAGTGAGTTGAAAACCAAATTGCAAATTAAGGGCAAAAACAGCCAAATATGAGCCCAAATGGGCTTTAGATTTGCTAATACTTTGCCACTCCCACTCGCGTAGGGAAAAAATGTAATTGAGTTACTTAGCAGACATGTTTGTTGTGTAACAATATATTTAATTTTAAAAATATCCGTTTCTCTTCCGTCCTTTGTCCTGTACTCTCACAGGTCCAGTCACCCCTACACCTTCTGTGGTCACTGTTACTGTACCTCCTCCCCCTGTGACAATTACTACTCCCCCATCTGCTACCACCACTGTACGCCGGCCTCCCCTCACAACCCATCCTGTTGGGGCAATAAACCAGGTTGGACATGACCTGCCTACACCCGGGACCCGACGTCCTCCCCCTTCTAACCAGCATTCTCACCCAGAAATCGTCTGTGCTTCTCGGGAAGAGCGGAGGATCCTGTGGCCCCAAACACAGCAAGGCGTGTTAGTAGAGAGGCCGTGTCCTAAGGGAACTCGAGGTAAGTGACTAATGTATTTACATATGCTAAATCATAGATGCCAGCAGTTTATAATTCATTCGCACCCACTAAGACTTTCTATTTATTCATATGTTTCAAGTTTAAACACTTTCAATTTAATTACAGCTATTCTCTGCTAATTAACTCACTCTCATTAATTCACTATATAATTTATGATGTGTTTCCTAATTTATATATGTACTAATTATATCCATCTTTCTTATTCATTCCTGCTTACTTTTCCATATATTAATTCACATACAATTATACACATGCGTGCAATGGATAGAAACTAACACAATATTTTAACATGATTTAATTTATTTTTTTCAAATGCAATATCTCACTGACACTTTTCTAACTACAAAATGCTAATTAATTCCCATTGCTTTAATACTGTATATACAATAATTCCCAAACTCCATAATTACCCTGCACTAGCTACCAAGTACATCATGCATTTATTGTTCTGAAACACGCTCACTAAATAATGTAAACTCCATAACATGCTTTAAAATTACATTATAAACTCACAGGTTCTGGCTGTTGTTTCTTTATATTTTATTTATTCATTTGCTGTTTATAATAATTCCAAGTACTTTCATAATAATAATTCATGCATATAAGCTAATTCATGCACTGATGCAATTGCTTGATTTATAATAGTAGACACTTTATTTTTTATCCTAGAACTTTTAATGATATTGACTAATGAAGATGAAATTTAATATTCCAGATCATTACTGTATATTTAGTCCTTTTAAACGTACACTTGCTCATTAGCATGCACTTGCTGATTTCACCATTCTTTATGACTTCACACCAAATAATTCACAAACTCATAATTCATACTAATTGTCTCATTCATTCCAATTTCTAGATTAACATTTAGATTCCAAAGCACTGGGAAAAAATATGAACATAATTAAATAATCACATGGTACCTTTGACTCAAACCGCCATTATATTATACAAAGATGCTGATTCGTACACAACTCTCAATTTCAAATTTATCTAATTCACACTTACTCTGTTTATTTCCCATACAGACATTAATCCATAATCATCTGTGGTACGCTAATATGCCTCTACAAATGTAATTTTTTTTATATATGACCCGTAATATACCAAGCACTTTACAAATGATATTACGATATTGAATATAGAAAACAAAATATGTTAATGCAATTATGAAAAGTAGAAAATGAAGGTCAGTGATTCATAGGGGTTACATTCATTAGAGCTTTTCTGTTTCTTTGCAGGCATTGCCTCTTTCCTCTGTCTACCATCACTGGGTGTGTGGAATCCCCGCGGACCAGATCTCAGCAACTGTACTTCTCCGTGGGTCAACCAGGTGGCACAGAAGGTAAGGAATAGGGTTAGATTCATCGAAGGTGCATGTGGAGAATGGTGGTTGATGATGAACAGATTAAGAGTGGTACTTGAGCTTTTCTATAAATCGTAAACATAACAACGTGTCACCTTTAAAAATATTCCACCACGTGGCAGATAAACCGGAGATGAGTTCAGGAAAGAAACTCATAGAACAGTAACTATGTATTCTCGTTACATTCTCGTTACATGGTTAATGGTGGTAAAAGCTCCATGTCATTGCCACCATCTATTCAATTCATTATATATGAACAAAACATGTGTAGTGGCATTGTTTGATGTTTTTTGTTTTTGTTTGTTTTTTTGCTGATGGTGGAACAGTTTGTCTTTCTTGACATAGGCTGTACCCTTTCTTTTCATATGATAATGTTGTTGCTATTATTGTGGGTGATGGCACAGGATTTGCCATCTTTCTGCTACCACCATGTGGTATCGATGATAATAAAACGGATGATGGAACTGTTTGCTATTGTTTGTTTTGGCTCCCTTTGCTATTGTCATTGATGGCACCATATGCTTATCCTGTTTATAGATATGTAATTTGCTATTGGTGATGATGACGATGTTTAGTTTTATTGTTTATTGTGGCACTGTTGCACAGTTTGATATTTTGTTTTGTTGTTTCTAACGGAGCTACTTTTTTGTAATACATGCATGTTGTAGTTTTAGCTATCAATGCTGTATGATGTATAGCAGTGCTGCCTCGTGCACTGTAATGTTATTTTTTTGTATCTTTTTTGTTATTTAATTATTTAGTTTTGTTTTAGATAACAGGAACTTCACTGTGAATTTCTGAAATGTGTGTGGCTGTAATTTCTACATGCATTTTGACTGGGACAGAATTTAGACTGGTTGTGTGCTTGGCACTGGTTCTACCACTCCGGGTGACTGCGCTTTGGCACTTGTGTTACTTATGTTAACAAAAGAATGTCAAAGTTCTGAAGACCCTCGTCCACTGTTTATCCCAACATGATCTGTTAAATCTCTTTTTCTATTTACATTCTTTCATGACCCATTTGTTGTCTGTCGACACACATGTACATCTAATTGTCTTTACAACTCTCAGATCAAGAGTGGGGAGAACGCAGCTAACATAGCAGGGGAGCTGGCTCGCCACACTCGTGGACAGATTTACGCTGGAGATGTCACCTCATCTGTCCGTCTCTTGGACCAACTCTTGGATATTCTGGATTCTCAACTTCAAGCACTTAGACCAATGGAGAGAGAAAGTGCTGGCAAGAATTACAACAGGGTAATGCTTTTACTCAGGGTCTAAACAGGAGCTCTAGTTGTGCTTTAGAAATGCATCCAATATCATACAGTGCCACCCGTTGCTATTCAATTTAAACATCCTACAGCCCTATTTCTCCATTTCTCTTCTAGCCACTCTAGTCCTTCATTTTGTCTACACAGTGAATCTCTCATCCTCTGAAGTCACAATTTATGTTTATATTACAGATGCACAAGAGGGAGAGGACCTGCAAGGACTACATTAAGGTGACCGCAGATGAACTAGTGTGAATGTGTGTACAGCATAACAGTAGCAGAATGTATGTGTGCATCCACTTTCGTTGATGTAGACACAAGCACTTGGGGTTTCTTGTGGTCAATTTTATATCATAGGTTCTGCTCAGTACATTCCTGCATCTCAAGATATCTCCTAGTAGTAACACAAAGTGTGTTATTGGTGTTTGGTAACACCCAGAGTGCTATCTTACATACCATTATCAGTATTATACTCTCTTTATCACAGGTAATTCTACAGATAGTATTATCCTCTCTTTATCACAGGTGATTGTACAGACAGTATTATCCATGGTGTACACAGTGTTATCAATTTTTTTTCACTATCATAGGCTATAATGCAGACAGAAACATTCTGTATTTACAACACATTAAATGTTGCAAGCAGCAATATTCTTTTTGTGTCTTTATGTTACAGATGATGACACTAGAGTGTTTTGCTTTGTGTCTCTTATGCCATGGGTAGTGGAATTGATAGTACTGTTAATGTTTTGTGTATCTTATACTTCAGGCGGTGGTGGAAACTGTAGATAACCTTTTGCGTCCAGATGCACTTCCTTCATGGAGGGACATGAATGTAACAGAGCAGGAACATGCAGCCACCATGCTACTAGACATTTTGGAAGAAGGTGCCTTCTTGCTGGCTGACAACATCAAGGAACCAGCTCGTTTCCAGACAGCACGGACAAATGTTGGTGTGTGAAATAATAGTAGTCTACCCACTTCCAAACCAATAGAACTACCAGGTTTAGAGAGGATGAGTAGGAACCTCACCTAAGACATCTAGATCTAAGAGGTGGTAGAGTTTTAAGACAATAGATATTTAGGTGAATGTTAGAAGGATAGTAAATGATTTGGATATCTGACTGAAGTGAATGAGTATTCACTGTGGCACCTGGTATATATGTCTCAGCTTTCAATTTAGTGAAAGGGAGTGAAAGAAAAACGTATACTTAAATATTTAAAGAGGTTCTGTCATTGTATTGGCATGCCCAAATCCCTCCTCCTTTTTGTTTTTGTTTGTTTTTTTAACAAGAAATTTTTTTGTCAAACATAAGGAAAAGTAGGGATTATTTTTCCTTATGCATAACCTGCAGGTTGACAAAAGTTGACAAAGGTTGGTGCTTTAGTCTAGCTCCACATCCTTTGTCAACTTTTGTCATTGAAGGTCAAGTTATGACTCACTTCAGCCCAACGACACGTCTCTTTTGGCAGCGTTGCATCATTGACTGTCCGTGTGGACTCTCAATGTACTGGGCATGCATGTGACGTAACAAGAATAGCCTGGGGGCTTGAGGGAGATTTGATGGTAGAGCAATTTTAATGTCCAGATTGCTGAAAATCTACAATCAACCTCCATACCTCAGCAGGTCAATTTTGCACCTGCTTACTATGAAAAAGCTGATGGCTCACCAACATGACGCCACAGAACTCTTTTCCAAAATCTGGAATCCATGAAAATGTTCCTTAAACCCAGCATTAATTTTATAATCACAGTAAGGAGAAGTTATTGCATCGAAAACTAATAGAGCCAATGTCTGACATGGTCCTTGCCTCGTGATTAGACCAGAACTATACATATTATTCACTGTAGCAATAGTAAAACTGCATTGTTACAGAATACCTGAACACTCAGTGCTTCTGTCTTCTAATCATGTCTAACGCAAGTATGTTGTCATGACTTCAAGGATTGTCATCTATCCTTAAGGGGTTTAAATAAATAATGCTGTTTGTTAAAGTCTCATTGCCAACTGTCTTCCAATGTGCCCTCACGTCCGATATACACTATGTTCATCTTCTCACTCTCTGTCTTCTGCACTAAATAACACTTTATCTTCTTCTTCTTTCAATATATCACCTGACAGTCACGATGCAATCTCAAACTATGTTCCTCGTTGTTATTTCTGCCCTCTTACTCATCCCTTAAGCGTTGTCTCTTTTAGTGCTTGAAGTCTCGGTGGTGAACACAGAAGGTGTGGTCACAGAGCTGATCTTTCCTCAAGACAATCTAAGTCTGAGCTCTATCCAGCTTTCAGCTAATTCCATCAAACAGAACAGTCGAAATGGTGAGGAAAAGTCCATATATATTTTATATGTTTGGTATTTCTGGATCCAGCTCTGAGCCATTTCTCCAGCGTCTTTTGAATAACATTCTTGTATGACCCAGAGTTATATATGAAAAGCTTTTTGAGGATCACCAAGCATTTGTCAACGTCAGCTATGACCTGTATATAAGCAGTTCCTTTGGTGTGCTTTGGCATCATTTTAAATCACTAGATATGTCTCAGCTTGCACTGTGGAGTGTTTTAGAGTGTGCACATTCTGTATTCTTTCAAATATCCTTACTATCTCTGGTGTTATTTCATATTTAAGGGTTAGTGTTTGTATTTGTCAAATTATGCAATATGTTTAACATTGGTTTAGTTGTATTTTTATTGTAGGGTAATCACATTTTTGTGTGGTTTTGTTAGACCTAGACATCACCTAGTTTAATTCTGTATTTTTGAAAGAACTGTATTCTCTGTATAGGTTCTGTATTGATGAAAGAATATCCATATTTATTGGTTTAGTTCTTTTTCTCGATCCTTGGAATAAAGTCTTTATTTTCTGTGGTTCATTTCTAGATTCTTGGTAGAACTTCTTCGTTGTGCTTTCCATTGTTTTTTGGTGGAGCTTAAACATACCATTTCCCTTCCTTTTTATATTCTTTTCTATATTCGGTATGGTGTCTGCATTCTTTGTAGTGTAATATCAATAAAGTGTTCTCATTCTGTAAGGGATGTAAGGGCATTCAATATTTTGGGTAGCATGCATATTTTCACTAGTGGCATTCTAATATTTTGGTATAGTGTCTCTTTTCTCTGTAGTGACATTCTATGTTTATGGTAGAGTGTATCGAGTGTGTCTTTTCTCTTTAGCGCCATTTAATATTTTTGGTATAATGTCTCTTTTCTCTACAGAGATATTATATAGTTTTGGTATAATGTGTCTTTTCTCTGTTGAAGCTTTATGCACATTGGTTAGAATATTTGTATACAATCACAAAATATATTCTTGAAAATTACCCTTTTATGAATTACTGTCCTCAAAAATCATATGTATAAGTTACAATGATGTATCATTAAAATGTGATTTGAGGTTATTTAGATGTTTTTAGTAACCAGCTTCATCCTATCTAATTAAAAATTCCATATGCTACATTCTGTTTTCAGCGTCTGTTAGTTACTAAGATTTAAGAGGATGTCAAGCACACAACAAGTAAGAGTGGGCCATGTACATGCTAGGCTGTATATCAGCATGCATTTCATGGAATTACAGTCCAAGTTTGTTGTTAAAAACATCCCTTAGCCACGTTACTTCTTATAATTTTTTGCTAGTTTAGTGATTTTTATGAAAGGTACCCATACATATTTTAACATACAGAAATTCTCTGGGCACCATAACAACTTCATTGAAAGGAAGGTTCCTGGCAGCTGGCTTACCTCAAAGGGCTAAACCATAAACTAATCTGGCACCCATTAGACAACATCCACTACAATCTGAGACTTGAATCTTAGTGCTCCCCACCCACAAAATGGAGTAAAAAACACATGCATTTTCTCCCTCCGTTTTGTTAATTGGTAGCTACTGAGAGGCTGAGAGCATCAGCTCACACTCCAACCTATCAGCAGCACCCATGCCTAAGGCTTCCTGAATCAAGCCATGGACTACAGTGGATGTTCGTGGGAAGAGCTAATAGGGGCCAGATTCAAGACTTTGGGTTAGACCACTCATTAATGGCATAATCCCTTGAGGAAAGCCAAGTGCTGGGGACCTCCTCCCCCTATTTCAATAATCTGATGAAGTTCTTATGGTGTCCGCAGTGTAGTTTTTATATCTCCAGTTTTCCAAACAATCAGACATTAAAATAATATGCCTATGTTTACAAATTCTCAAACACCCTACCTCTGTACCTCTGCCCCCACACCTCACACCCCCAAAAAACAAATAGTACTGCATTGCTTGCTTAACCGTTCGGATTAACGTAAAGAGAATCAGTAAACACACCTCTCCATAAATAAATTTAAATATTTTTTTTTTTGTATTTCTAGGGTAAAGGTAGTCACCTCTATTTAGGAAGTAGTGACACAACCCAGAATACTCTCTCCTTAATAAAAAAAAACTTAAAAAAAAAACTGAGAAGACATATCTCAGATTAATGAACATTTAAAGTTGACTTAATTTATATAAATGACAATAAGCGCAAGGAATTGGTAAGAGATTAAAAAAACTGGTGCTACTATCACCTATGTGGGTCACTCACATAGGTCACATAAAAAGTACGACACAAATATAAATATAAATTGGTGACTGGTGAGAGCACACAATATTGATACAAATATTACCACAGATTGTACACAGACTGTAAACCTAAAACAATACAAATAGAAAAAAGACCACAGGGTAATATAGTTTATACAAGTAAAACACAGTACAGAATTGGTCTCACTCACATGCTGCTGAGCCACTCAAAAAAGCTGTCTCAAGACTAAAAAGCTGTAATTGAAATGTGGGATAGATGTTCTTAGCTACTTTAGCTTTGCTGTAGACTTATTTCGATAATACAATTCAGGATGCAGGGCACAGGAAATGTACATTCATTGCACATATATAAAATGAAAACATTGAATAAAGCAAAAAACAAATTTCAATAAATGAAAACAGTAAAGACCACCTTACGTAATGACTTAATTTATGCCTCATGAGAAAACAAAGTTGACCAAACGATTGCATTAGTTACTGTGAATCATTTGCTGCTGATGTCCAGCAAAGTTTATATTAAGGAAACTGTACTTACAATAATTAATTATCTTCGACCATATTACATAACCATTTTTAGCCAGACGTATGACAGTCTCATTTTTCCTTAAAAGACTAAATATTCTTCAGTATTGATAGAATTTAATCTAGTATAGATTTTCTTTTCATTAATCTTCTTCTCCCCATGTCTCTTTGACTTTGTACATGACCCTTTTCTTTCAATATATTATTTCAATTTGGCAGTTCGTCAGTAGGACGATGTACGTAAAAGCTTTTCCTATGTTAAGAGCAGGGCTGGACAGTTACCAGAATCTTGGGTTCCTTTCACTCATATGATGTACTGATAGCCCTTCTCTTTTGTTGTGTTATTTTATTTAATCTCTTGGATTCCTTGATGTCTCTTAAAACATAAAAAGTGACATGAAATGTTGTCTGTCTACTATAAACCTCTACATCAGTTCATCAAACTCAGGTGAATAGTCATCAGTAGATGATCATCAAAGAGGAACCGGCCTTTAACAATTTTTACATTTATTGGATATACACCCTTCCTTGACAGGGGACATTATCCTAAAATAATGTTCAATTATTTATTAAAAGAACACTGTACTATCTTTTTATCAATTTATTATATTTCATATGTATTTTATATATAGTAATATACTGTATATCACCAAACACCATTCCAATTATTTATCTATTAGTAATATTAACATTTAAAATAAGTATTTACCTTGTTTTCTTACAGTTGTTTAGTTAACCTCGTGGCATTACCCTTGGGCTGACAACCAACCATCATAAGGATGCAGAGGTTACAGAGCCAAAGCCAATGGCAGACACTGGCCCTGGAGAGGGAAATCCTCAGTCATATAGGGGACTGTACTTGAGAAAGATCCGCAGGATCTCCAATAGGCCCTAAACACTTACGAGACTGTAACTCCCATTAGAGTCACACGTATAACACCTTCTCCAAGTGTTACTTCTAGGTACTTTCTATGCTAGTAGAGAAATCCACAATGTTTTACTAATCTCCTGTCCCATACCGCTGAGTACTGCGACACCAGTGACACCACACACTATGTTTTTACCTTTTTTATAGTGCACTAAATGGCGTTCCTTGTTTGCATTTACCTACCCATAACAAGAATATTGTTTATCTTGCTTATACCAATCTCAATTGAATGATACATTGTATACCTTGTGTACGAAACCAAATAAAATATAAATTGAAAAAAAGAGCTACGTCACGATTATCTTTGCTCGGAGCTTGTTCACACGGTTCTACTTAAAGCAATGATGTAGCGTTAGGGATGTATTCCTAGTTCTATAGTCATCTTCTCTCTATTTAGATTTTGCACACCCTAAAGGCATTTTACTTACCCTTTTTCCAGTGCCAAGACTCATCCTGAGCAGCTCCACCTTCCGTGATGTCTTTTTGGAGGCTGTTTCGTCTTCATCTTTTTATCCATTCCAATGCTTCTCATAGAGAAGCCTTAGGGACTAAAAAGCACATTTGCGCCAAACACCACCCTCATCTAATCAAATGCTTCTCATAGTGAAGCATTTAATCTAATTCTTTCCTATGATTAACATAGAGGACGTTCAACATGCTCATAAATGCATGAAAATGGTGAATGTCACGTAACCGAGTCTACCTTGGTTATAGCAGAGTTAGCACTCTGTAATGGAGAGAGGTGTGTTCATCCCTGCAATGTAAACACTGCTGTATCTACAAGGTGGTAATGTTTTATCATTAAAGGACCAAAATGAAAGGGCTAGTACACCCAGATCATTCAATTGAGAGGCCCTTTAATGGGTCGTATGTTATATGTCGCCGCTGAACAAATTTGCTTATAACTGCAACAATTTTAAAAAAAATCGCTGCAGCTGTAATCCCAGACGATCACTGACAAACTTTACAGGAGGAAATTATGCTTTCTTCTCTGTCTGTCCAAATATTTGTAAAGGAGGACGAGCCAAGCTTGCACAATCATGCCTGACAATTTTATCTAAAAAGCTGCTAATAGTCGCTGTGCTTTTCTAATGGGATTGCTGCCAAGATTTTCACTACGTATCCCATAAAACTGTCCTGGCCAGAGGTTTATGGGAAAAATAAAGGCATTGACCAGGTCAGGATAAATGAATGTAGTTCCATTTGTGGTAGGCATTGCTCGCTGAATTTGGTTTTCAAAAAAGGACACCCCATAACTGTAGCAAAGAGCTTTCTTATTTTGTTGTACTACTCCCTTCCTTCTGTTAATTAAAGCTGCAGAGAATTGCAATAATTACTACAGCTTCACGTCCACCCTCTGCCCAGTGACCGTGCAGAAGGAGGTTAATTTTTGCCCAGGCTAAGCAAGATTGTGTGTGTTATGTGCGCACTGTAAGACTTACATGAGCTCTAATGTATTATTATGAGAGAAACAGTACTGCAACTTTGGCAAAAAACGTACTAAAGCTGTACAGTAATCTGATTGATGCCAAACGTTAGCTTATAGTAGTTTTCTGAGTAATTCATTGATGCCTTCTTATGAACTAATAACCCTTGGAACTGCTAAAAACGCATATCTCATAAACTCCTGCTGGCTCTGGGTAAGGGCAGCCGCATTGGAAACAAAAACAATGATAAATACAGGAATGGTTAAGAAATGCACTTCTTGGGCCCTGAGAATGAGGTAAATTCAGACGTGGGTATCTTTACAGGTGTTTTGCATTTTTCATTCTAATTCTTTACTTTCAAAACATATTTAAAAAGGTATGTGGAGCAGGGTGAAATGCAGCCTTTTGAAACAATAAAATATTGCAAAGTATTGTATAATGAGACATTTGTTGGTGTCACTTACATTACTGTACAGTGAAACTTCGATGAAATCAATGTTGTAATATACATAAATGAATGCTTTGTTTCTAATGTGAGATATTAACTATCACGTTCCTTTAACTGTGACAGAAACTTAAAAGATCTATTCTTTAAGCCCTGATGTTTGACTTAAAAATTGTTAGATGACAATCTGGCAATTATTTTCCAGCACAATAAATGCAAAAATTGCATTGCCTGCTTCTCTTCTAAACCCAGCAGTTAGACTCGGATGGTAAATTATTAATCAATCATGTTCTGCATCTTTACTAACTCATTTGCCCCAGTTCCTTTCCTGTTTCTGGTTTAGCAGGGTATGTATTTTTTTAACGATTATTATTATTATTATTATTATTATTATTATTGCCATTTATATAGCGCCAACAGATTCCGCAGCGCTTTACAATATTATGAGAGGGGGATTTAACTATAAATAGGACAATTACAAGAAAACTTACAGGAACGATAGGTTTAAGAGGGCCCTGCTCAAACGAGCTTACAGTCTATCGGAGGTGGGGTATAAAACACATCAGGACAGGGAATAGCAATCAAATAAGGTGGGAGTGAAGCAGAGCTGGAGGCCATAAGGGCAAGAGACAGGTATGTGAGGTAGAGGTTACTCTGGGAGGCCATAAGCTTTCCTAAAGATATAGGTTTTAAACACTTCTTAAATGATTGAAGACAATGGGAGAGTCTGATGGCGGTAGGCAGGCTGTTCCATAGGAAGGGAGCCGCCCGTGAGAAGTCCTGCAAGCGTAAGTTGGCCGTACGGGTGTGAGCAGCAGACAGGAGAAGGTCACAGGCAGAGCGGAGAGACCGAGAAGGGGCATACCTATAATCTGTGAAGAGATATAAATGCGTGAAATTACTAGAGCATGGACAAGCTCTTTAGTAGCCTCTTGCGTACGAAAGTTTTTAAGATGGAATCTACAGGATTTGGTAACATGCTGGATGTGAGGCTCAAAGCTGTGGCCAGAGTCAAATATGATACCAAGACAGCCCGTTTGCAAGGATATACTGACTTCAAGGGAGAGCGGAAGAGGAGGATCAGTATTAGGAGGAGGAAAGACAAAGAGCTCAATTTTAGAGAGATTTAGTTTTAGAAAGCAGGAGGACATCCATTCAGAGATGGAGGAAAGGCAAGCGGCAACACATTGCAGGATGGCAGGGGAGAGGTCCGGGGAGGAGAGATATAACTGGGTGTCACCAGCGCACAGGTGGTAGTGGAATCCAAATGAGGCAATAAGTTTGCCAAGAGAGGCAGTATGAAGAGAAAACAGAAGGGGACCAAGGACGGAGCCTTGGGGGACTCGAACTGAGACATGACGAAGGAATGAGGTATCATTAGAAAAGGAGACACTGAATGAGCGTTGGGAGAGATAAGAGAAAAACCATGAGAGGACAGTGTCACGGAGACCGAGTGATTGAAGAGTTTGAAGAAGGAGAGCATGATCAATGGTGTCAAAGGCAGCAGAGAGGTAAAGAGAAATTAGTATGGAATAGTGGCTTTTGGATGTAGCTATGATTAGGTCATTAGTAACTTTAATAAGAGCAGTCTCAGTAGAATGGAGGGGGCGGAAGCCAGATTGAAGAGGGTCAAAGAGAGAGTTGGAACTGAGGAAGTGAGACATATGGGTAAAGACAAGACTTTCCAGAAGCTTTGAGGAAAAAGGGAGCAGGGATATGGGATGATAGAATGGATGGACAGGTCGAGGGATGTTTTTTTCAGGATATGTATTACAGTAGCATGTGTAAGGTCAGCAGGACAATGTCAGAGAGAGAGCAGTTGAAGATGTGTGTTAAGGAAGGCACAAGAGAGAGATCTGATAACGTGAGACAGGACAGGATCCAGCGGGCAAGTGGTGGGGCGAGAGGAAGGAAGTTTAAACAATAAAGGAAGTTTAAACATTAGAGCTCTCTTTACAGGAAATGTGTAGGGAGACTGTGTACGTCGCAGCTAGGAACTGTATGACTAGGGCTGCATTAACAAAGTGACTTAACTCTGAAAGGATAGCGAATTAAACATGACTTAACTCTGAAAGAATAGCGAATTAAACAGCAAGACTCAGGGCCGGACTGGGACAAAAATTCAGCCTGGGCAATTAAAGGCAGAGCAGCCCACTATTAGGGGCGGGGTCAGAAAGGGGGCATGTCATGTCACCACCACCAAATGAGTATGTTAATGTCATGCTTCTCCAGAGCATCCAGTGTTTTTAGATGGAAGTTAATGCCATGTTGTTTCTTTTGGGGCACAAGCATGCGCTGTGTTTGCTTGCGATTTGTCTCTGGTGTCCTCAATAGTGGGATACCAGAGATCAAAACAGGAACAGGGCTGTTAAAGTGTTGTGCATGTGTGGGGATGTTCCCTGTGGTGTTGTATATGTTTGGAGGTTGCATGTGTGTAGAACAGACTTTTTGTGTTGTATTGTGTGTAAAGGGGTCTGTTTGTGGCGTACTGCATGTGGCTAGGGACTGCAGTCTGTGTTTCTGGGTTGTAAAGTATGTGTGTGTGTATTTATATAGGGCCTGTGGAGTGTGTGGGCCTAGTGGATGTAGTGTGTGCATGTAAAGAGCTGTACTGTGTGTTTGTGAGTGTATCTAGGGGCTCTAGTGTGTGTATGCATATAGGAGCTGTACAGCACATGTGTGTAGGTGCAGTGATGTATGCATAGGTGGTGTAGTGTGTACAGGGGGTGCGGAATATGTATTTATAGGGGATATAAATTACTGTGTTTGCATGCAGGAGGTGTAATGTGTGTGTTTAAAGGGTCATAACGCATAAAAGTGCAGGGAGTGTAATGTATGTTTAGGGGGTATAGAGTGTGTATGTGAGTGCCGGGGGTATAGTGTGTATATAAGGGGTATAGAGAGTGTGTGAAGTGTGTGAAGTGTTAAGTGCAGGAGGTGTAGTGTGGATATAGGGCTATAGAGTGTGTGCTGTGTGTTAATGCAGGGGCTGTAGTGTGTATATAGGGGGATAGAGTGTGTTTAGTGTGTCTGTGTGTTAGTGCAGGGGGTGCTGTGTGTTTGTGTGTTAGTGCAGTTGAGCAGTATGTTTGTGTGAGTGCAGGGGGTACAGTGTGTGTAGTGTGTGTGTTAGTGCAGGGGGCAGTATGTTTGTGTGTTAGTGCAGGGGGTGCGGTGTGTGTAGTGTGTTCGTGTAGGGGAGCAGTATGTTTGTGTGTTAGTGCAGTGTGTGTATTGTGTTTGTGTGTTAGTGCAGGGGGTGCAGTGTGTTTGTGTGTTAGTGCAGTTGAGCAGTATGTTTGTGTGAGTGCAGGGGGTACAGTGTGTGTAGTGTGTGTGTTAGTGCAGGGGGCAGTATGTTTGTGTGTTAGTGCAGGGGGTGCGGTGTGTGTAGTGTGTTCGTGTAGGGGAGCAGTATGTTTGTGTGTTAGTGCAGTGTGTGTATTGTGTTTGTGTGTTAGTGCAGGGGGTGCAGTGTGTTTGCGTGTTAGTGCAGTGTGTAGTGTGTTTGTGTGTTAGTGCAGTGTGTAGTGTGTTTGTGTGTTAGTGCAGGGGCTGCAGTGTGTTTGTTAGTGCAGGGGGTGCAGTGTGTTTGTTAGTGCAGGGGGTTCAGTGTGTTTGTGTAGTGTGTAGTGTGTTTGTGTGTTAGTGCAGGGAGTGCAGTGTGTTTGTGCAGTGTGTGTAGTGTGTTAGTGCAGTTTGTGTAGTGTGTTTGTGTGTTAGTGCAGGTGGCTGCAGTGTGTTTGTTAGTGCAGGGGGTGCAGTGTGTTTGTGCAGTGTGTGTAGTGTGTTAGTGCAGTGTGTTAGTGCAGTTTGTGTAATGTGTTTGTGTGTTAGTGCAGGTGGCTGCAGTGTGTTTGTTAGTGCAGGGGGTGCAGTGTGTTTGTGCAGTGTGTGTAGTGTGTTAGTGCAGTGTGTTAGTGCAGTTTGTGTAGTGTGTTTGTGTGTTAGTGCAGGTGGCTGCAGTGTGTTTGTTAGTGCAGGGGGTGCAGTGAGTTTGTGCAGTGTGTGTAGTGTGTTAGTGCAGTTTGTGTAGTGTGTTTGTGTGTTAGTGCAGGGGGTGCAGTGTATTTGTGTGTTAGTGTAGTGTGTTTGTGTGTTAGTGCAGGGGGTGCAGTGTGTGTAGTGTGTGTGTGTGTAGTGTGTGTATGTGAGGGGGGGTGTATATAGTGGATGATATGGCCATACATTATTAATTTAAGAATGAAACAAAAAAAGTAATAAATAAAAAATGATAATACCATTTACTCCCCTCTTTTAACTTGGCAGGGGAGAGAGGAAGCATTCACATACCTGGTGGTCCAGTGAGGGGGGGGGGGGGGGGCACGCCACGCACGGATCCCAGGTGGTCCAGCGGCATGTAATTCAGTCTGTACCCCGCAGGGTACAGACCATGTTTCTTTCCCTCTCGCGAGCGCTGGGTTTTCAGAGCGTTGCCACGGGTTACCATGGCAACGCTCTGATAATCTCGGAGCTCGCGAGAGGAAGAGAAGGAAGCTGCTCGGCGTTCTCCCCTCCGGCCCATGATGGGAGACAGGACTTCACCTTGGGGCCGGCAGGAGAGATCTCTTGATCTTTCCTGCCGGCCTCGGCCCATGGCCATCGCGGCCCACCGGGCATTTGCCCGGTTTGCTCGATGGCCAGTCCGGGCCTGGCAAGACTGCAGTGGCATGATCTATACACCAAAACCACTAAATTAAGCTTAAGTTGTTTTGGTGCTTATAGTGTCCCTTAAATCTAGCTTTTGCTCGATGTCTATTAATGGGCAATGGAGATAATAGCAACCTTGATTTTACTTTAGCAACATTCAGAATGGTTTCTTATGAAGAATAATATTATTATCAGAATGCATTAAGAACCAGTGTATTATACAGTGCGGCACGGTAGGGAGGCAAATAAATTGAACAACACATAACATTACATGAAATAAAACTTAATGAACAGGGTCTGCTCGTGAAAGTATGCAGGCTGGAGCATGGTATGTCTTTTGGTCTTGTGTTTATTTTCTTTGTCACTACACTATTTAATTAATACTGCTTATAATATTCTGCTTTGTCTATTAATTCCAAATTAAAGCAGCATAGCTAAGATACATACTTTAAAATGTATTATAGCAAAATATTAGCACAGGCTGTTCTAAAACTTACAAGGCCAGATTTTTATGAATCGATGTGAAGTCAGTTTTTCACTGTTTATACCTGTCATTTGGTTTCAAGCATTGGTTTAGGAAGTGGGGAGAAATAAAAATATCCAGGGATAATCTAGTAGGGAGGATGAGAGAGGTAAGATCCTCCTTGTCATGATCATGTAACGTTTAAAATAATATATTTTTTTGAGAAATTAATTTATATGTATTAATAGATGCGGTCAGGTACTAATAGGCTTCCAGTTGATAGTGTATCACTACTTGCTTTAACATATGCTCCCTGAAGGGTACAAATTTGTTATGAAAGGCTGTCCCCCAAATTTGTTTGGCTCCTACACAGATGGTCCAACAAGTCCTGATGAAGACTTGTAGATGCCTTGAAACGTTGATTATGAAGATCATTTATCTATGTTATAGATCATGGTTGCTGTGGATTTTTGCTGTTGGATATTTGCTGTGATCTAAAAATTAGTTTTTATTGTAACACTGTCCGTATTAAAACTTATATAGAGAAAAAGAATGATTCTGCAATAAGTGTATAACCTTTTAAGGTCTGTTTCTGATCATCCCTTTGTCTTTCCACAGGTGTTGTAAAAGTGGTATTTGTCTTATATAATAATCTAGGCCTGTTCTTGTCCACCGAGAACTCAACTGTGCGTATCGGGGGAGAAAGTGGCTCAACTGGTCACTCACTTGTGGTGAATTCACAGATCATTGCTGCCTCAATTAACAAGGAGTCCAGTAGAGTTTTTCTTATGGACCCAGTTATATTCACACTGCCACATCTCCAGGTAAGATGTCACAGAGAAAAAGGATATTAAGAAAAAAGAATAACACAATAAGTCACAGAGAGTCAATTGAGTAATGAGCAAGAATTTTCTAGCTTAAATTTTTTGAGATGCAAAAAAAAAGTGATTTTGATCGGTTAACATGACTCTGCCACTTAAATATAAAGCAGGTTCATCTTCTAAATACCATTTATTCTAGTATTCTAGTTGGTCATCCTTAAATTTGTTTTTTAATAAATTACAAATGAAAAAAACAACAATTCAGTAATGCATTTGCTATCCCATAAATGCCTTTTAAATGTTTGTCTTACCATTTTATATGTTTTTGTTTATTGTTGCATCAGTGATAAATTTCCTTGTTCTCATAGACCAAGAACCACTTTAATGCCAATTGCACTTTTTGGAATTACTCGGAGCGCTCCATGTTAGGATATTGGTCCTCCCAAGGCTGCCGTTTGTTACACACCAACAAGACACACACGACCTGTGCGTGCAGTCACCTCACTAACTTTGCGGTGTTGATGGCACACAGGGACATGGTGAGATGAACCAGCATGTGACTGTATTATATAGTGTTGGTATTTACCATGTTTGTAGAAGACGATGTGTCATGTCGTATGTGCCAATGATGGCTACCAATTGTTACTTTTGTTCAGCTCATTTCTTTGTGGGCAAATAAACGTGTCCTAACACCAATCTGCCTGTTTTCTTTCTCAGTACCAAGGACGTATCAATGAGTTGCTGCTTTCGGTCATCTCTTGGGTGGGAATTGTGATCTCTCTGGTCTGTCTCGGAATCTGTATATCCACTTTCTGCTTCCTCCGAGGTCTTCAGACAGACAGAAACACCATCCACAAGAACCTATGTGTCAGCCTATTCCTTGCAGAGCTACTCTTCCTTACTGGAATTGACAAAACACAGTACCAAGTAGGAATCACCTTCCTTCCTTTTAAGCTATATTGTACTGCCTCCTCCAAACATTACTATATTAATGTTTTAAAAGAAACTTTTTTACTTTCTTAATATTTTTATTTCTAAACGAGGAGCTTAGATAATTATTCTTAGAAATATACATAAAGTTCAGAAATCATGCTTTGAGCTGAGTATAGCCTCCTGCCTGTCCTATGTACCAAATACTTGTTTTAGCAAGGTATTTTTGCTCCTGGTGGTCACAAATATCTCCTGATATGATAAATATCAGACAAAGGTATGTGCTAGACTGGCCAGGTAAACTACATTTTTTTACCTGATCCATCATTATAGTTCACGTAGTGGAGAGAACCTACTTTTTTAAAAGAAAACAAAATTCAAAATAAAATGTAAGATTTTTAAGCTTGTATTTAAAGACAACTTCTTTAAATTCAACTTCTCTTATACTTCAAGTTTTGTACCACCGTCTTCTGCCTCTACATTCTACCTCTGGTACCTTCATTCATTCTTTTCTGTCTTACGTGTTAAATGTATATTTTTTGACCAACTCTTTTTTTCTACCTGCCATGTATATACTTCTTGCTGGTCCTTTAAATTACATTCTTGCTTCATTTCAGGTGGTGTGTCCTATCCTAGCTGGACTCTTGCATTTCTTCAGTCTGTCAGCATTTTCCTGGTTGTGCCTGGAGGGAGTGCAGCTCTACCTCATGCTAGTGGAGGTGTTTGAAACCGAGCACTCTCGCCGCAAGTACTACTACCTCTGCGGATACGTTTTTCCTGCACTTGTTGTGGGGATATCGGCAGCTGTTGATTACAGGAGCTATGGCACGGACAAAGCGTAAGTAATGGCCAGGGTAGTACAGAATAGAACAGGCAAAAACATAAAACACTAAAATGCTGTGCTAAAAGAGTAATGCCGAAATTTCCACAAAGGGCGTGCAGTCAAGTGTTTCTGATATAAACATTCACAAATAAGGAAAGATGTAGAGCAGAGGTAGTCAACTTTTTAATACCTAACGCCCACTTTTGTATCTTTGTTGATGGTAAAATTTCCTTACCGCCTACCAGTGCCGCAGTATCTTATTTTATAGTGCAAGTGCAATGCTCTGACCAGCCTGCTCGTTGGAGGAACACAGAGCCTCCCAGGCCCTTCCCTCCCTCTGCATGGAACTAAGTGCCAGCAGGCTGGTAAAGGAAATATTTGATCTCCTCAACAGCCTGAGAGGGCTTACAGCAAGACTGGTTCTGCATGGGCCAGCAGGGGAGATGAAAGGATCTCCCAAGCCAGCCTTTGTCCACGGTCATCAAGGCTTACGGGGCATTTTCTGCATAACCCACCACCGCCCACCTAAAATCCCAAACTGCCCCTAGTGGGTGGTAGGGACCAGGTTGACTACACCTGATATAGAGTATCAAAGATGAAGAACATCTAGAATTACTAATACTTTTAGCCTTTCATTGGTGTTGGCGACTAACTTTAATTGCTTTGTCTTTTTCTTCCTGTGTTTTCCCGTCTTCACTAGTTTTTGTGTTTCTATTCCAATTTCATTATATGTTTTCAATTACTATGTACCTCATTTTTTAAGTCACTGTGTCTTTTCTCTCTTTGTCCTGTTCATTCTCTTTTTTTTTTTTTACTTATTCACTCTGTAGTCCTATATTCTCTCTAAATACCTATGTACTCATTACCTCACTTTAATTTCCTGTCTTCTCCCTCACTGTCCGACTTATTTCTCCTCTCTTATTTATTATCCTTTTATTCAACCACTAATAACACACTACAAATGTATTCCCCTCAGGGGTGTAGCTACGCAGTGAAGAGGGAGAGTGAGTTTGCCCAAAGTGATGTATTTTTGATGGAGGGTAAATATCAGTCCAAGCATCAGACATGGGTATTTATCCCTGGTTGCAAAACTGACTCATTAAACAATACTGAATAGGAAATGGGGTGAGGAACTGATTTGAAACAGCTCTAAAACATGTAAAAATATTAAATAGGAAATCGAGCAAAGGGCTGATTTGAATATAGAATGTGGATATCATTTTCTACTGGAAGATGGAGTGGAAAGGATAAAGAAGATGGGCATAGAAATGTGATAAAAGAGAGTGATTGAGTGAAAAACATTATTACAAAAAACTTGGGGAGATTTGGGGGTGAGATAGTAAAAAAAAAAAACTGTAGATCAAGAAAAATAAAAAAATAAAAACTTCTATAGAGAGCAACAGTAAGATGTTTGAGAAGAATATGGGAAGCTGAGCTTGAAGAAAATGAAAATGCAAACCGAAGACCAGAGTGTGCAAGTGATAAAGAAAATGGAGATTTTTTTTCTACTGTGAAGTGTGGAATCAGGTGTTATACCTACTGGTATTAGATAAAGTATACAGATTACTTAAAAGGGGGGTAAACTGTCTCTCCGCCTAAGGTCCCTTGAAGTCTTAATCTGACAGTTATTTTCACACTATCCTATCTAGTCTTTGGCATTGAGACATCAGCACATCAGCTCTGTTTATATTTAGAGTGCTTTCATAGCTCTTTATATCCATTATGGGTCCAACCTGGCTTCACGTCTGACTTGATTAATTTTTTCAGAATTTTCTTTCATTCTCTTGTCAGTCCAGCTTACTATTTTTGTTCTGGTCCCTGAATTTTCCTATTTTGTGATCCATTTCTGTTCATCTCTCTCGTTTTCTCTCAGTCATTCCGACTTACTAATTTCTTCCTCTGTGTCCCTCACAGTTGCTGGCTGCGAGTTGATAATTATTTTATCTGGAGTTTTATCGGTCCCGTGTCCCTTGTTATTGTGGTGAGTACTGAGACATACTTGTCCCACTTTGTCCTACGCCTTACTCTAGATCTCAAGCACACACACAGTTTCTTCTATTATCTCCCTACTTTATCAGACTTTTCATCTTCTCCTGTAATCTCCTTTCAGGTATATTGATCAAAGGTGAAAATCTCAGCTAATTGCTTTACTTTGATAAAAAATGTCTGATTATTCTTTTTTTTTTTTTTACCAAACTAATGAACAGACATCAGATAACAATTTGATATTTTTTGGATAATCCGTTCAAATGATTTTTCATATTTTTGGATAAACTTTTTAATTATTTTTTCCAAAATACCAAAATATAATAAATATAGCATTATATACATTAAAAAAATACATTTGAAATATTTAATAATTTTTAACTGTTTACCCAAAACTTTAATTTATTTGACAAGCTTATCCAAAAATATTAGATATGGGTCATAATAATTGAAATTGATCATTTCTGCAGAAAATGTCATTCATTGTGACTTATACACAGTTTAGCATAAATACATGATACCTACACTATTTTGTGCACCAGTGTTAGTAAATAGGGGAATTCATTGAGAAAATAAATTCTCTAAAATTATACAAAAAAGGTTAATCAAATTGTTTTACTTCCTGCTGTGCCTATGTTAGAACCTTGGACTGTGTTTAATCCCTGATATTCCAAATTATATTTTCGATGTGATCAGTCTTGTATATTTAAAAATTAGAAGAATTTTTCTAGTTGCTACATTTATGTCTGAAGGTAAATGAACAAGAAATATTTCCTGCTTCAAGACATCAGTTTGATAAATGATATATATCTGAATAAATGCTGCTGAGAATTTAAGCTCATCCTCTGATTAATAGTGTATTAACAATCAAATGATGTTAAATTATTTTGGCTCTTTTAGATCTCCCATACTAACAAAAAAGACCCAAAGACTGAGCACCTCTAATCTCCAAAAACCTTATAGAGAACATTTTTTTTTTTTTAAAAATGTACCTCTTTAACCAGAGGTGGTCTTAGACAATTGCCCATCTACCCTCACAGTTAGGTCCAGAACACAGTGAAACATTTAGTATGCTGAGTGAGTTCATTGCACGCATCTATTCTGTCTTCTAGTGAGGCCCTGGCAAAGTTGGGTGAAATACAATGATGGTCTGAGAGAATCCAAGTACTTGGGCAAATCAATGTGCCCCATTATAATAATGTGGTCATTGACTTAACTAGAATAAAGGGGCTCCATGCATTAAATGCATTAAATGCCACTATTTACAAGAAGGTTAGTGGCTATGGGGGTCCAGTCTTTAGACAGTCAAGCAATGAGACTCCGTCTTATGAAACATGGATGACAGGCATCAAAGTCATAGTTCTCCTGCCTACTCCCCAAGCATTTAATAAATAAACATGGAGCACAGATTTCTTGGGTCCCTTTGCCAGTACACTAACCCTTCAAGTAACACAACTACAGCCAATCCATTTGGTGGCCCTGGGGCAATAAATGGCATTAGGTCGTACAGACTCCTGTGAGTTATGAAAGAAATGGGCTCATTATATTATATAACGCACACTGCAGTTTGTTTCTGTAGTCTTTTTATGAGATGCTATTAACTGGCTTTCTTTTTAATAATGATTTACAACTAAAAGAAAGTATTCAATACCAATAAATATTTAAAAAGAAAACACAACACCGACAGTTTATCGCTGGCCTGCACGTAATGGCTTAGATCTAAAAATAGCGGCTCATTCTCATTTAAAGAGTCATATGGAGCGTGGCGCCCAGATTATACATAGAATGGGGTTGTCAAAAAGAAGCAATTATCCCCATCAATTATCCCACAGCATCACAGCAGATTATTTTTCTAGGAGAACAGTTCAATATCACTCATGCCTTCTACCAGATAAAAGACAATGGCTTATTGATTAAATGGGACTTCTCAATTGCACGATTCACACAAGCAGTTAAAGATTAAAGGGAAATTCTACCCCAAAATAAGGGCTAAGTGATTACCTTTAAATATGATTTAGTCTTTTGTGCCATGATTTCACGTGATTTATAAAGCCGTCACTATTCTCTCATGCATCCTTCTTCTCCGCATCCAAATCTAGACGGAGGGTGAGAAAACCATGAATAAAATCAAGACAAAAAGCTAAATAAGACAAATGATATGCAAATTTGACATAATATGATGTATTTTGTGTGTTTGCATGTTGTTTGTTGCATTTAAACTATCTAAAGCTTCTTTTTTTGGATACGTACGCAGTAATTTTTTTTTCCGTGCTATTGTTTTGCTTTTTTTTATTCGTATTTCACATATATAAAGGGATCCATGTAATTCTGTTTTATTTTTAAAAATGTATTTTATTTTCATCCCAGATATAAACAGGGACTTGTGTTAGTATAGCAGCTGGGCCCTATTGAAATAAGGTTCTGGAATGGTGAGGCTTAAAACATTATTTTTCAAATATTGAATATGGAATGGCGACGCATTATTTAAGCACTGTTCCATTTCTGGGCTTATGCTGGTATTTTAGTTCAAGATCCATTCTTAACAAATTCGCCTGAAACACTTTCTACAAGAGCTATATCAACAGGAAAGATTTGAAACGTACAGTGTGATTAGATCAGAAAAATCACGACACTCAAATAATGACCCCTTGAATACAGATGAACAAGTTCTTATATTAAAGTCCTAGCAAGTTAGGAGATCCATCAGTCAAACCCCAAACTGGTGGGTTCCAACACAGAATGTTCGTGATGAGGTTGAGAACCGTGTATTCTGCAGTATCTCTGCATTACCAAGTCTGGCTATGCACATTTGTAAATTATCACACTGTTTCTGCTGATTTTGTATTGTTCATCAGTGCCCTATGAATATTATGTGCTGCTGTGCCCGAGCCTGAGTTTATTTCCTGTTGCTCTACCAGGTGCCCTCCTGTTTACTGAGCTCACTCTCCGAATCCTGACTGATAGAGTCCTGTTTCCTGCCCTGACCTTGCTTATTGTATTTCCAGATTTACGGTTACCTGATCCTGGCCTGTATTTTTACGCCTCTGTAACCCTGACCTCAGCAGGCCTCTTTTTGCCAGACACCTCTACATAGATAATTATTTATTGTATCACCCTTTCTGATCATTTAATTTCAAGTTAAACGGACACTCTGAATATCAGAATATGTGATTTTATTAGTCTTTACGTTCTGTTTTAGATCTGTTTTTATCTCTGTTAGTTCTATTTTATTTTTAATTATCTTGTTTTATTCTTTTATAGAGTTGCTTCTTTATGCTTAGTTCCTTGCATATTCCATGCGTTTAACCCCTTACGGTGCTGTAGTGCTGTCTGCCAGTAGCACCTGCTGGCAGTTCTTTCGGTAGGGCATTCATTTCCAAGATCTTTAGCCCCTTAAGGACCAAAGGTTACACTTGCCATTACCACAATCTGTTCCCTAAAGACCTTATGCCAGCATGGAATGTGCTGCGTATTTGACTTTGGCAGTTTTCGCCATCCCCGCAGTCATTAATTGTCTGGGTCAATGCATTTTGGAATTAGATATTTTTATGAACAGATTGGTATTATGGCATGATTATTATTATACTTATTCTCTTTTATAAAGCACCAACATATCCCACAGTACTTTACGATTTTGGTAATATAAAACAGCAAATAAAGACAAACACATTTTATGTGAATAGAAAAATGAGAATAGTCCAACTAAAATGTTTTTTTTAATCTAGGGGTAGACCATTATTTGTCTTTGTGGGGTTAGAACGGAACAAAAATGTAATTTGGAAGATAAGAGTAATGTCAGTAAATATTTATTTACCAGTGGTGGAAATACCAGGATCGAGAACTTCGCTATTGCGACTGGGGCCTGGAGTACCACCTGTTAAGGAGGTCCAGGCCAGGGAGAGGCTTCCCCATGCAAACCCATTATTTAGTATAGTGCCAATTTGGGAATATTCTAAATAAATTACTCTAGGGAACACTTTAAGTACTCCCTTGTTGTTGCAATGCTCAGTGAATGCGACAGAGGTCTGACTTACCGTGGAAATGCTGTGGCTTATTGCGTGAGCACCAGACGCTCCATAGGCTTCTCTTCTGTACATACAGTAGGTCACTATGCGAGAAGTCCTCAGTCCTGATCTCTGCCCATTAGAAAGCTGGCGTGGGAGTTTTCGTGTTGCATTAATGCTAACCTTCCTTAAACCAACAGCCTACAATTCCTTTTCCCTGCCTCTTTTTCAATTGTGTGTCCCTTTTTCAGTAATTTAATGATAATGCAATAAGAAATTACTTATTATTATGTTGTCCTATTTATCAATTTCAAGTCAGCTGGGGCAAAAGAATAATGCAACAAAAGAATAGCATAAAAAACTTTAATAGAAAATGAAGTGTCACTTTTGCCCCCAGGATGTGTAGCCTATCAATGCAACTGTCACATCGGCTACTGATGGGTTATTGCATGCACTGTATAAAGTGTCTAAATGAGTAGTTGAGGTGCAGACCACATGCTCCCCCACTGGATACCAGGGATGTGGTCAGCAACACAGGGACCTCAAGGGATTAAACCACCCCTGGATTATATCTCTCTCTGCAGAAAGATAAGCAAGGGGGTAAAACATTTTTAACGATAACATTACACACAAAACAACTGCACACAATTTAACTCAGCCAATTCCTCGCTCAACCACACTTAAACAACTCCAGACACAATCACACTCAGATTGTCTCACAATCACACTCTGCCAACTCCACACATAAATATCACACTCAGCCAACCACCACAATCACATTCAACTGCCACATACAGCCCATTCAGGTGTATTGCTTAGGAGGGAGTGACAAAGGCCCTGTGGTGGCTAGATACACCTCTGTTATTTAAAAAAAAAATAGATGCCTGAAATAGTCTACCAGCAAAGGTGAAAGTAAATTATTCAGTGGGTCGCTTTAGGAAATCATATTGCTCTCCTGAGAATGAACCAAAGTTAAGAATAAGTCTGAGGTGTTTAGGGAAGGAATGTTCACATTAGATGGGCCAATTTATTTTTTCTGCAATAAAAATTGTAGGCTTCAAAACAGATCAGTGAAGATTCGTCCATAAGGGCACTTGTGGCAAGTGCCCCACCATTGTTTATGTGTGGAAAAATGTATTTGCAGTTGTTTAGAAACACTATGATTCTTTTTCTGAAGGGGAGGGTTGAGATCTGAGACACTCATGCTGTGGCTAATTACAAAGTTGTGAAGTTTCAAACTGCAGGACTTGGACTGTGACTCTGAGGACTGATTCTGATTTCAATCTGTTTTAATTAATCTGTTAACCACTGCAGATTGATTGTATAGCCAGCTGCAAAAGCAATGAGTCTATCAATATCCTGTTGCTTTAACCCTGTGTACACAGTTTCTGAGAGCTAATAGTGAGTCAGGAGTACCTGGAATTGTTTTTGGAGTCTATCAGTATCTTGATGCTTTTACCATGTGCACACTGTGTTCTGAGAGCTAAGACGTAGCTGACATATTTCATAAAAGCAGCAGTATTTAATTGGAAAGTTGAGGTTATCAAGGCAGGAGCACTACTGAAGATGAGGTCATGAGAGGGAGAGCTAAGAGAGGGCTAGTAAGAGAGAGGTAGAGCATTATACAGAGAGTGTACTGTGTGGATTTCTCTGTATTGCAGCTCTATGTAACCCATCACAGTGATCCTGGTTGTTATAGAAGGAAAAGTCAAAATAAATTTTAGGAAATTGTAATATGGATAAATATAACAAACTGCAAAGCGACATGATGCTGTTGTTCTAAGTTAGTGGAGCATTGAGAATGATGCGTCCCAAATAAAGCTAGTGATTTTGTTCTATTTTTTTTTTATATTCAGCATTTTTCATGAATACAGCTTTAACTGGAGATATTTATAGATCTGCCCAGATGCTCAGGGTTATACAGGTCAATGTTGGTCCTCCAGGGCTGTTATACACATTCTGTAATCCTCCCACTCACAGAGTAGAGGAAGTCTTTTACTTTTACTTATAGGCTGGGACCTCCCCATATTCCCAAGCACCATGCCCTTCCTGTCTCGGGGGTCACTGAATTGCCAATGTTTCTAAATATGCACACCAATGGATAACAATTACTGCAAGAGGCATAGATTAAATATGAAATAAAACTAATCAAGTAAATAAAATTAGCTCACTGCATGTTGCCAAGGAAACAGCATGAATTATTATGTTAGAATATTGGACCTATTGGCAGATTATAAGGTCATAACATCAGCATTGATTCTTAATGAGATAGTCGTGGGTGTAAGTAAACCATTAGCCATTAAATACACATTTAAATGTGTGAGTATATATTATAAAACGTAAAACATGTAACTCCTTTTCTCACTTTCATATTATTCATAGTTTCTCACTTTTCAACTATATTTAGAATTTTCTCAAGCACATGATGCTGTAGGCAGACAGAGTTCTTTAACAGTCCTCATAGGCTGCTTGACGTATGTTTGTGAACTACCAACACTAGGGCAACCTTATAGCTTTCAAAAGGCTAATTCAGATCTGATGTTTACTTTCATATGCAATAAAATTATTTTATTATATATTATAATATGTTGTGTTTTCGGGGAGGGGGATTGTTTTTTTATGTGTTATGTTTAAAATTCATTGGGTAGCTGTAGCAATTTAAGCTACAGGTAATTTTTTTGGAAGGTACTGAAAATCCCCTCTAAAATATTAAAGTAGCACTGTCACCATTGAGATGTTTATAAAGATATAATCTATAGGGGGGGGGAGCCTGACTTCCAAGCAGAGTGGACGTATAAAGACCGAGCTCCTGTATTCTGAGCTGATTTTCGGGTGGTGAGCCCTGCCAATTTGCACCAACGCTCACCATCGAGTACCATCAGAGCCCGGGGGTCCTGGAGAAATGATCAGAGGCTTCACATGAGCCTACAGCCTGCTGGTTACCCGAAACTCTGCTGTGGCCTGCTTGGGACAGAGAGTGGGAGAAGCGGCCGATCTCCTTGCCTTTTAGTTGCCAGTCCGGCTACACTGTTCTCCTAACGCCGGTATAGGCTTCCTCGGTTGGCAGTTCCTCAGACAGCCTTAAGATCTGCGTGCACATGATGGAAGCCATATTATATTTACTGCAGGAAAACGACCTATGATTCATCCTATTGCTGTTACCTATATAAATGTGTTTTATCTTGGTTTTTCCTAAGCACTTACTATGTTAATGTTGGGTGGTGCGGTGTGGTGCCATTGCATACCGTCTTAGTGGATATTTCTCATGTTAGTCAGGGCAGAACAACTTCAGCTTGCTTTTTACTTTAGAGATTCATAAGTATACTCAGTGTGTCTCCAGTAATACTACGTCAGGGTACTACTCTCCTTTAACACTGCCATTCGCATAATCCACGTGTAGACGTAGTTATCCACATGTTTGTGTTTAACATATTGAGTATGCATGTGTAGCTTGTACCTACTATATTGCCTGCTCACTTTATTATCCTGTTCTACCTGCCTAATGATGTTAGCCTGTTATTCTCATGCCAAAAAAAATTAAAAAATGTGCGGTTATTCTTACAGCCATGCCTCTATTATATATGTTATGTGTTTTAATGAGCTTGCTATTGCTGACATGGCATCGCAAGCAATGTTGTTATCACATGCACAGACTAATAAAGATTGAAAAGAAAAAAAAAGATATAATCTATATGACAAGAACTTTAAAAGCTACGTCAAAATTATACTAACATTTTGAAGGAATCAGAAATTATTCTTAAGCAAAGTGGGGATTTTTTTCTATAGAACAGACATTATCTTGAACAATATATGCCATGCGCAGGGTCTTTCACAGATCCAAATGTTGTACTCTGGAACATTCTAGAGTGGGTAGCGTTAGGAAGCATATCTACTTTCTCACCCTTCTATAACCATGCAAATGGATATATCACCTTGGAGGCTGAAAATGTCAAAATTTCCCAAATGTGACAGTACCACTGTAATTAGCTTTCAGCGTTTAAACCTCATATTTTTATACACAACTTCACTATATGTAAATTAGCCAGAGCCATCAATCAAGCCAGAACAGAAAATTGATATTTAGATATTGCAAGCATGAGGCAAGTCTCGTTATTTTAAACAGTCACTACACTTACAGCATAGTTTAAACAAACAATAATTTAAAACTAGGGCACACAAAACAGCATATAGACACTTCTCAAAGAAGATTTTTAGCATGGAATAAATCAAAATGTAACACATTTATTTTTACGTTTGCTATGAGCTTTTAAGTCCTGGATTTTTAGAAAATACAAATATAGAGAAATTAAACTGGAATTATTACTGCTATGAAAAGGCTATTCTTTAGAAAGGTGAATTTAATTAAAACATAACAATCTGCTTTATATTATTTTTTTGACCCATTGAGTCTGAAGGTTCATTCATGACGCAAACAGCAACTAGCATTGGAAATTATTAGACTAATTAGGTGATTCAAAGCTCACTACTGTTTCATACGGCGAGGATTTGTTAGATATCTTCAGAGAGAAATTTGAGAAACAAGGAATGAAAGAATGTATAGCAAGGTCCTTACTCCCAGGAAAACATTAAAGGAACACTGAACTTAAATGAGTACCAAGTGACATTCCATACAGGTTGATGCGTTTTCATCTCATCAAAGTATAGCACATTTATGGATAGAGGTTAGCAGGTAATCATCATGTAATGGCAGCAGCCAGTCAAAATATTTTGCTAAGATTAGTTCCCAACATCCCACAGTAAGAATGTTTTGTTTTGCTATTTTCTTTAACTGCCCAAAGATTCTAAATGCTTAAGGCACCCATAGGAAGACCAATGTATTTTAGTATTTGAGCACTTCAATTACAAATAACCACTATAGCCTGCTTTAGTGGTTATGGTGGCAGGAGTGCCTGGCACCCTCCCACAGTAAGTAGTCAAGCTGTTTAAGAATCATTCGACAAGTTACCTGAGGACCACCAAACTCCCGCCTCTGCTTCCAGAAGCTCTGATGCCCAACTGTGTAGTGTGGGGCTCATTGTCTGAAGAATGTATAGCAAGGTCCTTACTCCCAGGAAAACATTAAAGGAACACTGAACTTAAATGAGTACCAAGTGACATTCCATACAGGTTGATGCGTTTTCAGCTCATCAAAGTATAGCACATTTATGAATAGAGGTTAGCAGGTAATCATGTAATGGCAGCAGCCAGTCAAAAATATTTTGCTAAGATTAGTTCCCAACATCCCACAGTAAGAATGTTTTGTTTTGCTATTTTCTTTAACTGCCCAAAGATTCTAAATGCTTAAGGCACCCATAGGAAGACCAATGTATTTTAGTATTTGAGCACTTCAATTACAAATAACCACTATAGCCTGCTTTAGTGGTTATGGTGGCAGGAGTGCCTGGCACCCTCCCACAGTAAGTAGTCAAGCTGTTTAAGAATCATTCGACAAGTTACCTGAGGACCACCAAACTCCCGCCTCTGCTTCCAGAAGCTCTGATGCCCAACTGTGTAGTGTGGGGCTCATTGTCTGAGAGCACTCAAGTGACACTCTCAGACAATGAACCGGCCCTGTACCGCAGTGCTTGCTTAGCTGAGTGGAGCACCATAAAGGAGCTTCCAATTCTAGGGTAGGTGGAAAGTTGGCACCCAAAGGACCCCTGATAAGTCTACGAATGGAGCTCAAGGGCACTCAAGGGCACATTGTAGTTGTTTTGGTGCTTGAAGTGTTTCTTTAAAAATAAATCCTGCTAAACAGATTTTAAACATATGAAGACAAATCCATTTTTCGGTGCTATTTGGTGGTTCACGGATGACAGAGTTATTTTATTAATATGAATCACTGTGTCTCACATGACCTACAAGAAATAGGGGTGCGTGGAAAAAGAATCTATCTGTATTAATTTCACTATGGCTCTCACAACATCACAGGCAGTCAAAGCAGTAGCATTAACAGATGAAATGTATCTGTTCCCCTTTTGTGCACATTCTAAAATACAACAAAATGCATCTTTGAGAGACTTACGGAGCCAGACATGTTGTCCTTCCCGTGCTAGGGTAATATGATAAATGACGTTTTCCAGCCATTATGGCTTATTGTTTACTATTTTTTTCCTCGGTTGTTTAATATTGCTTCACTAAATTCCATTGGTAAATGCAGTTTTATAATTGTCCATGGAGCGATAAAATTCATTGTTTCTCGCTTTCATTTTATTTTTCTTGACATCAGAACAAATTCACAGCATGTTTTTGTCCTCCAGAAAACCTGTTTAGGTAATCAGAATATAGCTTTAAGTGAACGAAAACTATTTCTAATTCAGAGTCTGTATAAGGAAATAAGGAGGATTATTTACATTTAGAGCGTGGGGTAAAATAGTGCATGGCATAGGGAATAGAGGGAGAGAACGGTATACAATTAGAACATTTGGAAAAGAGGCAGAACTATTTCCTATAAGAATGCAGAGTAAAGAGGTATTAAAGTAGTGCATATGGTAATATATATTTGCAATTAAAGAGTGGATTAAGTGAGATGCACAGATTGAATAGCGGAAAGCCTAATTAGCTCTTAGAGATGCCCTAACCTTTTCTCGTCTCCCACACGTGTACACATCAAGTGAGAAGTAAAAATGATGCTCTCCTGTGGATAATTGGGGAACTATGACACCCCACCATGTTTATTATAGTGTTTGTAATTTACTGCTCCCACTGTGTCCATATAAAGTGTAAGTGTAGTGAGAATTGCCAAGAAGGTTTGATAGCTATGACTGGCAATATCAATGGCAGGTGTGAGGGTACCTACACCCACTTTGTACCCACATAGATTTTATCCTAAAGAAGAATGTTTCAGATGTTATAGTGAGTACTGGTACTGGTCCCTGTGTTTTGTTTTAGTCTAAGAAGCTATGATTGCAATGTAGTTACACAGCTATTAGTGGACAATTAGGCATGGAAAGCAACACAGACAGTTTTTATTGATATATTTCTATTATTGATTTACCTATTTTATAGCAGCTGCTTCATAAATCAAATGAATTACTTTTACTCAATCTTGTCCCCTTCTGCTATCATGCACTCTCCTCCAATCATCATGCTCACCTGGTCCCTTCCTCTCAAACTATTCTTCCCCCATCTCATATCACAAAGGGCTTCCTTGCATATCCCACACATTCCTTTCCCTCCTGCTTTCACACAGTGCTGGACTCGTCAACGTTCTCACAGTCCCTTCCTCTCCCTACTTTCACATAGTCCCTTCCTCTCACTACTTTTACACAGTCCCTTCATCTCACTACTTTCACACAGCCCCTTCCTCTCACTACTTTCACACAGTCCCTTCCTCTCCCTACTTTCACACAGTCCCTTCCTCTCACTACTTTCACATAGCCTTTCCTCTCACTACTTTCACACAGTCCCTTCCTCTGACTAGTTCACACAGCCCCTTCCTCTCACTACTTTCACACAGTCCCTTCCTCTCACTACTTTCACACAGTCCCTTCCTCTCATTACTTTCACACAGTCCTTCCTCTCACTACTTTCACACAGTCCCTTCCTCTCACTACTTTCACACAGTCCTTCCTCTCACTACTTTCACACAGTCCCTTCCTCTCACTACTTTCACACAGTCCCTTCCTGTCACTACTTTCAAACAGTCCTTCCTGTCACTACTTTCACATAGTCCTTCCTGTCACTACTTTCACATAGTCCCTTCCTCTCACTACTTTCACACAGCCCCTTCCTCTCACTACTTTCATATAGTGACTTCCTCTCACTACTTTCACACAGTCCCTTCCTCTCCCTACATTCAAACAGTCCCTTCATCTCACTACTTTCACACAGTCCCTTCCTCTCCCTACTTTCACACAGTCCCTTCCTCTCACTATTTTCACACAGTCCCTTCCTCTCACTACTTTCACACAGTCCCTTCCTCTCACTACTTTCACACAGTCCCTTCCTCTCCCTACATTCACACAGTCCTTCCTCTCACTACTTTCACATAGTCCTTCCTCTCACTACTTTCACAAAGTCCCTTCCTCTCACTACTTTCACATAGTCCCTTCCTCTCACTACTTTCACACAGTCCCTTCCTCTCACTACTTTCAAACAGTCCCTTCCTCTCACTACTTTCAAACAGTCCCTTCCTCTCACTACTTTCAAACAGTCCCTTCCTCTCACTACTTTCACACAGTCCCTTCCTTTCCCTACATTCACACAGTCCCTTCCTCTCCCTACATTCACACAGTCCCTTCCTCTCCCTACATTCACACAGTCCCTTCCTCTCACTACTTTCACACAGGCCGTTCCCCTCCTGCTCTCACACAGGCCGTTCCCCTCCTGCTCTCACACAAGCCATTCCCCTTTCTGCTCTCACACAGGACATCCCCCTCCTGCTCTCACACAGGACATACCCCTCCTGCCCTCACACTGTCTGTTCCCCTCCTGCCCTCACACTGTCTGTTCCCCTCCTGCCCTCACACTGTCTGTTCTCCTCCTGCTCTCACACAGGCCATTCCCCTCCTGACCTCACACTGCCTGTTCCCCTCTTGACCTCACACTGCCTGTTCCCCTCCTGCTCTCGAACAGGCTGTTCCCCTCTTGACCTCACACAGGTCGTTCCCCTCCTGCTTTCACACAGGTTGTTCCCCTCCTGCTTTCAAACTGCCTGTTCCCCTCCTGTCCTCACATTGCCTGTTCCCCTCCTGCCCTCACACTGCCTGTTCTCACACTGCCTGCTCCCCTCCTGACCTCACACTGCCTGTTCCCCTCCTGCTCTCACACAGGCCATTCCCCTCCTGCCCTCACACTGCCTGTTCCCCTCCTGCCCTCACACTGCCTGTTTCCCTCCTGACTTCACACTGCCTGTTCCCCTCCTGCTCTCACACAGGCCATTCCCCTCCTGCCCTCACACTGCCTGTTCCCCTCCAGCCCTCACACTGCCTGTTCCCCTCCTGCTCTCACGCAGGCAGTTCCCATCCTGCTCTCACACAGGCTGTTCCCCTCCTGCCCTAAAAAAGGCCGTTCCCCTACTGCTCTCACAGTCCCATTCCCCTCCGTCTCTCACACATGATTTTCTTTATGTTTCTAGGTAAACCTCCTTATCCTCATGGTAACTCTCCATAAGATGCTTCGATCCTCCTCTGTTTTAAAGCCAGACTCAAGCCGCCTGGAAAACATCAAGTGAGGACTCACTTGCACCTTTGCCCTTTGTTGCTTTATTTATATATTCTTAATACATGTATCCATCTTCCTCACTCTTTTTCAATCTCCTCCTATTCTCATAGGTCCTGGGCCCTTGGTGCAGTTACCCTGCTCTTCCTTCTTGGCCTTACATGGGCTTTTGGACTCCTGTTTTTTAATAAGGAGTCCCTTGTACTGGCATATCTCTTCACCACCTTCAATGCTCTGCAAGGCCTTTTCATCTTTATCTTCCACTGTGCTCTGCAGAAGAAGGTGAGTATATAGAATGTATAACCAATGATCACTGCTCCCAACAGAGATTTGTACCCCTAAATCTATTGTCTACCACAGACAGTTCAGATTATATTGTTTAGCCCCTCAAATGACATCTTACCAAGCAAAACGTAATGTTCTATCATGCCTCCTAGCAAAGAATTTAATTTTGAGTATGACTCCCAGCAGAGTGTTGTGGCCCATAACACTTCATCACTTAGCACCGTAGGATGTTGCTTAGGTTATAACAAGCAAAATAAAGCATTTTCCGTTTCAATACTGATCACTACACAACAGAACGCCACAATCTGACAGCCTTATAAAAGGTGTCATAACTCAAACATGTCAAGATATTACATGAGGGGCATTGCACTTACCTGAGAATAATGTCACTCACTTACATGCCAGTTGCGTTAAACATTACTTCTGTATCAGCCAATGCAATGCTAAAGTTTCATGTTCTTGCTTGACTAAAATTCTCATCACTCCCAGCCTTATGATCCCAGTTTAAATGGACACTCTAGACCAGGAGTAGGCAACCTTCGGCACTCTAGATGTTGTGGACTGCATTCCCCCTGACCTTTTGCCAGCATCATGGCTGTTAGAGCATTATGTGAAATGTTGTCCACAACATCTGGAGTGCAGAGATTGCCTACCAATGCTGTATTCACTATAACCATTTTATCGAGTTAAACTGGTTATAGTGCCTGGATGTTAGACCATTTTCAAGCCGTTTTAACTTTGAATGAGGGTCTATGGCCATCCCTCAGGCCCCAATGGAGGTATGGCTAAGATTACACACTTCATTCTAGTGTCACAGTTTGTGATTGTCTCAGGAGGCAGGAGGGTGGAAAAGGGAGCACTATCTTGTTTAATCCAAAAGACGAGGTCAGACAGGCAAACGGTTGGTCCAGGCAGCACAGATTCCCAGCTTTCAAAGCCAGTATGACTACATTATTGGAGAATGACTACTTCCTTTCTACATATAGTGCCTCCTCTCTGAGCATCCCTGTCCAGCTTACCTTCTAGAACACCCCCTGCACTTCCCATGCCGTCCTGGAGTTTCTGCTGATTCCCAGGGCAGCTGAGCATGTAGGACAGGACAGATGCATGGACAGCACAGTATAGACCACTCGGAGGGAGACAGGCAGGAGGGAAAGCCAACAATCCAATAAGCGGTGCACTGTGACATCTATCCATAAAAATTAATACAGAAATAGTGACTAGGATAGTGTGAAAGTTGTCAATGGTTTAAAGGAAGACTACTTCATCTCATTGAAATTGTCTAAGTGCCATGTCCCTGTCGTTTTAACCCTGAAAGTAAAAACATTGCCAGTCTGCAGGTTTAAATGCCTCTAGTGGCTGTCACTCTGGCATTGTGTTTGTATGAGGGCAGTGTGTGTGCATGGGGGAGCAGTGTGTGTGTATGGGGAGCAGTATGTGTGTATTAGGGGCAGTGTGTGTATGGGGGGAGTTATTGTGTCTGTGGGGGAAGGAGGGCAAATTCATAAACATATAATTTTTTGGTTTTAATTAAAAATAATTATTTTAATATCCCCCCTTCCTGCTTACCTTTGCTTGGGGAGGGGGACATTTCCTGCAATCCCTGGTGGTTCGGTGGGGAAGCCCTGGCGGTTCCAGTGGTGACAGTGAACTCTAGCAGCCTCAGGAGCTAACTCTTGCGAGATCGGAGCATTGCCACAGTAACTGCGGCAAAGCGTCTTTGGAAACCGCTGCCTTAACGTTTAATTAAAATATTTGTTTTTAATGTTAGAGATTTTCATATCAGCACTATTTTTAGAGAATGAGCCCAACGCATTTCAATTATTATTATTATTTTTATTTATTTTTTTAAACAAAATATATATATATATTTTTTTACAAATGGTAACCCATACAGGTGCACAAGGAATACAGCAAGTGTCTTCGGCACTCATACTGCTGCGTAAGAGGGCCAGGTGCAGAGCATGGCACCCTGAAATCAACCGTTAACAGCCGATACTACACACAAAGCCGGATTCGCAGAATGTGGAATGACACTGTGAGGAAGCAGACGGAGTCTTCATTCATCGCTGGGGACCTCAATAGCACTCCAACATTGAATAGAGGTTCGTAAACGTTTCTTTGACAAATTTTCCAAGTTGGTTGTGGACTAATGCACATAGTCCTCTAGCTTGAGAAAAGCATACTGACTATTTTCTCTCCCTGTTCCCTAAAGGTACTATGGGTAATCATTTGCTGACCAATCCTGTGCTGCAGAGTCGTGTGGGCACCAGTCCATACAACACTCTAATAACAGAATCTGTTGGTTTCAGTCCTTCCTCTCCAGGATATAACGCAACAGGTAATGCAGCTTTCGAATGTAGGTTGAGTGTGTGACTGGGATGAATGTCACAAGAGTATAAGTATCATTCTTGGGTATCCTATGAGCAAACCATCATGGAATCTAATTAAAAAGACCCAGGTTGATTTATATGGCCCTTACAGATAATTCTAACGTTAATTTGTTTATTAGTATCTTTTTTTTTTTTTTTTTTTTTTTTAATGACCATAACAATCACGCAGCTTTTCTGCTTCACCTATTCCTATCAGTTCTCCATGACACTGGAGAGAGAACAGGCTAACTAGAGAGGGGACAGGCATGTAAAGTGGGCCTGACCTCAGTCTTTGCTTGCTGGTGTGCACCTTAATGGGTCATACTAATTACTGAAATCAAAACGTATTCTCTAATTATCCTGTCCTTCTGTGTTAGTTTAGCAACTCTACAGCATCATACTGAAATGTGAGCTGTGGAAGGGTAGCTAAAGCATGTCGGGAGCTTTTTATGACATTTTAAGGAAAAATATTTTAAAAATAAAATTAATTTTATCAGATGTTTTTAATAAATACTTTTATAATCTATAAGCTTTAAAAAAAATTAAAAGCAACAACAAATGATGTGTTCATCTAGCCAAGTGTCTGCAACTTGCCAACACCATCAAATATTTTGAAGAAAATGGCACTTAGAAAGACCAAAAAAGGCCTGGGTTAATTTATTACAAGTCTGGAAACCCACCAAATAACTGCTCCTAAAATATGAACTCAGGTACATGTTTTTTTTTGTTTGTTTTTTTTTGGAGTCCTAGCAAGTAAAGTAGATGTTATCACCCTTTCTGGGCCTAAATACAGTACAGTTACATTGTAATACTACAATGTTTACTCAGATTTTCTTTAGGTCTTTGAATGTCCACTTGTATCTGTACATTCATTCTGACTAGTCATAGTTACATAGCTGAAAAGAGACTTGCGTACATCAAGTTCAGCCTTCCTCACATTTGTTTTTTGCTCTTGATCCAAAAGAAGGCAGTTTGAAGCACTTCCAATTTTGCAACAAACTAGGAAAAAAATTCCTTCTTGACCCCAGAATGGCAGTCAGATTTATCCTTGGATCAAGCAGCTATTACTGTCACGATTCCAGGAACCAAACACGCTAACACACACACAGAAAAGGTGCAGTACCGGACCTTAGAGTGGCCGGGCTAAGCACACAAAGAATAGTCAGGAGACAAGCCGAGTAAGGGGAACCAGAAGACAGAATAACGAGAAAAAGCCGAGGTCAAAGGGTAGGAGAAAGTCACAAAGTCAGATAAACAAGCCAGAGAGTACGTAACCAGAAACACAAATTCAGTAGCAATACTAGCAAGCAAAGACCACAACAGGGCAGAGAGGAACAGGAAAGGTAAGTATATAAATCATTAGGTTAATTCTGATTGGATAATTTCCAATCAGAATTAACAATCACACGTGGGAGATATCTAGACCTCCCATTGTGATTGAGGCACTGTGCCTTTAACGCCGGGTCAGGTGGCTGACCCCGGCGTTTAGTAAAATGGGTGGTCTCCCAGCGTGCAGCGTCATGCAAGCTGACGCTGGGGGACGTAGAGGAAGACGCTGGCGGGGAGCGCACGCCAGGGAGGGGACCGAGGACGGCTGGAGGGTGAGTGCCGCGAGCGGACTGCAGCCTCCCCTCGCAGCCGCCCGTGGGATCCTGACAATTACCCTACATTGAAAAATTATATATTGATTATTCTGTTTTTGCAAGTATGCATCTAGTTGCTGTTTGAACATCTATGGACTCTGGACTCTGATAAAACCACTTCTTCAGGCAGAGAATTCCACATCCTTATTGTTCTTACAGTAGAAAAACCTTTCCTTTGCCTTAGACGAAATCTTCTTTCTTCCAGTCTAAACTCATGACCTCGTGTCCTATGTAAAGTCCGGTTTGTGAATAGATTTCCACACAATGGTTTGTATTGGCCCCGAATATATTTGTATAATGTTATCATATCCCCTCTCAGGCGACGTTTTTCTAAACTAAAGAGGTTTAAATTTGTTAACCTTTCTTCATAGCTGATATGTTCGTTCCTTTTATTCATTTTGTAGCCCGCCTCTGCACTTTTTCTAGTGCCATAATTGACAGTTTAGTAGACTTATGATTCTAATTAATTTATTCTTTTATTCTTTAGCCAACCTTGACCTGCCTGACCTAGTTAGCTCCTTGTGAGTGCCAATTTCTTCAAATCATTTGATATTCTTAGTCATAGAAGTTAAAGACTCTTGATTAATTAGGTATAGTACTGTTATGTCTAATACAGAGTACTTCTAATAAGAACACTTACGTACCTGGAATGTTTGCGTTGCTTATTTTAAGCAATGTACTGCACCCATATCTAGTGTATATGTGTGTATGTATTTATACACTAATTTATTTTTCAGGATTGCACTAAACACCCGATTTTTGTCCACATGGACAGAATCTGGTGATATTGACCAAGTTCCAACTGCAATGGCAACTATTTATTAAAGCCAAATACGGTCTACAACAACCGGCTGGATGATTTTGGTGTCCAGATTAAAACCAGTGCTTTCACATCCGAATCCTATACAAAGTATAGGATTCAGATTCTTCTCAACGCACCGGCTTCAATCAAATTCGGAACCGAGTGCATCTGGTACTCCCTTACATTTTTGCAAGTTTATTGATCATTTGAATTACTATTTTCCCACTGAGAGCGCTAGCAGCCAGTGGGTAAATTGTTAAAAACCATCGGTGGCACAAGGGTTAATTATGTGGCAGCTGGTCGCATTGGCAGTGGGTGGAGACTTTGGTTATAATATTCATGACAGAAATCCTAGTTTCCTCCCCTCGTCCTTCCCCCATTGGCAGCAAATGGGAGCAATATTTATACAATTTGGGGGACCTGATGTCCTCTCTTCTTCCTCCAGCCATGGGTGCTGGGTGGGCTCTAAATAATTATACAATGGGGTGGACATGCTGTTATCCCCCCCACCCCCCAGTCAGTGGCATGGCTACCCCAACTTAATCACCTTAGATGGTTGGGGGTCACAAATCTCACACATTAACATAATTTAGCTAAAATTAATTAAGCCTTGAGAGAAGTGAGACTTGCTTACAAGTTAACCAATCAAAGCGCTATAACTGATATTGCATAGCATGGCTGCCCAGTTGCTAGTTTTAATTATCTACACCTTACTTGTAGTAATAGGGGAACCCTATTGACCCCCATAGGCTTTTTTTATTTATTACATTTTTTTTTTACTTTTTTAATGTGGTGGCTAGCTTGCCAGCTGCCACGTAATTTAACCCTCATACCGCCGAGGGTTATCTAATCGTTTGTTGTCTGGCTTCTAGCGCTTGCAGAGGGCAAATAGTTGGGATTTTTTTCTAAATCTACGCCTAGATTTAATCAGTTTTGCCCAGTTGAAATCCGGAACAAATTGAGGCCCAATCAGTGCCTGAATTGCAAAATCTGGACAAATAGCGTAATCAATGTTCAGATTTTGAAGTTTGAATTCCCCTTCCCCTGTATGGAGTCGGATTGTTTTGTCCCCTTTGAAACTGAGCCATTTGGAGTTTATTGAATAGCTCTGTTACTTTGATTTATGGGGGAGAGTGTGTATTTGTGTGTAAAATATATTTGATGTATCTCATTTACAGCATCCATATAGAATCCAAATAGCATCCATGCATAAACACATATACGTGCTTCATTATTTACCACAAATGGTCCTCACTCCTGCGTCATATGCATTTCAGTATTCAGTATTATCAAATACTTTGAGTCAGTCTAGGTAACAATTTCTTGCTAGACTGGATATATGGAATTGCTGAATGCATGTCTTCTTCTCTTTCTCTCATTCTGTGTCTCTTCATCCCTTTTCCCTTTCATGTCTTCTCCTCCCATTCCCTGTTTCCTGACCATGCCTTTCCATACCCTCCTGCCAACTTGATCACAAATATCTCTCTGTTTTTCTCCCTCTCTGCCTTGCTGCTGCTCAAATCAGGGAGTTTCAGAGATCCTAGTAAGTATATTTTAGGAACTTAAAGAGACAGCTGAGTTATCAACACATTTTATTTACATAGATAAGAAAAAAAATCTAATTTATAGTAATGCCTTACCATAAAACTTCATGTCATGTTATACACACACGGACGCTCCCTTTAACCCATACCCTAACACTAACCCTATCAACTCTAACTCTAACTTCACCCCTAATGTTAACATTAAAGCTAACACACTAACTAGCCTTAAAATTGTACAAAGTATAAAAAATACATAACGAAGTGTGTATTAGGGGGAAATAATGTAATTTGGGGGTTCTTGAGACTTTTATAAACTACTTAACCTTGGTCTCGTGGTTTATTATGATGTCCCGAGAATATAAATAAATATACAACACACAAACACAGGATGTATGCAGAGAAATGCAATGGATACAGTCACTGTTTAGTCCTATTCATGGATTCATCTCAAGACAGTCAAAGCAACCAGCAAGTTTTAATAGTAAAACAAAACTAAATGTTAAATGCCACTGATGGCACCAACAGCAAGTAAACATAAACACTGATAAGGGGATTCACACTTAAAAAGGAAATCTCAACAATCTATTCAAAGTAAAAAAATTTTTTTTTAAATATTTACTGTAAAAGACTTGAAAAAACAGTATCAATGATGAAAAGAGCTGTAAACAGACTTGACACTTATGCCTGTGACCTGATGATGCCACTAATTGGCGTTGTAAATTGTGTTGCAAGGAATGTAGTAAGTGGGTATTGGAGTACTGACAAACACTGGGCTATGGGTTGGACACCAGGGCCTTGCACTGCATAGTTAAACGCACCTACAACCATGACTCATTTAATCTATTATTTATCTACCCAGAATGTGAAATACCTAAAGCTTCTACAGTTAAGTAGTATACATACCTTTGTATCATCTGCTAGAAAGGAATAGTTATTGTGTGGTTATTTCATCTTATAGCATGTCATCTGCTAACCACCTCTTTCTAAAATTGCTTGCAGAGCATACCTTAAGTCGAGACCCTTGTGGCAAGGATCCTCTGCCTCCTCTCCCTCTGAATGGTAATTTTAATAACAGTTACTCCCTCCGTGCTGGAGACTTTCCCCCTGATCCTTCTAAGCTGACGGACGGCACTGGAGGAGGACGACGAAATCTGAGTGATGCGGCAGCCTTTGAAAAGATGATAATTTCAGAGTTGGTGCACAGCAATCTGCGGGGGAAATCACACGTGGGACCAACAGAATCAGCAGATGAAGAGGTGACCACAGGCGCCGTGGCAGAAGGAGGAGAGGTGCCTACATTGGAGATGGAACGCATGTACAAGGCTCTTGAGGAACCTCTCCTCCTGCAAAGAGCGCAGTCCATCCTCTACCAGAGTGATCTGGAGGAGTCTGAGGCAGAAGCAGCCCCACGTGACTCTCCAAATCGCGACTCTCTCTATACAAGCATGACCAACCTCAGAGACTCTCCATATCCGGACAGCAGCCCTGAAACGGGCCTACCATCAGCTGGGGAGATGTTGCCGTGCCACCAGGGTGTGCCCCCACCTACGGGAGCAGATGCCATGTACTTCCCCAGCCGACTGGGGTCTGTGCCCCGGGGGCAATTACAGGCCTTCTACCAGATGCCCCAGGGGTTTCTGGGTCTAGAGGGGGCAGTGCCCGAGGGAGACGGGCAGATGCAGCTCATCACCAGCCTCTGAACTTACTCAACCACACATGACACCAACCCCATTAACTCCTTATAAAATTCTGCCCTGTCTCCATTACAGAAGAAAAATAGCAAGGTCAGACGGAGGGAAGGGGGCATATATTTACGGGCTACTTTGTTTGGGTGTAAGAGTGAGAGCAAGATGCTGTCTTTACCTATAGAATGTTGATTTGGAAACACAAGTAGTATATGAACCATGACTTCTTGGATTTCCTCTTTTTTGCCCCTGTAGGTTTGGGAAGGGGATAAGTTGTGGGGGGAGTGAAGAAACAAGTAGGGGCTATTGGTGCCAAAAATATGCCCCAGTGAATTTCTACAGAAACAAACCTTGAGTTTGGTGCTGAAACATACAGTATTGTTGTCCAGCCAATCAGAATACAGAATAAGAAGAGACATAAGAGAAGGTAGGCCATGAAACAGGATGATTACTTTGCCAAGGGAAGATAGGGATACCAGAAAAATAATGGCAAACACTCCAAGTTAAAGGATTCTAAAAGCAAGAAGAAAGCTTTAGAATGCAATAAGTGGTGCCAAATAACCAACGGAGCTGCAAGATACTGCATAGCTAGAAAAACAATGATTATTCGGTCTACAATTTGGAAATACATGTGTGCACTTATAAGAGATATCCAATTACATGTACCTTTTTTCAAAAGGGAAAAGAATTGCAATTGAAAAAAAAAGAATGCGAGGTAGTGTTTTAGGGCTTCTTATCCAAAACAGGGAGATACCCTTTATTCAATACTGAACTTTTTCCTTGCATTTTTTTTAATATACAGAGTTCCCCCCACCACCTTTTATCCCCACCCAAACACCTTCCCTCCTTATGAAAATACTTTTTTTTCCGTTATGGATAGTATGGATTATGTTTCAATGTGGGTAGAAGAACCAAATGCCTGACCACCATTTTTCCATTACTAGGGTAATGGGTTATAGATTTAAAACAATGATGGTTGGATTACAAATCCGGACTACAACTGCCCTGCATATTCTTTATTTAAGCACAAAATGCCCCCTTTCCCTCCTCTCATCCAGGGAGGAACAAAGGAACTTTAAAACAGGGGGAAGCGAGTGTCTTTTCCGACTGCTGTAAATATCGAACTTCTAAGGCGGGAAGGGAGAGAAGAGGGGAGATACCGACAACCTCCCCCAATTATCCAAGGTGCGGATTTGACCAGTAGTGGGGCATTTGTTTATTTTATTTATATAGATTTGCCTTCTGCAATGAGTTCAAAATGGCCGTCCTGCCATATTCTGTTTCCCAAAGAATCAACCCTTACCCCATGTTTATAACTTTGATTTCCCCTGTATCTATGTTTGTCTGTATTAATTTATTTTGCATGTTGACCTAGCACTTATTGATTTTTTTTCCTGAATTAAGGCCGTTAGAGGCCATGATTAAAATTGAGATATATATAATTGGGTAAATCTCACACAAAAAAAAAAAAAAAAAAACCACCATATGTGGTTTTAACTGAGGCAGACACAGATTATTGTTATTTATTTTTTAACAAACAGTTGTAAGCCTTTAAGCACAAGGATATATCACTTTGATTTATTTTTGGTAAAATATAGCCACCCATGGCACCTTGCCTTGACCACAGTTATCCCAGAAGGGTTTATTTACCCAGCTCTCTGCTGCTAACCTGAGGCCATGCGTTAGAGGGATCAGTGCAATACAGTACTAATTTCAGGGTCATATCAAAGGTATCACTTTGGATCCTCTTGTGCCTCATTCTGCAGCTATCTACAGATTTAAGCTCTGTCTGCCTCTCCAACAGCTGTGGATCACAACCCCCATTATAGTTGTAGCTTAGATAGGCTTGTAGACAACCAGTCAACCAGTTGCCTATCACAGTAACTAAGGGTGTATTCACTAAAGATACTAAATAGTGAGTTATGAATAGTAAAGAACCAAGTTGCAAAACTTAGGTCACAAAAAGTTATCTATATCGACTGAGTTGGAAAGGTTTTGCTACTTGGCTATGAATTCATTGTTTAGTGCATAAACCCCTAAATGTAACTTTAACAACACTATACGTACTGCTAAGTATTTGCTCACATATTTGTTTTGGCTGCACAAGTTAATGCCCAAAGCTATATAATATATCTTCTTTATGTTAAAACTGTTAAAAGTTATATACAACTCTAAATAAATATAAAGATTATATATATATATATATATATATATATTTTAAAAGGACATAACACATATTGGAGAGTTTAAATATAGGATCGCAGGCTGAAAATAATTAATTGGTTTTAGGCTGCCATCTTGTAGGAGTTCTAGATTTTCACTAATTACTAGGTCTATGTTATTTCCTCAATATCATGTCTATTTACTGAATGTTAGTAGATGTGTTGTTGGCTCTCGCATCCATGTAGGCATAGGTCATAAGATTCACCCATGATCTGCGAAGTTGGAACAAACAGTGACAACAACAAAACAATTTTGTAAACGGATTTAGCATCGACACACTTTATTAACATTATCTGTGTTATCATAAGTTAAAAACATAATTGCTCCTCAAACATGCATTGTGTTGAGCAACATGTCCCTAATTGTTGACTGCTTTTGAACAGGAGCTATCAGTGAGTTTCATGTGACATTGTAGGAAATTAGTGACTTCCGAAGTGATGATGTTCTACAGATGGACTTTCTCGTAGTAAGCTTAATGCAAAAACCAAAGTACATAGTCCACAGTTACAGTGTATGTACCACGTCAAACAAGTCACCTCAAGGACCACAGCTGTTGCACGCAGCACACTATACATGACTGAGCTGGTGGATTGTTTGTTTGCGAATCAGTAGGATGGATAACAAACATTTTGCAAAACTAAAAAATTTAATTTAGAAAGCAAGTAAGCATAAGCTAACAACAAAATAGTACTCACTTGTAAAGAGTAAATTGTGGGCAAAGTTCATCATGGAAACCAATAAACCGGTCCTTTGAATTCTCCATTGCAGAATTGCTCTCTATGCATATCTTCTATAAAGTTCTATTTATGAAGTCCGTAAGGTGGAATATACACCTTGAAACCCACTACAATGTTCATGCAGGTGACTCCATATTGAACACTTTGCCCTGAAATTTATCTTTATGTACAACCCTTGTTGTTTCCGCATTGGTTTACAAATTCCATGATAAATAGTGTAAACAAAAATCTGCTCCCAAGTACTCCCTGAGTACTGCTTAACAGCAATGATTTAGATGGAGGGATATTCCACCACCCTAGGGATTTTTTCAAAACATTACCTGATATATGGCCTTTGACAGCATTGGCATTGCTAATCACATCAAGATGCGTTACTTTGTTTGCTATTGTAAATGTGAAAGAATGTTCTATGTTCAAAAATACATAGAGGGAGATGTATAAACCAATGCATGTGGATGTTTTCAATACAGGGTGTCTGAACAGTGTTTGCATACGTGAACAAAAACATCCGTGAACAAATAGGAGGCACAATTGAGGTTTTTTATTTTATTCTCACATGTTTTTTAGCATTGAGGTCATTGGAGGATCCTGTGAGATTAGCTGAATATCTCTGCAGGTATTATATCATATTATAGATATATAATTTTTAATATACTTTTTTTAGACATGGAAAAAGTCTATTTAAAGTGACTCCGCCATTTGTATTTTATTTTTATTTACTTATGCCCCTTGCCCCTAATGATTAGACTCCCCTATATGGCACTTGCCTTATCATACAAGACCATATAAAAAGGTGAAAAGGCACACACAATTATTATGATTGTCTCCTGTAGTTTAAAAATCTATGTGACATAAAAAAGAAATATCATAGTGCAGTATGTATGTACAAAAATAGATTGGGGCATACATAATAATTATGTTTTCTTGCTTGCACCAGACCATATACCTGGCCTCCTGCGTTTTGTTTTCTTCAGTCCACGATGTCTGCAGTTTGACCTCAGGTGGGATTCTTGACCGATGGGTTATGGATAAATTTGCTTAGCAACTGAAATGAAACTTTGCTTAAACTCCGCCAATTGCTAAAGATTGTGCTTTGCAAGAGAAAATGTAGTCCCTATTTTATTTCATGTATAACTAAAACAACTACAGTGTATTTAAAATTTTAAAACCAGAAATAGAGGGATAGGAATGATTAATTGATAAGGAAACCTGCAAAATGGCACAGCTAGTTCAAGACATTAAAACGTTTAAAAAGGTATATCATTTTACATACTTAAAGTCACGATACAAGCAAAATTGCTATTACTGGATATTTAGTTACTGCATAGTCATAATAGCCATCAGTATGCCTCTATAGGATAGAGCATGTCTCGTTCCATTTTGATGCTGATGTCACAATAGCGCTTTATTTGTACCTGTAAATATTCATATGTGTTTTCCAATTTCATTACTTTTTTTAAGAGACATTTTTATACATATCCTTCTATGTATTTTTACTAATTTTAATAGAACACTGACACTTTCAGATGTGAAATGTTGTATTTCGGTGTTGCCGGGCTCTGCCTTTTGAGTTCTGTTCACTATATGCCAAGGTGAGGTCAGTCATCACACCACTAATAAAAAAAATTACTAGTTCAATTTTTCCAGACCAATGAAATCCACAAGCTGTGTATCTCCCCCAAGGAACACACTACAAAATGTATTTTTCATTATTATTTTTTTTCCATGTGATACTTACGTAAGTACAATAATTCCATCAAATACAGATAATAATAGTAAAGTATTTTTTACGAGGAAGGATACATTTAGAGTTCTCTAGTTTTCAAATATATTTTGGGGTGTATATCACAGACCATTTGAATTTAAATGACGTCTTTCAATATGAGATGTACAAAGGGTTACACTGCAAAGCAGTTAGCATAAAATCTCACTCTATACACATATCCGTACCCCAGAAATGAATCACGCTCTAAAGCAGGGTTGTCTAATCTGTGGTTGGACTATGACACCTGTAATTATCTACCAGCTAGTAGGAAATGTCGAAAAACCAAAGATGGACAACCCTGTGATTACTCCTTTGTGTGCCAAAGCTTTGCACTCATCTGGCACTCAATGGTCACATCATCAGAGAGAGGCGATGACGGCCCTATCAACGTCCTGAGTAAATAAGTAATTGCACAAATTGAGATTTTGTATATATGTATGTCATTGTGATTTATTTTTTTTTGTTGTTGTTGCTATTAAGTGTTCTGCTAGTGATTTTACTAAGGTTGGCCAAACATAGCCCCAGATGCTGATGTGGGCAAAGGGTTAAATACCTCTCCGCCCCCCTCCCCTCCTCTCTCTCTCTCCTCCTCTTTCGTTTTCTTTTTCATATGCCAAAACCAGAAATGGGTCGAACGCCATTCAACGAGCGAACAAAAATAAAATTTAAAAAAAAACTATCGTACAAAAGACTGAACTGATATCTGTACGAAGAAAATTCTAAAAAAAAAAAAAAAGACAATGAAAATAATTAAAATGAATATCGCAACTTGTGGAGTGAAAGAAACACACCAATAAAATCCTTTTGATTTCTGGCTGTTTGTCTGTAATATCTGTAATATAGACTTGAGTATTGTTATAGGTCTGGAAATGTTTTAGACTGAATCTAGATTTTAGTCATGTCAGTTGAGGATTGGGATAAACTGTTCATAAGGGAAATGGCCTTGTTTTTAAGTGAGAGTGCCACCTAATGGTGAATTGTGAAGTAGTTGTTTCTTTCTGCATTGCAACCTGGTTCTCTCTCTGACTATGACTGGAGTTTTTCGTACAAGGTAAGATGAAATTGACATGTGTGCGCATGTAAACTAGCCTATTACGATCCTTCATTATTTTTAGTTTTTTGCACTATATTGTTTTTCAGTGTATTACAACTGCCACACTCAGGGCTGCCATCAGAAATTTTGGGGCCCCTGACACAGCTCAAGGTCTGGGCCCCCCGGCGAATGCACCCGAGTTCCCCCCCCCCCCCCCCCCGAGTCCGCCCACAGGGATGCAGTGTCTGCAGGGCCGGTGCAAGGATTTTTGCCGCCCTAGGCAAAAGTAAAGTTTGCCGCCCCCCCATGTGACATCACAGTGCCCCACCCATATGATCTGCCATGTTAACTAACACAGTGCTGCAGTGCCGCCGTGTTTACAATAAAAGGCCTGCAGGGACAGGCTATAGACACCAGAACCACTACATTAAGCTGCAGTGGTTCTGGGGACTATAGTGTCCCTTTAATGTGAGGTAAATTAAAGTGCCACGAATAATATACTAGATTGCCTACTTACAACCAGATGAGGATGATGATGGGCTTCAGCTGCCGTCTGGCTCCACTGGTCTGGTGTAGAACAGGCTCTCTGGAGGCGGTTTGTAACTGTGGTCACAAAAATCAATGTTCTGGGAGAACGAGAAGCAGCTCCATTTTTTGAGGGCCCTTTACACAGCTCAAGGTCTGGGTCCCAGGGTCCACCTTCATGTTCCACCAATGAGTTTGTTCACAGGGGTGTGTGTGTGTGTGGGGGGGAGGGATGTCCTGATGTGTGTAAGGAATGCATTGTGTGAATCTGTGTTTGTATGTGTAAGGGCTGCAAGGTGAGTTTGTGTATGTATGCAGTGTGTGTGTCTGTAAGGGATGCAATGAGTGTGTGGAAGGGGTGCATTGTGTGTTGCTGTGTGTAAGGGATGCATTGCTTGTGTCTGTGTGTCTGTGTGTAATGCATGTGTTTTTCTGTGTGCAAGGGGTGCACGTGCATTGTGTGTGTGTGTGATGGATGTCAATCTCTCCCCCTACCCCCATCAATTCCCTTCTTCTCCCCCCCCTCCAATTTCCTTCTTCTCCCCCTCCCTCTCATTGCCTTCTCCCCCCTCCAATTTCCTTCCTTCTCCCCCCTCCAATTTCCTTCCTTCTCCCCCCTCCAATTTCCTTCCTTCTCCCCCCTCCAATTTCCTTCCTTCTCCCCCCCTCCAATTTCCTTCCTCTCCCCCCTCCAATTTCCTTCCTCTCCCCCCTCCAATTTCCTTCCTCCCTCCCCCCTCAAATTTCCTTCCTCCCTCCCCCCTCAAATTTCCTTCCTCTCCCCCTCCCTCAAATTTCCTTCCTCTCCCCCTCCCTCAAATTTCCTTCCTCCCCCCCTCAAATTTCCTCCCTTCCTCTCCCCCCCTCAAATGTCCTCCCTTCCTTTCCCCCACTCAAATGTCCTCCCTTCCTCTCCCCCCTCCCTCAAATTTCCTCCCTTCCTCTCCCCCCTCCCTCAAATTTCCTCCCTTCCTCTCCCCCCTCCCTCAAATTTCCTCCCTTCCTCTCCCCCCTCAAATTCCTACCTCTCCCTCCCCTCCCTCAAATTTCCTTCCTCTCCCCCCCAAATTTCCTTCCTCTCCCCCCATCAAATTTCCTCCCTTCCTCTCCCCCCCAAATTTCCTCCCTTCCCTCCCTCTCCCCCCACTCCCTCAAATTTCCTCCCTTCCCTCCCTCTCCCCCCCACTCATTCATATTTCCTCCCTCCCCCCCTCCCTCAAATTTCCTGCCTTCCCTCTCCCCCCCACTCATTCAAAATGTAGGCCTGTGTGACGGAGCTCCTGTAATCCGACCGAGTACCTCCGCCCAGTCCTCTTCCTAGCCGCTTGGCTGGGGTTTCTCCGGAGCTCTGCCCCCCCCCCCCCCCCCGACCTGGATGCAGCTCACCTCTTATTACTCTGCAGCTTTCCTTTCCAGGCAGGGATCATCCCCTCTGGAGCTCTGCTTATAGTGCTTGCTATTGCCCTTACAAAGGCACTTGCAGCTCTCAGGCCTAGCTGTCTTGACTTATCCCAGGGCTTGAGGGATCCTTTGGCCAGCAAACAGCTCCAGAAACTCTGTCACTGGGATCCCTAAAAATCCCCACAGAACATAAGTTCAAAAGGAACTAATGATAAAACTATATTTTACTTGGGACTAGCCCACATGATCGTTACATAAACATTGCTGTGACAAATATAATAGAATTCAAATAACCAAAACATGTCACAAAATATACAGGAAATTATAATAGAATAATAACATATTCATAAAGAGACAGGGAAGACAATAATTAACAGAAAATAACTCTCCTGCCTGCAAAATTTGCAATATACAAATCTACCCAAATATGCAAATTAGCAAGCCATGCTATTCAGGTAATGCATATCGCTGTTGCTAGATCCTTGCAATCAACAGGTGGCACTGTACAGGATCCTAATCTAAATCCACATTGTTGACTGAAAGCACTAACATTTAACCCCAAACTACAACATTACACACACACCGTGCACCCACAATGGACACAGGGTGACTTAAACATAGCAATAGTCCAGGTTCCTACATAGAATATTCAAGTGAAACCCCAGGTGATGGTGACTACCATCACAGCCTGTAAAAAGAGGGCCCATCAAAATTAAATGGCTTGATAAAGGGAGCGATGGGTAGGCTGAACCACGAAGTATCGGCCCAGAGGCAGGGGAGGTCTGTGTATTTATAGGACAGTTAATCCTTCCCACAACTGCAGTCTCTGCCTACAGTCTCAACCTTACACTCCACTTTTGCCATACGATACCAGCTACAGGTGGCTGTGATAGGATGAGAGTGGTCAGCTGATGCTCTAAGCCAATAACCACTGCCCATGGCTGCTCATGCAAATACACAAGAATGAGCCTGAGAAGCAAAGAGGGTCTGGATTGAGCTGTAAGCCACCAGGGATCCTTATCCAGTTTTAAACCAATCTGATACAATGATCCTCGCTGTCGAGCATTGGGAAGTTGATACACATGCGCAGCAAACTCCACGCGAGCATCCGAGCTTTCCCGTACGAAAACATTGTATTCAATATTTTCCTGTGTGCTTCCATTTGATGTTATTGAGTTTTACTCGGCCAGGACAGGGGAGGCTCCTCTAGAAGTGGATTAAACTTGCAATGTAAACACTGCAGTTTCTAAAAAAAAAAAGGGATAAAGGACGGTGTGTTGCCACTGCACGCAGACCAAACTGAGGGATGTTAAGGAAGACAAGTGTTCCACCTAGATTTCCTAGGTTGTGAAATGCCTTGTAATCCGTGGGTTTAGGAGTTCTGAGTTTACAGCCGAGTATATGGCTGCATCATTAAGGTTATTGCCAGGTATATGCCTCAAATCAGAGGACTTGTCAAGCTACAATAAGAACTCACGAACATTCAGAGTGCTTGCCACATCCAACAGGTAAGCATGGACCAAGACATTTGTATCCAGCTAAAAATCAAGATTTGAGGTATTTTCTGATAGCTGGATCTCCCTGGTGCCATTATAAATATCCGCTGACACTAAAATTAAATGACATGAGAGTGGGCAATAAGCCATTAAAGCCCTATAATTTATGATATCCTGGCCTATCATGTTGTAGTTAAAGAGTTAAAGGGACACTACACTGCCCAAATACAAGATTAATACAAATCACTGTTTAGTTGATACACCCACTATGAAAATATGCATGCATTTACTTATGCATTTTTTCATTGGGGATATTTATATCTATAAACCGCTTGTAAAAGCTGCAGATCTCTTAAATGCAGCCTTCGCAAGCCCTCCCCTTCTAACCTCACCTAGACTTTCTGTGGCTGTCCAATCACAGGCTTCCCAATGCAGCTCAATGAGAATTTGTTGCAAGGCAGGTGCTCTGGGCTATTGTTGCCTCTTTAGTTTCCCTCTACTGAGCTAACCAAACCAGGAAGTAACATGACCTGTTCTCTGCTTGAAAGCCATTTCTATGGAAATGTGCAATTTTTTGAAAATTAAAAAAAGAGCACACCCTTTTCACACATGAAGCTTTTCAATAAGCGTAAGTGCTTTAGGAATCTGGAATGTCCCTTATTTATTCGTAGGATAATATCAATGTTAACCTTAAAAAGGGGGTTTTGGAATACACATCTGTAAGAACCAGCTCTTCGCAACATCCAGAGATAATTTACGTAATCAGAAAAGCCTCCATGTCCTGTACTGATTATATAAGCTATGTAACTTTAGGTTTTTATGTGACTATACTAAATGGCAAATTAAGAACACCCTCTTTGAATAAAAATGTGTTAATATATCAAATGTGTTCCATTATCATGTATATCTTTACTGTATGCAAAATGCACTGCAATTTACATCAGCCTCAATGAAGATGATGTGGGCAAACTTCCAGTTACTGGCTGGTTTCTATGTATCTGCCTACAGATCAGGTAATGAGCACTGTGATGGTAATCTGAGAGGATTGATACAACACATCTTAAAGGGACACTATAATAATCAAAACAACTTTAGCTTAACAGTTTATTTATCATGCCCCTGCAGTCTCACTGGTCCATTTTTTTGCCATTTAGGAGTTAAATCCCTTCACTGCATGTAGTATGCACAGCCTAATGTTTAAACGTCCTTTTTTGGAAATTCTGTTTAATTTATAATTTCGTATCTCATTCTCTGTTAATAGCCATTTAGACCCTGCAAGAGCCTCCTGTGTGTGATTAAAGTTTAATTTATAGAGCAGGAGATAACGAGAGAAAAACAACTTCTAAAGCAAGTTAACATCTGAATAGAAATGAAACAAATAATTTTTTCATGCAGGCTGTGTGAGTCAGAGCCAGGGGAGGTTTGGCAAGGGCTGCATTAACAGAAACAAACTGATTACATATCTAAATGGCAGAGAATTGAGCAGTGAGACTGTGTAGGGCATGATCTATACACAAAAACCGCTTCATTAAGCTAAACTTGTTTTGGTGATTATACTGTCCCTTTAACTCAAGAGACAGCCAAAGTACCATAATCCCCTTTACTTAATACTGTGAATTTGGGACATAGATGCTGCCCCTGTATATGAAAGCATTTTCATTTCTAAAAAACTGCAATTTTTCCATTTTGCAATTACTAGTAGCGTCAGTCATCTAGAATATCAGTCAATGAGGTCAATATGAACCTTATAGAACTATCACGAGGATACCCAGACATTGTTTAATGGAGTTAACACTGATGGTATTTAGAGTTTAGTGATCAGCCTTGCTAGTGTTATAAGATAGGATAATTAAAAATTGATCTATTCCTTCCCAATAACATCATTCAATTTATCACAGCATGATGTAATGGATTAAGTTAACCACTAGGGGCATTGTAAAAGAGTGCTTGGCTGCACAGGAAATCCAAAATGGCCAACAGCAGAACTATGCTTTAAAAAAAAAGGATGTTTCTGTTAAGGGCAAGCAGTTCTCTCTGAATGTGCCCCTTCGTGTACATGTATCTGAATGGGGGAGGAAACGTTTAGATTTCAGTTAAGGGCTAAGATATACATTGAATAAATCAGATTTATCATTGCCCTTGTAGCTGTGCAGGGTAAAGAGGGGTTATCTAGGGAATAAGGCACATGATTGTGTATTGTTCATGGTGCACAAACTGTGAGTAATCTACTGTAACACGGTACACTTTTTTTTTTGTATTTCATTTCTCTAATTGCTATTATTATTGGCATTTATATAGCGCCAACTTATTGCGCAGCGCTTTACAATATTAATAGAGGGGAATTTTAACAATTAATGAGACAATTACAAAATGTTACAGGAACAATATTTTGACGAGGATCCTGCTGAAACGAGCTTACAATCTATAACAACACTTTTAGGAATATTGTTCCAACGTAAGAGGTGGTAATTAATACAGTATTCTATTCTATGTACAATTGTCTCTGTATTGACAGTGCACAGATTTGACCACTATAGCATAAAACATACAGGTTTGCTGTAACTTAACGGATCACAATGTTTGCATGTTAATAGTTAGCACCAATTACAACTGATTAAAAGCTACAATATCTCTATAATTGTCCTTTAAGGACAGACAGGGAAATTCAGTTAAATGGATTTTAAAGGAATCTTACTAACCATGTTAGATCTTGGGGTTGGGGGGATGTTCACGAAAGTCTCCACAGAAGCCGTGTCACCATTTTAGTGGAGGCCTGTGCTGAGGTTCGTGTTGTAAAGGATGGTGTGTCCGATGTATTTGGCATCATAATAAGTTGCAAGGCACTGTCACACAAGTCCCTCAGCTTCTCTTAGAATTTAATTATATTTGATATCTCTGTAAATGGGTCATCCCTCTAGGTACCCACCAAATAGTAAATGTCAGTCTGTTGTTTGTAGACACAGTGTTGGTAACCACTTGGTTCCTTCACATGTTCCTGTTGGAACCAAAGGAATAATAATCAGCTACCTGTATAGAGGATCAGGGAGGTGTCTATCATCTTGGAGAACTTAGAATGCAAGGCACATGGTTCATAGGGTGTATAGTAAGCAGTGTTTCCGACAACCCAGTAATTAGTTCATTTTGAAGGTGCTATGCAGATTTATTCATATTTGTATTTATTAAGCATGTTATGAAATGAAGAAGCATTAGTATTGTCCTTCACTGGAAATGAAACTCATAATAATATACAAATAAACAACTTGAACCTTAGCAGGACTACAAGCAGTCTATGTTCCCAAATTGCAAAAAAAGATTTAAAAAAAAGAAAGAAAAGAGAAAAGAAAACAATGGAAAAATGGAAGTGGAGTTTAGTGTCCTTCATTAAAGGGACACTATAGTCACCAGAACAACTAAAGCTTATTGAATTTGTTCTGGTGAGTCCAATCATTACCCTCAGGCTTTTTGCTGTAAACACTGTCTTTTCAGAGAAAATGCAGTGTTTACATTACAGCCTAGTGATAACTTTACTGGCCACTCCTCAGATGGCTGTTAGAGATCCTTCCTGGGTCATGGCTGCCTAAAATGCATCCACACATTCATTATCTCCTCCCTCTGCATGCAGACACTGAACTTTCCTCATAGAGATTCATTGATTCAATTCATCTCTATGAGGAGATGCTGATTGGCCAGGGCTGTGTTTGAATCATGCTGGCTCTGCCCCTGATCTGCCTCTTTGTCAGTCTCAGCCAATCCTATGGAGAAGCACTGTGATTGGATCAGGCTACCACTTCTGATGATGTCAGCAGACTGCTTGTTTTTCTGAGGCAAACAGCATGTAGAGTTACAGCTTCAGGCTTGAATACAGTAAGATTTTGCTATATTTATGGAGGCATGAGGAGCCCAGGGGGGCTAGATGGTGGTTTTAACACTATAGGGTCAGGAATACATGTTTGTGTTCCTAACCCTATAGTGATCCTTTAAGGCGACTTGGCAATATTTAAAACTCTGAGAGGGTGACTGGATAACAAAAATTTCTCAGAGGGCAAAATGTTGCCGGGTCAGTCTACTAGCTTAATAAACAATTCTTCCAGGACAATTTGGAGTGAGGATTTTTAATTTGTTGTTCTTGGCTATCACTCCTTGATATTTCAAGGGACCACAATGGGCCTTTTATCTGTGTGCAAAATTGGAAGCGACCTTACCCCTTGACTTAAAGCCTACGACAGATAATCTGAGGGAAAAGTTGTAGTCCACTGAAAATGGTACCCTATATATAACTGCAGTGCAACATAAGCTTTATGAATTCTAGCCAATCAGATTATCAGATTTTTGCCATGAAAATCCAGTAAAAACCACCCTATACCTGCCTCTACCTAAACTACCCCACTTGACCCCACTGTTCACTAATGTCCAGCAATGGACAGTTACAGCCCTAGGTATAATGCTAGTGCCAGCGTTAATTTTGGCGGCAAATTTCAACTTAGTTTTAGTCATAGTCTTTTGACTAAAAATCCATTTTAGTTTTAGTCGTATTTTACTAATCTGAATTGTTTTAGTTTTAGTCGACTAAATCTCCTATAGATTTTAGTTGACTAAATCTCCAATAGATTAAAGTCGACTACATCTCCAGTAGATTATAGTCGACTAAATCTACTGGAGATTTTAATACTGTGGCGGACACCCCGATGGGAAGAGGGGTTTCGCCGCCAGCGATGTTCTTTACACCCAATCTGAGTAGAGCTGCAATAATCCTGGAAGCCATAAGACGAGGCTCTTTGTTGAGGGTAAAACTGGAACTGCTTTAATGGGAGCCACAACTGGCCTTTTATGCAAGTCCCCATGCAAGGTGTTTCTGGTGACACATTCCAGGGGCATTTCCCACTGGACCTGAGAGGGGACAGCAACATAAGCACACACATAATTACATTACCTCTCAGGTCCAGGACAAGCATAATACAAAAATACAGCAAAATACATATTTAACAGTGCGATATCCCTTTAAGTACTACATCCCCGGATAGCCTAGGTCTGCGTGCCCATCCCGAAAGCGCTCAGATTCCACAAACGCAGCCGAAACACCACTGGGGTATAGTTTAGACCGACCGCACACGAGGCGCCTGCCCAAAATAGTTCCATGAAATCAGGCTATGCAGTCGGTCTCTCGGGAATAATGAATACATAATATTGATAAACAAATAACCGTTCGTGCATATGTTCACAGAGTATCTCTGGTTTGAGAGATGTTTCCACCAAATGCCGCTTTGTTCGTATGAATAATATCGAACCGATTGGAATATGGAAGTCTCAGCGGTGTTCGCGCCGTCAAGTGTCCGATTTTAGTTCCATACACTCGACGACCAAACACCACTGTCTGTGTTCGTGTTCCAAGATGGACGCTGTCATGTGTTCGCACATACGAACGACGACGACCCAGCCAACCGCTTAGAATGTTGAGGTGCTTGCGGTTACAGAGGGGTTAGCAAAGGTTAAGAGGGTCAACAAGCAGCACACTCCGCATATGGGTGGTATTCGGTATTCGGTATTCGAACTGGGCAAAGTGAACATATGTGTTGGATGTATTTTACCGAACAAACAGGCAAAGGGAACAAAGAGCTGTAAAATCTAGTAGGCTTAAATAAAGCCTATATCTGTCTCCTTTGCCCCTTCCCAGCCCCTCTGTGTCTTTCTGTGTCCTCACAGAGTCTCTAGGTGTCTCTCTCCCAAGCCCTGGTCTGTCTCTTTTGCACCTTCCACAGCCCTTCTTTGCAGTGTTAATTTTGACAGACTATGACTAAAACTAAATTTCAATTTAGTTTTAGTCATAGTCTTTTGACTAAAAAGCCATTTTAGTTTTAGTCGTATTTAGTCATCTGAATTGTTTTAGTTTTAGTCTAGCTTTAGTCGAATAAATCCCAAAAATGTTAGTCGACTAAAATCTGACTAAAATTGTTAGTCGACAAAATTAACACTGGCCTGCGCTTTGCAATCACTGTCATCTAACTTTTCATCAAGCTTCTGTAAGCCCTCCCCTTCTAACCCCATCCAGACTTTCTGTGGCTGTCCAATCACAGACTTCCCAATGCAGCTCAGTTAGATGTCTTTGTAATATGTTATGCAGGTACTCTGGGCAATTGTAGCATGATCTGTTAATTTCTAAAAGGGCCACTTTTATTGAAATTTGTTCTTTTTGTAAAATGAATAAAGAGGACACATTCTTCACACAGAAAGCACTTCAGCAAGCTAAAGTGATTTTGGGCTCTGGAATGCCCCTTTAACCCCTTAAGGACCAAACTTCTGGAATAAAAGGGAATCATTACATGTCACAAATGTCATGTGTCCTTAAGGGGTTAAAGGTAAATAACATTAACTTAATGGTGCAATTTTAGCGCATACATCATGCCCCTGCATACTCACTGATCAATGCCCTGCGATTTAGAAGTTAAATCACTTTTATTTCAGTTTATGCAGCCCCTGGTTGTGACTCATACAGCCTGAATACAATTTTTTGTTTAAAATGTTCAATCAGATGTTAACTTACTTTAGATGTGTTTATCTGCTGCTCTCTAAATTGAACTTTAACCATAAACAAGAGGCACTAGCAGGCTAATTTTTAGTTTGTTTAGCAGGATATTAACAGAGCATAAGAAATTCTAAATTAAACAGACTGTGCAAGAAAGTTTAAACATCAGATCTACCGGAATTTTTAAGAAGGCTGTGTAAGTCACGTACAGGGAGGTGTGACCAAGGCTGCATAAACAAAGTGATTTGACTACTAAATGGCAGATAATTGAATAGTGAGACTGCAGGAGGCTGATCGATACACCAAAACTATGTCATTAAAAAAGTTGTTTGGTGAATATAGTATTGTTGTTATAGTGTTGTGCTGTATAAAACATGTCATGGTATTATCAAAGACTTGTTTATTCTCCTCCTGAGTTATCAGACACCTATGTCCTATATTCCACAGGCAAGTTCAGCAAGACTCTTTAACTTTATGTGAGCCTTATTTCAATGGGAAAGCTTTCTTCGGCATGCTTGAGGAGGAAAAGCTGCGGTTACAAAGCTAATCTGTAACATACGTGATACAAAGCCCCTATTTTTCATAATTCCTGGGATGGCATCATTTCCTGATAATATTTATAATAACATCCATGAGCTCTTGATAGAGCTTTATCAGTGGACCTCTGAGCAAGCGTTATCTATCATCTTGTATTCATTGTATGAACATGGTCTGTCTGTCCCCCATATGATAATTTATACAATGGTTCCTCGAGTGGTGGGAAATGAGCATTGCAGGAAAAATAATCTAAAGGAAAAAAAGCTAAATTAGGTGTCGTATCAATTCTGAAGAATCACCCACACATGGTGATCATGACATTTGCACAGACGTTATTCGGCATGTGCTTAAACTTTTATATAAACCTTTGTACAGACGATATTCGTCATGCACTATAACCTTAAACTGAATAAGACACGGACACAGTTAACTCTGTTGGAGTATAAAGTCCACAGCTTTTATTAATTAAATTATTAATTAAATTATCATAAATTAACATAATTTAGGGTCATTGTCCAACTATACATTAAATTACTATACCCCCCACACAGTACCCCTGACAATGACCCTACCAATTGAACAATATATAACAAATAACAATTCACTTGAAACACGGCCTACCAAAGAGGCCCCACATCATATTGTTAACTGTAGGGGTGTACCTCAGACACCCCTACACCCACAGGTTCGTCGCCACCGAAGAGCTAGAACCAACCAGTCCTTAATTCCATCAGGCCTACACCTCGGCCTGTCCAGTCCAAACTCTACGCCAAATTCCAATTTCTACTATGCCCTGTTCCGCCGCTGTGACTGAAACGGAACTGCTAAACCTAGGGAGGGTGGGTGGGACAATTTACAGGTAAGAAAGGCTCTGGTTAAAATGGCCCCTATTCTAAAATGGCTGCTCTTTATACTCCCTGTCTCCGCCCCCAAGCTCCATTAAACTAATCCAACCCCCAAACACTAGCACCTGCCCACTTCCTGGCTCTGTCAAGGCCCACTCCTCCTACTGCGTTGTTCCATGGGCTTCATGACATTTGCACAGACGTTATTCGGCATGTGCTTAAACTTTTATATAAACCTTTGTACAGACGATATTCGTCATGCACTATAACCTTAAACTGAATAAGACACGGACACAGTTAACTCTGTTGGAGTATAAAGTCCACAGCTTTTATTAATTAAATTATTAATTAAATTATCATAAATTAACATAATTTAGGGTCATTGTCCAACTATACATTAAATTACTATACCCCCCACACAGTACCCCTGACAATGACCCTACCAATTGAACAATATATAACAAATAACAATTCACTTGAAACACGGCCTACCAAAGAGGCCCCACATCATATTGTTAACTGTAGGGGTGTACCTCAGACACCCCTACACCCACAGGTTCGTCGCCACCGAAGAGCTAGAACCAACCAGTCCTTAATTCCATCAGGCCTACACCTCGGCCTGTCCAGTCCAAACTCTACGCCAAATTCCAATTTCTACTATGCCCTGTTCCGCCACAGCACATGGCTTGACCTCCTTAAGCGCATGTGCGACCCCCACCACACCTAAACAGGGCCTGCTCAATACCTTCGTGGAACCCAAGGTTCAACAAGTCGTTCCCCACATCTGACAGGTGTACACCGTCCCTCCTGAAATACCCAGGTAACATGCCCTCCAACTCTCTGTGACGCACCACTACGCCCCCAGAACGTCTAATGAAAACTGACATCATCGTATTCACCTTACCCCTCGATCGAGCTATTGCAGCCGGGTCCCTGGCGTGCCGCCACGCAAAACGCGGAACCATTTCAGACCACACCACCACCACGCCAGGAACCAGCTCCCTCAGCCGATCTACATCCCTTTTCATCCTTCTCACCAATTCCCTTTGTGGAATCCCACCTAGGTCGTTCCCTCCTCCATGAATCAATACCACATCCGGGACCAACCCTCCAACCACTTTCTGAAACAAGAAATTACACAAACTCTGCCAACTTGCTCCCCTGAAACCAAACCAACATAGAGTCACTCGTTCCAAAGGAAAGCCCAGCTGTGATCCGCTTCTGCGAACTGCGGCCCTCTTCTCCGCCCAGTACACATACGAGTGGCCCAGCAACCAAACTTTCAAACCTGAAAAGAGACAAAGTTAGTGGCAGAAAAAGGCAACGTCCCCATCCCCAGATACTTGCACCCTAGCAATTACACCAACATATCAGGCCTTACATACGAGCGGAATCGCACGGACTCCCACCTCCCAATTTGCTTGATCTTCTCGTCCCCCAGACCTAAACGCGCAGCCTCCGTCGCTGCCCCAATGCGAAAGGAGTGCGTCCCAAATTGACTCGGCTCCAAACCCATTCTCTGCAGACCCATTCGAAACATCCGTAGAAACTGAAATCTCGACAACGCTGAACCATCGGCGTGTAAAAAGAAACAACTCTTACCTTCTGGCCGCACCTCACAGTACCTTTTGCCACAAGCCACCGGGCAAGCCTCTGATCCTGGCAACTCATACAGTACCACCGCACGGCCCTTGCCGTACACGTCCGTTTTAGACCGGCGCAGCCATATCTGCACCTGATCAATACCCACGACCACGTCCTTGAACATCAAACCGCCGTTCCCCAACTTGTTGGCACTCACCAGCTCACTAATGCGAAAAGCCCCAAAAAACGCCCAGACAAACGCCCCGGAAAATAGTGTCACTTCGAAAGGGGAATTACACAGATCAATCAACACACTTAACAGGTTTTGCAAAACCGAAAACGACACCGGTCGCCTCGGGTCCGCGAGCTTCTTACCCTTCTTAAAGCCCTTCAAAGCCTGGCGTATTAGAAAATTCTTCGTAATGTCCTCCCACCCGTTGAACTTGAACAAAAACGCCATGGCGGACATGCACCTATCCATCACGGCCGGCGACGCTTGTTTAGCAAACAAGCGACACAGTACCCACAACAGCACGTCCACCCTCTGCCCTTGCGAACTGTCACCCCCTACCTGCTGTACCGCCTCGTCCCATTCTTTCCACACCTTGACATAGCCAGACCACGTGCTCGGCGCAAGAGAATTCTTTATACACTCCCCAAGCATGCGGTCCCGAGCTGCCACATCTCGCCAGGGCAAGCCTGCCCCTGTGCCAAAGCTTCCGGCGCCGCTTCCCGAAATCGTTCCCACTGAAAACGAGAAAGCGCATCAGCTACCACATTCAACATACCAGGGATGTGCCTAGCCCTAAACACCAAATTAGAAGACATACAAAGAAGGACAAAACGCCGCAGCAAACACAAAACAGGGGGGGACGACGCCGACAAACTATTGATCGCCTGTACGACCGCCATGTTATCTGAGTGAAATATAATATGCTTGTTGGATAACACCCGTCCCCACAAACTCACCGCTACCACTACTGGGAATAGCTCCAGAAACGCCAGATTTTTAATCAGCGAGCTTTGCCTCCAGGCCTCCGGCCATGGCTCAGCGCACCAGTGACCCCCCAGGTAAGCCCCAAAGCCTACGCTACCAGAAGCGTCGGTGTATAAACTAACAACCTCCCCTGATGCCGCCGGCTCTCGAAAAATCACCGTTCCATTAAAATCCCGCAAGAACCGGTCCCACACCATTAAATCTGCCTTCATATCCGCCGAAACCCTAATGTAATGCGACGGCAGCCGCACCTTACTCGTAGCTTGCGCGAGGCGCCTACAGAAAACCCTCCCCATGGGTATGACCCGGCACGCGAAATTAAGGCTCCCCACCAGCGATTGGAGCCCTCGCAGTGTCACTTTCTTGGCCCTCCCTACCGTGGCCACCAGCTCCCGCAGCCGTGACAATTTGTCCCCCGGTAACCTGCATTCCCATTTACAGGAGTCAATTTCTAAGCCCAAAAAACTAAGGCACGTCGTAGGCCCCACCGTCTTGTCCTCCGCCAAGGGAACCCCTACTTTATGCGCCACCCACTGAAACACGTCCAATATCTGTTTACAGCGGTCCGAATCCCTCGGGCCCACGCAAAGAAAATCATCTAGGTAATGCACCACCGCACCCTCTGCCGATTCCGTCCGCACAACCCACTCCAAGAAGGTACTAAACTTCTCGAAATAGGCGCACGAGATCGAACACCCCATAGGCAGGCACAGATCAACAAAATATTCCCCTTCAAAACAACACCCGAGCAGATGATGGCAGTCCGGGTGTATCGGGAGCAGTCGAAATGCCGCTTCCACATCCACCTTTGCCATCAGAGCACCATGCCCCAGCCTCCGAACCAACTCGACTGCCTTGTCAAATGACGTATAAGAGACGGAGCTAAGAGCCGTGTCGATGTCATCATTCACCGAAGCCCCTTTTGGGTACGATAAATGGTGAATCAACCTGAATTTGCCTGCCTCCTTCTTGGGGACCACGCCCAACGGGGATATTCGCAAATCGGGCAATGGCGGTGCCGAGAACGGCCCTGCCATCCTCCCCAGTTGCACTTCCTTACTTAGCTTGTCCCTCACCACCTCTGGGTGTTCCCGCACTGACTTAAGATTCCCACATAACGTACCAGGTCCCCTAACTACGTAGGGAATAAAGAACCCTTCCCGAAAACCCCGCCACAAGAAAATAGCATCTTCCCTGTTAACGTATTGCCTTAGCCAAGGCAACATCGCGTCTATTTTCACCGGAGACGCTCCCAACGGGAGCTGCGGTGGCTGCCGCCCCTGCGGGCCCGCTTCCCCCGCCAGACTTACCCTTTTTGAAACAACGGTTGACACCGTGGGACCCCCCGCAGCCTGAGCATTCGTGCCGGAACCTGCAGTTATTTCCCCATTTGCAATGTCCTTCGTTGAACATCCAACAGAAACCTTTCTTTTGCCCAGCCGACCCGGCCCCTGAGGCCGTGCCGGCTGCCCCAGGAAAGGGCGCCGCCTTCTGGGCCATCATAAGGCGCATCCATAACGGCAGGTCCATTTGGTCCCACCGCATGCTCGCATTCGCTGCCAGCCGCTGACGAAATTGTTCGTCGTACCTCCACCAAGCCAAACCTCCGTAGGTCCGGTACGCGTCACCTATCCCGTCCAAATAACAAAATAGTTCTGAGCAACGCCCCGGCGCCTTCTCCCCGATTACGCTAGCTAGAATGCAGAAGGCCCTCAACCAATTCCCAAAGGTCTTAGGTATCTTGCGATACCTCCGCCTTTTCTCCTCTTCCTCCTTTTTAGCATCCTTCTTATCCTCCTCCTTCAAGTCTAAAAACTCCTCTAGGGGAAGGAGGGAAAATATCTCCACAAACTCACCTTTCCATATCTTCTCCTTCACTTCTATTTTTAAATGACATCCGAGGGGGCCCGCGAAGGACACGTGCACATTCTGTCGCGCCGCATCCGGGACATCACCTACCTCCCGCTCTTCGCCCCCTCCTTCCAACCCAGACAAATCAGCCCCGGCTCCGGACTCACCTCCGCCATGCACGGACAGCTGTGTAACCCCGAGCCCTGTAGCTATGTCCCGGCTACTCTCTCGTGCCCACACCTTCCCGAACTGCGCAGGCGACCCCTCTTTCCCAGACCAAGAATCTAAAAATGTTCTTAAATCATTCAACAACTGTCCTGGGTGTCGTGTGTGTGAGAACTCACCACTCGAACCTCTGGCCGTAACTGGCTGCAGAGGCGCTGTCCTTCCGTCCACCTTTTCAGGCACCGGAGAATCCCGTTGTCGCCGACTCCCATCCGCCTGGACTCGCCTCGAGACCGTAGGGGTATTGCTCCGAGACCTGTAGGGAGAAGGAAATCTGGGTAGTCTGTCCTGAACCTTCCTCACCCGCCTTTCCTCCCTACGTTCCTCCCAATCCTCCTCCGCAACGCTGCGTCTCGCAGGGCGACTGCCCTCACGAGATGATCCCCTCCACCGATCACTGAGCCTCTCTCCCGGCGAACCCGATCTTCTCCGCTGACTCCTCCTCATGCTATCCCTGGAATCACGCCTCCTGCAACATGAGCCTGCTAAGCTGCACCCGCTCCGCGCAGGTGATCCTTCCCTGCTCCCTGAACTCCTTGCTCTGCTCTTCGAAATGCTGCGCCTGACGCCAGAGAAGCGTCGTTCTGCTCTCCACTCACTCCCCGAGGCCTCCCTGTCATGAAGCTGACCCTGGGAGTGGCCAGATGGGCCCTCCCGCCTACCGCTGACATCCCTAACCAGCTTAGCAGTTTGAGCACCCTGTCCCTCAACTGTCAGTGCCGAGCCTGGCCTCTCCTCGGCCGTCTGCCCCATGTCCGATTCATCTCCGCTATCCTGGCAGCCTGCCGTGTGCCCAGACCTACTCGCTTCTTGTGAGGTCCCCTTGTCCCTGCATCTGTCTCCCTGACCTGCCTCAGCCTGAGACGTCCCTGCCCTCACACTGCTGTCCTGGCCTCCCCCCACAGCTTGAGGGGCCGTCATACATCCGCCATCACCATCACACCCCTGCCCTCCAGCATTCGCACTAGTGGCTGACTCACCGGGACGTGTCCGCTTCGTGCCGCCGCTCACATGACTCCCAGCCGGCCTGGCCTCCGTCCCGGCCGTCTTCCGAGATCCGCCAGGACCGTTCCTCCTGCCAGCCGCGGAACCGCGTGGCTTAGATCCATCCGCCACCATGCGCTGTGCGGCCGTCCTCGCCAGGCCGCTGCCGCGCCCACCGGAGCGAGCCGTGCGCCTGCCTGGCTCTGTTGACCGGGCCTCACCCGGACCGTCGGTCACACCACATCCCGCCGAAGGGCTCCTCCTCCGCCGCGCTGCAGGCCCAGCGCCCGGGCTCAAACACTGAGGTGGTCTCGTCCTCCTCGCCGGTCGACGGGCCGGTACCGCAGGAGCAGGCCCGGCAGTCCCCAACTGCTGATGAAGCCAATCCAGTCCTCTGTCCTTCACAGCTGCCCGAACACCATCCAGGATCTCATCTAGCGACGCCATAATCCTGCAGAAACGACAAAGAAAAGAACCTCGCCGACCTGACACAATTTACAGGTAAGAAAGGCTCTGGTTAAAATGGCCCCTATTCTAAAATGGCTGCTCTTTATACTCCCTGTCTCCGCCCCCAAGCTCCATTAAACTAATCCAACCCCCAAACACTAGCACCTGCCCACTTCCTGGCTCTGTCAAGGCCCACTCCTCCTACTGCGTTGTTCCATGGGCTTCATTACACAATCTAAAGGCAGCTACATAGAAAGCAAACAGCAATTCCAAATTTTGTGCAGAGTGTGCAGTTTGCCCCACAACATCTGTGTAGAAGCGGATGTAAATTATAGTCTAATTTTGCATTCTGTAAATACATATGAGATAATGAAACGTATTCAGTATCTGATTTTGATGCAAGTAAGGTGCTCTTAATTTGTGATTCACATACTCAAAGCCAGTCAGTTTACAAGCAAAATAAATGATGTGATGATTTATGAGACCATGCTGAAAAATCCTGGCTGTTGGTGAATTGAGATAAATCCAAACACGTGTGCTGAACTCTCTACCATTCGTGTTGCATATTATCTGACATATCTGAAATAATGTACAACTGTGCATGCAACAAAGTAAACTGATTCACCTTGATACCGGAGAAACTGACGGAAGCCAAGCACAGAGAGATGGACACAGGTTTCTTCAGGAAGGAAGAGATTCTTTATTGGATCACCGATCGGGACTCAGAGGGACTAGCGTCACCAAAATACAGCAAAGTCTGAGTACTGAATACATAGAGTACATTCCTTATATAGCACTGTAGCTCCTCCCACAATTAACTACACCCACACATACCCTTAACCTATTTAATAAATAGAGTCTAAACTCATCCATCCGGTCTAACCACGTGGCTCATCTGATACAAAGGAGAGGGACGCGTAATTCCAGTTCTTACATTCCTGCACCTGGTCAGTACAGTGATAACAGTATCTTAGCTACGTGTTATTAACTAACTGATACTACAAACACATATACATACATATGCCTTGTGGCAATCTTAGCCTGCTAAACTTGTATTTTACTGGAATTACATCACATTCCCCCCTTTGATGCCTCTGATATTTCACAATTACTTGAGGCATCACTTAACCTTGGTTTGCATATACCTCAGGTTACCATGAACCAGACCAGACTTATCTTATGATGTGAATCTTTTAACACTCATCTTCCTGCATTGGTTCTCCTTGATCTAGAGCCTTATACTTATATATCGCCATTATCTGTGCAGCAGCCTTCCTCTCTGCTATACTTCCTATCAGGCTTTGCACAGACCTAACTACTAAGGGTATAAGACACGGTAGGAGTAGACACAACAGTAAAATCAGTAGGACTCCACCTACCACTGCCTTAAGCCCTCCAAACCACTCATACCAGCTACCAAACCAACTACTTGGATTGTACCCTTTCCATACCTGAGTAGGCACATGCACTAGTTTAACCATATGGCTAGTAAGCTCAGCTATTGCTTGCCCTTCGTCATCTATTTGAAGACAGCAATTGCTCAGGTTAAACTTCCCACATACACCTCCCTCTACTGCCAAAAGGTAATCCAAGGCTAATCTATTTTGGTACACTGCTGTCCTCATCCTGGTATTATGCTTCGCTAGAAGATTGAGTGCTTGTGAGGTCTCATTAGTAATAATCTCAACCACCGCCTGTAATCTTATAATACGGTTGAGCATATAAATTGGGGTTCTATAACCAAAGGTACCATCTTCTGCCCACGTGGCTGGCCCATAATAATCTATGATACGCTGGGGAGGCCATTCATTATCTTCCCAGGTGCCTATCTCTAAGGGTCCCCTTTTCTTCCTATGATTCACATCATACACTTTAACACCTAAAGTCTCACCTGTTTCAATCGGTAACAAGAAGAAGGATGGTTTGAGCATACCCAACACACATGCCCCTTCCCAGTCCTGTGGCAACTCCGAATAGGCTTTCTTACCACAGATCCAGTACAAATTTGCTGGGGCTCTCCAGGTAGATGTGATGGATAAATCAAACCACACATCCTTTAAACTGGCATATCTAGCAAACGGGTTAGATGGTTCTGAGACATTTGAAGCCGACCACCAAGTTGTATTTTTAGTATCATCATCATAAGCTTTTTGCCCTAGACAAGTTAATTCTCCTACAGAAGTATTATACATTATTCCTTTCCTTGCTATGCAAACATAACCTATGATGGAGGTCTTTAATCTCCACTCAGATTTACCTCTAACACTCAAATGATAATCGGCTTGTGTAGATATTAGTTGGTCAACTGCCTCAGAACCGGACATTACCTCCTTTGCTTCCCAAGGCCATTGGTCTCCCATGTTAGTACCTCCACACACATAGCAGTTGGTAACATTAAGACTACCGGCAATACTTTCAGCTAGGTCAATGAACAGGTTTTTAGCGTTATGGGGGATCTTATTATCTATACTCATCTCTTCATAAAAGGAATGGTATACTTGATGAGTCTGGGAGGATACCGTATCAGTCTCTATTCCTATAAACAATAATGTCCCAGGATCTAAACCCGTCCCGTATATCTGAAACCCAAATAAATTTCCATACTTATCTAGGAACTTGTCGGGGTTATTAATAAGTATATGGACTGGGTTGCATTCCATAGACTTACAAAAAGGGCGAGTCGGCAACTTAGTCACTATCATGTCTTTATCTACTGTCTGTCCCCAAGTCGCCCACCCCACACAAGACCAATATGGACAAAAGTTATAGTCTTTATTTGGGCATCTAGGACTCACATATTTATTTTTACTACTGGGACAAATATATTTATCATTAGACCCATACGTCCTCTCCCATCTAAGATCCCCACATACATTCCACGGTTTTCTACCACTTGATATCGCCTTACATGCATCAAATAGCAGAACACCCGAAGAATGTACGGATTCTAACACCGTCTTATTAATTAGGGTCCCCTGAGGATCTCCATTCCTGAGAGTCAACCAAATTGTACGAGGTTGATACTCTGGACTGAAGCACTTAGGTTCTCCTACTCCTAAATGGCACACACTATAGTCTATATTTAGGTATCTACATCTTGATACCTCTCCTTTACATTCGTATTGTGAATGCCAAATTAGGGTTTGGGAAATATGGTTACCTGTTCTCGTAGTCTTAATGCATACCTCACAGCTAGGAGTGTCGGTACCTCTACCTTCCTGAATATAAAAACACATATAAATAAACACAATCAAAAGCACATCTTTCGCCGTCATCCTCAGTCTTCGTCCGTGCGATGGAACCTCAGCTTCCAGGATGTGAGGGCTGCAGGGAATGGAGTTCTGCTCGTCTTCACAGGTGTCCCTTCGAGACTTTCCTGGCTTATACACTATGTGTTGGTAAGCGGACAGGCTTTATTATGGCCTTCTCACTCACACCTGTAACAATAAAATTTGTAATCCACAATAATTCCTCGTTACTCCGACTGAGTAGTGCGTTTCAACCGGATCTTGCAGGGATTCTCTGGATCTGCTGTAATTTGCCAAGAATCGACTGCTGCTGGTTTAACCCTGGAGTGATGTATCCACGGAGTTACTTCGGCTACTTTTATCGCTGTAGGGGTAGACAAAAGAACAACATAAGGACCTCTCCACTTGGGCCCTAACGGTACATTATTCCACTCTTTAATCCACACTTGGTCTCCTGGATGATAACTATGAACAGGGGGATAAATATTCACAGGTAATCTATCTTGTACCCATTTCTGTACCTCCTCCATAGTCTTACCCAACTCTACAACCTGCTGCCGGGTAATTCCTTCTCCCAACTGACTCAAGTCCCCCCTTAAGTTACCAAGTACGGGAGGTGGTCGCCCATACATGATTTCAAAAGGAGAGAGGCCCATCCTTCTGGTAGGGGTACTGCGGATTCGCAATAAAGCTATGGGTAAGAGAACGTTCCACTTAAGTTGGGTTTCCTGACACATTTTAGCCAACTGGTTCTTTATAGTTCTATTCATTCTCTCTACCTTACCAGAACTCTGGGGTCTATATGCAGTATGAAGCCTCCACTTTATACCAAGCATATGAGTCAGTTGTTGTAGGCACTGATGAACAAAAGCTGGACCATTGTCCGATCCTATAGAACAGGGTAGTCCATATCGGGGTATTATTTCTCGTAGCAGGAATCTTACAACTTCTCCTGCTTTCTCTGTACGAGTAGGACATGCTTCTACCCAGCCTGAATAGGTGCACACAATTACCAACAGGTAACGATGTCCACCCGATTTAGGCATTACTGTAAAGTCTATTTGTAGATCGGACATGGGGAGTCCCCCCATAAACTGGACTCCTGGTGGCTTTACTGGTCCTTGTCTTGCATTATTCTTAGCACACGTTACACATCTGCGTACAATGGCCTGAGTCAAGTTGGACAATCTTGGTATGTAGAAATGTTTCCTGAGAGATTCTTCAGTACTGTCTCTCCCAGAATGTGTCCCGTTGTGATAATTTTGGACAATTTCTACCGCTAGTGATGCTGGTATGACTATTCTTCCATCTTCTAGCTGATACCACTTGTTCTCCAAATACTTTCCCGGTTCAGTCTTTAACCACTCCTCTTCTTGAGCTGTATAAACTGGAGTCCATTGGGACAGTGGAGTTGGTATAAGAGCAGCTATATGCCCCACATACTCCTGTCTTCCTGATTCAGCAGCACGCTTAGCTGCACTATCTGCCATCCGATTTCCCTTGGTTACATCACCATCTCCTCTCAGATGCGCTCGACAATGTATGATACCGACTTCTTTCGGCTCCCACACTGCTTCCAATAGTTGTAGGATTTCAGCTGCGTACTTGATTTCTTTGCCTTCTGAATTCAGTAGTCCTCTTTCTTTATACAAAGCTCCGTGGGCATGAGTGGTTAAAAACGCATACTTAGAGTCCGTATAGATATTTACTCTTAAACCTTCAGCCAATTGTAACGCTCGTGTTAGTGCTATTAATTCTGCCTTTTGTGCTGATGTTCCTTTCGCCAGTGGCCGAGCTTCTATCACCTTGTCTATTGTTGTCACTGCATATCCTGCATAGCGGATCCCTTCTTTCACATAACTACTGCCGTCGGTGTAATATTGAACATCGGGGTTCTGGATGGGAAAATCACGAAGATCTGGTCTACTTGAAAATACTTCATCCATTACTTCCAAACAATCATGTTGACTTTCAGTAGGTTGCGGCAAAAGGGTAGCTGGATTTAAGGTGTTTACAGTCTCTAAATGCACTCTTGGGTTTTCACACAACATTGCTTGATACTTGGTCATACGGCTGTTACTAAACCAATGATTTCCTTTGTAATCCAACAACGTCTGTACTGCATGTGGGACTCGTACATAAAGTTCTTGACCCAGAGTGAGTTTATCGGCTTCAGCTACTAGCAGGGCGGCTGCAGCTACGGCTCTTAGACAAGGTGGAAGTCCGCTGGCCACTGCATCCAGTTGCTTAGACATGTAGGCAACAGGTCTTTGCCATGATCCCAAGTACTGTGTCAATACTCCCACAGCCATTCTTCTTTGCTCGTGTACATATAAGTAGAATGGTCGTGTGTGATCAGGTAGACCTAATGCTGGGGCACTCATCAAAGCCTTCTTCACATCTTCAAATGCCGTTTGCTGTTCTTGGGTCCATAAGAAGGGGTCGTGCTCTGTACCTTTGATGGCTGCGTACAGAGGTTTTGCCAGTATCGCATAGCTGGGAATCCATATCCTACAGAAGCCTGCTGCCCCCAAGAATTCTCGCACTTGTCTTCTATTCTTGGGTATTGGTATTTGGCAGACAGCTTCTTTTCTCTCTGGCCCCATAATCCTTTGACCTTCAGAGATATGGAATCCCAGATACTTGACAGTTGGCAAACACAACTGAGCCTTCTTCCTGGACACCTTGTATCCTGCCTTCCAGAGAATATGTAGTAGATCGTGCGTTGCTTGCTGACATTTTTCTTTTGTAACTGCTGCTATCAACAAGTCATCTACATATTGTAACAATACACATTCTCCTGGGATAGACTCGAAATCCAGTAGATCTTGACTTAGAGCTGAACCAAATAGGGTAGGTGAATTTTTAAACCCTTGGGGAAGTCTTGTCCAAGTCATTTGGCGTTTTGAGCCCGTTACAGCGTTCTCCCATTGGAAAGCGAAAATACATTGGCTTTCTGCGGCAATTCGGAGGCAAAAGAAGGCATCTTTGAGATCTAAGACTGTGAAGTAAGTAGCCCCGCCCGGAATTAAAGCAAGCAGGTTATATGGATTGGGTACAACTGGATGTATGCTAACAACCGCATCATTGACTGCTCTTAAGTCCTGTACAGGTCGATACTCATCTGTACCGGGCTTTTGAACAGGCAGCAATGGGGTGTTCCAGGGGGAAGTACAGAATTTTAGGATACCATACCGTATGAACTTATCCAGATAGGATTGGATGTTCTTCTTAGCCTTCTGCGGAATGTGATATTGTCTTAGGCTCACTGGATAAACCCCATGTTTCAGTTCAATTTTTATTGGTGGAATATTGCGGGCCAGTCCTGGTGGGTTGTTCTCTGCCCAAACTCCTGGTATGTTAAACAATGTCTCATCACTCCTAGGGTTTTGGCTAGTCAACACTGTATAAAGTCGCCACTCTTCTTCCTTTGGTACGGATAAAGTCATAATACCTGAAGGTCCATTAAACTTTAAGGATGTTGTTCCATTTGGTAGGAACGTAATCTGCGCTTGTAATTTTGATAGCATATCACGTCCCAGCAATTGGACTGGACATTCAGGCATATAAAGGAATTGGTGTTTTACTACGTGGCCTCCCAATGTACAGAGTCGACTTTTAAGAACCGGTTTTTCAGCACTTCTTCCAGTTGCTCCTATCACAGTAATAGTCCTTCCAGATGGAGGAGCAACTAGATTAGTCACCACTGAATGTTCAGCACCAGTGTCGATCATGAACGCACTCCTTTTCCCCCCTATTGATACATCGACCATAGGCTCCGCTCGACCAAGGGGGATGGAGCCCGGTCGGTATCAATAGTCCTCCATGACAGTGTCAGCCAATCCTACAAAGTCCCTACCTTCTCTATCGCGGGACCTTTGCGCTGCTGGAATATACCTGTCTTCCCTAACACTTCCTCTGTTCCCATTACTCCCTCTATAACCATTACTCCCTCCGGGGCCTCCTCTACCTCTCGCTCTACCTCTAAAGTTTCCGTAGCCTGCCCTGGGTTGGTCTCTCTCGTACTGCTCTCTTTGCGGACATTCGTTCCTCCAATGCCCTTCTTCCTTGCAATACGCGCATTGATCCCTACTCAAAGGCTCCCTACTCCATCTATTATTGCCTCTATCTGGGCCCCGTTTATCTACGCCTGCGATCGCTACCGCTAGCATATCAGCCTTTTTACGCATCTTGCGCTCTTCCTCTTTCTTACTTTCTGTATCCCTGTTCATATAGACCTTATTTGCTACCTCCATTAGTTGGGTGATGGACATACCTGCAAACCCTTCTAACTTTTGTAGCTTGCGCTTAATATCTCCGTATGCTTGGCTGACAAAGGCGGAGTTAACCATTCGGGAATTGTCTGCGTCTTCCGGATTAAAGGGGGTATACAAGCGGTATGCCTCCAATAATCGGTCATAAAAGACACTGGGCGCTTCATCGCTTTTCTGGATCACCTCAACTGTCTTCGACATGTTAATGGCTTTCTTTCCTCCGGCTTTCATGCCAGCAATTATAGCGTCTCTATAGGCTCTGAGTTGAACCATATCAGCACCATTTACGTTCCAATCGGGATCGGTGTTGGGATAGTGTGTCGCGGCCCATGCTGCTGGATTGGCTTGGTTCAAAGCACGGGCTCTATCCTCTAATGCTTTAATGGCTGCTTGATTTATTCTTGTCCTTTCCTCATTGTTAAATAAAGTCATTAGTAACTGCTGGCAATCAGCCCATGTCGGATTATGCGTCTGTACTATTGAGGTGAACAGATCAGTCATAGCTTGTGGTTTCTCAGTATACGAGGAATTATGGGTCTTCCAGTTTAAAAGATCGGTTGTGGTAAATGGGACATATACGAAGACTGGGTCAGCGTGTGCCATTTGACCTGCGGCATCGATATAAGCTGACCCGGGATTCAGACGAAGAGGCATCTGATAGTGCTTTAATTGTTGGGCACCAGTCAACTGTCGGGTTTGGATGGGGCTACGTAGAGAGGCGTCAGTCATGGGTTCCGGTCGGGGAGAGATAGGGTATGGGGATGTGGGAGGTCGGTTTTGGGAAAAGGTCGTAAATAAAACACTTCGAGCCGAGCTAGATGAAGCTTGACCGGAAGTCTGAAGTGGCGCCAAATCAGGATATTCGTTTCTAATGGGGGTGGATTCTGGTTCCGGAAGGGGAGATTTAGTACGAGGGGGGGTGGATCCTGTACTGGAGGAGGAAGCGGAAGTGGATGAGGGTAATGAGGGGAGGGGTGCAGGACTTCCTGCGTTTGCGTCACTTCTTCTTAACGGAAAGTAAGGGGGCGGCAAAGGGATCTCGGACTCAGGGGGCGTGTCCAAAATGGGCCTAACACCAGTCCTAGTGGACGAGCAAGTCCTAGCTACCATGAGGCGACACTGCTCCTCGTGGCATGTCTGGAGCCATTTTGGCGAGTCATTTACGGCCTGTCTCCAACAGTCAATATAAGGAAACTGGCCGTAAAGTTCAGGCCTACCCGATACAGCCACGTGTAAGCGCTGTACCAGAGTTGGATCCAAACTGCCACGTGGCGGCCATGCCGCAACCAAAGTAGGCCACTCCCTAGTACACAAAGTGACCAAACGTACAGGAGACATCTTTACCCCAAAATCACAAACTTTGAATCCCTTTTTAAAATTCTTAACCATACATCCTAAGGGATCCGGAATCGTTGACTGCGACGCACCCATACTTAACAATGGAACGTCGTCGACAACGAATACTATACACGCGTACTATTCAACAGTCACACCCGTTTCCTCTGGCAACAGCACCACGTGGTACGGTTACCAAGTGAAACGTACACAATAACAATAAACACTCAGGGAATTCCCGTACACACACAGCTGTTACACCAGTCACTATATAATCAATATTATGCCCTTTGGCGTAACTATACAGTCACCCACGCTATAATTCTCTATATACGAATTACCCGTCTATAACACACCCCAGTAACATCGTCTTTTACAAATAGCGGTTACAGTACGGTTAGCATAGGTCAAAGCACAAGTTAAGGTCACAATACAATTATTAGTGGTTATGGTGTTAAACATGCAATGGACGACAATGATTAGTACTTATTATATAATGTCAGTAAATATACAGGGTTATGGTACCGTGCACTATAATACAGCAACACACTATTAACACTCTCGCTAGACGGCTGAGCTCGCGCTATCTAACAAGATATACACTTTACTAAAACAATCGTTAACACATTTACAATTCCCAACTAAACTATTGGCCAGTACCTTGAATGGACTACCTAAAACTATATACACCCGTTTTGGTTAGCCACACTGCCCAATCACCACATATATAGCGAGCTAGAGAACCGAATTTACACAGGCGCCTCTTAGTCGCACTATCAAAAGTCTAGTGGGTTCCAAATTTACACGCCTTCCCACTTAGCCCAGATAGGATGAGAACTAGCGAACCGAATTTACACAGGCGCCGCTTAGTCTCCCGGTCCCTCCGACCTAGCGAACGTAATATACACCCTAGAACGCTAGTCTAGACAAGACACCGGTGTCCGGCTAGGGCTATTTACACCAGGACCCCGCCTGACTAACCAAATCAAACGGTCTGACTAAAGAGCGTTCGATCGAGCGGTGCGCCTTCGCTCCTTCCCTCCGACAGAGGGGGCAGATACACAGATTCAAAACCCCTTTGGGCCTACCGCACAATCGGTATACCCCTAGTGGGTCCTGCCGTCTAAAACAGCAGTTGTCTTACCTCCTCGTTCCTGAACCTGAGTTCACACTCATCGACAGGGACACCCCAGCACTTCTCACGTAGAGGCCGATGATCTCCTGGACAACAGACCAGTGGCGCCGAGACGAAGGGAGGTCCACGCAGAAGTTCAGGGGTGCAGCCGTAGAGAACGTGGGCAAAGATAGACCGTCTCACGCCTCTGCCTCTCAGCTACCGTTGAACGATGAGCTTCCCGGCCAATGCACCAAATGATACCGGAGAAACTGACGGAAGCCAAGCACAGAGAGATGGACACAGGTTTCTTCAGGAAGGAAGAGATTCTTTATTGGATCACCGATCGGGACTCAGAGGGACTAGCGTCACCAAAATACAGCAAAGTCTGAGTACTGAATACATAGAGTACATTCCTTATATAGCACTGTAGCTCCTCCCACAATTAACTACACCCACACATACCCTTAACCTATTTAATAAATAGAGTCTAAACTCATCCATCCGGTCTAACCACGTGGCTCATCTGATACAAAGGAGAGGGACGCGTAATTCCAGTTCTTACATTCCTGCACCTGGTCAGTACAGTGATAACAGTATCTTAGCTACGTGTTATTAACTAACTGATACTACAAACACATATACATACATATGCCTTGTGGCAATCTTAGCCTGCTAAACTTGTATTTTACTGGAATTACATCACAACCTAATGAACTAAACTTTTAAAGCTAACCAATTAAAGAACGGAAAATATGCTCCACTTTAAATATCTCTCCTATGCTTCAAATCATCTTATAATTTCCAGGATATGACTGAGATGTCTCACCCAAAGCGCTTATTACTTTCAGAGTTAGCATTCAGAATACTTTCCAAGAGTTTGAGAGTTTTAAGTAGTTTCATTCATGAAAATATACAAATGAAACTGCTCAGCAAGCTATTGAGTCTCCTGAGTGTAGTCTAGACTTTTCCAAAATTCTATTCAAGTCCTGCGACATTCGGCAATGTTGCATCTCGGTTTGGTCAGAATTTGGTAGTGAAACCGAAATTTAGCTGGACCGGTCACCTCAGTGTCACAAGGGTTAATCATGATGTGGCGGCTGGCCAGTGATTGCTAACCTGCTGCCGCATTGAAAAAGTTATTACAAATTTGAACAAGCCTATTGGGGTCAATATGACCCCCACATTAGTATAATGAAGGTTTTGTATCCCCCCCATTCCTAAGAATTCCTAAGAAACTGTTAAATATAAAAAAGATCCGATTCACAAAAAAAGTGACAAAAATATAAAAATCGCAATGCATAAAAAAATAACTCTTCTTTATCAACAGACGATATTACAGGGCCTCAGCTGTGATTTTACCGTGCCCCTACTCGGCAGTACCCATCGAGTGGCCCTAAGTGCATGGGCCACCTGATGAGCCCCTCTAGCATGCGGGCTGTGGTGTAATGCACCGGTTGCCCTGGCAGTAGTTCCACCACTATGTGTGTGGTTTTTTTTTCCATTTGAAATTATTTTTTATTTCTTTTTTGCATAAAGGTAGGGATTGGGGTACAGAAACAGAAAAAAGGGGGGGGGGGAAGGGGGTCATTGATGGAACAATGCATTGTGAATATGTTCGGGTACAGTTAAGTACAATTGGGTACAATTGGTCACAAGTAAGTACAATTGAGTGGTATAACATTATTCGTAGAGGCAGAGATTATAGTGGATTGCTACCGTTTGGTACGTTGGCCGTTTACCATCCCTATGGTTCCCAGACAACAAAGGAACAGGGCATGGGTGACCCACCTTCGGTACCCAGCCAGTGGGGTCAGAGGTTGGCTTACACCATTAACTTGAAATACATTAAAATTACAGTGTTCACAAGGTGCCCGATCTCCATGTGCTCCAGAGTTCCCAAGCTTTTTCATATCGATAGAGTGATGTAAAGGCTGTCTCGTAGATCCATTGTTTAGGCAGATCTGCAAGTAGGGCCTCTGTTTTGGGAGGACTAGGGGACTTCAATTTTCTGGCTATTAATTGTTGTGCCGTCAGAATGATATGTATAATAATTTTTTGTTTGCATAGGGGTATTTCTGTGAGTTTGTCTAACAGTAAGTATGTTTTCGGATGGAAGGGAAGAACACTTTTCGTTTTGCGTTGAACTAGGTTATGGACTTCTGTCCAGTAGTGACACTTCAACCACATATGGTACATTGTGCCCTCGATTCTACTGCATCTCCAACAATCTGGGGAGGAAGATGGGAATATTTTGTGCAGTCTGGTTGGTACTAGGTACCATCTGTAGAGTATTTTCCGGTGCTGCTCTAGGTGGGAGAAAGACCGGAGTAGATTAAGTGGGTTGGATATTAGGGTATCCCATTTTTTGGGTGTCATCGTACATTGAAAATCTGTTTCCCATTGTTTTGCATATTTAGAAGTGGAGAAGTTGGCATGATTGGTTATTAGGGTGAGGCACATGGAGATTGGTTTACATTAAGGTACAAGTTTCCCGTTTATACACATTTGTTCCCTAACCGTGAGGGATGTGTCAAGGGTTGGGTTTTATTTCTGTGTTTTGGCTAAGAAGAATTTCAGTTGCAGGTAGGAGTAGAGTGAGGACCATGGGAGGGAATATTTATCAGTGAGGTCTGGGTAGTCTGACAGTCTGTCAAATTCAAACAAGTGATAGAGGTGTGTAGCACCATTTGAATGCCATGGGATGTGGTAAAATGTGGGAAGCATGTTAGGAATGTCATGCCCTCGCATTAAGACCCTTTGAAGCAAAATCCATTGTGGCTTGGTCGTTGAAAGGATATAGGGTATGGCGGTAGCTAATATAGCCGCTTGGTAGTAGGCCTGTATGTCGGGGAGAGCAAGTCCTCCCAGTTTTTTGGGAGCCTGTAGCAATTTAAGAGGTACTCGTGCTTTACCTCCTGCCCACACAAACCTTCCAATATCCTTCTGGATCACCTTAAAATAGGTAGGGGGTAGACGGAGCGGGAGGGTGAGGAACAGGTATAGCAGTCTGGGGAGTATGGACATCTTAAATGATACTATGTGGTCAATCCAAGTTAAGTCCATCGGAACCCATCCTTTCATTAACTGGTTACATTTGTTCCAAACTGTAATATAGTTTGCTGCTATGAGATTCGTGGGTGATTTTGTAATTGTCAACCCTAGCTATTTTATGGAATCTGTACTCCAATCAAATCGGTATGTAGAAGTAGGCGTGTTGAGGAGGGGGGCGGAATGCCTATTGGCATGGCCTGGGTTTTGGCAGCATTAACCGAGTAGTATGATACTCTTCAATATGTTTGAATCAATTGCTACAGAGCGGGGAGGCAATCTTTCGGGTTTGTGATATATAGTAATACATCATCCACAAACGCGCTGATTTTGATCTGCTTGTCACCCATCTGTACTCCTGTAATGTTCGGGTCATGCCTAATAAGGTGTAGTAAAAGTTTCAGTACGAGTACGTAGAGGAGTGGGGACAGGGGGCGCCCCTGCCTAATTCCGTTAGTAATTCGGAATGCAGGAGACAGGAATCCTGACTGAATCACTTGCGCTGAGGGTTAAGAGTACCGCGCATATATTTGTTGAATGACTAGGGACTGTGTCCCTAGTGTCTCCATGTTCCAATGTCTCAGTGTCTCCCAATGTCTTAATGTTTCCTAGTGTCTCCCAATGTCTTAATGTTTCCTAGTGTCTCCATGTCTACCTGCTGCCTTTCCCCCCATCCTTCACTTACCTGAGCTGTAGTCTGTCTCTGCAGGCTGGGAGCTGCTGACTGGACTCTCTGTGCTGTGTAGCTGCTCCCCCGCGGATCAGTGAGTAGAAAGAGGCAGGGATATGCTGTAACTTCCTATCCTTGTCTCTCTCCACACACAGTGACCCCTACTGGCCGGTGCTGGTATTTCAGAGTAATCGTTTATACTGAGAATAATATCTGCATTTGTATTGCCGGTATTACTGCAATACCAGCACGGCCAGGCAGCCTCAAATACCATCTGTGCCGGTAAAATGCCAGTCAGGTGGAAAACCTAAGAGTAGTGTGTAAATCCGGCGCTGGTAACTGGCCCTGGTGTCGGCAGATAAGAACCATTCGGTCCATCTAGTCTGCCCAAAACAGATGGGCCAAAACATGAATCATTTCATTTCATTTATTTTGTTTCTACCATGCAATATAGTAAGGCCTCATGATTTGCTTTGCAAATTCTTCATGCAAATGCTCATATGCTTTTACCTTCATGTTCATTTTTTTTAATTTCAAATTGATAATATGTCTTTTATAAATTAACCACACAGTAGCTCAAATTTAAAATTGATCATAACTCCCTTTTACAACTTTTTTTTTTTAAAGCTCTGTAGGTATCATTATACATACAGGGTGTTATATTGAAAAAAATACTCTTTCTATCCTTTAACATACTTAACTACATCGATTTAATGATGAGATCCTTCTGCTGCTTAAAGTGGCCCTGTTAAATTTTTTCTATCACTTTTCCTTTCCTAATGCCCCTTGTATATTTCTGATTAAATTCCCCTTGCCACTTGCCTTTATTTTAAATTATTATGTTTTTTTCTGTGCGCCGGGTCTCAATATCGGGGCACAGCCTTTTTTGTTCTCCTCTGTCCATGATGTCTGCAGTTTGCCCTTCTGCGTGATTGATTTACTGATGTACTGTGGGTAAATGTAATTTTATGTCAAGACAGGAGGCTTCATATTTGCTTATCTTTCTTTACTGTAACTCCCAGCAGCAAAGAAACAGTTAACAGTAAGTAAAAATTTAACCAATCAGAGTGCACAACAGAGTATGTCCAGCTATCAGGCTCCTCCCAGCTCCTCTTTCTTTGCTGCTAGCCTCCCAGGTGAGTCTATTCCAATAACAGCATGTAATCAATTTCTAAATATATATATATTAACAATGGTCTAATTTATTTCCATTTAAAATTATATTGCTTTATAGCTCATTCCGTGTAAGTAGTCAATAGTACTTTACATGTAATGCCAAAACTGTCACTTTAATTACACTATCGCCGTCTGCAGCTCCTGTCACATCCGAAACACATCGGATTACTGACAGGAGCCACGTCGGTAACCTGATCGCAGCTTCTGGCTGGCTGCCATATTCGGGCGGTAACACCGCCGGTATTGCCGCATTTGTTTCCCTTACCGTCACCATAGCGACGGGTCCGTCCTTCCGCGGCCATCTCCTTCCCTCTGCATTGCGCGGGCTTTTTCCCGCGCTTCCTCTCCGACCATCACGTCAGTTGCAACAGGGTGATGTTCAAACGGCTCTCCGGCGCCGCCTTCTGGTTGTCAGGTAAGTTGCATTTCAAACAAACTTACATGTTATGTATACACCGAATTAAACAGCACTTAGCTGTTACATTTCTTTTTATTAAAGTGCCTTCACTTTGTTTTATTTTCAGATTGCCATTGAAATCTAAAATCCTTGCATAAGAGGGTGACCCCCTCTATTCTAAATAATATTGTCTCAAGAGGGTGACCCCCTCTATACTATATTTGTCTGCCTCATTATAGAGGGTGACCCCCTCTGAAAAGAATATTAATATTGCCTCAAACTTACTGAGGGTGACCCCCTCTACTTCATAAACCATTTTTTGCCTCCAAAAGGGTGACCCCCTTATTAATCTATACCGCATGTTATTTGTGGGTGACTCCACGCTCAATTGGTGACTGACACCACTCTTGATACAACGCTTTGCGTTACTTTACCGAAAACAAGTCCACCGCCTATTGAATTATTTATTATATTAAAAAAAAAAAAAAAAAAAAAAAAATACATTTCTTAGTGGTGACCCCACTTTACCAACTATGTCCGATCTACCTGAACCCGCAGTCCCTGCGGAGCTCAAAGCTTGGCTATATAACGCCATTGCGGACTCTATTCCAAAAGCCTTAGCAGCTATCCACGATCAGTCAAAATCTACCTCTAGAGCTCCTTTTGTGCATTTGTCAGACTCTGAAGAGTCAAAAAGCTCAGACCATGAGGAAAACCCCCGCAAACGCCCCTGGAAGGGCGATAGTGCTACCGCCGGTAAAGGCAAAGCACCGGCTAAGACGCCTAAATTATCCATTCCAGAAAATAACCCCAACTATAACCGGGATCCATTAGAGGGTTCCACCTCCAACCTGCAACTTCAAGTCATTGACGAATACTGTGCAGGGTATTCAGACGAGGATTTTCCCTCTCACGAACTAAATGAACCCCCCTCTGACTCTAACCCCATTTCGGAGGAGGTCTTACTAGATACCCTTGGCCGTCCCCTGTTCGACCCTAGGTACATCAAACACCCACGGTCGACTGAGTGGACCCCCCCAGACCACATCGCTAAATTCTGCAGGATGTGGCTACGGAAACCTTTGGAAAAGGAAGTGAGAGCTAAGCTAAAAGCAGAATGCCCACGACCTTTTATCCCAGACAAGGTAGCTGTTACCCCAGAATTTGACCCCTTGCTGGTCACCTTTCTATACAAATCCGGGAAAGATCCCCGTAAGGGTTTGGAACAAGGCCTGAAGGCAACTCAGGACAAGATATTGGATATAGCGGGACCGCTTATCCAAATATTCAGCATTGCGGATGAGGCTTTGGCAGGTGGCACTTTAGATGCGCACATGGTGCGTGAATGGGCACAAAGGGCATTATGCCTACTTGGCAATGCCAACGTAGCAATGTCAACCGAAAGGCGGAAAGCCGCCCTATACAAAATTGACTCAAAGCTCGCCGAACTCGGCACTAAAGAGCTTGGCCCTGAGGCAAAAGGCATGCTTTTTGGAGACAAATTTATTAAGGAGTTGAGCAAACACGTTGCGGTGTTTACAACGCTTACCAAAGCGCAATCCTCCTTACGCAAGGTGTTTAGGACCCAACGTTTTTCTGGGAGAGCCAGCCATTACAGAGGCCGGTCGGCTGGCAGAGCTGCCTTCACGGGCTACAGGCCTCGACCTTCCGAACACTGGAACTCGGGCAATACCCGTTTCCATCACAGATCCTTCTTCCCATCTCGTGGCTCTATTAGAGGACGTGGATCCGCTTCCCTCCGCGGTCGCACTCCTACAGGTAATGGACTCTCATTTTTCTCATATACCTATAGCAGGTCGATTAACCCATTTTTCCCAACAGTGGTCTCGACTCACACAAGACCCGTGGATCCTACAGACCGTGTCTGGCTTCCACCTAGAGTTCACAGAGAACCCAGTTCAAGTTGCTTTACCTACCCCCCTCAAAATGTCTCAAATAGACGACATGTCCCTTCAGGTCGAGCTCGACGACCTTATCACCAAGGGTGCCATCGAACAAGCACCCAGCCCACGATGTTTCGTGAGCAACATGTTTCTGGTCAAGAAAAAGTCGGGCGAGTTCCGACCAGTCATCAATTTAAGAGAACTGAACAAATTCATCAAATACAGACATTTCAAGATGGAGGGCATCCATCTACTACGGGACCTCCTCTGCGAGGGAGACTGGTTCTCCCGCTTCGACCTCAAGGATGCATACCTCACAGTACCAATCACACCAGAACACCGCACCTTCCTCCAATTCCATTGGCGCAAAACACTATGGCAGTTCACCTGTCTCCCCTTCGGACTGTGCTCCGCACCTTGGTGTTTCACCAAACTAATGAAACCGGTGATGGCACTACTCCGTTCACAAGGGATTCGGTCCATCATATACTTGGACGATATCCTCCTTATGGCTCAAGACGAGGAGACTCTACGTCTCCATACAGATATGACTTCGGCTCTCCTCCAGAATTTGGGTTTTGTCATCAACCTTCAAAAATCTTCTCTAACGCCGTCTCAGACAGTCCAGTTTCTGGCATTTCAGATAGATTCGATTCAGGCAGTCCTCCAACTTCCTACCACAAAAATCAAAACCATAAAAAAGGACATCCGGAGACTTCTGGTTTCACCATATCTCCGACTCAGGGATTTAGCCCGCACAATAGGACTACTCTCCGCTTCAATCCAGGCAATATTTCCAGCCCCACTTCACTATCGGGCAATGCAACGTTTGAAAACACACTACTTACGTCGTTCAACATCTTACGAACAACAGATTTTTCTCACAGACGAAGTACAATTGGAACTCCACTGGTGGCTTCAACATATGGAAGCCTGGAATGGAAGGGCTATCTTCGGCCGACAACCGGATTTCATTCTGGAGTCAGACGCCAGCCTCCTCGGATGGGGTGCCACTTGCTCGGAACATTCTACCGGAGGCCTCTGGTCCCCATCAGAACAGGCACTACACATCAATTGCCTCGAGCTAATTGCTGGTTCTTTCGCAATCCGCAGTTTCGCCAAGGAAGCTTACAACTGCAGCCTTGTCCTGAGGATGGACAATGTCTCAGCAGTACGATACGTGAACCGCCTAGGTGGCTCCCGATCAAAGATGCTATCGGATTTGACAAAGGAATTGTACCAATTCTGCCTCAACAGGAACATCTCCCTTCGTGCAGAATACCTCCCAGGCTCCGACAATCTTGTGGCAGACTGGTTCTCCCGCCACTGGAGGGATTCCAGCGACTGGCAACTAGATCCACAAATTTTCCTTCAACTACAAGCTCTGAGAGGACCACTCAACCTGGACCTGTTTGCATCTCGCCTGAACCGTCAGACGGACGCATTCTTCAGCTGGCTTCCAGACCCAGCGTGCCTGGCAGTGGATGCCTTCCTCCAACCGTGGCCAAAATCCGGGGCATATGCCTTTCCCCCGTTCTCCATGATCCCACGCACGGTACAATACCTCAGAACACAGGGCGTCATGATAACACTGGTGACCCCACTGTGGCGAACCCAACCATGGTTCCCCTACCTACTGGAGATGTCAGTGGACTACCCCCTACTCCTACCCGTCTCCTACAACCTCCTCAGGGACCCTTCAGGCAACTTCCATCCACTAGCACTACAAGGCCACCTCCAGTTGGTGGCCAGGACCATTTCAGGGGATCCTGGAACGTCTCTGGCCTTTCGACTGCTGCTCGAGGACTTCTCTGGGACTCTTGGGCCCCAGGAACAAGACGCTCTTATCTCTCAGCGTGGCAACGTTGGAATAGCTGGTGTTTGGAGAGGGACGTCGATCCCTTTTCAGCCTCTTTGATTAACATCATGAACTTTCTGGCATCACTCTTCGAACAGGGTAAGTCTTATCGGTCAATTAATGTTTTCCGTTCCGCCATTTCGGCAGCTCATACTCCTGTTGACAACTCCACGGTTGGCAAACACCCCTCCATATGTAGACTCTTGCGGGGCATCCGACTGGCGAGACCCCCGGCTCCCAAATACAATCAATTTTGGGATGTTGCTATTGTGCTCTCCTTCTTAGAGACTTGGCCCTCTAATGAAGAGCTCTCTCTCCGACAACTGTCGGCCAAATTGGCACTGCTGCTCTGTCTGGTGTCTTTTAGAAGAGTTTCAGACATCAGAGCATTTGACGTCCATGCCGTTGATTTTACCCCTGAGGGAGTACACTTCTCCATTACCCGGCGCACCAAAACGAACTCATCTACGGTAAATTACCCCTACTTCCACGACAAACCCACGCTCTGCGTAGCTAGCTGCGTCCGACACTACATCCTTCGCACTACTGACCTTAGACCACAAACAGGCCCCCTACTGGTGTCCTATGTTCGACCTCACAAACCAGTGTCATGCCCCACGATTGCTCGTTGGATCAAGTGGCTACTGTCCCTAGCAGGCATCGACCCATGTTTCGGTGCTCACTCAGTGAGAGGCGCGGCTGCCTCTTCTGCATTTACGTCCGGAGGCTCCCTAACGGAGATCCTCACATCCGCAGATTGGTCCAGAGAATCCACTTTCAGAACATTCTATTTCAGACAATGCCCTCATGTATCCAATTCCATCTTATCATCGCTTTAAAACAGCAAATATGAAGCCTCCTGTCTTGACATAAAATTCGGGATTATTCTAGCTTTAGTGACCGAATAATCTAAATTTTATTAAAGACAGGAGGCGAATATTTTCCCGCCCACTGGAATACGCGCCCAACCCATCTAGGTAGGTATTACACAACACCTTTACTTCACACACCAATTATTTTACGTAATCAAGGTGCCAGACTACTCTTTACAACTACACTTACAGATCATACCCACAGTCACTAAACATAACTGAAGACTTGTCAGAATATTTGGTGTACTCTTTGGTTGGAAACATGTCATTTAAAGTAATTAAGTAATTTTCTCTTACCCAAGAAACCATACTTTCACGACCTCTCTCTCTTTTTTCCTAGTGTGAAAACCCTTCACTATCCTCCCAAGGAATTACCTACATTCTTCAAAATCGTTTACATGGTTGACTTCACTTTGAACTGTTCATCGTTCTCCTGTTATATTTACATGGTTGATTCTACGGCTGCATCAAGAAAGAGGAGCTGGGAGGAGCCTGATAGCTGGACATACTCTGTTGTGCACTCTGATTGGTTAAATTTTTACTTACTGTTAACTGTTTCTTTGCTGCTGGGAGTTACAGTAAAGAAAGATAAGCAAATATTCGCCTCCTGTCTTTAATAAAATTTAGATTATTCGGTCACTAAAGCTAGAATAATCCCGAATTTTACCTCAGACAGGAGGCTCATATTATGCATGATATTTCTTTACTAAACTCTAGCAGCAAAGAAAATCCAATAATGTTTGAATGAAATAACAGAGAAAAAAATGTTTGTATACAATCTATATTTTTTGATGCCTTGCTTTAAGCTTTGCCTATCATTCTACCATTCCTACTCACCCACACCTCTATCATTCCTACTCCCAACACCTCTATCAGTCTACTATTCCTACTCACCCACACCTCTATCATTCCTACTCCCCACACCTCTATCAGTCTACCATTCCTACTCACCCACACCTCTATCACTCTACCATCCCTTCTCCCCACACCTCTATTAGTCTACCATTCCTACTCCCCAAACCTCTATCATTCTATCATTCCTACTCGCCACACCTCTATCAGTCTACCATTCCAACTCCCCACACCTCTATCAGTCTACCATTCCTATTCCCCACATCTCTATCATTCTACTATTCCTGCTCTCCACACTCTATCATTCTACCATTCCTGCTCCCAACATCTCTATCATTCTATCATTCCTACTCCCCACACCTCTATCAGTCTACCATTCCTACTCCCCACACCTCTATCATTCTACCATTCCTACTCCCCACACCTCTATCAGTCTACCATTCCTACTCCCCACACCTCTATCAGTCTACCATTCCAACTCCCCACACCTCTATCAGTCTACCATTCCTATTCCCCACATCTCTATCATTCTACCATTCCTGCTCCCACACCTCTATCATTCTACCATTCCTACTCACCCACACCTCTATCAGTCTACCATTACTACTCCCCACAACTCTATCAGTCTACTATTCCTATTCCCCACACCTCTATCATTCTACCATTCCTGCTCCCCAAACCTCTACCACTCTACCATTCCTACTCACCCACACCTCTATCAGTCTACCATTCCTACTCCCCACACCTCTATCATTCTACCATTCCTGCTCCCACACCTCTATCGTACTACCATTCCTACTCCCCACACCTCTATCAGTCTACCATTCCTGCTCTCCACACCTCTATCATTCTACCATTCCTGCTCCCCACACCTCTATCATTCTACCATTCCTGCTCCCCACACCTCTATCATTCTGCCATTCCTACACACCCACACCCCTATCAGTCTACCATTCCTACTCCCCACACCTCTATCATTCTACCATTCCTGCTCCCACACCTCTATCGTACTACCATTCCTACTCCCCACACCTCTATCATTCTACCATTCCTGCTCCCACACCTCTATCGTACTACCATTCCTACTCCCCACACCTCTATCAGTCTACCATTCCTATTCCCCACACCTCTATCATTCTACCATTGCTACTCACCCACCATTCCTACTCACCCACATCTTTATCACTCTACCATTCCTACTCCCCACACCACTATCAGTCTACCATTCCTGCTCCCCACACCCCTATCATTCTACTATTCCTATTCCCCACAACTCTATCAGTCTACCATTCCTCTTCCCTACACCTCTATCATTCTACCATTCCTGCTCCCCACACCTCTATCATTCTGCCAGTCCTACTCACCCACACCTCTATCATTCTACCATTCCTACTCCCCACACTTCTATCATTCTACCATTCCTATTCCCCACACCTCTATCATTCTACCATTCCCACTACCCACACCTCTATCATTCTACTATTCCTACTCACCCATACCTTTATTATTCTACCATTCCTATTCCCCACACCTCTATCATTCTACCATTCCTGCTCCCCACACCTCTATCAGTCTACCATTCCTCTTCCCTACACCTCTATCATTCTTCCATTCCCGCTCCCCACACCTCTGTCATTCTGCCATTCCTACTCACCCACACCTCTATCAGTCTACCATTCCTATTCCCCCCCACCTCTATCATTCTAGCATTCCTACTCGCTAACACCTATCATTCTACAATTCCTACTTACCCACAACTCTACTTTTCCTACTCCCCACTCCTCTACCATTCTACCATTCCTACTCAACCACACCCCTATCAGTCTTACATTCCTATTCCCCACACCTCTATTATTCTACCATTCCTGCTCCCCACACCTCTATCATTCTATCATTCCTTCTCGCCAACACCTCCATCATTCTATCATCCTACCATTCCAACTTCCCACACCTCTATTATTCTAGCATTCCTACTTGCCAACATCTCTATCATTCTACCATTCCTACTCCCCACACCGCTATCAGTCTACCATTTCTGCTCCCCACACCTCTATCATTCTACCATTCCTATTCCCCACACCTCTATCATTCTACCATTCCTGCTCCCCACACCTCTATCAGTCTACAATTCCTCTTCCCTACACCTCTATCATTCTACCATTCCTATTCCCCACACCTCTATCATTCTACCATTCCTGCTCCCCACACCTCTATCAGTCTACAATTCCTCTTCCCTACACCTCTATCATTCTTCCATTTCTGCTCCCCACACCTCTATCATTCTGCCATTCCTACTCACCCACACCTCTATCATTCTACCATTCCTGCTCCCACACCTCTATCATTTTACCATTCCTGCTCCCACACCTCTATCGTATTACCATTCCTACTCCCCACACCTCTATCAGTCTACCATTCCGATTCCCCACACCTCTATCATTCTACCATTCCCGCTACCCACACCTCTATTTTTCTACCATTCCTACTCACCCACACCTTTATCAGTCTACCATTCCCGCTACCCACACTCTATCATTCTACCATTCCTGCTCACAACATCTCTATCATTCTATCATTCCTACTCCCCACACCTCTATCATTCTACCATTCCTGCTCCCCACATCTCTATTAGTCTACCATTCCTCTTCCCTACACCTCTATGATTCTTCTATTCCTGCTCCCCACACCTCCATCATTCTAGCATTCCTACTCACTAACACCTCTATCATTCTACAATTCCTACTTACCCACAACTCTACTATTCCTACTCCCCACTCCTCTACCATTCTACAATTCCTACTTACCCACAACTCTACTATTCCTACTCCCCACTCCTCTACCATTCTTACTCACCCACACCTCTATCTTTCTACCATTCCTACTCACCCACACCCCTATCAGTCTTACATTCCTATTCCCCACACCTCTATTATTCTACCATTCCTGCTCCCCACACCCCTATCAGTCTTACATTCCTATTCCCCACACCTCTATTATTCTATCATTCCTACTCGCCAACACCTCCATCATTCTATCATCCTACCATTCCAACTCCCCACACCTCTATCATTCTACCATTCCTACTCGCCAACACCTCTATCATTCTACCATTCCTACTCACCCACACCTTTATCATTCTAGCATTCCTACTCGCCAACACCTCTATCATTCTACAACTCCTACTCCCCACACCTTTATCATTCTACAATTTCTACTCCCCCACACCTCTATCATTCTACCATTCCTGACTGCTATACATAAGAAAAAGTAGTACTATTTCTACTCACCCACACCTCTATCATTCTACCATTCCTATTCCCCACACCTCTATCATTCTACCATTCCTGCTCCCCACACCTCTATCAGTCTACAATTCCTCTTCCCTACACCTCTATCATTCTTCCATTTCTGCTCCCCACACCTCTATCATTCTGCCATTCCTACTCACCCACACCTCTATCAGTCTACCATTCCTACTCCCCACACCTCTATCATTCTACCATTCCTGCTCCCACACCTCTATCATTTTACCATTCCTGCTCCCACACCTCTATCGTATTACCATTCCTACTCCCCACACCTCTATCAGTCTACCATTCCGATTCCCCACACCTCTATCATTCTACCATTCCCGCTACCCACACCTCTATTTTTCTACCATTCCTACTCACCCACACCTTTATCAGTCTACCATTCCCGCTACCCACACTCTATCATTCTACCATTCCTGCTCACAACATCTCTATCATTCTATCATTCCTACTCCCCACACCTCTATCATTCTACCATTCCTGCTCCCCACATCTCTATTAGTCTACCATTCCTCTTCCCTACACCTCTATCATTCTTCTATTCCTGCTCCCCACACCTCCATCATTCTAGCATTCCTACTCACTAACACCTCTATCATTCTACAATTCCTACTTACCCACAACTCTACTATTCCTACTCCCCACTCCTCTACCATTCTACAATTCCTACTTACCCACAACTCTACTATTCCTACTCCCCACTCCTCTACCATTCCTACTCACCCACACCCCTATCAGTCTTACATTCCTATTCCCCACACCTCTATTATTCTACCATTCCTGCCCCCCACACCCCTATCAGTCTTACATTCCTATTCCCCACACCTCTATTATTCTATCATTCCTACTCGCCAACACCTCCATCATTCTATCATCCTACCATTCCAACTCCCCACACCTCTATCATTCTACCATTCCTACTCGCCAACACCTCTATCATTCTACCATTCCTACTCACCCACACCTTTATCATTCTAGCATTCCTACTCGCCAACACCTCTATCATTCTACAACTCCTACTCCCCACACCTTTATCATTCTACAATTTCTACTCCCCCACACCTCTATCATTCTACCATTCCTGACTGCTATACATAAGAAAAAGTAGTACTATTTCTACTCACCCACACCTCTATCATTCTACCATTCCTACTCCCCCACACCTCTATCATTCTACCATTCCTATTCCCCACACCTCTATCATTCTACAATTCCTACTCACCCACACCTCTAGCATTCTAGCATTCCTACTCGCAACACCTCTATCATTCTACAACTCCTACTCCCCACACCTTTATCATTCTACAATTTCTACTCATCCACAACTCTATTATTCTACTATTTCTACTCACTCACAACTCTATCATTTTTCCATTCCTACTCCCCACATCTTTGTCATTCTACCATTCCTACTTGTCAATACCTCTATCATTCTACAATTTCTACTCACCCACAAATCTATTGTTCCTACTCACCCATACCTTTATTATTCTACCATTCCTATTCCCCACACCTCTATCAGTCTACCATTCCTCTTCCCTACACCTCTATCATTCTTCCATTCCCGCTCCCCACACCTCTGTCATTCTGCCATTTCTACTCACCCACACCTCTATCAGTCTACCATTCCTATTCCCCACACCTCTATCATTCTAGCATTCCTACTCACTAACACCTCTATCATTCTACAATTCCTACTTACCCACAACTCTACTTTTCCTACTCCCCACACTTTTATCATTCTAACATTCCTACTCCCCCAAACCTCTATCATTCTAACATTCCTACTCCCCCACACCTCTATCATTCTACCATTCCTGACTGCTATACATAAGAAAAAGTAGTCCCTGGTTTTCTTTATGTATTTTATGAATGCGAGATCGGTCAGGAGAAAAATAAGAAGAGATTCAGAAAACTATGAAGAAGCAGATTAAATAACGTTTATTTTTGGAGACAGAGTCACTGGACTAATAGCATTAGAAAAGTGAAACAAATTTGACTGTTTAACCACAGGATATCACATTGCATAATTTGGTATTAACCTTTACAAAATTCAAACAAATTAACATGAATACATGTGTTTGATATATGAAATATATATGTTTAAATGGATCTTCCTTTACTCCACATTGTAACCTTCAATCTCTTCTTAAACTATCAACATGTCCAGTAATCCACTATCTCTCATGATATTACAATTTCATTATCATGAATTAAATAAAATATTTTAAATAACCACCAACAAACAACAATACATACTTTGGTTTTCATTCTGTAAAATGATTAGATCAAAGTTATGTTTGCTTATACCCAATATAACATACACGCTCCTAGCAACTGCAACATATAAGTGCATAACATCGTGCCATATCAGTAGTTACAATATATTTATATTTTATTAGACTTGTGAATGGCTAATACAACACAACATGAAGGCAGTGCATGCTAAAAATAAAATGAAACGCCAAAAGCAAACAAATAAAAATAGTAAATTTTAGCTCCGGTTCTTTCCAGTCCTGTTATTTACTCAGGAATCAGTCTGTGCACACATGTATTTGCACATATACTCACACTCACATCTTGAGACACTAGTGATGCAAAAATGTTTCCCACTTGTCTAATTATGTATGTAAATGTTTTATAGGAATTGTTATTCAACGTGATTTCCACTCTTTTCTTAGTATTCTAAATAAATCTATATAATTTACGATTAACTCTTGCTTTAATACCACAAATAAAATACCAACATTCTTAGTTCTTAATATATTTTTTGATGCTATGATGTATTGTATGATTTTTCACTCTTTCTCTACAAATTGACAGAAAGTCATCTGTTAAACAGGGAATAAAAGGACGGGGCTTGTGCCTGTTAATCTTACATGTAGACTTTTTACTCCCTAGGTTATCTTCTGAACTGATGTAAAAAAATACCAACTTTATCCAGTGTTGCTTTTTCATGTGTTATGGTACTTTTTAGCAGTAAACCAAAATGTTTAAATGTCTATCTGTTCCTGTCCAAATCAATAAAATCAAATTGCGTATATACGCTGAAGTAATTAAGTCTGACACACAAGGTTCAGGTTAAAATAACTTCGAGAAAATTTATTGGCAAGTGATTAAAAAGCGGACGCGCAGGCCCTTTTAAGAGACATTTTACGTCCTCATTGATTATTAGAATATCAGCAAATAAACATCATTAATTGGATTAATTGTTAAGTGTCGGGATTAGTGTCCACTTATCAATATTATTAATTGGCTCAAAAACTAAGTGGTTAGTTCCGTGTCCACCCACCAAGAGGTGGGATTGTTCTGGACACGGGTGGGGACAAAGGGGTCTTGAGCGTCATTTTACACAGTCAGTGATCTCAGGCCTCGTGGCCAGGTGCAAGGTCTCTTATGAATAGAACATTTCATTACTACTGTGTTCTCATGGCCTTCAAATTATACTATGTTGCAAGTTTAAGGAAAAGTCAGCAATTCCTGTGTTAATCATGTCTTTATAGAAAATACAGTCTTTGTCTATTGTATTAGATGTGCTGGGAAATTCTGTCATGTAAGGTAGTTTTTAAAATGAACAAGTTAGGTTATGAGGGCAAAATGGAGGATTGAAGAAGTCAGGTTAGGAGGACAAAATGGAGGATTGTCACAGTATAAAGTTAAAATGGAGTTAGTGCAATAATTCAATACAAGTACAACAAGGATTTTTAATAATCCCACATCACATGCACAACTGTAGTTGGGTCTAGATATTCAAATTTCTTAACACACAAATCATTGATTTTGGAGTTTTGTTAACAGGAACATTCATTATAAATATCATAATAATAATTACCAACCGGTATCCATTTTGAAATTTTGAAAATGAAAACCATCCTTACTAATGTTTGTTTTTAATTTATCCAAAACGTCAAGGTCTAATTAATCGTTGCCTATAGTCAATCATTAACTGAATCCCCCTGCCTCTTCTAGTCCCATGAATACGTTCTCTATTATTTTCTTTTGGACAACTAACAGGAGATGTTAACTTTTTTAGAAATATGAGTTAGTAATCATATTTTTAAAAAGTCTATGTTTCTGTTCATCATTTGTGTGTTGCTACACTAGATTCAAACAATTCAGCATTTGTAAACGCATAAAATGACAAGTTATAGGGTAGGGTATTGTTAGTAACGTTCATTATTTGTTCCTGAATCTTTAATTTAAGTTTGGTTGCATATCTAAAAAGTCCTTAAGGTTAAGTTAGAGGAGATATTCACATTATCTACTAGTTGTGGAAATACAGGGTTTCTCCAAGCCCCATAGGCCACCTTTGTGATTTGAAGTGGTTATGGTGCCTTGCGTCTACATGTCCAGCATTTTGCTGTGAAATACTGCACATGTTGGGTTTATCCCCTGTCTAGTTGGAGGAGTAACACCCCCTCTGGCATCATTATTGGGGTGCCATTAGCCAGCCTGGAACAAGAGTTCTCGGCTGGCTAATGTGAATTCTGTGCATATTTCCTCTGCCAATTGTGAATGGTGCTGGGCTTTGCCAGCTGACCAGCATAGATCCCAGTGTGATTAGCAGGTACAGCATGCCAGAGCCACAGCTCCATCTAATGCTGCAATCACCCAGTACGGAATGTTCTCTATTAACAGACTGTAAGCTTGTTTGAGCAGGGTCATCTTTTGTTCCTGTAAGTTTTTTGTAATTGTCCTATTTATAGTTACATCCCCCCTCTCATCATATTGTAAAGCGCTACGGAATCTGTTGGTGTTAAATAAATGGCGATAATAATAATAATAACAGGAAATGACTTATGGCGGCAGGGGAGTTAGGGTTCAGTAAAATTTACTGTTGGATTAGGTTTAATGTTACATTATTTATTTTACTATTTATTAAATTTCAACAAAGTTACATGACAGATGGACATACGCGTAAGGGGGGCCCCGGTAGTTGCTTTACTGCTCGTTTGGCCGCCCTTCTATCAAGCTGTATTAAAGGGACACTATAGTCACCCAGACTTCAGCTCAATGAAGTGGTCTGGGTGCCAGGTCCTTCAGGTTTTAACCCTGCAGATGCAAACATAGCAGTTTCAGAGAAACTGCTATGTTTACATTGCAGGGTTAAGCCAGCCTCTAGGGTGTGTGTTTGTCTGTATGGGTCAGTGTGTGTGTGTGTGTGTGTGTGTGTGTGTGTGTGTGTATTGCTTAAAATGTGTGTCTGCATGGGTCAGTTTGTGTCCTGCCTGTGTGTGTGTGTGTGTGTGTTTTGGTATGGGTCAGCAGCGTGTGTGAATCTGTCTGCATGGGTCAGTGCATGCGTCAGTCTGCATGGGTGTGTGTGAGTCAGTCTTCTTAGGTCAGCGTTTGTTAGTCTGTATGAGTGGATGGAGCGAATAGGGCGGCAATAATCCTTGAACCGTCTCTGGTCTTTCACCCCAGTTATAGTGTAATGAATATCAAAATCATTGTACACTGACACAATACACGAAATGTAAAAAAAAAAAAGGTAATAATTGTAGTGCTTATTAATAACCCCAATGGTGGGCATGTGTATAACCAAAACAAATACACTCTGTATGCAATTGATTCCTCAAATTGAGCACTTGTGGAAAAAAAGCTATTAATGTAAAACTTAATATACTATGTAGGGGCGGGTGGGTGAAAACCTACTAACACAAAATAGAACTTACAGATTAGCTCCGAGACGCTTGGCTTTCTGATTATTAGATGCTATGTCTTTTCAGAATCTCTTTAATGGATCCTGCAGAGAATTCTTACCACTTCCGATGTGGACATGGAAGTAGTATACACACAAAAAGGCACTATGTAGTGAAGATAAACCTCTTACAGCATCAGGTTACATATTATAGGAAATGCACTCACTTGTAAAAGGAGCATAAAAAGCTGCCCCAAACAAACTGGTATTGTGTCTAAATATAGGTACATATGAATGTGCTACTCCACACCGATAATTGTAATTTCCTTTAGAGCAACATATAAATATATAAAATAATCTATACAGGTGGCTGAATCACTAGCAGCTTACTTTCTTTGATGGTGAGAAAAACAGCATATGCTGAATCTCACAATAAAGCATAAATCAAAAGTCATGCATCTGCTAAGTAAGCGTGTCCTGCTCAAAGCACTCTGGTAGTGCTCCACGTGTTCTTCCACGTACCGGTTTCTGCCTGTATATAAGATAGCACTACTGCTTCTGGGCATTGCTTATGGCTTGCTGTTATTCTTATTCAAACAAACCATAATAAATTATTAGCAATGTAGAGTGTGTAAAACTGGGTCAGGATTCATGGCATCCTGAACACATCTGAAGGGTTAAAACCTGGGGACCTGGCCCCCAGACCAATTCATCGAGCTGAAGTGGTCTGGGTGACTATAGTGTCCCTTTAATGTAAACACTGCCTTTTCATATAGCTGTGCAGGGCTGGAAAATTAGGTAAGTTTGTTTACCCTTTTAAAGAGTGCCAAGGGTGGCCAAAAACCTAAACTGCGTTATCAACACTGTAGTGACAGGAATACACATTTGTATTCCTGTCACTATAGTGTTTCTTTAATGGGACACTTTAGGCACCCAGACCACTTCAGCTCATTGAAGTGGTCTGCGTGCAAACTCCCATCACCCTTAATCCTGCATTGGTAATTATTGCAGTTTTTATAAAGGAATATTGTGACACTCCAATTTTAGGAAACTATTAGTAAGTTTCTCTAGTATATTTATCACTTAATACATTTGTGAATTTGCACACTTACTTAAATTATTGATTTTGATATTTTGTTATAGCCGGGTCTTCTCTCATTTGATAACTGAGGTTCTCTTCTCCATATAGCGAAATCCAAAAAGATGGAAGGAATATCCCATTGCCTGTCTTACTGCTTAAAGGGAAACTATACTCACCAGAACTACAGCTTATTGTATTTGTTCTGGTGTGTATAATCAGTCCCTGCAGGCTTATTGTGCAGTAAACACTGTTTTTTTTCAGAGAAAATGCAGTGTTTACATTACAGCCTTCAGTGGCCACTCAGATGACTACTAGAAGTGCTTCCTGAGACAGTGCTGCCATTTAGTGTCTCCTGTCCACCTTCACAAGCTCAGCCAATAAAATGTTTTCCTATGGGAAAGCATTGTAATTGGCTCAGATCACCCCTTCTGATAATGTCAGCCAAGTAGGTAGATCAGGGGCAGAGCATGCTTGAATAAAGGTAAGATTTTACAATATTTAGGGAGGTTAGGGGGGACTAGTTGGTGTTTTTAAAGCTATAGGGTCAGGAATACATGTTTGTGTTCCTGACCCTAGAGTGTTCCTTTAACCCCTTAAGACAGCAGGGTATTCTATGCCGTTCCTATTTTGATGGTTCTAAATGCCGCAGGGCGGCATAGAATGCCCTGCGATCTTATGTACTTACCCGGTCGCCGGCAATCCCATGCCGGCGATCGCATTATGGGGACTTACATGGGAGCCCAGGGAGTCCCCTTCCGTCCTCTTCGGCCCCCCTGGGCCATGTGATCGCGAGGTCCTTGCGAGGACCTCGCAATTACATGGACGTCATAGCCGTCCAAGGCATTGCCAGCAGGGGGAGTGCCTGTAATGACAGGTACTCCCCCTGCTGTCTGAAAATAAAATTAAAAGATGTTAAAACAGTGTAAAAATAAATATATACTTAGATAATATATATAATTATTATATATATGATCTAAGTATATATACACACATATAAAAACATACACATATATACACACACTGTCTAAGTGTTCTTGCATAGCAAGACCACTTAATATTATCTCACATATATATTTAAGTGTTCTTGCATAGCAAGACCACTTAATGTTATCTCACATATATATTATTATTATTATTCTTATTATTCTTATTATAGCCAAATTTGCCACCCTAACTCCTCCCACAGTTTTTACACTACATAGACAAAAATATACCAAAACGTGCAGATTGTTCCCGATCGGATTGCTATTACTTTGTGGAACGTTTCGCCGAATGGTTAACGGAATATCGTCGTTCTTGTGGCGAAATTTGTCCCATAGGAATGAATGGCAAAGCTAGAGTGGGAGCTGGCAAAAGCTGAAAAATCAGGACATGATTTCTAAACTGCCACCACTCCCTCATTTTCAGGCCCACCTACACAAATCTTATATCAAAACGTTCAGCTATCCCTGCTGCCACTAGAAATGTCCACGGCTAAGCCATAGTCCTGATAGTTTTCACAATATGACCATTTGTTTGCAACTCACGCCTTCCATTGACATTCATTGAAACTCCACTCTGCAAAGCTCACATTTGAAGGGCAATTTCTAAACTGCGACTGTGCCTTCATTGTTAATATTCCAGAGACATACTATACATCAAAATGTAGGTCTGGGTCTTGTGATTCTCACAATATAAAGCTCTTCACTGTAGGATTTATAGTTTTTTAAATACGACCGTTTGAAGATGGCAACCGCCAAAATACTCTGACCTGTGCAAGGCTGCAGCAGCAAGTGATGTCATAGACAAAGCCTTTTACACCTGCTAATTTTTTATAACTGTATGTTTTAATGTAACTGTGAAGCACTTTGGGCAACAACATTGCAATTAAATGTGCTATATAAATAAATACTAACAGTTACTCCGCCCACTTAGTTGTAGACTACTGATGGAGGCAAGAACACTTCACACAATTTCCCCAGAAATTGTAGCTTTTCTAGTATTAAGTGTTCTTGCATAGCAAGACCACTTACTGTTATCTCACATATATATTATTATTATTATTATAGCCAAATTTGCCACCCTAACTCCTCCCACAGTTTTTACACTACATAGACAAAAATATACCAAAACGTGCAGATTGTTCCCGATCGGATTGCTATTACTTTGTGGAACGTTTCGGCGAATGGTTCTCGGAATATCGTCGTTCTTGTGGCGAAATTTGTCCCATAGGAATGAATGGCAAAGCTAGAGTGGGAGCTGGCAAAAGCTGAAAAATCAGGACATGATTTCTAAACTGCCACCACTCCCTCATTTTCAGGCCCACCTACACAAATATTATATCAAAACGTTCAGCTACCCCTGCTGTCACTAAAAATGTCCACGGCTAAGCCATAGTCCGAATAGTTTTCACAATATGACCATTTGTTTGCAACTCACGCCATCCATTGACATTCATTGAAACTCCACTCTGCAAAGCTCACATTTGAAGGGCAATTTCTAAACTGCAACTGTGCCTTCATTGTTAATATCTCAGATACATACTATACATCAAAATGTAGGTCTGGGTCTTGTGATTCTCACAATATAAAGCTCTTCACTGTAGGATTTATAGTTTTTAAAATACGACCGTTTGAAGATGGCAGCTGCAAAAATACTCTGACCTGTGCAAGGCTGCAGCAGCAAGTGATGTCATAGACAGGGCCTTTTGCACCTGCTAATGGTTTGTATAACTGTATGTTTTAATGTAACTGTGAAGCACTTTGGGCAACAACGTTGCAATTAAATGTGCTATATAAATGATAACAGTTACTCCGCCCACTCCAGTTGTAGACTACTGGTGTAGGCAAGAACACTTCACACAATTTCCCCAGAAATTGTAGCTTTTATAGTTATTATTCTTATTATAGCCAAATTTGCCACCCTAACTCCTCCCACAGTTTTTACACTACATAGACAGAAATATACCAAAACGTGCGGATTGTTCCCGATCGGATTGCTATTACTTTGTGGAACGTTTCGCCGAATGGTTCTCGAAATATCGTCGTTCTTGTGGCGAAATTGGTCCCATAGGAATGAATGGCAAAGCTAGAGTGGGAGCTGGCAAAAGCTGACAAATCAGGACATGATTTCTAAACTGCCATCACTCCCTCATTTTCAAGCCCACCTACACAAATCTTATATCAAAACGTTCAGCTATCCCTGCTGCCACTAAAAATGGCCACGGCTAAGCCATAGTCCTGATAGTTTTCGCAATATGACCATTTGATTGCAACTCACGCCGTCCATTGACATTCATTGAAACTCCACTCTGCAAAGCTCTCATTTGAAGGGCAATTTCTAAACTGCGACTGTGCCTTCATTGTTAATATTGCAGAGACATACTATGCATCAAAATGTAGGTCTGGGTCTTGTGATTCTCACAATATAAAGCTCTTCGCTGTAGGACTTATAGTTTTTAAAATACGACTGTTTGAATATGGCAACCGCCAAAATACTCTGACCTGTGCCAGGCTGCAGCAGCAAGTGATGTCATAGACAAAGCCTTTTGCACCTGCTAATGTTTTTATAACTGTATGTTTTAATGTAACTGTGAAGCACTTTGGGCAACAACGTTGCAATTAAATGTGCTATATAAATAAATAATAAGTTACTCGGCCCACTCCAGTTGTAGACTACTGGTGGAGGCAAGAACACTGCACACAATTTCCCCAGAAATTGTAGCTTTTCTAGTTATTATTATTCTTATTATAGCCAAATTTGCCACCCTAACTCCTCCCACAGTTTTTACACTACATAGACGAAAATTTACCAAAACGTGCAGATTGTTCCCGATCGGATTGCTATTACTTTGTGGAACGTTTCGCCAAATGGTTCACGGAATATCGTCGTTCTTGTGGCGCAATTTGTCCCATAGGAATGAATGGCAAAGCTAGAGTGGGAGCTGGCAAAAGCTGAAAAATCAGGACATGATTTCTAAACTGCCACCACTCCCTCATTTTCAGGCCCACCTACACAAATCTTATATCAAAACGTTCAGCTATCCCTGCTGCCACTAAAAATGTCCACAGCTAAGCCATAGTCCTTATAGTTTTCACAATATGACCATTTGTTTGCAACTCACGCAGTCCATTGACATTCATTGAAACTCCACTCTGCAAAGCTCACATTTGAAGGGCAATTTCTAAACTGCGACTGTGCCCTCATTGTTAATATCTCAGAGACATAAAAATGTAGGTCTGGGTCTTGTGATTCTCACAATATAAAGCTCTTCGCTGTAGGATTTATAGTTTTACAAATATGACCGTTTGAAAATGGCAACCGCAAAAATACTCTGACCTGTGCCAAGCTGCAGCAGCAAGTGATGTCATAGACAAAGCCTTTTACACCTGCTAATGTTTTTATAACTGTATGTTTTTTTTGTTTTTTTTAATTCTTTATTTTTGCGTGCACAAGACTTATACATGGTGCAACATATGCATCGTTTGAGAGGGTAACAGGCTTTAACATTGGGTAAATAATGCATTTGATAAGTTTTAGCACAATTTTTTTTTGTTTAGTATAACATGCGTAAGATCCTAGGTAGAGGTTGGGGTCGTATAGGGGTTTAGTCGTGCAATTCGTCTGCGGGTGCGGTACCTAGGTCATGGGTCAGTGTCGGAGGCGTGACCCTATAAGTGTTAGAAAGTAGTTGCGTGGAGGTGCGTAGTGGTGCTAGGGCCCGTGTGGGTGCACTGGGTGTCGTTTTGTCGGTCAGGTAGTCTGGTGAGTGGTACAGGTGCTCATTTCTACTTTCTGAAGTGGCCTGGTCGTCTAGTTCCACTGGAGACCACTCGTGAGAGGTGGTGGCCCTAACCTAGGGGCTGTCGGGGGGGGGGGGTAGGTTTTGGCTTAGGCTATGGCTTGTGGTCTGGTAATGAGGCATCGCGCCAGCGTCACCGGCTATCTCCTCTAACTTGCGGTAAACGGGTGGTAACGTAAACTTCAGCATTGTATTGCGGGGAAGGTGGGGAGAATACAGGTTGTGTTAGGCAAGGCATATGGGTATTGCCGTTGAGCGGGCATGGGTAAGAGACCTCTCTCCCCCTGTCCGTCAGGTGGCTTGCGTGTCCATTCTCTGCCCTCTTGGCACAAACGTTTCCGAGATATCTGGATTCCAGACGTGGGGAGTGCCCGGGTTGGGCAAGTTTTGTAGGCCCAATTTTGCAAGCAGTGTAGGGGCCTCAATCCCTGAGGTGAGTTTATGGGTGGTCCCCTGGTGGGTGATGAGCAAGGAGCGAGGGCTTCCCCATCTATATGGTATCCCCGCTGTGCGTAGGTGGCCGGTTAGTTCTGTCAGCGACTTTCTCCACTGGAGGGTGGCCTTGGATAAGTCCTGATAAAAAGTCAGTTGGGCTTCCTCGAAGTCAAGCGGGGTCTTACCCCTGATTGCGCTCATGATGTGCCCCTTGTCTTGGGGTAGGATGCAACGGACGATGACGTCTCCGGCTAGCGTTGCTGCGGCTCTGGGAGGCGTGGGTAGGCGGTAAATCCCTGCAAAGGCGAGTTTCTTTGTTACTGCAGTAGGGAGTAATGATTGTGTGAGTCGCCTCACGTAATGCGGTAGATCCTCTTTGCTCACTGATGCCGGGATGCCTCTAATTTTGATGTGGTTGCGCCGGTTTTTATCCTCCTGCGCCGCCACTTGTATTGCTAAGTGTTGCTGGTCGTGTTGTAGTTGGTGGAGCGAGTCTTGTAGCGTAGAGATTTCTCCCTGTATTGTTTTGACTTGGTTTTCAGTGGTTGTCACTTTTTCTGTGATCTGTTGCATGCTAATTTTGAGCGCAGGTAGGTCTGCTGCCAGCAGGCGTTGTATATCCTGCAGCATAGTTTGCATCTGCTGCAGGTCCTGCTTGGTGGCTGGGTCTGCTGTTCCCTGTGGGGGTATGGGTTTAGTGGTTGTGATCTGTATGGGCTGTGGGGTTCTCTGAGTGTCCCCCTGAGTGGTTTGTGCAGGTGAGGTGTCTGCCTGTGGGGGGTCTGAGCCCTGGTCGGGCGCCATTTTGGCTGGGGTTTGTTTCTGTAGCAGTGCCCCTATATCAGGCTGTGCTGTGGCAGTACCTTGGTGTGGTCTTTGTGATCTGCGCCCACTCTCCTCATGGGATTGGTCAGGGTCCTGTGGATGATCGTTGCTTGGGTCTCCCAGGCTCTCTCCGCCCCACAAGTACTCCAGGCCGCGGTAGTTTGGCGTGTAGTAGGCCCGGATTTTCGTTTTGGGCTTTGCCTGCCTCGGATTGTACTTAAATGGCATCGGGCGATGCAGAATGATCTCCCCCGGGCAATGCAAGTATTTATTTGCGTGGATGGCATGTAGTTTCGGTGATGTTTGACGGATTCAGTTTGAGTCGCCCAGAGCTGCTAGAAATGGCGTCCGTCTCGCTCCGCCGGTAAGCCCCGCCCCCATAACTGTATGTTTTAATGTAACTGTGAAGCACTTTGGGCAACAACATTGCAATTAAATGTGCTATATAAATAAATAATAACAGTTACTCCGCCCACTCCAGTTGTAGACTACTGGTGGAGGCAAGAACACTTCACAATTTCCCCAGAAATTGTAGCTTTTCTAGGTGTATTTTAATATTAATATATACATAATTTTATATATATATATATATATATATATATATTAATATCAAAATCACGTACAATGATATTGATTATATATATAATTTTCATTATATATATATTTAAATATAATAAAAAATAAATATGTAAATACGTTAAAAAATAAAATTAAAAAAAATAATAAATAAATAATATATATACATGTGTGATTTCGTTCTAACTGTATTTTTAAATTATATATATTGATATCAAAATACATGTAGAATGAAATAATATATATCTATATACATATATACCTATATATAAATAAAAATAATTTTAAAAAATGATATACATACATATACATTTTTCACACACAAATGGCACTTACACTGACGATATAATTGTTGTGATTAGTGATGTCGCGAACATAAAATTTTCGGTTCGCGAACGGCGAACGCGAACTTCCACAAACGTTCGCGAACCAGCGAACCGCCATTGACTTCAATGGGCAGGCGAATTTTAAAACCCACAGTTGATGCAGAGTCTGGTTTTAATCCATAAAGGGCATAAATCACCTAACATTCCTAAATCACAATGGATATGGATTGACACCTGACATATTGACACCTTGACATATGGATTGACACCTGTCCTCAGAGACCCTGATACACACTGACACAGAGCAGAATAGGGACTGTTCCCCCTACATAGGGTCACTTGGCAGATATGGATTGACACCTGTCCTCAGGGACCCTGATACACACTGACACAGAGCAGAATAGGGACTGTTCCCCCTACAAAGGGTCACTTGGCAGATATGTATTGACACCTGTCCTCAGGGACCCTGATACACACTGACACAGAGCAGAATAGGGACTGTTCCCCCTACATAGGGTCACTTGGCAGATATGGATTGACACTTGTCCTCAGGGACCCTGATACACACTGACACAGAGCAGAATAGGGACTGTTCCCCCTACAAAGGGTCACTTGGCAGATATGTATTGACACCTGTCCTCAGGGACCCTGATACACACTGACACAGAGCAGAATAGGGACTGTTCCCCCTACATAGGGTCACTTGGCAGATATGGATTGACACCTGTCCTCAGAGACCCTGATACAGAGCAGAATAAGGACTGTTCCCCCTACATAGGGTCACTTGGCAGATATGTATTGACACCTGTCCTCAGGGACCCTGATACACACTGACACCGAGCAGAATAGGGACTGTTCCCCCTACATAGGGTCACTTGGCAGATATGGATTGACACCTGTCCTCAGGGACCCTGATACACACAGACACAGAGCAGAATATGGACTGTTCACCCTACATAGGGTTACTTGGCAGATATGGATTGACACCTGTCCTCAGAGACCTAATAGTGTAATAATGGAAATACTATTACCTATTATATAATATTGGCAGGTGCAAGGAAATTCCTGTTCCTCCTACATAAAGTCACCATTTTTAGCCCAAGGCAGCTCATCTCATCAGGCCTTTTTTAGTCGAATGTATCGCCCACTGTCAGTCCCTTCAGGATCCATCCCTCATTCATCTTAATAAAGGTGAGGTAATCTAGACTTTTTTGACCAAGGCGACTTCACTTCTCAGTGACAATACCTCCTGCTGCACTGAAGGTCCTTTCTGACAGGACACTTGAAGCGGGGCAGGCCAGAAGTTCTATCGCAAATTGGGATAGCTCAGGCCACAGGTCAAGCCTGCACACCCAGTAGTCAAGGGGTTCATCGCTCCTCAGAGTGTCGATATCTGCATTTAAGGCGAGGTATTCTGCTACCTGTCAGTCGAGTCGTTCTCTGAGGGTGGATCCCGAAGGGCTGTGGCGATGCGTAGGACTTAAAAAGCTCCGCATGTCCTCCATCAACAACACGTCTTTAAAGCATCCCGTCCTTGCCGGCGTGGTCGTGGGAGGAGGAGGATGACTTCCACCTCTCCCCCTGTTAGATTCCCGTTGTGCTGTGACATCACCCTTATACGCTGTGTAAAGCATACTTTTTAATTTATTTTGCAAATGCTGCATCCTTTCCGACTTGTTGTAATTTGGTAACATTTCAGCCACTTTCTGCTTATACTGGGGGTCTAGTAGTGTGGACACCCAGTACAGGTCGTTCTCCTTCAGCCTCTTTATACGAGGGTCCCTCAACAGGCACGACAGCATGAAAGACCCCATTTGCACAAGGTTGGATGCCGAGCTACTCATTTCCCGTTCCTCCTCCTCACTGATGTCAATGAAGGTATGTTCTTCCACCCAGCCATGTACAACACCACGGGTGCCAGATAGGTGACAACGAGCACCCTGGGATGCCTGTTGTGGTTGGTCTTCCTCCTCCTCCTCAAAGCCACATTCCTCCTCTGACTCCTCTTCCTTACAATCCTCTTCCATCGTTGCCGCAGGTCCAGCAAGCGATGCTGGTAAGGCTGTTTCAGGTGGTGATGGTGACCACAACTCTTCCTCTTCACGCTCATCTACGGCCTGATCCAGCACTCTTCGCAGGGCACGCTCCAGGAAGAAAACAAATGGTATGATGTCGCTGATGGTGCCTTCGGTGCGACTGACTAGGTTTGTCACCTCCTCAAAAGGACGCATGAGCCTACAGGCATTGCGCATGAGCGTCCAGTAACGTGCCAACAAAATTCCCAGCTCCCCAGAGGCTGTCCTAGCACCCCGGTCATACAAATATTCATTAACGGCTTTTTCTTCTTGGAGCAGGCAGTCGAACATTAGGAGTGTTGAATTCCAACGTGTCGGGCTATCGCAAATTAAGTGCCTCACTGGCATGTTGTTTCGCCGCTGGATATCTGCAAAGTGTGCCATGGCCGTGTAGGAACGGCTGAAATGGCCACACACCTTCCTGGCCTGCTTCAGGATGTCCTGTAAGCCTGTGTACTTATGCACAAAGCGTTGTACGATCAGATTACACACATGTGCCATGCACGGCACATGTGTCAACTTGCCCAACTTCAATGCCGCCAACAAATTTGTTCCATTGTCACAAACCACTTTGCCGATATCCAGTTGCTGCGGAGTCAGACACTTTTCCACCTGTGCATTCAGGGCGGACAGGAGTGCTTGTCCGGTGTGACTCTCTGCTTTCAAGCAAGTCAAACCCAAGACAGCGTGACACTGCCGTATCCGGGATGTGGAATAGTACCTGCGGAGCTGGTGGGGTGCCGTTGATATGGAGCAAGACGCAGCAGCAGAAGAGGACTCAGCTGAGGAGGTTATGGAAGAGGATGGAGTAGGAGGAGTAGAGCAGGTGGCAGCAGGCCTGCCTGCAAGTCGTGGCAGTGTCACCAACTCCTCTGCAGAGCCACGCATTCCATGCTTGGCAGCCGTCAGCAGGTTTACCCAATGCGCAGTGTAGGTGATATACCTGCCCTGACCATGCTTTGCAGACCAGGTATCAGTGGTCAGATGGACCCTTGCCCCAACACTGTGTGCCAGACATGCCATTACTTCCTTTTGCACAATCGAGTACAGGTTGGGGATTGCCTTTTGTGCAAAGAAATTCCGGCCGGGTACCTTCCACTGCGGTATCCCAATAGCCACAAATTTTTTGAACGCCTCAGACTCCACCAGCTTGTATGGTAAAAGCTGGCGGGCTAATAGTTCAGACAAGCCAGCTGTCAGACGCTGGGCAAGGGGGTGACTTTCTGACATTGGCTTCTTACGCTCAAACATGTCCTTGACAGACACCCGGGAACTGCTCAAGGTGAGAGACGGAGTGGCGGATGGTTGAGAGGGGGCAAAGAGGACAGCAGTGGTTGACGTGGCTGAAGATGCTGGACCAGGAGGAGGATGGCGGCTTTGAGTTTGTGTGCTGCTTGTACTCATGTGTTGATCCCATAGGCGTTTGTGATGTGCGATCATGTGCCTACGCAACGCAGTTGTACCTAGGTGGCTGTTGGACTTCCCACGACTCAGTTTCTTTTGGCACAGGTTGCAAATGGCATCGCTGTTGTCAGAGGCAGACACACAAAATAAATGCCACACTGCTGAGCTCTGCAATGATGGCATTCTGGTGGTGGACACAGCATGCGTTGATTGGCGTGCTGTCGGGCTTACCCCGGGTGCCGACGCATGCTGTCTGACTGTGCCACTAGCTCCTTGCGACGACCTCCCCCTGCTTCCAACTCATCTCCTCCTCCTCCTCTCTGTCTCCCCATCTGAACTTTCGTCCTGTTGTTCTTCTTGCCGAGCGGGCACCCACGTGACATCCATGGACGCATCGTCATCATCAACCGCTTCACTTGTATCTGACAACTCAGCAAAGGAAGCAGCAGCAGGTACAACATCATAATCATCACACCGTACGTCCATGTGTGTAATGCTGCCTGCCTGAGACGTATCCCTGTTATCTACATCCTCTGGCAATAATGGTTGCGCATCACTCATTTCTTCAAACGGATGTGTAAATAACTCCTCTGACATACCAAGTGAAGCGGCTGTGGTGCTAGTGTTGGTGGTGGCGGCAGGCGGGTGAGTGGTATCTTGAGAGGTGCCTGAAGCTAAGCTGGAGGAGGATGGTACGTCAAGGTTCTGAGCGGAAGCTGTAGAAGATTGGGTGTCCTGTGTTAGCCAGTCAACTATGTCCTCAGAACTTTTCAAGTTCAGGGTACGTGGCCTCTGAAAACTGGGCATTATTCTAGGGCCAAAGGGAATCACAGCACCACGACCATGATGGCCCCTGCTGGGTGGCCTGCCTCTGCCTGTCATTTTTTTTTGGATTAGTGGTACTATGCGTGCAAGCTACTGTGAGACCAGATATGAGTGGCACTGTGCAGTGGCAGAGGTTGGCAGAGTACACGCTGTAGGCCTGACACACCCGCTTGAAGACAACTAACTGCTATTCAATCTATAACAGTGAAAAAAAGTTTTTGGGTTTTAAATGCACGCTATTGTGACACCAGATATTAGTGGCAATGTGCACTGGCAGAGGTTGGCAGAGTACACGCTGTAGGCCTGACACACCCGCTTGAAGACAAGTAACTGCTATTCAATCTATAACAGTGAAAAAAGTTTTTTGGTTTTAAATGCACGCTATTGTGACACCAGCTATGAGTGGCAATGTGCACTGGCAGAGGTTGGCAGAGTACACGCTGTTGGCCTGACACACTCGCTTGAAGACAAGTAACTGCTATTCAATCTAGAACAGTGAAAAAAGTTTTTTGTTTTTAAATGCACGCTATTGTGACAACAGATATAAGTGGCACTGTGCACTGGCAGAGTACACGCTGTTGGCCTGACACACAGACGCTTGCAGACAACTAACTGCTAATTAACCCCTTCAGGACCGCTGACGGTTCAGGACCGTCAGCGGTAAAACTTGCGTTTGGACCGCTGACGGTCCTGAACCGTCATAACGGTCTGGGGCTACTTACCTGATCGCCGTTGGTCCCACGGCGGCGATCAGCTCTCCTCCCGGTCCAGGGGGGTTGCCTGTCTGCCTCGGCAGATTAGGACCCCACGGCCATGTGATCACTCGATCACATGACCGCAATAGGGGTCCATGTGTCTGCCTGCAGGGGGACTGTCTGTGCTGACAGGCAGTCTCCCTGCAAGTGAAAAATCAAAAATAAAGTTACAAAAAAAAACAATCCGTGTAAAAAAAAATATAATATGTATATATATACACACACATGTATTATATCTATATATACCTATATATAATATATGTATATATATCATATATATAATGTCATACTAAGTGTATGTTTATATTTATATATACGTATATTAATATAAAAATACACTTATATTTAAATTACACACAAATATATACAATATATATAATAACTATATATATGGTATATATATATTATTATAAAATACAAATAATATGTTAATAAAAAAAAATAAAAATAATTTTTAATAATTAAAAAAAATTATATATATATGCAATTTTATTCTAACAGTATTTTGATATGTATATGTATAAATAAATAAATAAATAAATAAATAAAAATAATACGAAATATACATATGTCCACATACATAATTACATAAATAATTTCATAAATATACACGTAGACGTCAAATATATAAATATGTATATATATTAAAATGATACGTGCGTATTTATGTAATATTTTTACCTAATTAAGTAATTTTAATGATTGCAATTTGAGGGACCTGCATGCCAACCCAGGCCGAAAGTCCAGATAATTTAATTTGCTAGCACTGTGTTTAACCCTGTACATGGGGGTACTGTTTTACTCGGGAGACTTCGCTGAACACAAATATTAGTGTTTCAAAACAGTAAAACATATCACAGCGATGATATTGTCAGTGAAAGAGATGTTTTTTGCATTTTTCACACACAAACAGCTCTTTCACTGAGGATATTATTGCTGTGATATATTTTACTGTTCTGATTTGTGTTCAGCGAAGTCTCCTGAGTATAACAGTACCCCACATGTAGAGGTTTTATAATGTTTGTGAAAGTTACAGGGTCAAATATAAGGCTTGATTTTACTTTTTTTTTTTATATTGAAATTTGTCAGATTGGTTAGGTTGCCTTTGAGAGCGTATGGTAGCCAAGGAATGAGAATTAGCCCCATGATGGCATACCATTTGCAAAAGAAGACAACCCAAGGTATTGCAAATGGGGTATGTTCAGCCTTTTTTAGTAGCCACCTAGTCACAAACACTGGCCAAAGTTGGCGTTTTTTGCATTTTTAACACACAAACAAATATAAATGCTAACTTCGGCCAGTGTTTGTGACTAGGTGGCTACTAAAAAAGACTGGACATACCCCATTTTGAATACCCTGGGTTGTCTACTTTAAAAAAATATGTACATGTTAGGTGTGTTTCGGGGATTTATGACAGATAACGGTGTTACAATGTCACTATTGATCCATTTAAAATATATATATATTGAAACAGCAATTTCCTACTTGTATTTATAGGCCTATAACTTGCAAAAAAAAAGCAATAAAGCATGTTTTAAACTCGGGACAAAATTTTGAATCTATTTAGCAGTTTTTTTTCATTAGCTTTTGTAGATAAGTAAAAGATTTTTCAAGTAAAAGTCCAAAAATATGTTTTTTTTTAAAATTTTCACCATATTTTTTTATTTCTTTGTAAATACAATATATGACATAATACAAATACTGGTATGTAAAGAAAGCCCTTCTCGTCGTGAAAAAAACAATATATAACTTGTATGGGAACAGTAAATGAGAGAGCGGAAAATTACAGCTAAACACAAACACCACAAAAGTGTTAAAACTGCTCTAGTCCTTAACGTACAAACATCGCAAAAACAGGCCGGTCCTTAAGGGGTTAATCTATTACAGTGAAAAATTTTTTTGGGTTTTTAAATGCAAGCTATTGTGACACCAGATATGAGTGGTGGCACTGGGCAAGTGGGCACAGTATCCACTGTGAGCCTGACACACAGACGCTTGCAGAGAACTAACTGCTATTTAATCTATTACAGTGAAAAAAAAGTTTGTGGGTTTTTAAATGCACGCTATTGTGCCACCAGATATGAGTGGCACTGTGCACACTGGCAGAGTACATGCTGTTGGCCTGACACACAGACGCTTGCAGACAACTAACTGCTAATTAATCTATTACAGTGAAAAAAGTTTTTTGTTTTTAATTGCTTGCTATTATGACACCAGATATGAGTGGTGGCACTGGGCAAGTGGGCACAGTATCCACTGTGAGCCTGACACACAGACGCTTGCAGAGAACTAACTGCTATTCAATCTATTACAGTGAAAAAAAAGTTTGTGGGTTTTTGAATGCATGCTATTGTGACACCAGATATGAGTGGCACTGTGCACACTGGCAGAGTACACGCTGTTGGCCTGACACACAGACGCTTGCTGACAACTTACTGCTAATTAATCTATTACAGTGTAAAAAGTGTTTTTGTTTTTAAATGCACGCTATAGTGACACCAGATATGAGTGGTGGCACTGTGCACACTGGCAGAGTACATGCTGTTGGCCTGACACACAGACGCTTGCAGACAACTAACTGCTATTCAATCTATTACAGTGAAAAAAAGTTTGGGGTTTTTTAAATGCACGCTATTGTGCCACCAGATATGAGTGGCACTGTGCACACTGGCAGAGTACACGCTGTTGGCCTGACACACAGACGCTTGCAGACAACTAACTGCTAATTAATCTATTACAGTGAAAAAAGTTTTTTGTTTTTAATTGCTTGCTATTATGACACCAGATATGAGTGGTGGCACTGGGCAAGTGGGCACAGTATCCACTGTGAGCCTGACACACAGACGCTTGCAGAGAACTAACTGCTATTCAATCTATTACAGTGAAAAAAAAGTTTGTGGGTTTTTGAATGCATGCTATTGTGACACCAGATATGAGTGGCACTGTGCACACTGGCAGAGTACACGCTGTTGGCCTGACACACAGACGCTTGCAGACAACTAACTGCTAATTAATCTATTACAGTGAAAAAAGTGTTTTTGTTTTTAAATGCACGCTATAGTGACACCAGATATGAGTGGTGGCACTGTGCACACTGGCAGAGTACATGCTGTTGGCCTGACACACAGACGCTTGCACACAACTAACTGCTATTCAATCTATTACAGTGAAAAAAAGTTTGGGGTTTTTTAAATGCACGCTATTGTGCCACCAGATATGAGTGGCACTGTGCACACTGGCAGAGTACACGCTGTTGGCCTGACACACAGACGCTTGCAGACAACTAACTGCTAATTAATCTATTACAGTGAAAAACATTTTTTGTTTTTAAATGCACGCTATTGTGACACCAGATATGAGTGGTGGCACTGGGCAAGTGGGCACAGTATCCACTGTGAGCCTGACACACAGACGCTTGCAGACAACTAACTGCTAATTAATCTATAACAGTGAAAAAAAATGTTTTTAAATGCAAGCTATTGTGACACCAGATATGAGTATTGGCACTGGGCAAGTGGGCACAGTATCCACTGTGAGCCTGACACAGAAGCTGGCAGGCAGGCAGGCAACTGCAATTAGATTACACAAAAAAAAAATGATGTTCTAGCCCTAAAAAGGGCTTTTTGGGGTGCTGTCCTTACAGCAGAGATCAGACGAGTCCTTCAGGACTGTAGTGGACACTGAATACACTAGCCTAGCTATACATTTCCCTATCAAATGAGCAGCAGCTACACTTTCCCTCCTCTATCTAAATATATACAAACAAAATATGTGAACACAACCCCAGTGAAAACAGTGATAATATACAAAAAATTGAGCTTCCCTGTATAAGGTGAAGTTTCCTGGAAAAGATCCCCAAAGACTTCCTCTTGTCTTCAGCATACATACAAAATAGAGTAGGGGATTATCTGCTAAACACAGATAAAATGGAAAAACATAGCGTTTAACTGTGTGGGAGTAAATAAGGATGTATAATAAGCAATTGGCCACTCACAAATTTTCAGATGTAAAAAAGCCTTGAGTGTAATCTTTTTCCTCCAGATTTTCTGTGTTCATCCTCACACTCCCATCAGTAGTTTAGAGATATTTGCTCCAAGAGAGAAAATATATATAGAAAAATAAGGTGCAATTCCAGAGTGTAGTAAAAAAGATTTAATAACTTACATGTATGTTTAAAACAATCAGCATATCACCACTGGGCGTCCTACGCGTTTCGTCCTAAAATAGGACTTCCTCAGGGACTTGGTGCATCAATGACAGCAAAAAGACAAATATAAAACATTCCCCCCCCCCCCCCCCCCCCGAGTTCTTATATATCCCCTCCGGACATTCATCATTCAATTATTCTCGGCCGGTGTTCTTTCGCTATTCAGGCGGCACTTCCGGTTTTCACGGGATGTTGTCATCACGCACGTCTTATCCGTTCCAGGCGTGCGTTCCACATACCCGGAAGTGGGTGGCGATCGGCAATTATGCAGTATTTTCTCGGAGGCATGGAAGCAAATAAGAGCACATGAGGGGGAAAGGCATTAAAAAAAACTCTGGATCGCTCTACAATGTATTACTCTTATTTCTCTTACTCTAAACCACTCAAAAGTGAATGTATCGATTATAATTGAGTATATATATACTATATGAACCATGAGCCATACATAAATCATATACATAAATCATATACGTACATGTATGATCCCAAAGTAAAATTAAATACAATACAACAGGTATGTACAATAAAACAGATACATTCCAGATGGGGAAGGAGATCTATATTAAAGAACATGATACTTCATGTATATCAATTGTTTCGTTCCCCATCCTAAGAATGTGTACAGAACATATAAATCCGACTGACAACTTTTGTTGCCTTACTTTCCTTACAATATATAAGTGATTTAGGTGAGGTGGAAACCCTTATGTACCAAGTACTTCTCCCCTTTCATCTCACCCTCCACAATATTTCAATTTCTTCCATCAATAAAATTCTCTTTTCAGAAGTTCCCTTTGATTTATTTTTAGACTTTTTAGTACGTATATAAGCCCCCAATTTTTGATGGTAATATCGGTATTGATTTCTGTTTTGATGGAAGGGGTTGTATTATATAAGAGTTTTCTGATGGCCTTTCCCAATTGGTACCCCCATCCAAAATATGAAAAAATGCATATAAAATATATATACATGGAAAAAAATATAATATAAAGTGGAAGGATGAAATAGAAAAGGAGAAGTGCAACTTTAATGAAAATATTTCATGTGTAATCTCAGTTAATCCTCAAAAAAACTCCACAAATCAATATCTAGATTGAGACCCCAAGGTTGGAGTGTTTTTAATTTATTTATCCAGAATGTTTCTCTTTGCGAGAGTTTCTTGGTCAGGTCTCCTCCCCTCCAATAGGGATCTACACGCTCAATGCCCATAAAGGAAACATTTTGCTCACCAGATTGGTTACAAGAATTACAATGCAGAGGTACTATATGTTTAATTGATTTTTTTTCTTACATTGTTTTGATGTTCTAATATTCTTTCTTTGAGTTTTCTGCAAGTTCTTCCCACATATTGTTTCCCGCATGGGCATTGAAGCATGTACACTACGTTTTTAGTATTGCAGTTTATGTTAGATTTTACTTTCAATTTTTCTCCTGTTGTGAAGCTAGTGAATTCTCTCTTTTGTATGAATTTTTGATTTTTGCATGCTTTACAGGTATTGCAAGGATTAAAACCATTGATGTGCGATGGTCTACCTTTTCGTTCCATTTTTAATGCATAACTGGGTGCCAATATGTTTTTTAGATTTCTTGTTCGCCTAAAGATCATTGGTGTTTTCTTTGGTAATATTTTGCCTAATATGGGATCCCTACATAAAATGTTCCAATGTTTATTGAAAATCTTTTTTATTTTCCAATGTTGCGTGTTATATTGTGTGATGAAGGAGAAATTATAATCTTTTTTGGGAATTTTTTTAGGTTTAGGTATCATTAGATCTTTCCTATTCTTTTTTTCTATTTCCTCAATTTCTTTGTCTAACAAGGTGGATTCGTATTTCTTAGCTATAAATTTATTTTTTAGGTGCCTGGCTTGCTCCCTATAGTCTGACTTCCTTGTACAATTCCTCCTCACTCGTATTAGTTGACTCTTTGGGATTGTTTCTAGCCATCTCTCCTGGTGGCAACTCTTTCTATGTATATAGCTGTTACCCTCAGTTTTTTAAAAAAAACATTTTGATTCAATTTTGTTGTTCTCCACGAAAAAAGATATATCCAAAAAGTTAATAGTGGTCACATCCATCTCGTGTCCTCCTCTATCTAAGAATGCAGCTTCAGAATGAATCTAAAATGGATGCTGTACAGGAGGTGGGAGGGTCTGGAAGGGAGGGTCTGCTGCTGATTGGCTGGAATGTGTCTGCTGACTGTGAGGCACAGGGTCAAAGTTTAGTCAATGACGACGAATAGGGGGCGGATCGAACCGCCCATGTGTTCGCCCGCCGTGGCGAACGCGAACACGCTATGTTCGCCGGGAACTATTCCCAGGCGAACAGTTCGGTGCATCACTAGTTGTGATACGTTTTACTGTTTTGAAACACTAATATTTGTGTTTAGCGAAGTCTCCCAAGTATAACAGTACCCCTCATGTACAGGTTTTATGGTGTTTTCAAAAGTTACAGAGTCAAATATAAGGCTTGCGTTTCAGTTTTTTCACATTAAAATTCGCCAGGTTGGTTATGTTGCCTTTGAGACCGTACGGTAGCCCAGGAATGAAATGCCCCATGTTGGCATACCATTTGCAATAGTAGAGAACCCAGGGTATTGCAAATGGGGTGTGTTCAGTCTTTTTTAGTAGCCACTTAGTCACAAACACTGGCCAAAATTGGCATTCAAATTAGTTTTTTGCATTTTCAAATATTAACACTAACTTTGGCCAGTGTTTGCGACCAAGTGGCTACTAAAAAAGACTGGACATACCCCATTTGCAATACCGTGGGTTATCTACTTTTGCAAATGGTATGCCATCTTCGGGGTAATTCTTTTTTTTTATTATTCTTTATTTATGGCGTCAACAGAAGCAAAAACATTGCAGTTTCACTTTCCGGTACAACGCATATCTGTTTACATAGAGGTGATTAACATGGGCAGTGTCGTGATTGTGATATGCACAAACTGTAGCTGAAGTACATTGTTACATTACTCCATGCCCTCCGTCCGGTACAATACAAGCATTGTTTGTGGTAATTGGTTATGCCCTGTCAGCCATTTTTCGTAATTTTTCAAAAAGAGAAAGGAACATCTCTATTTACCTTAAAACTTATAACATCCTATCTTATCCCCCTGTAGAGTATTAGGGGATATGTGCTCCTTGAGTAAGAAAAGAAAGACAGTAAGAAAGAAAGAAAAGGAAAAGTAGTAACATAAGATTGGGGTCCAGGTAGGATCTGAAGGGGGGATGAGGGAATCTAGGGGCAGCTAGCCTCTTTTCCGGTTTAGCCCTATGCTGAGGTCCTGGGCCAAGCCCAGCCGTCAGGACCCACCATCCGGCATAGTGTGATCCAGTATTGTGCGCTGTTTAATCATCTCTGCCGGAGCCCACTGCGCCCTTGTTGAGCCCTAAATATTACCTCTGCTTGTTTACGTAGGGTTACTGAAAACTATCCACCCAGGGGGCTGTCCTCCCAAGGAGCCCACACCTTCTGGAAGTTATTTTGGGTACCTCGAATCCTGGCTGTAAGGTCGTCCATTACGTGTACATCCCTAATTCTATTTACGACCCCCACCATGGGTGGGGTGCTTGGTTAACCCCTTAACGCCGCTACGACGTGCTATGCCGTCACGGATTAAGTGGGCTTTAAAGCCGTTGTGACGGCATAGAACGCCGTAACGGCTGAAGCCCCTGGAGCGCCCGGTATACTCACCTTCCCGGCGCTCCGCTTCGGGAGGACTGCCTCACAGCCTAGGCAGCCCTCCCACGGCAAATTAGGCCCCCAGGAGCCATGTGATTGCTCTCAAAGAGCGATCACATGGCCCCCTATAGCTGGCTGTGGATCTGCCAGCAGGGGGACTGTCTAAAATATTAGACAGTCCCCCTGCTGGTAGGAGGTGTAAAAAAAAAAAATATTAGACAGGTTATAAAATAAATTAAATGCATTTTTATATATATAATATATGTATATATATGATATATATAATATATATGTATATTATATATATTTAACGTCATACATAGTATATTTTAATACTAATATTAGTATATATATTAGTATTAAAATACACTTAGAATGACGTTACATATATAATATACATATATTATATATATAATAGATATATACACATATATTATATATATAAATACGTATAATTACAATAATAAATAAATAAAATAATAAAATTAATAAATAAAATATTGAAACAAAATTTAATATAAATTATATATATACATATGTAATTTCATTCTAACTGTATTTTGTTAATATATATATATTGGTATTTTATTTATTGCTGCATATATTGGTAACAAAATACACTTAGAATGACATTCTATATATATATATCTATCTATATATAAAATGCAAATAACCGCAAATATATATATATAGATAAATACATATAATTACATAAAAGATTCCATTAGTATACACGTAGAATTTAAATACCTATAAATGCATATATATTAAAATTCTACGTGTATATTTAAGTAATCTTTTAACATAATTAGGTGATTTGATTAATTAAAATTTGATTGACATACCTGACAACACAGGGAGAAAGTGCTGAGAATTTAATTTGCAAGCACTATATTTGACCCTGTAACTCTCCAAGACAACATAAAACCTGTACATGTGGGTATTGTTTTACTCAGGAGACTTCGCTGAACTCAAATATTAGTGTTTCAAATTGGTAAATTGTATTACAACGATGATATTTTAAGTAAAAGTGACTTTTTTTGCATTTTTTACAAACGAACGGCATTTTTATGGACTATATTATTGTTGTAATATGTTTTACTGTTTTAAAACACTAATATTTGTGTTTAGCGAAGTCTCCCGAGAATAACAGTACCCCCCATGCACAGGTTTCATGGTGTTTTGGAAAGTTAGAGAGTCACATATAAGGCTTGCATTTCATTTTTTTGACATTGAAATTTGCCAGATTGGTTATGTTGCCTTTGAGAGCGTATGGTCGCCCAGGAATGAGAATTACCCCCATGATGGCATACCATTTGCAAAAGTAGACAACCCAAGGTATTGCAAGTGGGGTATGTCCTGTCTTTCTTAGTAGCCACTTAGTCACAAACACTGGCCAAATATTCGTTTTTTGCTTTTTTAACACAAAAACAAATATGAACGCTAACTTTGGCCAGTGTTTGTGACTAAGTGGCTACTAAAAAAGACTAAACATACCCCACTTTCAATACCTTTGGTTGTCTACTTTTTCAAATGGTATGCCATTATGGGGGTAATTCTCTTTGCTGGGCTACCACACCGTCTCAAAGGTAACATTACCAATCTGGCAAATTTCTATTTGAAAATGGAACGTTCTATATTTGACCCTGTAACTTTCCAAAACAACATAAAACCTGTTAATGGGGGGTACTGTTGTACTCGGGAGACATCGCTGATTACAAATATGTGCATTTTTGTGCAGTAAAACCTAAACAGTATTATGACATTCACAGCTAAAATGTCAGACGGAAATACAAATTTTAAAAAAAATCTTATATTCACATTTTTTTTAAATTTTATTCATAATGAATTATGTTCCATATATGAATAGTTAATGATAAATTAAAGCCCTGTTTCTCCTGAACAAAATTATATATAATAAGTGTGGGTGCATATAATATGAAAGAGGGGAACTACGGGTGAACAGACATATAGCGCAAATTCTAGTTTTTGTTTACGTTTTGTTTTGATCAGAACGTGCACTATTGACTCCGTCCTGAAGGGGTTAAAGCCAGTCTGAGGCCACTGCTCTCCTAGCCACAAGGGTAATTTTATGTATGAGTTTCTGTTCGTGTCTGGTCCACCCATCAATTGTTCTGCTCAGTAGGTATAACCATGGGTCCATCGGGGGGGCCCTCGAGAAAACTTGGACTATCAGGTCTTTTATCTGCTGCCTGTTTCCCCTGAATAAAATGATATATAAGTGTGGGTGCATTTAATATGAAAGAGGTGAATTACGGTTGGACAGACATACAGCGCAAATGCCAGGTTTTGTTTACGTTTTGATCACAATTTGTACATTTGGCTGCGGTCCTAAGGGGTTATGTAAACTGAAATAGAGCCAGTTACACATTGTATTGAATCATCTAATGACTGCTGGAGTGTGTTTCTCACACTATTTTTGTTTGTCCATTTATTATATATTTGTCTATCACATGTTTTATTGTTTTATCGTGTTCACACATATACTTCTTTAGATAATTTATATATATCATTTATTACGTAAATACATTTATATATATTTATGTAATAAAGGATAATTTTCAGTTTGTGCTGTGGTTGATTTATATTGTGCTTCATTTATGTGACCACTAGAGGGAGTGGTTATCAACTAAGTTGCCCCACTTTTCTGTTATTTATATAGCACCAGAAATTTCCCTAGCGCTATACAACGGGTTAAAGTCTTGTTCTTTGTCTTGTGTGCACCCTCTGCAAATAGATTGATCAGTTTCCCTTTCAGGTGTCCACTGGGCAAGTCATTTCAAGAGAATAAAAGACTTGGCGACAGGCGAGCTAAGAGTTTGGGTTTTCTTGTGTACAAATTTGGAAAGGATGTTTTGGCATACTATGCCAGTATTGAGAATTCGCAGTTCCAACTAGAGAATGTGCATAAGGCCATTAACTATTCCATGCACTTGTTGTGTACTTTAATGGTAAACCAATCACTAGAGCAGTGGTTCCCAAACTTTTTAGGTTGAAGGCTTAATATTTCAATGTTTTTCCAAGCTGCCCCAAGTCAAACAAATGTCTAGGTTGTATATATGTACAGCTCTGTGTCATATAGTGGGCCCCTGTTCTCTAGTAATGTTTCCTGGTCAGGGACGGATCCAGAACCTAATCTCTGGAGGGGCACTGGTAGATTCTGGTAGATTATTTAAAGAAACAATCCAGTTTGACAACTTACCTAGTGTCTGCCAGGATAAGGGCTGTAATAGGAGATGGGGGCAGTGGTGTGTGTGTGAGAGGTGCAATGTGTGGGTTGAAGTCTGTGTATGTGAGGGGTGCAGTCCGCGTACAGGGTTGCATTGTGTTTGTGAAGGATGTAGTGTATGTGTGAAGGGAGCAGTGTGTGTCTGGGGTGCAGTATGTGTGAATGGAGGGGCAATATGTGCGTATGGGGGGCAGTGTATGTATATGGGGCAGTGTGTGAGAGGGCAATGTATGTATATGGGGCAGTATGTGTTTATAAATGGCAGTGTGTGTGTATGGAGGGGCAATATGTATATGGGGGAAGTATGTGTCTATGGTGGGCAGTGTGTGTGTGTATGGAAGGCAATGTATGTGTATGTATACATACATACATAGGCAATATGTGTATGGGGAGAGGGCAGGTTAATAATTAATATATACCTTTATTAAAAAAAAAATATATATATATATTTTTTTTTCATATCCCCCCCCTCCCTTCTTACCTTTGCCTGGGAGTGGGGACAGGACAAGGCAATGCTGGTCCCAGTGTTGAGTGAACTCTAGCAGCTCCTAAGGCTAGAGTTCACTCTCGCGAGATTCAGGGTGTTGCCATGGTAACCACAACGCCGAGTTGCAGATTAAAGCTAACCTTGGTCCTCTCTCCCTCTCCTGCCGGCCGCAGCATTTCAGTGCTAGCGGGACGGTGAGGGAGATCTCTGATCTCCTCTCTGATTCTGCAGAGGAGAGTGAAGCATAGACTGTTCCCGGTGCGATTAAATATTTTGTTGCATCCCTGAGTGCCCATCGCAGTGCCCAGGCACACAGTTTGGGAACACTGCATTAGAGGAGAATGACTATATATTAGACCTACATTTTTGCCGGAATTGCCCTGTGTTTGGGAACACTGCATTAGAGGAGAATGACTATATATTAGACCTACATTTTTGCCGGAATTGCCCTGTGTTTGGGAACACTGCATTAGAGGAGAATGACTATATATTAGACCTACATTTTTGCCGGAATTTCCCTGACTTAATAGCCCCGAGGGACTACAAGTGTAGTCTGGATCTTATAGCCCTAACAGTTAAGATCATAAATTAGGAATGTGTGTAGATTAAGAGAGAAATTCAGGACAATTGCTGCATCTCAAGGTCCGCTGCATTGAGCTAAGGAAACCAGGAAGTAACATTACCTGTTGTCTGCTTGAAAGCCAAGGGGGTGTAACATGGATTCATTCATAAAACTGTCAAACTCTATTGAAATCTGCACTTTTTTTGCAAAATGCAAAATGACACGCTCTCCACACATAAAGCTTTTCTGAAAGTTTTTTAGGGGTCTGGAGTGACCCTTTAACGTTAATTACTTTAGTGAACTTTTGCAACAACTTTCAGATGTTTCTACATGGTGTAAAATACCCCGGTACATTCTATAAGAGAAGACTGGAGCTATTGCTTTTAAGTCACACAATGGGCCGATTAACAAATAGATTACAACGTGTCTTCTAACAGGTTTCTTTACATTCATGGTGATTTTAAAGTCAAAATAGCTAAACTGGGAAGATTCTCTAAGCCAGCCGTGCTTCCATTCAGCCTTTCTGTCGGTGAAATTCTCCTAGAATTCTCAGTTTAGTGAATACACTGGGTGAAGATTTTCCCATTTCACTCAGTTTTGATGTTCTCAATGAACACAGCTCCTTCCTCACACTGTGTTTGTAATTCCCCACAGTCTCTCTAACACTGTTAGCTGTGTACCCGGTCATGTCAGCCAACATTCGGTCAAACCTAACTCTCAGACGTAAACCACACAATAAAAAAGACCCCACTGTCACCGAGCGCGGGAGAAAAACCAAACATTGTGCAAACTAGCAGCGAGTACACCATGTTTGATGTGGGCAAACTAGCACCGAATGCGCCATGTTTGATGTGGGCAACCGTTACCAAACTCGGCAACACGGGGGGGGGGGGGGGGGGGGGGAATATCTCTAGAGCTCCGTCTATTGACCTCCTGACACCAAGTGACTAACAAAAATGAAAAAAAATAAAATAACTGTCAGCTGCCAACAAATGTCACCCCCTCTATGCGCCTTTCCCGCGGTCGCCTCGCCTGTCGCCGTACGCGCCAAAATGACGTTTGCGTTCCAGCGTGGCTGCACAATGAAGACCCTGCCCCGCCCCCTTTTTTGTTTTTTCCAGTCCTGTGATTGGTCAACAGGGAATTAGAGGGGGGCCGGGCGAGTGTCAAGGAAGTGGGCGTGGCTTGGTTTGCCCGAGTTAGGACTGTAAGAGGGGGGAGAGAAAAAAAAAAAAGGAGGAGGAGGAGGTGGGGGGGAGAGATTGTTTGAGCGCGAGGCGCCGGCGCGCGGGAGACAAACGGAGAGCGGGAAAGGGAGAGGAGACAGAGCGAGGCACGGCCGAACCGCACAGCCCACCTTCATCAGCACGGTAACCGCTAACGGCAGGCCCCCAGGGTGTCTGGACCGAACTGACACTGTGTTAGTATGGCAGCATGCTATGGGTGTAGCTATCTGCCAGCCTGACACTGTGTGACACCTTATTATTATATACAATATACATACAATATACCATACTATATACCATACCATACTATACAATATATATATATAATCATGGACCAGGAATCACAGCAAGCCCCAGCACTCATTGTCTGTGTTATTAAGGGGGGGGCAGGTTATGGTGCTATCTACATTATATATAGAGGTAATGTGTTAAAGTGCTGTTCACCTTTAGGGGGTCTTTGTATTATTTTTTTTTTTACTAAAACTCCCAGAGATGCCCTCACTTTCTTGGTGTGTGCCAGCCAGAGATTAGACAAGGTGAGCTCATCCCTTGCACATGTGCCACCGCTTTACTAATACAGGTCCGGGCACTCGATGATGCTTTATAACTATAGGAATACAAACGTGTATTACTAAATCCATATAGTAACTGACCAATCTGCAATATTGGACCCTGCTATCAGCCAGTCCTTGGCTTCCCCATTGGCATGATTGCCCCCACCGACCTGCGGCCGGTCTAATGCTTCCCCCATTGGCATGATAGGTACCCCTCTCCCTGCCGCCAGTATAATGCTTCCCTATTGGCATGATTCGAACCTCTCCCCCCCCCCCCCCCCCCATTGGCATGATTAAATGGGCCGAATGGTTCTTATCTGCCGTCACATTATATGTTTCTATGATTGGAACCCTCCCCCCCCCCGTGACCCCCCGTCTAATGCTTCCCCATTGGCATGATTGGAACCCCCTGCGGCCAGTCTAATGCTTTCCCAATGGCATGATTGAACCCCCCTGCGGCCAGTCTAATGCTTCCCCAATGGCATGATTGGACCCCCTCCTCCCCAGGCAGTGTAATGCTTCTCCATTGGATAGCAAGTGCGCATGTAAGGCAAATCGTTGTCCTGCACAAATCCAATCAAAACCTCATGGAGATGCATTGAGTCAATCGATCCTCATGGGGAGTGTTCAGTTTTTCAGTGCTGAACATGAAGATGCTGAAACTCATTTTGGCAATCTTTGCGGGAATGAACTTAGGAAGTTCCTTTAAGGGCAGGGCTATGGCAAATCAGGTACTCTCGTTTAGTGTTAAAGGGACTCTATAGCCACCAAGACCCCCTTAGTCCTGTTTTAGAGAAACCGCAATGATTACCTTTCAGTGCTAAGACTGCCTCTAGTGGCAGACAGCTACTAGAGGCACTTCCTGGATCTTAACAGAATTTTGGTCGCCTGACACTGGGCATCCTTACATTCTGCTTGAGGACATCCTGCGTCAGAGAAATCCCCATCGGAACGCATTGAGCATTGCTTTTCTATGGGTAGAGCCTAATGTGCTCGCTGCCTATGTGCATTCGGTTTCCACCATCGGAGCAAGAATAGTGGGAGATCGCTGCTAAAATCGAGTGAGTGTGGTTTTTGTTTTTGGTACCAGAGGGTACTATAGTGTGAGGCATACAACTTTGTATTCCTTACACTAAAGAATCCCTTTAACCCCTTAAGGACACATGACATGTGTGACATGTCATGATTCCCTTTTATTCCAGAAGTTTGGTCCTTTAGGGGTTAAGCTGCTAAAAAATGGATTAGCCAAATGGAGGGCCAATTCAATACGATGAAATGGTTGTAGTGCCTATAGTATTGCCTTTAAGGCAGGGCTTGACAAATAAGATAAAACAGAATATATCTAGACCTATAAAGAAATAAAAGAAAGCGCTCATAGGGGATTAACGTTAAACCATAGGTGTCCCCTTGAGTTTATATCGCACTTACAGAATATCTGTAGTTTTCAAGCTCATCAAATTGATGGATATCCCCAGATTCCTCGAAATTAGGATGGTAGATTAAGCCTATGAAGAGGAGACCAGGTCCTGACTCTGCAGTCAAATGTTTGCTTGGCTGTCCCAGGTCGCCAAGGAGACCAGGAAACTTGTCCTGCCGCCTGGAATTTGTGAGCTTGTTCAGCCCGTGAGGTGATGAGCTAGCAGAGGCAGGCAGTCTGCTCATGGAGAGCTAGCAGAGGCAGGCGGCCGGGTAATGGAGAGCACAGGGAGGCGGGTTGCTTATGGAGAGATGACGTAGGGGAGTTGGCAGGTAATGGAGAGCTCAGGGAGGCGGATGACTTAGTGCGACACGTGAGAGAGCTGTAATCTCCCTGCTCTGCACGCCTTCCAGAGAGGGAGCGGAGTAGGAAGATGACAGCAGCCCCACTGGACCCCAGGGAAAGTCTATCTACTCCAGCTGTCCAAATGTATGGAGGCTGGGTGGATTTAAATTAAAATAAAAAAGCAATTATTTGTGATTGAGTCTGTCAACAAGTGTGTGTTCCCTCCAATCACATGGGAAAAGTGTTTTTACTCCCCTTTTTTCCCCACACCATGCTGGTGACGCTGTGGTTTGTCCCACATCCATGGCTGAAATCCTCAATCTTGACGATCTTAGTCAATCCAATGCTTCCCCATAGGAAAGTATTGGGAGACTATTGCGCATTTACAGCAAAATGCCACTGCGCCAATTTAACTTCTCATCGAGATGCATTGAAGCAATGCATCACTATAGGGAACGTTAACATAGGTGCTTCACAGTGTGAAGCATTGACCAAGGAAGCACCTCTAAATGGCGTCTGAGTGACGGTTTCACCAGGCAGCAATATAAATACTGACAAAAGAAATTAGCTTACTATATGATACACTAGAAAGACACACCCCCAAAAAGTGTACCTCACACACACTATATAAAATATGCACAAAAGCGTGTATAAAACCCCAAGGGTGATATACACAGGTAGAGGGTGGTACAAAACAATACAACCTGTTTATGGCTGATCGTGAACGTGGAATAAAAGAGAGATGGTAATCACGCCTGTCACCCTGTCAGGACAATACCCCTGACAGGGTGACAGGCGTGATTACCATCTCTCTTTTATTCCACGTTCACGATCAGCCATAAACAGGTTGTATTGTTTTGTACCACCCTCTACCTGTGTATATCACCCTTGGGGTTTTATACACGCTTTTCAGCAATATAAATACTGCCTTTTGTCTGAAAATCGTTCAGAGACAGGATATAGACTTCAGCACTACATTAAAGGATCACTATAGGGTCAGGAACATAAACATGTATTCCTGACCTTATAGTGCTGAACCCACCATTTAGGTGGCTTGCCCCCTTATAATGGGTTAACTTACCTACCTTATTTTCAGCTCTCCCCATGTGCGCAGGTCCCCCGTCCCGTCCTCCCATGAGGAAAGCATTGGATTGGCTAAAATCGTCAAGGGACGGGGCCAAACGCTTTTTTGGCCAGTCAGCACCTCCTCATAGAGATGCGTTTAATCAATGCATCTCTATGAGGAAAATTCAGCGTCTCCATGCAGTGTGTGGGGATGCTGAATGGCAGGGCTGACTAGTGTGCAGCACTGAGCCAGAAAGCACCTCTAGTGGCCATCTGAGGAGTGGTCACTTGGAAGGGTCCCTACGGGCAATGTTAACACTGCCTTTTCTCTGAAAAGACAGTGTTTTACATGAAAATTCCTGAAGGGAGCTATTATACTCACCGGAACAACTACATTAAGCTGTAGTTGTTCTGGTGACTGTAGTGGTTCTGGTTAGGGATCGACAAACGCTCCGCGCGGCACTAAGCGCCACGAGATTTCCACAGGGGAGCTGGAGAAGCTGCAAGAAAGGTAAGGAACAGCTTCCTGCCGGCCCCCCGTACTTAACAAGCCACCGGACCACCAGGGAATACTATATCCCCCCTCCCTGGTAAGAAGCAGGGAGGGGGGACTAAACAAACAAAAACATTTAAATATTAAAAAAAAAAATGCCCCCCCATTTTACACAAATTACATCATTACACAAACACCCACACACTGCATTACAAACACACACTGCATTACCTACACACTGCATTACAAACATACACTGCATTACATACATACATACACACACATACACTGCATTACATACATACATACACACACACACACTGCATTACATACATACATACACACACACACTGCATTACTTACATGCACCACACAAACACACACTGCATTACATACACACACTGCAATATATATACACACACTGCATTATATATATATATATACACAAACACACACTGCATTACATATACACACTACACAAACACACTGCATTACATATACACTACACACACCACACTATTACATACACACACCACACTATTACATACACACACCACACTATTACATACACACACCACACTATTACATACACACACCACACTATTACATACACACACCACACTATTACATACACACACCACACTATTACATACACACACCACACTATTACATACACACACCACACTATTACATACACACACCACACTATTACATACACACACCACACTATTACATACACACACCACACTATTACATACACACACACACTATTACATACACACACACACTATTACTTACACACACACACTATTACTTACACACACACACTATTACATACACACACACACTATTACTTACACACACACACTATTACTTACACACACACACTATTACTTACACACACACACTATTACTTACACACACACACTATTACTTACACACACACACTATTACATACACACACACACTATTACATACACACACACACTATTACATACACACACACACTATTACATACACACACACACTATTACTTACACACACTATTACATACACACACACACTATTACATACACACACACTATTACATACACACACACACTATTACATACACACACACACACACACTATTACATACACACACACACACACACTATTACATACACACACACTATTACATACACACACACTATTACATACACACACACACACACACACTATTACATACACACACACACACACACTATTACATACACACACACACACTATTACATACACACACACACACACACACTATTACATACACACACACACACACTATTACATACACACACACACACACACACTATTACATACACACACACACACACACACTATTACATACACACACACACACACTATTACATACACACACACACACACTATTACATACACACACACACACACTATTACATACATACACACACACTATTACATACACACACACACACTATTACATACATACATACACACACACTATTACATACACACACACACACTATTACATACATACACACACACACACTATTACATACATACACACACACACACTATTACATACATACACACACACACACTATTACATACACACACTGCATTATATACACACACCACACACTGCATTATATACACACACAATGCATTTACTTTACCCACACTGCATTCACTATACAAACTACACAAACACTCTGCATTCACTATATACACACTACACAAACACACACTCTGCATTCACTATACACACTGCACTACACACACACTCTGCATTCACTATACACACGCACTACACACACACTCTGCATTCACTATACACACGCACTACACACACACTCTGCATTCACTATACACACGCACTACACACACACTCTGCATTCACTATACACACGCACTACACACACACTCTGCATTCACTATACACACGCACTACACACACACTCTGCATTCACTATACACACGCACTACACACACACACACACTCTGCATTCACTATACACACGCACTACACACACACACACACTCTGCATTCACTATACACACGCACTACACACACTCTCTGCATTCACTATACACACGCACTACACACACTACACACGCACTACACACACTCTCTGCATTCACTATACACACTACACACGCACTACACACACTCTCTGCATTCACTATACACACTACACACGCACTACACACACTCTCTGCATTCACTATACACACTACACACGCACTACACACACTCTCTGCATTCACTATACACACTACACACACACTACACACACTCTCTGCATTCACTATACACACTACACACACACTACACACACTCTCTGCATTCACTATACACACGCACTACACACACTCTCTGCATTCACTATGCATTCACTATATACACGCACTACACACACTCTGCATTCACTATACACACTACACACACACTCTGCATTCACTATACACACGCACTACACAAACGCACTCTCTGCATTCACTATACACATCCACTACACACACACACTTCATCCACTACACGTGGCATGTATATTTTATGCATTTACCTTTACAATTAGTTTATTTTTTTCAAAATGGTAACTTTGGCAAGTTATCAGCCTGAACGTTCACAGATTACTTTTTGTACTTGTTCAAGGGACTACAGTGATGGTTATCGTCATGACAGGATTTTTCTTCCAAAAAAAGCAATTAAAATGTAATTTGTGTCTCTCCTCTGTCATCCCCCATAGTGCCTGTGTGGTGTTTTTTTGACTGGGTGTGGGGAGTGCTGGCGGTATGTAGTGTGTTTGGGGTGTGTGCTGACTGTAGGGGGTGGGTGTAGGTTGTGTGTATGTGTAACTGTATGGTGTGTGTACTTGCTCCTTGTGGTTCCAGCACTCCCTGAGTCAGTTTATGTTGGAAGTCTGCAATGTGCTCTAATGAGAACCGGAACCGCAGATTCAGCGTTTATTCACTTGCTGCCCAAACAGACTGCCTGTCTGGTGACTAGAACTGCATGTCCCAGGTGTCGGGCAATAGAAATTCCACATCCATGAATGGAAAACATTGTTGTTTACAGAAACTGCAATGTTTACATTGCTGGGTTAAGACATCAAGAGGCTGTCAAACTGACCAGTCACTAAAGTTGCTTTCTGCTGTTTCACGGACTTTAACTCCATGAAACGATTATGGTAGTCCTCTCCTCACACTTTGCATAAGGATGTCCAGCATCTTCTAAATCCGAGGTACAGGAAAATTTGTTGCTTTCTTCTGTACAAAGCTTAATATGCGGCCCTTGTCCCACATGCCCATTAGCTTTCTCAACGCATTGACGTCGGAGGAGGCAGGAATGGAGCCAGCAAGTAGTTTTTGTTTGTTTTTTTATCTTTGAAAACAGCTAGGGGGCAGAGCAGCACTCTAGTGTTAGGAATACAATTTTATATTCTTAACACTTTAGTGGTCCTTTGACGTATTAATGTGCACTTCCATCTGCCAGCACCATAAATATTACAACTTACATTTTTACAAAACTGTTCTGCAAACTAAAGGTGAATTAGCAGGGGCAGCTTCCTAGCAAGAAACCAACTATCCTAAACTGTAGTAATTGTGGTGTTTGAAGTGTACTTTTATACTTGTTAAGTCAACAACCACCGAGCGAGGGCACTAAAATACTTGTGTAAAAGTATAGTTATGACTGTTTATGCATGTTATTGGAGTTATCTATTTAGTGCAGATAGAGTAATTTGTGTGAATAAACACCTCCCTATATACTACAGGGGTGTGGAATTTAAAGGGACACTAGTCACAAGAAAACCTACAGCTCATTGTATTTGTTCTGGTGAGTAGAATCATTACCTTCAGGCTTTTTGCAGTAAACACTGTCTTTTCAGAGAAAATACAGTGTTTACATTACAGCCTAGGGATACCTCCACTGGCCACCCCTCAAATGGCTGCTTGAGGTGCTTTGTGGAAAAGTGCTGCACATGTGACTGCCATTCAGTGTCTCCGACCTCTTCATAGAGATACATTGATTCAATGTAAAGTAGTAGTCCAATCAGCTTGTTCATCATGATAATTTATTTGTCCTGACACAAAATAATTTTGAGTACAAAGATTTGGACTCCAGCCAAAGCTCTGTACTTTGACAGGGTTAGTTGCAAAATTCAGATTTTTTTACAGATTAAATGTAAATAGAACGTGTAGGCATAAATAGATAATCTGGAAACATTCTATAGCTCCATTTTATTTACAACATGGCTATTTTTCTGTCTCAGATTTGCATTGGGAGTTATTTTTTCAAACAATGCTCTTTTGTGAATTACCCGGAGTGTGTCTCCCTTTGTATATAACTCACTAGAGAGGGCCAGACCACAAGTGAATGATTCACCTGGCAATGGTGAAGACCTTACACTACCTGCGCCCAGCACCTTTCCCCCAAGGGAAGAACTGCAAATTGCCCGCGGCAGGGCTAAAAATAAAAACCTATCAGGTGATAGAATTTCTAAATCCCTGATATTAAAGAATTACACAATAATAGTTTCAGTGTAAATGATCTTCCATGTCTCTTGTTTTCTGATACAGACTTGGTATTCTATTACTAATAGTGTTTTGTTTTGGGGGTTTTTTCAGTGTGTTTGACCATTTTCTATCATGGCGAAGGTACAGATCCTCAACATGGTGGTCTTGGATAACCCTTGCCACTTCCACAACCCTTTTCAATTTGAAATCACCTTTGAGTGCATAGAAGACCTGCCAGATGGTGAGTATCTATTGCTGGTGGAAATTATAAAGGGATGCTCCAATGGTAGCTTTTATTGTTAACAATTAAGTAAATATACCACCTATAAAAACATGCATAATTAAATGCATGTTTTTATTGGGGGTATATCTACTCTTGAATTTAGCTCCACTGAACTCAACAACCAGGAAGTAACCAGACCAGTTGTCTTATTGACAGCCAGAATGTATAACAGTTAATTTACAAAAGTGCCAATTTATGTTAAAATTGCTAGAGCTTTAAGTGTGTGGAGAACTTATAAAAAAAAATACCAATGCCTACAATATCCCCTTGCTAACCTCTGCCTATGTCTCAATCAATCATATTCTCCCAATTCCATTTACATCCCTTTCCTAAGTCCTAATTACACTAGGCACAATAACCATCTCACTGAATATTACCTAGCACTGTCTTCCCACATGTTGTATAGTTTTCAAGCAAATTAATTATAAAGATCAAAACCTAGCCCCTACTGGAGGTATAGTTAAGGCAGACATTACACACTTCCTTGTAGTCATGCTAAGTCATACCAGAAATGGGCGCTTTGATAGGCTGAAACTTGTCAGCTGACAATCTTAGCCAATCACAGATGTCCAGGTTAATGCTTCCTCTTTAGCTCAAGCAAAATCAAACAACCGGTGTTGTTACTTCCTTGTTATGTAGCACAATGGAGCTAAAATTGGGAGACAGGCAAATGCCCAGAGCACCTGCCTAGCAAAAAAATCTTGAGCTGCATTGAGAATTCTTTGATTGGACAGATACAGAAAGTTTGGGCTGGGTTACAAGGGGAGCGCTTGCAAAATAAGCCATCTCAGCTTTTGCAGACTGTTTAGCTATACGCCAATATAAAAAAAGCATAATTAAATGCGTGCATGTTTTTATGGGGGTATATCTCCTAAACAGTGATTTTTGTGTTTAGGTAGTGGGGGTTTCCTTTAACCCCTTAAGGACACATAACATGTGTGACATGTCATGATTCCCTTTTATTCCAGAAGTTTGGTCCTTAAGGGGTTAACTAAAGAGGCAGTAGCACATTTTAGTATAGTGATTGGTGTACTTTAATTTTCTAACCTGCATAATTAGATACTGTTCAGTTATAGTGCAAGAAATTAACATTCAATTCTAGTAGAGACTTTTTACCTATACTAAGTAATATTTTAGAAAACTTTTTTTTTTTTTTTTTTCTTCACACTTGTTTGTTTTTCCATGAATGTTACAGTTCCAACTTGCTTTGCTATTATGTTCATGTAGCATTTTCCTTCTTGTTCTTGAGCAGATTTGGAGTGGAAAATAATCTATGTGGGGTCAGCAGAAAGTGAGGAGTATGACCAAGTGCTGGATTCTGTGCTTGTTGGGCCTGTGCCTGCTGGACGCCACATGTTTGTGTTCCAGGTGAGTAGGTGGTCTGAAAGCAACACATCAACTTTAAAGCTGAAAATTAGTGCAATTTAAAAGCCTACATATTCAAATTCTTTGTTCTTGGGCTAAAAAAAGATGGTAAATTTTGTAATTACTGCAAGTCTCTATTATTTTTATATATATATATATATATATATATATATTTCTATATTTTTTTTTTTTTTTTTTACTTTTTTTTTTTAAGTAATAGTATTATACTTGGATTTGCATGATACACATTCATAATGTTCAGAGATTTATCAGTTGTTCATATATTATATACAGAACTGGTTAACAAGCATAATAATTTACATAAATGTCACATATGGTACTTATCAATATATTTCACATGGTTGAGAATCATCTCCAAGTTTAGATACATTTAATAGGTATTAGTCACCCAATGTTAATGTTTCTTTCCCATCGTGACTTACTCCGCAAAGGAGATTTTAGCAACTTTCTCAACATTTCTGCTGCTGTCTTTTTGTAATATATTTGCTCTGCCTCTGTGGCTTGATGCAGTTTTCAAAGTCTGATGTAGCTTAAAGCGGAAATCTCTTGTGAGTTTTTGCATAACCTAGTGTCAAACTAAAACTTATGTATGGGTTGTTTTTTTGTGTTTGTGTTTTGTTTTCCCCCCAATCAATATCCTGGCACACACAGTCTACCATGTAACTTCATAGGGGAACACTCCCTTCTCTGGAATTTAGGAAATTCAAAGGGACACCCTGAGCAACAAAACTTAGTGAAGCAATTTTAATATATAGCACATGCAATCTTGTTTCTCCATTCTCTTCCATTTAGGAGTTCATTCACTTAAGCTACTGTTTATGCAGTATTTTCTTTTTTATGAGATGCTAATTTTTCCCTTCAGATCAGAGGCAGTACTTATACCACAGGGATATCCAATCTGGAGGGAAAAAACAGGCAGGCAAATCTCCAAACATTTAAACCCTCCCCTAATTACCTCCTTTCCCATAAGTAGCAGCTCCTCCTGATCATACCCAGTTCTTTGCCTGCCTCCGGCAGGGGAGGTTAGACAGGAGGTTCTCCAGGAAGCAGGTGAGAAGGGCTGAGGCTCTGGGGGCACTGCTTCCTTCATGTCCGGGTAAGTAGCCTTTAACACGCCGGACGGCGTGGTCCCTCAAGTTTTATGTTGCCGTCTAATGCCGTGCCAGGTGCCGGTCTGACGAAGGACGCAGGCGTGCGTCGGCTGGGAAGTCCTGCGGTGGAACGCACACACAGGTTGCGTTGCGTTCCACTAGGGAGTCGCGGAGCGCTATGCGCAATGCGAACCTTGATTCAGGCGCCAAATTTGAACTGGGCGTTCTCTTTGGTTTCAGGACTTATATGAGCATTTACCAGCAGCAACCTCTGTTTGCCAGGAGCTCTCAGATCGGTTGTAAAGAGTGTTATCTCACCTGCCCTCCAACACACTCTCAGGCCATTTAAGGTAAGACTGATTAAGTTTTTAATTAAATGGGTCCTAGCCTGAATCGATAAGGAGAAAAATTTGATTGTTTTCCCTTTTTTGTTTTCTCTTTTCAGTATGTCTAATCCGGAAAATTTGGATAAAGTTGCTGAAAAGGGGAAATGTTCATCTAAAGCCAAGCATTTAATCTGCTCTGTGTGTAGCCAACATATGCCAGATGGTTATAAAAAGAAACTTTGCTCAGTGTGTTCTAAAGAAGCTTCAGAGGAAGCAAAAAGAACAGAAATGTCTACTTTCCTCAGCTGGTTGCAACATAGTATGCAGCAAACATTTGTGGATATGCAGTCGGCTGCATTACAGTCAGTCCAGGCCTCGGTTGCCCAAGATTCGCAAGTTGTAAAACATGCTAAGAAAAGACTGAGATCTTGGGAAGCTTCTGATACTAGTTCAGTAACTAGTGGTTCTGAGTATGAGGAAATTTCAGGTGGTGATTCTTCAGATGAGGAGTTTGCCTTCCCAGATGAAGCAATTGGGAAATTGATTAAAGAAGTGCAGTGCATTTTTGGAATTGAGGAAACAGGGAAAAAGTCCAAAGTGTTTCCTTTTCTCCCACAGATTAAGGAATTGATTTTAAAAGAGTGGAAATTCCCTAGTCACAAGCCGTTTCTGTCTAGACATTTTAAAACTCTTTTTTCCTTAGCATCGGAACAAGACTGTAAGCTGGATACGGTCCCTGTAGTGGACGTTCCTATTGCTCAAATCTCTAAGAAAACTACTTTACCGATTGGAGACACAAGCGGGCTCAAGGATGTCATGGACAAACGCATTGACTCCTCCTTAAAAAAGTTGTTCATATCTTCTGCAGCCCAAGCTAAAGCTTTGATTACGGGGTCATCTGTTGCCAAGGCCCAAAGACTTTGGTTGGAAGAACTAGAAAAAGTTTATACGGGAGAAACTAAGGAAGACCCGGTAAAGCTATTAAAGAATATCAGGATGGCATCTGATTTTTTTGGTAGATGCGTCTGCAGAAAGCCTAAAAATTTCGGCCAAGAGTATAGGTACTTCAACAGTCGCCAGAAGAGCGCTTTGGCTCAAAAATTGGTCAGCAGATACAGCATCTAAGAATTCACTGTGTGACCTATCCTTTGAACCAGGAAGACTTTTTGGTTCAAAACTGGATGAATTGTTAAAACAGATGAAGGAAGGAAGGAAAGCTTTACCAGAATCATTTAAGAAGCAGTTTAGAAGACGTAAAGCGGAGTCGCTTCCCTCATTTAGAAGTTCCTTTCGTAGAAACTATTTCAGGGGTCAGCATAAAAAAGCCTTTGATTATAGGAAGAAGAAAAGATTTTCTGACAGAAGAAATAAAAAGTTATGACGCCAGGCCTGTGGGTGGAAGGCTGAGTCACTTCCTAGAGCACTGGAAAGGAACAACATCAGATCGCTGGGTTCTCACAGTGATAAAACACGGATACGCTCTAGAATTATCACAAGCCCCAATGGAAATGTTTCTATGTTCCGAGGTTCATTCTCTAGAGATGGAACTCTCTCTGATGCGAGAAGTATCGACTCTATTACTGAAAAGAGTGGTGGAAGAAGTTCCTCTCAAGGAAAGTTTTCGGGGCACCTATTCAAGACTTTTCTTGGTTCCAAAGCCAGATGGTTCGTTCAGACCCATTTTAGATCTAAAAGCCGTAAACAGGTGGATTGTCAAAAAGAAGTTCCTCATGGAAACAATAAAGTCCGCTACTCTGCTTATTCATCCAAAAAGTTGGTTTGCGTCCCTGGATTTAAAAGATGCCTATCTTCATGTGCCCATAGCAGAATCCAGCAAAAGTCTTCTAAGGTTCGCTGTGTGCTGCCGATCAGTAATCAAACATTACCAGTTCAGAGCATTACCTTTCGGCCTGTCATCAGCACCCAGGGTCTTCACAAAGCTGCTAGTAGTCGTTTCAGCTTTTCTAAGAGGTATGGGCATCTCTGTCATTCCGTATTTGGACGACTGGCTGTTGATTGCAGAGTCCCAAGGTCAACTACAGCTAGACCTGGGGACAGCGATAGAATCGCTAGAAAAGCATGGCTGGCTAATAAATTTCAACAAATCGGAACTAGTGCCAGTTCAAAGGATCCAGTTCCTGGGTCTGATTTTGGATTCTATCGCAATGAAGATATTCCTGCCAGAAGAGAAGAAACTAAAAATCAAGCGATTAATTCGGAATCTCAGAAGAAAAATTGTGTTTTCAATCAGAGAAGCCATGGGCTTACTGGGTCTGTTTACAGCCTCAATCCCGGCAGTCGGTTGGGCAAAATCCAGAATGAGACCTCTACAAAGAAACATTCTGCAAGTCTGGAATCGACAGGAACTCGGCCTGGATGGGCTTATGAGGTTCAACAAGCTAACTTTGAGAAGTCTGCAGTGGTGGACATCTTCTCGATTCCTGCACGAGGGTCTGTCATTCCGGATGAAGTCCTTCACTATAATTACGACAGACGCCTCTGCCCTGGGCTGGGGGGCCCATCTGGGAGACATCAAGAAGCAGGGGTCCTGGCAAGAGAAGGATATGAAAAATTCCTCGAACTTCAGGGAATTAAAGGCCGTGTGGATGGCACTCTTGGCATTTCAGATGCTTATCAAAGATCGACATATTCAAATCCGCTCAGACAATCGAACGACAGTGGCATATTTGAACAGACAGGGAGGTACGAGATCAACAAAGTTAGAAAGCCTTTGTTCAATGATCATGCTGTGGTCAGAAGTGCACCTGATGTCAATTTCAGCAGTTCACATTTCAGGGAAATTCAATGTGGTGGCAGATGCCCTGAGCAGGCATCATTTGAAACAAGCAGATTGGTCCCTGTCATGCAGAACTTTCAAGTTCATCACAGACCGCTTCGGTGTTCCGGAGATAGATCTGATGGCTTCCAGAATGAACAGGAAGACAGGACGTTTTGCATCCCTAAATCCAACAGACAGGCCGGATATCATAGATGCCCTGTCAGTTCCATGGAAGTTCAACCTGGCTTATGCCTTTCCGCCAGTAGTGCTTATTCCCAGAATACTTCAAAAAGTAAGACTGGAAAGTGTACGTATTATCCTTATCCTTCCATGGTGGCCAAGAAGTTGGTTCTCGGTTCTCCTGAATTTTCCAGGGGCCACATTTTGGAAGCTCCCACTTTCAAGAGAAATACTAGAGGACGCCATGGTGCCTCTGCCGACCCTTCGAAGATTCCATTTGACGGCCTGGTTTCTGAACGCCAGATTCTAGAGAGCAACGGTCTGGATACTGAAGTGATAAAGATCCTGTTGGCAACTAACAAGGAATCTACTTCAAAGATCTACGCTAGAATTTGGAAGATATTCTGTCAGTGGTGTTGTAGATTTAAAGTCAACCCTGTTTCCGCATCCATCCAGAAGATTCTAAGTTTCCTTCAGATGGGATTTGCTAAAGGTCTTAAACCTGCTTCATTGAAATTGCAGGTTTCTGCTATCAGTTTCTTCTCCCTCAGATGCTTGGCCTCTAATATTCTGATTTCGAGGTTCTTCAGAGCTCTAACTCGTTTGGTGCCCTATGTTAGGGAAACCTATCCTCCCTGGGATCTTAACTTGGTTCTTTCAGCGCTTTGTGAGCCGCCCTTTGAACCATTGGAGGAAGCTTCCCTGAAGATTATTTCGTTAAAAACTGTCTTTTTGGTGGCTATTACATCAGCTAAAAGAATTTGTGAGATTCAAGCTCTTCGGGCGAATTTTCCTTTTTTAGTTTTCCATCAGGACAAGGTGGTTCTAAAGCTCGATCCTTCTTTTATACCTAAAGTTTTTTCGGTTTCGAACGTCAACCAGGAAGTGGTCTTACCGACTTTTTGTCAGAATCCATCTAATGCCTTGGAAAGCAAATTTCACTGCCTAGACGTAAAGAGATGTCTTTTTACAATACCTAAAATCTACGGAATCCTTCAGGAAGGATAATAGTCTTTTTGTCCTATTCAGAGGCACTAGGAAAGGCATGAAGGTTTCGAAGAGTTCTCTGGCTAGATGGCTGAAGGATTGTATTCTGTTGGCTTATTCCAAGAATGGCATGTAACATCCAGGCCCTATAAAGGCCCACTCTACTAGAGCGGTTTCGACGTCTTGGGCTCTCCGAGCAGCTGCATCTCCCTCTCAGATTTGTTCGGCTGCTACTTGGTCCTCTCTCCATACTTTCTCAAGACACTACAAGTTGGACATACTGGCCTCGGAGGATGCTGCTTTTGGGCGCAAGGTGCTTCAAGCTGTAGTGAAATGAACCCGCCCTCAGGATCTGCTTTATTTTTTTTTTTTTTTTTAAATTCTTTATTTTTCTTGTGCATGTAAATACGGATAACATTTTTCTTGCGATGCCACAATAGCATTGGCAATTTGAGTAGGAACATTGGGTTTGACATGGCATGCGATTGACAGCACATTTTTAAATAATAATAATAACAGGCTAGGTCTACAAAGGTTATGTCAGAATATAAGTTTTAACTAGAGGTTCTGATATTGCCAACATTGTCATGCTTAATGGTTATTGTTTTCAGAGGCAGCAATATCTGTTAACCTTGCTTTAAATCTCTAATTTATGAGAGCTTAAACATCAGAGTGAACATGAAGATGCAGTAAACAAGTAAATACAGGTAATGCTTAACACTGCAGTGTTTGCTATGCTAGGTGGCTAGATTCAAATCATTGGTCGTAGCAGGTTCATAAAAGTAAAAAGGACACATCAAATGAAAAACCACAGGAAGACAATAAAAACTATAGCATTTGCAAATAGGAACCATATGAGGCATCAGTAGCTTGCTGCGGACAGTCTTTCGGTCATGGACCCAGGTATGCAGTGCTCTTTAGGTTCCTCAGCCGATGCCTCGTTGGGGCTGCGCTGGTCCCTGCCACGGTTGCCCATGTTGTCGCAGTTCAATGCGGGGGGTCAGTGGACGTGATGGATGTCGCTTGTGTGAGTCAGTAGTCTGGGGTAGAGTTGCTCGTACGGTAGAGGGAGCCTGGTGTGTGCCCCTACTGCGTCTTGGTTGTTTTCGCAGTTTCGCCGCCCTGTGTGGGTAAGCTGTTTGTTTGTCTCTCAGATGTTTTCTCGCTGGTTTGGGCCTCCCCTGGGGTGCCATTTTATGCTGCGGGTCAGGCGGCGGGCGGTTTGGCGGGTGTCTGGAGGTGGGCGTTAGCAAGGCCCCCTGCCTTAATCTGTGCTCAAGCTTAAGCCAGAAGTTTGTAAATATTAGTTCCAGGCTGGACATAGGGGCTTGTTGTACCTCATGTTTGCTCGTGAACCGCGTGGTCGCCGCCATCTTGGGTGGGTCTCCCCGACCTCTAGTTTGTTCCATGCTTGTTTCTGCCAAAGCTGGTAGTACTCCCAGTGGTGGACCGGGATCACCCCCACCGGTCCGGGGGGGGGGGGCTACGGGGTACCCATTTGTAGCAATCGGCTCGCGGGTCGCTCCAGACTGAGAGCTCGGCCGCCGCTCCCATCTCGTGCTCACCCGGCCGCATGCCTCCACGAGTATAGCCAGCCATCTGTCGTCCACTCCCGGGCCGCATTACCGGTTTACCGTATGGACTAAGGGTCAGTGCGTTGCTTGGGGTCATTTTGAGACGTTTTTCGTGGGTCAGGAGTGACCATTTAGTTGATGTAGCTTAGATCAGGAGGGAGCCTCAAGCAGGCACGTCTTCCCTCCATGGCAGTCAGGCCCCGCCCCAGGATCTGCTTTATTATATCCCTGTGGTATAAGCACTGCCTCTAATCTGAAGGGAAAAACATAAATTTTACTTACCGTAAATTTCTTTTTCCTGAAGATTAGAGGCAGTGCTACATTCCCGCCCCTTTTTTCTAATAAACTCAGTAATTTTGCAGCTATTTGGCTTATGTATTTTCTGGGTATGATCAGGAGGAGCTGCTACTTATGGGAAAGGAGGTAATTAGGGGAGGGTTTAAATGTTTGGAGATTTGCCTGCCTGTTTTTTCCCTCCAGATTGGATATCCCTGTGGTATAAGCACTGCCTCTAATCTTCAGGAAAAAGAAATTTACGGTAAGTAAAATTTATGTTTTTTTTAAGTTTGTTAAAAGATTTGGCAAATTGCATCATAATCCCTTTCATACAAGGCAAATCCGGGGCATGTTTTGCAAATCAGGAGGAAAAAAATAGAACCATTGTTAATTTCTCCCAGTAATTTGGCAAACTGCTCGCATTTCACTTAAATACATTTTTGTTAAACATAGGAAAAAAGTAGATAAAATATAAAATCTGGGAAGTTACTGTTCCTCTTTTACCTTTGTTGTGGTATATATGCACACAGCACAATGGAAGAAACACATAAGCGAGCACACATGCTCATACATTTTTCTGTTAGGTACCTGAATGCACCGGGAATATCTTGAGTTGATGATGTTGCTCATAACACTGAAATTCTACTGTCGTGGGTTGTGATGATGCATTGCAGCTTTTTTGGGGAGGGGAAAAGGGTTAATATTTATCCCTCTTCAGTTTCAAGCATATTGTCAGTTGTTCATAAGTGATTGAGTAGCCTTATCAATTGTAACAAACACAAATCTTGGCTGGTATTCGATTTAATTATGCCTCAGTGCAAACCCATGTTAACGTTTTTTATATATATATATATATATATATATATATATATATATATGTATATATATATATGTATATATGTATATATATATAAAATTTATTTTTATTTTTTTCAGTGAAAGGGAGCACTCACAGGTCTTCATTCCAAAGTGATATTTATTCTTTAGTGCAAAGTTACATATAGTTGTAGATCGACGTTTCGACCCTTAATGGTCTCTTCGGACCTTGAAAGACATGAAGGGGTTGAAACGTTGATCTACATGAAGACATGCAAGTTCTCCCTTTTATTGTGGGGGAACAAAGAGTGTGTGTGTTTTACTGACCAGCACACTCCGAGGCGGTGAGACAGTCTTCTGTTACTCACCGTGGAAGAAGTGGCGCAGCCTAGCACAGATGCCAGACGGGAGAGACTGCTGTTCTCTCGGCCCGCGGAGGTCAAGGTGCTCACTGAGTCTCACTGCTGCCCGTTTCCCCCTCCCCTCCTGGGCCGAGGGGGGTTATCCTGGTCCCCGCCGGTTCGCATTCCATTGTCCAGTGTGGAGTGGACACCTATTCTGTGGTAATCTAGGAAGGGGCAAAGGCTGGAACGCAAGATGGCGGATACCAGAGTCCTAAAGGACGAGGCCTCGCAGCACACCAAGCTGACCTCACGATTCCCTATCCCAGCATCATGGATAGCATTGATGCATCTTTTAGCAGATTCTGGGCAGCCTTGGAGGAACGGAGGACCCGAGCACGACGGAAACCGCTCTGCAAACAGGGGAAAGGAGACCTCAAGGAGGGAGACCTAGGGGGTGCCTTGCAGGTAATTCTAATGTCATGCTGTTGCTAGACAAGCTACACATAAGCCTATAGTCACAGGGACCAACCCCACTTCTCCAACCATACAAGCAGAAGCGCCCAAGCCAAATCCGACGACTGTTCAAACCTGAAGTGGACTTCTGCAAATTCCCAATTGGGGAGAACTTGGCCTCACAGAGTAACAGAATTCATATCACAGGCGCGCTGGCTCTACAACAGGCTTGGGGCATGGAGGGAGTCCTAATACTTCTCAACGCCATGGACTGTGCTTAGACGGCAGACGTCTGCCTAGTCACTGCATCGGCTGACAGTCACTTATGGCGGGCTGCTCTCCCAACGTATTCCTGGACGTAGACCTTCTTGCTAACCTTCACTATGGCACTGGTTGCCCCGGCGGATCACAAGCCTTGTTTTACAATATTGCTTTATAATTAATTTTATTTAACTTGGTCTAGACCGTTTATCCTTCCGTAAGAATATGCTATATTGTCAATCTAGACTCTACCTAGCCTGTGATATACACTAAAACAAAAGAGAAGTATTTCTCATTTAGAGTAATACATGACTAACCCTGTATGTTGATCTTGCTGACATACTCTGAATTACTATTTTTTATCTTTTGACCTAAAAAGGCTGTTTAAAACCAGAAGTCCTGGGTTTAATTAAAACAAAAATGTATGTGTTGCTCCGTGATAAAATTGCAGGCAAGTTAGTTTGAGCAGCAGTTAGTCAGATAACCATAGAATCTTACTGAGCATGGCAGTACCTTCAGATTTAAAAATAAAACAAATATTGTACATCTGCATGGTGCATTTGGACACCAGGCTGGTTGGTAGCGGCACAGGATAGCTCCACTCGGTTTGCAAATCAAATTCTGTGACACTTGGAGCATTAGATAACAAACTTTCAAGTACAGTACGGGGTCCCCAAATTTAGGACTGTCCTGCTGAGTTTAGTATAGAATATAGATAATCCTCTCATCAAAATGTGGTGCTTTGACGTCTTCCATGTAGTCTTAAAAGAGCCTTTTAGTGTTTGTAGAGATCTGCCTACTTACATGCTCCTTTAAAACTTAGACTGATACTTGATTAGGCAGGAGGAGCTGTAAGAATTATTCTGAAACTTCTCTGCCTGGGGTCAGCTTATATATGCAAAAATAAATGTATGTATGTGTTAGAAACAATTATGTGCTAGTAAACTAGGACAATGGTCCACCATGCACCATAATTACATGTTTACGTTATTTTGTCATGCATTTGTTTTATATATGTAACCAGTCTGTTCTCTCATTCACTAGGCGGATGCCCCCAACTCCACTTTAATACCGGAGTCCGATGCTGTAGGGGTTACTGTGGTACTAATTACCTGCACATATCGAGGTCAAGAGTTTATCAGAGTTGGTTATTATGTAAACAATGAGTATTCAGATCCAGAACTGAGAGAAAATCCACCTCTTAAGCCAGATTTTACCCAGGTATGACACCTTTTTCAACCAACAAGATTGTGTGTTAAGACACTGCCACACACTCTATAAATGGTATAAAAATACACTGCAACACACTCTATAAATGGTATAAAAATACACCGCCACACGCTCTATAAATTACAGAATTTTGATTTTGACAAGTTGTCTACCAGTGTCTACGGTTTGACCAGTAAACGAAGTCAAAGCACAACCGGTTTTAAGCACAATTAGTAATTTATTCCTGCAAAGCAGCTGTGTTGCTTCAATTGACACAGTTCATGTACATTAGCACTTATTGTGTTATGTAGTCTGTCCTGTGTAAACTCTCACTGCCATGTAGTCCGAGGGGAAATGGTAATTTACTTATTAAGGTCTCCTTTCTGTTATCCTAGCTCCAGAGAAACATCCTGGCATCAAACCCTCGTGTGACACGCTTCCACATCAATTGGGAGTCTGTTGGCGAATCAAAAATGGAAGATATTGAAAATGTAGACCCGGCACCTAATTCTATGCTGCCTCCTACTTGTGCTCCCACCAAGGGCCTTTCAGGTGCACTTAACACCATTCCAGAGAACTCTATGGACTGTATATGATTACATTGACAGCTGGAGCATGTGAGCCATGCACAGGAGTCTACTTGCAGCCCCCTACTCACTGAGATCAAAGCAAAACACAGACTTGCAATGAGAGACTACTGCAATAGTTGCTCATCTCATTGCTGAACATTATTGGTGTTCAGTCACCTACTCATCTTGAAGACAACTCACTTTTCTGATTCAAATTGTTTAGTCTAAATTTTGCCTTTTATTTAGTGTATTGTTTGGGGTTGCTGCCTAGCTATTTGTATTTTTTTTTCTATATATATGTATCTAAGAGACAAGATGAAAGGCTTGTGACTGTCGTCTATCAAGTGCCACTGCCATCTTTTACCCCATCTCCAGTTTACAGGGAAACTACTAGTATCTTGGCACCAGCATCCTTCTTTTAGCAGGCAGCTTACTCAAACGTCATTCAATGCATTTCTTCCTGTTTTTTCAAGCAACCCCTGTGTGGATAAGACACCGCATAACTACTGATCTGTGACAGCAGTAGCCTGAGTGTAGTCCTTTAATGATGTATTATATAACTTTGACCGCTATGTTACATTGTTACTCATGCTCCATGCTACTGCACACAGTTAGGTAGTCCACTTCAGTGTACATACTGTTCGCTACCATACTTGACTTAATAATTTTGATACAGGCACTTGACTTGCACAGGTACCAATATGCAGTTTCTATGAAGACTTACATTATAATGCTCACTTAATACTTAAGTAGTAAAGCTACAGTGTTTCATGCCAAGATCAATGATTCCAGAGCATCCCATCCACATGCTGTTTTTTTGTTTTTGCATCAGAGAATTCAGCTTTGACAGTTTCTTTTGAATACTTTTCTAATTCTACCTGTTAACGTCTTATTCTCCACTAAACCCATGCAAAATCTGTGGCAATAAGGCTCTCACCAACAAATGCTTTGTAAATGTAATCCGTTGAAACCATTACCCCATCAGCTAACATTTTATTTATGTTTGTGGATCTCCACACTGCCATGAATTTCATGGAGAGAGCATTGTTTTGAGCTCCCTTCTCAAGGTTTGTCTGACTTTGTACTTTGTGTATGGCTCGTTTCTAAACGGCCAACGCAAACTTTTTTTCCTTGTGTTAATTTTTTTTATTATATATATTTGTATATATATATTGTGAGTAGTAATATGTTGAAATAAAAGCACTTAGACATATTACTTACCAATGCAGTTGTCACTTTTAAATCCTATACCAGAATTCAAATATATTGATACTAATCATGTCTCAGGCTTTTTTTGTTGAAGCAGCTGCGTTAAAAGGGAACCTGATCGTGGCAAGTTCACTTTAGTATCAATCACCCACAAATTATTTGAATACATCATATTACATAATTACGCGTTGTATTAAATGTACAATTTATAGATATAAACTCTTCTCCAAGCCAGCACACCTTCATAGGTGTTACACCCTACAATGGACCACTGGCACTCTCCTGCCTCCATCTTTGTTTTCCCCTGCTGGGATGCTCCACCAATCATGACAAATGTCTGCTGTGACACAGACACTTTGGCTTTATTGTCCTCATGCTGACATCTGGACGAAGAGCAGTGTCTCTGTTCCTATATTCTGTAGCCCGCACTATCAGAATCGGCATGGCAGTAACTATAGCAACCAGAGCTCATTGCCTGTGGTTGCTATTCTTATAGAGCAGAAGGGACTGTCTTCAGGGGACTCCTGTGCTCTCCCTGTCTATTATTTGGCACAGTCTAGATAGACATGTTTTAAATGGGTTCTCCCAATTTATAATTTGCTGGCATATCTTGTAGCACAATGTATAAATAAAACTGTTTTAAAACCGTAAAAAGCTTGTAGGTACCATGTTGGGTGTCCTTTAACAGAGGGTTTATTACATAAATTGACATTGTACAATAAATCTTGTCATTTATCTGATAATTATGCAAAACCTTTGGTTTTCCCTTCCCTGCTTGCAAGGCACTTTTACTCCCTTACCCCAGCCAACTCTAGTCTCTCACTCCAATATTATTAGATATGTTCTAACTCCCAAATTATTTTATGGCTGTTTTTCCTTTTTGGGTGAATTAATTATCAAGACCTAAGACTAAGAAATTTTTTTTTGTTTTTCAATCCCTTACTGATAACAAAACATTAAAACTGCCTGAGATTCCAGACCTCTTTTTTTTTTTTTAAAAAGACATGGCTATTGCTGAAGGATTCCAGCAATAGCTGTCAGAAATTGCTCCATATTATTTAAAAAAAAATTCTGCTCACTGGGGCACCGTTCCACAGTTGTCTGGCCATTATAATAGAGAAAGTTTGAAGGTTTCCAGGAGTTTCTGTACGTGCCAATTGTGTCAGGTGGTCCAGAGTCCAGCGCCAGCTGTTGAAGGGACCTGGTCAATCTCCTTCACAAGAGAGCTTTCATCACATGCTGTGCTGTTTCCCTATGGTACATAATAAAAACTATCCTATGGCCCAGCTAGCTCCCACGGGACAAAGTACTAGGGAGGTACCCAGAAACGTCATGAAGGATGCTGCGATTCGGTTAAACTTCAAATGGGTATCGCTCAGTCCCAGGACCTGCAAACTGAGCACTTTTTGAACAGCTTGCAATTCTAAACCAGAGCTTTCTGGGGACATGTATCTTGTGGGAAATGCAGTTTTGGGGATATTATTGTAAGGCTCCCTGCCAGTTAACTCAATCAAAGAATAATTTATGTCTCTAGACACCAGGGCACTGAGGGTGGGATTTTGTTTAGTTTGATGACCCTTATTGGAAATGTATAAATATGTGCAAGTTTCTGAATAAAAATTGTATGGTTTACCCTCATCAAGCATGGCCTGATGCTATAAGCATAAGCTATATTCAATCTAGCTGGTCTGTTCCAGAGGGAAAGAAATACTTTGAGATACTCACTCACAGTATATAGATATTCACATCTAGAGGCATCAGCAAATGCCCTTCTCTCTCAAAGACTTAGGGAGACAAGCCCCTAGAAGCTGCGAAAATAGCCAGATAGCAGTGAATGGAGATATCCTGCCAGTTGCTAAAGGACATGTTGGGGGCCAGGCGGTCAGCGCCCCTCCAGAGATAATTTGATCTGTGATGACCCAAGTGAGTGCCATCTTACAGGTGGAAAAAAAAAAAAACACCACCACATTTGACTGACTGAACTCTCTATGGGGACCTGCCGCAGCTCCTCTGGCTGAGAAAAAATACCATTTGATACATTTAAACCACTTTAACCATTTGGATGCAGATAAAGATATTGACTGGTATTTGCAAGATTTTGAAAGACCATGCACATTTCATAATTTAGACCTGGCATACTGAGTCTTAACAATTATTTCTTAAATTATTATTGGCATTTATATAGCGGCAACAAATTCCATATTGCTTTACAATATTATAGGAGGGGGAGATTTAACCATAAATGAGACCATTACAAAAACTAACAGGAATAATATACTGAAGAGCATTGAGCAACCACTGTGGAGTAAACGGTTGAGTTGATATATTTGGAACAATTCTATAATCTGGTCAGTGTGGAAACCAGGGAATGGGTCTAGGACAGTTGACCCCTTACCAAGGGGACGCAGTTGGCAGATGAATGTCAGGATACCCTGGCTTACCATCTCCACCCCTGCATATAATTTGCATCAACTCACGCCGATGCCTGGCCAGCTTCCAGGACTCGATCTTGCTGCTTTTGAGAACCAACAGATTTTACATTTCCAGAGCAATTACCCATTTGAGTGACCCCATATCCCTTGGACTCACTCTTCTCCTGCCGTACCTTGGGTGGCTGTGCATTGTATTCATGCAGTCCCGGCCCCAACACGCGTATGCCTGTGGAGGACGAGATTCCTTCCACCTGGAGGAGTTCTGGGGAAAACTACATGAGGCTGCTGTGAACAACTGACATCACCATAGGCTTCTGGTGCTGTTTAATGGAAAATCATAACAAGGTTTACGAGGCACCAGGGCAACACTAACTCTGGTTCAGAGAAATCTAGTGTGACGTCCTGTAATGGCCCTAATTTCAGGTGGTTGAAATTATATGGACAAAATGGAGCTGAGCATTTTTTTTTTGGTGGGTCTGAGGTTTGTATTCAGCAAGAAAAAACAAGGAATTGTGGGAAAAAGATGTGATGGGGAAATGTATTTGTTCCTAATTACCCATTGTAAGCAAATGACCCTCTGTGTGTAAATGTGTAAACCTTTGTACAGCTGCAATTAAGAGATCTTGTCCCCAGCACCATGCTGTCTAGTGTCTGTGGGGAGCTATACATTGAAGTGCGATTTTTCTCCTGGAATAAGAAAACTACAATGGAGGTACTCCACCTGAGTACTGTGCTCTGCTACATCTAGCACAGGATGCGGAGAAAATGGGCGCTCGGTGGCTGTTCAAGTAGCTGGAGGTGCTGCTTTTTTGGTTTTTCTGGCCTGAAGTTTCTTGAAATGTCCTTCAGCAGGGATAGGCAACTTTAGGCACTCTCCATGTTTTGGACTACATCCTCCATAGGGCTGGCAAAGCATCATGGGAGGTGTAGTCCTAAACATCTGGAGTGCCGAAGGTTGCCTATTTCTGTCCTACAGTATTGCCAGACTTGCAATATCTGTTGACGGTAGGGAAGCAGGGAGACTGTCCCAGGGCTCTGTTACAATTGATGCCGATTGTAGAGGAGCACTTTAGCCTGGTGACAGCAAACTTTAGGGAAACTTTGGTTAAGTCTAGTCGCTCTAGTTGTGGACTAACAGGTACCCAGTGGCAGTAGCGCTGACTAATAGGCTGAAATGGTGGCAGATGCCCTAATGGTGCCATCAGACCTACCCAAAGCTCCCCCTATCATCCCCAAGCCAATGGCCTGTGCAAGCAGTTTAATGAGATCATGATACAAATGCTTTGGATGTTCTCCACTGCTTACAAGGACAGGGCACAGTTCCTGCTGCACATACTTTACTCCTACTGTGAGCTACTGCAGGAATCACCGGGTTCTTCCTGTTCAAGCTATTTATGGGAGGCGAGTCAAGAGACTTCTAGACCTCATTTGGGAAGGGGTGGCAGAGGGGGACGCCTATCATACCGTATTTGCTGGACCTCCTGGAACTTTTGATGACTGTAGGAAAAACCACTAGGCCACCTAAAGTAGACTGCATCTCTGGCATGATAGGGGTGCTAGAAATCACTGTTCCAAATTGGCACAGCTGTCCTGGTGTTATATCTGGTACAAAAGTATAAACTGCAGGCTACCTGAGTTGGTCTTATATGAGGGTGAGATGCAACTTTCATATCAAAAGGCATACAAGGAGTGGCAGGAATCGATGGTCGCTGTGTGTGCAACTTCCGAGGACCTTGAATATTTTCACCTACCAACCATCTTAGAAAAAGGGGACCAGGCAGGGTTTATAGAAAAAGTCCAACTAGAGGAGGAATTGGGGCTATGGGTAAAAACAGGTACAACAGCTGTTGGAGGCAAAAATACATATTTTTCATTGAGCCCGGATACCACTTTAGCTACCCATAGAGTAGAAACCCTGGGACAGACCCCTTACTGCATCCTGAGGTGGCCTCTTTTCAGGAGTCCAGACTGTCACCGTTAAGAACTCTCTTTCACACTTAGTGATTAACTCCAAAGTAAATATAGCACATCCCTAGTCATTAGCTGAGGCTTAATGTAAGGGTAAAAAAAATAATAACAACATTTTATACCTAGGTCCCATACAATGGGCTCGCCAGGAGAACAATGGCATTGTGCAATAGCTGGCAGCTAGGTGTCTGTATTTGGAGTTCCAAGACGTTTGCAGGTTGCACCCGATCTCATGCATGCTGTGTTCACACAGTATTAATGGACATACAGTAGATATACAGTAAATGGTAATATAACATGATGTATATTTTATTTTCACACAGTATAGACGCACAGGCAGTATAGATAGTAATTTAACATGGTGCATATTTTATTTCATATGTTGAAGTATTGAAGGTCGGGCTGTGTAAATAGTAATATAACATGGTGTATATTCCATATTCACACAGTATTAATAGACAGGCTGTATAGATCCCTAATATAACATGATGGTGTATATTTTATTTTAGATGTTACAATATTCAAGGACAGGATGGTTATAAATAATAATATAACATTCACCCAGTATAGAAGCACAGGCTGTATAGATAGTAATATAACATGGTGCATATTTTTTTTTTTATATGTTATAAGTATTGAAGGTCAGACTGTATATAGACAGTAATATACAATGGTGTATATGTCACACTCACACACAATATTATTGGTCAGACTGTATATAGACAGTAATGTAACACAGTGTATATTTCATATTTACACAGTACAGAAGCACACGCGGTATAGATAGTATTATAACATGGTGTATTTTTTATGTTGTATGTTGAAGTAGTGAAGGTCGGGCTGTGTAAATAGTAATATAACATGGTGTATATTCCATATTCACACAGTATTAATGGACACGCTGTATAGATATTAATATAACATGATGATGTATATTTTATATTATATGTTGCAGTATTGAAGGTCAGTCTATGTAAATAGTATTATAACATGGTGTATATTTCATATTCACACACAGTAGTAATAGACAGTCTGGAGATAGACAGTAATACACCATATTGTATTGTGTATGTTGAAGTATTGAAGGACAGGCTGTGTAAATAGTAACATAACATTGTGTATGTTTTTTGTTTTGTTGTATGTTGCAGTATTGACGGACAAACTGTACATATAATAATATAACATGATGTATATTTTATATGTTACAGTATCGAAGGTCAGCCTGTATATAGACGGTAATGTACCATGATGTATATTTTATTGTATATGTTGAAGTATTGAAGGCCAGGCAGTGTAACTAGTAATAACATTGTGTATATTATATGCTCACACACTATTGAAGGCAGGCTGTACATATAATTGTATAACATGATGTATATTTTATTTTCTATGTTGCCGTATTGAAGGGCAGGCTGTATAGCCAGTAATATAACATGGTGCATATTTTATATGTTGAAACATTGAATGACAAGCTGTACATATAATAATATAACATGGTGTCTATTTTATTATGTTTTATTGTATATATTCACACAGTATTGATGGCCAGGCTGTATAGATAGTAATATAACATGGTGTATATTTTATTATAATTTATTGTATATATTCACACAATATTGAATGACTCGCTGTACATATAATAATACAACATGGTGTATATTTTATTATGTTTTATTGTATATGGTCACACAGTACTGAAGGCCAGGCTGTAGATAGTATTATAACATGGTGTCTATTTTATTATGATTTGTTGTCTTTGTTGCAGTATTGAAGGACAGCCAGTGATCACTGTATGAAGCTGCAGGTGAAGGGAGTGACCGAGATCCGGCCATTAAACGGTTAACGCTCTCCCTGTCAGGAATGGGCGGGAACCAGGCAGTTGCTATAAATAGCACGATTGCGTCAGCGCTGGAATTAAGCCAATCGGTGACAGATCCCGAAGTCCCCTCCTTCTTGCAGTCAATCAATGAGCAGAGAGCCAATGGTTCTGAGGGGCGGGCGGGGCTCTTGGTTTCCCACGCCCTCCCATTGGCTTTTCGCCGGTATGACGTCACGCTCCTCGTCTCCTGGGTGACAGAGAGGAGGAGGCGGCCCAGAGCGACCGATCTGCCGGAAAGGCTTGTCGTGCGAGCGGTTTCTCTGGAGCCTCCTGATTGGCTGCCGGGTCGGGGAATGGGGCGGGACGGGGGCGCTGATTTGCCGACGCCAAGTGAGGCGTGGCCAGCAGGTGAGCGGGGGTCCTAGAGGTATCGCAGAGGAGGAGGGAAGTGACTCCGCGGCCTGCGGGTCCTAGAGGTGACGGGGACGGCGACTAACGGGTCCTAGAGGTGTCGAGGGTCCGGAGGAGGCGGCCCGCGCGGTAAGTCGGTGTGAGTGCGGGGATGTGGGGGTCGGTCAGAGGGAAGGCCCGAGCCGCCATGTCCGGACTGTGCTGTGTCTGGCTGTGCTGGTAGCGCCGTGCAGACTGGAGGCCGGTCCGAGCTGCCTCTAGCGGCGGTATGCATAGTCCTAGCGGTACTGCATAGCGGGGACAGCACTGGGATGGAGGCTGCAATGGGAGATGGGGGAGGGAGCCTGGGACCAGGCCTAGCTGGATGCCGTACTGCTGGGGACATGTTGTGCTCACCCTGCTGATGGCGTTTGAACAAGGAAGGGAGCTCTGTGTCACCCAGTGAGTGCTGGCCATGGAGCTCTGTGTCACCCGGTTGAGTGCTGGCCATGGAGCTCTGTGTCACCCGGTTGAGTGCTGGCCATGGAGCTCTGTGTCACCCGGTTGAGTGCTGGCCATGGAGCTCTGTGTCACCCGGTTGAGTGCTGGCCATGGAGCTCTGTGTCACCCGCTTGAGTGCTGGCCATGGAGCTCTGTGTCACCCGCTTGAGTGCTGGCCATGGAGCTCTGTGTCACCCGCTTGAGTGCTGGCCATGGAGCTCTGTGTCACCCGCTTGAGTGCTGGCCATGGAGCTCTGTGTCACCCGCTTGAGTGCTGGCCATGGAGCTCTGTGTCACCCGCTTGAGTGCTGGCCATGGAGCTCTGTGTCACCCGCTTGAGTGCTGGCCATGGAGCTCTGTCAGTTAGTGTTAGAAAGGTGTCAATTGGTAAGAAATGGAGCTCTGTGACACATAGTGAGAGGTAGCCATGGAGTGTTGTATCAGACAGTGAAAGGTAGCAATGGAGCTCTGCGACACAAAGTGAGAGGTAGCCATGGATCAGTCAGTATGAAATGGAACATTGTATCAGATAGTGAGAGGTAGCTATAGTATGGTTTAGAGTCCTGGATCAGTCAGTAAAGAAGGAAGCTCTTGGTAGATAGTCATGGATTAGTCAGCAAGTAAGGGAGCCATGGACCTGTTTGTGAGAACTATTGTCAGTAAGAAAGGGAGCCCTAAAACAGAAAATTATAGCTACTTATTGATCAGGCAGCAATGAGGGAATCACTGGATAACTAATGATGAATGGCCATAGATCAGTCATGAAAAGGAGTATTGGACCAGAGAGTGTAAGAGACATTCTTAAACTATTGCCAAGGATAGATGGGATTTGGTGGTATGAGATCTGAGGTAGTGCAAGCCCCATACAGACCGTACACTATGAAGGTAATTGTCATAGTGTAATTTCACATTCAATTCGCACAGGAAATAAGATACGTTTGCAAAATAGTGCCAACATATTCCGCATCGCTGTAGTATAGGTAAAAAAAGCAAACAAACAAACATTTAATTCCAACAGATCTATTTTAAAAAAAATCAGAATCATTGGTGAAGAGGGCATTGTCCAAAGAAGCTTACAATATATACACACTGCTCAAAAAAATAAAGGGAACACAAAAATAACACATCCTAGATCTGAATTAATTAAATATTCTTCTGAAATACTTTTGTTCTTTACATAGTTGAATGTGCTGACAACAAAATCACACAAATTAAAACAAAAATGGAAATCACATTTTTCAACCCATGGAGGTCTGGATTTGGAGTCACACTCAAAATTAAAGTGGGAAAAACACACTACAGGCTGATCCAACTTTGATGTAATGTCCTTAAAACCAGTCAAAATGAGGCTCAGTAGTGTGTGTGGCCTCCACGTGCCTGTATGACCTTCCTACAACGCCTGTGCATGCTCCTGATGAGGTGGTTGATGGTCTCCTGAGGGATCTCCTCCTCACTAAAGCATCTGCCAACTCCTGGACAGTCTGTGGTGCAACGTGACGTTGGTGGATGGAGCGAGACATGATGTCCTAGATGTGCTCAATTGGATTCAGGTCTGGGGAACGGGCGGGCCAGTCCATAGCATCAATGCCTTTGTCATGCAGGAACTGCTGACACACTCCAGCCACATGAGGTCTAGCATGGTCTTGCATTAGGAGGAACCCAGGGCCAACCGCACCAGCATATGGTCTCACAAGGGGTCTGAGGATCTCCTCTCGTTACCTAATGGCAGTCAGGCTACCTCTGGCGAGCACATGGAGGGCTGTGCGGCCCCCCAAAGAAATGCCACCCCACACCATTACTGACCCACTGCCAAACTGGTCATGTTGGAGGATGTTGCAGGCAGCAGAACGTTCTCCACGGCGTCTCCAGACTCTGTCACGTCTGTCATGTGTGCTCAGTGTGAACCTGCTTTCATCTGTGAAGAGCACAGGGCGCCAGTGGCGAATTTGCCAATCTTGGTGTTCTCTGGCAAATGCCAAATGTCCTGCACGGTGTTGGGCTGTAAGCACAACCCCCACCTGTGGACTTCGGGCCCTCATAAAGTCTGTTTCTGACTGTTTGAGCAGACGCACATTTGTGGCCTGCTAGAGGTCATTTTGCAGGGCTCTGGCAGTGCTCCTCCTGTTCCTCCTTGCACAAAGGCAGAGGTAGCGGTCCTGCTGCTGGGTTGTTACCCTCTTAAGGCCTCCTCCACGTCTCCTGATGTACTGGCCTTTCTCCTGGTAGCGCCTCCATGCTTTGGACACTACGCTGGCAGACACTGCAAACCTTCTTGAGACAGCTCGCATCTATGTGCCATCCTAGATGAGCTGCACTATCTGAGCCACGTGTGTGTTGTAGACTCCGTCTCATGCTACCAGTAGAGTGAAAGCACCGCCAGCATTCAAGTGACCAAAACATCAGCCAGGAAGTATAGGAACTGAGAAGTGGTCTGTGGTCACCACCTGCAGAACCACTCCTTTATTGGGGGTGTCTTGCTAATTGCCTATAATTTCCACCTGTTGTCTATCCCATTTGTACAACAGCATGTGAAATTGATTGTCACTCAGTGTTGCTTCCTAAGTGGACAGTTTGTTTTTACAGAAATGTGATTGACTTGGAGTTACATTGTGTTGTTTAAGTGTTCCCTTAATTTTTTTGAGGTGTGTGTGTGTGTGTGTGTGTGTGTATATATACATATATACTATTATTATTATTAATAATAATATTATTATTATTATTATTATTTATATAATTATTATTATTCTTTTAACTAAAACGGTTTTCTCAAACAATGCAAGTTTCTGTTTAAACTCTGTGTAGTACTTTGTTTTTGTATGTGGTTTGTTTGTGTGTGTATATATGTAATGTGCCGAGTCAATTTTTTTTTTTTTGTTAAAGGGACACTATAGTCACCTGAACAACTTTAGCTTAATGAAGCAGTTTTGGTGTATAGAACATGCCCCTGCAGCCTCACTGCTCAATCCTCTGCCATTTAGGAGTTAAATCCCTTTGTTTATGAACCCTAGTCACACCTCCCTGCATGTGACTGTCACAGCCTTCCATAAACACTTCCTGTAAAGAGAGCCCTATTTAGGCTTTCTTTTTTGCAAGTTCTGTTTAATTTATATTTTCTTATCCCCTGCTATGTTAATAGCTTGCTAGACCCTGTAAGAGCCTCCTGTATGTGATTAAAGTTCAATTTAGAGATTGAGATACAATTATTTAAGGTAAATTACATCTGTTTGAAAGTGAAACCAGTGTGTTTTTTTTCATGCAGGTTCTCTCAATCATAGCCAAGAGAGGTGTGGCTAGGGCTGCATAAACAGAAGCAAAGTGATTTAACTCCTAAATGACAGTGAATTGAGCAGTGAAATTGCAGGGGAATGATCTATACACAAAAACTGCTTTATTTAGCTAAAGTAATTTAGGTGTCTATAGTGTTCCTTTAAGTTACACCACTGCATGCTATAGCATGAATGTCCAGTTGACCGGGATAAATATTCTGTAGCCAATTGCAAGTGGAAATTTTAAGCATGAAATAATTTGAAAATGACTGGCTTGTATGCTATTTTAGGTTTTTGGTGCATCGGTGGGGGGCGTCTGTCCTGATCCAAGAGGTCCCGCCCGCCCCCCACCATGGGCAACGCAGCCACAGCAAAAAAGGGTGGTGAAATTGAGAGTGGTAAGTACTGTCAAGAGGGAGTGGGGGAATCAATCCAAGACTGTTTCTCTTCAATTGAGTTTTAGCTTGTTTTGGGTTTTCAACACAGCTCCATCAGCTGAATCTTTGTTAAATTCTGTTTTCATTATTGTAGGGAATGAAAGATAAAATGCTATTGTTGACGACTAATCCTTTAAGCTCTCAGATCTGTAACTTCTAGGCAGAGATATTGATCCAATTGTTAACATGGGCACAATAATTTTAGCTTTTCCAGTATTTGTGGTACAAATCTTGAACAAATGAAAACAGTTTGGATATTACCCAAAGTAGCTCACTAAGTACTCGGGGTGAATGCCATTTGGCCATAGGGCTTTTACTTGGTTTATAGGCAGTTCTGGTGATTTAAAAAGCAAGTCAAAAGTCATGTGTGATGCCATTAGACGCTAGTCTATAGTGATAAGCATTCCAATGGGATGGTATGCTATGGATAATAGATGTAAATTGTTTGTTTTACTGACATTTCTAAGGGGAATGTTTATGTTCAACAGAGATCCCGTGTTTTTATAGAATTGGTAAGAGGTGACATTTATCTGTAAGTTTTTCCATGATCTTGGCCTCTTTTTTTTTTTTTTTTTTTGAGTTTAACCTTAATCAGAGGTGGAGTGTGTTAACGATTAATCTTTCAGGACAAACTGCTGTAATGCATATCTGATGTTCCCTACACGCAGCCTTGATTTCACTTGGGTAGCTTCCCGTTCTAATCCCATTTTATAGAATGATAAATTACCTGGATTATTCTATTGCTTCCCCTTTTTAACATGTCTATCAGCAATGTGTTTGTGTTTATATACTTTACTGTTCTTATCAGTCAAAGTTTGCACATACTCATTTGTAAACCAGCCTTTCCTTTTTTTTTTATTCATAACTGGTCTATAAGTAGAATTTATTTTTTTATGGATAAGGTGTACTTTTATAAACTGTCATTAGAGAATTGTATACAAAAAATAATTGTACCTGAATGTAACAGAATAAGCAGTCTGAAGCACATATCTGTTAAAATGCTCTGTCACTCTCCCCCACCCCCCCCAATCCAAATGGAATATTTTTATTGAAATTCCAATCCAGTCAAAAGTAGGCACTACTTAGTGTTTTGACAAAAGGCAGAGCTGTTGTCAATCCCTCAGTCATCATTAGTTGCGGCTGAGGTGAAAAAGACTGTCTATGGAGGATCCTGCGTCATCCTTCATGGACCTTAGTGTTGCACTCTCGCACATGCAAAACCGTACTGTGCTTACATTGCAGCCGATCCCTCAGATGTAGGAGGAGGAAGGCTCTTTCTATGGCGATTATCGACGGATTCTCCGTAGACCTCGTTGTTGTACTCTTGCACAACGCTTGACAGCTCCTTGCTTCCAAAGCTGGAAAAAGATGGCAGCAGCCAAGAGGGACATTTAAGTATAACTCGCCTTTTCCTGCACCCCTCGGCCACTGCCCTGTCAGGGGAGCAGTCACTGTTGAAGGGGGGCTTGCAAATTATACAAAGACCCTCAGACGGTGACAGGGCCTCTTTAAATGTTTGAAATGTGTATATATTAGAACGCCGGCTTACTTTTCCTTTTTTTTTTTTTTTTTTTCCTTCACTTTGTTTTATTTTTTTCAGTGAAGATTAACACACATCTCACAAAGTGTCTGTAATGACTGTTGTCAAGATGTTCACAAATGTATAATTGGCTGTATTATAAAGAGCCAACTTAGTCCACAACACTTAACAATGTTATACGGTGGGGGGGATTTAACAACAAATGAGGCAAGGTATTACATGTTTTGACAGGAATGCTAAATTGATGAGGGCCCTGCTTGAAAAAGTTTATTGAGCTGGGTCTGCACTGCAGGGATTAGCACAAGAGAGCTAAAGGAAGCTCCTAAGCAGGAGCTTCTAGATGTGTTGTAAATTGAATAAATATATTCTGATTCTTATGTCCATTTTGAGCTGTTTAACAGTGTTTTGTCATTGTTTTTAATCTTGGACACATCAGCTAAAGACCTTGGTCTAATGCCATATACATATAGTGCTAGTTAATCAACATCAAGTAAGTCCCTGTTTTGTGTTCCAGCTAAATACCCGTTTGATTTTTGCCATTTCATTCTTATTTAATTTAAAAAATAAATAAATCACTTTTTGTTGTGTTTTGCGAAGTTCATTGTCACTTATTGTTCATGGCATTACCTATAATAAGGTATATAGTTTATTTTATTTCTTTTTTTCCAGTCAAAGGCACACAGTAATGGAAAACTTATTTATTTTTGCCTACTTGTGTTTGGTTTATATGTTTGTCATATGACATATTATGTATACAGTATATGTTGTAGGCATGCTCAGTATCCCTGGAGGTTCTCATTAGGGCAAGGTTAATCTTTTGAATTGGTAGCTAGGACATAGATGGGACCTAGATTCCCAGCCATTTTAATGTCTCTTACACTTTTTCAGTTGGTGCCAGTCACCATCTGCCAATTGGAATTGATTGGGCTTTTTTCCCATTAATCACTTTATTGCCTCTTTGACCTGTTTTATTGAATAAGCTCATCTTTCAATGAGTTATCGGTAGTTGTAAACCAAACTAAGTTGGATCTGTATGGGATAGTCCATCAGTAGATGTATAGAGATTCCTAAGTTGAAGGCACTCAAGAAAACTTGCTATTGACACCTTGCTTTTCTTAGCAGTAAACAAAAATCAAGACTAGAGTGTGAGCTTTTTTGTTGGGAAATGGTAGTTCCCAGTGGACTTAAGCTGACAAGTCAAAACATTCTAAAATTGTGTAACTCATTACATGGCTGGGGGTAGTGCACATTTAATGGAAGTTGTATTTTAAGGCAATTTATCTCTGGTTTACATTACAGTTCTTTCAGACTAGGCAAAGTCAGAGCTAGCATTGCAGATGAGAAGTAGAGATAGAAATATATTGATTTCTTCTTTTCTTTGCACCTAGCAGTCATCATAGAGAATGCATACATAGAACGTATAACAAATTAAGCTAAGTTGGAAGCACCTAGTTGCAAGATAGAAACATAGAATGTGACGGCAGATAAGAACCATTCGGCCCATCTATTCTGCCCAATTTTCTATACTAATGAAATACTTTCATTAGTCCCTGGCCTTATCTTATAGTAAGGATAGCCTTATGCCTATCCCACGCATGCTTAAACTCCTTCACTGTGTTAACCTCTACCACTTCAGCTGGAAGGCTATTCCATGCATGCACTACCCTCTCGGTAAAGTAATAATTCCTGATATTATTTTTAAACCTTTGTCCCTCTAATTTAAGACTGTGTCCTCTTGTTGTGGTAGTTTTTCTTCTTTTAAATATAGTCTCCTCCTTTACTGTGTTGATTCCCTTTATGTATTTAAATGATAGAAAAGGGGTGGTGAAGCATTATGATTGGCTCAGACCACTACTTCTGACGTTGTCAGCAGGCAGACAGGAGCAGAGCCAGCAGCTGCAGACTTGAATACAAGTACAATTTTACTATATTTAGGGAGGCAAGGGGGCTAGAAGGTGGTTTTAATATAACAGGGTCAGGAATACATGTTTCTGTTCCTTTTAATTTCTCCACAGATTGGTGAATAATCTGCAGTATTAGCTCTGTTTTTATGTGGTATTTAAAAAAATAAATATCAACCCTGTACATGCTTGTGCAGCATACAAGAAGTCTGAATTATCTCAATGGAGGAAGAGACAGAATGGCTGCAATTTGTATAACTAGTAAATACAAAATACAGCAAACAGACATACATGCCAAAATGGGTGCGTGTGTGTGTGTCAGTGTCAAAAAGCATGCCGTCAATATTCTTGTCTGACAGCTAGATTGGACAGATAAAAGAAGCAGCTCACGACCGTTGTTATAGTGTGACTAGTCTTGGGGTGCCATTTCCTTGGTTTGTGCTTTGATATAAACTGGAGCTTGAATAAAGAATTTCAATATGGTGTAACAAATATATAGCGATGGGATTCAACCAAATGCATGGAATTTCAGAAAATGCTGTCATGAGGTTAAATAGTTGGACAGAAACTGGATGATGGTGTACGTAGACCCTTTGCACCATAACAAGGACACTGAGCTGTAGTGGTATGTTGCTTAGAGTGCAATTTGAAATAAAAAATACTTCTCTTCAATCCCAATGTGTGTTTGTATTCTCTAGTGAAGTGGTTTTCAACTTGGAAATACGCCATCCATTGCTAGGGTGTACTTCGCTATCTCTACCAGAAAATGATTTCTACTGTCCGTTATTTACTAAACCATGCATGGTGACAAATTCACCAGATAATTCCAAGGTTTGGGATCTTCAGCCTGAACTATCCTTTTAAACTTGCTGTTCTCTGGTGAATTCCTGACTGTTCAGTTTAGTAAATAACACTGTCTGCGTAACCGTTAATGACCTCCCCCCCCCCCCTCCCTGTGCTATCCCTTTAACTGGAACCTACAGCTCTGTGGCTGCCCAAATCCAGTCCTTGAGACAAACCAGATTGTCAAGGCTGTGCTTAATATGTTGCTTAGTGATACAGTCACTTGGTTAATTACATGTTAATTAGAGAAATTCTAAATCTCTGGTAGGATTATGGTCCTGAAAGGACTGGTTTTTAACATCTTCTGGTTAACCTATCATTCTCCAGTGCAGTAAAGTGGTCCAGCCATGCCTCTGTATTAATAAAAGGGCACGATCACTTATCTGAAAATGTAAATAAAACACCTATAACATGTGTTAATCTTTTTCATTATGTTCTCAAAATGTTTTCTTTGAAATTTAGCGGGCATATGGATTTCATATCCTGACAACAGGGACGTGTAGTTCAAGACAGGAAGGTTTTTTTAAATGTATTTTTAAAAAAATATATCTTTAGCTCTGCTGCGGTCAAGCGCCTGGACTGTCTGGGGAGAACAGGGCTGGAGCAGTGCAAGGATTGCACCTCTGGAGGGTGCACACCTCAGAAATGGCTCCCTTACAGTCTGCCGCTCTGAGTCAGAGCGCATTTACTGGGATTCCGGACTGCAAGCAATTACTGAGTTGTGCATCTGCTAGAGGTGCACACCTCGTACTTCTTTACCGGACCACTTGAAATCCAGGACACCGTCACTTGACTACCACACTAAATCCCATAGAGTAGGGGGTCACAGCTACATCTGACATTGCAGTACACTCCATACAGGCTGTACCCACCAAGTAGACCAATAGAATGTCAATATGAACAAATTGATTGGGCTACTACTCTAGTTGCTTGGACAAGTACTTTTTTTTTTTTTTTTTTTTTTTTCAAACAGTTTATATTAAGATTTAGTAAATTACAGCACAATAATTATTTAAGATAGAAGTAAAAGTTGTAAAAATTCTGGGAAGTGATAGTTCCTTTTCAAATCTCCACCTATTTCACAAAACTGCAGGTAGACTGATGCTGATCCCAGCAGTCATTTGTTAGCTGAGAGCACCAGCTGATTGCTCTCAGCCAATGAATGACCCTCTGTGCATTGAATATGGACAGAATTGATATTAACCAGCCCACAACTCTCAAATGCTACCCATACATACTTCAAGCACCATTGTGCTTAGGGGTACCCTTTTAACCTTGGAATCACTGATTTGTTGTTCCTGAGCAATTTGGCGAATTTGTTAAAATATAAACATCACAGGTTTGCTCCTTCACTACCATGCTAGATGGTCGCAGCAAGTATGAACTCCTTGGCATGCCAATTTAACCTATCGCCTTTAGACTACTTGCACCTAAGTTTGGTGTCCACTGGGCGATCTTATTGTGAGCTCAAGATATTTTCAACGCTCCTGCTGAGGAGCAGCATTCCTGTATTACTTATCTGTTTATGTCAATATTACTGTTTGTCTGTTTAGATATGTGCCTCAATAAAAAAAAAAGTTAAACTCACAGGCCATAACTTTTGCTTCTAGTCTTTACCATGGCCATTCGGCTTTTTTATCAATGATAGTGATTTTATATTGTATCTGTGCACATACAGTGGGTGTGCGAGAAACCATTATTTGTTGTATTAGTATACACTATATATGTCCATTTTGTTAGCTTTGCCTCACACAACCAGTTAAAAGGTTTCAATATAAAGTGTTTTCGATGGTTGTTGCACACTGGTGAGGAGTTGATGTACCTAGTACTGTATGGGTTCTGCATGACGCACAGCCCCATGCTGGGGATCTAGCAGGTTAACAGGTTGATATGAGTGAATGCAGTACTTTGTGTAGGGAAAGGTTAAAATGTGTGAGATGCGGTTTTGGTCTCTGGCTGGAAAGAGGTTAATATCGCAGCACTGCAGGTCACTTCTAATGAGCTTTTATCCCAGGTTAATCCCCTTTTAGCAGTTATTAATAGCCAGTCCGGCCCCTTCATAACCGGGTCAGATGTGGGCAATTGCGTCTCTTCCTGCCCCCCTCCCTCTTCACAGCCCCCGTCCATTGCTATGCAGAGTATTACACCCGCTAGCAGTGGGTGCCCCATCTCTGCAGCCGATGCTGTCCACATCAGGCATCTTCCGGCGCTGGAAACTGGCAACGTCTCATCTTGGACCCTCTCCAGCTGTAGACCATGAGGGGCTGGAGCGCTTCGGTAAAGAATACATTGCTTGGGGTTGGGACCATCCTATGGAAAACTCAAGTGTTTTAACGTTCAGAGATTTGTGGTTAGATCCTGTGCCACTCTCTAGCTGATAGACCAAGGTGATAGGTGTGCAGGGGGTTTTCATTCACTATGCTGTAGATAATTGGCTGCCATTGATGATACTTATTTTATTTATGTGACCCTAAATGATCAATTTCGTTTACAAAATAAGGCTTGTTTTACTTTTAAATATAAAAGCATCGTGTTTCCAGATTATCCTTTTGTAGTTTGTTCTCTTCATGTTTCCATATAAGATGGATATTTGTTTCTGATGCTGGCTATGTGGAGTTACTGGTTAGCAGTTGTCTATAGTCCTGTTAATTTGTGCCATCTCCTCTTTAGAGTTTACACATTAGAAAATAGCAGAAAGAGATTCTCTACTGGTGCTTGATTTAACAAAATGCAATTTTCATAGTGCTATTCATGGTTCTCTCAATAGGGGGCACACAGTGTGCTTCAAATCTCTCTCTCTCTGAAATGGTGTGCAAGTGTTTTTTATTTTTTTTTGTGTGTGTGTGTTTTGTGGTGTCTTGTGTTTTTATTACACAATAAATGCATTCGCTTAGCTCCATAAAGGCATTTTATTTGTCAGCAGCTGGTAGCGCTACCCAATTTCAATGTTAAAAGGGTATCCAGCCCTTGCAAGGCTAGTTCAGAATTGGTAATCCTTCTTTTCAAAGTCTGCAGTGTGGGTGATGTGCCAAGCGAATATAACAGAAGAACATACAGAAACTAAACATGGACCATCAAATCATAATGACATATGTTTGGAAATGAACAGTTATACCAGGGCTTAGTATTTAAATTCTTACCATATCAGGCAAGTGTAAGACTTGCTCTCCTCTCATGTCACCATTCTCCTTCTACCCATTGCCAATAGTAGAACATATTCCTCACTCCCTTGCTGAGGACTAGCCAATAAGGCCTCCTTTTACCTTGCTGATCTGGATTCTATTACCATGAGTGTTGCTGCACAGTGGATATTTGTGTATCACAATGTCCTGCATAATTCCACATGGAACTGCACTGTGTGGCTAGCTACTTGGAGCACTCTTTCTTTATTCTCTCTTCATTCAATGGCTCTAGTTCTTTCCCACCTGCATTTGGCTGTGGGCACAGTAATTTAGAGCACCAATAATATACCCAACAGTACACCAGAGCTCGATTTCCACTTTCAAAATGTGAATGGGCAAGTGTAAGTTGAGACCTGGGTTTACCATACCTGTCTGGCAGTAAAGTTACGTGCTTTTAATCACTCAGGGTCCGTAGCTCTAAACATAGTTTAGGAACAGCCTGTGCTCTGTGATTACATGATTAGGTTGCTGGCTGGGCTCTGTGCGGGGTGCTAGTTGTGCACACCAGATTTTTGGTGATGAGGTGACATTTCATGCAGTGTATGCGCTCTGGTGATTGGGGGACAAGCTTTTCTCTTTAGGAGCACTGGCTGCTGTGAAAATCTGTCCCCTTCTGGGCTGTGGCTGAGCAAGCAACCTCTCATTTGTTTATATGTAGACACAACCTGACCTCAGTGATCTTGGGTGCGGTTCATTTACAATTGATGCGGAGGATAAATCAGTGCTCCCCCTCTGACAGCTCGCAAAGAACAAATGTGCACACAGATATACCCTGAGTTGCACACAACACAGCTCCCCTGCCTGGAATTTCCACCAGCCCTGTGGTTGGTTATTGGTAAAAAGTGACTGAGGTGTGTGTGTGTGTGTGTGTATACACTTGTATCTTCAGCTGTCCTGGTTTATGATATACTTCTACCTTCTCATATACAAATATATATAGGGATGTTGTGTGTTTTTTTATTTATTTTTTTGTACACACTGTGCCCTCCTTAATACATTGTAAACAACACAAACAAACTTGATTGCATGACAGTCAGTATAAAGCAATACGTTCTGCAGATTTTGCAATGTTTTGAAACAAAGTCTTCTACTTGAGGGCTGGGTTATAAATGTCAATTGATATATAAATTTTCCATAATAATAGGTTCCTAATTAATGGTAAATATCTACTTAAATTACATTAGCTACCTAATGTTATTATTTAATAAATGCAGACATTCTCTGTGAAACTTTCTTGAATTTTAAGAACCAAGTTCTGTTGCATCATACTATTTTATGATTTACCCACAAATATTGGACAATTACTTTTTTTTTTTTTTCTTCTTCTTCTTCACTCCTCCAGCAATGCTAGGGGATCATTATTTCTCCTGGATAGTTAATGAGTTCATTTTGAAGATCTAAAGTGATCCTGAACAGTCTCAGCTGCTGCAACAGCTACCAGATATATAACTCTATAGCCATTTGGCCTAAAATTGTAGATTATGCTAACGTAGTGTACCTATAATATTAATTTTAATAATGACAGGAGGCAAGTATTTTGCATAACTTTCTTTACTCATGCCTCCAGCAGCACAAGTCAATCATTAAACTTTTTAACCAATCATAACAAGCCACATATTCATATATAATGCCCTGATCGTCACATGACTTCCTCTTTCTTTGAGAGATTAGTCCAAATAATGCCAAGGAATAAACCCAAAGTTCGTAAAAAATATAACAGTCCAAACTTGCTCCATGGGAGTCCCAACTTCTATTTAATCCAACTTCAAACTTATAACGCATATCGGAAATGAAACTTTATCCGTGAGGTCCAATATCCGGTGTGTCCCATCCGGAGCCAATAACTGCCATCACACTGCAAGAAACAGAAACGAGTGTAAGAGGATGGAAATAGACTTATGTCTACATGATATCATTGTTACTGTATCTATCCATATTTTATACAATTAACCCCTTAACACCGCAGCCAATTGTACAAGTTGTGAACGAAACAAAATATAAACAAAACCTGGCATTTGCGCTATATGTCTGTCCAACCGTCATTCACCTCTTTCATATTAAATGCACCCCCCCTTATTATATATCATTTTATTCAGGGGAAACAGGGCTTTCATTTAATATCAAATATTTAGCTATGAAACATAATTTAATATGAAAAACATGGGAGAAAATAAGATTTTTTTTTCATTTTTTTAGTTCTACATGACATTTTAACTGTCAATGTCATAATACTGTTTGCTTTTACTGCAATAAAATACACATTTGTATTCAGCAAAGTCTCACGTGTAAAACAGTACCCCCTATGTACAGGTTTTATGGTGTTTTGGGAAGTTACAGGGTCATATAGCGCGGTACATTTGAAATTGAAATTCGCCAGATTGGTTACGTTGCCTTTGAGACTGTATAGTAGCCCAGGAAATAAATTTACATCCATAATGGCATACCATTTGCAATAGTAAACGACCCAAGGTATTGCAAATGGGGTATGTCCCGTCTTTTTTAGTAGCCATTTGGTCACAAACACTGGCCAAAGTTAGCGTTGGTATTTGTTTGTGTGTGAAAAATGCAAAAGACGCCAATTTTGTCCAGTGTTTGTGACTAAGTGGCTACTAAAAAAGACTGGACATACCCCATTTGCAATACCTTGGGTTGTCTACTATTGCAAATAGTATGCCATCATAGGGGTAATTTTCATTCTTGGGCTACCATAGGGTCATAAAGGCAACGTAAGCAATCTGGCGAATTTTAAAGTGAAAAAACACTAATATTTGTGTTCAGCGAAGTCTCCCGAGTAAAACAGTACCCCCCATGTACAGGTGTTATGGTGTCTTGGAAAGTTATAGGGTTAAATATAGTGCTAGCAAATTAAATTCCCTTTACTTTCGGCATGGGTTGTCAGGCAGGTCCCGCTAATTGTAATTAATTAGGATACCTAATCATGTAAAATTATTACATAAATATATGTGTAGAATTAATATATGTATATATACATATGTGTGTGTGTGTATGTGTATATATATATATATATATATATATATATAATATTATTTCGTTATAAGTGTATTTTGATATAAATATATATATATATATATTATCACAATACAGTTAGAACGAAATAAAACACATCTATATATTTTTTTATATTTTATTTTTAATTATTTCTTTACGTATTTACATTTTTTTTAATATTATTTATAAAAATATATATATAACAATAATTATATATATATTTAATCAGTATCAGTCTTAATTGATATTAATATATATATATAAATATTAAAATACACCTAGACAGTGTATGTGTGTGTATGTATATGTGTGTGTGTGTGTGTGTGTGTGTGTGTGTATATATATATATATATATATATATATATATATATATATATATATATATATATATATATATATATAATCTAAGTATATCATTATTTTTATTTATTTTTTTACACTGTTTTAACTTATTTTAATTTGATTTTCAGCCAGCAGGGGGACCAACTGTCATTTCAGTTAGTCCCCCTGCTGGCAATGCAGCAGGCAGCTAACCCGGCCATGTGATTGTGAGGTCCTCGCAAGGACCTCACTCTCACATGGCCGGGAGGGCTCCTGGAGGGCGGACGTGCCGCGGGGGGCTCCCTGGGAGTCCCCCCAACCGCGATCGCCGGCGTGGGATCGCCGGCGACCGGGTAAGTTACAAAAAACCGGAGGGCGTACTATTACGCCCTGCGGCGTTTAGAGCCGCTTTTAAAAGGACGTAATAGTACGCCCTCCGGTCATAAGGGGTTAATAGTAACCTATATTTATATACTAGCATTAAACCATAATATCAATAAGTACTTGTCTATTACCTCAAACCTCCTATTCCTATCCTCAAGTTATAACTGAGTCATAGAAACGGGAGTGGAGGGAGGGAAAATACTCGCCTCCTGTCATGATTATAGGTACACTACGTTAGCATAATCTACAATTTTATTACATGACAGGAGGCTTCCTATTTTGCATTTTTAAAGCTGAGGTAATAACGAAAAAGATGCGTGTGTGTGTTCTGACGAAAATAAAATAACCGGAAGGTATCTTCCCGTGTCCAGTCTGCGGAACGTAGGATATCCGCTAGGGACGCTCCCGCCGAGAACGCTCACCAAGCGGCCGTGCCCCGAACCGAGTGAGCCCCGAAGCACGTCTCCACTCCTGCCAAGTATAGGATCCACGCACCCTTCCATCCAGTGTAGTGGTGGCAACCGGTTTGTAGGGTTTGGTGTACGACACCAACAGTTGCCCTCTACTAAAAGCTCAAACGTTTGCAGTAACCTCTACATATCAAGTAAGTGTGGAAACTACACATAAACGGGGGACCATAGGGAAGAAAGGGTAAGATATAGATGTTGAATTCGTTTTAGTTCTACGAGACACCGTGAAGGTAACCCCTTCTGGTGAGATTGAGAAACCGTCCACGTCGAACGCTCGTACGTCCGAAACTCGTCGAAAAGATACCAAACATAGAAGCAAAGTGAGTTTGGCCGACAACTGACGTAGCGATAAATCTGCGTTGTCTGGCCAATTCCTAAGGAAACTGATGACCACCTCTACATCCCACATATGATTATACTTGGGTTCCGGTGGTCTGGACCGTTTGATGCCTCGCAGCAGGCGACATACCAAAGGGTCCTGACCAACCGGAGAGCCTTGCATTGGCACGTGTGCCGCTGAAATCGTGGAGCGTGCCACGTTGATGGAACGATAGGATTTTCCCTCCGTGAAGAGGTGTGACAAAAAATTTACCACCATGGTGTTAGGTGCTGTAAGGGATCACAATCCCTTCCCACACACCAGCGGGTCCATGAATTCCATGTTGATATGTAACTCCATCAGGTACCCATGAATCCCATAAAAGGTATTTTTTGCTGGTTGCGATAGTCCCTCAATGGAACAGGTTTCCCTGAAAGACTCCAGGCTAACAGTTCCAGATTCTCCTGTATCAATAGTGGATGTGGTTCCCCTTGTGGGTCTGTCAGTAGGAAAGGGAACGATGGAAGAAGTAGGGGGTGTTCTTGTGTTAGAGCCAATAATTCCGGAAACCACGCCTGACTTTTCCATAACGGTGTGACGAGAATCAACGAGATCTTGGTCATTCTGATGCGATGGATCACTCTCGCTATCATCGAAAATGGTGGGAATGCATACGCTCCCTTCCGGGGCCACTGTTGTAGAAAGGCGTCTACCGCCTCGCATTGGGGGTCCGGAAGCCAGCTGTAATATCTTGGTAACTGTGTGTATTCGTCTGAGACGCAAACAGGTCCACGACCAATGGGCCCCTGAGGTCCTTCACCGCTGAAAATACTGACGTGTCCAGTCGCTGCCGTCTCGCCAGTGTCGAGAAAACCAATCCGCTGTGAGGTTGTTGATTCCCGGTAAATATTCCCCCTTGATCGTTATGTTGAGGGGGATACAGAATTGGTAGATGTCCTTCGTCGCCTCTGTCAGGCTTCTTGATCGGGCTCCCCCCCCCCAGGCGATTTATATATTGGACCGCAGAGATGTAGTCCATGCGCAGTAGGATGCAGCAGTTCGCCATGTCCTTGGCTAGACTGCGAATCGCAAATGATCCCGCAATCAGTTCCAGGCAGTTGATGTGAAGACCCTGTTCCTCTTGGGACCATGGACCTCCCATGGACGCGTGGGCGCAGTCAGCTCCCCAGCCCCAAAGGCTCGCGTCCGGCTCCAATACAAAGTCTGGGTTCGTCCCGAAAATGGCTTTGCCGTTCCAGGCTTCCATGTGAAGTAGCCACCATCGAAGTTCCGTCCGAGCTTCTGCGGAGACAGGAATCCAGTGATCGTATGTGTGTCCTGCTCTTGGGTATTGAGCTTTCAGTCTCTGCATGGCCCGGTAGTGGAGCGGGCCTGTGAAAATCGCTTGTATTGATGAGGAGAGTAGGCCTACTATCCTCGCTAGTAGTCGGAGAGGTATGGTGGCTCTCCTGAGTATCCGTCGAATTTCCTTCCGAATGGCTGCTATCTTGGATGCGGGGAGGCGTAGTACGCCAGAGTTGGAATCTATGTCGAACCCGAGGAACTGAACTACCCGGGATGGAGTCAACGCTGATTTTTCTCTGTTCACTACAAACCCCAGCGATTCCAGAAAGTGAATGGTAAATCTCATCTGAAATCATATTCTGGATTTGGATTCGCAGAAGATCAACAAGTCGTCCAGGTACATGAGACAGCGTATTCCCCTTCCTCTCAGATGGGCCATGACTGGTTTGAGGAGTTTCGTAAAACACCATGGGGCCGAGCTGAGTCCGAATGGTAGACATGTGAATTGGCAGGGGCGGCCCTTCCAGGTGAAACGGAGGAAGAGTCGGCTCTCTCTTGCCATGGGGACCGACAGGTATGCGTCTTTTAAGTCTAGACGTGTGAACCAATCGTTTTCGTTCAGTAAGTCCCTCAGAAGGTGAATACCTTCCATTATGAAATGGCGATAAGCCACAAATCCATTGAGTTCTCGTAAATTGATGACTGGGCGGTAGTCTCCCGTCTTTTTCCTGACGACAAACATGTTGCTGAAGTAACCCTGGTCGTCTGTGGCGAATTCCACCGCTCCCTTTGCGAACAGGGTTCGTATCTCCGTGTCTATGAGGTGTATCTGGTTCTCTGACACCCGGATAGGCGATGGTCGCCTGGTCTAAACTGGCGTATGGGTAAACTCTATCACGTACCCTTGCACAGTCTGTAGGATCCATGCATCTGTTGAGATGCGTTCCCACTCCAGTGGAAAAAGGGACAGTCTGCCAGCAGTTATACTTGAATCACATAACGGAAGACAGTTTATGCTCACCTGAGTTGAATCGTCCCCGTCCTCTGCTCAGAGTGCCTCTGGTACGGAATGATCCCCTTGTGAAGGTGGCTCTTGCAGATGGAAAGAACTGTTGTGTAGCATATGGACGACTGGGGCCAGATGGCCTTAAGCGGCTGGTGGCCCGACCCCTCTGCCGACCATCCCTGCCAAAAACACCTCGATTTGTTTGTGGGGTCCGAAAGATTTGTCTGATGGAAGATTGGGCCTTATTCAGTGTAGTGAATAGGCCAACGTGTTTCTTCAGTTCCGCCAGGAATGGTTCTCCAAAGAGCAGCCCGTCCGCCCGGGGACCTAGCTCCTTCTTTCCCAGGTCCAACAGTTTGGAGTCTATCTTCAATAGAGCCGCTTTACGTCGTTCTGCGCACATGGCAGCGTTAGTTACCTAGAAGGCAGATCGCCCGCTGTGCCCATTCTCTAATGTCGTGTGCCTCGAGGGTCGTCCCCTGCGTAAGTGCCCAATCTGCGAAGTATAGGATCTTCGCCAGTGGGCCTATCATGTCCAGCATTTTGTCCTGAACCGATTTCATGCCCTTCTCGACACCTTTCCGCGGGTCTCTGCCCGAGCGGGACATAAACACCCCCCCACTGTGATGTCAAACTCCGGGGTGATGGTGATCTTGTCAGGAAGCACGGGACGTGGGCACTCTGCTTTGAGCTTGGCCCGGATCTCCTTGTCCATCGGCTTCCTCAGCCAAAAATGTATAAACTGAGTCAGATGGTCCGGCAAGTTCCATTCTGACAATCTGGGGTGTCTTATCTGGCGCGGATTGAACATGGGGTTGCCCGTCCCGTCCAGGAACACCCCGTCCTCGAATACGTCCGCATTCGATTTACGTGTGCTTTTGCTGCTTTTGAGTGGCCTGCCCATTCATGGCCTTGGCTGAATTCTCCGACCTCCTGAGGTATGTCTTGCTAGTCCTCCTCCGAAGGAGAGTCCTCTGCCCTCCATTCGTCCATGATTTCCAGTGAAGGCGGAGATAATGGTTCCTCATCCCCTGATGAGGGGTTTTGTGGAGGGGAGCGGTCCAGGCGCCTTGACTGGCGACTCCGCTTCCTCAGTATCTTCCCCTCACATCTTGGATCATGTTGGATCCCTTCCATTGGCGTTTGGACGCCCCCGCCTCCGGCCTAGGTTCGGTAGGATCCTTATCCTCTTTTCTCGACGGAGGCGTGGTGTCCGCCATCTCCGGCGGTGTCGGTCATCATTTTGGCCAAAGCCTTTTCCACCAAAGCCGACACCGCGGCATTGATCATGGCCTGGAAATCCACAGCTGATGATGGAGTGTCTGACATAATGGCAGCTTATTCTTTCCTGTCTGTGGGGAAACAGAGTATACGTCAGTGCGTATGTAGCTACACAGTGGCTTCCACGTACAACTGGGGGGTCACCCAGGTACCATGTAATCAGTACCACTAGGAGTTTGACTAGTGGTCTGTAGAGGGGGTCACCCTCCTATCGACCGGGGTGAACGGTCATTAATGTTGGGACGGAGCCCGGTAATGGTCGGGACGTAAGCCCGGTAATGGGAGGTATCAAAGACCTCCGTACGCTTTTGTAAGGGGGTCACCCTTGTGTATGAAATTTTGTGGAAGTTTCGCCACTGTGAATTGCGTGGATCACCCCAGTTGTACCATGGAGGTGCCGCATACAATAAAGCGTACTTCGTTATAAGCTTCTGATTGGGCGTAGTGGTCACCCTTTTGTAAAAAGTGTACAATAAAAAGCTGGCATTTGTCCATTTTTTTTTTTTTTTTTTTGTGGGTAGGTCTTCAGTGCTTCCACCCCTGTGGGCCAATCACCATTGCCCTCTGTGAGCATTCACCCAATTGGGTAGTGCAGCCTGAGCCTGATGAGAGTTGTGGTTTGATTCAATACAGCCCCAATGTTTAAGCTTCCTGCAGTGTCTCCCTAGCACAGGGCTGCAGGGGTTAACTGCACTGTGAAATGTTAGCCTTACAAATCCTTATTACTTTGGAAAAAAAAAATAATCTGTAAAATCTTTAAAATCTTGTGCCAGTTTGTGTGAATCACGAACTGGCGAAATTAAGATGGCCGCCAAGGATCTCGCGATCGCGGCCCGACGGTACTGGTCAGCACAGCACCCCCCCCACACACACACACACACGCACAGCACCCCCCCAACATATCTATATTCAGCGGACTGTGTGCGTGTGTATTCAGCGGACTGTGTGCGTGTATTGCATTTGTTGGAGATACTAATAAATATAAGCTTAATTTTATCTATTTAAATCATTATTTAAAATTTGTATCATTGAACTCTGTGTTCTTTTAAAACAAGTTATTAGTTCGGACAACAGTACGAGTTTTTTTTTTTTCTAAACTTAAACCTCAGTATTTGGGTTTAATTGCCGTGTTGGCACTTTAAGGAAAAAAAAGTTGGCATGTATTGCAGTTTGGGCACTCTGGCTCAAAAAGGTTCGCCATCACTGGTATAGATCAGGGGTAGGCAACCTATGGCACTAGTGCCATGCACGGCACTCAAGGTGTCTTTGCACGGCACTCAAGGCTGCTAGAGCCAAACAGGCTCTGGCCTATCAGGAGTCCCAGTGAAACTTCAGATCTCTGCTAATACGAAAAGGTGTTGAAGGACAATCCTCAATTTATGCATTGCAGCACGTAGAGGAAGTGATCTCAGATAACTATCTCATATAACTTCCTCCCAGCACTTGTAAATGGGAATCCACACTGTAGTAGAGCAGCCTGCAGCTGCTGTTGCAGCTCCTGTCCTTGACCTGTACCTGGCCAGCCTGGCCCCCACTGGAACCCAGGGAAGCCACCCACACTGCTAGATATACACAGAAATGCACAATAACCCTCCCCTCATACAAATAATACGAACAGCCCACAAACAAACATACAAACTATCCACACAAGCGTAACCCGCTAACAATCCACATACATGCACACAACCACACATGCAGCCTCTCACATGCAATACCCCAAACAGCCCCCACACATACGCACACAATGTGACTTATCCATCCACACACACAACTCCACAAGCAGCCCCCGTACACAGCCCACATTCATATGTATCATACACGATACCAGGGCCGGACTGGGAAAAAAATTAGGCCCGGGCATTTTTCAATCAGAGCAGCCCCCTAAGAAGGGGCCGGGGCCAGAGAGGGTGTGTTTTGTCATCACTAATGACAAGCACGCCCCCTCAAAGTGAGCATGTTGGTTCAATACGCAGAGCCCCACTGAAGAGCTCTGGCATTAGAAAAAGGCCCTGAATTTGTTCTGCGCAGCGCAAGCAAATTTAATAACATGTTTGCGCTGTGGTTGCTTTTAAATTGTGTCTGGTGTCTCCACAAGTGGGATACCAGAGGACAAAAGGGCCAGGAAAGTGCATGTGTTTGGAGCCTGCTTGTGGGATTGCGTGTGTGTAGAGTGTGGTGTGGTATTGTGTAAATAGGTCAATTTCATTTGTGTTTGTGGTGTAATATGTGTGGCTAGGGGCTGTAGAGAGTGTGTGTGTATAGGGGGCATAGTGTTATAGGGGATGTAGCGTGTGTGTGTGCATATGGGCTCTAGTGTGTGTGTGTGTGTGTGCATAGGTGACGTAGTGTGTAGGGGTTATAGAGAGGGTGTGTTTTAGAGAATGTTGTATGTGTTTGCTGACAAGGAATGTAGTGTGTGTGTGTGTGTGTGTGTGTGTGTGTGTAGGAGATCTAGTGTGTAAAGGACCCAGAGTGTGTATAGGGGAGAGTGTGTGTGTGTGTGTGTGTGTGTGTGTGTGTGTGTGTCTGGGAGTGCTGTGTGTGTGAGGGGGCTGTTAGTGAGTGTATTTTGTATGTCTGGGGGTGCTGTGTGTGTGTGGGGGGGGGGTGGTGTGTGTTGGGGGGGGGGGGGGGGGTGGTGTGTGTTGGGGGGGGGGGGGGGGGGTGGTGTGTGTTGGGGGGGGGGGGGTGGTGTGTGTTGGGGGGGGGGGGGGTGGTGTGTGTTGGGGGGGGGTGGTGTGTGTTGGGGGGGGGGTGGTGTGTGTTGGGGGGGTGGTGTGTGTTGGGGGGGGGGGGTGGTGTGTGTTGGGGGGGGGGTGGTGTGTGTTGGGGGGGGGGGGGTGTGTGTTGGGGGGGGGTGGTGTGTGTTGGGGGGGGGGGGGGGGGTGGTGTGTGTTGGGGGGGGTGGTGTGTGTTGGGGGGGGGGGTGGTGTGTGTTGGGGGGGGGGGTGTGTGTTGGGGGGGGTGGTGTGTGTTGGGGGGGGGGGGTGGTGTGTGTTGGGGGGGGGGGTGGTGTGTGTTGGGGGGGGGGGGTGGTGTGTGTGGGGGGGGGGGGTGGTGTGTGTTGGGGGGGGGGTGGTGTGTGTTGGGGGGGGGGGTGGTGTGTGTTGGGGGGGGGGGTGGTGTGTGTTGGGGGGGGGGGGTGGTGTGTGTTGGGGGGGGGGGTGGTGTGTGTTGGGGGGGGGGGTGGTGTGTGTTGGGGGGGGGTGGTGTGTGTTGGGGGGGGGGTGTTGTGTGTTGGGGGGGGGGTGGGGTGGTGTGTGTTGGGGGGGGGGGGTGTTGTGTGTTGGGGGGGGGGGTGGTGTGTGTTGGGGGGGGGGGGGTGGTGTGTGTTGGGGGGGGGGGGTGGTGTGTGTTGGGGGGGGGGGGGGTGTTGGGGGGGGTGGTGTGTGGTGTGTGTTGGGGGGGGTGGTGTGTGTTGGGGGGGGGGTGTGTGTTGGGGGGGGGGGTGTGTGTCTGGGGGTGTGCTGTGTGCGTCTGGGGGTGTGCTGTGTGCGTGTGTCGGGGGCAATTACAGTATAAATAGAAAACGGCAGCATAGAGACCTCAATTTAAAAAAAATAGGACTGGTGTGAAGAAAATAGACTTTTGTTTAATATTTTCTTCTTTGTTCTTTTTCCTACAAGTATTGCATGTATATTGAATCTATTGGTTCGGTAGTTTGAAACTACCGAACACCGACCACCCTCCTGGCTCATTAACTTAAAAAGAACCGTCTATTAAGTGCTCCCTGGGCGGCCACTGTTCGTATAGCCAAACGCCAAGTGGAATAGAAAACGGCGGCCATCTTGTTCGCACGGGGGAGTCAGCGGGACTTGGTCGTCGAGTGTCTGGAACTTAAATCGGACACTCGACCTCACGAATCACCGCTGAAACTACCGAAAGCCTGCTTCCTTTAGTTGCCGAACAGCAAGGAGAGCGCCATTCGGTAGTTTTGTTCATACGGACAAGGGGAGCAATCGCTCCTATGAGCCAGGAGAATCCATTCGGTACTTTGTTCGTTTTTTACCTTTTTCTGAATTGACCGACCGCACACGCTGAATTTGTGGAACTGTTTTGGGCAGGAGCCTCGTGTGTGGTCGGTGAAATGTGCCTTCCATACTTTTTAAGAACCCCTGAACCGATCTGGGTGAAATTTGGATATGTTTAGCCCCCAAATCGGGGCTATCAGGTGATATGTAATTTGTGGGGATACCTTGTGGGTAAAGGGGTGTTCCAACTTTTGGGAAAATTGTGTGCCCTCTGCCTGGAGATAATTGGTTTATTCCTTAACTTATCTCAATATCTCCCAGGCAGAGAGAAGGCGGGTATTACTGTAAAACTGTATGGTGATTGGTTATTGTCTTTGTTTGCTGTGGGAGGTCCTCTTGCAGGAGGATTTCTCATAAAAGCCAGTGTGTTTTCAATAAACTTCATTCCTGTTACACCCTTCTTGAAGTCTAGGCTCATGTTTGGGGGATATTCTATTTGCTGGGGAGAATCGTCTTGGAAGCTACATTCATCTACACCATGGGTCGTCAACCTGGTCCCTACCGCCCACTAGTGGGCGTTTCAGGATTCCAGGTGGGCGGTAGGGATTTTCAATTTTTTTTTTATAAATTGGGCAGGCGGGCGGGCGCGAGCCGGCGGTACCACTGTGACTGGGTACCGCCATCACCACTTGCGGCCCCGGCGGCAAACCGCCGGGGCCGCATATGGAGGGGTCCATCGGGTGGCCCATGCTGTCAGGGCCACCCGATGGATGTGGATTGTGAGGGGGCCCGGTCAGCGCTGGGCGCTTTAACAGCGCGACCGGGCCCCCTGTGATGACATCAAATCTGCTGGAAGGAAGTGATTCCCCGGTCACTCCTCCCAGCATACAGAGAGCCGCGCGGGAGGAAGGAGGAGGAGGGAGTCAGAGTGGGAACTCTGACTCCCATGCACCTGAGCCACCACTGGACCCCAGGGAAAGTCACCCTCCTGCACCTTAAAGGTAGGAAACAGGAGGGTGACTTAAATATAATGTGTTTGTTTGTGTATGTGTCTGTATGTATGTCTTGTGTGTGTCTGTATGTATGTCTTGTGTGTGTGTCTGTATGTATGTCTTGTGTGTGTGTCTGTATGTATGTCTTGTGTGTGTGTGTCTGTATGTATGTCTTGTGTGTGTGTCTGTATGTATGTCTTGTGTGTGTGTCTGTATGTATGTCTTGTGTGTGTGTCTGTATGTATGTCTTGTGTGTGTGTCTGTATGTATGTCTTGTGTGTGTCTTATGTAAGTGTCTTGTGTGTGTATGTCTGTATACATGTGTCTTGTCTTTGTATGTATGTCTTGTGTGTCTTATGTGTGTGTCTTGTGTGTATGTCTGTATACATGTGTCTTGTGTTTGTATGTATGTCTTGTGTGTGTGTGTGTCTGTATGTGTGTCTTATGTATGTGTCTTGTGTGTATGTCTGTATACATGTGTCTTGTGTTTGTATGTATGTCTTGTGTGTGTGTGTCTTATGTATGTGTCTTGCGTATGTGTCTTGTGTGTGTGTGTCTGTATACATGTGTCTTGTCTTTGTATGTATGTCTTGTTTGTGTCTGTGTGTATGTCTGTATATATGTGTGTCTTGTCTTTGTATGTATGTCGTGTGTGTGTGTCTTTGTATGCATGTTTTGTGTGTGTTTGTATGCATGTTTTGTGTGTGTGTGTGTCTTTGTATGTATGTTTTGTGTGTGTGTGTGTCTTTGTATGTATGTCTTTGTGTGTGTGTCTTTGTATGTATGTCTGTGTGTGTGTGTGTCTTTGTATGTATGTCTGTATGTGTCGTGTGTCTTTGTGTGTCTGTCTGTATGTGTCGTGTGTGTGTGTGTCTGTATATATGTGTGTGTATGTATGTGTGTCTGTTTCTTGTGTCTGTCTGTATGTGTATGTGTCTTTGTATGTATGTCTTTGTGTGTGTGTGTGTGTGTGCCTGTATGTCTGTATGTATGTGTGCCAGTCTGTTATAGTGGGATACCTAGCTCAGCCTTCCTACTGGGCATTGCTATAAGGAAGGTTAAAAAAAGGGGGGGAAAAAGGTGGGGAGGGGAATTGAGGAGGGAGAAGAGGGGAGCTGAGAAATCATATTATGCGCAAACAGAGAAGTCGTCTGAATATCACCGAAAGAGGAGACCTTCGTTTGTTCCTTACAACCTCAAGGATCTCATTAATCACTAGTAAAGGTAATTTCAATTTACTTTATTGTTTTCTCATTAAACTTTTTATAAAGTTAAAAACATTATAAACATGCATTAATTGCAAATAAAAAGATAAATGTACGTACATTTATTTTTTTTAAAACACCCTCCTTTCGAAAAAAATATTCCGCACTTGCGCGAAAACTGGTGGGCGGTAAGGAAATTTTTTCAACCAAAAAGATGCATTAGTGGGCGGTAGTTAGAAAAAGGTTGACTACCACTGATCTACACTATTCCTCTACTCCCTGCTGTAGCTGTAATCACTTATGCTCAGCTATTGGGAAAGGAATAGAACGCAGTACCATAACCACTCAGGTCATAACAACCGGACATCACAATCCTATATCGGCACAGTGCTGCTAAAAGGTTGCCTACCCCTGGTATAGATCATTCCCCTGCAATTTCACTGCTCAATTCACTGTCATTTAGGAGTTAAATCACTTTGTTTCTGTTTATGCAATCCTAGCCACACCTCCCCTGGCTATAATTGACAGAGCCTGCATGAAAAAAAAAACTGGTTTCACTTTCATACAGATGTAATTTACCTTAAATAATTGTATCTCAATCTCTAAATTGAACTTTAATCACATACAGGAGGCTCTTGCAGGGTCTAGCAAGCTATTAACATAGCAGGGGATAAGAAAATCTTAATTAAACAGAGCTTGCAATAAAGAAAGTCTAAATAGGGCTCTCTTTACAGGAAGTGTTTATGGAAGGCCGTGCAAGTCACATGCAGGGAGGTGTGACTAGGGTTCATAAACAAAGGGATTTAACTCCTAAATGGCAGAGGATTGAGCAGTGAGGCTGCAGGGGCATGTTCTATACACCAAAACTGCTTCATTAAGCTAAAGTTGTTCAGGTGACTAGTGACCCTTTAACCCCTTAAGGACACATGACGTGTGTGACACGTCATGATTCCCTTTTATTCCAGAAGTTTGGTCCTTAAGGGGTTAAGATGGTGACTATAGTGTTCCTTTAAGATATGTCTGCCAAACAAGTTTTTGTTTTGTAGTAATTCTTTATTCATTCTTTGAATGAATGAAATTGTTGCCTCTTAAAGATGAGCTAACATTTTTATTTGTTTAAGAAAATGTACATTGTACATTCTAATAACTAAATGTCTATTATTTACGTGTATCCCTTAAAGCGACCCTGTCATGCCGAACTTACCTTTCCCCAATTTCTTCTAATCTCTCAGCATCTGTTCATTTCTTCCTGTCTACTCTAGGTTTCTTTAAAACAAAAGACAAAGTAGGGACTATTTGGTCTTGTGTATTTTTCCTATGCTTGACCAGCTTTGACCCAGGGGAGGAGCAAAGTGTGCTCCATTTCTTGTGGTCAAAGGAATTTTCTCACAATTCTCACCTTCCTCCTGCTGCTTCATTCAGCGTTCGAACGCCGGCGAAACTACCGAATTTCGTCTTAACAGAATGAGAGCAGTTTGTCCATTTGTGTTAGGATGCAATTCAGGACTTTTATTTGGATCGGAATTTCATTCGAATGAATGAAACACCAATGTATTTGTGCCGCGGCTGCGTCTTGCAGCTGCTTAGTAAATAGCGCCCTAATTCCCACGGTATTCGGGAGCTATTTGCTAGGAGGCTGAAAGACTTAAAGAATTAAGGAGGGGGGAGGGACCTAGTGTGGACCTTTCTCACTTTTGAGAGAGGTTCACACACAAGCCAAATATTTGCAGTTACCTGGCTGTTTTTGTATGCTGGATAATTGTCCGACACCCAGACTGCGGAGCACTGGACCCTGCTATACAAATAAAAATAAGTGTCGTCTCCATTTTATCATAATTTGTGTTCTCTTTTTGTTTTGTTCTCCATAAAGAGAGAGTCTACATTACAATATGCATACTGTTTCTTAATGTACTTGAACAAGGCAGTTGAAATAAATATGCATTTATTAGTTTTTCTAAATGTTACTGTTATTAATATCCCATCACTTCTGCAGACTTTGCACCTGAATGGGCCCAGCCATGACTTATTTGATCATGCTGGGCAGTGTCCATTCAAATGCTTAGTGGAGCATGTATAACATTATTAAATATTAGATCTTTTACAAACCATATGAGTAAAATACTCACTCTAATTGTAGTGTTTTGAATTCTTTCTTCCTGTGAAGTTGTGATTTTCTTCTTTCATTGTATGATTTTTATCTGTCACATAGAAGGCTGCTTTGCACTAGCAGGCAATTAGCAGAGCAAGAGATAAGATCTATATTGGGGACACTCCAAGTACGATAACCACTACAGACCACTGGACGAGACCCAGATGAGTTGTTAAACCATAGAAAAAATGTTTGGCTACTTTCCATGGGGTAGCACCGAAGCACTAGTGACAGCATAACTATAACCGCAGTTATGGTGTTTAGAGTGTTCTTTTAAAGTAAACCTACTCTGCCAAAATAGGTTACATTTGAACACCTTTTTTCAGGAAGTGTGTAGGGAGGCTGTATGAGTGACAGGTAGGGTAAATGTGGCTAGGGCTGCAAAAATAAAGCCGTTTAACACCAGAGAATTGAGCAGTGAGAATAACCATTTAATTAACTATAGATGTTTTGGTGCTTAGACTGATCCTTTAATAATAACAACTTAAATCAGGGTTTCCAATTCATTTTTCCCTTGGAACCCTTTGACATGGTATAGCAAAACTTTGGAACCCCAACAAAAATGTGCGCCTTAGAGTAGCGCAGTGCAAACCTTTCAATGAGCAGAGTGTAACGTTCTCTTTTACTGGCAATTTTTTTTTTTTTTTATATCTGGTTTAATTGACAATTGTATTTGCATGTCTGCAGTTGCGTCAAGTCGATTTCGATACTTTGTTTTTGTTGCAGAGTAAAGCGAGAATCCAGTTTCACATATATACGTGCTGGCGAATGGCAACAGAACTTTGATTGGCCGCTTGGACAATTCTGGGTATTCTTCGCGTAAATTACCCCAAAAAGCAATACGAAAAACTTCTTTAAATGTTTGGCTTAGTTGACTGTCAGAGGTTATATCGATCAGATTCTTAAAATCTACATCAGAAAAATTGGCTGGCTTGTCTTTTATGAATGGATTTCGAACCCACTCATTATTGTTTTCATTCAAGAATGGTAAATACTGATTTAATAGATGTGATTAAATGGCGACGATGATCTACAATTTCATAGCGAATTTCATCTTCAAGTTCAATTTCTGATTCTTCAAGAAAATCCTTAAGTGTTGGCAAAGAGTTAAAATATTTTGCTCAACAGATGAGTTCCAAAACTGCAGGTTACGAGACAGTGAAAATATTTTATCTCTTGTTTTAAAAATCTTAGTGTTTTTTCCTTGAAGTGATTACTATACATCATTTAATTTTGTGAATATGTCTTCAAGATATGCTACTTTGGATTACCACAGAGTGTTTGTTAATCGATCAGATAATCCAAATTTATGATCCTGGAAATATGCAAACAACTCTTGACGCAATTCAAACATTCTAACAAGGACTTTACCTTGTGATAGCCAACAGACTTCTGAATGCAAGAGCAGAGCAGAGTGGTGACTACCCATATCTTCACATATTATTTTAAATAGTAGTGACTGTAATGGTCTAATTTTTATAAAATTAATAATCTGGACCGATTCATCTAGCACAGTTCTAAATGAGATTGAATTATTTTTAGCTACCAGTGCATGTCTGTGAAGAACACAGTGAGAACTGGTGCGTTTTTTTTTTTTTGCTACTTTTCTTATTCGTGTCACAGCACCTGCCACTTTGGCACCATCACTGCATACATCTACACATTTGTCCCAATTTATACTGTGTGTGTGTGTGTGTGTGTGTGTGTGTGTGTGTGTGTGTGTTCATGAACTTCTGGATACAGTTAAAGATGTTCTCACTAGTGGTATGAGTATTCAAAGTTTTTCACACAGAAGCAAGTCTTCTTCAATCTGCTTGTCAAAATATCTAACAAAAACCAACAAAACTTAGTCCTACAATATCTGTGGACTCTTCTAATTGCAGTGAGTACCCATCACATTGATGCAGTCGAGAAATTAGTTCAGTATGGATGTCATAAGCAAGATCATAAATACGGCGCAAAACTGTGTTGTTGGAAAGTGGCACAGCTTAAATTGTTTTTTTGGTTTGTTTTTTTTTTTACTCAACTTGTCACTTAAAATACATGACACTATTTCTGTGGCACAGGGTTTTTAGTGATTCCCCAATTGTGTGTGCTTCTCATTCAAGTGCTATGCGGTAACTCACTCTGTAAGAAGCCTCTGTGGCTTTTTGATTAGCATTTTTGAATTTTTTGCTCATACCGTATATACTCGAGTATAAGCCGAGTTTTTCAGCCCATTTTTGGGGCTGAAAAACCCCAACTCGGCTTATACTCGAGTCAAGGTCTGTATTATGGCAATTTGCATTGCCATAATACAGACCGGGGGAGAGGGGGGCTGGCAGAGCTGTAACTTACCTTTCCTGCAGCTCCTGTCAGCTCTCTCCTCCTCTGCGCCGTCCGGTCAGCACCTCGGTCAGCTCCCAGTGTAAATCTCGCGAGAGCCGCGGCTCTCGCGAGACTTACAGTGTAAGCTGACAGAAGAGCTGACTGGACGGCGCAGAGAAGGAGAGAGCTGACAGGAGCTGCAGGAAAGGTAAGTAACGCTCTCTGCAGCCCCCCTCTCCCCCCCCACTGAACTGCCACTGGACCACCAGGGAAGGAGAGCCCCCCTCCCTGCCATATATCAAGCAGGGAGGGGGGACGAAAAATAAATAAATAAATAAAATAAGAAATAATAATAAAAAATAATAAATAATAAAAAAAAAATTAATAACAAAAAAAAGGGGTATAAGGACCACTATGGGAGGGATGGGGTGGGTTAAGGACCACTATGGGAGGGAGGGGGGTATAAGGACCACTATGGGAGGGAGGGGGGGGGATAAGGACCACTATGGGAGGGAGGGGGGGGATAAGGACCACTATGGGAGGGAGGGGGGTATAAGGACCACTATTGGAGGGAGGGGGGTATAAGGACCACTATTGGAGGGAGGGGGGTATAAGGACCACTATGGGAGGGAGGGGGGGATAAGGACCACTATGGGAGGGAGGGGGGGATAAGGACCACTATGGGAGGGAGGGGGGTATAAGGACCACTATGGGAGGGAGGGGGGGATAAGGACCACTATTGGAGGGAGGGGGGTATAAGGACCACTATGGGAGGGAGGGGGGGATAAGGACCACTATTGGAGGGAGGGGGGTATAAGGACCACTATGGGAGGGAGGGGGGGATAAGGACCACTATGGGAGGGAGGGGGGGATAAGGACCACTATTGGAGGGAGGGGGGTATAAGGACCACTATGGGAGGGAGGGGGGGATAAGGACCACTATGGGAGGGAGGGGGGGGGATAAGGACCACTATTGGAGGGAGGGGGGTATAAGGACCACTATGGGAGGGAGGGGGGGGGGATAAGGACCACTATGGGAGGGAGGGGGGTATAAGGACCACTATGGGAGGGAGGGGGGGGGGGATGAGGACCACTATTGGAGGGAGGGGGGTATAAGGACCACTATGGGAGGGAGGGGGGATAAGGACCACTATGGGAGGGAGGGGGGGATAAGGACCACTATGGGAGGGAGGGGGGGGGATAAGGACCACTATTGGAGGGAGGGGGGTATAAGGACCACTATGGGAGGGAGGGGGGGATAAGGACCACTATGGGAGGGAGGGGGGTATAAGGACCACTATGGGAGGGAGGGGGGTATAAGGACCACTATGGGAGGGAGGGGGGGATAAGGACCACTATGGGAGGGAGGGGGGGATAAGGACCACTATTGGAGGGAGGGGGGTATAAGGACCACTATGGGAGGGAGGGGGGGATAAGGACCACTATGGGAGGGAGGGGGGGGGATAAGGACCACTATTGGAGGGAGGGGGGTATAAGGACCAATATGGGAGGGAGGGGGGGTATAAGGACCACTATGGGAGGGGGTGGGATAAGGACCACTATGGGAGGGATGGGGGGTATAAGGACCACTATGGGAGGGATGGGGGGGATAAGGAACACTATGGGAGGGAGAAGGGGGATAAGGACCACTTTGAGAGGGAGGGGGTGGGATAAGGACCACTATGGGAGGGGAGGGGGAAGTAAGGACCACTAGGGGAGGGAAGGGTAAGGACCACTAGGGGAGGGGTGAGTCAGGACCATTGGGGGGGGGGTGAAGGAACACGGGGGTGGGGAGGTAAGGACCACTGAGGGAGGAGGAGGGGAAGTCAGGACATATGGGGGGGGGGAGGGGGCGGCAAAATTTTTTTTGCCTACGGCGGCAAATATCCTTGTACCGGCCCTGCACACACTGCATTCACACACTGCATTCATACACACACACACTGCATTCATGCACACACACACTGCACTCATACACACACGCTGCACTCATACACACACGCTGCACTCATACACACACACATACGCACACACTGCATTCATTATACAAACACTGTAAATAAATATTCAATTAATATATTTTTTTTAGGATCTAATTTTATTTAGAAATTTACCAGTAGCTGCTGCATTTCCCACCCTAGTCTTATACTCGAGTCAATAAGTTTTCCCAGTTTTTTGGGATAAAATTAGGGGCCTCGGCTTATATTCGGGTCGGCTTATACTCGAGTATATACGGTAATTTGTTTACTCTTCTGATACTGCTTTAGCTTTTACAAAAAAAAAAAAAAAAAAGTCCATGTGTTTATCTTTGTACTCTGCGAGGAGTTCCCTGCTTTAACAAGCTTTCCAAATTAATGGTTGTTTATTAGTCAAAACAAAAACACTTGGAAAAATACAGATCTCACAACCTGACTGAAAAGGATGCTGATTTTGATAATGCTCTTAAAAAGAACTGAACTTATGCAGGATTTTTGAGTTAGACTTGGAGCAAAAAGATTTGAACACTTTGAAAAATACAGTTAATAGTTTTTTTTTTGCCCCTGACAGAGATTTCTATGTCCCTACCTAACAGAGCTTTAACTATCAGCTCCACTCTCCATCACTCCTCTGCCACGAGTGATAGAAAATGGCTGACGGCTGGATGGGCTCACTCACGGAGCGAGCTAAGTGTTAGTGGCTGGTGGGTGGCAGGGCGGGCTTAAGATCACGTTCCCGCGATTTCTGCTGTTTCTGACCTTCCGGAAACAGCAGGTAGCGGCGGCCATGTTGGATGTGGCAAAATGCGGCGGAACCCCAATTGGGAAACGCTGACTTGAATGATATGGACAATAAAAATGTTTGTTTTTTTTCACCTTTGTTACTTTCCTAATTTTTATGTGATCTTACATACCTTAAGTTAGTACTTTATCTATTGTTTGTGTATTCTAAATAAAGAATGTAATATTTGGCAGCTTACACCTGGCTCACATTTCCAGAATAACTGCTCATTATGTAAGGTAAACCAGTCATCTAATTGAGGATATCCATCTTATCTCAATTTGCCTTTTCTTTTATTATATCCATTTTGCCTTCCCCTGTGGTTGCAGATATTACTGTAGTGAAATTAAAGGAAGGGAGTGAATATTTTCTTTTGTTAGTGCTTGAACTTTATGTAGGCAAATAACCACACATAATTAAAAATTGCCTTTTAAAGCTACTAAACAAATCTAGAAATATATGGACTTTAAACGGTTTCTGAATATAAAGACAATGAGACAGATTACATTGTCAGATATTCTTTATATGGACACTTCAAGCTGTTGCCAATAATGGTAAAAGTGCAATAAATCTATAAGTAAAAAATAAAGTTGTAAATGTTGAGGGGGTTTCCTGCCTTTTGCATATATGGAGCTTTTCCAGTGACCAGAAAGTAGCTGGAATTTCTCAGCCAGTCCTGACCCTCCTAGTTTTTGGAACTGCTCACCAGTATGAATGTAGACAGCAGGCACATGGGATGCGTAGATAAAAGAACACTCCAGTGAAAAAGAAAATGCTATATATTTTTAACCATTTAGTAGATATGCCGCCTGTGAAAACATGCATGTTTTCATTGCGGCTATATCTAAAAAGATCTCTTGTTTGCAGCCTTTGCAAACCCTCCCTTCTAGCCCAGCCCATATTTGATGTGACTGTCCAATTAGACTTCCCAGTGCTGCTCAATTAAAAAAGTCTATTGCCTGCCTCTTCAGTTTAGCGCCACTGAGCTATCAGGAAGTAACAGGACCTGTTGTCTGACAGCCAAATGGGTGTAACAAGGTTAATTTATAAAAGTGCCAATTTCTGTTGAAGTCTGCACCTTTTTTGTAAAATGAAAAAAGAGCAGAGTTTCATCAAGCTAAAGTGTTCTTTTCAGTTTTATGTCAAATATATTTTTACCAATAGATTAGTTGCAGTGCAACACTAGGGATATCGCCTTCTCTAGCGGCAAAATACTGCATATGCAAGACTACGTGAAAATAAAACTTAAAAAGTCCCTCCTCTTCCTTCCCACCTTTGCCATAAAAGATCCCCCAAATGCTCCAGTTGTCTGCCTGTTTTTGGCAGGATAGGTAGTCAGTACTCACTCTTTCAGTCAGCATAGTGAGGTGGCTGCGGCCAGGGATCATTACGCCGGGTTGGAGAGCAGCTTTGGTTGTGGGTTGACTCTTTTTACTCTTGAGCGTTGGACCGCACGCTGGGTGCCTGTGTTTCACACTCTTATTAGTTCCATCGATTGAATGCCGGACGTAGTGTGCAGCTGGGAGGATCTTTAGGTGGAACGCATGTACCAAGAGATTGTGGTGCTCTACACATGCACATTGTGATGTTGATGCCAAATTTAAAACAGGAAGGCCTTGGATACTTTATATACCCATCCACAACTACCTGACAGACAGTTGCTGTTTAGGTATGTTGAAGGTGTGCTCTCCCTAGTCCTCTAGCACAACCTGAGGCTTAACAAGGTAAGAGGGTTTTTTTTTGTTTGTTTGTTTTTTTTTAAACTTTTTGTTTTAGGCTTTTTGTCCCCTGGTCAGTTAGGTGTGTTTCTTTTCTTTTATAGTATGTTTAAACCTGAAACCTGTAGAGAAAGCAAAGTGTCTGTCCAAGTCCAGACACCTTATCTGTGCATCCTGCAGTCAGCCTATGCCTGATTGGTATGAAAATAAAATGTGTGATATTTCTTTGAAAGCGGCAGCAGAAGAATCTAAGAAAGCTAAGGTTTCCTCCTTCCTGTCTTGGTACCAGTCCAGTCTCCAACAACCTTTTGGTAAGATAAGGGAAGCAGCTGTTCAAGCGGCTCAGTTATCTGTAACCCCTGAATGGGACTAAGACCCTCTCTTAGAAATAAGAAGCTAACACAGGAAAAGTCTTTAGACAAGTGTCGAATCCTCAGGTAGCTCTTATGAAAATTTGGATGCTTTTTCTGATAAGGCATTTGCATACCTGATGAATTCTTGTGTAAGCTTATTAAAGAGGTTTCATTGTATATGGAAGATGCTCCAGATCCTAGCAAACCTAGGCAAATGAAATCCTTCTTGTTCAACCCTAACCTTAAAGATCTTATGCTGAGAGTGGAGAGATCATTTCAATAAGGCTTTTATTACCAACACTTTCTGCCTATTGGAGATCCAAACTGGTTGCATTATGCCACGCATAAGAAAGCGGAAACTACTTTAAGAAAACATTTTCTAACCAATTCTGCACAAAATAAGGCCTTTATTTTGGAATCTTCAGTAGCGAGGGCACAATGTGCCTGCTTGGACTCAATGGAAAAATTATATGGGAGAATCTAAAGAGGGTCGTGGCTTAAGATGTTTTGGAAGACTTCAGTAGCAAGAAGGGCAGTCTGGCTGAGTTGTGAACTCTGCATCTAAACACTCATTATGTGATGTGCCAGTCAAACAGGAGAGACTGTTTGGTTACCAACTAGATGATCTTCTAAAACAGATCACTGGAACAACAGATTCTTCAACAACAGATCATCTAACAGATTCCTTTCGCAGGACCAGTTCACGCATCTATTAAAGACAGACTTTATAGCACAGATAAAGGCAAGTTTGTGGGAAAGCAAAAGGGGCACAAATTCTGACTCTGAGACAGTAGGGGGAAGACTACTGGAGTTTTTGGAAAATTGGCACAATATTGTAACAGACTAATGGGTCCTCTGTTATAAAAAGGTTATTACATAGAATTCAACAGTCTTCCTCAAAGTGTGTTCCGCAGTTCAACATCCCATCATGTCAATAAATATCCATCTGGTCTCAGAGTCATCAAAGAACCACAGATTACTGCTCTATTGGACCACAATTGGTCGGTGTATCATCACGTCTTTCAGAAAATATTCCGCATTGGGAGCCGGCTGGGGGTAGCAGTAGTAATTAGTGATGCCGGGAGCCGGTATCACTATAGGGAGCAGGGAGGAACTGCAGGTAGATAAGTGAGCAGCCCCACTGGACCACGGGGAAATATCCACTCAGCTCTCCCAAAGGTAGGGAGGCTGGGTGGACATAAATAAAAATGTTAATTCTTTAGTTAATGTAAAAGTGTTTGTGTGTCATTGTGAATGTGTATCTGTTTAAGTACCTGCCCCCCTCCAATCGCACGGGAAAGGTGTTTTTACTCTCCTTTTTTCTCATGCCGTGTCTGTTTCGCTGTGGCTGGTCCGCATCTATGGCTGAGATCATCAATATTTGTAAAGGTTTAGGAGGAAATTGCACATACGCAGCAACAGGCTGTACTGCCCCAATCGGCATCTTTTCCTAGAGATGCATTGAATCAATGCATCTCTATGGGGAACATTCAGCACCTCAATGCAGAGCATGGAGATGCTGAACCAATGTCTGAGTGACTGCCACTAGAGGTGTCCCAAGGCAGCAATGTAAACACTGTCTTTTCACTGTGTTTTCATTCAAAAGCCTGCAGTGACATGCTACAGACACCAGAACAACTACATTAAGCTGCCGTGGTTCTGATGACTATAGTGTCCCTTTAAGAATTGAATTTTTTCTCATTCAAAATTAAACTTTGTTAGTTTAAAAAAGACTGGCTCCTATCTTTTTTAGCTGACTCCTAGATTCCAAACAAACCATTGAATCAATGCATCTCTATGAGCCATGTTCAGTGTCTCCATGTAGAGCATGGAAGCACTGAATGTCACCCAGGAAGCACCACCAGTCGCCATCAGAGTGACTGATGGTGTCCCCAAAAAAGTCTTTGAAAACTATAGTGTCCCTTTAACTCATTCTAAGAATACTACTTATTGAAATTCCTGTCTTATAGGCCAATTTTATGTGTTGTTTTGCGGGTAACAGTTAAGGAGTACTTTAATGTATTTTTATCTTGCATATGTTCCTTTCTTGATCTAGATTACACCAAAACAGATTAAAGGGACACTCCAGGCACCCAGACCACTTCTGCCCATTGGAGTGGTCTGGGTGCCAACTACCATCACCCTTAATCCTGCCAGTGTAATTATTGCAGTTTTTATAAACTGCAAGAATTACCTTGCAGGGTTAAGTCCTCCCCTAGTGGCTGTCTGTGTTCTTAGAACACACTCTGCATGAGGACCTCCAGCGTCGCCGAAATCGCCATAGGAAAGCACTAAATAATGCTTTCCTATGGGGAGGTCTCATGCGCACCCGGATGTTGCTGCGCATGCACGGCTGGTCTCCCTCGTCGGCAGATTCAGGTAAGTCACTGAAGGGTTTTTTACCCCTTGAGCGACGTAGGATGAGGGAGGGAGAGGGGTACTGCAGGGTCCTGCAGTGCCAGGAAAACTGAATTGTTTTCCTGGCACTGGAGTCTCTCTTTAAACCGAAAACAAAAGTTGCTGAAAGCAACTAAATATACCGCCAATCTATTGCCAAGAAAATGTCCTCACTTGAGCCCAATCCATCCATAGATAGACCATCAATCCTGATTATCCATGATCCTATCCTGTGATTCTCTCAGAGAAGCCTTCTAGACTTGCAGCACATGGGCACTCCAGTCTCTGTGATCCACCAATCCACTGTTTATCCAAGAGAAGCTGCGGCCACGCTCTGCCTTGTGCATAGACGTAAAATGAAGTTTGAAAGCAGAAACACATCTAGTGGCAGTCTAAAATAAACACCGCTGGACCCACCAGTGAAGTCTTCAAAAGGAATAAACGCAGGCAACACTCCAATGGTAAAGATGGTATATTTATTGATAGGTGAACCACCCCATAGAAAGTGCGACGTTTTGGCTCAACGGAGCCTTAATCAAGGAAATGTAATGCATGTCATTTAGATACATGTGTTTTTACATACATGCATATGTTATAGATGTCATTTAGATACATGTCTTTTCAATTTTATTGATGAATTAATTGGTTGTGGGGTTATATATGCACATTTGCACTTTGTTATCCATGTACATGATTAAGGCTCCGTTGAGCCGAAACGTTGCACTTTCTATCGGGTGGTTCACCTATCAATAAATAGACCATCCTTACTATTGGAGTGTTGCCTGCATTTATTCCTTTCGAAATCTAGTGGCAGTCTGTCAGCCAGCCAGTTTTTCATCTAAATGTAAACATTCTCATTACTGAGAAAATAGCTGTGATATCAATGATCAATTGTCAGTTTATTTATGAAACAAGGGAAGGCTTGTTTTCCAATACTAGTGGAGATTTAATAGTCATTTAGGGACAATACTGTTTAAGTTGGATTACATTTCCCATAATTTTCTGCTGGAGGAGTGTTAAAACCCTTGTTCCAGGTACATAATTACACCTTGCAGCCAATTAAAATACAGATCTATCGCGATGTAGCATATAAAGCACCTAATTCAACAGGGGGAGTAAAATTAAGGTCCAATTTAATTCTTCTTTAATTATGTGCCATGTTTATTTTAAAGTTCTCCTTTTTAATGCAACACTTTATGCAAACACTGCCTGGTCACAAGGGTAGATTTTTTTTTTTTGGCAGAGTATGTATGCTTTGTAAACAGAGGGTTCTGCTCTGTTTGAGGTTTTCAGAGGGTTAAATCTAGGTAAAGGGCAGTGGTTAAACCCAAACAAGGCATGTGTCCTGTCTACAAGGACAATCTGTACAAGCCACAAATTCACATGAACCTTCATCTAGTTAATGTTTGGCTATAGAATCGAAAGACAACCATCTCTGCTTATCTTTCACCTGTTCACAAACTTTTTATTTTTATTTTTTTATATTCTTTATTTTTGGAGTGCAGCGGAAACAAACATTGTGTGACAATGACATATAGTTAAGTTACATTATAAGTGATTACAGGCTTCAAGTGTAAACACAGTATGTCAAAAGAAACTGCACATATTTTTTGGTTGAAAATGTAAAACATGAATTAGTTGCTGCTCCAGCGTTTACATACATGCGTATTATACCATGTCGAGATGGCCAAGCGTTGTACATCACTTTGGTAAGGTCTGAGACATGGCTTGCTAAGGACTTGCATTATTACAGGCTATAATAACAGGCTAACGAAGGCGTAATTAAGTACAAGCTGTTATTACCACTGGGAGACCAGGCCCTGCTGCAGAAATGATTGGGGCACTTTCACTAAATAAAATAAGGTAAAACAATTTAAAGTGAAAACAATGTAAAGTGATGTGGCTGGCAGAGGCTTAGCAGAGGCCCACTGGCTGAGCTGGGTTAAACTGAGGGCACAACATTTGGTAGGTGTCTAACATTTTACATCTGTATCATTTTATTATAATAAAGACATCAGGCCACAGATCTATGCTGTCAGGTGGCTGGCAAGAGTAAAAGGTTCAAGGACAGAACTGCAGCTTTGCAGTGGGAGATAAGATGGTCACCTCGAGGGCCCTTGCGGCCGGATTCTAGTTCGGTTGGTGAGGTCAGTTTATCAGTGGTGCTGGATCTCGCCTGTGTAGTCCCCAAACTGTGCAGGTTTAGTTCCGCGGGCCACATAGGCAAAACATCCATGTGAGTCTCTGCTCCGCCAGTTTCCTCTGTGTGCTTCCCAATCTACTGCTGCATGCCGGCTGTCAGGTGTGCATCGCGGCTTTTCCGGCAGGGGTGTGCGGCTCTTTACGTTCGAGACCAGTTCTCTTCTCGGCTGAAAGGTAGGGTTTTGCTGGCTTGTTGTGCCCTCTTCGCTTCGCCGGGTTCTGGCCTGCTGAGGTGCTGCAATGCTGTCAGGCTTGTGCGTGGGTGAAGAATATCCCTTTTCTCTGCCATTAGCGCACATGGCGTCCACCATTTTGGATGAGGTGCAGAGGTCGCCGATCTGGGTGGTCTCGTTACTGGGCCTTAATTGTGTTGTAGCGGTCTGTGTCCCAGGGCAAGGACCGGGATCACCCCCCTGGTCCAGAGGGGGGAGGGGACAGGGCCGGTTCCACTCTGCTCTGGGCCTTCAGGTCAGGCATTGTCCTCCAGGGGACTGTAGCTCAAGGAGCCAGCCTCTCCCTGGATCCAGTGCCTCCTTTGGGCCGCTGGTCTTTGCTGTGAGTCAGCTTTTAAGAAATTCGTTGTTTTAGGGGCTTAAAGTTTAGAAAATTGCAGGAGCTGTTCATTCTTGTGACCGTCCAGCTCGGCTGTCTGGCCCTGTCCCCCGTTCACAAACTTTTATATTCAATTTGAACATTTGCTAGAAATATATCATCCAGAACCTTACTATTCAAGATCACTTTCCTCATTAAACACCTGAATCTTGGTGGTGGTAGTAGTAGTATACAGAAAAGATGGAGTTAGAATGCTCTGCTAGACACTGTAGAGAATTGAAGAGGGAATTGCAAGTCTTTGCCCAAAATAGACATAGGAATGTTTAAAAAAAAAAAAAAAGAAAAAAAAAGTCAGAAAATTCCCTTTTCAATTCTTCAGAATTCAGCGTTTGTTGAATAACCATGAAAGTGTATGTAAGGAAGAGACCTCACCCACCCATCTCTTGTGCTTCTTGATAAATCGTGCAGAGAGGGGGCTGGGGATGTTTGCCTTTCTCTAGTTTAGATCAACAAAGTAATCTGTCCAAAGTTAAACTCTGCATATGTTATGTTTATAGAGTCAGTTAATGCCTGCGTTCCTCCAGCGGTGTTATATATTTTATTGTACCCGTAGTATTGTTTGCTAGAGGTATGTGCTGCAGGTAGAAAAGTGGCTAATTTAAGTGTGGTGAATAAGTAAAGGTTTGCAAGTATGTGAAGGTCTGAAAATGTAACTTTTACATATCAGTCCTAGTTGTATGTGCGGAACGTGTAATGTAACTCTCCGTGCCAGGCAGTGATGTTAGATAAGAGTCCAGCCACCTGGCAGGCAGACAGTGAGCTCCGTCTGGAGGGCTTTACAAGAGCATTGCACCTTGTGTGCTGCACCAACTATCGCCAATTGGCACTCTCTCCATCACTACCTCATTGCCCTTCCTTTGTTTCTCTGTATTACTTTCCTCTCTACTTTCAATAGTTCACAACTGAACTACCACTCATGTTGTGGTGATCTTTCACTTGTACGTGCTTCCCCTAAATGCATGCACCTGCTATTGCACGAACAACCTCTCTCACATGTTCCCTCTCCCCCCTCACTCCCAGGTCCCTCTTGTATCCATACTCCTCCCCTTTGTTTTTATCTGGACTCCCCTCTTCCCTCCCCCTGTCAACAGTAGAGACCTGCAGCCTGCTGATAAGAAAGCAAGCCTTCCCTGCTTCTTTCTCCAGCAGTCAGTCTCAGTCTCTCTCTCTCTCTCTCTCTCTCCCTCTCTCGCCCAGTATCTCTCCTCCCACCTGTCTCTTGCACACTCGGTGCTCACTTGCTGCCACATGCTCTCTGCCCTCCAGCTTCTTCATTGAAGAGTTTACCTTCTCTCCTCCTTTGTCCTTATTTCTGATTGTTAAGATGAACTTTTTCTCACTCTATCATCTCTCTCTAACTTGCTCTGTATCCTCCCTTTTCCATCCTGTTTAAACTCACATCAAACCATCTTTAACCCAAGAAGTCCCTCTTCCTGAGTTATTCCCTCACTCGACTCTCTTTGCTTCTCTTATACCTTTAGCTCTGCCTCCCCTGCTCCATCTTAATGTGGGGTGCTTGAATTTAGTTCACCTTGAATTGTGGGCTCTGTGGCCTGAGGATGTCGGCCCTGCAGAAGTTGGAGAGCTTTGCCTCACGGGTGTTCAGTCGTGGACCCCGCAGCCCAGCCCCGGGGAGAGAGGCAGGGCTCCCCACCAGCCCTCAGACACCCACCCTGCCAAACAGCGTGCTGTGCTGGGACCGGGAGAGTGAGTGTGCGCCAAGCTTTGTGCGGCAGGGAGCTGTGAGTGCTTTTGCGCGAAGCGCTGCGTTATATTTGAGAAAAACAATCACAGACGATCTTTTGAGGGTTGAGTGATCATGGGATTTAACTTGTGGGGTACAGTTTAGTTTGTGGTTGTTGAAGAGTGTCAGATTAGATCCATGGGAGGGAATGCTCCAAATGAATGTGTCGGATGGGTGAAGTGCTGTGAAGTTCTTTAAAGCTCTGTGCTTGGGAACTGGTTTAAATGGTTGTGATGCTCTGCAATGGTGTATTATATTGGTTACACTGTAGAAATATGTTCTGCTTTGGAGATGCTCTGCATTGTTCCTGAGGAAGCACAGTCAGGCGATAAGCTGTATTGCTTTGGCGAGCACAATTACATGATGCTCTGCATGCCTCCCTTATCACACCCTCTTAAGGCAAAGCTGAGAGGCTCTCTAAATAACTCTGAGCAATGTTCTGCAATACTGGAGGAGGGGGCCTAGGGCCTTGTAACCAAGGGATGATAACTGCTCTGTAACTAATCTGTCATTTTAACTTCCTGCTCTTTTCTGGCTAGCTTTATCGCACAGCTTCACTGCTCCGCGTGACATCTGTCACAATGTCACCCTGTGTTTCTTACAGGACCATGTCTTTTTAACATGCAGGTTAAGGGGCACAAAGCATATTAAGCTCCTTTACAAAGTAAGCTGACAATCTGAATTGCCTCTGGGCATAGGATGGGCACAGCTGGCATAACCGGTTTGACTCTCTTGTCAAAAGGTGTGGCTTACATCCTCAGGGGGCAGGGCTTGTGTAAACACATTTCTTAACCATGTTGTGGCCTGACAGTTCTGCTATCTCTTGATATTCATCTGTGTATGTAAAAAGACAGATGTCTATCATTGCTTTGTGCTTCTTGACACTCCACTCAGAGAGATTATAACTTTCACATTCACCATGCTTTATTTGAATAATCCTTTGTACATGCTGATGTACAGGCGATGAATGCTGCCCTGCAGTGTGTATATTTGTATATTGCATATGTTCCAGGAATATAATACGTTTATGCTAAAGGGGGTGCTTTGATTAGTTAATTGATCCCCAGTGACCACAACAGTATATGAATCCTGTATACTGTAAGGAAGCACTTCTCATATATGGCCCATCTACATGAAGCAGTAACATGTTTACAAAAACTTGTCTAGTAATGGAATGACCGGCATTTGGCTCTTGTTTGACAGGAGTCGTTTTTTATTTTATTTTCTATTGTCCGTCCTTGTCACTAAATCTCTAAAGTAGCCTTGGGGCCTGTCAGGTTCCAGTGAAACATATATTTAAGTATTATGCTCATGAAGTGTTTAAAATTCAATTCTTGTGTTCAGTGGGGTTCAAAATATGCCAGTTTGTCACTCATGGCATGAACGCAGAGGGAAAGCTTGTCTTTAGGTCCATCACTATGTCACTGTGTGGAATTTGAATGATCTCTGTATTACACAGGCATAAGTGTAATGCATGGCTTGATTAGAATATCCATCAGGTTATATATGTTAATTGTTTGTGTATTACATTATAGGAGATGGAGGTCTAATCTTAATATTACATTACAGGAGACGGCATCAAAGGAGACATAAGGTGCGCCTCTGTATGTCATTGCAGGTGCCATGTAACCAGCCTCTGCATTACACTCCAGGAGATGTAGGACCTGCATTACATGGCAGGAGACGTCGTCCAGATTATATTACTTGGACGTTATATTTGACCTTTGTATTGTGTAGCAGGACTAGTAGAGTCTGCCTCTGTATTGTGCTGCAGAATTGCGAGTTGATTTCTAAGAGTGGTATGGATATAGTAGGGGAGAAAACCTCTGTACTGTTTGGTCAGGTGTCTCTAGCATTTGTGCACAGTATCTACAACCTCTTGTCATCTCTTTGTGTTGCATTATTTATATGATTATCCTGGGTTATATCCATTAGTTAAGTGTTCTACGCCAGTAAGAAGAGGCCTTTTTGAGATAACAGTCTGTATAGAACACCAAGAGAATTAGAAACTGCCACGTTATTGAAGAAACCAGTTACCTGTGAACAAGCAGGATATGATTTTTTTTTTATTTTTTATTTTTTATTTTTTTTAACCTGTGTGAATCAGTAGTTGACAGAAGTAATCCGTTCTTCTCTTTTGTTAATGGTTTCTGGGTTACTTGATTGACGTTCTGTAATCTGTGCTAGAACTTTCGAGTTCATATGAGACCCTTTGTGTTAATGGTGCTGAGAGCTGACTAGTCTACCCACCTGAATATTTCCTAATGTAGAGAGGAGGGTACTGTTTTCACGAAATATCCGCCATGTGAGGGGAGGGAACTCAGTAAGGGGTCATTCTAGCTCATATTTTTCTCTACGAGGGCAAAGTCCTGATTACCATGAACTGGTACCTCTAATACAGAACATTTAAAGTCTATGGATGAACGAACTGCATATTGTAGAATTGGTTATGAGCTGGGTATATGGATTTTGTACTATTAACCGATGGGGCTGAATGGCCGTGGACTATGTGTGTGGCAGGTACTACATTCTTTAGTGTGTCTGACATTGCAGACTTTTTCCCCTCTCTTGTTCTGCTCTTGTACGCTTATTTTCTTCCTCTCTCCCTGAAATATTCAGTCTTTTGATATCTCCTCTTTGCCATGGCCTTAATATAATTGTCTTCCTCCCCACAGTGAAAGAATTCCTGGCAAAAGCGAAGGAAGACTTTCTGAAAAAATGGGAAAACCCAGCACAGGTAAGCTTGAACAACTGATATATCAAGTAATAATTGGCGTGTGTTTATGTGTAAGTATTAATTTGTAGTAATTGGCCTCTATTGCGTTGCATGGGTGGGTATGCATAGTGGCCTCTGTTATGTATTTTGTTGCATGAGTACACCTATGTTATGTTGAGGTTTGGTCAGGTATCTGACATTTGGGTGTAGTATCTACATCTCGCTATGTGTCTGTATTGCATACTTTGTAATAATGACAGTGTGTGTGTGTTTAGCTTCAGACCTGAGGAAGAAAGGAAAACTCTCAAACTTTTCTTTGAAATATTATGTTGGTCCATTAAAAAGGTATCATTGCATACTCAACAACTGTCAACTACTGATTCACACAGGTTAATATATATATTAATTAGAGGAGAGGGGAAAAGTTAGTAGTGGTGTGCCAAAACTAACGTACGGGTAGGCCTGTAATAAAGAGGGCCCACCAGAGGTAATGTAATAGAATAAGATATTAGAGGGAGTGGTAGGTGGGGTCGCTGGAATCTGAAACCGGCAAAGGCAACTGGGGGGGGGGGGAGGTTTATATAGGGAAAACTCCTCCCACAAATTCAGGCCCATGGCCTTTTACTGGTGATCAGAACGTAAATCGTATATACAATAGAGGAGAGGGGGAAAGTTGGTAGTGGTGTGCCGAAACCAACGTACGGGTAGGCCTGTAATAAAGAGGGCAAAATATATAGAAGAAAAAACACTTTATTGCATACTCCAAATGATAAATATTAAAATGCTTTCCTGAGTTCTTTCTCAGGTTGTGGGTATAAGTGCTGTAAACTGAGGATTTTCATCTGCCCAGTCTTTTAATGATATGGACTGGAGTACTGCGGAGGCCGCCCTGATCCTGAAGGAGTGTCCAGAAAACGAAGAGGGGTTATGTCCTAGTCTTAGCAGCAGTTCTCGAATGTAAAATATAAACTTAGAAGTGGTAAGTGGGTGTACGTGAAGAAGTAGTAAGGGAGAGCTAGCTGGGTGACTGAGGAATTAGTAGAGTATCTTCATGGGGCACCAGAGGTTTCTGTTAAAAAGAGAGGGATTGGTTGGTCTTAGACAAACGTAGTGGTAGTTCTATTTGACCAGATCAGATAGTTTTAAACTTGTGCTGACATCGGATTGACTGACCACAGTGAACTCTCTGGGTCTGAGGGAGCCGTAGAAGGCGATGTAAATAGCTACCTTTAGGATAGAGTAAGCCTGGACATTAAAGGGATTTGTGTCCACAATGTCAGATAAGTTCCTGAATATGGGTCCATCTATGGTTAGTAGGAGGTCAATCTGTCATGTTAATACCTTTTTATGAATCATTTTGAAAGGTGGTGAGGACGTGGTCTTGTATTCCAGTGACGTATAACTTGATGGTGTTATGTGCTAACTTAAGGTGTAGGTGGCAAAAAGAGGCAAAAGCCACCATGGTATCGATAGAGAAATTATCTACGGTACTAGAAATTCCCAACCAAATTTGCGGAATATTATCAAAGCCCTATCGTATGCTGTCTTTGTGTTGGCTGACAGTGCGTTCCGTAAGAGTGTTTGTGCATGGTCCATTAATCCCGTTAGTCCATGATTAGTTCCGGGAATGACGGATTCTGCATGGTAGGTAGTCGGCGAAGGGGTGCTCCATGTGAAGGCGTTACATAGCTACACAGCTTCCTCACATTTGTTTTTTGCTGTTCATCCAAAAGAAAGCAAAAAAAAAACAGTTTGAAGCACTTCCAATTTTGCAACAAACTAGGAAAAAATTCCTTCTTTATCCCAGAATGGCAGTCAGATTTATCCTTGGCTCAAGCAGCTATTACCCTACATTGAAAAAAATATATCCTTGAATATTGTTTGTGCAAGTATGCATCTAATTGCTGTTTGAACATTTGTATGGTCTCATAAAACCGCTTCTTCAGGCAGAGAATTCCACATCCTTATTGTTCTTACAGTAAAAAAAACTTTTCTTAGATGAAACTTTGCCTTAGATGAAATCTTCTTTCTTCCAGTCCTCTGTAAGGTCCGGTTTGTGAATAGATTTCCACACAATGGTTTGTATTGGCCCCGAATATATTTGTATTATGTTATCATATCCCAAATCTCTCTCAGGCAACGTTTTTTTAAACTAAAGAGGTTTAAATTTGTTAACCTTTCTTCATAGCGAATATGTTCCATTCCTTTCCTTTTATTAATTTTGTAGCCCACCTCTGCACTTTTTCTAGTGACATTATATCCTTCTTTAGAACAGGTGCCCAAAATTGCACAGCATATAAAATATGTGGTTTTATGATTTATAAAGAGGCAAAATGATATTCTCGTCCCGAGAATGAATGCCCTTTTTCATACATGACAATACCTTACTGGCCTTAGCCACTGCTGATTGACATTGCACATTGTTGCATAGTTTATCGTCTATAACAATTCCCAAATCCTTCTCGTGTGTTATCCCTAATTTGCATCCATTAAGGGTATACGTTGCTTGTGCATAACTTTGCATTTTTTCAACATGAAATTTCATTTCCCATTTGAGTGCCCAGTCACCCAGTCAGTTTTGTGTCATATGCAAACACTGAAAAATAACTTTTAATGCTTTTTTCAAGATAATTTATAAACATGTTAAATAGAAAGGGTCCCAGAACAGAACCCTGAGGGACACCACTTGCCACCTCTGTCCAGCTTGAAAAGTTACCATTAATGACAACTCTTTGTACTCTATTTTTAAGGTAATGTTTTACCCAAGAACAAGCATTTTCATCTAGGCCGATTTCTTTAATTTTGAACACTAATCGATTGTGTGGAACTGTATCAAATAGTGGAGTAGTGGAGAGAAAATTGTTCAGCCAAAATCAGTGAATTTAAACTAGGATTGTGAGAAGAATGAGGCGCGGACAAATCGATGATTAGAGGTTGTTTATTAGAGGTGCTAACGGTAACAACTCCAATAGGGTTTGTCTGCCAAGTGGAAAAAGGAGGGTGTGGAAAGGGACCAATAATAAAACCTGACGTGGTCTCCTTCTGTAGCAATTCATCAACTGCAGTTGGGTCGTTTGTGGCTGAAAGTAAATTGGTGTATTCTAGAGTGCCTGTGGGAAGTACTATGAGCCCTGTATGAAAACCGTTTGAGAAATCAGGAATTGCACCAAGTGGGGAGAGGGGTGGGTGCGCAAGTGAAAAGCCAGATTGTCGATGTTAATCTCAGTCAGTCCGTCACTTTTTAGGGAAAAGCTTAGAGGGGCACATGGCATTTGTATGTGCCCTAAAGCAGATGGAGCAAATGTGCGTTGTAGCTGCAAGTTCCTCAGTTGAAATTGTTGCACACTTGCGCCCTGCCCAGGAATGACTGGTCTGCCTAGCTTATCTCTTTGGCCCCTGTCCTGACTGTCAGAGGGGGTAGTGGAGGGATCTGCTTCGCAGGGACGCAAGGTGGAGGAACATACCGCACAAGATGGGGGTCTCAGGTCGGCAAAGGATAGATGACATGTCTTTAACTTGACCATAACTGCCTCCCTGGGGCTCCTAAGAACTTGTGCCAGGCCTGGGTTCGTTGGACTGGGCTGCTAGCTGTTTGAAAAGTTCCGCTTTCCTAGCTCTGGCTGGGAGGGATGCTTCCTTACAGAAAAGCCTGCACGAATGGGGAGGACTACAGTGCATACTGAACGAACAGTTAATTTATGTAACGGACCGTTTTGCTCACCAGAGGTTAAAAACCGTTTTGGCGATATTCCCCTTTCCAGATGCACAGGCAGCAACTGTAAGCACCAATCTCCCGAACTGCAAACTCTATGAATCCTGGAAACAGCCGAACAGGAAAACCATACAAAAGGGTTACACTCCTGGCAGTCAGCATACAATCCAATTCCCCCAATAACGAGACGTCACTTAGTTTTGAGGGTTAAGCAGGAACTCAGGTTTAATGACACACACTCTGCTTTTATGCGATTCTCCCCTGCGAGGGAGACGCCCACATACAATTATACATTACCCAATCACACAATGGTTACATCCCACAGATTCCCTCCCCTTAGCCTCCCCTTACAGTTTAAACATACTTTTTACCCAATAACTCTAAAACCATACATCCAATGTTAATAACATTTACATATTATTAATCAGCACATTCCAAATACAAACATACCCAAAAATCATTCGAATCCATCCAGCCGTTCTGGAGTTAAGTATAAGTCACTTTTGACCTACCGCAAGCACATTTTCATGCCCAAAACAGTTCCATGGATTTGGGCTGTGCGGTCGGTCTATTTTACACAGAGAAAATGACTAAGTCCCATTCGAACGCGCGTTCGAATCTTCGAACGGGACTTAGTCTCCAGCCGCAGTGTCGAAGAAGGTACGGGTCAGGGATTTGGCTGCACACACCACTGACCGCGTTTGAATAAGTTAAAATGGCCGCCGCCACGTGTTCGTTTGTCGAATGGCGACGACTTTGGCACTTCGACTGCATTCGAAGTGCCAGTTTAAAAGTTGTAACACTGCTCCCAAGTATTTAAAGGGCCAGGAACAGCATACAAAAATCCATTGTGCCCAAATACACTTCTTAAAGAGTTAATACACCCCAGGGCAGGAGGCTAGCAACCAGGCTTCTCCAGTTCACAGTGGCGAGGTTGGTTCCGCCACAGTTTATAACAAAGCTTATGGTACAAGACCCATGCAAACGGTGAACATTATAAAAACAGGCTAATCCCAAATGGCTGTGTGAAAGTGGCTAGGAAGGCTACGTTTTAACCGAATGGATGCAGTAATCTAAACACGTACGAATGGGACAAAGACGGTGAACGTAAGAATTTTAAAACCGAAGAACGTACAGAAAAACGAATAAGCATGCTATATGGTACTATGAAACATGTGAACGCTAGTAAGTACGGGGGGTTACAAAGTAAAACAAACAAACTGCCCTCTTGTTTGAAAATACAAAGGGAGCCCACCCCCGCGATTGGTAGGCCCGAACGTGGGGACGCTGCAAATGAGTTCCCACGTGTACATACGTAAGTAGGCTGCGTCTTGTGGCCGGAGAGGCTGAACGCCAGGTCCATGGGCTGCTTGCTGTAAAATTAGCGGGGAGGAAAACTAATCGTAAGTGATGGATGTTGTGATGTCACTCAAATCTGTAACCGGAAAAGGTAAGTAGGGGGGTAGGGTTTATATAGGGAAAACTCCTCCCACAAATTCAGGCCTATGGGGTGTGTGTGTGTGTGTGTGTGTATATGTGTGTATGTATGTATGTATATATATACTATTTATTTAAGGCAGGTCGCGATAGTATTTGCAATGTGGGCCTTCTTCCAGTGAATAGAGTTGTTTATATAATTCACACGCAATATTCATGCTCCTTCTCTATCATAGTCTGGAATTGATAAGAAATGGTAACAATGGGGATTTATATACTCAACTGATAACTGTAATAAGTTGAAATGTTGAGGCCAAGATAGCTGGACTTTTTTCTAGTTTGGCTTTTTTCGCTTTTTTAATCTGTGCAATCTCCTTATCAGTACTGTAAAAGAACAGGTTCATTGAATAACCTCTATCTCTCTTCAATTCACCTTTTGTCTTGTTTCTCTCAGAACACTGCTCACTTAGACCAGTTTGAACGCATTAAGACTCTGGGCACAGGTTCATTTGGTCGAGTGATGCTCGTCAGACACAAAGAAAATGGCCATCATTATGCCATGAAGATCCTGGACAAGCAGAAGGTAAAGGCCACAACGATACGTGTTTTGTTGTCACTAGAACTGTGACTGGTTACCTGGATGCTTAAGGGAGTACACTAGAACTAAATATATAGTTGAATTGATCATTTAGATTTTGGAATCCCCCTTTTCCCACCAGTGTCCTAAAATAAGGGTTACTTACCTCTAGGCCAGCGGTAAACTGTTCTGCTACCAATAAATTCTCACTAGCGAGGGATCTCCCAGGCCAATTTAATACTTTTCAGAAAATTCAGGCAATTGCCGAACAGTGTTGTTAATGGTGCTTCTCATTGGTTTTATGAGAAGCATTACCTTGTGCATTGTGAGCAAGTAAAAGCACTATCCATTGCAGTGCCAGAATGTACATTTATCACTAACCTCCGCAGCTCACTAAATATGAGTAAGTGGCCCGGTACTGAATGATGGCAAGAAGGCAGCCGTTAAATCTCCAGCATTCTAGCTATGGCAAAACTTGTAAATTCATAAATAAAGGTTAGGAGTTAATGGGTGGAGGGCTTGAGAAGTCCATAAACCACTGTTCCTTGACTCTTGAAACCTCTAGATGGCACTATTTCTCCATAACCACACTGCTCTGCTAACTGTAAAGAAATTCGAAATAATTTAATTGAGCTTAAAAGTCCATAATGCATGTGAATGAGATTTTCTTGTGCAATGATGGAAATTGAATAAGCCACTGTCTACTTCCAGGTGGTTAAATTGAAGCAGATTGAGCATACGTTGAATGAAAAGCGCATCTTGCAGGCTGTAAATTTCCCATTCCTTGTCCTCCTGGAGTATTCATTCAAGGTAAGTGGCATTATGATCTAAACAATATCTATCAATGGCATAGTCGCCATATGCACCTAAAACCCATTGACCCTCACATTGTAAAGAGCGCCATCAGTTCTCACCCTGTATGCTGTTTGGCTGTGGTCTCCCTTTTAACACATTGAATTAACCACCCCACCCATCTCCAAATGTGCTGCATTCATTTTGTTCTTTATTCTGTCACTTCTACTTCATATATTTTTCTCAATCAGGATAACACTAACCTATACATGGTCATGGAGTATGTAGCCGGTGGCGAGATGTTCTCTCACTTGCGTAGAATCGGACGCTTCAGGTAAATACCGTCGGATGCAGTAAAACCTGTGCTAGATTAAATATTCTATTGTAAATGTGTGTGGCCGATAGCTGTGATTTTACCTTTTAACCACAATTCTTCCTGCACAGAGTGTTAGTCAATAGTCTCTTTACAGAATAGAATGTTATGGTAACAAGTGCAGCAGACTGTGTAACATCCATCATTGTTCTCATTCCCTGGTGCAACAGTTAAAATTCACCTGGCAAAGTTTAATTATACTGTATGAGAAGGGATCTCAATGTTATTGGCCAGGCTTAAACATTACTTGCCACTGCAAGTGTCCGTGGCACACTCACCAGGGGTGAATTTCTACATGCCAGTACCTAGTGGAGAGTGGAAATTTTGCGCCATGGCGGTAACCTCATTCTCCCTGAGTAATAAGACAGGTGATACTCACCTTGCTGAGTTTAGTATTACAGGTATATCTTTTGTTCCCTAACGTAATGCAGCAGCGAAGATTCACTATGTAGAGTTTGGGTTATATTGTTTTCCCCTTATATTGGAATAGTTGGATGTGTGAAAGCATAGATTAAATGTTCAGAGCTTTGTAGTATAGTGTTCTCCTGTACTATAGGCAATTTAAGTGCTGAGATTCACTTTGTTCCTCTCCTTGTGCATTTGACAGCTTGGCCACTCTCTGTTTAACAGTAAACACCTGGTAACAGGTGACTTAATTCTGTGCTCCAAACAGGGACACGATAAGTGGCTCCCCCCCCCCTTTTCATATTATTATTGCTCTCTCTACCTGTGGTGAAGACACAGCAATAGCTAGGCAGCTTTGTTTGTCCATATGTTAAGCAGGTGACTGGAAACCTCCATCCACCGGGAGGCTAAAGTGCAAGTCAATGTGACTGATTGTAACCAATTAGATCTCTATTTCCACATACCCTGCCCATGAAATGTTAATGCTTTTCTTTGCTTCTCTATAGAAATTGTGTAGAAAAGTAACTGCTGTATTTTTATCCAAGTGTTTATGTAAACTGTTCAAACAGGCCCAGCATGCTAAAAAATAATAAAGTGCTTTTTCTTTTTCCCATCCCAGATACATCCCTTCAAAATGCCATAAACGTTATTAAATTGTCAAATTCTGCTGGTACTTAAAGGAACATTATAGGTTAAGGAATACAAATGGTGTATTCCAAACAATATTATGGCCTAGTCACCATTTAGGTGACAGTCCCCCACCCCCTCAAGGGTTAATGAGGTAGTTTACTTCATTTTAATCCTGATCTCAGCCAATGTAATGTTTTCCTATAGGATAGCATGGGGAGGCTAGTGCGGGTGCCTGGTAAAATGCCTCGCTGCGCTAATCAGTTGGTCTCTAGTGGCATTTCAACCGGTCCGTGCAATGTAAGTATTGCCTTTCCTCCAGAATGGTTACAGGTTTTAAAAGTACAGGGACATGGCACCCAGGCCACTTCATCTCAGTGAAGTGGTCTGGGAGCTTATGGTGTCCCTATAAAGACACCGAAGGGCAAGTTGAGCCCCCCCCCCCCCCATTATTAACATACCCTTAATTTGTTTTATGTTCCTGTCCCTGCAAGCTTATTTTATAATTGTCTATTTCAAAACAAAACTGCACTTCTTTTATAAAACGCCCTTTCATTTTTTATTTATTTATAAAAGATAAAGACTTGAATCTTCTCATATTGCAATGTACTTCTTTGACCCACTCACCCAGCTGCTGTGAGATCCCATGTAACCAGGAAGTGGTTTAGCCAGTTTGGGAGTATAGTTCTTTTCAGTGGAGTCTTGGCATATCCTATAAACTCATACCAGGCAGGGATTTATGGGGAATTTTTATAATGTCAAGCAATCTTATGATTGATGCCAATGCTATGTAAAAACTGCGAAATTGATCCTGCATAATGAATGGTTCCTCAGCTACGGAGTTTTGTGTGAACAGAGCAGTACATTATAAATGTCAGGCCCCCTTTAAGTTGCATAATCCTACTGGACAGGGAAGAGAAAATGGTTGTTTGACCTACCTTGCTGATACATGTGTCGTAAGGATGTCCAAGTGAAAATAATTTCTCTCAATTTTAACTAGAATAACTACTGAACAGATTTTACAAAAATTAAATGCAACAAGATGTCTTGTAGCACTATATCAGACCCCCAAGAAATGTTCTGCTACATTAACTATCCTCAGTCAGGGATTATATAGTATTTTAGTTCTGCTTGTTTTCTCTACTCAACAGGAAGATTTACATAGTGTCTGAGTCAGCACAGATTGGGAAGGGGGTTCTTTGTGCTTCATTCTACAGCTGGGCTTTTCTTTCTCACCGGGAAGGATCATGTTGTATTTCATTCACAGCTAGCGTTCTTGCACACTGGGAAAGATTACATTGCGTTTGCCACAATTGTTCTTCTGTAGCATGCCAGGGAAGGGTTATTATAGTATTTTATATATCACAGTTTGCAGTCTCACACAGCAGTTTCAACTTGGTTTCTCATGTGCATCCATTAGGAAAATTAGGGATGTGGTCTCACACACTCATTTGGGCAATAGGTGTAAAATGAATGGTCTGGGCACACCTGGTGGTTTCTTTAGTAGACAGTCTTTATTTGGAGTGCAGATATAATTTTTTTTAATTTTCTGCACTCCACATAAAGACTGCCAACTAAAGAAACCACCAGGTGTGCCCAGACCATTCCTTTCACGGCTATTGCTACGTGGGACATTGGTCCCACCCGGGTTGGCGCATCCTGCTGGAAGTATTCCCGGAGTATTTGATGTGTCCATATTCTCTCAAAACTCAGAACACATGCATTGGGGCAGTCAGGAATGTGGTTTTGTGAAGCTGGTGGGGTAATCAGGGCTGAGTTATATACTTATTATGGGGTACAGGTGGGACTGGGGGGGAGGGGGGGAGGCACACTCTGCCCCCTTCGGGCTGGAGTTTCACATACTTTAGAGAATGGTGAACCACTGTTATTTTATTTCACATGAAAGTAATAGGCTCTATTTCACTCACAACCCTGTTTCTCTCCCAATACACTGGCAAGGACTGTACGGCATTTTGATTAGTTGACCTGCTGTACACATTAGGGTTAGTTACTTTCATTTCAGTGGCATCTGTGCTTCCTCTTACTTCATGAGTGGACCCGTTTCTTGTGATATTCTGTTTATGTATTTTATTCAGTCTTTGATCTGTATGATGCAGGCCTATCATGCTAATTATACAATTCTTCTGTCATGTCATGACTGTGCTTTTTGTCGCTTTGTCCTCACAGTGAACCTCATGCACGTTTCTATGCATCTCAGATTGTATTAACCTTTGAATATCTGCACTCCTTGGATCTTATATACCGAGACCTAAAGCCAGAAAATCTGCTCATAGACCAGCAGGGATACATACAGGTAACCTGGACTTGGGACGAGGGCAGGGACGTAATTATAGATCTTTTCATGATGCATGCAATTTCAAAACTGAAATGTGGACTTATGAGTTATACATTATCCACACTTCCATGTGTAACATACATGAACAGTAAATCATGTAATGGATATCTGTGTCATTTTAGAAATGTACTCAAGCAGAGCCATCATTTTGGTAAAAGTAATAGACAGCTGTAATGTTGATGTTGGTAATCTTTGTGCATGTTGAATTCAAACTGGTCACATAATTTGTACCACAGCTAGCCCTACACATTACTTTTCCCTGTTCTGAAAACTTTTCTAAGCTCTCTTTTTAAAGTGGTAGACACACATTTAAAAAGCTTTTCTAGTGGATACCTATGTAAAGGGGTGTGAACCATGTGAAAGGATTTTTTCCTCAAGCTGTGGTTGCAGTGTTTATACATTTTTAGAGTGTATAACTAGCCCATCTTGCCTGAGCACTTAATTGCTATTTACATCATTTATTTGGGTGGTATAGTATACTTGGATCATACTATATGAATTGTGCTCAGTGGTGTACAGCTACCACAAACCTGCATATATTGAAAGGTTGTATTCTTTGACTAGCGAGTAGAGACTTTCACATATGTACTGGAGTGGGGGAGGTGGGGAGTGTATTTAGCATGAGTTGAAATACCTGGATATTGGTGTGAGTGCCGGATAGAATGTGTACTCTGCTTTCATAATGGCCTTCTCCTGTATAAAGTCACCTGTTCATTTTTCTTAATAGGTGACAGATTTTGGCTTTGCCAAGAGAGTGAAAGGAAGGACCTGGACTCTTTGCGGGACTCCAGAGTATCTGGCACCTGAAATTATTCTTAGCAAGGTAATAATAGCTGTTCTGGAGTTCAAATATGTAACACATGCAGATGGTTGGTTGTTTTGAACAAAACAAGGCACTGCTGTTTGTCTCCTTCAGTGAACTTGGATACTGTGAACATAATCTGATAATTAAAGGATCACTATACGGCCAGGAACACAAACATGTATTCCTGACCCTATAGTGATAAAATCACTATCTGGCCCCACTTTGCCCACTTAAGTATAGTAAAATCTTACATTTCTTCCAGTCTGCTGTTGCTTGCTCTGCCCCTGATCTGCCTCCTTGACTGACATAATCAGAGTGCTGGGGACAAAGAGGGAAGGTCTTGCTAAGGCTTTTGCAAGCAGACATCTGCAGCTTTTGCAAGCTATTAATAAATATGTAAAAATCCAGTGGAGTCTATAGTCCCTTTACTGCTATCAATAGGACTGTTTTTGCACTGCATGAGAGATTAACAGGACATAAAATTTACTTTTTCCCGTGGCATTCTAACTTGTCTTTCTGACAAAGTATGTGAGCAAATGTCTGAACTTTTTTCTCCCTGTGACAGGGGTACAATAAAGCTGTGGATTGGTGGGCCCTTGGGGTGCTGATATATGAAATGGCTGCTGGGTATCCTCCATTTTTTGCCGATCAGCCCATTCAGATCTATGAAAAGATAGTATCTGGGAAGGTAAGTCACTGCCTCTCACCTCCACTTTCTCTTTATTCAGATCTTAATTCTAGACCAAATTTTACCTTTTCCGTTGTGAACACTCCCAGCATTCAAGTGGCTAAACCCAGATTTAGTCTTTCTTTAAATTTCTTTGTGAAAACATTTTCATTTTTTTTTTTTTGTTTTTTTTTTTTATTTGAATTTTTTTCTTATTCATGCACTTCATCAGTAACACACATGCATTGCATATTTAAAGGATTGCCTCTCTGTTAATCTTACCTGGGTTTCCCTGTTTCCATTTCTCCAGTCATACTCTTTTTTTCCCCACTTACTATGTCCCTTTCTGATTTAAACTCCTGCTCCCCATCCTTTTTATTGTGTCCGCTCAATCTCATCCATAGCTCATTTTCAAAGTTTTTTTACTCCATTTATTTTTCTCGTTTTGACACTTTTCTAGGTTCGATTTCCCTCTCACTTCAGCTCTGATTTGAAGGATCTCCTAAGAAACCTTTTGCAAGTCGATCTTACCAAGCGATTTGGAAACCTGAAAAACGGGGTCACAGACATAAAGGGCCACAAATGGTTCAGTACCACGGACTGGATTGCAGTCTACCAAAAGAAGGTGCCAGTTAGGGGTTTGAAGGGCAAGAATAAATAAACTCCCTCCTTGTAGCAGATTAAAGTGTATCAGAATAGGGTAGATAGCATGAATTGTGTTAACTTTGTCTTGTAATTGGAGCCCTTAAAAGGATGTCCTCTTGCCCAAGAAAAAAATGTAAATCTATATTTTCCCTTCAGATTAGAGGCAGTGCTTTACGACTGGGATTTCATCTGGAGGGATAAAACAGGCAGGCAATCTCCAAAACTTTTCAAGGACCTCCCCAATTAACCGTTGGCCTTATAAATTGCTTCCTATCCAAGACATCCCCAGTTCTTTGCCTGCCTCCGGCAGAGGAGGGTGTCAGGTCAGGTTTTCTCCCTAGAAGTATGGTGAGAGGGCTGAGGCTCTGGAGGCTCTACTTCTTTTAAATACATTTTTCAGAGATCAGCCAGGGTTAACACTCCAGACGGCTGTAGCTCCCCGGGTTGTATTAATTCCGTCTATACCGAGCCAGGTGCCGGGAAGACGATGGTGCGCTTTTGGGCACTAGCTGGGAAGTCCTGGCGGTGGAACACTCGTACAGGTTATGTTTATTTCCACCGTGGAATCGCGAAATGCAGGACATGCGTAATGTGATTTTAAAATTCAGGCGCCAATATCTGTTTTTTTCTCTCCGGGGTCAAGATATTGGTTTCCAGGACTTAGAGAGGCTGTTTACCCAGCAGCAACTAACTGTTGCCAGGTGCACTCAGAATCTGTTGCAAGTGTGTTCTCACCAACCTCCAACACACTCTGAGGACATTTAAGGTAAGCCTTTTTGCTTTATCTTAAATGACTCTGGCCTGAATACTTTAATTATCAGTGCTGCAAGGTAGATAATGTTTCCAAGTAGGAGAGTTTTTAACTTCTCTTCATTTAACCCCTTAAGGTCCAAACTTCTGGAATAAAAGGGGAATCATGACATGTCATACATGTCATGTGTCCTTAAGGGGTTAAGGATTATTACTAAAGTCTTCAATCATATAGCGCTTTGCAGGGGTAAGCACTTAGTAGATTGGGTCCAAAATAGATTATCCTTTGAGTAAAACTTTTCTAAGCTCTCTTTTTAAAGTGGTAGACACACATTTAAAAAGCTTTTCTAGTGGATACCTATGTAAAGGGGTGTGAACCATGTGAAAGGATTTTTTCCTCATGCTGTGGTTGCAGTGTTTATACATTTTTAGAGTGTATAACTAGCCCATCTTGCCTGAGCACTTAATTGCTATTTACTTAACTAAACAGATTGGTTGATGAATTGAGATGATCTAGGTTACCATTAGATATACTAAAGATTATAAAGGGTATTGGCATATACTTTTACATAATTCTATTGGGAAACTTTAAGTTTCCTTTCTGGCTCAAATTAGCTGCTGCTCGGTGATTAGTTAATATGGGTTTCAATAATCACTAATTGCTGCAACAGGGTCAGCAATTAAAGTGAAGTGGTATATATTCACAAGAGCATGACCCGTATGACTATTGGAGGATTATCCTCGCTAGGTTATGCTTAGGAGGCTGATATTTAAAATCTGGTTTTGGTTAAGTTAATATACTGTTGTAGCAGATGGATTCTTTAAATGCCTGGATTCTAGCTGCAGTGTTTATTTGCTTAACCCCTTAAGGACCAAACTTCTGGAATAAAAGGGAATCCTGACATGTCACACATGTCATGTGTCCTTAAGGGGTTAAACATGCAGTAGGCTTTTAGCAATTGTTGTAGACAAAGCTCTGTTGCAATTAGCATTCTCACCACCTCAACTAGTTTCACCTGATATCAGTTTCTAAAAAGGCAGTCTGTTTTTCAGCTGAGGCAGAACTTTTCCTGTGCTTCACTCCATGGTTGCACATTTTATGTTTTATCTTAAATTCCAAGTCAGATAGGTTTCAGCTGACTGTTGGAATGGAAAATTCAAGAAAATGCTTCCTAATTTTGGTTACTGCAGGGTTTGCATCAAACAGGTTTTAAATGCAGTTGCAGCTATTCTGTCTGCTCTAGCCTCTGCTTCCCAAATACAGCTAAGGAAAGCCTCTATCAGGTAAGGCTGTTGGTTGGAATTGCAATTTTAAGAATTACTTCTGCTATTGATTCCAGCGAAGTCTGCATCAAACAGGTTTTGAAATGCAGTTGCAGATATTCTGTCTGCTCTAGCCTCTGCTTCCCAAATACAGCTAATGAAAGCCTATAGCAGGTAAGGCTGTTGGTTGGAATTGCAATTTTAAAGAATTACTTCTGCTATTGATTCCTGCAGAGTCTGCATCAAACAGGTTTTGAAGTACAGTTTGCAGATATTCTTTCTGCTCTAGCCTCTGCTTCCCAATTACGGCTAAGGAAAGCCTGGATCATGGGTATTGTCTTATTCTGACTGTATATCTATGTAATCAGTCTCGCTTCCGCCAATAAAGATGGTAACCTGTATGAACTAGTCTTCATGGAAAATTATTTCTTCCTCCTGTTACTGGGCTTAAAGCAAATTCTAGAACAGCTGCAAACCTATGGATCATGGTGTAGTTCCACCAGGTTCAATTTGTTCCCTGCAAATAGATACGATATGACTGAGATGGTTTTCTGCCTAGGTTTGTCTGCAGTTTTCTTTTAAGAAAATGCTTATGCCAATTGCCGCTTGAGATTCTCTCACTATGCAAAATATTGCCATCCATAAATTTGTTGAATCTCTACAATTCTGCTTCCTCAGGGGCATCTAATTAAATTTTGTACTCCAGCCCCTAAAGGTTAGGGTGTTTCTACCGCATACAGGTGGATGCTAATCAATCTTCTGATAAATAATTCCCTTTTCAGGAAGTGTGCAGTTCTGATGTTTGTCAAGGAACAGTTCAGGTGTAAATATTTTTTTTTTTTTTTTTTTTTTTAATTCTTTATTTTTCGTTGTGCAAGTAATAACAATACATCTTACACTGCCACGACAGCATATGTAAGCATAGTTTTGACACGGTTGTACATTTGTATGACAGTTTGGTCTCTGCACAATTTTTTAATTTAGAAAGATATGCAAGCTGCTATCACACGTTTGCTGCAGGTCTCGACATATTTTAGCATTCAACTTTTCACATAGAAGAAAGATAATAGACGTGACCTGCATAAAATAATGATTAGAACTCTACTTAACACGTTGAGGTTATAAGGGATTAAGTCCTAGGCTGTAGGCCTCTATGCGTTCTGCCAGTACGGTAATATATTGGCTAGAGCATAATAGGCATAGGTGGAGCATATATGTTGGGAAGGCTGTATTTTTTTGGGAATTCGCACTATTTTATGTTTTTCACACATGCTTAACTAAACAGATTGGTTGGTTGATGAATTGAGATGATCTAGGTTACCATTAGATATACTAAAGATTAGTTGTCAATACTATTCTGCTGTGCTGTTATAGTCATATTATATAGGCACAAATTGCGTACTAGCAGTGTCTGGCAGAGTGTATATCAAAGTTGAACTATGTTTTAACAAGCTGGGAGACATTATATAGCATACACCTTTATTAAGACTTTCCTATGTTGTATAGACATATTTCTATTCCCTCTAGGCCTAGCTTGCCCTGCTGTGTCTTGAGTTAACTGAGTATTGGGTTGCTAGAAGCAAGGTTCAACAGGAATAACGTTATACTAGCAGGTTAGTGCTGGCATGGGAGTATAGTCTAAGGCAAATAAGATTAATACAGTAAATAAGTGAGCAGAACTTACATAGATAGCTATATATCAACACAAATAACATGTTTACCGAATTGTTTGCGGGCTGGGTTTCTCATATGTAAGGTGTCGTGTGAGTGCCTGTCTCTCTGGGACTGTGGTGAGTGACTCGGGGGGGTTGTCTAATGGCTTCACAGGGCAAGCATTTGGCATATATGGCTTGTTGGGGTGGGTGCTGGTGTTTACTGAGGCTTTGGGTTAATGTGTAAGGAGGTCAGTTACATGACTCCGGGGTGTATATGGCGTGTGGTGGGGCTTGAAGTGGCCTGCGCTCAGGTGTCACTGCCAGCAGGGAGGTCGTCCTCTACGGAGCCATCTCGTGTTTCGTCTAGGGTTCACCCTTGTTATCGTGTTGCAGTAAGTGTTTGGCTGTGGGTGTTTGGGAAGCTGGTATGTGCCGCTGGCAGGGTTATTGTCTGACACTTGGTTATCCCTGGTTGGTGACCTTATTTATGCGCTAGTAAAAGTGTAAGGGAAGGGGGGTAGCTCAAGGAAGGCTAGCCTGTGCTGTGTTAAGTCTGGCCCTGGCTAGGGAGGGTGCACAACTTGGTAGAGTGTCCAGTGCCTCAACAAGGCTTAGTAATGACAGTCTCTGTGGTTCAGTCCTCTGAGTCTGCAACGGATGCGTGGGGACCTCTTCGTGGTTCAAACGGGGTGATGTTGTCCACATCCCATTGCTGTCTCCGAGGGCTGCCTCTCCCTGGTTCCACCTGTGTAGCGATACCCTGTTGGGTTAGGAACCTTTGGCCCTCTGCTGGCGAGTGTAGCTTGTGGACTGTTCCCTCTAAGGTGACTTGTAGGGAGCGTGGTGTGCCCCAGCGGTACGGGATCTTCTTCTGTCGTAGGACGCTGGTGACCTGGCGCATCGTTTGTCTCCATAGCATGGTAGTCCTGGAGAGATCGTTATAGAATGTCAGAGTATGTTGTTCGAAGGACAGGGATGGTGTTTCTCTGACCGCTGACATGATTGCCGTTTTATCCAGTTGTGTAACGAGTTGTACTATGACATCGCTGTGTGTTTGCTGGGGCAGTCTGTCCTGCCTGCTGGTTCTGTATATGTTGTCCACCAGGATGCTTCTAGCTTGCTTGTGGGGAAGTATATGCTGCAGTAAGCGTCTTATGAATTGTGGCAGTTCTGTTCTCTCCACCGTGTTAGGGATGCCTCTGATCTTAATATGTCTGCTGCGACTGCGATCTTCACATTCAGCCAGTTTTTGTGTCATGGTGGCTTGGGAGTCTGTTAGTTTGTTCTGTTTTGCGGCAAGTGAGGCCTGCTCAGCCTTAAAGGACCACTCTAGTGCCAGGAAAACATACTCGTTTTCCTGGCACTAGAGTGCCCTGAGGGTGCCCCCACCCTCAGGGACCCCTTCCCGCCCGGCTCTGGAAAGGGGAAAGGGGTTAAATCTTACCTTTTTCCAGCGCTGGGCGGAGAGATCTCCTCCTGCTCTCCTCCTCCGATCCGCCTCTTCTCCTCCCCGTCGGCTGAATGCGCACGCGCGGCAAGAGCTGCGCGCGCATTCAGCCGGTCACATAGAAAAGCATTCTCAATGCTTTCCTATGGACGCTGGCGTGCTCTCACTGTGAAAATCACAGTGAGAAGCACGCAAGCGCCTCTAGCGGCTGTCAATGAGACAGCCACTAGAGGACATAGGGGGAAGGCTTAACCCATTCACAAACATAGCAGTTTCTCTGAAACTGCTATGTTTATGAAAAAATGGGTTAACCCTAGAAGGACCTGGCACCCAGACCACCTCATTAAGCTGAAGTGGTCTGGGTGCCTAGAGTGGTCCTTTAAGGTGTGTGGATGTCTCCTCTGTGGCTTTAATACGCCCAGTGAGCGTGAGCATGCCTTCGCACAGTATCGCTAAATCTGCCTGGAATATCTTGCGGATGTCCCGGAGCAGTGTTTTTATATCACCTTTTGTAGCTGGGATGTTGATCTCATCGGAGCTTCGTTGTGTAGGCCCCCGGCTGGGGTGATCTCATCTAGTGCGTCCAGAGAGGGCTCCTCATCAGACGAGATCCCTGTTTGCTGGTCCGCCATCTTTGGCGCCATACGCTGGAGGCCTCCCTGCATATAATCGCCGATATTTCGGGAACCTGAAGCCAGGGCTGTTTTGTTCTTCTTGGCCCGTTTCCCCATTGTGTTGTGGGGGTGTATAGTCGGTAAACCGTTGGTGTAACACCCGGTTCGCTGTGGTTGGGCTTAGTAGCACGGAGCTTCAGCTCTGCACGTCTGCTTGGTTTGCTAGTCGGCTCTGCCCCCCAGGTGTAAATATTTTGACAAGGGTTTTTGACTCTCAGAGAATGGTAATTCCCTGAAGAAAACAATTGTGGTTCTCTCTGTCATTATCACCTGAAATTTCTCTGCTACTTCAGTAGACAGATACTTGGGAAATATTGGTTCCCGTCTTGTAAGAACCTACTTGGTCTCTTCAGCTTCTTTAGGTATAGCACAGGTATAGCACAGGTCCTTCAGTGGCCAGATACAGTTGCTAATACGATTTTGCTGTAAAATCCTATACTTAGGTCATTCCTTTCTGAACCAGGCAGGAATAAAGGATGCCAGACGGTTCTTACTCTTTGTTCTAGTTCTCAAATCGATCGTTCAGAATTTTACGACTGATGCTTCAGGTCTCAGCTAGGTTCTCATAGGGATGATGGGAAATTAGCGGAGATAATTTGTAAACACTTATCCGACTACATAGGACCGAAGGCTATCTGGATAGCTCTTTGCCTTTCAGATAAAGACCATGTATTATCGTATCCAGATCTGGTCAGATAGTTCTACATCGGTAGCAATTATGTACAAACATCTTGTTCCAGGATTTGCTTGGGTTAGTTTTTCTTAGATCTTTTCACTTATGCATATAACTTAATATTCCTCTGTTTAGCTGTAGCATTGAGTAGTCAACATTTAATACAAAGCAGATCGGTTCATACTCCTTGATCTTCACTCAAACGATAGTAAGAATTTGATTTTCCAGTTATGGAACTGGGACTTCTAGATCAAACAGCATGAAGTGTTTCATTGTACAAGCTTGGACAGAGCCGTAAGCTTTGGTTTCCTTTTCTTTCTTGGGAATTCCAGTCTAACCTATAGTTTCCTCCTGGTTCCCTATTCCCAAGATCCTATAGGATGGGAAAGGTGAGAATGATAGTCTTCCTCCCTTGGTGGCAAGTAGCTGTTTCACCATTCATCAAAAATGTTCCGCTGGAATCTTTGGGGACCTTAACTGTAAATAGGCATCCTGGAATTCTCAAGGGTACCGCTTCTCAAAATTGTTGTAATTCAAGCTGACGACCTGGTTTATGTATACCAGATACTGAAGGATAAGGTTTTGTCTCAGGAAATTATTGACAATTTCTTTTACTATAAATGGATCTTGTTCCAAGATTTATTCCAAGTATGGAAGGTGTTGTTTTTTAAGATATTGTTTCTTAGAAAAACAGGCATCCGCTTCAAAGTTTTAACCTCCTTTTTTTTTTTCCCCCCCTTTCTTCGGATGGGCTTTGCGGATGGTTTAAAGCCAGAGCTCCTCAAGGTCAAATTTCGGTTATCATTTGATTTTCAGAGGTTGGTCTCCAATTCACCAGTATCTGCTAGGCTCTTTTGTGGTTAGTTCCTATCTTCAGGGAATTTTTTCCGCAGAGGACCTTCTTTTTGGGGTTCTTTACTTTGCTGATTTGAGTCTTCAGTCTAGGTCTTTGGGGGTAGTCGCCCAAAATATTTTTGGAAAGGATTTCAAGTTTCTGTTTTCAGCAGGAGAAAGTGGAGTTACGTTGGATTCTTTAATTCTTCTCAATCTTCCATCTAACACTATTTTTCTAACTTTTCCCAACAGCATTCTAGGGTCTTGGAATTCTAATTCCACTGCCTGGGCGTTTATTTTTCGTCTACGTTACCTTAAAGGTCTGCATTCGTTAGTTTTCTCATCTAACACCTATCTCCATTGAAGATCCTTCGATCAGTTATGTTCAGATCGGTTGCCTGAGGGCTTCTGCTATACATTCTTTCGATTTTATAACAGCCACGAGGTGATCTCTTCACTCACTTTGGTCTGTTGATCTTGGAAGATACAACTTTGGTTGCAGATTTTTTGCAGTGAGACTTGAGTCCCACCCTAAGGGATTGCTTTTGGATATCCCAGTCGTAAAGCACTGCCTCTAATCTGAAGGGAAAAACAAACATTTTTACTTACCGTAAATTTATTTTTCCAGAAGATTAGAGGCAGTGCTTACTTTCCCCCCCCAAAATTTGTTCATAGTCTGAGTGGTACGGTTATTCGGCTTTTGTAATTTCTGGGGATGTCTTGGATAGGAAGCAATTTATAAGGCCAAAGGTTAATTGGGGGAGGTCCTTGAAAAGTTTTGGAGATTGCCTGCCTGTTTTATCCCTCCAGATGAAATCCCAGTCCTAAAGCACTGCCTCTAATCTTCTGGAAAAAGAAATTTACGGTAAGTAAATTTTTTTGTTTTTGTAGATATAGGTGTGTGTGTGTGTGTGTGTGTATATGTATGTATGTATATGTGTGTATATATATATATATATATATATATATATATATATATATTGGGCACTCACCCTTAAGTGACTGGAACAATTCTTGCCTTTGGTGCTACCGGCGTCCAAGGTATATATACAAACGAAAAAATCAGAGCACTCAAAAAGGACTTCTTATTCAGTGTTTACTGTGATAAAGGTTACATCAAATCATATCAAATCGACGTTTCGACCCCTTAGGGTCTTTTTCAAGATCGTAACCTTTATCACAGTAAACACTGAATAAGAAGTCCTTTTTGAGTGCTCTGATTTTTTCGTATGTATGTATGTATGTATGTATATATATATATATATATATATATATATATATATATATATATATATATATATATATATATATATATATATATATATATATATATCTATCTATCTCTCTCACGCTTATAATTATAAATTTGTTTAATTGGGGGTATATATCTCCCCTTCATCCCCAGCAAAGACTTGCCAAGGCAGGTGCTCTGAGCAATTGCTGCCTCTTAGGTTTATCCCAACTGAGTTAAACAATCAGGTAGTAACAGGATCTGTTGTCTGATTTGACTGGTGGGGGTGTAACAAGTTTAAATTATAAAAGTGTCAATTTCTATTGTAATTTGCACATTTTCTGATATGGGGGGGGGGGGGGGGGGAGTGGAAAAACTCTTCACACATAAAGCACTTCAGCAAGCTAAGTGCTCTAGGTTCTGGACTATCCTCTTAGGCCCAAAGTCGAAAGAAGAAGTCTGGTGAAACTGCAAGACTTATGAAAGGGAGATTATGATGCATGGTTCACGGTAGATAGGAGGATCTGTGGGCTCTTGTTTTTATTGAAATTGTGTTTTTGGTTTTTGTGTTTTTATTTTATTTTTTTGCACAGTGCAAATAATTTTGAACCTTTTCTTGAATATTTCTTTAGAGATCTCTCTCTCTCTCTCTCTCTCTCTCTCTCTCTCTCTCTCTGATACATTTTATATTGTGGGTTTCATGTGGGCAAATAGTATTACAAGGTATATAAGATTTTATTGGCATATTACTGAGTGAATTAATTTTAGGCTAAAGCGTAACTCTTAAATTACAGATGTAATCCGTATACCTCCCAACACATTTTTAAATTGAGGCTAAGGAGAAAAACTATAGAACTTTCCAAATGGCATATTATTCTTTCTAACTATTTTGGATATCATTTTGCCATACACATACTTCAATTCTTGTCACTCTCTCCAACATCTAGGTGGAAGCTCCTTTCATCCCCAAATGTAAGGGCCCTGGTGACACCAGTAATTTTGATGACTATGAGGAGGAAGAAATCAGAGTCTCCATCACAGATAAGTGCGCCAAAGAGTTCTCGGAGTTCTAATGAATGCATTTGGAGGAGCCATCACAGAAGACTCCTCTCATTCACAAGAGATCGATGAAGAGCGCGCCGCTGACAGGCACACAAACTTCTCCCTTCTTTCACACTCCCCCCACCTCTCTACCTTGTATTAGTGGTGCAGATTTGAATTGGCGGCCATCTTATTTTATCCTGGATCTGGTGGTGCTGGTTTTGATTGGTCCTGGAGATCTCCCCCAGTCTCTCTCATCCCCTGCTTCCCCATGCTTTACTTTTTCTCCTTGACAGACAAGAGGGGCCAAGAGAGTTATTTAAATGTGACTGGTTCTTCAGGGGTTGAGTTAGAACTTTAGGGGCAGGGCATCATCTCTCAGTGATGGAGCCGTTATTTATGTTTTTTTTTTTTTTTTTTTTAAAAACCATTTTCATGTCAAGAGCCTTGCTTACAGGTTTTTAATTATTAATTTACATAGTATATACATATTGAACTGTTTTAACCTCCATTCTCACTTTAGCCCCATCACGTGCCCCGCATCTGTGTCATGGGGGACTTTTAAACTTAAAGTGCCAGTTTTTATTACCCCCGCTCCCCCCCACACACACACACACAATCACACCTCACTTTTTTTTCCACACACATACATTTTGCCTCTGATAGCCCTCTTCTTTCATCATTGACACCATAACCACCTTCTGACAGGTCCTCTCAGCTGAGAACCATTCATCTGTTTGACCCATTAAAGAGAGGTGTTGTAGATATATTGTGAAAGTTATTCAACGTATGTGTCAGATTTTTGTTAATATTCTTTAGGGCATTATTGGAGTGTAACAAACTTTCTGGAATGTCCTACTGCCTGTTATAAATTGGGATGCCCTGTGTGATCATGGCCTCTTAATATTATTTAACTTGTAGACCATATTCTCAGTAGTGCATTGTTTTTTTTCCATCCCTTTTTTTATATATTTATATATATATTTGGTTGTTTTTTGTTTTGGGCTTTTTTTTTTATATTTTCCCTGTTCTACTTTGGGGAAAACACTCAGTTAATGGTTCTCTACAACTGCTTTTAGAAGTGATAATTTGTATAATAAATACTCTCCGTAATGCCCTATGGCTGTTTATTACAAAAGCACAGTCTAACTTAATCCCCACTAGGCAATAAGGCACTAGTTTTTTTGGTACCCTGATGAAATTTTGGGAATCTTTGACGTCTAGTTTTATGTTTTGTGCTATGCCAGCTCTGGGGTGCCTTAGTGTGCAATTTAAAGTCCTACCTCTTTGGAATGAAATTGGGAGAGGGGGGAATGGGTGGAGTTACAATAAGGCACTCCAGGCGTTATAGGGTTGAGGATCTTCATGAAATTCAGGGTCGTAGTTACCAAACTATGTGCCTTTTTGTTCCAAAACCTCTTTAGAGGCAAATAGATGAGAAAATAATATTTTTTTCCACCTCTGTAGCTTTCCTGGGGCGTAAAGGGAAGATCCGTAATGTCCTGCACAGCTTAACCATGTCAGAAAGCTGATGTGAATATCACTAGAGCAGAAAGTTGAGCTTGAATGAAAAAGGAATTGTCAGAGCTCCATCCCATACTATATAAATAGTTGTATTGTAACCCTGTAGTCAACTTATCAAAGTTGTACCTATCATTTTAAGTGGTATGTTTAGGTATAAAGGGGAACATCTCAAAATTACAAAGCCTGATCAAGGGTTCCCTCCAGTCTATCATGTGTTAGCGGTACTGTCTGTTTGATAGGATAGAACCTTAGAATTTTTGTTTTTTGTTTTTTCTTCGCTATGATTGATTTTATATATATCTTGTCTAGGTAGAATGGAGGCGATTACTGGTTGTGGGTCACATTCCCACTATAGAGAATTAAGCATATTGAAAGATTTTAGGATTGTTGGCTCTCACCCCAAACTATACATTTATTTAATCTAAACATTTGTAGCACACTCTTAACCATTATTATGCTTTAAATTACAAGTCAGACAAGCAATATTATGTAGACCAATCAACAGTTCTTTGGCGATGTTGACAAGATTAAACTTCATATTTCAGAAACATTGCATGTCTGGGTTGAGTGGTTAGAGCTACAGGTAACTTTCTCAGCTTACTGTGGTTCATACAGAAGTTTATCTGTGTGCTCAAGAAGCTACTGATACAAATTAAACACTTAAAACAGTCTTCTGAATGAGCCCTGCCTATACTTTTTTTGGATCTTTAAAATTAGACCCTAAAGACAATAATAGAATCTGTGGTGGGATTACTTTTTTATATATATATTCCCCCTCCCCTTCCCCCCCTCCACATTTTTAGGTCACCTCTCTTATTTATTAGAATGTTCTGTGTAAATGGCACAATTCTTGTGAAAGCGCGTAAAGGTTGTTATATTGCATGTTCCCCCAGAGTCTGTTAAAGACATCAAGGGCCACTTGCTGGCTGTTTTTGGAGCAATTGTTAAATTTATTGCATAGTGATCTATAATGCAATGTTATTTGTGCTAATAGGTTCCTAGATATATGGCATGTCACTGACTTACAAAATCTGAGTACATCGTGTTTCATAGGGCCACTCAAATCTTTGTGTGCCAAAGGGTTGAAAACGTTGTGGATTTCATCATCCCTGTGGCACTTAAGGTATTTGGGGAGTCTACTATGACTGCAGGTTGGACTTGTAAATTAGATCACTGTGCTCCAAACTCTTAAAGTAAAAACTTCTGCTTTAAAGGGGATGAGCTTCTTACAGCCATAGATGGTGGGAGAAGTGGGATCATTGTGGGGCAGATCTGTGAATTTCAGTTACGTTTTCACTTTAAAATAAATTCTATATATATATAAATATATATACACACACACACACACTTCTTACATGTGTTATACTGTAAAACATTTGAGACAAATTACCAATAAAGTTTTGTTTAAAAAAAAAAATCCAAAATAAATCCAAAGTGTGTGCTTTTATGTATTCTTACGTTCTTTCTCTACCTTGTACTTGGGATGCTCATTGATACTGAAAGTGCATCTGTTAACTTTATTTACATCTCTCCCAGTTGTACTTTCTTTCTGAAATTGTTTCTTGTTGGATTGAGACTTCATTGATGCTGTTTTGTTCACTGCAATATTTTTTCCAGCACCTGAGTAATATCCACAATGCATATTAAGCAAAGGTAAGTTGTGTATTTTTTTTTTATTTTTTTTTTAAATGTGCTTTAAAGAAGAACTGTAGGACTTCTAGACCTGTGATAGTCCTGGTTTCCTCACCCCAGTACATTCCACGGGTTACTATGGAGTCAATAATGCAGCAGATTTAAGTAACAAAAAAAAATGACCACTTTACAATCCCATGAGGCCTTGGGCATCTAATGGAGAAATGCGTTGTGTGCGCATACATGCTTGACATGTTCTACAGCAATGCTGTGTGCATGCATGCATTGCCTGTACAGCATTGCAAGTTTTAACTAGTTTAAATACTTTCCCTGGAAAGGCATGTAAATAAAAATAAAAGCCGTAAAGATTATTTAAAAACTTTTTTTTTTTTTTTTTTTACAATCTTTATTTATTTTTTTTTTTTTTTCCTTGTTTGTATGGGATTACTGTAAGAGAAAGGAAGTACATAACATATCCGGTGTTAAGCCGTACAGAGTCTTGAGCAAACATTGCCAGGAATAGGTTATTATTATTATTATTATTATTTTATTATTCATATAGCGCCAACAAATTCCGTAGCGCTGTACAATGGGTGGACTAACACACATAATTGAGATCAGACCACTGGACGTACAGGAACAGAGGGGGTTGAGAGCCCTGCTCAATGAGCTTACATGCTAGAGGGAGTGGGGTATAGTGACACAAAGGGTTAAAGTAGGGGGATTAAATAGTTTGTTAGAGAAGGGTTTATTGAGTGCTTGGTAGGTCATTTTTGACAGTTGCAGGAAGGAAGTCATGGGGTGGGGGATGAGAAGCCTGCTGACAGTTTAATTGATACGCTTTAATGAAGAAGTGAGTTTTCACTTCTGAGCACTGTTCAGGTTTGTTAGAAGTGGTCTTTTAAAACTCAGACTGTGGAAGACAGAGATGATAGGGTCAAAACAGGACTGCAATAAAAGCTATGGAATGGAGATGCACAGAAGAGGTGAGGATTGGTCAAGCAAGACATTTGGGTGGGCATCAATAAAATAAGGGGGGGGGGGGGAGGGAAGCAAAAGCAAAAATAACAAAGTCTTTAGAGATAAGCAGAATGTTGAATAACATTTAAGTTAACAAACCAGTGATGAGCAGGGCAGGGAGCAACTAGCCATAGCATGCAGGGCAAGACAAACTGCAGAATATATGCATGTATGTATGAGCAAACACACACACACACACACACATATATATATATATATATCTATATCTATATATCCCTCTATATATCTATATATCTATATATCTATATATCTATATATATATATATATATATATATATATATATATATATATATATATATATATATATATATATATAACGAGGAGTCAGTGAAAGGATGAACCAAATCCTATTTCCATGCCCAGACGTACACCTACGGTATATTGCATAACCTGAACAGTGCTCAGATCACCTACAGCTGGAAGGAAAAGGCCTTATGCATGTCTGAGTTTCTGCAAGGTAGACTATGGAGGAAACTATCTACTCTTAATACTGGACACTATATAATTGTATTGAATTTTAACCACTTGCATATTTTTGAACTATGTATCTCTAACCACCATTTCTTTGTCATTGTATCTTAACTGGGTGTGCTTGTTATTGTGTGTGTGTATATATATATATATATATCAAATAACAAGCACACCCAGTTAAGATACAATGACAAAGAAATGGTGGTTAGAGATACATAGTTCAAAAATATGCAAGTGGTTAAAATTCAATACAATTATATAGTGTCCAGTATTAAGAGTAGATAGTTTCCTCCATAGTCTACCTTGCAGAAACTCAGACATGCATAAGGCCTTTTCCTTCCAGCTGTAGGTGATCTGAGCACTGTTCAGGTTATGCAATATACCGTAGGTGTACGTCTGGGCATGGAAATAGGATTTGGTTCATCCTTTCACTGACTCCTCGTCTTATATACCCAGATTGCATAGTTCACCTTACATCAGCCTTGTATAGGTTGTACCATATAGTAGCAAAGAAGTGATCTTATGAGGCTTATGCTAAGTACGGGGTACTGCCCCTGGTTATTAATCAGTGGTCTGCAATTGTTTTGTTCAGGCGGTAATATGCTTACATTGCCCTAGAAGGGAGTGAGCCAGAGTAACGATGCTAGTGTATCTGATATCTCCCTACCTGTGCTGGGGTTGTCTTGGTGTGTGCTCTGGGCTGTTTTGCATCTTGATCTTGTGTGACTTGTGTACTACTAGGGGGAGAGTCAGGTTATGCAGGCCTGGGCAGTACATCTCTTGGTGTCTTGCGATATATAGGTATGTCTACCAAAGAACTGGCATGATGTTGGTACACGTAGTGGGCTGGGCCAGAAACCAGGACTAACCTAGTCATTGTGCCCATCTATATTGCATCACCTGTGCTGTCTGTATCTCTCTTTGCTGGTAGTCCCTACTCGTAGGTATTGTCTATTCAATGGTTTGGGCCTTAGTGGGAAGGCACGTTTGTGCGTCATGTGGTCTTTAGGTCGGGATAGGGTGTGTTCCTATTGAGTGATAGATCTTGAGGTGTGTATTAAAAACATTTTTTAGCACACCCAATCGCTATCTTTTTAGTTGGCTATTAGGTTGTGCTAAAAATTGAAGAAAGAGTTCCTTTTTTAATAATATCTAGTCTCGTGAAATGTCCTTTAAATACGTAAGTGGATTTATAATACCAATAAGGAGTAAATAAGCCATTTCCTTTAACGTGGGAACTTTAACCCCTTAAGGACCAAACTTCTGGAATAAAAGGGAATCATGACATGTCGCACATGTCATGTGTCCTTAAGGGGTTAATATCATTCTTTTTTTTTTTTTTGACATTCTTTATTTGTAGTTTTTCAATACACAAATACGTTGGAAAATTGAACAACGTTAATAAAGTGGTTAAAACGATAGTACTTCACTTAAGTCCTCAAACAGGTATACATAGTCATGACAGTAGAAAATAACAATAGCATACAAGGATATTGGTTCAGACAAGGTTAACAACTTTCGCAGTGAGATACATATGCATGACAGTAATAAAAAGAATTGTGACATGGATAGGCTCATGCAGGGTCCCCCAGGCCCATGAACCAGGCCGCCTGGTGTCAGGGCGGACTTTCAATGTCTTAACTGTTACTGTTTAATTAAATAAGGCAACGTTTCTTATGTTAAGAGTCTCATGACCCAAATGCCCGATTAAACAACTCTATACACCATGTGTGGGTGCTTGTGGAGACTCTATACTGAGACAGTAACAGGTACTTCTGTATGTACAAGCAGGAGGGTTTTGCCTAGTTTTGTGCAGCATCGTAATCGTGAGTATAGTCTGCAGGTGGGGACAGTGGGGAGTACGATACCCGGGTGTTTGACACAAAGTCCCCTGTCCCGTGTGGGCGGTTCTTCTACAGATCTCAAGTTTCATGGGGTGTATCAGTTAACTTTAATGTCTGCTTCCCTTGTCGGGTGGAATTCATGTTGTGTCTGTTCACTACTATTCCCCCGCTGTACTGTCCTAGTAGTCGCTAGCGTTTGGCATTTATTGCTACCCCTATTTCTATCACCTTCCGTGTCTTTGATCACTAGTGGCGGTGGCAGTGTGAGTGCGGTAGGCTATATGAGTTTATGAGAGGAGTTTGGATCTAGGGTTTGGAGAGATGTTATCGCGGTCTACGTGCGTGTTATCTTCTACCTAGTCTCATTCAAGTCTAAGTCAGGTGGTAGCTGGCTCCCGTCCTGTTCTGTGTGAGTTCTGTCGGGGTGGCATGTGCGTTGCGAGTCTGTGTGTGATTGCTAATAGGCATCTGAGTTGTGATGGGGTGGGACATGTTTGGTGATGTGTAGTAGTACCGCGTAGCGTATGCGAGAGTGTGTCAGACATTTGTCTGTCTCATTGTTCTGCTATTTTCAATTTTCCTATCATGGTGTGGATACTAGTAATCTTTGCCAGTCTTTGTTAGTTGTAGTCGAACCAGGACAGTCCCCTCGTCGGGGGACCCCTCTTGCGCCGGTGCGTGGTCGCGTTTATCTGAGGGTGTCCTATGTATCCCGTCTAGCCTCACTTGCCGTTGAAGTCGTCTTGTGTTGTCTATACAGTGTCCGTTCCAACTTTACCTGTCGTGCACCTGTCAGTTGTTATAATCTGTCTGACGTCAAACCGTCCTGAGTAGGGAAAAAGGAATAGGGAGGAACGTAGGGGATTTCTGTCACAGGAGAGTTTAGTCGGGTATTGTAGAGTCAGTGGGTTCATGTCAGCCTGTCGGGTTCTCCCGTGCAGCGGCAGTGGTGTCCCCGTCCCCCTCCGTGTCGGCCCCCGCTGCTCTCCTGGATATATAATCCATCCACGGGAACCACGTCCGGGCACAATTGTCTGAGCGGCCCTGCAGGGATGCCGTCATCATTTCCATATCGTATATAGATTCCACTCTGGCTATCCATTGTTGGTATGTGGGCACTGCCGGGCTTTTCCACATCGTTGGTATGAGTGTTTTCGCCGCTGTCAGCAGGTGTATGACAAGACCTTTCTTGTATGCCTTCATCGGCGTGGTCGTGTGGTTTAGCAGCATAGGCAACGGCTGAAAGGGGACCTCCGTTCCCGTGATGTCTTTGATTGTCCTTTGCACCATTCGCCAGTATGGTATGATGTGCGAGCACTTCCACCATATGTGTATCCCTGTTCCGTCTTCTGCGCCACATCTCCAACACACACCTGGGATCGAATCATGTACATGCCGAAGAACGTCCGGTGTTCTGTACCAATGCGTCAAAATTTTGTAGTTACATTCTTGGTATTTGGTGCAAATAGTCCCTTTGTGCGTCAGTTGGAATATTTTTCCCCAATCTTCTTCCGTAAGTTCTACCTCCACATCTCTTTCACTTTTCCGTGAATCCTAGGGGTGTTTTGCCCCCGTTGTTTTGGAGCAATGTGTATAGGGTCGAGACCCCATGTGAAAGGTGCTGCCTTGCCGCACAGAGTTTCTCCAGGTGGAACAGTGGGCGATGTAGGTGGTTTTTGCCCGCCACTGAAGTAACATAGTGTTTAACCTGATGGTATCGGAATTCATCCAGTCTGCTAGGTCTACGGTCAGTTAGCAATTCCGCCATTGTTTTCAGATTCGGTCCAACACACCATTGGTTAATATGTACCCAGTCCTGTGCCCCTAGGTTCCGTAGGTCAGCCGGGTTGAGCCCCCCTGCCAGTTTCGGATTATTGGTAATGGGCGTGAGCGGATTGGGAGACGTCGTGAGGTTCCTGTTATAGCGCACACTGCACCAAACCCGCAGCGTAGCATCTATCATTGGGTTACCTGTGCGCAGTTCCCCAAGTGATGCGTCGCCTAGCCATAACTGTGCAGGGATCTTGCCTCGGGCCTGCTGTATTTCAATGTGAACCCATTGCTTTGTGCATGGGCTGGCATGCCAGTCGACCAGTCTATGGAGGTGGGTAGCCTGATAGTACATAACGATTGACGGCAGTCCCGCACCACCCTCGGTCTTTGGGCGTTCCAGTGTGGACCTTTTCACACGCGATGGTTTGTGGTTCCAGACGAACTGCCGGATGGTGGTCGTCACCGATTGAAAAAAGCTCCTTGGAATAGCCGTTGGTAATGTCTGGAAAAGATACAGAATGCGAGGCAAGACATTCATTTTTATGGCATTTATTCTTCCAAACCACGAGATATATATATATATATAGAGCCGTCCACCGTTTTATATCTTGTTGTATGGCAGCTAGAAGGGGTGCGAAGTTGAGTTGGTATATGTCCTTTGTGTCCTTTGGCAACCAAATGCCAAGGTAGCGCAGTTTGCTGGTGCATATTTTGAAGGGGAAATGCGTTTGGAGGTGATGTCTGAGCGCCTGGTCCCCAGTGAGTGGCATAGCCTCGGATTTGTCCAAGTTGAGCTTTAAATTGGATATTTCACCGTAAATACGAAATGCCTCCAGGAGATTCGGCGTCGAGATTCTCGGCTGCTCTAGGAAGAAGAGCATATCGTCGGCATATGCCGCCACTCTATGCTCCTTCCCTCCTATGCGATGTCCCGTGATCCCTCCGTGCTGTCGGACTGCTTCCAGAAAGGGTTCGAGTGTAAGAGCGAACAGTAGAGGGGACAGGGGGCATCCCTGCCTCGTGCCGTTGCTGATGTCAAACGAGTCTGTCAGTACTCCGTTGACCCTTATGCGAGCTGAGGGCGCGGTGTACAGCGCGGCGACCCAAGTTCGTAGTCGCGGCCCAAACCCCATGTGGTTCAGGGTAGCGGCCATATAGTGCCAGTCCACTCTATCGAACGCCTTTTCGGCGTCGGTAGATAGGAGCACCATATCTCGTTTGCCAGCTGCCACGGTGTGTATGATGTTAAGGGCCCGGATGGTATTGTCCCTTGCTTCTCTCCCGGGTATGAACCCTACCTGATCCGTGTGGACCAAGTCTGGAAGCGTCCTTGCCACCCTGGCAGCCATGGCCTTGGCGAAAAGTTTTACGTCCGCGTTAAGCAACGAGATCGGCCGGTAGCTGGAACAGTTGGTCGGGTCTTTACCTTCTTTCGGTAGGATCGCGATCGTTGCCCTCAAGGAGTCTTTAGGAAAGCTTCCCCCGTCTTGAATGGAATTGAGTCCCGTCAGGAGTCTGGGCAAGAGGATGTCCTTAAACGTTCGAATGTAGGCGACTGGAAGACCATCGGGTCCAGGGGCTTTGTGCGGTTTGGTTGTCTTCAATGCTCCCGCCAATTCCTCAACTGAGATGGGCTGCTCCAGGACGGCTGTTTGTTCTGGGGTCAGTTTACGTGTGACATGTTCCTCTAAGTATGCCGCAATCCGATCCTGATAGAGTCTAGCCTCATTCCCCTTTTTAGGCTGCGTTTGGGCATACAATGCTGCGTAATATTCACGGAAGGCCGATAGAATGCCTTCAGGGAGCTGTGTAATGGCCCCCGTTTTCGTATGAACCTTATGGAGGTGCCTAGATCTCCGCTTTTCTTGTAGCATCTTCGCCAGTAATCTCCCACTTTTATTTGAATGCTCGTAGAAATATCTCAATGATTTCCTAGCCGTATGGATCAGGCCCTGGGATAAAATATCCCTGAGCTCTCTACGGGCCTCCGTGAGGCGGAGGTAAGTGCCATCGTCTAGGGAGACTTTATGGGCCTGTTCCAGATCAGCAATTCTACGCGTTAGATCGGCAATTTGCGCCTTCCTTTGTTTCTTTCGTCTAGTGCTCGCAGTTATGAGGTGTCCCCGGATTACACACTTATGGGCTTCCCATAGCGTCAGAGGTTGCATGTCCGGGCTCTCGTTCGTCTCAAAGTAGTCGGTTAAAGTTTGGGTCATCGTGGTGGTGAACTCCATGTCCTCCAACAAAGATTCATTCAGCTTCCACTGCCTCTCTCGCGGTTTAAAGAGCGGCGAGCGTGTGTGAATCTGCACCGGTGCATGGTCCGAGTGGTCCATGATGCCTATGTCAGCGCCGTGCAACAAGTTGAGGTACTCTTGTGCTATAAAGTAGTAGTCTATGCGACTATAATGCGAGTGTACCGAGGAATAATGGGTGTAGTCTCGGCCTTCTGGGTGGAACGACCTCCAGCAGTCCACTAATCCCATTTTGTGTAGGGAACGTTGTGCTGCTCTCAGGCAGTGTGAGGGTATCGAGCTTTGGCCCCTGGATGTGTCCCGCAGCGGGTCCAGTGGCATCAGATCACCTGCCATGATCAGTAAGCCTTCCCTGAACCTCTCAAGCTTGGACAACGTTCGGCTAAGGAAAGTGTGTTGTTTCCGGTTTGGGCCATAGAGTCAAGCGAAGGTGTATACATGATCAGCGATAGTGCCTTTCAGGAAGAGATATCTTCCGTTCGGGTCTGCCAGGGATTGTGTACATTGGAATGGTACGGTGTGTGAGAACAGAATCGCGACTCCGGCCCTTTTGGCTTCGGCGTGATTCGCGTAGTATCCCAGGGGAAAGCGCTGATTTTCTAGTTTTGGTGCGTTCCCACCTTTGAGGTGGGTTTCCTGGATGAAGGCTACAGAGGTCTTGGCGCTCCACAGTCGGCGGTGCAGATGGGCCCGTTTTTCTGGGGTGTTAAGTCCCTGGACATTGTTGGACCAATATTTCAACTGTGCCGGGATAAACCCCTGTGCGGCAGCCATTCCACGGGGGAAGTGAGGGGCGGGGAGAGTCCCACTCGCCACTGCACCTGAAAGTTACTGGGAAGGGATTTGTCGGGGAAGTGGGTTCTAGGGGGATGGGACGGTCCGGTGTCCAGTCAGTCCCGTGGGTGGGGTACTCGTGAGTGTGACAATGACCCTGTACTGGTTTGTTGTGGATCCTATGGGTCGGCGGTCAGCCCTACCCGGAGCCCCGGTGATATTTACAAATGGGTCAGTCCCAGTGAGGTTGAGGCCGTCGTAACCAGTGGAGAGATTCGGTCTATATGTCCTTCTACAGCTACCGTCTCCCACAGCTCCCAACCTGATGAAGGCGTTGTGCAGTGTTTGATTGGGGGTGCGGGGTAAGTTCGTGACCCTCCGGTTTCCTGTGTAGCAGTAAGGTCTTCCGTGTGCCCTGTACTGTGTGTGTGGGGGGGTACGTCCCTCTACCCTGATATCAAGACCTCCCCCTTCGTGTGGTATCCGTGGGGTTGTGTGCTGGTCATTATGTCAGTGCAAGTCGTAATTCCTGTGCGCCCTCTGTGTGAATCCCGTGGGAAGTTGCAAGGTGTCACATTTCGGGTCCTACGTGTCATGGCCAAGGGGCCTTGCTATTAGTGTGCCTGTGCGGGTTTCCTTGGATTGCGTAGTAGACTGGGGCGGTGCGTTATCGCATCAGTCGCGTAGTGCGTGTACGGCAGTTGTGTGTGCTATAAGGTGTAACGTTACCACTGGCACGTGTGTGCGAACTTCCGTGGGAGGATAACCACCCCTAAATGTGTAATCAATGTGGCTGTGTAACAATCATGGGTGCCCACAAACATGACAACCAACTTAAACATGTTTAAACAGGAAAAAACATTGTGCTGTACAGTAACCTCCCGATTCAGATCCGGAATCCCAACAAACGGCATAGAATCTTCCCTCCCTTAGGCCCCCAGCCTCCCATGCCCCCCTCAACACCCCCCCACACCGCCCCCCCATTAATCAGGCTGTGGTCCATTGGGTATCCATGTATAGTGTTCGTGTACAGGGGACCACCCTTTGTAGTGTGTCCATTCACCATTCGTTGAGTCAATCTACTGCTTCCCGTCGTACCCCCATACAGGGCCCATCCCTCCCAACCTGGCTGGGATCCCCCTTGTCGGGAAACGGTATCGGAGGTTACCTGGGAGTATTTTGCCCTAATTTTCAATTCCCTGGGCTGATCCTCCTCCCCACCTAAGTAGATCCCACCCTTTATCCCAAGCTAATACTAGTGTGCAGTGCATAAAGAAAGTACATACCCCTGGTAAGCCGTCGTGTGGAGGGGACCGGTTCAAGGGGGCCCCGGGGCAGGCATCCGGGGCAAGATGTTAATCAACTGGGTCGCTCAGGATGGAAGTCCAGGCCAGCTGCTGAGGTCTGTAACCGGTTATTCTTCAGGATTCTCCGGGCCTCCTCTGCGTTGTGTCGGGGTAGGACCCACTCTGAGGTTATGTGCCACTTCCAACGGGCCCGTGGCCCTGGCCGGAGGTCCCTCCAGGATCCAATTTGGGATCTGTATTGCGGGCAGGCCCGCCGCCTGAAGAAAGCGGGGAACGTCATTCGGCCAACGGATGATGTGCCATACATTGCCAGCCCTCGCCTGGAGGCTAAAAGGGAACCCCCACTTGTAGTTTATCCTCCGTTCTTGTAACAGCCGGGTTAATGGTCTGAGCGCTCTGCGGGCATCCAAAGTAATCGTGGATAGGTCTTGGTAGAGGGAGACCTGTGAGTCCATGTAGGTTATCCGTTGCTGCGCCCTTGCGGCCTGCATTATTGCCTCCTTTAGTGGGAAGGAGTCAAGGGAGCAAATTATGTCTCGCGGGAGACCATCTCTTCTGGGCGCCCGCAGGGCCCTGTGTGCCCTTTCTATGCCAAAGTAATTAGGGGGCGATTCTCCCATGAGGTAGGTGAATAGGCCTGTCAGGTCCTCGTGTGGATTCTCTCCCTCAGTTTCCGGGAGGCCTCTAATCCTGATGTTCTTGCGGCGTCCCCTATTATCCAGATCCTCAACTTGGCGGCGGATGTCCAGGAGGATGTTTCCTTGCCTCCCGGTCGCCAGCTCTGCAGCTTGCATCGTTTGGGTGCTTTGCAGGCGGTCTACCTCCAAATTATCCACACGCTGCTCCAGGGCCGTAAGGTCCCTTCGGACTGCCGTGATCTCTTCTCGGATGACTGCTTTCAGTTCCGCGACCATGTCGGCTTTGTCTTTACGGGTAAGCATGTTGGCGGTGATATTAGCCAGCTCGGCTGAGATCTGGGACAGCGTGGGGGCCGTCGGCGAGGTCCTGCCCGAGAGCGCTATGCTGGAGGCCGGGGAAGACGGTGCCGGCGTGGCATTGCCGTCTAGGCCCTGCGGGCCATGCGGGGCCAGTAAAAATCCGTCCATCGGGCCAGGATTATGTTTCGCCGGTATCATCCCGGAATTGTCAGCAGTGTGGGATTTCCTTGTTTTCCCCATTTTTGACGTTTTTTAACGCTATTGTGCTGGGTTTAATAGGTTGGGGCCTAGGAGCTGAGTAGTAATGCGTCTCACTCCATCGGCAGTCAGGCCACGCCCCCCTTTAATATCATTCTATGCAATTACACAGTTCTAGATAGTAAGCTGATTTCAGCAAGGTCCTCAATCCTTCATAAATTCTTGTTCCTCTTGTCATATGTAATAGTTTCTCTTATTTGTGGTTTTATCATCTTTGTAAAACTGTACATAAAGGCAAATTAGAAGTAATCTGAAACCATTGTGTGTTTGTGTTTTTTTTTTTTATATATTTAAGATATGTGATAAAGCCTCATTGTGCATTATTGGTAATGAAGAATATGTTTACGTTACTGCATCTCTTTACTTGTATCTGCTCTGTGGGAACTCATTCGTAGCTTTTTGGTTAGACGCATCACATATCGTCTGCATAACTTAGCAAGTTCTGAAACCGTCCCAGAGTACAGTTCTAAATAATTTTAAGGACAACTATGCCAAACTGTACCAGGCATAGCTTGCAATGGAGCATAAGATTTGTGAAATGAACTGAAAACTTTGATCATGCAACTTACTGCTTTAGTGTATAGAACGGTATTTTTCTGTCATATGGTGGCAGTACCAGTGGGTTTTGCTCCTTCCTGTGGACAAGCATCTAACAAGCTTAATTAAATCAACAAAACCCCTCCCCCTTGCCCTATAAGAAGGGCTATCCGGCAAAACCAACCTCAGTTTCCTTTCTTGTCCCGAGAGGGAAGGACACAGCATCTGGAGGGTGAGACACACAGGCTGCTGGTCTGGGGGATTCCGGTCCGAGAGCTGCCCGGGCGGTTAGCTGAGAGACCATGCTACCTCCGTTATGGTTACGGAGCAAATGGATACATTGCCTCTTATGCCGAGAAGGTTCCGGCGAATACTTTCTGGAGGCGGTCTTGATGACCTGCGCACAGCGGTGGAACGCACGCCCGGGAGGTGATGCGTTCCACCAAAAGTTTCCGGTGGTGCGCATGCGCATGCCGAAACTTTATAAAAAAAAAAAAAAAAGCGAAGTTTGATGCTCGGCATAGACGAAGCTGTGCAGTACCCACTGACAGCATGGATGCTTGCCAGAAGTGGTACGCCGTGTCACCTACCCCCCACACGGTTAAGAGGCATTTTGAGGTAAGGTGAATTAATCTTTCCTTCAAAATGATCTCTGTAAAAGTTTAGACACTTCATTTGCAAAGTGTGAAGCCACGTGGTAAGAAGAGGACGAAGATGACGATATGCTCTAGGAGGAGTTACTGTGAGCAGTATATGTACCCACTTTATGCACTATGATGAATTGCTGTGAGCAGTATAGGTACTCTCTATATGCTCTGACGAATTGCTGTGAGCAGTATATGTACTCGCTATATGCACTATGACGAATTGCTGTGAGCAGTATATGTACTCACTATATGCACTATGACGAAGTGCTGTGTGCAGAAGATGTATGCAATATATGTACTACGATGTGTTGCTGTGAACAGTATATGTAATCACTATATGTTCTATGACGAGTTACTATGAGCAGTATATATACTCACTATATGCACTATGATGAATTGCTGTGAGCAGTATATGTACTCACTATATGCACCATGATGACTTGCTGTGTGCAGAAGATGTATGCAATATATGCACTACGACGTGTTGCTGTGAACAGTATATGTAATCACTATATGTTCTATCACGAGTTACTATGTGCAGTATATATTCTCACTATATGCACTATGACGTGTTGCTGTGAACAGTATATGTAATCACTATATGCTCTGTGTGTGAGTGTCTAAGATGACTCAGCCTCAGTAGGGGTACACACTATAAAGTCCTTGTATAAGGACAAGAACCTCTTTAGATGTATCCACTAGATGCGCTATGTCGCATTGTTTTGTTATCCACTCGACCTTAGTAGATGCACCCACTATATGCTCTATGCCGCGTTTGAAGTGTGGCCTCCGCTTCATTAGTTGTATGCACTGTATTCGTTAGGAATGAGAACTCAACCTCCGTGCATGCTCTGTTAGGAGTTACTTGAGGACTCAGCCTTAGTATATGCATCTACTATATACTCTGTCGAGTTGATGTGTGGTCTCAACTTTAGTAACCACTATAGGCTATTTTAGGGGGGTTCTTTTCCTTTTTTATACTCTATATAAAAAAAAAAGCCTCACTAGTTTCTGGGATATAGGTATACTCTATATGCCTTATGTATGAGGTACTGGGAAGACAGGGCCTCAGTATATGTCTTCACTAGTTTCTCTATGGATGAGTTACCAGGAGATGTATGCTCATTAGACGGTATAGAGATGGCATCTTCACAGTAGCTCATATATCTATATCTGTATCTATATCATCTCCACAGGAGTTGCGTAACCCTGGTATATGGCATAGGTTGTGTAGGTATGCTTTCTGTTCATACAAGATTCAGTATCGGTTACTGATATCTCTGGCAATTTGGACGGTTAACGCACACACACAATGTAGGTGTTTTTCATCAACACACTGCAGAACAGGATTAACCTCTGCCCCAGTCGTTTCAGAAATTGCAGTGGTCTAATAAATTCCGTTACTTGTAGCAGGTGATTAGCGTGTAACCTCGGTACTGTCTGAAGAAGTACTGTTGTGTATATTAAGGCGATTATTTTAATTTTTGGAGATCAGACGGAGCGTACAGAGGGAAAAATTTCTGAGACCGACGTTTCCCCAGCAATCCATATATTCTATTGCCTATTCATAAGAGTCCCTAGATCTCGTAACATGTTAAAAAAAAAAAAAAAAAAAAGAAATCCCACTGTTTTCTCTCCCCGATCATAGAAGAAGGGGTGTTGGTAGTAGCGGATCCAATTTTCTAATTAGATAGAGTTAATTTCAGGAAGTCTGTTTTCCGTCTAATGTTTTCTGGTTGTGGATCGCTACAGTTGCTCTTTTTTTTTTTCCCCTTCATGTTTCGTGGTAATGATTAAGGGAAAATCCGCAGATTCCAGGGGTTTTAAGGTGTATTGCCACCCTTCATCTCTTCATTCCGTAGATACGGCAGAAGGCTGTAAATATTCATGCGCACTCTTCTACAGGGTTGGTACATCAACCGGCAGGGAGGAACCGGTGTAGGCGCTCTCTCTCTCTCTCTCCTGCATGCGGTTATCTTGCTGAGGTGCAAATTCATCTAGTAGATATTTCGGTAGTTCCTTTCAGAGGGATTGACATAGCCGTCGAGCTCAGAGAGGGTATTTGGAATTAGGAAGTTTGGTCCTTATGTCCGTGTAATTTGACTCTCTGGAGTGGAAAATTGTTGTTCCAGCCAGGGCTCTGTTGACAAACTTTTCAACGACCAAGTCACTTCCTGTTTCAGTACAGGTCCCTCGGTGAGGGATTACTCTCTTTGTAATGTGTCTTACTTCCGCTTACGTTTTTTCTAGTTGTCTTAGAAAATTAGGTCTATCGGAGCCTTATCCTGGTTCTTATTCCATGCTGCGCATAAAGATTCTGATTCCCAAACGTTCAAAGCTCTATCGGTCTCATGATGTATAGGGATCTACCCTAGTGGTTCTGTAGAGTTTCAGGTTGATAGCCTGACTACGGCTAGGGTTCTTCTTCATCATCTAGGTCTGCGGGAAGATTTGTTTGGCTATGTTGCTTGGCAACTATATATCCTGTTTAAAGGTCTACTTTCTGATAAGGGTTAGAAATTTTGGGGGGGGGTTTTGGGAACACCCCTGCTGGTGTGTTTCATTCGTCTAAAAACCCTTGCTTTAATGTCTTCTGGTTTTTTGTTCGGCAGGCTTCGGCGTTTTCTGTTTTGAGGTCCAGGCCTTCAAGCCTGAGAATCCTGCTGTTCTTAGAGTTTACATCCAGTTTTTAAGCTTGAGTTTTTTTGTAATCTGCCAGGTCCAGACATCCTCCTAGAGTTCTGTTTTCCCTTCCTGGTATTTTTGTCCTTGAATTTTGATATATTTTTTTTTAATTCTTTTTAGGTAACACCCGTTTGATCCTGTTAAAGGGTTTCCCTCACAAGTTTTGTTTCTCCAGGACACCTTCTTGGGGGCCATCTTATCGGCTAATAGGTTCAGAGAGCTTCAGTCGTTTTCATCCCCAGATGATTTTTCAGTATTGCTCATGGACACGGTGGTTCTTCACGCTAAACATTTTTTTTTCCCTACGGGTTGGTACTAAGTGTAGCTTGAAGGAGCTTTGTAATGTCTCTTTTCCTAGGACTGAAGAGCTCAGTTATTCTGGTCCTCTGTTTGTTATCCTCCCATAAAAGGTGTAAGGATACAGTGATTCCTGCAACTCTTTTGTTTCATTTGACTCAGGCGAGTATGTTGGTTGGCCATTTTCTCCCGGTGGTCTTCAAGTTCCGGCTTCTCTCAGGACGCTTGGAGTATTGGCTGCCTCTGGGTCAGTAAGAACACTTGTTTTTTCTAGTGGCCATCTGTTAGGCACCATCTTGGGCTTACATTCCACATTTTCATAAAGCTCTACAGGTTAGAGATGTTCTCATCCTCTGAAACTGCTTTTTAGGCGTATAAGTTGCGACCTACGGTGACATTGAACCCGCCCTAGTTAAGGATCTTGCTATATCCCACTGGTACTGCCACCATATGACAGAAAAAACAGAAATTTTTACTTACCGTAAATTCTTTTTTTCTTAATATGGTGGCAGTACAGCTTCCCTCCCTCTATATTACATTTTCTTGATTCAGTATGAGTTCTATTTGGGATTTTTCTTGCTACTTACTGAGGTTGGTTTTGCCGGATAGCCCTTCTTATAGGGCAAGGGGGAGGGGTTTTGTTGATTTAATTAAGCTTGTTAGATGCTTGTCCACAGGAAGGAGCAAAAACCACTGGTACTGCCACCATATTAAGAAAAAAAGAATTTACGGTAAGTAAAAATTTCTGTTTTCCCTTCCTTAAGACTATTCAAGAGTCATGCCTTCTTATTCTTGGAATCAGACCTGAGTGAAAAGGTCATGCAGATCACATGCATCAAAGTAGGATATATGTATTTATCCATTTGTATGCATGTTTTTAACCCGTTAAAGCACCGTCACACAAAACTTACCTTTCTCCTGTTGTTGCTTATTTTCTTCCTCTCTCAGGATCTGTTCTATTCTTTCTGATCTAGTTTTCTTTAAAACAAAAGATACAGTTGGGACTACTTTGTCTTATGTATATTTACTACGCCTAACATTCTCAGGCACAGGAAATTGAGCTGACTTAAGCTTCTCCCTGTGTCAGAGAAAGTACTCACCCTTCTCCTTGACAAAGGAAATGGAGTTGAGTTAAGCTCCTCCTTTGGTCAAAGAAAGACAGACTTGGGGAAAAATACATAAGACAAAGTTCCTACATTATCTTATGTTTTAAAGAAGACTAGATAAAAAAAAAAAAAAAGAAAAGACTAACAGATTCTGAAAGAGGAAACGATAGGAGAAAGTTCTGCGAGACAGTGCCGCTTTAACCCCTTATGGAGGGTGGGTTTTCTATGCCGTCCTAAAGGAGCTGGGCCGTAATGTCCTCGCCACTTACCTGATCTGCGTTACTTATGGTCTGGGGGACTGCCTGACAGCCCAGACAGACCCCCCTCAGCAAATAAGGCCCCCACGGGCCATGTGATCACCCTTACAGGTCACATGGCTGCAATAGGAGTCTGTGGTTCTGCTTAATTGTTTGTGTTACAGATCCCTCTGTCTTAGAACTATAGTGCTTTCCCGGTGGATTTGTGTAATTGCCTGTCCGTACTTCCCCCGTTCGTTTGTTTGTTAATCTACCGAACAAACTGCCGAACAGCCGGCCACCCAGAAGAGGAGTGTGCTGCTGGTTAACCTATTGGCCCCAATTCGAACGTTGTGGTTAACCGCAGACACCTCCTAATGGAAACCGTATGCTGGGTGGTCGCCGTTCGTATGCCGATCACGAGGCGGCGGCCATCTTAAATGCACAAATACACAGCGGTGTTCGTCGACAAACTTATGGAACTCAAAACGGACACTTTTTTTCTCCTGAAAACCGCCGACCTCCATTCCTTGTCATCCGGCATACGAACACCGGTCCGTTCGGGACTTTTATTTCATGAATGGACTTAACCCAGATAGCCATCCCATGGAGCCCTTCGTATACCGAAAGAACAGTGTGAAAGACTTTGGCTCCATGGCGATTGAACTGTGTGTATTGGATCTGAGCGCCATTCGGTAAAAATGTGTGCTCAGATCTAGGCTATCTGGGGATACGTTATGTGTGGAATGCATTCGGTAGTTTTGAAGTTATGGAATTTTATGTATTTTTACTGTATTATTTATGTCTGAGCCACTGTGATTGGCTAATGTATCATACTTGTCAGTCTTCCATCTGGTCCCCTAGGGGAGTGTCCACCAGGTGGGAGACCTGCATAAATCCCGGGTAGGTAGTACTCATTAAAGCAGATTCCAGGTTTACCCTCAAGACGGAGCTTGGTCTCGTGTTTGGGTGGATTGCTACTATAGTGTATTCTTTTGCCTGTTCCAGGATAGGAGTTCGGATAATTCTCTGTTTGGGAGTTTAGAGCATTCCCTTATATTCCGTTCGAGAGTTTGGCGGTCTACAGCAATGGTGCCTGTGTCTCTAAAGGGGGAAGATCTACTGAACGGCGGTTTCACTCATTTATGCCGGGAGTGTCAACGGTTTGCTTTACTAATTTTATTCTTTATTTCGTTTTATTATTTTCAGCAGCAGGGATGTTGCCTGACAGCCCAGACATGTGTGTATGAATATATGAACCTTGAAAAAAAATAGCACTGGAGGGACTTGAAAATATAATAAAAATAAAACTTTTTACTTTTATTCAATGGATGATTGCCAAAAGAAAGACGTTTCAGTTCACAAGCAAACTTTTTTCAGGATAAAAGAACAGTGGATACAGTGGTTAAATGGCTAAATCTTCATGATGAAAACGAAAACAGAGTGCTCGTGCCCCTGTTACTGATTGCTGTGCTTGCACCTGTCCACAAAAAAAATGCGGGATAAAAATTAGATTTGCCTTTCAGCAGGGAAGTAAAGCGATCCTGTTTCAGTGTATGCGTTCTAGCCAGTTACCTCGGAAACCGCTGGAACGCAACTTCTGGGCTTAGGAGCGAGAGACTAGGAGTGTTTCGTTCGGCACTCGTCTGGTTCTTATAGTAAGTGTGTGTATATAGATTCATTCCAAGTCTATTTGGATAACGATATATTAATCGCAAAATACAGTTCGAATGAAATGACACATCTTTCAGATATGTTGATAATTTAATACTGTATGTATGCTATAAATAAGGACACTGAAATTGTTGATTTGTATATACTTTTCACAGTATAGAAAGTGGCTAACTTGTGCAAGATACTTACAATAACATTTTTAACTATTTTAATGTCCCCATAGGAGCCTTCAGTAACAAGCTATTTGTTAAATCTTGCCTAAAGGGAAACTTGTTTTGTGGCGATTACTTATATATTAGCAAATAAGTGATCGGCTCAGGCAGTAAGTGTAGTGGTGTTATGGAGTTTGTGGAACCAACAATGACAAAAAGAATAAGGTGAGGCCTAATAGAAAGCAGTTGTTGTTGGGGGATGCTCTCAAACGAGGTGTGGAGTTAAGAAAATAGTGGCTTTGTGGAGGTACTGCTTGCAGAGACAGGAGACGTATTTGTAATATTGTTAAGCGAGCAAAGCAGGAAAGGGAATTGGATGTACTTATCCATCTAGGGACAAATGACTTGGCTTGCAATGAGGTTTCAGATGTAAATTAATTTTTATTTATTTATTTTTTGGCCATTGATATACGGCATTTTACTTCCACACTGAAATTTTCAGAAGTTTTGCCTGTGCATAATGACAGGCGGATGAGGATTAGAGACTTTAACTTGTTGCCGGTGAATTGTGTCGGGAGCAAGGATTTGACTTTATTTCTCATAGTGTCTCTATTTTGAATGGAAATGAGCTGTATAAAAAAGATTGTATGCATCTTAAAAGGAAACCAATATATTCTCAGTGAGCAGTTCTGAGGTTTTGCTAGGATGTATTTAAACTAGGAGGGGGGCAAAAGGGTGATATAACATCAACCCAATTGCCCCCCAAAACAAGGACAGAAGGTGACTGTAGCAAGTGTGTTTTAAAAAAAAAAAAAAATCTTAGTCATGTCTACAAATGCTCGCTGTTTAGGGAATAATTGCAACTGATGTACATTTAGTCGCTGTTACTTAGACATGGTAGAATGAGAAAAATGACTGGGACATAGCAATACTCTATATGTAAAAAGACAGAGAAGGCAAGAAAGGGGAGGGGTGGCCCTGGATGTGAAGGATAGCCTAATAAAAGTTAATGAGGCGAACATAGTCTGTTTGAGTTACATTAGGATTTGGTAATCATACCGTGTGATGAAACTACCCTATGTATTCGGGAATTTGACTTTTTTTTTGGTTTGGTAGTTGAAACTACCGCACACAGACCATCCCCCTGGCTCATGAACGTCACAGTGAATTAAGTGCTCTCCCGGTGTGGTCGCCGTTCGTATAGTCTAACACCACAAGCAAGAGAAAAGGGCAGCCATCTTGTTCACACGAAAGGAGGCAGCGAGGCGCTGTTCGGTAGTTTTGTTCACACAAATTAAAGGGAACAGATGAGCCATGGTGTACTGTTCGTGCATTTGTTTGGTTTCAAGACCTTCCGACATAGACCGACCGCACAACCTAAAGTCATTGAACTATTTCTGGGCAGGAGCCTTGTGTGGTCGGTCAAATTAAGACATCCATAAAATTCCAAAACCCCTGAACTGATCTGGGTGATTTTTGGATATGTTTGTCACACAGATCAAGGCTATTAGGGGATATAACTTATGGGGATTTTATGTGTTTTAGGGTACTTTTTACATTTTATGAAAAATGTGTTTGGTTTAGTTTTTTGCCTGGAGATAATTGAGTTATTACAGTATCTGACCCGATTATCTCCCAGGCAGAGAGGAGGGATTGTGTGATATGTAGGGGAATGTCATACTTTGTAACCATGTTATTATTGGTTGTTAACTTTGTGTTGGAGTCCCCAACAAGGTCCATGTGGGAGTGCCCCTTGCATAAAAGCCAGTGTGGCACCATTAACTTCTTTCCTGTTGTACCCTTCATCTAGTCTAGGCTAATGTTTGGGCAACTGTCTACTTGCTGGGGAGAAACTACTTGGATGCTGCATTCGTCTGGAACCGTTCAAATCTACACCTTAACTGCAAGCTATAATCACTCAGGCTTCAGCAGTTTGGGAGAAAATAGGCGAACAGGGATCTATAAATTCCAGCGTTTGTAACATACAATAACTCCGGTAGGTGTGATTTGTAGGCCCCCCAGAACAAATAGAAGAGTTGGATAATCTACTAGTTGAGGAAATGGCTAAAATGACACTGATTGGGAAAGTTATCATCATGGGTGACTTTAATCTTCCTGATGTGAACTGGAAAACTAAAATAGCTGCTTGTGCCAGGAGCGCACACATTCTAAACTCCCTACTGGGATTATCTCTCAAAACAAGTTGTTGAGGAGGCCATACTACATTTAGTGTTACCGAATGAAGAATTGGTATCGGATATTACTGGATGTGAAAGTTTAGGCTGCAGTGATCACCAGTCAGTGTGGTTTAATATAAGAACAGTGACTGAGCCACACAAACAAAAGTTTAATATTTAAGAAAAACAGACTTTTCTAAAGTTAGAATATGTGTAAAAGAGTCATTATCAGACCGGAGCAATTTAAATGGAGTCTAAGAGAAATGTGATTATTTAAAAGTTGCACTACTGAAGGAAAGAGAAAATTGCATTAGGCTTGTCAGTAAGGGCAAAATATTAAATAAAACGTGGTACTCTGCAGAAATGGCCAAAATTGTAAAAAAAAAAAAAGCAAAAAGTTAGCATTTAGTAATTATAAAAAAAAAACAGTGAGGGAGACAGAATGATCTGTAAGATTAGGCATGAAGAAGCTAAGCAAGTTATAAGAACCTCCAAAGCACACACAGAAAAGAAAATGGCACAATCAGTAATAAAGGGTATAAAAAATTTTTTAGATACATAAATGAGAAGAGGAAAGTAAAACTTGGATTAAAAACAAAGGAAGGGAGGTATGTAGAAGAGGATAAAGGTCTAGCTGACTGCCTCAAAGAATATTTTTGTACAGTATTTACATATGAAAATTAAGGAAAGGGTTAGGTAGAAGGACAAATGAGTACCGTATTTTTCGCTCCATAAGACGCACTTTTTTTCCCCTCAAAAGTGAGGGGAAATGTCTGTGCGTCTTATGGAGCGAATATGAAGCTTTACTTACCTGTCTTGGAGCGTTGGCCGGCAGCAAAGGCGCACCGCGGTAGTGGAACTTGAATTTCATGTTCCGGTTTCCGGCGGGACTGAAAGGAAGTGTGCACAAGCTGAGTGCGCACTTCCTTTCAGTCCTGCCGGAAACCGGAACATGAAATTCAAGTTCCACTACCGCGGTGCGCCCTGTGCTGCCGGCCAACGCTGCAAGACAGGTAAGTAATTATGGGACAAGGGGAGGGGGACAGTATGGGAGATAAGTCTATGGGGGGGGGGGGGAGATGAAGTCTATTGGGTGGGGGGGAGATGAAGTCTATTGGGTGGGGGGGAGATGAAGTCTATTGGGTGGGGGGGAGATGAAGTCTATTGGGTGGGGGGGAGATGAAGTCTATTGGGTGGGGGGGAGATGAAGTCTATTGGGTGGGGGGGAGATGAAGTCTATTGGGGGGGGGGGAGATGAAGTCTATTGGGGGGGGGGAGATGAAGTCTATTGGGGGGGGGGGAGATGAAGTCTATTGGGGGGGGGGGGAGATGAAGTCTATTGGGGGGGGGGGGAGATGAAGTCTATTGGGGGGGGGGGAGATGAAGTCTATTGGGGGGGGGGGAGATGAAGTCTATTGGGGGGGGGGGAGATGAAGTCTATTGGGGGGGGGGGAGATGAAGTCTATTGGGGGGGGGGGAGATGAAGTCTATGGGGGGGGGGGGAGATGAAGTCTATTGGGGGGGGGGGAGATGAAGTCTATTGGGGGGGGGGAGATGAAGTCTATTGGGGGGGGGGAGATGAAGTCTATGGGGAGGGGGGGGGGGAGATGAAGTCTATGGGGAGGGGGGGGGGAAGGAGATGAAGTCTATGGGGAGGGGGGGGGGGAGGAGATGAAGTCTATGGGGAGGGGGGGGGGGAAGGAGATGAAGTCTATGGGGAGGGGGGGGGGGAAGGAGATGAAGTCTATGGGGAGGGGGGGGGGGAAGGAGATGAAGTCTATGGGGAGGGGGGGGGGGAGATGAAGTCTATGGGGAGGGGGGGGGGGAAGGAGATGAAGTCTATGGGGAGGGGGGGGGGGAAGGAGATGAAGTCTATGGGGAGGGGGGGGGAAGGAGATGAAGTCTATGGGGAGGGGGGGGGGGAGGAGATGAAGTCTATGGGGAGGGGGGGGGGGAAGGAGATGAAGTCTATGGGGAGGGGGGGGGGAAGGAGATGAAGTCTATGGGGAGGGGGGGGGGAAGGAGATGAAGTCTATGGGGAGGGGGGGGGGAAGGAGATGAAGTCTATGGGGAGGGGGGGGGGAAGGAGATGAAGTCTATGGGGAGGGGGGGGGGAAGGAGATGAAGTCTATGGGGAGGGGGGGGGGGAAGGAGATGAAGTCTATGGGGAGGGGGGGGGGAAGGAGATGAAGTCTATGGGGAGGGGGGGGGGAAGGAGATGAAGTCTATGGGGAGGGGGGGGGGAAGGAGATGAAGTCTATGGGGAGGGGGGGGGGAAGGAGATGAAGTCTATGGGGAGGGGGGGGGAAGGAGATGAAGTCTATGGGGAGGGGGGGGGAAGGAGATGAAGTCTATGGGGAGGGGGGGGGGAAGGAGATGAAGTCTATGGGGAGGGGGGGGGGGGAAGGAGATGAAGTCTATGGGGAGGGGGGGGAAGGAGATGAAGTCTATGGGGAGGGGGGGGGGGGGAAGGAGATGAAGTCTATGGGGAGGGGGGGGGGGGGAAGGAGATGAAGTCTATGGGGAGGGGGGGGGGGGGAAGGAGATGAAGTCTATGGGGAGGGGGGGGGGGGGGAAGGAGATGAAGTCTATGGGGAGGGGGGGGGGGGGGAAGGAGATGAAGTCTATGGGGAGGGGGGGGGGGGGGAAGGAGATGAAGTCTATGGGGAGGGGGGGGGGGAAGGAGATGAAGTCTATGGGGAGGGGGGGGGGGGAAGGAGATGAAGTCTATGGGGAGGGGGGGGGGGGGAAGGAGATGAAGTCTATGGGGAGGGGGGGGGGGGGGAAGGAGATGAAGTCTATGGGGAGGGGGGGGGGGGGGGAAGGAGATGAAGTCTATGGGAGGGGGGGGGGGGGGGAAGGAGATGAAGTCTATGGGGAGGGGGGGGGGGGGAGGAGATGAAGTCTATGGGGAGGGGGGGGGGGGGAAGGAGATGAAGTCTATGGGAGAGAGAAGAGGAGAGGGAGGGGGGGACACTATGGGACAGGGGAGAAAAAAAATATTCTGTACAAACTGTCCCATAGTAAGAAACACTATGGGACAGTTTGTTCAGAATATTTTTTTTCTGGGTTTCTTCCTCTAAAAACTAGGTGCGTCTTATGGTGAGGTGCGTCTTATGGAGCGAAAAATACGGTAATTTGTTACATGTGAGTTAACGGAGAAATAGGTTCTATTTCAACTGTCAAAAGTAAAGACAAGTCAATGGGACCTGATTTAATACACCCAAAGTTATTAAGAGCTTAGTGGTGTATTGGCGAAACCATTAACAGATTTATTTTACCAGTCATTAACGGGCGTAGTCCTAGATGATTGCAAACTCGCCAGTGCTGTGTCTATTCACAAGAAAGTTAGTAGGGAGGAGTCTGGCAACTATAGGTCAGTAAGCTTTACTTCAGTAGTGGGGAAAGTAATGGAAACCCTGTTAAAGGATAGGATTGTTGAACTTCTAAAATCACATGGATTTCAAGATCAGAGACAACATGGGTTTACGTCAGGGAGATCATGCCAAACTAATCTTATTGATTTTTTTTTTTTTGATTGGGTAACTAAAATAATAGATCAGGGTGGTGCAGTAGATATTGCTTACCTTGATTTCAGTAAGGCTTTTGACACTGTTCCACATAGAAGGCTTATCAATAAACTGCAATCTTTAAGTTTGGATTCTAATATTGTTGAATGGGTTAGGCAGTGGCTAAGAGGGTTGTAGTCAATGGCGTATATTCGAAGCAAAGTCTAGTTACTAGTGGGATACCTCAGGGATCTGTATTTGGACCCATTCTCTTTAATATTTTTATTAGTGATATTGCAGAAGGTCTTGATGGTAAGGTATGGTTTTTTTTGCTGATGATACGAAGATATGTAACAGGGTTGATGTTCCAGGAAGGATAAGCCAAATGGCAAACTAGAAAAATTGTCAGTTGTGACAACTGACATTTAATGTGGATAAGTGCAAGATAATGCATCTTGGATGTAAAAACCCAAGGGCAGAGTACAGAATATTTGATAGTCCTAACCTCAACATCCTGAGGAAAGGGATTTAGGGGTGATTATTTCTGATGACTTAAAGGTAGGCAGACAATGTAATAGGTTTTGTTTTGATCACAACTTGTATAACTGACTCCGTTCTTAAGGGGTTAAGGGATTAATACGCTTTGCACTTCTCCTTGCATGTACAGTTGTACTCAAAAGTGTACATACCCTGGCAGAAATTGTGAAATTTTGGCATTGAATTTGAAAATATGACTGGCCATGCAAAAAAAGTATTTTATTGAAGGATTATCATATGAAGTAATTTATTATCACATAATTGTTTGGCTCCTTTTAATTCATGATGACAGAAATCACCTAAATGGTCATGATCAAAAGTTTGCATACCCTTGCATGTATGGCCTTGTTACACACTCACAAAAAAATTAAAATTGCAATTAAAGGTTAATTTTGCACAGCTGTGGCTGTGTATAAACAGTCACTGAGTTTGTTAGCTCTCACGTGGATTCACTGAGAAAGCTAGATACTGAGCCATGGAGAGCAGAAAATAACTGTCAAAAGACCGTTGTAACAAGGTGATGAAATAGGATATAAAAGATATCCAAAGCCTTGAAAATGCCAGTCGGTACTGTTCAATCATTTATTAAGAAGTGTAAAATTTGGGGCTCTTTTGATACCATCCAAAGAATAATAAAGTGCGCCATACCTTTAAAACACTTAATATGTGTAAAACCTAAAATTCCATTACATATAGTATACCAATATTTTAAAGTGCATATGCAATATCCAACATGTGAAAATATGAATCCAAAGGAGGAGATACACACTTACAGATAATAACTGTAGGACGCTGCACTGGCGCTGATTACCCCTCAGGGTGATATACAAAGCAAGCACAAGAAAGAAACAGGGTAGTATGTAGCAATATGAGACACCCATATCCTACTTAGTAAAATAGAGATAAAACATAACAATTAGTGCATTATATATCTATTGCATACTACCCTATGTTTCTTTCTTGTGCTTGCTTTGTATATCACCCTGAGGGGTAATCAGCACCAGTGCTGTGTCCTACAGTTATTATCTGTAAGTGTGTATCTCCTCCTTTGGATTCATATTTTCACATGTTGGATATTGCATATGCACTTTAAAATATTGGTATACTATATGTAATGGAATTTTAGGTTTTACGTATTAAGTGTTTTAAAGGTATAGCGCACTTTATTATTCTTTGGATTGTATATGTAGTGATGTTTGGAGCTATTTTTCACTTTAAGGTGCAGCTTTTGGGTTTATAAATACTGCTTCACTTACTATAGATAAATATTTTTGATCACTATAATCACATAGCGCCTTCCTTTTGTTTGTAATATTTTTTATATTGTACTCTCTTGATACCAAGCCAAGGTCAGGTAGACCAAGAAAGATTTCAGCCACAACTGCCAGAAGAATAGTTTGGGATACAACGAAAAACCCACAGGTAACTTCAGGAGAAATACAGGCTGCTCTGGAAAAAGACAGGTGGTTGTTTCAAGGAGCACAATACAACTATACTTGAACAAATATTTCGCTGCATGGTCAATTTGCCAGAAAAGACTTTACTGCGCCAATGCCACAAAAAAGCCTGGTTACAATATGCCCGGCACCACCTTGACACGCATGGAGAGCAGAAAACTGGCGCAAGAGCATACTGAGAACAGGCAGCAGCTAAAATAGCCTGCCCTTCGGTGGGTCCCCGCTCAGTTCTCAAGCTGGTTTTAGCTCATCTTGTGCCATTACAGAGAGAACATCTCTGAAACATATCAGACTGGTCCCACCCATACGGGCGTCACAGCTTCTGGCACATCGTACTTTGGAGGGACGAGACCAAAATAGAGCTTTATGGTCACAACCATAAGTGCTATGTTTGTAGAGGGGTCAACAAGGCCTATAGTGAAAATAATACCATCCCCACTGTGAAGCATGGTGGTAGCTCACTGATTTATTTTTTTTTGGGGGGGGGGGGGAGGGTGAGCTCTAAAGGCACTGGGAATCTTGTGAAATTGATGGCAAGATGTATGCAGCATGTTATCAGAAAGTACTGGCAGACAATGTGCGTTTTTATGCACGAAGGCTACGCATGGGACACTCGTGGACTTCTCAACATGACAATGAACCTAAGCACAAGGCCAAGTTGACCCTCCAGTGGTTATAGCAGAAAAAGGTGAAGGTTCTGATGTGGCCATCAGTCTTCTGACCTTAATATCATCAAGCCACCCTGGGGGGATTTCAACGTGCGGTTCAGGCAAGACGACCAAAGACTTTGCATGACTTTGAGGAATTTTGCCAAGACGAATGGGCAGCTATACCACCTGCAAGAATTAGGAGCCTCATAGACAACTATTTCAAAATACTGCACACTGTCATTGGTGCTAAAGAGGGCAATACACAGCATTAAGAAATAAGGGTATACAGACTTTTGAACAGAGGTCATATCATTTTTTACTCGACTAGACTTCCGTTTCACTTCACTTGACAACCTATTCTAGCCTAGTTTAATGTAAGCCTCACTCTCTAGCTAACAGCACACCATAAATCCCAGTACCCCCCACTACACCACTCTTGGCAACTCCTACTATACAGGGACTTGGCACCTCCTCAAGAACCCCCAACGACACACTATTTTATATTCAGGTACAGCCTAGACTAATGAAACCCAACACACTCAACTTTGAATATACGTCATCCCCCAATCCCGAAGGTCCAGGAATACCTGCAGCACTGGGACACTACAACTAGGCTTATCTATGGCATTGGCCATGTGAGCCACAGATAGTGGTGCTGTTACCCCCACATAGATGAGTGGACCACACTCTCCTTTTCTTTATCCATACCTCTCGTTATAACCGATCAGTCCATTATAATAAAAATGTGCGAATTGTCACTCAATGATGCCATGTATTACCTAAGATATGCTCTTATGTAACATGTTAATGCTTTTGTGACCATACACTTATGACTATTACTTATTCGTACTAAAAAGAAAGATTTGTAAAAAAAGAAAACGGTACATATATTTCCAATTCTCCAAGGGTATGCAAACTTTTTTTTATTTTTTGTCGTGCAGGTAAGTACATAGCTTTGTCAAAGCGCCACAACAGCGTGTCGATATATAAATGCATACAGGCTAGCTAGTGGCATGAGTTTTTGCACATTTTTCATATATAAACAAGTGAAATATAGCTGATGGGTGTCTGCAGTGAAGACTAGTAAGTATGTGGAGTATGCTCATGGTGCAGAAGAATATTATTATTTAAGTTAGGCTCGGTACAGGCTAAGAGTGTAGCAACATGTGTGGCTCTCCTGTAGTGAAAGCAAGATTATAACACATTAAACATGATGGCCCGCTGAATTATAAGCGAGGTGCGCGTGCATAACTGATGTGTTCTGGTGGAGACTGTTTAGGTGAGCCTGTATAATGTTGCTAGTGAGGTTAGCCCCTGAAATGCCTCAATGTAGTATAAGGTGTACACAGCAGTACGTAGGCGACTAAAGAGTCAAAGATAATAATCAAAGGTTATAAAATAAAATTGCTGCATGAGTGTAAAAGGGCCTAGTATAGCACCCTGGTGCCAGTTGTGACATAGAGAACTGTGGCCCTAAGGGATGTGGGTGATGTGTTTGGAATGGCATGTCCTTGTCAGCCAATGCCTCTGCTCGGTATTGTGGGTGAGCCTCTGGGTTTTGCTGTATGAGGGAGGTACGCCATTGTATCGGTGTGGCTTCTCCAGGCTTGAGAGCGGGTTTGCTTCTGGGATCCATGGTCCAGGGCTCTGAGAGATAACAAGTCCCTCCCCGCCAGGAGACCGTGGAGGCTTCGGGTGGTCCATCGCTGAGTTTCCGCCGTCACGGTCTTTTCTGTGTAGTTGTGGTTGGACAGCCTTCCGACTCACTGTGTCTGAGGCAGGTTTCTCAAATGCTTTCAAGGATGCTTTGCCCATAGGGGGCTCAGGTTTGCTCTTGCTACTCCACATGTTCACTTGTAGCTGGGACTGTGAATGTAGCGTTCGGGCTTCTATCTTTTGCCAGAAACACTCAAAAAAAACCTCTCAAACACCTGATCCAGGCATTGCAGCATGTCGTCCACCAAGCTCGCTAGGGTAGTCTCCGGCCTGTGCAGTTCGCACCCCTGTTCATGGAGCTCGTCCACCATCTTGAACGTTTCAGCCGGATACACCATGTGGTAGGTGTCTGTCGAGTGCGGTGTTGAGTATAAGGGACTCGCCATGGGGGACCGGGATAACCCCTGCCGGTCCATAGGAGGGAAGGGGGGGGGGGCGACTCATCACCAGTCAATGCAGTAAGAGAGCGGCCGTCTCTCCTACGCTCGGTCGCTGGTAGGGTGCAAAGCCTCAAGTCAGGGTTTTCGGTGGCGGAGAGGCTCGTGAGAGGTGTCTCCTGCACCACCGGCATTTCAGGAACAGGCATAGTCTAACTCTGCGTCCAGGTAAGTGTTTGGTTTAAAAATATCATCGATTGTGAGATGCTAAATGCGGGAGCCCATGCAACACATGTCTAAACCGCTCAGCAGCCAGGTCCCCCCTCCCCCTCCCCCCCCCCCCCCCTGTTTTTGCAAACATTTGAGCATAACTGTGTAGTATTTACATTTGAGCATAACTGTGTAGTATTTACTTGCATGAGCCTAATATAGGAAACACCAGACTCCTTAGTTTAGTCTATTAAATATTGTTAAAGTGTGTGGCGGAAAAATAAATATGTATGTATATGTATGTATGTATGTATGTATGTATGTATGTTTGTTTTTTTGTTTGGGGCAACATCGATATTGATAATACAAGAATGTGTTGTGGCATAATCTTTTACAGGAAAAAGGCGGTTGAGATGTGCCGGTACCGACTATGTAGTAGGCATGGAAATAAGAGGGCAAAAAGGAAAAATACAATGCCGATGTATATTTATTTAGACAATGAACATAATACAGTGTATATTACATTATGAGGGCATTTTTTTTACAAAAGCCTGACGCATTTCCTGTACAGGTTGTGGTATATACAATGAATAAGCTGATGATTTCCATCGACCCAGTGATTTATTGACCTGCACTTGTATGTCTTGGCTGGATGCTGTAGAAGCCGCTCCTATCCTAAAAGAATGTCCAGAATATTAACTAGGTTTCAAACCTAGTCTCATTAGTAATAACCGTACGTATAACATACATTTTCAGGTCCTCAGGATAGACTTGTGTAATGACCGTAAAGGTTGTAATGGTAGTGTAGGTAGTGATAGAATGAATCCAAAACTTTAACAAAACACCATTTATTGTGAGTGGGGTAATATGGAATATTAACTCGTTGGCTAGTTTTAGAGATGGGTAGAGATAATATGTAATGATGTTTGACCAGATTGGATCTTTTAAGACAATTCTGGGAGTTGTTTCTGTTGTTAGTGAATTCCCGTGACCAGTGAACCCCATTAAAAACCGGGTAAACAGCTGTTTTGATGACTACGTTAGTGTTAGGGTCAAAAGGGGCTGAGTCCAGTAAGTCGTACATGTCTTGGAATAATTGTTTATGGATTGGTAACATTTGTTACTGCTGGCTTTTTGTGTACCTTAAAGTATAGTCTTGATCGTTTAAGATGATAGGAAGCTGAAATTGTTTGGAAAAGTAGAGAAGATGTGATGTTGTATGCTGGTCAGGTATAACTTGATAGTATTGTGAGAGTCTTAATTTAAGGTGGCAAAAAGTAGCAAATCCTACCAGTGATATTAAATCAGACATGTTGACAATGTTATTTTCAGATCTGAACCTCATGTATAATGAGAAGGCCTTATAATAGGAGCGACAAAGATTAAATGATAGAGCCATTTTTGACAATGCTTGGCTATGGGTCAACAACTCATCTAATCCATTATTAGTTTTTGGAACGATGGGGCGGCTTTGGCTAGTCGTGAGGCAATAGGAATGCCTGGAATTAAAAAAGGGATAGACAGTTTCTTACTCAGTCTTGGATACCTTCAGTACAACAGATATTCAACAATATCCTGGGAGGCAATCAAAAGAGAGACTAGGTTAATGTCTTAGCCTTCCAGGATATCTTTTTTGAAATTCGATGGCACCATGTGAGCTGAGTAGGGTCTTGTGGTTCAGTAGCGGGGAGGGCCCATTGATGGTATAGCAAGACTGTGTTTCTAGTCTTTCATTAATCTTTCCCATAGAGGACAAGAGTGATGATATCATTGCATGGATATCATAGTTGTTTGAGCTACTCATGCCCTCACTAGCATCAGATTTATCAGTTAGTATGCATGAGTCGTAACAACACCTCTTTCCTAGATGTTACTGGGAAAGGAATGTTACCCCTGCGTAGTTCTGCCGTTATACATGGAATGTTCCATGACCTGAGGGAATCAGGGCTATATATATCACCTCTATGTGCAGGTGTAGTGGACCTGGCTGGAGTGCTGTGAAGTGACATGTCATCACCTTCTTCTGGATTCTGAGACATACTGAAAATATAGCAATAATTTGCTTGTATCAAACTGTTTTACTGGCTGGCTAGCTAGTGCCAAGTGGTGAAGCAATTCACGCAGTTGGTGACAGATGAGGCCCTGCTAGTTGCCAAGCAGCTTGAGAGGCTCTGTCGATGCGTTGGCACGAGGGGATTTCGTGGCCACCGAACATTTTAAACTTTTAAAGCATAAGACCGATTGGGCATGACAAGTATGCAACCATGCGAGGCAGCTAACTATGCTTTGGACCTAGGGACATGGGTGGATGGGTGTTGGCCTTTAGAACCATCAAATGACCCACCTGTTGCCAGAATGATAAACCGTAACCTGATGTCCACTGACAGACAGAAACCCATCTATAATACTGTAACAAGAGGACCTAAAATTCATTGACAATATACATATAAATAACATATGACCATACACTTATAAATAACATGACACTTTTAATTTGACATGAGCCTGGATAACCACTTTTAACCTGCTTGAATGCAGAGCATAGAAAGGGCATACAAGGAGACATACTGTAGTAATAGGTATTGAGCACTAGAGGGCCACAAGCCAAGGATCTATTTTATATTGTTCGTTCGAAATACGAATGTGATTTGTATTATACAGTCAGAACTTAATTGGCGTTCAAACGTTTTAGTTTGTACTAAATCAGAGCTTGTGACCCTCGCGGGGCATTGTTTTTTAAAATGAACGAATGCCTCGCCGAGACCCCTTAAAGCGGCACTGTCATGCCGAATCCCGTTTTTTTTTTAACCCCCCTCCCGCCTCCACTACATCCAATCGACCCCCTAGTCACCCCCAAATGCCCCTAAGCCCCCCACATTACCTCTTTTTTTAATTCTTTATCTTCTGCCCCGATCTATATTCAGGGCGCCGCCATCTTTGTGTGGGTAGGTGAAGTCCCTGTGGGACACGTCATCTACCCACACTACACAGACTGTGAGATTCCCGCACATGCCCAGTGAAACACCTGGACATGCGAACGGGAATTTCACCTATTCATTCATTCATCAGACAGACGAATGAATGAATAGAAAAAATCAGATGAACAAACTAACACTGTGTATCAGTGTTGGTTTGTTCGTTCAGTTTATTACAAGGAGGGAGCTACCGGCGTGCAGCTCCCTCCTTGTAATATGTAACTATAGAAGCGGCAGGGAGCAGTGCTCCTCGCCACTTCCTAAGCCCCCCATGTCCCCCCTCACTCTATGGGGGTCAATATGACCCCCATAATAGGACATGGGAGATTAAAATCTCCCCAATACCCCTACTCGCTATACCGCGAGTAGGGGCATGTCCACTAAACAGTGAGCAGCCTGTGGCTGCTCACTGTAAAAAAAAAAAAAAAATGGTAATAAGGGGGGGACCTACTGTCCCCCCCCCCCCCCGGCCCCCACCCCTGCGCGGTGGGTGGGGGCCCTAATAAAACAATAAGGGGGGGGGACCTTCTGTCCTCCCCCTGGCCCCCACCCCTGCGCGGTGGGTGGGGGCCCTAATAAAACAATAAGGGGGGGGACCTATTGTCCTCCCCCCCGGCCCCCACCCCTGCGCGGTGGGTGGGGGCCCTAATAAAACAATAAGGGGGGGGGACCTACTGTCCTCCACCCCTGGCCCCCACCCCTGCGCGGTGGGTGGGGGCCCTAATAAAACAATAAGGGGGACCTACTGTCCTCCCCCCCTGGCCCCCACCCCTGCGCGGTGGGTGGGGGCCCTAATAAAACAATAAGGGGGGGGGACCTACTGTCCTCCCCCCTGGCCCCCACCCTCAGCATCAGGTGAGATGTAGTCTGCAACATCTGGAGTGTTGAAAGTTAACTACTTCTCAGATTCTGTGTAGACCTTAAGTTATCACTTGTGGAATAAAAATGCATGTGTAACTTGTACCCTGAGAGAAATCAGAAACCACAACTCTGTAAGTTAAATATCTTCAGACAGCCGATAAATTGTCAAATTGTTTGCAAACACTTTACCCACTTACATTGGGAGGGTGCCAGGCCACTCCTGGCACCGTAACCTACCTTGGGCTCTAGTTATTAGATTGCTTGAAGTGTTCCTCTACTTTCCATCAATCAACAGCCAAAGGATGGGGGAATAAGTGGTCAGTGTTGCATCCCCCTCTCCATGTTTTAGCCCATTGTCTGCTACCTGTGGGTGATGATTTGGGGAGTGAGTCGATTTTACAGGTACCATTTATGACTGTTTGCCTCTGGACTGCGGTATGGGGAAAGCTAGACATGTGTAATTCGTTGGACGAATTTCAGAAATTCGGACATTTGGATTCTTCGAATTTCTGAAAAGTGGCAAAACAGGATAGGGTTGGGGTTGGGGTAGGTTTAGGGTTTGGGGTAGAGGTAGGGGTAGGGTTAAGGTTAGTGGTTGGAGTAGGCTAGCCCAAACCCTACCCCTAAACCTACACTTACCCGAAGTCCCGAATTTCGGAATGCCGAACCAAATATTTTTCCAATGCACATCCCTAGGGAAAGCAATGATTCCAATCTACTTAATGAGTAAGTCTGTACAATTCACCTGGCCACTTAGTGACTACATTATTGCATTACAAAGTAAATAAAATCATTTTATTTATGATGTGGTATGTTTTTAATCTTTCGTTATTTAGTAATTCATTGATTTTGTATTAGGATGAATGTGGATGATAAAACATTTGACCAAATTTCCGTTATTTAGCACATTATATTCTCGTACCTGGGAGGGATCAGTCTGATATGGAAATGGTAGGAGTTCTTTCTCTAATGGCACAAGTGAGCAAAAAAAACGTTTGAGACCTGAGCTGGTACGACCTGAAGGGCAAATGATGGAGTTTTTGAGCGTTTGCCCATTCTCATTTTCTCTGGTTTTGCTTCAATGCGTTTTGTCATACCTGCCTACATTGGGGTTTTTAAAGCTGTGTCCCTTTAACAAAGGAGGCCAGCTGACCTCTTCCTGTGTTTTCCTTCTCAGAGTGAAACCAAACAATCCACCTGTTGTTTATTCACCTCTGTCCTCATTCCTTTCTAGTATACTGTTCATCAATGGCATTCTGATCCCACACAGAAACCAAGAAGGGGCTCTTCATTTCTAATTATCAAGAGAAAACTCCAGACACAGCCTGTGCTTTTATCAAATTAACTTCTCATTTTAAAGGCGAAATGTATTGCAGTGATTACACTTAATAAACCTCTCAGAATTTCTGAACTAATGAAATATACTGCTTCATGCTTTAGATTGTATTTAAACTGTTTATGCTGTGCTTGCAGATGGAAATCATTTTCTAGCCATTACATGTGTGTGTGTATGTTATTTTTATATATATATATATATATATATATATATATATATATATATACACACACACACAGTGTGTACATATGCTATATATATATAAAAATAAACATAGTAACCGCTATCATTCTCATCAGTCTGCAATTATCGTCCAGCGCACGCTATCCCATTTGTAACACCTAAAGTGCGCTTGCTTAGGTTTCATGGTATGAGTTATGTATTCTGCTCCTTGCTGGCACCGTGGAGGGAATCCGTTTGGCCACATGGAATTAATGTAAATTTAATGATGGTTCGACCCAGCTGGGAGGTTAAGACACAATACACACTCTGCAGGAGTCTGTCTGTCTCTGATCTGCAGCTGTTTGTTAATGACTATTGCAGGAGCAGGTGTATGCATATTCCTTGCTTATCGTTCCCGGCGTTTGCAAGCTTTCCAGATTCTCTCTACCTTTGTGTGGTTTCCTAATACACACACATTCATACATTTTTCTAGCGGTAACGTGTCCAGCATTTGCCTCACGTTTTTGTTGGACAGCATTTTCCCTAGTTCTATAAACACAAGGGTATTTATTATTGCACAATAGCCTTTTTTTGTAGCTTTTAAAAACTTGTATTTTCTATTCATGTCTATCTCACTAACTTTATATGGTCATATCATACATAACCACCATCCCGGCGGAGGGGATTAAGCTTCTATACTGCATTGTCTGCGTGGGATGTCTGTTTTTCCTGTTCCCATTGTATAAAACAAGATTAGAATCCAGCACTATTGTAGTGAAAGACTGGAGACATCTGTTTGACATGGACCTCAATATATTGATAGTAGAAAGATGATTTCAAAACAAAGAAAAGAAAGCTACAGAGATGTGTATAACTACTGTTTAGACTTGGCTAGATTTAATGCAAAATCTCCTAAAATGGAGCGAGTTAAAATTATGTGGCTCCTTATCTGGTCATTGGCTGGTCCCAAATCAGCCACTGTGCAATGAGAATGTGCATCAATATTAGCATAATGTGCATGCTTGTCAGCTGAAGTAAAACTCCAAACACCATTACCACTACAGTGAGCTGTAGTGATTATGGTGCCAGAAGTGATGAAGTAGCCCCCTGTGTAAATGGTCAAACAGTTTGCTACTAGTTTGACCACTAACCTGGGGTTTGCAGGATGCCGACTTCCTGCACTGAGCCTAGTACTATTATAATGTGAATATGCATTTTTTTTTTTTCCTGTCGTAAGTGGCAGTACTGTACAAGTGGGTTGTTTCCTCTTACATCTTTCCTCCAGTAGCTTTAATAGCTCGAATTGTACAAAAGATACATGCAGACAAGGCAAAGGTTTTAGCTATTCTCCCTTACTGGCCAAACCGGAGCTAGTTTTCCAAAATCAATCACTTGGCAGTCTCTCATTGGGTTCTTCCTTACTGGAACACCCAGACATCCCCATGGAATCTTTAAGCATGTTTCGATTGATGGCTTGGCTGCTGCAAGAGTAATTCTCAAAGAGCAGGGTAGTTCAGATGCGATCTGTGACACCCTCCTTTCCTCCACTTGTAATTCTACAACTAAGATTTACCTCAGAATCTGGTAAAAGTTTTTACAATGGTGCCTATCTAGGGACCTTCAAGGTTGGTCTTCCATTCCTTGTACCCTGGCTTTTCTTAAATCAGGCTTCAACTCAGGCCTTAGTGTATCATCACTTAAACTTCAAGTGTCGGCCCTCAGTCATTTTTTGTTAAAGGATTTGGCATCAAACAGACTTCTTCATAGATTCTTTAAGTCTGTTTATCTTAAACGTCCTCCTCGTCTTTCTGCCTTCCCCACATGGGATTTAGCTGTAGTGCTTAAGGCAATGTGCACGTCGCCCTTTGAACCTTTGCAAGAAGCTTCTTTGAAGATATTGACTTTAAAACAGCTTTGTTGGTAGCAATTACTTTGCCCAAAAGGGTTGAGGAACTACAAGATATGTCTTCCTCTCCAGAATTTATGATCTTTCACCAAGTTTTATTGCACCTCAGACCTACCTAAAGTGGTTTCTAGACAGCACTTCGACCAGCCTATTGTCCTGCTTTCATTTTGTCAAGATCACTCTACAGAAACAGAGAATTGGCACTGCCTAGATGTTAGAAGGGCCTTGGAAGTATTCCTCCAGCCCCTTACAGGATTTCAGACCATCTATTTATTAATTTTCAAGGTGCATTTAAAGGCAAGATAGCTTCCAAAGCTACGTTGGCCATAAATGCAATGGCTTACGGAGGCCATTATGTTGGCTTATGTTACCAGCAATGGCTCCCTTCCATTTCCGGTCAAAGCCCACTCCTCCTGAGCCATGTCAACTTCCTGGGCTGAGCAGGGTACAGAGGGTGGGGGAGTGGTGGAAAAGACTAGCCATCTGTTACACATATTGAAATATTTTTGAAATATTTGCCTATTAAATCCTATCAGCCATATTATAAATTACTACAGGTAACTGCACGTACAAATATTACAGTAATAAACTATCGGTAAAATGGTAACATTGTAATAGTAAATTTAATATGTAGTAAAAAGATGGAAGGAATCTAGTAAGGTATCTTATGAATCCCAGTCCATACCTTAAAACTGCAGCGTAAAGATTCTTAGTTGCAGGGATGGAAGTTAAATTAGTTGGGGCTGTTATGACATATAACATGTTTAAAAACCTGATTCCTTTTGCTGAACTACTAGTCCCTCTATCCCAATTTAGATCAGGGTAATTAAAATTTCCAATAATTAAAGGACCACTATAGGCACCCAGACCACTTCAGCTTAAAGGGACACTCCAGGCACACAGACCCCTTCTGCTCATTGGAGTGGTCTGGGTGCCAACTCCCACTACTCTTAACCCTGCAAGTGTAATTATTGCAGTTTTTCATAAACTGCAATAATTGCCTTGCAGGGTTAACTCTACCTCTAGTGGCTGTCTACTAGACAGCCACTAGAGGTCACTTCCTGGTCCATGGCACAGGAAACCTGTGCTAGAGCGGCGCTGGACGTCCTTACGCTGTGTGAGGACCTCCAGCGTCGCTCAAAACCCCATAGGAAAGCATTGAAATGATTTTCCAATGCTTTCCTATGGGGAGACGTAATGCGCGGCATTGCCGCGCATGCGCATTAGGTCTCCTCGGCCGGTGGCCGGGATCAGTCTCGCCCACCGGCCGACGCAATGGACAGGAGGAGCGTCGCGGAGGAGGAGACAGCAGCGAGGGACATCGCCGGTAAGTGACTGAAGGGGTTTTCACCCCTTCAGTAACCGGGGATTAGGGGGTGGGAGGGAGAGGGACCCTCCAGTGCCAGGAAAATGGATCGTCTTCATGGCACTGGAGTTTCCCTTTAACCCCTTAAGGACACATGACATGTGTGACATGTCATGATTCCCTTTTATTCCAGAAGTTTGGTCCTTAAGGGGTTAAAGAAGTGGTCTGGGTGCCTGGTCCAGCTAGGGTTAACCCTTTTTTCTTTTTTTTATATTTAGGTTAATCCAGCCACTAGTGTCTGTCTCATTGACAGCCGCTAGAGGTGCTTCCGCGCTTCTCACTGTGAACATTTTCACAGTGAGAAGACGCCAGCGTCCATAGGAAAGCATTGTAAATGCTTTCCTATGAGACTGGCTGAATGCGCACGCGGCTCTTGCCGCACATGTGCATTCAGCCGAGGAGGAGGAGAGCTTCCCGCTGGCGCTGGAGAAAGAGGTAAGTTTAACCCCTTCCACCCCCCTTAGCCTGGCGGGAGGGGGACCCTGAGGGTGGGGGCACCCTCAGGGCACTATATGTTTTCTATGTAACTATTATGTTTTCCTGGTCCTATAGTGGTCCTTTAATCATTTTACACAGAACAGCTGTTCTTCCTCATCAGTATTGACATTATGTGTTTTAACATATCCCAACCAATAATTGATTTCCCTTATTTTGCCCCAAGCAGATATCTAGCCATAAAGCTTCCACATTTTCCACGTCGCATTCAGCTTCCTTAAGATTTGGCTTTAACTTGTGGTGGACATACAAACATACCCCACCACATTTACGTTTTTTTTTTTTTTTTATACTTCCTAAATAATGTGTAACCATTCAAGTTAACACTTTAAAGCACACTTTGTTTATCCCCCTTCGGAGTACGTTTCTGTCTTATGCATACTTGTTATAGTTAGGTCATTAAGAGAACCTTTCCTCCTAGGCACCAGTCCTGGTATAGTACAAATATTAATTTCTCTGTAATGTTGAAGTGTCTCTCTGTCTGTTTACAGTAACCAGCTAAAGTCGGGTTGTTCCTGAGCTCCCTTTCAAACTCTTGGGGGGTGTTGCAAAATGGAGCAGGTTTGTAAATCTGAGTCAGGATAGATGGGCTTACCTGGAGTTCCTCAGAGAGATAGAGGTCGCCAATCCGGGCCTGCAGTCTGGTGGTGACTGGATATGTAGTCTCAGGAGCTATTGTGTCCCAAGTCGTTGATGAGTAGAACCTCAGCTGGCAGGATCTTCATAAACCTCACTATGGAATCCAGTACCTGAGCCAAGAAGGGCCGGGCAGTAGGGAGCGTGTGAATAATTCTTCTGGCCACCCTTACTTCTACAGTAGGACCAGTTTGTTCCAAATCAGTAATCCTGTGAGCCTGTACCAGCGTCTCGACCATTAATTTTGACCAGCTGCGACATGAGACACACAAGTATTGATGCTTCAATCTGCAGGACTGGGGCTGTGACTCTGAGGACTGATCTGATTCTGAGTTCAATCGGTTTAAATCCTTAATGATTGTTGCTTCTGTTAACTGTCAGATACTTCTTAACTCCATATTACTACTGCGGATTAATTGTATTGCCAACTGCAAAGGTTATAAGGAGTCTATACAGAAGCATAACCAAGCCCCGGTGCAAAAATTACCTACCCCCCCATTTGTCTCATCCTCCTCCCAGCCTTTAAATACATCTCATTCTACCCCGCTCTCAGTGTTCTCCAAATTCCCCCCAGCTCCCACATGTTTCCATTTCACCCTCAGTCCCTTCATGTGTCTCAATTCCCCACGCCCCTTCCATCTGTTAGTCTCCCCCGTACCTTCCAAGTGTCTCAATTGCCCCTCCTGTCCCTTCCATGTGTCTTGATTTCCCCCCCCTGTCAATTCCATGTGTCAATCCCCCCCAGTCCCTCCATGTGTCAATCCCCCTCCTGTCCCTTCCATGTGTCAATTCTCCCCCCCCCCTGCATGTGTCAGTGCCCCCCCCCCCCCAGTCTCTGCAGGTGTACATTCACCCCCATCCCCAACGTGTCAATTCACAACCCCGCTACTCCATGTGTTCATTCATTCACCTCCCCCGTCCCTCCATGTGTCAATCCCACATTGCCCTCTGTACCTGCTCTCTCTCCTGTAGCATCGCAGAGAGGACAGCGGTGCTCTCTCGGTGAGCACTGCCAATCAGATCAGGTAGAGGGAAACAGAGGCCCCTCTACCCCAGTCCGCTCGGCCATGCTACTTCTTGTGACCAGCATGGAGGCGGAGCACACTTCTGTGCGCTCCCCTCCTGCCAGTCGCCCGGCAACTGCGGGTCCCAGGCCAGTGTGACTGTGCACCGGCCCTGAAGTGATGGCTGCTCTGGGGCACAGCTGCTTCAGGGCCCCCAGGAGTAATGGGCTTGGTCGCAGCTGTGACCCCTATGAATGTGGTAGTTATACCACTGAGTCTATATGTATCCTGCTGCTCTAACCCTGTGTACAGTGTGCTGAGAGCTAATAGTGAATTAGGAGTAGCTGACATGGTTGGAGTCTATCAGCATCTTGATGCTTTAACCATGTTCACTGTGTTCTAAGATATAATGGAGTAGCCGACATGTTTCAACAGCAGCAATATTTAATAGAAATCTAAAGTTATCATAGTAGGAACACTACTGAAGTAAAATATAGAGAGAAAGCAAACGCATTTTACAGAGATATCTCTGTATTGCAGCTCTGTAAATTCTATCATGGTGATCCTGGCTGTGTGGGATAGTTCTGAGTATCTCCTTATTGCGCCCAGTTCTATTACTTCCCTGTTGTATGGGTATCTCTGTAGTCTGCCCAGCATGGATTATTGTATAGATATCTGTGTGTTGTGCCCACAACTCTGTGTATGTATATTTGTTCTCAGTTCTGTTTGTGGTATGATTATCTGTGGTATATGGTAATTAAATCCCCCACCAAACCTATTTTTTTTTTTTCTTTCTTTTTAGAAGGGGTGTTGGACATCAAGTCTTAAAAGGAACACTCCAAGCACCATAACCTCCATACTCACAGAAACAATTCAAATAATATTTTTTTTAAAAGCAGGATTATCTGTTATCGACGTCCAGAGTATGGGGTTAAACAGTTAATTAACGATGCACCCCCTTAAAGGGAGATTAAAGATTATTGCAATTAAGTGGTTATGGTGCCCAAAGTGTCCCTTTAAATCTTCAAATCAGATCACTCTAGTGAGAATTTCCTCTTCTTACATTTATACTTGGATGTCTGTATTTCCTTTCTCTTAACATATAGATGCATTTTTATTTTTTGAGTGATTTATCTCACCCATAGACAATGCCAGTAACTTGTACCCAAAGTTGAAAGGGTAAATGTTTATTTTATTAATAAATTAAACACACAAATAGGACTATCAATAAAGTCCAGTAAATGTTCAAAATTGGATACCAGTGCAAAGTTCTCAAATACACACATTATTTAGCATAAAAACTTACACAACACTCAGCACACATATTGCACACATTGATGTAGGGCCCTGGTGATATTGAACTCTACACACACTATGACATTAGCTCTTTGGGAGTGGAGCCCTGTTTAGTGGAATGTTTCTACCTCCACCACTGTCCAATCCCCTTGTGGGGAGACTTCCCCCTCAGGAGAGAAGCTGGTAACAGATGTGATGCTAGCACGCGATTCGTCCAGAGGGGACAGCAGTTCTGCCCACCTTCCCAGCTCAACTCCTCGCACACCTCCACGGCCCCCTCCCTCCGAAGCTGCAAGCAGCAGTGTCCGGCCGATGATCTGTTCCACCAGCCCCAGTTCTGACCCTCTGGGGCCACGCTCTTGATGCCCTCGCTCTGACTCATATATGGTGTATAATCCATCACAAGGTTGGGCTAACGAGTTACCTGCAGAGAGGGTCAGGGAAAACTAAGCATCATTATACAGAGTGATAGCTTGACTATAAATATTTAAGTAGTTATCATTTTGGTGGAATTGTGATGATAGTCCATATGAGTGTAGTGTTTAGTGGTATGCAGTATAAAATGGCAAAGTATATTCTTTTAGGGTAGAGATGCTCTGAATCATTAGCAGACACCTGGCTCTGTATTGCAAACTCTGGATAAGTCAATATTGACTTTTCTAATGTATATCTAACACCATCTCCTCTATTCTCTATTTTTTTTTTTTTATTTATAAGATTTTATTAAGTTTTTAACATAGATATATATAAACATTCATACAAAGACATTGTCATTTTACAAAGAGATATGGTACAAAAATTGCATATTAAAGTTCTTTCAATTGCAGTACAAATTCTATTATTCAGAACCAGTCTTTTTGTGTTTTCCCCTTCTTTTCTAACAATAATTCCATATCATGCAACAGACAAATACAAAAAATCAAAACATTTATTCTCCGATGTTGACATTACCTATGGATTTTTAGGTATTCGGTTCCGTTTTCTACCATCATTCCCCATCCCCAAATGTCCAGTTTATAAGAATAAAAATTATTTTCTGTAAACTTGCACAGCCTATCTTAATGAGGTGGTCAGACTCCATCTGCCTGTACTAAAAAGCACCAAGCTCTCTATGTCAATTTTTTCCCAATAAAACAACAATACTCACACACACACCTTTCGCTATACCAAGATTCGAGGGGGAGAGGGTTAGGGGGAACAAACTTTTTCAAGCGCTATAGAGCACAATAACCAGGGTTCAAGAGATGCTTGTCTCCAACCGTCTTTTTATACTACAGAGCCTTATATTTGTATACCTATCGGTCTATCGTTCTTATTTTCCCATAACCTTAAGACCCACATCATGTGTTGTTGCAAGAGTCATGGAGAGAAAGACTGGGGAAGACTCTATGAAACGTATTACGTTTCAGTCATAATTTGGCAAATTTTCATTCTGAAGAAGATGGTATTAAGTATGTTTAATAATTTGTTAAGGCCCTTTCCTTTTCTAATTCCCCTTTCCTCCTTCCTCTTGGTTATAAATCCCTTTCTTAGATGTTTCTACCTTGCCCTAGATTTCCCTATTGCCCTGGCCCTCTATTAACAAAACCTAGGGGGAGAAAAAAAAAAGAAAATCACACTCCCGCCGAGGGTCAGTCCCGAGTCAGTCTTAAGAACCCGAAGGGCAACACACATCCTTCTAACTACTAATCAGGTTTCTCATAACCACAAGTATCTTAAAGGTGAATGCACAGGGTTCACCCCCAGCCACAGATCCATAGCATACACATCTTAGTGTAAATTAAGAATCATTTCTTCTACCTAATTTTATAATCCATTTCTGCCATTGTTCAATTCTCGGATTAAAGTAGTGTTCTTGTCTTAATATCCCTATTTCCATTTTACAGTTATTCAAGACCTGCTGTTTTATCAGCTCCCAAGTCGGGGAGTCTGGAATTTTCCAGAATCTTGCAAGAGTAGCTTTAGTTTCTATGAGAATGTGGATTATTAACTCTTTTTTATCCTTTGGAATTATAGGCCAGCCCAAGTGCAATATCATAGAGCTACAGGTGTAATCAAGATCTACCTCTATTACTTCCCTGCAGAATTTCGCTACCTTTTGCCACAATGAAGATATAATCGGGCATGACCACCATATATGGACGTAGTCTGCTCTCAATGAAGCGCAACGCCAGCAGAGATATTGAGATCCTGGATATATTTTTGTTAATTTAGTTGGAACATAATGCCATCTATTGATGACTTTATAATGACTTTCCGTTAGGTTTAGGCAATGTGAAGCTTTCAGTACCGCTTTATTGGCCTTAAGCCATTCCTTTCTCGTAATTATAATTTGTAAGTCTCTTTCCCATGCTTTTAGGGCTGGAAATTCAGGGATTGCCTTATACTTACTAAAAAGTTTTAAGCTTTTAGAAACTAGATTTTTATTATGTCTGATGTTTATCAAGTCTACAAAAAGTTGTAATCCCTCGGAAATCTCAGTTATTCTGTGTCTCATTAGAAAATGTTTTATCCTTAAATACGCAAAACTTTCTCTATAAGAAAGCAAAAAAATTTGTTTAATCTCCTCAAAAGGTCTAATTTGTTGCTGTTGGAATAGCTGATCTATTCTATTAATACCTTTGCTTAACCATGGCTCTAGATTTAAGTCCTCCATATTACTGGCCAATACGTGCAGTGGTAGGTCAATGATAATTTTATCTTCAATCTTGAGTCTTTTTTTCCAGATTCTCCATTGACCCAATAGGTTAGCTAGGATTATACCCATATCATCTTTCTCAAACTTATCTATACTCCAGAATAAAGTCGTTAAGTCCGGAACTGCCGCTTTCCTAGCCTCAATTTTTTCCCATGTTTCACCACAAGAACTCTCTTTCATAGAGGAAATAACATGCGCAAATGAACAAGCTTCATATATGTCCATAATATCAGGGATTCCCATCCCTCCCAATTTAGGCTTTAAATTCAGAATTTTTTTATTAACTCTGGGTTTTTTCCCCAGCCATATATATTTGTCTAAAGCAGCTTGAATCATCATGAGCCATGGTTTAGGCATTTTCAATGGTAACATACGGAATATATAACTCCATCTAGGAACCAAATAAGACTTTACAATGTTAATTCTACCTGTCCATGATATCTCTGCTGTTCTCAAGTCCTTTAGTTGCTTATTAATTTGCATCATTAGAGGTAGAACATTATATTCCATAATCCTAAAAGGATTACTGGAAATCTTAATGCCTAGATAGGTAATACATTTTTTTGCCCATTCGAAACTATATTTCGCTTTAATATATATTTTCTCTTCCTTCTTTATATTTTTGGCAAGAATAGTTGTCTTATCTACATTTAACTTAAAGTTGGAATAGTACCCAAATTCATAAATCGCCTTTAACAATTCGTCTATTGATAATATAGGGTCTGATATAGTGATTAGGACATCATCTGCATAAAGTAAAGTTTTAAGTTCCTCTTGACCTATTGTTATTCCCTTTATTTTCTCGTTAGACCTGATGTCACAAATCAAGGGTTCTATATATATCAAATATAGCAGCGGGGACAGAGGACACCCCTGTCTTGTCCCATTTCTTATGTTAAACCACTCAGAGGTTATTCCCCTACCGATTGTTCTTGCCTTTGGGGAGCTATACAGGGCCATGATAGCGCTCAGAATCCAGCCTTCGAAACCAAAGGCCTTTAATGCCTCCCAAAGGAAGTCCCATCTGACCCTGTCAAAGGCCTTCTCCGCGTCCAATGACAGGGCCAGCAATGGAGTGCCCGATTCTTGAACGTGTTCCAAAATGTCAATCACTGTCCTTATACTATTATTTGATTGTCTGTCCTTCATAAATCCAACCTGGTCTCCATGGATTATGGACGGGAGTACTCTTTGTAATCTCTTTGCCAAAATACTTGCATATATTTTTATATCGGAATTTAGTAAGGATATAGGACGATAATTCCCCACTGATTCCGTCGATTTATCTGGCTTTTGTATGGGAATTATATTAGCATATAGTAATTCGTTGGGCAAATCTTTTTCTCTAGCTATGCTATTGAAAAGATCTTCAAGGTGTGTTACCAACACGTCCTGGAACTGTTGGTAAAATATATTTGGAAAGCCGTCCGGCCCCGGGGTTTTGTTTTTTTTTAAAGACTCTATCGCATTTATTATTTCTAGTTTTGAAAAGGGTTCATTAATAGAATTCAGTTGTTCCCTTGATAATTTTTTTAGGGTTTTATTTTGAAAGTATGTTTCTGGTTTATAAGGGGGTTCAGGTAGATTATACAATTTTTGGTAAAATGAGTTAAATGCTTTACCTATATTTTCAGGCGTTAATTGGATGCCATCATCTGTAATAATTTTTTGTATTAATTTGTTTAATTTCGCACCTTTAACTCGATTTGTGAGCATTTTATTTGCTCGATTTCCTTTATAGTACCATTTTATTTTTAGATATTCGAGTTTTTTTGAGGTTTGTAAAAGTAGAATTTTATTGATTTTATCTTTTATTAATCCTATTTTCTCACTTATCTCTATATTTGGATTATTTTTGTTAAGTTTTGTTAGTTTATAGAGAGACACATATAATTCTGTCAGGGAAGCTTCTTTTTGTTTTTTCTTGATTGTACCTAATTTAATAAACTGTCCCCTCAGCACGGCCTTATATGTACACCAAACTATGGCATCTGAAGTTCCTTTATTCTTATTCTCCTCAAAAAAATTGTTTGTTAATTCTTTTATGGTATTTATATCTTGAGCCTCCCTAAGAAGGAATTCATTTAGTCTCCAACTATTTCTAATTTTAATATCTGGTGAGATAGTGAGATCAAGTATTACTGGGTTATGATCTGACCAGGTTACGTCATGAATCAGAACCTTTTTAGTCTTGTATGAGACCTCTAACGAACCCAAAAACAGATCTAGTCTAGAATAGGTACAGTGTGCTTTCGAAAAGCAGGTATAGTCTTTTTCTGATGGATGGTTTATCCTCCAAAGATCTAATAATTCATAGTTATTTATCAACATTGAAAATTGCATTGAGGATTTCTTTCCCCTTTTATCTTGCGTTACCCCTGCCAATGAGTTCCTATCCAACGTGCCATCCAGAATACAATTAAAATCTCCTCCTATAATGATTTTACCCTTTTTAATTTTTTCTAATTTACTCAGCACCATTTGTATAAACTGAACTGAATTAGTATTAGGAGCATAGATATTTACAATAGTGAATTCTTCATCCTGTACTTTACATATGGCTAAGATGAACCTGCCATTTTTATCTATATCCTGGTATGTGACTTGAATATCTAAATCATCTGTCGCTAGTAAAGCTACTCCACATTTCTTTTTATCCTCTAATGATGAGCAGATTTGGATTTTAAAATTTTTGGGGATGAAACGTTTTATATCTTTCCTTAGCCAATGAGTTTCTTGTAGTAATACAACTTTTGCACCTTCCTTTTTAATATATTGATACACCATGGCTCTTTTAGTTGGGTTATTCAGGCCCTGTACATTCAGCGTCATAAACTTAACCATAGTCTAAGCCTTTGAAACTCGAGACCGTACCCCCCGGCGGGAGGGAGAGAAAAAAAAAAGAAAAAGAGGGGGGGGAGGAAAGCACATAACAATTACATTCATATGACCTCATGTAAGACGAACATAAGGCCACACATACCCACATTTGTTGTAAAAAATTCCGTCTCCACTCCCACTTAGTGGAAGACAGAAAATGCATCCCAGAACTCTGGGAATACATCCACAACGAAATATGGAGTTACTTGGGGGAGCATGAGAAAACCCTCCCCGAGAGTGCCGCTGGTGTCCATATATACCCAGCGGGAAGGAGAAGGGAAGAGAGAAAAAAAAAAAAAAAAAAAAAAAAAAAAAAAAACTTTTATGTACATATCAATCCTAAACCACGTTGTGAAAACTACTTTCAATATAATTTCAATTTCCTATCATACATCGTACTTTCCTTATGGTCTAAAAATTACTCTAGACCAGTAACATCTCGTGTATTCATCTTACTATTCAATTTACTCCAATAAATGTACTTATATATATATTATCCCATTTCCCTTTGGCCAAAAGTGCCTTTAAGTGTGATTATTTCAATTTCTTTATAACAGTTTTATATTACTAAAATCTGTCTTTACAGTCTAAAGTGTTATCCATACAATATCTTGTGGACCAGATAGCCAATTTAGCCCCAAAAATACAGTAAACAAAAAAAAAAAAAAAAAAAAAAAAAATATATGTGTACATTCTCCTACTCTTCACTACTACCTAGTAAGTTTATATTAGTGATTTCAATATTTGTGCTTTAGAGATTATTTTGAAGCAGTGTTCTATCATACAGAGGATTCCTATCAATTTAACTAATCAAATTACACCCAAAAGTGTCCATATCTATCATTATCTGTGGGTAATCTCGTTCTCCTCTGAGAGGATATACTTTCACGTGAGTGTCATTTATATATACCATAACCTGTTCCCCTGTTATGTAAAAATTATATAAATTATGTAAACAATTTTCAGTATAGATATTGCAATTTCCCATGTACCAACTGCTAGATTATACACCTTTATAAGCTGTAAGTAACCCGATCAGATCAATACCTTGTCAGCCATTTACAGTATAGTATGTCTGGTTATTATATTTACATCAGAGGAGAGAGAAAAAAAAAAAAAATTCATCCCTTAGTCGATCCGCTGGCATGTCCAAACTTATTGATTAATTTTGCATATGGACCTCCTGTAGCCATTTCCTGGCTAAATCTGAGTTGGCAAATACCAGAGTTTTTGCTTCATGAGTGATAATTAATTTTGCTGGGAAAGCCCAGAAGTGTCTAACATCATTTTTCCTTAGTGTCTCCAGAACCGAAGCGAATGATCGCCTTTTCTTCCTCGTTTCATATGATAAGTCTGGGAGAACTTTTATGTTCGCGTATTCTTCTTTTTTACTGCCTTGCCTTGAGGTTTTTCTTATTTCTTCTCTAAATAAGTATGAGTTGCAGCAAACCATAATATCTCTGGGAACTTCCATTGGGAGATTTTTAGGTTTTGGAATTCTATGATATCTCTCTAGAAATTTATGATTATCATCCTTCTGAATGCCCAGTTCCAGGAAGTATGAATCCAAGAATGCTTTTATTTTTTCTTGTGTGATACTCTCCGGGATGTTCCTTAATCTTAAGTTGTTTTGTCTTGATCTGTCTTCAAGATCATTTATCTTTGATTGTAGCTGTTGGATTTTCTGGTTTATTTCTCCCTGTTGCTGCTGTTGGTCTTTAATTAGTGAGTCAATAAGATCCATTTTTCTTTCGACTTGGTTAATTCTGAGGCCTATCTCTTTAATTTCCTTTTTTAAATCCTCATTATTGCTGAGAATTTCTTGTTTTATTGCTAATAGTTGCTGGTCTAGGCAGATTTTTAAAAATTCTGGCGTAACCATCGAGTTTTCCATTTGAGATGTTTCTAATTGGGATATTTTTTTCTCTCCCGCTGTCAAATTAATTTCTTTCACAGAACTCTCTGGGAATGATCTATCTGTTTGGGGGGAAAAGAAATTAGAGAGTCTTTTCTCCGTCTTGTTCTCTTTTCTTTCAACCTTCTCTTTATGTTCTTTATCTTTATCTTTGCCAAGGGACACTTTATTTTCTTGATTTCTTCTGGTTGACATAATCCCAGAGATATCATACAGCACAGAGAAAAAAAAAAAAAAAAAAATCACCAAAAGTATATCAGCTTAATTCCTTGTGTGAGATAGTTAATCAGCGAAAACGTGTTTCTGCAGCTTTAATAACGTTTTGGTTTATGTATCACGTTACGCCCTTAGATAATTGTTTGATTGATTAGAATTAGTTTTTCTTCTCTCTACTTCATCTTCATGGCATTTTTATTCTTGAATTCTTCTAGTTGACGTAATTTTTAGTGATATCGTGCAGCACAAAAAAGAACAAAACAAAACAACAAAAAAGAAAAATCACCAAAAATATATCAGCGTGAGTCCGTTTAGTCAATGTAAACGTATTTCTTCAACTTTAGTGACATTTTGACGTTTTAATTTATGTATCACGTTACACCCTTAGATAATTGGTTGATTAAAATTAGTTTTCCTTCTTTCTACTTCATCTTCATAACTCCTTTTTTTTTTTATTTTTTCCCTTTTTCCTTTAAGAGTATGCATTCATAGGTGGAGGTTCTTTATATGCACTCTTTACTTTTTCCAAGCTATGGTGTTTAACTCTGTTCAGTTTTAGGATAAATTATGGGAAATCATGGGTTTTCCCCCTCCTTCGCTTCCAATACACCGTTTCCCAATTCCTTCTATATTTATGAAGGCATGTAAATGTAAAAAAAAGAAAAGTAAACTAAAATATCACTTTCTCTGTCTTACTTTTCTTCCGCTTTCACTTTCCGTTGAATTATTTTTACCACCCCACGTTTAACTAGACCTGGGGGGAATTACTGCAGCGGGGAAAACAAGAAAAAAAAAAATTCCAAGATATTGTATTGCTTTGTCGGGTGCTGAGTGCTGAGTACCAATATGTATAATTGTTGTAATTGGTATAATTCTCACCCGTCTTCCTTAAACTGCAACCGCCAATCAGCCTTAAGTTACAGCCAGCAGCTTAAGCGTGTAGTTATGAGTAAGAAGTCCAATGCTCACAGGTCTCTGCCCCGACCTCAGCAATAATAGGGCGCCTCTATTTCTCCCGCAGTACATGTATCCACTCGGGTCGAAGGCACGCCCGGGCTAAACCTGAATCCTGGATCATAGATCTCGCGTTTCATTCAAATCTCCTCCGTCCGCCATCCGACTCCCACGGCACTCTCGGCGGGCTTCACTCCCTCCACCCCCCTTACGTAGCGCTCGCGCGCACGCGTCCTACGTCATCCCCCCCCCCTGTAAATTTACATTCTCTATTATAGTGTGCCAGCCCTCATCTATTCATTGTAATATTTCTTTCTCTAAAGATGCTACTTTATCAAAGGGATATACAGGCTCCCATTAGTCCACCGTCAACAACCACCCTTCCTGCAGGTTCAAGGTTATGTGGCACAGGGTCAAAACTAAATACTATGAAACCAATGTAACATGCAGGGACCAGATGAGTGAAGATGGCTCCTTGCTTGTAGGTGGTAATCACAAATATTATGGGAACATGAATTCCTCACTCCTTGTTTCCCGTAAAAGGATGTAGATATATATATAACTTTACTTACATAGATATTCAATGATTCACTTCATCTGTTGGGATGGTTGCCAAATTGGGACCTCTCAGACTTTGTGCATTTAATGCCATTAGTAAGGCTTTGATGTTTCTTGCATGTGCCTTCAGAAACTCCTGAGATCTCCAAATTGAAGTTCTATTTTTACTTCTTTATTTGTAGTTATTGAAATTTACATGTCTGCTTTGTGAAGTCATGACTAAATGCTACTCGTAATATGAAATGCGTTAAGTCTTTGAAACTTATCCCCACTAGCTAATGTTTGTCTTTTCCTGAAAAATAATTGCAGCAACAACAATTTTAGCACTGATATCAGGGCAATTCTACTTTCTATGTTTGTTGCTGCACTGAGTCTCTCGAGCAGTTTGACACCATGGACCAATAAAACATGGAATAAAAGTATTTAGAAAATTGTGCAGACTGGATGGGCCGAATGGTTCTTATCTGCCGTCACATTCTATGTTTCTATGTCTATGTGTGCATTCCATTTTTTTTTGCTGGAGGTATATCTAAAAACAACTTGCAAAAGCTGCAGTTCTCTTCTCTACCTCCTTTGCAAGTCTTCCTCTTCTAAGCCCACTCAGACTTTCTGTGACTGTCCAATGCACCTCCATGAGAAGTCTTTGGAAGGCAGGTGTTCTGGGACATTGCTGCCTCTTGAGTTTAGCTCCACTGAGCTAACCAAACCAGGAAGTAACAGGACCTGTTGTCTGCTTGAAAGCCAGTGAGTTATTGAAATCTTTTCTTTTCCATTTACAAAACCGTAGTGGACACACTCTTTACACATTAAAGCATTTCAATAAGCTAAACTGCTTTAAGGATTTGTAGTGCCCCTCTAACCCCTTAGTGACTGTGGACATACAGGTTACGTCAGACAAAAAACGGTCCTTAACGACCGCTGACGTGCCCTGTATGTCCGCGGCCAATATGAGTGCTGGAAGCGTTCATGATCGCTTCCAGCTGCTCTAAGGGTATTGCAGCGATTACTTCTGGGTTTCCCCACGTGGAGCCCGGCAGTGTACTGCAGAGCATCGGAAACCATCAGGCAAGTTTCCAATGCTCTGCCTGTATGCTAAGTGCCTCGAGGGGTTGAGGCACTCAGTGAAGAAAAATAAATAAAAACTAACCCCCTCCCCAATATTAACCCCCTCCCATTCACTTACCCGATCGCCGCCGTTCCCCTGCTGGTGATCGGTCTTCTTCTCCGTCTGGGGGGGACTGTCTGATAGCCCAGACAGTCCCCCCCTTGGAAAATCAGGACCCCCAGGGGCCATATCACATGCCCGCAATAGGCGTCCATAGGGCTGCCTGCAGGGAGACTGGCAGTCCCCCTGCTCGTGAAAAAAGTTTTTTACAATAAAAAAAATATTTAAAATAAATAAATAAAACTCATATATATATTTTTTTATATATTAATACTAAGTGTATTTTTTTATTAATATATGCATATTGTAATATAAAAATACACTTAGAGTAAAATTATGTGTGTGTAAATATAACTATATATTATACAAAATGCATAATTACATACATATGTCCACATACATAACATAAATCATTTCTTAAATATACATGTAGACTTCAGATATATAAATATGTATATATATTTAAATTCTACATGCATATTTATGTAATATCTTTACATAATTAAGTAATGTTATTGCAATTTGGGGGACCTGCCTGACAACTGAGGCCAAAAGTCCAGATAATTTAATTTGCTAGCACTGTATTTAATCCTGTAACTTTTCAAGACACCCTAAAACCTGTACATGGGGGGGGGGGGGGGGGGGGTGTTTTACTCTGTAGACTTTGCTGAACACAAATATTAGTGTTTCAAAACATATCACAGCGTTGATATTGTCAGTAAAAGTGTTTTTTGCATTTTTACACACAAACGGCACTTTCACTGATGATATCATTATTGTGATATGTTTTACAGTTTTGAAACCCTAATATTTCTGTTCAGCGAAGTCTCCTGAGTATAACAGTACCCTCCTATGTACAGGTTTTATAGTATTTTTGAAAGTTACAGGGTCAAGTCTAAGGCCGTTTTTTTCACATTGAAATTTGCCAGATTGGTTATGTTGCCCAAGAATGAGAATTACCCCCATGATGGCATACCATTTGCAAAATAAGACAACCCAAGGTATTGCAAATGGGGCATGTATAGTCTTTTTTAGAAGCCACTTAGTCACAAACACTGGCCAAAGTTAGCATTCATAATAGTTTTTTTCATTTTTAACATACAAATATAACTGCTTACTTTGGCCAGTGTTTGTTACTACAGTATATACTCGTGTATAAGTCGAGTGCAGTTTTGTGACCAACAATTGTGAAATATGCTATGCCTCATGGATAAGTCGAGGGTAGTCTTGGGGCTATGAAATTCTGTTATTTTTAGAACTATATACACACACACACTCATACAAACACACACTTTGCATTATATACACACTCTGCTTTATAAACACACACTCTGCATTATATACACACACACTCTGTGTGTATATAATGCAAAGTGTGTGTGTGTGTGTATATATAATTAATGCAGAGTGTGTGTGTGTGTGTGTGTATATAATGCAAAGTGTGTGTGTGTGTACATAATTAATGCAGAGTGTGTGCGTGTGTGTGTGTGTGTATATATATAATGCAGAGTGTGTGTGTGTGTGTATATATATATATATATATATATATATATATATATATAATGCAGAGTGTGTGTGAACTGGGTGGGGGGAGGGCATTTTTATTATTTTAAATGTTTTTTTTTCTTTTAATATTTAAAAAAATATATTTTAATATTATTTTTTTATTATTTTATTTTTATTTTTTTGTCCCCCCTCCCTGCTTGTCAACTGGTCAGGGAGGGGGCTATCTTAATCCCTGGTGGTCCAGTGGATGGGCAGTGCAGGGGGGGGAGTCGGCAGGAAGCGTTTACTTACCTTTCCTGCAGCTCCGTGCAGCTCCCCTGTCTGCTCCTACATTAAGTTTTGCGGTCTGCGTGCCGCGCTGAGCATTGCCACGGCAATCCGTGGCAACGTTCTGACGGCCGCGGGTCTCGCGAGACTTACAGTGGGAGCTGACAAGGGAGCTGCACCAAGCTGACAGGAGCTGCAGGAAAGGTAAGTAAACGCTTCCTGCCGGCCCCCAACAGGACCGCCGGGCTTAAAATGAGCCCGGCGGTCCTAGTCTGTATTATGGCAATGTAAGTTGCCATAATACAGACAGTGACTCGAGTATAAGTCGAGTGGGGCTTTTTCAGCACAAAAAATGTGCTGAAAAACTCGACTTATACTCGAGTATATATGGTAAGTGGCTACCAAAAAAGACTACACCTACCCCATATCGAATACCTTGGGTTGTCTACTTTTAAAAAAAAAATATGGTTTGATGGGGGTAAATTACATTGGCTGGCTTTAAAAAATTTACCAAATAGGACATTGGTGCATGATGATCAGCTTTGAAAATTCCAAGTTGGAAAACTGGAATGCGCACCCTCCAAATAAGGTCTTTTAGCCCCCAGAGAACCCTACACACCTATACATGGGTGGTATCCAGGGCCGCCATCAGGGGGTGACAACCATGATGGTTGTCACGGGCCTGGAGGGCCTGGCCGCCCGGGCCCCACTGAACTGCCACCGGTGCATCTGCACCGGGGCCTACACGCTGATGGGGCCCATCAGGTGGACCAAGCATTTGGTGCCACCCAATGGGTCCTATTACCTTCAGGGGCCCAGTCAGCGCTGTAATAGCACGACCGGGCCCCTTATTAAAAAAAAATGCAGCCGTAACGCAATTGGTGCTGGGAGGAAGTGACGGCCGGTCACTTCCTTCCAGCTTACTCCGCATGGGAAGGAGGACGCAGCCTGAATGCCGAGAGGAGAGGCAGCCGACGCCAATCATCCCCAGCCACCCTCCTGCAATGCAAAGAGGAAGAGGAGGGTGGCTGAAAAATTAATTTTGTGTGTGTGTGTATGTTTGCCTGTATGCATGTATGTATGTATGTATGTCTGTCAGTATGTATGTGAGTATGTATATATGTATGTATGTCAGTGTGTTTGTGTATCTGTATCTCCTTGTGTGTGTGTGTGTGTGTGTGTGTCTGTTTCAGTATTTGTATCTGTTAGTCTGTGTGTGTCTGTGTGTGTATTCCTGTGGGCGGGATTTGGAGGCGGGCACCCGGGGGCCCAGACCTTGAGCTGTGTTCGGGTTCCCAAAATTTCTGATGGCGGCCCTGGTGGTATCACTGTACTAAGGAGATGTTGCTGAACACATATTGGGGGTGTTCTTTGGCAGTAACCCTTAAAGTTCTCAGTACATGTGTTCTTAAATTGCTATGTGTGTCCAAAAAATCACCAATTCTTTTTTCTTTTTCTGGCATAGATTGCTGGTAAAATGCTTGCATGAAAAGAGTCAAAATACCCCAGGTTTAATACCTTAGATTGTTTTCTTGTAAAAAAAAAAAAAAATATATATATATATATATATATATATATATATATATATATATATACATGTGTAGGGTTATTCAGGGATTCCTGACATATATCAGTGTTACAATGTAACTTGGGTTAATTTTGAAACAAAACAAAAATGGTTTGGAAATATCAATGTCCTACTTGTACCTATAGCCCTATAACTTGCAAAACAAAAATTCCTAAGAACATGTTAACATTGGTTATTTCTAAACTCAGGACAAAATGTAGAAACTCTTTAGCACGGGTGTTTTTTGGCCGTTGTAGATGCGTAACAGATTTTGGGGGTCAAAGTTAGAAAAAGTGTTGTTTTTTTAACATTTTTTTTTTATCAACTTTTATTATTTTTTTCTTTATAGTAAATTATATGATATGATGAAAATAATAGTATCTCTTTACAAAGACCATTTAATGGCGAGAAAACTGTATATAATATGTGTGGGTACAGCAAATGAGGAAGAGGAAAATTACAGCTAAACACAAACACTGCAGAAATGTAAAAACAGCCCTGGTCCCAAACGGTAAGAAAATTGAAAAGCGGTCTGGTCACTAAGGGTTTGATAAGAGAAGTTTACATTTTATAATCCCAAATATATATATATATATATATATATATATATATATATATATATATATAGTGCATTCTTACCTTTGCTCATTCTATGTTCCGCTAAATTTGCATTCATACTTTGTCCTCACATGCCACAGCACACTCTTGGTACCGAGTATGGCTCTCACAACATGATCTCAAATGAGGTCCACACACCATGGTCTGACCCCATACACTAACCTCACCATCCAGCGTCAACTCATGGTGTCACATTCTGACCTCACACTCAAGGTGGTGGCACCCTATTCTGACTGCGTACATTATACCTATGTTCTCATGGTGGTTGTAGTGCCATTTTCTGATTCCACTAAGATACAAGTTGTGGAAAGTGCCAACCAGACTTCTTGTCTAGCAACGCTGAGCTGGCAACACTAAATGAATACATTTTAATTTGCAATGTATTTCTTTTTGCAGGCAGGTTTGTGTGTTCAATTTCAACATATTGAATTGAAATGCTCACTCTGCTGCACCATCCCACATATATAAAATTGATATAGTTTATCAAATCACTGATGTTGTTTAACATATGTCACCCATTGGGACTCAAAGGTTTAAGCCATAAAAGTGAATCTGCCACAAAAGATGCAAGTTTTTGGTTTGTAATTTTTTGGGATGCAGTTTAAACATCATTCAAAGCATAAATATGCATAGCATTATACTCGCTAGTGGCAGCTTTCTCTGATAGTGAAAAAGAATTGGCGGAATTTACTATAGGCACTATAACAGCTTTAAATGAAACAACGGGGGGAAAGGGCTGCGCTAAAAAATAAGATACAGTAAAATACAGTACAGTGTAAACCAGACCAAATGGTCACAATTTGGTAACAACGGAAAGTGTAAGTCTCTTTGAACCAGGTGAAAAAATAGTCTGTAGAAAAATATATATTTGAAGAGAGTCTTTGCAGATAAAAAAAGTATACAATGTAAAAAATGGTAAAAAAATGAATGAATGAATAAAAAATGAATAAAAGATGAATAAAAAATTAGTCTCACTGATATAGCTTGGTGGGATATCTGTACAGTCCTCAGGAGTTGATCCGTCCGGGTAGTAGGATAATCCGTATATGTGGAGACAAAATAGGAGACACGACAAACTGCCAATAGTGAAGAATTGTGGCTCCAAGGGTGAAGTGAGAAAATAATATGATAATACACTCACATTTGTGGGAGCTTTGGACCAGCTCTGGACTTATAGGCGTTGCAGCGGTATGATCCCCGCTACCAGGATGAACTGGAGAAGACGTCTGGCGATCCAACCTTGGTACTCCGGAATGGATAGGAAACAACAATAGTGCTCTCAGTAGGCAGGGTATGTGAAATAACAGTAGATAAAAATTATACTTACAAATATAGAGCAGGAAATACTGCTCTATTAATAGGGCACTGGTGGAATAATCCCCACCTAGGATTTCTTTGGATCAGGATCCGAGTGTGAAAGGTGAAAATAGTAGTGGTTGTAAAATAATAATGATAAGAAATATATGTATATATATAAAAAGGAAAAATAAAATTATGGAACTATATATATATATAAAAAAAAGGAAAAATAAAATGTAGAACTGCCAGGATTAATAAAAATAATTGTCAAATAAAAAAGGAATTGGTCCTATAGAGAAGGTAACCAAAATCACTTTTAATATTTAAAAATACACAATTTAAAACCATTAACGCGTTTCACCTAAACAGGCTTTTTCAAAATGGTAATGTGACAACCACTACTATTTTCACCTTTCACACTCGGATCCTGATCCAAAGAAATCCTAGGTGGGGATTATTCCACCAGTGCCCTATTAATAGAGCAGTATTTCCTGCTCTATATTTGTAAGTATAATTTTTATCTACTGTTATTTCACATACCCTGCCTACTGAGAGCACTATTGTTGTTTCCTATCCATTCCGGAGTACCAAGGTTGGATCGCCAGACGTCTTCTCCAGTTCATCCTGGTAGCGGGGATCATACCGCTGCAACGCCTATAAGTCCAGAGCTGGTCCAAAGCTCCCACAAATGTGAGTGTATTATCATATTATTTTCTCACTTCACCCTTGGAGCCACAATTCTTCACTATTGGCAGTTTGTCGTGTCTCCTATTTTGTCTCCACATATACGGATTATCCTACTACCCGGACGGATCAACTCCTGAGGACTGTACAGATATCCCACCAAGCTATATCAGTGAGACTAATTTTTTATTCATCTTTTATTCATTTTTTATTCATTCATTCATTTTTTTACCATTTTTTACATTGTATACTTTTTTTATCTGCAAAGACTCTCTTCAAATATATATTTTTCTACAGACTATTTTTTCACCTGGTTCAAAGAGACTTACACTTTCCGTTGTTACCAAATTGTGACCATTTGGTCTGGTTTACACTGTACTGTATTTTACTGTATCTTATTTTTTAGCGCAGCCCTTTCCCCCCGTTGTTTCATTCCCAGTTTGTTTTTAGGGTTTTGTGGGATTCCCTAATTAGGGTTGCAGCTTTTCTTTTTGTTATTGATCGCAGACTCTTCCCTTTGTATTACTATAACAGCTTTAGCTTAACCCCTTAAGGACACATGACGTGTGTGACATGTCATGATTCCCTTTTATTCCAGAAGTTTGGTCCTTAAGGGGTTAAAGAGAGACACTATAATCACAAGAACTTGTTTTTTTTCTGGTGTCTACTCTCTGTCCCTGTAGACATTTTCATGTAAACGCTGCCTTTTTGCAGGAACCCAACAAGGCCCAGGTAAGTTGCCATATCGTACTAAAATAACACTACTTATCATGAGACCGGGTAAGGGCATTCCTGGCACAATAGCCACTAGAGCTTAATGTAGTGGTTATAGTGCTTCGAATGTAACTTGTATGTGTCTTAGTGGCAATACTGAATACAAAATTGCACTATAACGTCTCTTGAATTCTCAAGCTCTTGTAAGCACCATACCAGGGTAGTGTATGAACCAACACACATTTTCAGCACTCTTGAGTCTATACAGTTTTTTACCTCATCTGTATCTTGTAGTTTACCTTTCTCATTCAGCAGAGTTTACCTTGTGGGCAGAAACCGCACAAGCTACAGTTTATTTAGACCTGTAATCTGTAGTTTTAATTTTTCACTTGCCCTTTGTTGTATTAGTTTATAAAAATGCTCATTAACAATACTTCTCATAGTTTCAATCCATACACAGCAGTGATGGCATACCTTGTAGTGCATGGCACTACTTGAGTTAGAAACGGTCATGTTTAAGTTTCTCTCGCATTTTAAGTGCATCCTAGCTTTTCAATGCTATAATCACCTAGTCGTACTCATTTTATCAGCCTCGAAAGAAAATCTGTGCTCATACCAGGAACTGAACCTCTAACTCTGAGATTCTGCAGTTGGAGATATAACTGCAAAGATTTCTCGAAGGCTGTAAATATCAGGAAATATCTATACAGTACACACATAGTTCGTTTAACGACATTGGCTTTCAAACAGTGGTATGGAAATGAATGTACCCACAAGCTAGTTAACACACAGTAATACTCAGACAAGCCATGTGAGAGTGTGTCAATACCACATACTACTTCTTTTCAACCTCACAACTGAATAAAACACACGGAAGTTATAAAAATATGAAACAGAACACATAAAATGTATAAAAACCATCCAGTCATGATTTGAAGAACAAATGCAAGCACCACGTAACAGGGTTGTTGATATGAATGTTGCAGAGCACACAGACACAGGCTACATACACAATGGCACCAAAAGCACACAGGTAACACAAATGAGTGACTTAAACATGTAACATCCTCATATGGCACATGCATAAATAAAAACAGAGATCACAGGTTGTAGAAAATAAAGTTTATTAGAACATTAAAACCAAAACGAACAAAACAACAACAAAAAAAAATCTACACATCTTTGATAGAGAAAGTTGCAGACACGTTATGAGGTACAGGAGTTGGATAGAAAAGAATGAGAACTGATAGTGGATCACAATGCTACACCCAGGAAGTTAAGAAAATGAAGAATGCAAACAAAGAGGTTGAAAGACATATGAGGTGGACATATGTGTTTTTGATTTTAAATTATGTTTTGTCTTGTAAGGTATTACTATATTAACTATTTCCTTTGTCATCTATTCTGCAAGCGTGCTAAATTAACTGTTTGAGTAGCAGAGATCTGTTGCCCAACCATCTGGCATTCAAACATGTTAAACCCTGCCATGTCAAAACATAGAGAATATCCAAAACTGTCAGTCACACATTCTCCCATTTGATCAAATGAAATTAGGGATTGTTAGCCTGGCAGATCATTCACATTTTGTTTTAGCCCAATTAGTCATTACCTCTCTGGATGCTTCCTGCCCCTGCTTTCTCCTCCTGCTCCTGACCTCTTGCCCCCGTTGAATCCTGTGAGCAGTTAAAACCAGTCATCTCCCTTTTACATCCTCCTGGGCCACTCTCTGAATGGTCAAGGACCCCAGTTGGAGCTGGCCCTTGAGACAGATCCCCATTATCTGCATCTCGGAGAGGATGGAGTGTCCCTTTGCCCTTTGGAGCAGGGGTTCCAGCTGGAGTCTCCCCTCCCTCCTCCTGCCCCATGTGGATGCCCAAATCAGGGTCAGGTGTAAGCGTTGTTGGTGGAGATGTGGCAACATCATCAGAGTGGGATTCCACTCCAGAGCTAGAGTCCTCATAAGTCCTCAGTTCTTCAGGAGTACTAGTCTCACTACTGCTCTGTCCTGCAAGCTGGGGGTCACTTAGAGTGCTGCACCGTGAGGTTTCACCCTCCTCACCTCCCTTCCCTTCTTCCTCATTGTCATCTTCTTCACCCTCTTGGTTCAGGCTGACTGGTCTTTGGGGTTTTTCTTCTGTTTCCTCTTCTTTGTAGTCAGCTAGCTCCTCCCTTTGCACCAGTACCCAAGGCTCTCCCTCCCCCTCCTCTGTAGACAACCGTGGTTCTATAGAAACTTGAAGAGACACTTTTGTAAGCTCACCTGAATGGACCTCAGAATGATGATCTGGTGGCAAGACCTGTTGTGAGCCTTCTAACTGTTCTTTCTCAGCAGCATCCATTGTTTTTACGGAAGAATGTGTTGGTTCCAACAGAGATTTCACAGTTTCATTTGAAGTTTCTATGAGCTGTGCTAATGGTTCTCCTGCTACTATTCCTACTTTTAAGTCCACTGATGGTGTTATTAGCTCATCTACCAAGGTTACGGTGTTCTTTGGATAATTTAATTGATCATTCACTTCCTTAGCTGATTCTTCTGCACCAGTCATGGTTGACATAATTATTTCAGTGGAATTATTCATTTGTTCTAGTTTCATGCATTCATGTTCACTTGGTAAATGGATTAGTCCAGAAAATGTTTTTGTAAGTTCAACTGGAGATATACACGGTTCTGCATGGCACAATATTGGTTCATCTAGTGGCTGAACAGTTTCCATTACAAGTAGAGGTTCCACTGAAATCTCTGCAGTTAATGTCTCAGTGGTTATCAGTTTCACAGTTGCAGTCTCAGAGGTTACTAGTTTAGATGTAGTTATGTCTGTCTCAGATTCCTCTAGACTGTGTATTGGTGCTTCTACAAAGCTTGTGACTTCTTGAGGCATATCTGCCAGTTCTGGGGATTTTACAGATTGATTCTCTTCTGGTTTAACAGTCATGGAAGCGGTGGTTAATGGTTTAACTTGAACAGATGTCGTTTTTACTGGTTTACTTGACTTCTGAGATCCTGAATGTGATGGTTTACTTGTCAGAGATGTTTTGCTGGTTGACTTTACTGGTGTAGACTGATTTTTATCAGCTTTAGTTGGCACAGATGCTGGTTTTACGGGTGTACTTGGGGTTTTGTCAGGCTTTGTTGGCACGGGTGCTGATTTTACTGGTGTATTAGAGGCTTTGTCAGGTTTAGTTGGCACAGACACTGCATTTGCTGGTTTACCTGGTGTAGACGTCATTCTCGCAGTTTTGGCAGGTACAGTAGTTGTATGGTTCCCTGGTTTCATCGTATTAGAGGAAGATTTTGCTGGTTTAGTTTGCAAGGCTGCTGCTCTTGGCGATTTAGCCAACACAGAAGATTTTGTCACTGGTGATGGAGAGTCTGTTTGCTTAACTGAAGCAGATACAGTTTTAGCTGGTTTTGCTGATAATTGTGCAGTGCTGACTGGTTTTGCTGATGCAGGTAGAGTCTGAAGTTGTTTATTAGGTGACACTTTCGTGGGTTTAGCAGAGTCTACAGACTTGGTTAATGACTTAGTTGGCACAGAAGCAGTACTCTCTGGTCGTGGACGTAGCATCTTATCCTTTGGTTTAATTCCCTCTTTACTGGCACTTCCATTCCTTGGTGTAGGTAAAGACATTTCTCCTCCTTGTACCAGGCAAGTTGCACTGACCTGTGACCCATCTGCGGGTTTCATGGGGGAAGTTGTCTTCTGATGTTCTTTGTCCATTTCCTGATTAAGAGTTGACTTTTTGGATGAATGTTTGGTGAGAGTTGACTTATCTGAAATAGAGCAAAGAGAATATAATTTTGCATGGCACTTCCACTGAGCAAAAGAGAGAGCAATGCAGACCACCAAAATGAAAGCAGAACGCATTGATAGATTTTTACAGGTGAAAATATTAGAGGCCAGTATGGGTTTTAAACGGTCAGTATCCTGTTTTAGCAGGCAGCATTAAATAGCAAAACTCTCTTGTGATGGTAGTCCTCATCACCTGTAAGACCCTGGACTACACCTATATCTAAACCACCCTGTGCCCATTATAGGTGCAGGGTGTGTATTGTTGGATGTTCTGTGTGCTCTTCTGTCCTGCTGATGCTTACTACCAACTAGGTGGATTTGGTTGTAGCAACAGCTATATGCACTACCTGAAAAGCCAGGCTTGTTAAAGGGACACTATAGTCACCTGAACAACTTTAGCTTAATGAAGCCGTTTTGGTGTATAGAACATGCCCCTGCAGCCTCACTGCTCAATTCTCTGCTATTTAAGAGTTAAATCCCTTTGTTTATGAACCCTAGTCACACCTCCCTGCATGTGACTTGCACGTCCTTCCATAAACACTTCCTGTAAAGAGAGCCCTATTTAGGCTTTCTTTATTGCAAGTTCTGTTTAATTAAGATTTTCTTATCCCCTGCTATGTTAATAGCTTGCTAGACCCTGTAAGAGCCTCCTGTATGTGATTAAAGTTCAATTGAGATTGAGATACAATTATTTAAGGTAAATTACATCTGTTTGAAAGTGAAACCAGTTTTTTTTTCATGCAGGCTCTGTCAATCATAGCTAGGGGAGGTGGGGCTAGGGCTGCATAAACAGAAACAAAGTGATTTAACTCCTAAATGACAGTGAATTGAGCATTGAAATTGCAGGGGAATGATCTATACACTAAAACTGCTTTATTTAGCTAAAGTAATTTAGGTGACTATAGTGTTCCTTTAATTTGCAGATTCAGGTAGATTTGCTTGAGAGCTGCACATTGCAAGCAGAGATGCATACGTGCCTGCAAGGAAAGCTGCAGAGGAATAGGCAGAAGGGATGATAGTCAAGCATCGGCGACTGGGGCTGAATCGCTCCAGGTTCCCGGCAAGCGACTAGGAAGCGAAACGGGTGGAGGTACTCGATCAGAGCACAGGAGCTCCGTCACATGCCTGTAAAGGATCATTCAAAGCCCCAAACCACCCGAATTTAATTAATGCACTTGCGGTCTTATTCCTCAATTCTCTGCCATTTCGATGAAATTACTTGTATTTCTGCATATCTAGCCACACCTCCTACCTGTAAATCACACTGTATCCCTGCACACTTACTGACAAGATTAACAGGGGTGAAAAATCTGAAGTCTCTGAACGTGTTCACATCTCTGTAATTGCTTGCTAAAGCTGACAGAAAGCATTCACTCTACCAGCAACCTACTGTGTAAGCAAAGAGAAGGCAGTAAACCAAGGTTTCCACAGGCAGGCCTATGATCCAGTTCAGAGTAAGGCATGAAACATTATTTTACTTTTAATAGCATAACAGACCAGCGTATTTGTAAAGCTAATAATATCATGGTGAGGTGGATATACTGATTAAAGAACACGTCATTTATACACTTGTCCAGGGCTTCCCAAACGCTTATGGGCCGAGACCCACTTTTGAAAACTAATTTTTTGAGACCCACTTGCTTTTAATGCATATTTTTTAAAAATGAACACCATGGCAATCCACTTCAGAGGCATACAATTGGCACACCATGGCAATCCGTTTTGATGCATAAAAGTGCCATATCATGGCAGTTTTAGAGGCATAATTTGGGGTATCACAGCAGTTTTAGAGGCAGAAACTTGGCACATCATGGTAATCTGTTTTATAGGCATACAACTTATGTATGTGTGTTTGAATGTAATCAACTTTTTTTAGTATGGAGTATGTGTGTGAATGTTGGTGTTTGAATGCAGGCGTGCATTTGTGTGCAGGGTGAGAAATGGATACAGTGGGGGGGGCACGGAGAGAAGGGGTCACAGTGTGGGGAGGGGATAGGGAGAGAAGGGGTCACAGTGTGGGGAGGGGATAGGGAGAGAAGGATTTACAGTGTGGGGGGGCAGGAAGAGAAGGGGTTACAGTGGGGGGGGTAGGGAGAGAAGGGGTTACAGTGTGGGGGGTAGGGAGAGAAGGGGTTACAGTGTGGGGGGTAGGGAGAGAAGGGGTTACAGTGTGGGGAGGGGGCAGGGAGAGAAGAGGATACAGTGTGGGGGGGTCAGGGAGAGAAGAGGATACAGTGTGGGGGGGTCAGGGAGAGAAGAGGATACAGTGTGGGGGGGTCAGGAAGAGAAGAGGATACAGTGTGGGGGGCAGGGAGAGAAGGGGTTACAGTGTGGGGGGCAGGGAGAGAAGGGGTTACAGTGTGGGGAGGGGGGCAGGGAGAGATGGGGTTACAGTGTTGTGGGGAGCAAGAAGAGAAGGGGTTACAGTGTGGGGAGGGGTGCAGGGAGAGAAGGGGTTACAGTGTTGGGGGGAGCAGGAAGAGAAGGGGGAGCAAGAAGAGTAGGGGTTACAGTGTGGGGGGAGCAGGAAGAGAAGGGGTTACAGTGTGATGAGGGGGACAGGAAGAGAATGGGTTACAGTGTGGGGGGGGCAGGGAGAGAAGGGGGAGCAAGAAGAGTAGGGGTTACAGTGTGGGGGGAGCAGGAAGAGAAGGGGTTACAGTGTGAGGAGGGGGACAGGAAGAGAATGGGTTACAGTGTGGGGGGGGCAGGGAGCGAATGGGTTACAGTGTGAGGAGGGGGGCAGGGTTAGAAGGGGGATTGACTGTGTCCTACCTTTATTAAATTCCCTGGTGGTCCAGTTTCCTCCCTGGTGGTCCGTGGGTTAACGCTCCAGTCTGCATCTCCGCTGGGTGCAGAGTTGCAGGCCGTGTGATAGAAGTTTTGCGAGCTCCCAGAGTGCTGCCATGGTAATGCTCTGGGTGCTCGCGAGATTTCTATCACATGGTCTGCAGCTTTGCACCCGGCGGAGCTGCAGACAGGAGGTGCTGGGCAGACTGATTGGAGGGAGCCCGGCGGCACACAGGGCAAGCCGCCAGGCCCCCTCCTGGTGTCGAGTCTGCCTACCTGTCTGTTAGGTTTCCGGCGGCCCTGGAGGCATCTGTCACACACTTTGGGAAACCCTGCCCTATTCCATTTCCATGTCGAACTGAATGGCTTACCCCCATCTGAAGCACTCGATTTCTTCGGTGAAGAGGTAACCGTTCTGTAATACAGATACAAATTTAAATAATATAATGTGCTTCAAATAAAATTAAAATAAATATAATATATATATATATATATATATATATATATATATATATATATATATATATATATATATATATATATATAAAAAAAAAGGAAAAAACCTTGCACTCCAACTCACATTTGTTTGTAGACCCGGTGCTCGATTGCACTAATTGATATCCGTAAGAAAAAATCAGCACTCCCAGGATTTATACGAAAAAAAGAAATTTGGTCTTTATTCCAGAGGTCGACGTTTCAGTTCCACTGGGGAACTTTCATCAGGACAGAATACAGATACACATACAAACAATCTGGTTTAAATAAGACTAGCAATCATGTAAACTCACGGTTCAGATGTGTTAGAGATCAATCAACCTATCCGTCGAGCGTCTGGGCGGGTGCAGGATGCTTCCGTGTTTCTAACCGCGCGCTCAGCTTACTTCCTGGTTCCCCGCGTCCTCCATTGCTATGGAGACGTCGGGCGCATGCGCGTTTACTTCCGGATTCATATCTGCATCAGCCCTTCGCTCGGCGGTAGGATTTAAACAGAATCAGATAAAAAACATCACGGGAAGCTGCTACCTCCATATAAAGAAAAGCAATATAAATAGAACAAGTAATTAATAGTTACAAAACGAAAAATATGTGATAGACTATTAATAGTCATACAGTGTGATAAATTCTTGCAATGTAAAAGAATCACTTTGTCCTTATTGAAACTCAAGTATTGTGAAATATAATCAGATATTCTCAACAATTAATCTAATCAAAGGAAGGTGATCTACTCCCACTAATAAGGGAGTCACTATAGAATGTGATGTAGTGTGTGACATTAGATACTTACTATATCCATCTACATGTGTTATACTTTATAATCTAATGTGATGCAGTCAATATATTAAACTGTGGAAGGTGTTAATGCATCCTCAAGTGAAGTGCTACTGTGTACTCTTAAAAAGTGTTAAACAGTGTGCAGAACTGACTATTCATTATGTCCTAATATAGCATTGCTGATTACTCCTATGTGTAAGCTAAATCTATACATCCGGGATGCCTACCTTATATATAAAGGGGAGACTTGTTATAGATAGATTCTCCTCAACTGCCTTCTCTATATGCCCTTTGCCCATTCTTTGGGGAGCACGAGTAGGTGAGAATCCCAATCTCTCCCCTATATTAACCAGAGCCCACAGAGAGATGAGTTTGATATAAACCATATAAAGAAATTTAAAATTAAAATATTTTCTTGGGAAATGATCCAAAAAAATTAAGTTTAAAAAAATATTATCCTTTTATCGGTAGCCTAGTTATTTAACGTTTATTATGTCATATAGTGACCCCAGTGTTCTAGTGACCCCCACTATTTCTTTATGTACCCCGTTACTTTCCATATCGTGCCACTATTTTGGCCTCATTGGCAAGTAATCTATCACAAGAAGGGGATGTAGGAAAGTTTCTCGTTAAGGCCATTTGGAGCCATAGTCCCCAATTTCTGAATCCACCATGTCTCTTTCTGTAATAGTTGTTCCTGTCTGTTGCCTCCTCGTCTTGAGATTGGAAGATGGTCGATCGCGATGCACTTTAAAGAAGATAATGGATGATTTTTTTCCAAGAAATGTCTGGCAACCGGTTTATCAGATTTGTTGTCCCTATAGGCCAATCTGATGCTAGACCTGTGCCCCCTTATTCTTTCACACAAAGCGGTTTCCGTCTTCCCGACATAATTTAAACCACAGGGACATGATAGTTTATAGATCACATGATCTGTCCGGCAACCAATCCTATGTTGTATTTTATACACCTGACCTGTATTGGGGTGATTAAAACTTTTGCATGCTATAAGATGTCCACAGGTCACACAGCCTAGGCATCTTACACATCCAAGGCTTGCCACACTTCGTGTTGTAGATGTATAACTTTTAATTGGGATATATATAGAGATAGATATATATATATATATATAGATATATATATAGATATATATATAGATATATATATAGATATATAGATATATACAGATATATATATATATAGATATAGATATAACTTGTTTAAGGAAACATTTTCATTAGTATCGCATATTTAATGTAACACACCAAAAGCCAGAATTACAATTATTTATATAGTGCCAACATATTTCACAACTCTGTACAATAGGAAATCCAGACCTTAACCCCATTGAGAATCTTTGGGATGTGCTGGAGAAGACTTTGCTCAGTGGTCCAACTCTCCCATCATCAAAAAAATTGTTTTTTTGTGAAAAATTAATGCAACACTGGACGGAAATAAATCTTGTGACATTGCAGAAGCTTTTTCGAAACAATGCCACAGCGAATGCGTGCCATAATAAAAGCTAAAGGCGGTCCAACAAAATAATAAAGTGTGTGACCTTTTTTTTATGGTAGTGACTTTTTGGGGGGCCAGGCAGTGTATATCAGAGTGGTTATAGCCCTATGCCGTTGTAGTATCGCTGTCTCGCCTAAACACTAGCTGAGACTCAGTGAAGGGTGAAGAACTGATTTATTGGAACAATGGTCACACTTTTATACCTGGGGCTTTGCCAACATGCCCACAATAGGGCCATCCCTGAGAAGCTCTCTTCTGAGCGCCCACTCTGTCCAAAAAATGCTCAGATCGGAGGTGTCTAGCCCAAGTTAGATGGAAGGTGAAGTTTTCAGCATGCCATGACAATCCTCTGATCCAATGCAGAGTTCCACATTGCTGTTTCGGTCAGTACATGGAGCTTGGTGTCGTTCATCATCTCGCAATCATCTCAAGTCCTTGGTGTTGTTCATCATCTCGCAACCACCTCTATCACCCCTCCAAAAAGCACCATAATAGGTTATTCTGGGACCAAGAGCGCCCTTGTCAAGGTTTTACCGTATCATGGCAACTCCACAATCTGATCAGAGAGTTTGAGGGTTGCTCCCAGTCAGGCACACTGTCCCTCAGCGGGTTTCTTGCTGGCCTATGAGGACTCCTGGGTCACAGAAAAGAAGCGCTGGGCTGGGAGGCATGGTATGGAGGAGTACAGGGAGGGAAAAATGTATTTGATCCCCTGCTGATTTTGAATGTTTGTCCACTGACAAAGAAGTTATCAGTCTATAATTTTAATGGTAGGTGTATTTCAACAGTGAGAGAATAACAAACAAAAAAAAATCAGAAAAACGCATGTCAAAAAAGTTATAAATTGATTTGCATGTCAATGAGTGAAATAAGTATTTGACCCCTTCAAATTAGTACTTGGTGACAAAACCCTTGTTGGCATTTACAGAGGTCAGACGTTTCTTGTAGTTGGCCACCAGGTTTGCACATGCCTCAGGCGGGATTTTGTCCCACTCCTCTTTGCAGATTCTCTCCAAGTCATTAAGGTTTCGTGGCTGACGTTTGGCAACTCAAACTTTCAACTCCCTCCACAGATTTTCTATGGGATTACAGTCTGAAGACTGGCTAGGGCACTCCAGGACCTCAATGCGCTTCTTCTTGAGCCACTCCTTTGTTGCCTTGGGGGTTACAGTGAGGGGACGGGGGCATAGAGAGAATGGGTTACAGTGTGGCGGGGAACAATGTTTTGGATCATTGTCATGCTGAAATACCCATCTACGACCCATTTTCAATGCCCTGGCTGAGGGAAGGAGGTTCTCACCCAAGATTTGAGGATACATGGCCTCGTCCATAGTCCTTTTGATGCAGTGCAGTTGCCCTGTCCCCTTAGCAGAAAAACTCCCATGTTTGACGGTGAGGATGGTGTTCTTGGGGTCATAGGCAGCAGTCCTCCAAACACGGTTGTTGAGTTGATGCCAAAGAGCTACATTTTGGTCTCATCTGACCACCACACTTTCACCCAGTTCTCCTCTGAATCAGTCAGATGTTCATTGGCAAACTTCAGACAGGCCTGTACATGTGCTTTCTTGAGCAGGGGGACCTTGCGAGCGCTGTAGGATTTCAGTCCTTCACGGCGTAGTGTGTTACCAATTGTTTTCTTGTTGACTATGGTCCCAGCTGCCTTGAGATCATTAACAGGATCCTCCCGTGTAGTTCTGGGCTGATTCCTCACCGTTCTCATGATCATTGAAACTCCACGAGGTGAGACCTTGCATGGAGAATGGAGCAGACCGAGGAAGACTGACAATTATTTTGTATTTCTTCCATTTGCAAATAATCGCACCAACTGTTGTCACCTTCTCACCAAGTATGTGTATTGTGTAGGTCTTCAATTTTGTCCCTGACATCCTTGGACAACTAAAGAACTTTGATCTTGGCCAGGGTGGAGAGTTTGGAATCTGATTGCTTGATTCCTTCTGTGAACAGGTGTCTTTTATACAGGTAAAGAGCTGAGATTAGGAGCACTCCCTTTAAGACAGTGCTCCTAATCTCAGCTCGTTACCTGTATAAAAAACACCTGGGAGCCAGAAATCTTGCTGGGGATCAAATACTTATTTCACTCATTGACATGCAAATCAACTTGTAACTTTTTTTGACATGCGTTTGTCTGGATTTTCTTTTTTGTTATTCTGTCTCTCACTCTTAAAATGCACCTACCATTAAAATTATAGACTGATCATTTCTTTGTCAGTGGGCAAACTTTCAAAATCAGCAGGGGATCAAATACTTTTTTTCCCCCTCACTGTAAATAGTGGTGATTATAGTATTTTTGGAGCAAGGTAGCATTTGGGAGACAAGTACCAGTCCTGGGTGACTAGTTGGTCTGTTACAAGTGGGAGAATCAAATCAGAATGCACTGAACATGCAAAAGTTATTTCAATTTATGCTCTTTGTTGCTGTGGGTTGGATTTGATCAAATGTCTTAGAATTGCAATAGTTACAGTATATCCAGATTTTTTAGGATTTATACCAAAATAATGTAACACAACCAATGGTACTAGTATCCTCCCCAAGCACCGTTCACTAGTACCATTATAATCCTCCAAATATCCTCCACAGCACTGTTCACTAGTACCATTATCATAATCCTAGTATCCTTCCCAGCACCGTTCACTAGTACCATTATCATCCTCCAAATGTCCTCCCCAGCACCGTTCACTAGTACCATTATCATCCTCATAGTATCCTCCCCAGCACCGTTCACTAGTACCATTATCATAATCCTAGTATCCTCCCCGGCACTGTTCACTAGTACCATTATCATAATCCTAGTATCCTCCCCAGCACTGTTCACTAGTACCATTATCATCCTCCTAGTATCCTCCCCAGCACTGTTCACTAGTACCATTATCATCCTCCTAGTATCCTCCCCAGCACTGTTCACTAGTACCATTATCATCCTCCCCAGGACCGTTCACTAGTACCATTATCATAATCCTATTATCCTTCCTAGCACCGTTCACTAGTACCATTATCATCCTCATAGTATCCTCCCCAGCACTGTTCACTAGTACCATTATCATAATCCTAGTATCCTCCCCGGCACTGTTCACTAGTACCATTATCATAATCCTAGTATCCTCCCCAGCACTGTTCACTAGTACCATTATCATCCTCCTAGTATCCTCCCCAGCACTGTTCACTAGTACCATTATCATCCTCCTAGTATCCTCCCCAGCACTGTTCACTAGTACCATTATCATCCTCCTAGTATCCTCCCCAGCACTGTTCACTAGTACCATTATCATCCTCCCCAGCACTGTTCACTAGTACCATTATCATCCTCCCCGGCACTGTTCACTAGTACCATTATCATCCTCCTAGTATCCTCCCCGGCACTGTTCACTAGTACCATTATCATCCTCCTAGTATCCTCCCCAGCACTGTTCACTAGTACCATTATCATCCTCCCCAGCACTGTTCACTAGTACCATTATCATCCTCCTAGTATCCTCCCCAGCACTGTTCACTAGTACCATTATCATCCTCCCCGGCACTGTTCACTAGTACCATTATCATCCTCCTAGTATCCTCCCCAGCCTTACAGTTCCTATTCCAGCCCCCACTTTTAGTACTCACACTATCCCCCTGTTTAAGTACACTTCCAGCCCAGCATGCATAACATGTTAAAACATTTACCCATGCAATATACTGGCTGACTGTCAAGCAAATATACAAGCGGATATTGTGCAAATAATGTATTACATTCCCAGTGTCTGGACTGGCAGTTTTGCATGTTTCTCACCTGGCATTTTCTCTGCTCTGTTCCAAGAGGAAAGCATTCTGGTATGAACTACAATGAATGCTCGGTCAGCCATTCAAGCATAGACATTCTGTCCCGCTTGATTAAAGCTCTGTGCAGACAGATAGTGTCATTACAGCACAGCATATATAACTGTAGCAATAGCTGTAGTGTAAGGCAGGAAGCGGCAGTGTCCCCCACACCCCCCTTACATTGCAGGTTTAGGGGGCTTAGGATTCAGATTCTAAATTTCATGACCTGCTATGACTAAGAACCAACAGCACTGGTTTTAACTAGGGGTCAAAACTATGTCTAAAACAACCCTTGTATCCTCTTTTGAACTGACAAGACCAGTGTGTGTCAAGCAAAGGCAGCAGACAAGAGATCAGCAGTTTTTAGAGCTGTTTTTACATATAATTCAAATGAAAAATTACATACTAAAATGCATGCACGTTTTCATTTGTGGTATATCTACTAAACAGTGATTTTTCTTTATTTTGTATTTGGGCAGTGGAGTGTCCCTTTAAGTGTAACACCAAATGAAAAAAGCATGACTGGATTTAAAGACGGGGAGTGGTCCCAGACTGGGTTTGTCCTACCTAATGGAAAAGAGGTGGTAAAGAAAAATAAGCCACTTTATGGTCTCTGCAGAACTGTATGTATTTTTTTATTTTAACTTGCAATGCTCTGTTGGGCATTCGTAAGCTGCTTACCCCCCTCTTAAATCCTAAAGAAAAGAAGCTAAACTTTCCTGAAATTCAGCACCGGGTGAAGCAGATGGCACTGCTCTCCACTCCTTCATTCAACAATATAACTGCCCTTCCGTTGGCCAAGTAAATGCTTTTCATAGTGAAGCATTTGATTGGACCATTTCAGCAATAGAGGGAGAGGAGAGCAAGGCTTCCCCTTGCAGGCATGCTGGAGAAGATCATTACGCAAGTTGCCAGTGCACTGATGACAGATATTATTTTTTGCAAAAGATTTCTCCAGGTGGTCTAAATCACGTAAAACAAGTCACAAAAGTGAATATTGCCAGGACTGACCCTAATACACAGATCTAGGTTGAAACAAGGTAGGTATGCGTACCGGTCCTTAGAGTGGCTGGGCAAGCACTGAGAAATAAGTCAGTGTCTACAAATAGGCACAGAATAATGTTAACAAGCAGAGGTCAGGGATAACAGAGGTACACAGAATTGAGATACAAGCCAAGGACAGGGTTACAGAAAGTAAGAATGGTCATACAAGCCAAGGACAGAAAACAGAATAAGTACAACAATATAATGCACTCTCAGTTACACGGAATCCAGGACAGGGCAAGGAACGAGGAACAGGTATGTGTGATGTCATATGACAACAACACATCGTAAGGTGCCCTGTAACTGTAAATATACAAAGAGGCAGCGTGTAAGCGTTTCAGCAATGTTAGAACAAGGCGTCACAACGAGCATGAAGCGCCGGAGGCTGAAAATGGAAGTGTTGGGAACACACAGTGCACGGCGCAGCAAGGAGGTAATGCGACAGTTATTATTAATTTGACAGCCTCTTCAAATCACTGAAGTGGTCATAGTGGTTGCAGTAAACCATTATGGTTGGTTGCTGTATAGGGTATGTCTGGATGGTGAATGTGGGGGCGGGGGGGGGGGGGGGGGAGGGAGCAGCAGCTCTATAAACTATAAAGTATATTTAGGTGTGAAATGTATTCTGTGTGTTAATCACGTTAAATGCTGCACTGTGAGTGACCACCTGCTGTGGGAGCCAGCAAGTCTATCCACTACAGCAAAGGGCTGTGTTGATGTAACCAGAGATTGCTCTGAAGGATCAGGGGGTCGAACCAAGATAACCTTTTGTTGTCATGGTGTGTTGGCACAGGGGGAGGTGATAACTAGAGTAAGGAATCACTTTGTTGCTTTGTAGTTCTTTCTCTATGACCTGTTCTATATTCCCATTGGTGAAAGTTTTGGATAAATTGACTGTACCATGTCCCATTAAACAGTTCAGTTGAGTTGACTCCCAGGACTATGTTTCGTCTGGTTACTGGGAGAAGGGCTATTTACTTTGTGCTTATAGTTCCACAGTGGCTGAAGGAAGGCAATAGCGGAGGTAACCAGTCGAGTTACCCGTGGTTTGCTACATCTATAATAACTCCCAGTGTCCCAGACCTGGACCATAGTCAGTGGGCAGAAGGCCGGCTTCAACACTCCTCCAGTAGTCTGTGGCAAATGTACGTGGGAAGGAGCGTTTGTCACATAGACGCTGTAGTGTATGTTGGGGAATACACTCTTTAGGGGATGGGGGGGGCTATAAGATTATGTTTGTTTTGGACAGGAGCTGTAGGTTGTTGAGGGATATGGGCTATATGTATGTATGTAAGTATGTGTTTGGAAGGGAAATTGGTGTTGTATCGTAGGAATGTGGGATGGATATAGATTGTAGTGTGCGTTTAATTACCTTGCAGGGTTAAGTCCTCCTCTAGTGGCTGTCTACCAGACAGCCACTAGAGGGACTTTCGACCTCTTTGATGACTTTTGGTCGTCTAAACAACGCTGGGCGTTCTCACCCTATGCCTGAAGACCTCCAGCGTCACCGGAATCCCTATAGGAAAGCATTGAATAATGCTTTCCTATAGGGAGGTGTAATGCGTGCATACGGTCATTGCTGCACATACACATTAGGTCTCCCCCGCCGGCGGACGTCGGTGGGGGAGGATTGTGGGCGGAGCCTGACCTAGCGCAGAGGGACAAGTGTCAGAAAGGATTTTAACCCCTTCAGCTACATGGGATGGGGGGTGGGAGGGGAGGGGGCACTCCAGGATTCTACACTGCCAGGAAAACAGGTTTGTAATATGTAAATTAAAAAATATGCAATTCAAAGTACAAACTGCTTTACCTTATACTTTTGACTTTCAGGAAAAGGAGGGCAATATCAGTACAAATCAGTCAGTTCATTAATCAGTTAATCCTCATAAGTTAACGTCTCCTTGCATGAAGTTCAAAAGATTTTAAAGAAAAGTCTATGAGAATAATGCTGTTGAAGATCCTAGTGATGCCAGATATTTTCTAGAGGAAAGTGCTCTGTTTTCTTGTGCATGTGCCATACAATGACGTTGAAAAAAAAAAAAGCTTGACAAAGACCTTGAGCTTTTTAAAAAAAAAAATATGTTAACAAAATTTGTGGCAGGTGAGGCCAAAAAAGATCATCTAAGAACGTCCTGGTTTAAATCTGATTTCCAAATAGATGGATGGTAAATGTACACACAGGACCAGATTTCCCATTAGGCAGAGCCGGATTAAGGTGGCCCTGGGCCCTAAACAGGGTGCCAGATTTGTGTGAATGTTGTGTGTGTTCAAATGAGTGTAGTGGCTAAGTGTTGTCTGTGGTGGAAGCTGTATGGGAGGTAGCTGAGTGTGTCTGTATGTGTGTTGTATGTGGTGGTTGAATTTTGTATGTTTAGGGGAGTCAGAGTCTGTTGCTTGAGTGAGAATGCTATGCCTGCAATGTCCAATTTATAAATGTATTTTGAGGGGGAGCGCCTCAGAGTTCTGTGCCTACAGGCACCTCATAAGTAAATCCGACCCTGTACAGAGGTTTTAAACTCAACATCACACAGACCAATAGTGAGCAGACACACCAATAGCTTGATTCTGTTGCTGTGCAACTCATCAGCCAATCATGATTACAAACCATAAACCAATCAGTATTCAATACCACAAGCGTGCAATGAAATATTTTGCACTAGCTTAATGCAATTCAGGATATTCTAGTTAAGTATTAGTTGATAACATTGTTATAATAATAATAATAACCGTATTATTATTTCTTACCTGCCAGTGCTGGATTTTGTTGACAATGTATCTTTTAACCCTGTGGATTTAGTAGCCGCAGGTCTTGGTGATGCTCCTAGGAGTACATAGCAATATATAAAATGGTTTTATAGACTTATCAGGCACATAGGAGCTCGGTTACCCTAATAAACTATCACAGGTGCAATAAGTTTAGTCAGACGTTGGGCTACAATATTGTAAAGATACTGTGGTAATAAGGCAGTAAGGTTCCTGTAATAAGCTGTTGCAGGGTTAATAAAAGCACTCAAAAGCGGGCTACTATTATAATACATTACATGGCAATAAGAACCCGGAGAACAGAGACAATTCATGTAAATAGTTTGGGCTTCATTACTACAATATGCTATTACTTTATCATTAGCTGATCATAGGTGATTGTAGGAAGCATCATAATAATGATGGAGTGTACCACTCACCTGCGGCCCGTAAGGTTGTAGGTCGAGAGGTATTTGTAGCTCCTTTAGGAGATTGATAAGGGGATCCATTTTTCACCCCTCTGGAAGATAAAGGTTTCTTTGATGTCTCCCCCTTGGCTTGACCGTCGGGAGACTTATCCATTTTGTCCTTCCCTGTAGCCAAGAAAGGTTACAGATCACATATACTCTTGTTGGTCACAAAATGTACAATTATCCTGGTCAGAACTGAGTGCCCACTTTGCTCAAGTCTAGGTGTAGGCTAGTCGGTTGGGTATCTATGTCATATTCTAAACACTGACCCTTATCATTGGCCTCAGCCTTTTTAGGTTAGATCTTCTTGCTTTATAGTCCTGTGAATTGTGTATCTCTCACCTAAAACCCTGAATCCTTTTCAAACCCTACAGTCCAGGGAGCTGTGTTTTGGACTGTCTAGTCCTAGAGGCATTAATTATACAGAAAAGCCAGATGCTGCCTACACCTCCCACACACAGATTTATTCATACACGTTGAGATAGAATCTCCCACAAGGATATAAACATGAAGATGCATATGTATAATCTGTACATACCTTACAAAAACACATATGCAGATTTCTATCTATATCAATTTACAATATATTTCAATATATAAATTGAAACATTTAAACAAAAATAAACACATATCTTAACACATAAACAGGCACAGAAGCTGTATATATAAATAGCTGTCAACACAGGGTCTCACAAAATCCAGTCCAGAACACCCTATTCAGATTGAATGAGATTAGAGGGACTTTGCATTTCAATGGATGTTCCCTTCCCCCCATATCAAATCTCCCAGACACACACACACAGATCCAGGGGCACCAGCAGACAACCCCCACATGCACGCATCAATAGCCACCGACAGGGACATGCAACAATAGACACAAAACAATCGTCATGATGATGTATGGTTGCAGAAAACAAAATCACAATCGCAGGCTGCTCAGAGATACTTCTACAAAGACTGAAATGCACGATGGGCTCTGCACATGCAAGCCATGCACACACACAGCAATCACACGCAGGTACATAGAAGCTGTGCTGTGTTTCTGCTCACCTCTCTGGTGTAGGGTGTGTGTGTCTGTGTGTCACTCCCCCGTTCTTCTTCTTTGCACAGAGCTCAGTGTCACTGTGGAAAGAAGGGAGATGAATGGGAACTGGGTACCCAGGAGAATGCAGAGGCCAATGAAATGAGAGCAAATAATTTAGGAACACACCCCTTGACAACCGTCTCACCATCCGTATTGTTGTTCAATCTGAATATTCATGCCCTCTCCAGGGAGGATTAACGCTCTCTATCCTCACTCATCGAGACAGCTTAACAGATCAATAGTGTTACATGTTCAGCACACAGTATAAGCACTTCATTAACTCCTTAAGGACACATGGTATGTGTGACATGTCATGATTCCCTTTTATTCCAGAAGTTTGGTCCTTAAGGGGTTAAAAGGCAGGCAGCAGCCTTACCCCAATAACTATTAAAATCATCCACATGTAACAGCATAAGTTCACCATAAAACACCTTATTACTTCCAAAAACCAGTACACCTCAACATGTAGGACAGGACTAGAACACAACTGGAACCAATCACTTTCTATTCACACCTACACAAAGCCAATATATACAGACTGCTACTGTGTTAGATGAGGATATTAGCTTTATTCTTCAGGAAATGCAGTGGCCACTGTATCATGTTAGAAAACACAGGTACATTGCTTGGCAACAGCTGCTCATCCCTACCATGAAGCACCAGCAGGCACTGATGGACCATAACCTAGCAGGATATACAGAACAGGTAATAAGATGACACTGCTAGTAACCCCCAGCAAAAAATCACTGTGCAGATACAAAAATCACAGATAAAATGGATGTCAGTAATTCAATACCTGATCCCAGCCGACTAATGTACCATGCAATATGATGTAGCTCACCTCAGGTATAGAACTGGCAAAAGCAACACTGTTACTTCATCATATATCGCCTCAAATACACACTGCTGCACTGCAGCACACCATGGCACATAGCACAGACATACACATCTACATTATACTGTTACACTAGAGTGCACCTTACAATGCTTCTCCAACTCCCCATTCTCTAAACTCTGTTCTACAACTCACCTTCAATAGAAAGGAGCTTTAGTATTTGCTAAGAATGACATGACTGGAGTGACCATGTAACAATACAACCTGTGTCCTTTCTGCCATGTTTATGGAGGGCTCTGAGGAACAATAATACTGAACTCATCGGCCTATTGGCTGTAGCAACATGGCACCAAAAAGTTATTTTGGTCAGCTTTGTTTTCTGTGTTCTATACCCTGCTTTTCCCATAAGTTGAAACATCTTATGGGGAAAAAAATCCAAAACATCTAGACAGAAAATATATTTTAGTTTCTTTTGCAAAGATTAGATGTACTATACAAATAGAATAAAACGCTCATTGGTGAATATTTTTTTTTGCAGGTAATATTGGCCTAATAATGTTTTGGCATCCTAGAAAATCATCCTGGCATATCTCTGAAATGATAGTGTAAGCAGGAATTCAGCCAAACTTGACCCTAAAGAAGGATGGAAATAATCTCTGAAAAAAAAGCGCAATTTTAGGATGGTTACACATTGAAAGTCAAGCCAGGTTCATAAGTGGCGAGCCACTGAATAACAGATGACAATCACATGTAGGCTGTGCAAGAAATCCAAATCTGTTAATGCATTTGTAGCAGACCCTGGGTAATCCAACCGGTTACCTCCGCTAATTCCTTCCCTCATCCACTCTGGAACTGCGTACAGTGTAAAGACACCCATTCTCCCCAGTAACTGGACGAGACACAGCTCTGGGAGTACAACACCCTTTTATTATGCCACACACAGCTTTTATACATAACCCCTTGCAAGGGGTCATCCACACCGACAACCGGGGGTTTCTATCCCAAGATCCTCTGTGCCTGGGAACCCGGGCGTGGGAAAGGGGACCTAGTCTCTTTGTCTCCCAGGCACAGAGAGCCGCCAGAATAGCTAGTGCCCCCAAAGTGTCCCCACCAATCTTAGGAACCCCTGACTGGTCTCCATTCATGAGGCTCCTGTGTGAATACCAGGCAAGGAAAGCGTCTCCTTTTGGGATACGAATGCTCCCCCTGGTTGGCGTTCATCTTGCGGTTTCGCAGTTATGTTACTGGTGTGAACGTTCTAATTAATTGGGGTAACATTCTAATGGGGCACCAGGGTGGTCCCAGCTCGGGGGACGAATGGGTTCTGTTCGTATGGACGCTCCTGAAAGGGGACCTAGTATCTTTGTCTCCCAGGCACAGAGAGCCGCCAGAATAGCCAGTGCCCCAAAAGTGTCCCCACCAACCTTATGAACCCCCACACCAGTACATTTCCTGACCAGTCTCCGTTCATGAGGCTACTGTGCGAACACCAGGCAAGGAAAGCGTCTCCTTTCGGGATACGAATGCTCCCCCTGGTTGGCGTTCGTCTATACGAAATGGCGGCCACCCAGGGGAGCACTCATTAATTACTTCCCTTGCAGTTTTGCAGTTATGTTACTGGTGTGAATGTTCTAATTAATTAGGGTAACATTCTAATGGGGCACCAGGGTAGTCCCAGCTCGGGGGACGAATGGGTTCTGTTTGTATGGAGGCTCCTGAAAGGGACAACAAGGTACAGCACACGAAATACAAGGGGAAACACACAATACAAGTAGAAAACACACGACTAAGCAGTGGTTCTGCTACAGCATTCATTCCTTTCTCAGTGCCACCGAGGACCTCGAGGAGCTACCACCAGGCCCGGACTGGCCATCGGGCAAACCGGGCAAATGCCCGGTGGGCCGCGATGGCCACGGGCCGAGGCCAGGGAGATCTACCTGGTCTATGCAGGGCCGGCGCTATCCGAGCGCCGGCCCCGCTGTGTTCCATGAAGGGCCAGTGGGGAGATCAAGGATCTCCCTCACCGGCCCACATGCTGTCAAATGCGGCCGCCGGCGGGGAGAGAGGGAGGGAGTCAGCCAGTCTGGAGAAAGGACCCGGCGGAGCTCTAACTTGCAGCTCCGCCGGGTTTCTCTCGCGAGATCCGGGCCGTTGCCATGGCAACCGGCCGGGTCTCGCGAGAGTGAACTCTAGCCCCAAAGGGCCACCAGGGATGGATGTCAGCAGCCCCCCCCCCCCCCTTCCAGGCTACGGGTAAGAAGGGAAGGGGGGGAAAGGGGGGGGGTATAATCAATTTATTTTTATAATAAAACTTTGAAAAAAAAAGACATCAATATTGGCATTTACCTGCCTCCCCCCAGCACCCTAACACACATCACCCTCATACAGCACCCTAACACACATCACCCTCATACAGCACCCTAACACACATCACCCTCATACAGCACCCTAACAGACATCACCCTCATACAGCACCCTAACACACATCACCCTCATACAGCACCTTAACACACATCACCCTCATACAGCACCCTAACACACATCACCCTCATACAGCACCCTAACACACATCACCCTCATACAGCACCCTAACACACATCACCCTCATACAGCACCCTAACACACATCACCCTCATACAGCACCCTAACACACATCACCCTCATACAGCACCCTAACACACAGCACCCTAACACACATCACCCTAACACACATCACCCTCATACAGCACCCTAACACACATCACCCTCATACAGCACCCTAACACACATCACCCTCATACAGCACCCTAACACACATCACCCTCATACAGCACCCTAACACACATCACCCTCATACAGCACCCTAACACACATCACCCTCATATAGCACCCTAACACACATCACCCTCATACAGCACCTTAACACACATCACCCTCATACAGCACCCTAACACACATCACCCTCATACAGCACCCTAACACACATCACCCTCATACAGCACCCTAACACACAGCACCCTAACACACAGCACCCTCATATAGCACCCTAACACACATCACCCTCATACAGCACCTTAACACACATCACCCTCATACAGCACCCTAACACACATCACCCTCATACAGCACCCTAACACACAGCACCCTAACACACATCACCCTCATACAGCACCCTAACACACAGCACCCTAACACACATCATCCTCATACAGCACCCTAACACACATCACCCTCATACAGCACCCTAACACACATCACCCTAACACACACAGTGCCCTAACACATCACCCTAACACACACAGCGCCCTAACACACAGCACCCTAACACAGCACGCTAATGCACACACCACCCTAACACACACAGCGCCCCAACACACAGCACCCTCACTCACACACACAGAACCTTCACACAGCACCCTAAAACACACACACACACACATCACCCTCACACAGCATCCTAACACACACAGCACACACACACACTGCACACCTCAAACACACAAAGCAGCCCCAAACACGCTGCACCACGCACACACAATACTACACACCAAACATATATGTATATATACTACAGAACCCCTCACACACATACTGCACCCCTAAACACATTAAATTCCAGACAAACACTAGATTCCTACCCAACTCTACAGATATACACACACTAGATCTCTATATACACTCTGAATCCTCTACACACGCACACACACACTCACTAGATCTCATATACACGCTCCTGAGTCCTTCAAACACACACTAGATCTCCTACACACAGACGCTGCACCACCTACACACACTACATTTCTGACATACACACTCTGGATCCCCCATGCACAAACTAGATTCTATTTAAGCAAACACATAGTGTCTCCATAAATGGGATACAGTGAGTATCCCAATTATGGAAACCACTGAGACAAGTTTCAAGCAAACACAACGCAAGCATGTATTAAATTTGCTTGCACTGTGCAGAAAAAATACAGGGCCCTTTTCTCATGCCCTGGAAGAGCATTGAACCAACATGCTCACTGAGATGGGGCGTGCTTGTCATTGGGGATGACAAAACACACCCTATCTGGCCCCGCCCCCTTTTCAGTGGGCCGCTGTGAACCAAAAATGCCCGGGCTGAATTTTTTTCCCAGTCCGGGCCTGGCTACCACAGCTACTCCTAGCAACCTGGTCGTTTTCAGTGGTATCTCACAATCATCCGCCAACCATTGGATGAACTAATAGATTTTTTATTTAAACACTAGACAAGCCTTAGTAGAAGGACAAGATGACTGTTTTTCTGCATAAAAGACAGCATATTTATATAGTACAAGATGTGAAATAAAGGTAGGACAAACAAGTAAAAGTGTGCAAGGACTTGACCGGAGACTGCATGGACATAGTGGGATCCAAATTATTGCCTTGTCTCAGTCCTCAAGAGAAGAGTAACCAGTCCCAATCTGCAGTTCTTATTTTAACATAGTACATATGTGGTGGAATCTCGGTAAAAATAAATTTAGTAGGCCGAGATTACCACGTGGCATGTGTACGTGCATATGCTGACGTATCGATCAGTTGGTTGCACGAGGCAAGATACGATCAGTAGTGTACGGAGCATGTGCAAGAATACAGGATATAGTATTCCCCTCCTCCATTGTGCTGGACAAGCCATGCGGTCAAACAGGAAGTTAATTCTTATTGTGTTGATTGGTCAAGAGAATGTGCGGGTGGAGCTTAATATGGGAGGAGTTATATGCCTATATAAGGAGCCTGCACTATTGTCCGGGGCTCAGAACTTGTGGTATTTTGGTGACGCTAGTCCCTCTGAGTCCCGATCGGTGATCCAATAAAGAATCTCTTCCTTCCTGAAGAAACCGGTGTCCATCTCTCTGTGCTTGGCTTCCGTCAGTTTCTCCGGTATCATTTGGTGCATTGGCCGGGAAGCTCATCGTTCAACGGTAGCTGAGAGGCAGAGGCGTGAGACGGTCTATCTTTGCCCACGTTCTCTACGGCTGCACCCCTGAACTTCTGCGTGGACCTCCCTTCGTCTCGGCGCCACTGGGCCGTTGTCCAGGAGATCATCGGCCTCTACGTAAGAAGTGCTGGGGTGTCCCCGTCGATGAGTGTGAACTCAGGTTCAGGAACGAGGAGGTAAGACAACTGCTGTTTTAGACGGCAGGACCCACTAGGGGTATACCGATTGTGCGGTAGGCCCAAAGGGGTTTTGAATCTGTGTATCTGCCCCCTCTGTCGGAGGGAAGGAGCGAAGGCGCACCGCTCGATCGAACGCTCTTTAGTCAGACCGTTTGATTTGGTTAGTCAGGCGGGGTCCTGGTGTAAATAGCCCTAGCCGGACACCGGTGTCTTGTCTCGACTAGCGTTCTAGGGTGTATATTACGTTCGCTAGGTCGGAGGGACCGGGAGACTAAGCGGCGCCTGTGTAAATTCGGTTCGCTAGTTCTCATCCTATCTGGGCTAAGTGGGAAGGCGTGTAAATTTGGAACCCACTAGACTTTTGATAGTGCGACTAAGAGGCGCCTGTGTAAATTCGGTTCTCTAGCTCGCTATATATGTGGTGATTGGGCAGTGTGGCTAACCAAAACGGGTGTATATAGTTTTAGGTAGTCCATCAAGGTACTGGCCAATAGTTTAGTTGGGAATTGTAAATGTGTTAACGATTGTTTTAGTAAAGTGTATATCTTGTTAGATAGCGCGAGCTCAGCCGTCTAGCGAGAGTGTTAATAGTGTGTTGCTGTATTATAGTGCACGGTACCATAACCCTGTATATTTACTGACATTGTACATAAGTACTAATCATTGTCGTCAATTGCATGTTTAACACCATAACCACTAATAATTGTATTGTGACCTTAACTTGTGCTTTGACCTATGCTAACCGTACTGTAACCGCTATTTGTAAAAGACGATGTTACTGGGGTGTGTTATAGACGGGTAATTCGTATATAGAGAATTATAGCGTGGGTGACTGTATAGTTACGCCAAAGGGCATAATATTGATTATATAGTGACTGGTGTAGCAGCTGTGTGTGTACGGGAATTCCCTGAGTGTTTATTGTTATTGTGTACGTTTCACTTGGTAACCGTACCACGTGGTGCTGTTGCCAGAGGAAACGGGTGTGATTGTTGAATAGTACGTGTGTATAGTATTCGTTGTCGACGACGTTCCATTGTTAAGTATGGGTGCGTCGCAGTCAACGATTCCGGATCCCTTAGGTTGTATGGTGAAGAATTTTAAAAAGGGATTCAAAACTTGTGATTTGGGGGTTAAGATGTCTCCTGTGCGTTTAGTTACTTTGTGCACTAGGGAGTGGCCTACTTTGGTTGCGGCATGGCCGCCACGTGGCAGTTTGGATCTAACTCTGGTACAGCGCTTACACGTGGCTGTATCAGGTAGGCCTGAACTTTACGGCCAGTTTCCTTATATTGACTGTTGGAGACAGGCCGTAAATGACTCGCCAAAATGGCTCCAGACATGCCACGAGGAGCAGTGTCGCCTCATGGTAGCTAGGACTTGTTCGTCCACTAGGACTGGTGTTAGGCCCATTTTGGACACGCCCCCTGAGTCCGAGATCCCTTTGCCGCCCCCTTACTTTCCGTTAAGAAGAAGTGACGCAAACGCAGGAAGTCCTGCACCCCTCCCCTCATTACCCTCATCCACTTCCGCTTCCTCCTCCAGTACAGGATCCACCCCCCCTCGTACTAAATCTCCCCTTCCGGAACCAGAACCCACCCCCATCAGAAACGAATATCCTGATTTGGCGCCACTTCAGACTTCCGGTCAAGCTTCATCTAGCTCGGCTCGAAGTGTTTTATTTACAACCTTTTCCCAAAACCAACCTCCCACATCCCCATACCCTATCTCTCCCCGACCGGAACCCATGACTGACGCCTCTCTACGTAGCCCCATCCAAACCCGACAGTTGACTGGTGCCCAACAATTAAAGCACTATCAGATGCCTCTTCGCCTAAATCCCGGGTCAGCTTATATCGATGCCGCAGGTCAAATGGCACACGCTGACCCAGTCTTCGTATATGTCCCATTTACCACTACCGACCTTTTAAACTGGAAGACCCATAATTCCTCGTATACTGAGAAACCACAAGCCATGACTGATCTGTTCACCTCAATAGTACAGACGCATAATCCGACATGGGCTGATTGCCAGCAGTTATTAATGACTTTATTTAACAATGAGGAAAGGACAAGAATAAATCAAGCAGCCATAAAAGCACTAGAGGATAGAGCCCGTGCTTTGAACCAAGCTAATCCAGCAGCATGGGCCGCAACACATTATCCCAACACTGATCCCGATTGGAACGTAAATGGTGCTGATATGGTTCAACTCAGAGCCTATAGAGACGCTATAATTGCTGGCATGAAAGCAGGAGGAAAGAAAGCCATTAACATGTCGAAGACAGTTGAGGTGATTCAGAAAAGCGATGAAGCGCCCAGTGTCTTTTATGACCGATTATTGGAGGCATACCGCTTGTATACCCCCTTTAATCCGGAAGACGCAGACAATTCCCGAATGGTTAACTCCGCCTTTGTCAGCCAAGCATACGGAGATATTAAGCGCAAGCTACAAAAGTTAGAAGGGTTTGCAGGTATGTCCATCACCCAACTAATGGAGGTAGCAAATAAGGTCTATATGAACAGGGATACAGAAAGTAAGAAAGAGGAAGAGCGCAAGATGCGTAAAAAGGCTGATATGCTAGCGGTAGCGATCACAGGCGTAGATAAACGGGGCCCAGATAGAGGCAATAATAGATGGAGTAGGGAGCCTTTGAGTAGGGATCAATGCGCGTATTGCAAGGAAGAAGGGCATTGGAGGAACGAATGTCCGCAAAGAGAGCAGTACAAGAGAGACCAACCCAGGGCAGGCTACGGAAACTTTAGAGGCAGAGCGAGAGGTAGAGGAGGTCCCGGAGGGAGTAATGGTTATAGAGGGAGTAATGGGAACAGAGGAAGTGTTAGGGAAGACAGGTATATTCCAGCAGCGCAAAGGTCCCGCGATAGAGAAGGTAGGGACTTTGTAGGATTGGCTGACATGGTCATGGAGGACTATTGATACCGACCGGGCTCCATCCCCCTTGGTCGAGCGGAGCCTATGGTCGATGTATCAATAGGGGGAAAAAGGAGTGCGTTCATGATCGACACTGGTGCTGAACATTCAGTGGTGACTAATCTAGTTGCTCCTCCATCTGGAAGGACTATTACTGTGATAGGAGCAACTGGAAGAAGTGCTGAAAAACCGGTTCTTAAAAGTCGACTCTGTACATTGGGAGGCCACGTAGTAAAACACCAATTCCTTTATATGCCTGAATGTCCAGTCCAATTGCTGGGACGTGATATGCTATCAAAATTACAAGCGCAGATTACATTCCTACCAAATGGAACAACATCCTTAAAGTTTAATGGACCTTCAGGTATTATGACTTTATCCGTACCAAAGGAAGAAGAGTGGCGACTTTATACAGTGTTGACTAGCCAAAACCCTAGGAGTGATGAGACATTATTTAACATACCAGGAGTTTGGGCAGAGAACAACCCACCAGGACTGGCCCGCAATATTCCACCTATAAAAATTGAACTAAAACTTGGGGTTTATCCAGTAAGCCTAAGACAATACCACATCCCGCAGAAGGCTAAGAAGAACATCCAATCCTATCTGGATAAGTTCATACGGTATGGTATCCTAAAATTCTGTACTTCCCCCTGGAACACCCCATTGCTGCCTGTTCAAAAGCCCGGTACAGATGAGTATCGACCTGTGCAGGACTTGAGAGCAGTCAATGATGCGGTTGTTAGTATACATCCAGTTGTACCCAATCCATATAACCTGCTTGCTTTAATTCCGGGCGGGGCTACTTACTTCACAGTCTTAGATCTCAAAGATGCCTTCTTTTGCCTCCGAATTGCTACAGAAAGTCAATGTATTTTCGCTTTCCAATGGGAGAATGCTGTAACGGGCTCAAAACGCCAAATGACTTGGACAAGACTGCCCCAAGGGTTTAAAAATTCACCTACCCTATTTGGTTCAGCCCTAAGTCAAGATCTATTGGATTTCGAGTCCATCCCAGGAGAGTGTGTCTTGTTACAATATGTAGATGACTTGTTGATAGCAGCAGTTACAAAAGAAATCTGTCAGCAAGCAACGCACGATCTACTACATATTCTCTGGAAGGCAGGATACAAGGTGTCTAGAAAGAAGGCGCAGTTGTGTCTGCCAACTGTCAAGTATCTGGGATTCCATATCTCTGAAGGTCAAAGAATTATGGGGCCAGAGAGAAAAGAAGCTGTCTGCCAAATACCAATACCCAAGAATAGAAGACAAGTGCGAGAATTCTTGGGGGCAGCAGGCTTCTGTAGGATATGGATTCCCAGCTATGCGATACTAGCAAAACCTCTGTACGCAGCCATCAAAGGTACAGAGCACGACCCCTTCTTATGGACTCAAGAACAGCAAACGGCATTTGAAGATGTGAAGAAGGCTTTGATGAGTGCCCCAGCATTAGGTCTACCTGATCACACACGACCATTCTACTTATATGTACACGAGCAAAGAAGAATGGCTGTGGGAGTATTGACACAGTACTTGGGATCATGGCAAAGACCTGTTGCCTACATGTCTAAGCAATTGGATGCAGTGGCCAGCGGACTTCCACCTTGTCTAAGAGCCGTAGCTGCAGCCGCACTGCTAGTAGCTGAAGCCGATAAACTCACTCTGGGTCAAGAACTTTATGTACGAGTCCCACATGCAGTACAGACGTTGTTGGATTACAAAGGAAATCATTGGTTTAGTAACAGCCGTATGACCAAGTATCAAGCAATGTTGTGTGAAAACCCAAGAGTGCATTTAGAGACTGTAAATACCTTAAATCCAGCTACCCTTTTGCCGCAACCTACTGAAAGTCAACATGATTGTCTGGAAGTAATGGATGAAGTATTTTCAAGTAGACCAGATCTTCGTGATTTTCCCATCCAGAACCCCGATGTTCAATATTACACCGACGGCAGTAGTTATGTGAAAGAAGGGATCCGCTATGCAGGATATGCAGTAACAACAATAGACAAGGTGATAGAAGCTCGGCCACTGGCGAAAGGAACATCAGCACAAAAGGCAGAATTAATAGCACTAACACGAGCGTTACAATTGGCTGAAGGTTTAAGAGTAAATATCTATACGGACTCTAAGTATGCGTTTTTAACCACTCATGCCCACGGAGCTTTGTATAAAGAAAGAGGACTACTGAATTCAGAAGGCAAAGAAATCAAATACGCAGCCGAAATCCTACAACTATTGGAAGCAGTGTGGGAGCCGAAAGAAATCGGTATCATACATTGTCGAGCGCATCTGAGAGGAGATGGTGATGTAACCAAGGGAAATCGGATGGCAGATAGTGCAGCTAAGCGTGCTGCTGAATCAGGAAGACAGGAGTATGTGGGGCATATAGCTGCTCTAATACCAACCCCACTGTCTCAATGGACTCCAGTTTATACAACTCAAGAAGAGGAGTGGTTAAAGACTGAACCGGGAAAGTATTTGGAGAACAAGTGGTATCAGCTAGAAGATGGAAGAATAGTTATACCAGCATCACTAGCAGTAGAAATTGTCCAGAACTATCATAACGGGACACATTCTGGGAGAGACAGTACTGAAGAATCTCTCAGAAAACATTTCTACATACCAAGATTGTCCAACTTGACTCAGGCCATTGTACGAAGATGTGTAACGTGTGCTAAGAATAATGCTAGACAAGGACCAGTAAAGCCACCAGGAGTCCAGTTTATGGGGGGACTCCCCATGTCCGATCTACAAATAGACTTTACAGTGATGCCTAAATCGGGTGGACATCGTTACCTGCTGGTAATTGTGTGCACCTATTCAGGCTGGGTAGAAGCATGTCCTACTCGTACAGAGAAAGCAGGAGAAGTTGTGAGATTCCTGCTACGAGAAATAATACCCCGATATGGACTACCCTGTTCTATAGGATCGGACAATGGTCCAGCTTTTGTTCATCAGTGCCTACAACAACTGACTCATATGCTTGGTATAAAGTGGAGGCTTCATACTGCATATAGACCCCAGAGTTCTGGTAAGGTAGAGAGAATGAATAGAACTATTAAGAACCAGTTGGCTAAACTGTGTCAGGAAACCCAACTTAAGTGGAACGTTCTCTTACCTATAGCTCTATTGCGAATCCGCAGTACCCCTACCAGAAGGATGGGCCTCTCTCCTTTTGAAATTATGTATGGGCGACCACCTCCCGTACTTGGTAACTTAAGGGGGGATTTGAGTCAGTTGGGAGAAGGAATTACCCGGCAGCAGGTTGTAGAGTTGGGTAAGACTATGGAGGAGGTACAGAAATGGGTACAAGATAGATTACCTGTGAATATTTATCCCCCTGTTCATAGTTATCATCCAGGAGACCAAGTGTGGATTAAAGAGTGGAATAATGTACCGTTAGGGCCCAAGTGGAGAGGTCCTTATGTTGTTCTTTTGTCTACCCCTACAGCGATAAAAGTAGCCGAAGTGACTCCGTGGATACATCACTCCAGGGTTAAGCCAGCAGCAGTCGATTCTTGGCAAGTTACAGCAGATCCAGAGAATCCCTGCAAGATCCGGTTGAAACGCACTACTCAGTCGGAGTAACGAGGAATTATTGTGGATTACAAATTTTATTGTTACAGGTGTGAGTGAGAAGGCCATAATAAAGCCTGTCCGCTTACCAACACATAGTGTATAAGCCAGGAAAGTCTCGAAGGGACACCTGTGAAGACGAGCAGAACTCCATTCCCTGCAGCCCTCACATCCTGGAAGCTGAGGTTCCATCGCACGGACGAAGACTGAGGATGACGGCGAAAGATGTGCTTTTGATTGTGTTTATTTACATTTGTTTTTATATTCAGGAAGGTAGAGGTACCGACACTCCTAGCTGTGAGGTATGCATTAAGACTACGAGAACAGGTAACCATATTTCCCAAACCCTAATTTGGCATTCACAATACGAATGTAAAGGAGAGGTATCAAGATGTAGATACCTAAAAATAGACTATAGTGTGTGCCATTTAGGAGTAGGAGAACCTAAGTGCTTCAGTCCGGAGTATCAACCTCGTACAATTTGGTTGACTCTCAGGAATGGAGATCCTCAGGGGACCCTAATTAATAAGACGGTGTTAGAATCCGTACATTCTTCGGGTGTTCTGCTATTTGATGCGTGTAAAGCGATATCGAGTGGTAGAAAGCCGTGGAATGTATGCGGGGATCTTAGATGGGAGAGGACGTATGGGTCTAATGATAAATATATTTGTCCCAGTAGTAAAAATAAATATGTAAGTCCTAGATGCCCAAATAAAGACTATAACTTTTGCCCATATTGGTCTTGTGTGGGGTGGGCGACTTGGGGACAGACAGTAGATAAAGACATGATAGTGACTAAGTTGCCGACTAGCCCTTATTGTAAGTCTATGGAATGTAACCCAGTCCATATACTTATTAATAACCCCGACAAGTTCTTAGACAAATATGGCAATTTATTTGGGTTTCAAATATACGGGACGGGTTTAGATCCTGGGACATTATTGTTTATAGGAATAGAGACTGATACGGTATCCTCCCAGACTCATCAAGTATACCATTCCTTTTATGAAGAGATGAGTATAGATAATAAGATCCCCCATAATGCTAAGAACCTGTTCATAGATTTAGCCGAAAGTATTGCCGGTAGTCTTAATGTTACCAACTGCTATGTGTGTGGAGGTACTAACATGGGAGACCAATGGCCTTGGGAAGCAAAGGAGGTAATGTCCGGTTCTGAGGCAGTTGACCAACTAATATCTACACAAGCCGATTATCATTTGAGTGTTAGAGGTAAATCTGAGTGGAGATTAAAGACCTCCATCATAGGTTATGTTTGCATAGCAAGGAAAGGAATAATGTATAATACTTCTGTAGGAGAATTAACTTGTCTAGGGCAAAAAGCTTATGATGATGATACTAAAAATACAACTTGGTGGTCGGCTTCAAATGTCTCAGAACCATCTAACCCGTTTGCTAGATACGCCAATTTAAAGGACGTGTGGTTTGATTTATCCATCACATCTACCTGGAGAGCCCCAGCAAATTTGTACTGGATCTGTGGTAAGAAAGCCTATTCGGAGTTGCCACAGGACTGGGAAGGGGCATGTGTGTTGGGTATGCTCAAACCATCCTTCTTGTTACCGATTGAAACAGGTGAGACTTTAGGTGTTAAAGTGTATGATGTGAATCATAGGAAGAAAAGGGGACCCATAGAGATAGGCACCTGGGAAGATAATGAATGGCCTCCCCAGCGTATCATAGACTATTATGGGCCAGCCACGTGGGCAGAAGATGGTACCTTTGGTTATAGAACCCCTATTTATATGCTCAACCGCATTATAAGATTACAGGCGGTGGTTGAGATTATCACTAATGAAACATCACAAGCGCTCAATCTTCTAGCGAAGCATAACACCAGGATGAGGACAGCAGTATACCAGAATAGATTAGCCTTGGATTACCTTTTGGCAGTAGAGGGAGGTGTATGTGGGAAGTTTAACCTAAGCAATTGCTGTCTTCAAATAGACGACGAAGGGCAAGCAATAGCTGAGCTTACTAGCCATATGGTTAAACTAGCGCATGTGCCTACTCAGGTATGGAAAGGGTATAATCCAAGTAGTTGGTTTGGTAGCTGGTATGAGTGGTTTGGAGGGCTTAAGGCAGTGGTAGGTGGAGTCCTACTGATTTTACTGTTGTGTCTACTCCTACCGTGTCTTATACCCTTAGTAGTTAGGTCTGTGCAAAGCCTGATAGGAAGTATAGCAGAGAGGAAGGCTGCTGCACAGATAATGGCGATATATAAGTATAAGGCTCTAGATCAAAGAGAACCAATGCAGGAAGATGAGTGTTAAAAGATTCACATCATAAGATAAGTCTGGTCTGGTTCAAGGTAACTTGCGGTGTAAGCAAAACTAAGGTTATGTGATGCCTCAAGTAATTGTAAAATATCAAGAGGCATCAAAGGGGGGAATGTGGTGGAATCTCGGTAAAAATAAATTTAGTAGGCCGAGATTACCACGTGGCATGTGTACGTGCATATGCTGACGTATCGATCAGTTGGTTGCACGAGGCAAGATACGATCAGTAGTGTACGGAGCATGTGCAAGAATACAGGATATAGTATTCCCCTCCTCCATTGTGCTGGACAAGCCATGCGGTCAAACAGGAAGTTAATTCTTATTGTGTTGATTGGTCAAGAGAATGTGCGGGTGGAGCTTAATATGGGAGGAGTTATATGCCTATATAAGGAGCCTGCACTATTGTCCGGGGCTCAGAACTTGTGGTATTTTGGTGACGCTAGTCCCTCTGAGTCCCGATCGGTGATCCAATAAAGAATCTCTTCCTTCCTGAAGAAACCTGTGTCCATCTCTCTGTGCTTGGCTTCCGTCAGTTTCTCCGGTATCACATATGGGTTAATCCTTGTGCACACAAATACTTCTGCCAGTTAGCAGTGAGCCTTTCTGAAGGGTTCTTTACAAGCCGAAATGTGGATGGTCAAATTTAAAAAAAAATTGGGCCCAGATGGTATACAAAGGATGTATTCTGAGGGTCAGGTGTTAGGAGAAATTGTGAAATGTATGGTTTACAAAGATTTTCAAAGAAGCATACTTTATAATCTCCCTGAAAGGGTTACTCAACCAAAAACCAGTGTTTTCATAAAGCAATGTGTGGCGGCCTACTCGCTGGGGACCCGAGTGTCGCTGCCAAGGATTCCCTTTCCCTTAGTGATTATAGCGGATTCACCCAAGCACTAGCTGAGACTTAGTGTAGGGTCAAGTAGAACTGTTTTCATTGCGTGAATGGCATCCTTTTATACCTGGGTTCTCAACAGGAGATCTCCTGGAGAACAATGCATATTGCGATATACCTGGGGCCTACATATCATTTCCTGAACAGATAATGTAATTAATGGGTGGGTGTACCAGCGCTAATATGTGAAGCCAAAATATACCAAATGGTTAAAATTTAACACGAGAAGCTGCTAAAGCACCAAAATCTTATCTTAAAAACTAAGGAATGAAATACAGGGTGATGGTGAAGCGCTATATTTAACTTTAAGATGTGGAAACACGAGATAATTCAGAAGAAGTGTGAATGTACCTGAATAAGATTGTTTCTTGAAACCTTAACCTTGATATAATTTCCTTAAAAGTATAAACACAAAAAACATATCATAGCGTAAAACTGTAAAATATGCAATGCAATATCTATATGAGAAAATTCCCACTCACACTCTGAAGAGCCAAAAGATTTTAGCTCAGTTCTTGCGCATGCAGGGTCCGTAAAGGCGACCCTCACCCTTCTTGGGAACCTTTATCCTTCTTATTATCAATCTAGGATACAGAGCATATATAGTGCAGTACCTTTAATATATTTATAAAATCGATAAAATATTAGATGAGGTACTCACAAACCCAGAGCCTTCGGAATAGGCTCAATGGAACAGCTTGTGTGGTTCAGGACCACACACCTTCTTTCTTGTAGCAGGAAAAATTTTGCCAAATAGTATTTAGGTAAAAAAATATATTTATTACACTATCACTTTAAAACAGTATCTATACAAATATTCACTATATAGGCAAAAAATAAAAGAGTCCAATAATTGAAGTTTCCAGGACGCGTTTCGCCAAATAGGCTTCCTCAGCTGGATCAAAACCCAATCAGACAAGATTAAACACGATTTTTTAGAAAAGGGATACAACGAACAAAAATTGGAAAAAGCTAGAGAGGAAGTGAAGGGAGTGGAAAGAAACAGCCTTTTAATATATAAAGAGAAAAAAGAAAACCAAATGAAAGAAATACCCTTTATATGTAATTTTAGTACGGATAATTTTAAAGTAAGAAAGATCATTTCTAAATTTTGGCCAATTCTACTTCAAGACCCCACTGTCAAAACATTCCTCCCAGACAAGCCCAGGTTCATACATAGAGGGGTAAACAATTTGCGTACAACCCTGACATCAAGTTTCATAAGAAAGAAAAAAACAGAAAACTCATTCTTTAATTCCGATAAAGGTTTCTTTGGCTGTGGCCAATGCCTGGCCTGCAAAAGAACCACAAATAAAAAGAGACATATAAAAATGTTTACGAATAAAGATGGCACAGAGTATCCTATTAAAGATTTGCTAACTTGCCACTCGAAGAACTTGATTTATGCACTAATATGCCCTTGTGGCCTCTACTATGTGGGAAAAACTACTAGAGCCCTACACATCAGAATAGAGGAACATGGCAGGAATGTTACAAAAGGATTTGAAAACCATAGTGTTTCATTGCATTATAAATCTTTCCACAACTGTGAGTTTAAAAATACTACATTTCTAGGCATAAAAAAAGTAGATAAGGACTGGAGGGGGGGAAATTTCGATGCAAAAATGAGCAAGCAAGAAATGGAGTGGATTTTTAAACTTAACACCCTAATTCCAAACGGGTTGAACGCAGATTTTGAGATGTGCCATTTCCTTAAATAGACCCCCACCCTCTTGCCCCCTCTCCTCCTCTGTCCATTTTTCCCGTATATATATATATTTTTTTTTTCCCGTATATATATGTTCTATACACTTCTTTATGGTATTTATTTTTATAATAACAACATATGTTGAGAGACACATCTCTTAGACCGATATAGTTTTATAGTGTTATGTATTATGGTGACGACTCTGACTTTTATGAAGCATTTTAAGGGGAAAGTATTTCTTTTATATAAAACATCACGTTCATCACTTTTTAATATTATGTATTTTAAATCCATGCTAAGCACCTTAAGTGGTTTGTTTTAATCTGTGCACTTTCAGTTACGTAATTAATTTTAAAACATACTGTACCCTAAACCCCATAGTGGTTTGTCTTAATCTGCACAATTTATTGATCCATCCTAGGTCTAGAAATGCTTCATGTCTCATTTGATACTAGGATAAGTACACAAATTGCACTTAAAGTGGTCTATTCTTATGGATATTTTTAATTTTTTAAGAAATATTTTTAAAAAGATAAAAGTGTATACAATTGATACCTTTAAGAATTACAAATGTATAGAAAGCCATTCATAATGAGAGTATATATCTTTTATTCAAAGTTAAATAAGCATTCATACATATATAGTCTGTGAGATAAACATTGATAAAACTTAAAGCATCACAATATGTATTATTAAAGAGAACGAATCATAGAATATGAAAACAAAGATTAAGATGTATCATACCGATATAAGTTTAAAAAAAGAATATGTTATTGAACTTTCTCGGAATGTATTCTCATCCTCTCTCCCTCTGTAATTATGCCGATCCGGAAACACCTACGAATGAACCGCAAGGTGGAACGCATGAAAACAACGGAAATACGTCATACCGGAAGTGACGAACACGGAAGCAAAAATGCAAAAGAGGCTTGACACGCAGGGCATCGCCGTTGCCATGACGATAGCCCGCGAAATTAAAGAGCCCATAGAGCAATTATTTGAACTACAAGAAAGGTATATAAAGCAGGAACCAGTCCAAGGATCTTCACAAAGACTTTTTGATCCAGCTGAGGAAGCCTATTTGGCGAAACGCGTCCTGGAAACTTCAATTATTGGACTCTTTTATTTTTTGCCTATATAGTGAATATTTGTATAGATACTGTTTTAAAGTGATAGTGTAATAAATATATTTTTTTACCTAAATACTATTTGGCAAAATTTTTCCTGCTACAAGAAAGAAGGTGTGTGGTCCTGAACCACACAAGCTGTTCCATTGAGCCTATTCCGAAGGCTCTGGGTTTGTGAGTACCTCATCTAATATTTTATCGATTTTATAAATATATTAAAGGTACTGCACTATATATGCTCTGTATCCTAGATTGATAATAAGAAGGATAAAGGTTCCCAAGAAGGGTGAGGGTCGCCTTTACGGACCCTGCATGCGCAAGAACTGAGCTAAAATCTTTTGGCTCTTCAGAGTGTGAGTGGGAATTTTCTCATATAGATATTGCATTGCATATTTTACAGTTTTACGCTATGATATGTTTTTTGTGTTTATACTTTTAAGGAAATTATATCAAGGTTAAGGTTTCAAGAAACAATCTTATTCAGGTACATTCACACTTCTTCTGAATTATCTTGTGTTTCCACATCTTAAAGTTAAATATAGCGCTTCACCATCACCCTGTATTTCAGATAATGTAATTAAGACTTCAGCATCAGTTAACAATTTCTAATAAAAAAAAAAAATGGGTTCCCATTCCCACATCACAAAAAAATGCCGCACCTAGACAACTCTCTTCTGAGTGCCACCTCTTTCCAAAAAGCACTCAAATTGGAGGTGGCTGGCCTAGTTAGCGGGAAGTAAAGCTTTGACCAGGCTGCAACAGTCCTCCTATCTGACACCGATTTCCACAGTGCTGAGTGGGAAATCCTGATCACCTAAAATGATGGAGCTTTTAGTTATCATATGGAACTCCCCCAATTTCTGAATATGGTTTGATGCCTCACCATCTACTCTTTCACACCTCCAAAGAGCGCTCTGTTAGGTAACTCTGGGACCGAGAGCGCCCTCAATGAAGTTTTACCGGATTGTGGCAACACTGCGATCTGATCAGGAATCCAGAGGGTTTGGAGGCTGCTCCCGGCTTGTTTTAGAGACTGGAAGGCTGTTTTACATTATAGAGACCACAGGACCTGCCTAGGAACGTTTTTCTTAGTAAGATCCGTTAGGGGCTCTGCAATAGCTCTGTAGTCGGGAACAAAGCTTTGGTAGTAATCGTCTGTCCCCATGAAGGCCGTGACTTGTGTCTGTCCTGATGCCAGCGTTTCAGCTGGGGGTGTAGTGAGCTCCTCCGCTCTCACACCTGCAGGAGCAATAGCAAGTTGGGGGAAGAGGCCAGTTGCACTGTGTCTCGATGCCAGTTCTACAGCTGAGGTTGTGGTGAGCTCCTCATTCTGCTGCTGGTGAAAAAGCCCACTCAGCTCCACTCCCTGGTACATACTCAGCACCTACACTCTTTGCTCCCAGTAACTTTGGATGCCTCTGGGGAGGAAGACCTACACTCTCCACTCCCGATAACTCTGGCTGCAATTGGGGAGGGAGGCCGAAACTCTCCACTCCAGAGGATTTGTGCAGGAGTCCCAGTGGTGTTCTGTTTGGAGGTATAACCTCTTCTTCATCATTCCAGATATATATTTAGGGAGACGGTAGGTAAGTAGCATTTCCTAATTTTCTTCTACTTTTTATCATGACCGTGAGAGCAAATCCTTTCAAATGGTTATGTTACACAGAAACTGAAACTGAAGTTGGTCAACAACTTGGTCACTGCTCTTTACGGCAATGGTCTTGTAGCTGTAGCACCATGGGCAATCCAGTTATTACTCTGGATGCAAAAGTCTGCTTCCAGTTTGCTTTTTCATTTCATAGTGAGATACTTTCCAGTAATAAAAAAATAGAGGAAGCCATGGCTAACGGCTAACAGCAAATGTCTCTCCTAACCTCACGAACAGAAGGATCTTTAACACATTGAATGTGTCTTCTACTGACAGCACATTCTATAAGTCAGGATGGTCAGTCTGGATCTTTTTGATCCTTTCCACCCAAGAACCTTCCAGCCTTTTGTAGAGGTAACTAAATTCTAACTATGACCCAACCTAGGGAAATATTAGTTTTGCACTTTTCTGAACTCCATAATCCCCTTTTGAAGAGCTTAGGAATCCAAAATAAACCTGTAAATGAAACTGTAAGTGCCACAAATGCTTTATTGTCGTTTATAATTTGGTATAGTGAGTCATGAAAAATTAAATTTTGCCTCTTGATAAATAAGAAGTAAGACACCATCATCACATCATTGCAGTACTTTATGTCACCAGCTTAGAAAAATAAATTTCAGTAAATGCACGTTGTCTAGTAATGTTATCACTAGTTTACTTATATATTAGAGGGTAGGGGAGGGGGGGGGGTGGCGCGAAAGATATAAATGTCCCTATTGTGCCTTCGAGGGCACCCCTTAACCCTGTTAAATGACCCTAGCTTATAACGCCAAAAAGAAACAAGCACCCACTTAATGAAAAGGAGAAACCTAAAAGTCAAAATAATAATGAGAGTAGTGGAAAAAGCCACAAAAACAGAACTTGAAATAATAGTTCTTAAAAAAGCCAGAGAGTACTGCAATCTGTTGGTGGACACAGCAGTGACCCAAAGCCCCTGACGCACGTTTCGCTGGATCAGCTCATCAGAGGGGAACCGGAAAGTAAGTAGTGCCGTTTTTTAAAGGGGAGGGCTGGACTCTGATTGGAGCCCTCAAATTTTAATGCCCCAATCAGATTAACGTATAGACCGAAAGGAGATATTAGCAAATAAGTATGTAGACAGTCTTACACCAATAGGAGGAGATCAAATATACAATATTGTATTGTAATGTGGAGACCGACTAATGTAATATCGATATCAAATGCTTATTATCATAGAAAATAATACAATTCATACCACTGATTATTTCCCAGTAATTATTATATAAGGCTTAATGCATTGTAGACAGAAGAGTCTGACTTATAACTGTGCAAATGATGCTGCAACAATTAATCAAGAGTTTGTTAAAAGTCTGCTTAATATTTTATTCTGTGATACACAAAGAGAGCAGCCATATATACACGTTAATGTGTGTTTGTTAATTAATAGCCTATCGTCAGCGGACAAAAAATGCCCGCTTATTACTGCATTTTTACAACAAGCGGGCGTTTTTTGGCCGTTGACGTTTTGGGGTCTAAGGTCGGATTTGCAGGAGGGTTATTTAACCCCTTAAGGACCAAACTTTTGGAATAAAAGGGAATCATGACATGTCACACATGCAGTGGTGTATTTTGGATTTGTGCTGCCCTAGGCACGACTAAATTCGGGCACCCCCAAAATCTAAATTTGCCCCCCCCAATTCGTGTTAAGGCCATTTTTTTGACTGACAGACACATGCCGTCATTGATACATGAACTGATATACACTCACTGACAGATACACAGTCATTGGCACACACTGTTTAACCAACACACACTTACACTGACAGACACACACTGACACACCCACTCACTGACAGGCACACACTCTCAGATACACATAAAATTACATACAAACACTGACACACACTCACAGGCACACCTATTCTCACTCACAGACACACACTGACAGCTACACTCACTCACTCACAGTAAGCTGGACAGCCCCAGAACACGAGGCAAAAAAGGCATTTGTCTGGGAGCTTGGGGTGGCATTTTTTGGCGATCCCCCCTGAAAGTGCCGCCCTAGGCAAATGCCTTGTTTGCCTTGTGGTAAATACATCCCTGCACACATGTCATGTGTCCTTAAGGGGTTAAACTCATTTTCCCTTCCACTCATTGCCCTGTCGTGGTTTCCCTTTGCTGGTTATCCGAGAGTGTGTTCCTGATCGTATTATTTCTGTTTTTTTACTTTGGCTTCCTTTTAACTTCCCTGATTTCTGGTATCCTTAACTTTTGGCTTTCCCTTGTCGTTGTTTCTCATTCTGTTTCCCTGACCTTGGCAAGTATTTTGACTATTCTTGGGTACATTAAGTCCGGCCATTCTAAGGTCTGGTTAGGCGTTATCCTTTGTCCTAGGTGTGACACTATTTCTGCATGCTGGATCAATTAGTAATCCTGACACCATCACCAGGTACACCAGGCTTCCTCAATTCTACAGTTGGCACCTGGACGTGAACTGGTCCGGGAACCCCCATTACGCTTACCCCTCATTTTCCATGATTCCCATGACTCTTATTTAACTCAGATGACAAGCAGCAACGATCTTGTGAATCACCCCCTTCCAAACATAGTTCCTGCATGTCCTATAACTAGCCATAGACTCTCCCAGATTGCTCCCTTTGTTTACTAGTCTTCTGTATGACCCAGATGATCGACCTCACCCTCTGATTCTCTACCTACAGTTGTCCCTTCTGGCATGGCTCAAATCCGGGGACCTTGGGATCCCCAAGTAATTTCAGATTCGGCTTGAAGATTATTGGCAGCTTCATGGAACTCCTGGTGCGCTTGAGCTGGTTAATACCTGGCAAGGGACGTGGATCCTATTTTGGCCATGTGACATTCATATTGGACTTTCTTACGTCTCTGTGATGCTGGCAGTGCCTATCGGTCTATCAATCTGTACCGCTCTACCGTCTCGTCGAACTATATCCGTTTTGCTGAAGGGAGCCGTCTCATCCGAAATACTCTTGTACATGGGACATATGGCGATTGGAACTACTGTATATTCATGTTGTGTATGTTATTACGTACCTGCACTAAATTCTAGCTCTTTCTCCTTTTCCCTTTTTAAGTCTGAGACTCTACTTGGATCCTGCAGTGTTCCATCACGTCCTCCATGTTGTTAGTCCGTTCTGCTTGCCGATTGAATCATCAGGTTCTATGGATGGTTCTTCTGACTCTTCAATGGCTTGTTCTTACATTCATATCCAATAGTTCAATCTGTTGTAATTGTTTTCTCACTGCAAAGAAAGATGAAGTGTTGGGGGGTGTTTTAAGGTTTTATAGGGCTGATGTTATGTTGGGAGGAGTATGTGGTGTGGAACACTCTGTTTATTATGTTTTACTCTTTGATTTTCTCTTTGCAGGGCCGGATTAACATAGGGGCTGATGGAGCTGCAGCTCCAGGCCCAGGCCCATGGCATAGGCCCATTTAAAAAAAAATAACTTTTTTTTTTTTTTTTTACACACACACTACTCTTAGGTTTGCCACCTGACTGGTATTTTACTGACACAGCCGGTATTTGAGGCTGCCTGGCCGTGCCGGTATTGCAGTAATAACGGAGATTACTCTGCAATACCAGCACCGGCCAGTAGGGGTCACTGTGTGTGGAGAGAGGCAGGGATATGAAGTTACAGCATATCCCCATAGACATATAATACCTAGATGCCGTATTGACCTCGGGGGGCCATGAAATGCGGGCGCCATTTTGGGCCGGTCACCCGGTGCGGTATTATATATCTATATATTACCGCTTGGTTGCTTCATCTAAGTGTTGCTTCTAAGTGTGTGTGTGGTTGGAGATATTCTGGAGAGTTTTACAGAAGCTTCAACTGTCTAAGAGCTGTGCTAAGAGTTCTTTTTTACTGTTACAGGTAAGATTCATCTGTAGGAAAAGGTTACTGACTGCACAAGGTTTGATTTCCTGTTGGTAATTATAAGGCATTTGATTGGATTAGGTAGCTACTTGCTATTGATTTCTATTTAAATTAGCTATTGTTTGCTAATAAGCAGAGGCCTACCCAGGTGTTAAACATTCCTAGTGGGAGGTGATTTTAGGAGTATATAAGGGTAGTTGTCATTAGCTTGGCTAATAGAGCTTGGTTGCTTCATCTAAGTGTTGCTTCTAAGTGTGTGTGTGGTTGGAGATATTCTGGAGAGTTTTACAGAAGCTTCAACTGTCTAAGAGCTGTGCTAAGAGTTCTTTTTTACTGTTACAGGTAAGATTCATCTGTAGGAAAAGGTTACTGACTGCACAAGGTTTGATTTCCTGTTGGTAATTATAAGGCATTTGATTGGATTAGGTAGCTACTTGCTATTGATTGCTATTTAAATTAGCTATTGTTTGCTAATAAGCAGAGGCCTACCCAGGTGTTAAACATTCCTAGTGGGAGGTGATTTTAGGAGTATATAAGGGTAGTTGTCATTAGCTTGGCTAATAGAGCTTGGTTGCTTCATCTAAGTGTTGCTTCTAAGTGTGTGTGTGGTTGGAGATATTCTGGAGAGTTTTACAGAAGCTTCAACTGTCTAAGAGCTGTGCTAAGAGTTCTTTTTTACTGTTACAGGTAAGATTCATCTGTAGGAAAAGGTTACTGACTGCACAAGGTTTGATTTCCTGTTGGTAATTATAAGGCATTTGATTGGATTAGGTAGCTACTTGCTATTGATTTCTATTTAAATTAGCTATTGTTTGCTAATAAGCAGAGGCCTACCCAGGTGTTAAACATTCCTAGTGGGAGGTGATTTTAGGAGTATATAAGGGTAGTTGTCATTAGCTTGGCTAATAGAGCTTGGTTGCTTCATCTAAGTGTTGCTTCTAAGTGTGTGTGTGGTTGGAGATATTCTGGAGATAAGCTGGAGGTAATCCGAGGTATTCAGGAGGATAAATAAAAAGTTAAGGTTTGTTTGATTTAAATTATTCACCTCATTGGAATGGCAGACTTAGTTCAGTGTAATAGTTGCTTTGCATTTGTTTCACGTTCCACTTTTTGGAGGTTTGGTTGTTGTCTAATCTGTAGACAGTTCTCTATTTTGCGGCAGGAGATTGTATTTTTGAAGTCTGAGATTTGTAAATTATCTGGTAAACAAACTCAGGCTGGAACTGCTGCAAAGCCACTGCCGCAGAGACATACTAGGAATGGCAGATGGATTACTGTAGGATCTGGTAGACTTGGAGTTGTGGATAAAAGGCATATTGCACAGTCTGTTGCTCTACATAATTCATTTTCTGCACTTTCAGAGTGTAGTGGTGTCGTGGAGAGAGGCACTGAGGCTAGTGGTGTTGTGCAGAGAGGCACTGAGGCTAGTGGTGTTGTGCAGAGAGGCACTGAGGCTAGTGGTGTTGTGCAGAGAGGCACTGAGGCTAGTGGTGTTGTGCAGAGAGGCACTGAGGCTAGTGGTGTTGTGCAGAGAGGCACTGAGGCTAGTGGTGTTGTGCAGAGAGGCACTGAGGCTAGTGGTGTTGTGCAGAGAGGCACTGAGGCTAGTGGTGTTGTGCAGAGAGGCACTGAGGCTAGTGGTGTTGTGAAGAGAGGCACTGAGGCTAGTGGTGTTGTGAAGAGAGACATTGAGGCTAGTGGTGTTGTGCAGAGAGGCTTGGTGAGGCCTAATAGAAAGCAGTTGTTGGTGGGGGATTCCATCATAAGAGGTGTGGAGATGGACAATGGTGGTCTTGTGAGGTGTCTTCCCGGAGCTACTGCTCACAGAGACAGGAGACGTATCGGTAATATTGTTAAGCAAGCAAAGCAGGAAGGGGAATTGGATGTACTTGTCCATTTAGGGACAAATGACTTGGCTTGCAATGAGGTTTCAGAGGTTAAGGAAGTTTTTAGTGTTTTTGCCAATGATATACGGCAGGTTGCTTCCACATTGTCATTCTCTGAAGTTCTGCCTGTGCATAACACTCAGAATGACAGGCGGATGCGTATTAGGGACTTTAACATGTGGCTTGGTGAATGGTGTCGGGAGCAAGGATTTGGCTTTATTGCTCATGGTAGCTCTGTTTGGAATGGAAATAAACTGTACAAAAAAGATGGTTTGCATCTTTCTCAAAAGGGAACAAATGTTCTCAGTGAGCAGTTCAGAGGTTTTGCTAGGATGTATTTAAACTAGGAGGGGGGGGCAAAAGGGTGATAAAACATCAATCCAATTGTCCCCCAAAACAAGGACAGAAGGTGCCTGTAGCAAGTGTGTTAAAAAATGATAAGCTTAGAGTCATGTCTACAAATGCTCGCAGTTTAGGGAATAAGATCCATGAACTTGTGGCAATAATGGCAACTGATAGTGTAGATTTAGTCGCTGTTACTGAGACATGGTATAATGAGAAAAATGACTGGGACATAGCAATACCAGGGTACTCTTTATATAGAAAAGACAGGGAAGGCAAGAAAGGGGGAGGGGTGGCCCTGTATGTAAAGAATAGCATAAAATCTAGCCTAATAAAGGTTAGTGAGGCGAACATAGAGTCAGTTTGGGTTACGTTAGAATTTGGTAATCACACAGTAACTCGTGTAGGTGTGATTTATAGGCCCCCAGGACAAATTGAAGAGTTAGATAATCTACTAGTTGAAGAAATAGCTAAAATGACAATGAAGGGGGAAGTTATCATCATGGGTGACTTTAATCTTCCTGATATAAATTGGAAAACAAAAATAGCTACTTGTGCCAGGAGCACACATATTCTAAACTCCCTACTGGGATTGTCTCTAAAACAAGTCGTTGAGGAGCCAACTCGTAAAGAGGCCATACTAGATTTAGTGTTAACAAATGGAGATTTGGTATCAGATATTACTGTAGGTGAAAGTTTAGGATCCAGTGATCATCAGTCAGTGTGGTTTAATATAAGAACAGTGACTGAGTCACACCACACAAAAACAAAAGTTTTAGACTTTAGAAAAACAGACTTTTCCAAAATTAGAATATGTGTAAAGGAGTCATTATCAGACTGGAGCAATTTAAATGGAGTCCAAAAGAAATGGGATTATTTAAAAGTTGCACTACTGAAGGCAACAGAAAATTGCATTAGGCTTGTCAGTAAAAGCAAAAAATTCAAGAAACCACTGTGGTACTCCACAGATGTAGCCAAAATAGTAAAAAACAAAAAGTTAGCATTTAGTAATTATAAAAAAACCCAGAGTGAGGAAGACAGAATGACCTATAAGATTAGGCAGAAAGAGGCTAAGCAAGTTATAAGAGCTTCCAAATCACACACAGAAGAGAAAATAGCACAGTCAGTAAAAAAGGGGGACAAAACCTTTTTTAGATACATAAATGAGAAAAGAAAAGTAAAACAAGGATTAGTTAGATTAAAAACAAAAGAAGGAAGGTATGTAGATGAGGATAAAGGTCTAGCTGACTGCCTCAATGAATATTTTTGTTCGGTATTTACAGATGAAAATGAAGGAAAGGGACCTCAGTTAAGAAAAAGGATAAATGAGTCATTTATTACACGTGAGTTTACAGAGGAAGAGGTTCTATTTCAACTGTCAAAAGTAAAGACAAATAAGTCAATGGGACCTGATGGAATACACCCAAAGCTATTAAAAGAGCTTAGTGGTGTACTAGCAAAACCATTAACAGATTTATTTAACCAATCATTGATAACAGGAGTAGTCCCAGAAGATTGGAAGTTAGCGAATGTTGTGCCCATTCACAAGAAAGGTAATAGGGAGGAGTCGGGCAACTATAGGCCAGTAAGCCTAACTTCAGTAGTGGGGAAAGTGATGGAAACCATGTTAAAGGATAGGATTGTTGAACATCTAAAAACACATGGATTTCAAGATCAGAGACAACATGGGTTTACTTCAGGGAGATCATGCCAAACTAATCTTATTGATTTTTTTGATTGGGTAACTAAAATTATAGATCAGGGTGGTGCAGTAGACATTGCTTACCTCGATTTCAGTAAGGCTTTTGACACTGTTGCACATAGAAGGCTTATCAACAAACTACAATCTTTGAGTTTGGATTCCAATATTGTTGAATGGGTAAGGCAGTGGCTGAGTGACAGGCAACAGAGGGTTGTAGTCAATGGAGTATATTCGAAGCTTGGGCTTGTCACCAGTGGGGTACCTCAGGGATCTGTACTTGGACCCATTCTCTTTAATATTTTTATTAGTGATATTGCAGAAGGTCTTGATGGTAAGGTGTGTCTTTTTGCGGATGATACTAAGATATGTAACAGGGTTGATGTTCCAGGAGGGATAAGCCAAATGGAAAATGATTTAGGTAGACTAGAAAAATGGTCAGAGTTGTGGCAACTGACATTTAATGTGGATAAGTGCAAGATAATGCATCTTGGACGTAAAAACCCAAGGGCAGAGTACAGAATATTTGATAGAGTCCTAACCTCAACATCTGAGGAAAGGGATTTAGGGGTGATTATTTCTGATGACTTAAAGGTAGGCAGACAATGTAATAGAGCAGCAGGAAATGCTAGCAGAATGCTTGGTTGTATAGGGAGAGGTATTAGCAGTAGAAAGAGGGAAGTGCTCATGCCATTGTACAGAACACTGGTGAGACCTCACTTGGAGTACTGTACACAGTACTGGAGACCCTATCTTCAGAAGGATATTGATACCTTAGAGAGAGTTCAAAGAAGGGCTACTAAACTGGTTCATGGATTGCAGGATAAAACTTACCAGGAAAGGTTAAAGGATCTTAACATGTATAGCATGGAGGAAAGACGAGACAGGGGGGATATGATAGAAACATTTAAATACATAAAGGGAATCAACACAGTAAAGGAGGAGACTATATTTAAAAGAAGAAAAACTACCACAACAAGAGGACATAGTCTTAAATTAGAGGGACAAAGGTTTAAAAATAATATCAGGAAGTATTACTTTACTGAGAGGGTAGTGGATGCATGGAATAGCCTTCCAGCTGAAGTGGTAGAGGTTAACACAGTAAAGGAGTTTAAGCATGCGTGGGATAGGCATAAGGCTATCCTAACTATAAGATAAGGCCAGGGACTAATGAAAGTATTTAGAAAACTGGGCAGACTAGATGGGCCGAATGGTTCTTATCTGCCGTCACATTCTATGTTTCTATGTTTCTATGTTTCTATGTTTCTATCCCTAATTTTTTTAATTTACTTTGACTTAGTGACAAATCTCACTTTAGTAAATAGTGATGTGATTGTTTGATTTCTCCTATTCTCTTTATGCTATCTCCATGCGGACTTCAAAGTGCAAAAGACAGAGCTCACAATAATAAAGAGTTGTAGATATCTACATTTTATTTTGCACAGTTCCAAAATCCATATTAGTAAAAAATAGGTGAAAAGTAAATACATTACAAATCAGGCAAAGATCCAGTCCCACTTTAAAACATGTATATTAAGATGATAGATTGTGGGGTTAGTTCACTAAACTTTTAATTTTAGCAAACCTAAATCCAAATGCAATGCATAGTTTCAATCTGGAAATTCAAATAATTTCTATGTATTGAGTAAACTTAGTCGATAATTCAAATAACCACAGAGGTCTTAAAGCAGCAAATGTCAGTTAATTTTATTTAATATCCCAGGATTAAACATCATGCTACTGGATCTATACACCCTCCGGGTGGATTTTAAGACTAACCATGTTTACTTTGAGGACCTTGCTCTGCAGATCATAGACATATATATTCTATATATGTCTATGCTGCAGATCACACTGTGACCGATCCAATATGGCGGCCCGCGGCTCCTCCGCACCAATAGGAAGTAGCAGTCAATGCAGCATCTAGGTATTATATGTCTATGCATATCCCTGCCTCTCTCTACTACTAACTGATCCGTGGGGAGCAGCAACACAGCACAGAGTCCAGACAGCAGCTCTACAGCTCAGGTAAGTGAGGTATGGGGGGAAAAGCAGCAGGGACACATAGGGACACTGAGACACTAGGGGACACATGTGGACACTGAGACACTAGGGAACATATGGGGACACTGAGACACTAGGGGACACAGACACTAGGGGACACTAAGACACTAGGACACATGGGGACACAGACGCTGGGAGACCTGGGGACACTGAGACACATGGGGACGCTGTTTCTCAGAGTGTCCCCATGTCCCCCATCCAGTGTCGCTAGTGTATCAGTTTCCCCAAGTCTCCCAGTGTCTGTGTCCCATGTCACTCACTGTGCCTAGTGTCCATGTGTCCCAGTGTCCCTATATGTCCCAGTGTCCCCATGTGTATGTCCACAACTGTCCCCATGTCTCCCAGTGTCCCCAAGTGTCTGTCTCCCAGCCAGTGTCCCCTAGTCTCTCAGTGTCCCCTAGTCTCCCAGTGTCTGTGTTCCCATGTCTCTGAAACATTTGGGGACACTAAGTCACTAGGGACACAGTGTCCCCATGTGTCCCAGTGTCTGTGTCCCTAGTGTCTCAGTGTGCCTAGTGTCCCCATGTCTCCCAGTGTCCCTATATGTCCCAGTGTCCCCATGTCTATGTGCACAACTGTCCCCATGTCTCCCAGTGTCCCCAAGTGTCTGTCTCCCAGCCAGTATCCCCAGTGTCCCCTAGTCTCCCAGTGTCCCCTAGTCTCCCAGTGTCTGTGTTGCCATGTCTCTGTGTCCCTAGTGTCTTAGTGTCCCCAAATGTTTCAATGTCCCCATGTCTCCCAGTGTCTGTGTCCCTAGTGTCTGTGTCCCCATTTCATCCCAGTTTCCCTAAATGTCTCAGTGTCCCCATGTCTCCCAGTGTCCCCATGTCTCTCAGTGTCCCCAGTATCCTAGTGACATAGGGGCACACTAAGACACTGGGAGAAATGGGGACACTGAGACACTGGGAGACTAGGGGACTGGGCGACATGGGGACACTGACACTGTGATACATAGGGACACTGAGACACTGGGTGACTTGCGAGACTGAGACACTGGGAGCAATCCATCTATACAGCAGAATCAAACTGTGAGTAAAATTACAGAATTTTCTCTGATGTCACTCCTTGTGATTATACAAATGATTAAGGCTGGTATTTTTTTCCAAGAAAGGTGGCAACCCTAACTACTCTTCACATACTCTTGCTTAAAGCACTATAGGGTCAGGAACACAATCATGTATTTCTGACCCTATTATGTTAAAACCACCACCCTGGCCCCTTCTATTAAAATATAATTTGTATTCAAGTCTGCAGCTGCTGGCTCTGCCTCTGAACGGACTGTCTGCTAACATCATCAGAAGTGTTGATCTGAGCAAATTACTTCCCCATAGGATTGGCTGAGACTGTCAACTAGGCAGATCAGGGGCAGAGCCAGCACAAGTCATAGTCCTGGCCAATCAGCATCTCCTCATAAAGATAAATTGAATCAATGTATCTCTATGAGGAAAGTTCAGTGTCTGCATGCCGAGGGTGGAGACACTGAATGGCAGTGCTGCACACTAGGCAGTACTGCCCCAGGAAGCACCTCTAGCAGCCATCTAAGGAGTGGCCAGTGGAGTTATTTTCTCTGAAAAGACAGTGTTTACTGCAAAAGGCCTGAATGGAATGATTCTACTTACCAGAACAAATAAAATAGGCTGTAGTTGTTCTGGTGACTATAGTGTCCCTTTAAGTTTGGAAGCTTAAGAGGGATGTATGGGAACAAAACTTGTGTAGACTGACTTACAATAAAATTAGTTTAGGTAATGCAGATGTTGGTCTCTGTAACACTGTGGCATGTCCCCATTCTTCTACACTCACTACATACACCCTTTATCTGTCTCAGACTATATACCAGGAACTTCTGCCTGCTAGTAAGAAGGTAAGGAGACAAGTGGACCAGTGAGTGCAAGGGGACAGTCCTTAGAAAGCATGGAGTGAGCGCATCATTAGACGCATTTATGTCAAGGTCAGGGTGTTGCCTGCATAGTTTGCCCTTAGTTGGACAGCCTGCAGGATTGGCGGGCAGCCTGACATCCAAATTCTTTGGACAGGCATGTCCCCTTTTTGGGCATGTTCTCTCCTTTTGGCAGGTCTGGTCACGTGATTCGCACCAGTGGCCCACCCTTTTACCCTGCCCATTGACTTCCTGCTTCACTGGACACTGCTGTTAGTTGGTATGGATTTACTTGAAAGATGAAAGCATAAATTAGAGAGAGATTAGCATAGAGCATGTGTTTTCTTCTGCATCTCCATCAGATACATGACGCTTGGGAGGTATGGTTGTTTTAGTGTTTTTGGTCGATAAGATTCTGTAATTAGGCCCATCATAATTGTCAGCACCAGGCCCAGTGTGCTCTTAATCCGGCCCTGTCTCTTTGCTGCTGTGGGAGTTAAATGCACAATACTCATTCATAAAATCATGACATTTCATCATGGACGAGTAAAATTATATAATTAATATCCCTCCCCCCAGACATATCAGTTGCAGAGACACAGCAGTGGAACATGGGTTAATCTAGCTGAACCAAGGTTTTGCCTTGTCCAAATTACATACGCAAAGCTTCCATGAGCAGTACCATTCATTTGTAATTTACTAAAAACAATGAATGCAATTAAACGTAATTTAGAACAAGAAAATGTATCTTATTTACACAGTCCGCTGTCTAAACCATTCATTTTATTTTAAAAACACATTACTGTGAGTATTATTGCTCTGACGCTCTGTAATACACTCAGACACACCAACAATACGGAGCTCCTACAAAAGTGTGACATTAAGTTAAAATAAGGGGCCGATGGATTTGGGCCCAAAATAGGAATGGTCTCTTCTCAAGAGGAATACTTGGGAGGTATGCACAATATGCACACAGCAAAATATAGCTTACACAATCCAAGTGTACACAGAAGAGGCACATTATAAGGCAGGTGAGATAGCTCAGTGGGCTAATGCATCCCGGCAGGGTTGACTCAGCCCTTCATCCTTCCGAGGTAGATAAAATGAGTACCATTAAATTGGGTAATAGTAACAACCACTGGATGCTGGGCTAAGTTAACATCCCCAGGACATACTTGAAAACCAGAATAATCTGAATGTATGTACACAAAAGAAGAATATAATCACCTACACCTAAAAATAATAGGGTAGTGAAAAAACACTTATCTCTATGGATAGTGGTAACAGCTTTCTCCCGGGATATCCCAGCAAGTATCCTTTTTAAATACCATATAGATGCAAAACAAAAATGGAGAATCCAGCTGCAGATCTACAACACTGTTACATGTAAAACTCACAAGATAGAAAAAAATATTTTGCCCAAGGGTGCCTCCCCCGATGAAATTGGGGGGGCTAAATCCTTTCCTTTAGTGATGATAAGACTGGACTCAGGATAGATGGATGTAACAATTCTGCTTTATTTTAAAGAATATATAAAAACACACTGAAAAGTGGTAATGTACCAGGTCCTACGAAAAGGACTTGTTCATGGTCCTCCTGGTAGTCTAAGCCGCCAAAGTGGAATACAAACAGCAAATGTAAAAACAGGAAATAATTAAACAAGCAGTATAATCCGCGCCCTCCTGCCCTCTCACTTGCCCTCAAACTTGATGACGTCACTTCCGGTGTGCAGGTTCCGGATGTCGTCTTCTAATGACGCATGCGTTCCATTGCACGGTCATCTTGCGTTCCACCTATATCTCATAAACGGAGTGTTACTTATGGAAGCCTGTAAGGCTCCAATAACATGACTCAATACAAAATAATCTTAAACAGTAATAGACAGAGATCATAGGACAAGTGTGGTAACTGTTGAGGCCATTTCCCATATAGAGGACTTATATAGTTTATGAAAATTCCAATTTGATTCCAGTTTTCTTAAAAACAAATTCACAGATTATGTGTAATCTGAATGTTCCTTTCCTGGTTAAATACTTTGTTATTATTATTATAAACACATTGCCATCCTCCATTTACAATGTAAACACAGCAGGTATATGCAGGTATAAGCATAGTGCCAGCCTACATTCACACAGCGTACACACAACAGATATACAGTATAAGCACAGTGCCAGCCTACATTCACACAGCGTACACACAACAGATATACAGTATAAGCACAGTGCCAGCCTACATTTACACAGAATGCTCACAGCAGACATACAGTATAAGCACAGTGCCAGCCTACATTCACACAGAGTGCTCACAGCAGACATACAGTATACGCACAGTGCCAGCCTACATTCACACAGAGTGCTCACAGCAGACATACAGTATAAGCACAGTGCCAGCCTACATTCACACAGAGTGCTCACAGCAGACATACAGTATAAGCACAGTGCCAGCCTACATTCACACAGAGTGCTCACAGCAGACATACAGTATAAGCACAGTGCCAGCCTACATTCACACAGAGTGCTCACAGCAGACATACAGTATAAGCACAGTGCCAGCCTACATTCACACAGAGTGCTCACAGCAGATATACAGTATAAGCACGGTGCCAGCCTACATTTACACAGAATGCTCACAGCAGACATACAGTATAAGCACAGTGCCAGCCTACATTCACACAGAGTGCTCACAGCAGGCATACAGTATAAGCACAGTGCCAGCCTACATTCACACAGAGTGCTCACAGCAGACATACAGTATAAGCACAGTGCCAGCCTACATTCACACAGAGTGCTCACAGCAGACATACAGTATAAGCACAGTGCCAGCCTACATTTACACAGAGTGCTCACAGCAGGCATACAGTATAAGCACAGTGCCAGCCTACATTCACACAGAGTGCTCACAGCAGACATACAGTATAAGCACAGTGCCAGCCTACATTTACACAGAGTGCTCACAGCAGACATACAGTATAAGCACAGTGCCAGCCTACATTCACACAGAGTGCTCACAGCAGACATACAGTATAAGCACAGTGCCAGCCTACATTCACACAGAGTGCTCACAGCAGACATACAGTATAAGCACGGTGCCAGCCTACATTCACACAGAGTGCTCACAGCAGACATACAGTATAAGCACAGTGCCAGCCTACATTCACACAGAGTGCTCACAGCAGACATACAGTATAAGCACAGTGCCAGCCTACATTCACACAGAATGCTCACAGCAGACATACAGTATAAGCACAGTGCCAGCCTACATTCACACAGAGTGCTCACAGCAGACATACAGTATAAGCACAGTGCCAGCCTACATGCACACAGAGTGCTCACAGCAGGCATACAGTATAAGCACAGTGCCAGCCTACATTCACACAGAGTGCTCACAGCAGGCATACAGTATAAGCACAGTGCCAGCCTACATTCACACAGAGTGCCCACAGCAGACATACAGTATAAGCACAGTGCCAGCCTACATTCACACAGAGTGCCCACAGCAGACATACAGTATAAGCACAGTGCCAGCCTACATTCACACAGAGTGCTCACAGCAGACATACAGTATAAGCACAGTGCCAGCCTACATTCACACAGAGTGCTCACAGCAGATATACAGTATAAGCACGGTGCCAGCCTACATTTACACAGAATGCTCACAGCAGACATACAGTATAAGCACAGTGCCAGCCTACATTCACACAGAGTGCTCACAGCATACATACAGTATAAGCACAGTGCCAGCCTACATGCACACAGAGTGCTCACAGCATACATACAGTATAAGCACAGTGCCAGCCTACATGCACACAGAGTGCTCACAGCAGACATACAGTATAAGCACAGTGCCAGCCTACATGCACACAGAGTGCTCACAGCAGACATACAGTATAAGCACAGTGCCAGCCTACATGCACACAGAGTGCTCACAGCAGACATACAGTATAAGCACAGTGCCAGCCTACATTCACACAGAGTGCTCACAGCAGACATACAGTATAAGCACAGTGCTACACTTTATAGTGACAACCTCCATTCATGCACAGTGTACACACAGCAGATATATATACAGTTTAACCCCTTAAGGACACATGACATGTGTGACGTGTCATGATTCCCTTTTATTCCAGAAGTTTGGCCCTTAAGGGGTTAAACATTCGCAACCGCCATTTACTCCATATACACAAAATACACAATATAAACCACAATATCAGGCTATACTTGCCAAGTGTTACACATGGCAGATTTAAAGAGCAGCGCGAGCCTCAATTTCTGTATATTGTACATACAGCAGAAATACAGTATACGTATTATGCGTACCACCACTTACAAAAAATGTAAACTCAGAAGCTGACCTGTATTAGCCAATCTCCACTTACAGTGTACATTCAGCAGATATACAGTTAAAGGACAATATCAGTCTCTACTTACACACAATGCACTCACACTTGATTTGAGTATAGTGCCGTACCCACTAACATATAATGTACATACACTTGATAAAAACAATCAAATATGCTACTGAGTTAGAGCTATAAATAAGATGGAGAATTGATACAATTCAGCTATTTCGGTCTATAATTTACAAATTCCATTGTATAAAATGCTGTACTAACCTTAACCCACAATGTATATACACCCTGATATACATTATAATCACAATGACTGCTTAGAGTCATACACAGAGATATAAAATGTAGTTGTTTTTTTATAGGAAAATCATTATATTATTATAGCATGATGCCCCCCCTCCTCCCACACTGATATACCTTCCATGTACGCACAGCACAGGTACAGCACAGACAGTGACAGAGCCAACGCCTCCTCACTTTCAGCACCACCTAATCACACTCATAACTAGGTCATGTAAACAGGAATATCTAGACAATCTTGTCACTTATACACCAATTTAAAAATATGACATTGGCAGAAGAACCTAGTCTATGTCCCTCCCTTAATGTGACAAAAACAAAAGTAGATGTAATACTCAAATGCTACCACCAGGTGTCACCACTGTACCCAAAATAACTTTTTTTTAACCCTTCCCTGCAGTCCCCCCTCCTTGTTTTTGCCCCTGTCTCTATGACAATATGCCTTGTTAAATGCATGGAAGGCAGGAAGGAGAATTTACAAGACTCACGGGAGGAAGCTGAGCTCCATATTTTTGCATTAAAACATATAGTATGTGTTCACAGGAATTCCTTTTACCGAAGGACACAGAAGGAGAGTTCAGTAGACCTAAAGAATAAACATTCTAAGTATTTTAAAGCATCAATATAGACTGCATCACTATAAAATGAGAACAGAAAAAAAACATTTTGACAGCGCTTTCATACATTTTTTAATAAGATGTACACTAGCAGGGTTATTTTACGAACATCTTGAAAAACTCCCAGATGAATCTGGATATGCTATTTGAATATTTGCTAAAGGTAAATAAATCCAGGGGATTTTACGAATGTGCAATCCTGTTTCTGGTTTAAAAACAATTTACAGGTGTGAATCACATGCAAAGTATAGGATTTGCACGATTATCAAACACTGACAAATTACTGGATACACTACAATAGTGATGTCCCGAACGGTTCGCTGGCGAATAGTTCCTGGCGAACATAGCATGTTCGCGTTCGTCACGGATGGCGAACATATGCGATGTTCGGTCCGCCACCTATTCGTCATCATTGAGTAAACTTTGACCCTGTACCTCACAGTCAGCAGACACATTCCAGCCAATCAGCAGCAGACCCTCCCTCCCAGACCCTCCCACCTCCTAGACAGCATAAAATTATTATACATTATCCTCCCATAGCCAGTAACCTGTGCTTATTATACATTATCCCCCCATAGCCAGTAACCTGTGTTTATTATGCATTATCCCTCCCATAGCCAGTAACCTGTGTTTATTATACATTATCCCCCCATAGCCAGTAACCTGTGTTTATTATACATTATCCCTCCCATAGCCAGTAACCTGTGTTTATTATACATTATCCCCCCATAGCCAGTAACCTGTGTTTATTATACATTATCCCTCCCATAGCCAGTAACCTGTGTTTAGTATACATTATCCTCCCATAGCCAGTAACCTGTGTTTATTATACATTATCCCCCCATAGCCAGTAACCTGTGCTTATTATATATTATCCTCCCATAGCCAGTAACCTGTGTTTATTATACATTATCCCTCCCATAGCCAGTAACCTGTGTTTATTATACATTACCCCCCCCATAGCCAGTAACCTGTGTTTATTATACATTATCCCTCCCATAGCCAGTAACCTGTGTTTAGTATACATTATCCTCCCATAGCCAGTAACCTGTGTTTATTATACATTATCCCCCCATAGCCAGTAACCTGTGCTTATTATACATTATCCTCCCATAGCCAGTAACCTGTGTTTATTATACATTATCCCTCCCATAGCCAGTAACCTGTGTTTATTATACATTATCCCCCCCATAGCCAGTAACCTGTGTTTATTATACATTATCCCCCCCCCCATAGCCAGTAACCTGTGTTTATTATACATTATCCCTCCCATAGCCAGTAACATGTGTTTATTATACATTATCCTCCCATAGCCAGTAACTTGTGTTTATTATACATTATCCCTCCCATAGCCAGTAACCTGTGTTTATTATACATTATCCCCCCCATAGCCAGTAACCTGTGTTTATTATACATTATCCCTCCCATAGCCAGTAACATGTGTTTATTATACATTATCCCTCCCATAGCCAGTAACATGTGTTTATTATACATTATCCCTCCCATAGCCAGTAACCTGTGTTTATTATACATTATCCCCCCCATAGCCAGTAACCTGTGTTTATTATACATTATCCCCCCATAGTCATTTATCGTTGGACCTAGGCAGCATGATGTCTTAGGCCGGCCCAGAGAGTGAGTGAGTGAGTGAGTGAGTGAATAATATAATATATATGTTCAGAAACATATTAGTAATATATGTAAATCGGGTTCATGCAAAGAGGGTGAAAAGGTATTAAGGAAAAACACACTTATTGCATCAAATTTACAAAGCCAAACTTTTAAAAGCTTTCCTTATTTCTTTCTCGGGATGAGGAATATATCGGTTGTAGACTGAGGATTTCCATCTGCCCAATCTTTTAATAATATGCACTGGAGTGTCAGTGTTGAAGGAGACCGAAGCTGCCCCTATTCTAAATGAAAGACCCGAGACATGGATACAACCCAATCTTAGGAGTAGTGTTCTGATGTAGAAGATGAATTAAGCCGTAGTCAGAGGGTTTCAGTGAGAGTAGTGGTGAAATGTGTGTGGCATGACTGATTGTGGGTAAGTAAGAGTCAAGTATTTTAACTGAGCACTAGTTCTAGGTGGGATAAAGTGGTATAGCGGATGGATGAGTAGTTTGGTTCGTTTTATAGGTTTGTAGAAAAAGTATATAGTGATCATGATTTTTAGCGATATCAAATATTTTTAAGGTGGTTTCAAACAAACATAAAATGCTATATAAAATTTGTGGGAATATCGAATAGTCGTGTACAGTAAATCAGAGAGGGCTCAGAATATCGAACCATCGATCGGTAACCCGGATGAAGTAGGGGGTCTATCTGTTTTATTAAATACGCAGTAATATGCTTTTAATGGGATAGGATGTTAGGAAAGGTGTGTGATTGGGATAAGTGGTTGTGGCTGTATTTACCTTATCCTGGGACCGACCTGGCTCCTAAGCTTGAGCCGCGCGTGGCTGGATCACTCCTGCCTCCACACGAGCTGCATGTGGCTTGATCTCTTCTTCTGACTTAGCCGCATGCACTGACCACAGTGATCGGTCACATGGCCCGCCTGGCACTAGGAGCACGGCTCGAGTCACAAGCTCGCTCTTAAAGGGGCAGTGGAAGCCAAAAGTTGATTCAGGCTCCCATTGGCCCACGTCATTCCAGCACCCCCACACACAAACGTTTTGGGGGCACAATAGCTTGCATTTAAAAAAAAACAACACTTTTTTGACTGTAATATAATAGCAGTCAGTTTCCTTCACACGTGTGCGTTTCAGGGCCTGCCAGGGCACAGTGTCACACCAGTGCAACTCATATCTGGTGTAACAGTAGTGTAAATTAAAAAAAAAAACTAGAAATTTGACTGTGAAATAATAGCAGTCAGTTTCCTTCACACGTGTGCGTTTCAGGGCCTGCTAGGGCACAATGTCACACCAGTGCAACTCATATCTGGTGTAACAGTAGTGTACATTTAAAAAAAAAATACAGGGGGCTTGTTGTCACCTTTCGGGGACCCTTGGTGTTGCACGTGGCTGGGTGGAGGAAGAGACCTTCAATGACATCAGTGAGGACCTGGAACGGGACATGGCTAGCTTGGTATCCAACCTTGTGCAAATGGGGAGTTTGCGGTTGTGCAAATGGACTGTTTGCGGTTGTTTGCGGTGCGTTAAACGGGGAGTTTGGTCTGTCACTGTGAAGCGGGCGTAACCCTTACACTACCTGATCGATACAACATCAAACCTGATGTTTTAAAGCACGTTATTCCAAACAATTTAGGAATGTTAGGTGATTTATGCCCTTTATGGATTAAAACCAGACTCTGCATCAACTATGTAATTTTCCATGGGAGTTTTGCCATGGATCCCCCTCCGGCATGCCACAGTGTTAATCCCCTTGAAACAACTTTTCCATCACTATTGTGGCCAGAAAGAGTCCCTGTGGGTTTTAAAATTCGCCTGCCTATTGAAGTCTATGGCGGTTGGCCGGGTTCACCCGTTCGCGAACATTTGCGGAAGTTCGCGTTCGCCGTCTGCGAACGGAAAATTTTATGTTCGCGACATCACTACACTACAATCTGTTCTAACAGGAAGCACATTTAAAAAATACACCGGAATGGCCTATTCCCCCACCTTTTTGTCTATGACCCAGGCACTTTACTCGCATGTCTTCTCACACCAGCTAAACAGAGACTGCATGGCCTGATGTGTGTAGTTGCTGGCCTCTTGCCAAAGAACCAAAGAAATTGGTGCACTTGAAATAAACACTGGACCCTTCTAACCGCAATGCCACTACGAGTTCAAACAGTCCCAGTTTAATATGTTCTTTATTCCAACTTTATTTTGATTAAAGTACAATCCAGATTCAGTAACCGATTGATCATGATTGTTGACTTTCAGTGGGTATCAAAGGAGTGCTTTCAACATCAACACAATTCACAAACGTCAAAACCTTTTACTGCCAGAAATGGCATTGAAGTAAAAAGTATTGTTGACTTAACACTAGGTTTAACAGGGATTTTTTTACTTGTATGGAATAAGTAAACCTAAACATAATAAAATATTGCTGGAAGTGACCGTTGCATTCTCGGTTGTCATTGTTATTAAACAATCTCGAGATTGCAAGGTTAACGATAAACAAAATAGATCTAACTTGGAAAGATTTATTTGACTCTTTGACCCCTTTTATAGTGCGGTAATAAAATTAGGAAGTATTTGTCATTAACTTGATGTTTTACAGACTAACACTTATATGTATGTATGAAAAAACACTTTTGAGAAAGCCTCTTGCCAGGTGAAACACGTTAAGTGTATTTAGTGTATTTTATACTTATATTTATTACCTTTAACCCCTTAGTGACCAGACCACTTTTCAATTTTCTTACCGTTTGGGACCAGGGCTGTTTTTACATTTCTGCAGTGTTTGTGTTTAGCTGTAATTTTCCTCTTACTCATTTACTGTACCCACACATATTATATACAGTTTTTCTCACCATTAAATGGTCTTTCTAAAGATTCCATTATTTTCATCATATCTTATAATTCACTATAAAAATCTAAAATATGAGAGAAAAAAAAAACACACTTTTTCAAACTTTGACCCCCAAAATCTGTTACGCATCTACAACCGTCAAAAATCTCCCGTGCTAAATAGTTTCTACATTTTGTCCTGAGTTTAGAAATGCCCAATGTTTACATGTTCTTAGCTTTGTTTGGAAAGTTATAGGGCTATAAGTACAAGTATGAAAAAAGTGAGAAAAGTACAAGTAGCACGTTGCTATTTCCAAACCAATTTCTTTCAAAATTAACGCAAGTTACATTGTAACACTAATATCTGTTGTGAATCCCTGATAAACCATTCACATGTATATATTTTTTAAAAGAAGACAACCGAAGGTATTAAACTTGGGGTATTTTGACTCTTTTCATGCAACCATTTTACCACCAATCTATGCCAAATAAAAAAATAAATAATAATAATGGTTGATTTTTTTGACACACATAGCAATTTAAAATACATGTACGGAGAACCTTAAGGGTTACTGCCAAAGAACACCCCAACATGTGTTCAGCAACATCTCCTGAGTATAGTGATACCCCCATGTATAGGTGTGTTGGGGTCTCTGGGGACTAAAATATCTTATTTGGAGGGTGTGCATTCCAGTTTTCCAACTTGGAATTTTCACAGCTGGTTATCATGCACCCGTGTCCTATTTGTGAAATTTTTTAAGCCGACCAATGTTATTTACCCCCATCAAACCATATATTTTTGAAAAGTAGACACCCTAGGGTATTTCAAATGGTGGTATTTTAACACTTTCTATGCACCAATTCTACCACCAGTCTTTGTCAACCTTTTGGGTAGTCATTTTTTTGTGTTATTTTTCACACACATTGTACTATAGGCATGGATTCTCAGCTCCTGTTATGCATTACTGCCAAAGAACACCCCAATATGTGTTTAGCAACATCCCCCGAGTACAACAGTGCCCCCAATGTACAGGTTTTATGGGTTTTTGCAAACTTACAGCGGTCAAATGTATAGCTTTTCCCTTTTCCATGTTTACATATTGAAATTTGCCAGATTGGTTTGCTGGGCCTATGTTGCCTTTGAGACTGTATAGCAGCCAAGGAATAAAAATTAACTCCATCATGGCATACCATTTGTGAAAGTAGACAACCCAGATATTCAAAATGTCCAGTCTTTTTTTAGTAGCCACTAGTAGTCACAAACCCTGGCCAAAATTAGCATTTATATTTGTGTTTTTTTTTGTTGCATTTTTCACACATAAACCGCAGGCACCCAGGGGAGGGGATTTAAGATGCTCTAATTCGCCGCGGTCCTTAACCCCTTCCTGACCATGGACATACCAGGTACGTCCGACAAAAAACGTCCGTTAACGATTGCAGACGTACCTGGTACGTCCGATAGTAAATCCCCACTTACCTGAACGCTGGCGATCCCCCATCGGCGATCGCAATCCTAGGGTCTGCCTCTGCCCGATCTGGCCCTCCCGTGCAATGTGATCTCAGGGTCCTCGTGTTTTTAAAAGTTACAGGGTCAAATATAAAGCCGTTTTTCACATTGAAATTTGCCAGATTGGTTATGTTGCCTTTGAGAGCATTTGGTAGCCCAGGAATGAAAATTACCCCCACGTTATATAATATATGTGGGTACAGTAGATGAGTAAGAGGAAAATTACAGCTAAACACAAACACCGCAGAAATGTAAAAACAGCCCTGGTCCAAAATGGTAAGAAAATTGTAAAGCGGTCTGGTCACTAATAGGTTAAACAAATGGAGGTTATTTAGTTATGGCCATTAGAGGGAATGCCCACCTGCCACGTCAAGGCAAACCTCCTAGGTGGGTCCCACACTAACCATTCACCTTGCTTCCTTGATCTTCTGGCAAATATATATCTAATGAGATCCATTTCCCAAGTCCCTCTGTATATTTAAACAACTTTAAATGTATAATAAGTGTTACACTACACAGTGCATAGCAATTCCCATTTCCTTAGAGGTTTACACACTGCTCTATGCTTTCTTATTACAAATTCCTATACAATTGTATAACATAAGCAGAGGAAGTGTATACAGTATGCTTGCCACTAATGTTGCAAGCAATAATCTTAATTATGAGAAATGTTCTAATGGATCGGATACTAAACAGTGAGTTGTATTAAAAGTGGTAAATACAAAAACATAATTTTTAGTCTAAAATAGCAGCTTTGGGAGAAAAAGAATCAGAGAAAAATACAAATCATGTTACAAATCATGTATTTAAGTTTAAAATGTTCAATGTCAGCTTGTAATTGAACCCCACACCCCCATTTACCTTAGTGTAGCGATGACTAATCTTTGGAACTGCAACGTTTGTGATTATGTCTAGTTAAGCATTGGGAAACATAGTTCCCATCAACTGCATTGCTATTACTGCGTTACTTCTTCAACTTAAATGGTTTACTGTTCCCACTAATAAGAGGGACCTTTGAAAGCTGATGATATTCCTGCTCCAGTATTTCCATACTCTCTCTCTCTTTTATCTTGAGGTTTATTCTAAGTGCATTAGGGAGACTCTAGGCCTGATCATTGTTCTTGGATTGTACACAAAAACACTAAAAATAAAAAAGTATCTGTTGAGAGAGATTATATCAACCTTCAATCTCCATTGTGGTTTGTCTTACTTGCCAGAATACCAGAATGCTCCTTTTTAGCCCCTCCACCCAAAAATGACTGTACATCTCATTGTGATGTAAATCAAAAAAACAATCAGCCCCCTCATATTAAGAAAATAGGTTTTATTTTATATTCTTCCACTATTTCTATTGCCATATTTCTATACAATTGGAATAAACATATACCATGTTATTAAAGGATACTGGTACCAAATATTAAAATAAAGAGGAACACACTCTCTATAGAGTTAAATGTTTATTGAATTCATACTAATATATGTCACATATCTCAGCACAAATAGTACCAAATACAAAAACATACATATATATTGCAGAAAACAAGAAGATATGACCAAATTAGGTCAACCCCTGCCAAGGTCTTACAGCATAAAAGACCTGATACACGAAAGTATGAAACAAAGAAATAAATAAAAAAAAAAATACATTACATACCACAGATAACTTGCTATATACGTATAGGAGAAGGAAATGTGCATGCCAAAAAAAATAAAAAAAACACACCATTTAGTTGAGATCAATGTTTACACCTAGTAGGGATGAAATCAGATTATCAATAAATATTAATCTGGAAGGGAAGTGATTGGCTGTGTTAGAGTAAGTAGGATGTTATCTACGAATACATTTACTTGTATTCCTGCTCTCCTACTCTTAACCGTTGGATGGATGAATCAGCTTGGAGGGATGTGACCAAAAGTTCCAGTGCTAACACATAAAGTAATGGGGAGAGAGGACATTCGTGTCTAATACCACTTGTGATACCAAAGGGGCCCTACAGGAATCCCACATTTAAAACACTGGCTTTAGGGGTGCTATACAAACCTGTAATGATCGAGACAAACTGCTCCGGTAAGCTGAATTAGCCCAAGACCGCCTCCAGGAACCGCCAATGGAGACAGTTGAAGGCTTTTTCACCATCCAGTGCTACTACACCACCCCTTTGTATTTTTAATGCTATGTATCAGGTCTAATACCTTTCTGGGGTTGTTAGGCCTATTTATGATGAAACCAATCTGAATGTTATGTATAATATGGTGCAACAAACACCCCAGCCTGTGTGCAAAGATTTTCGCCAAAAGTTTCAGATCCGTACCTAATAAAGAAAATAGCTGCCAGGGAGAAGGGTTGAGTTTAAAGAGACCCAGCTATAGTCACTTCTGTGACACTCCACAATTGCAGGTTGCTTCTTTTTGACCCATCATCAAAGTTCGTAAGCCGGGCCTTGTAAGCCTCCATTTGTGTTTCCACCTGCTGCAGCTGATCAGCAAGGGTGTTACGAGCTTCCACTAATTCGTCTGTTACAAAACTATCCTAATTAAGCAGAAAAGACTGATATTCACCTTGCTCTGATTCTTTCCTTCCTAGCAGATACTAACAGACGAAGCTCTGTGCAAGCTGGCAGGCTAGGTCCGGAGCAAACCTTTAACCAAGTGGCAATCCTACATCATGTAGTGGTCCTATTCATACATTTGTAAATGTAGACAGCTGACGGGTCGAGCTATCTGAGGATCCCTTATATGTAGCGAGGAGGTATTTTGCTAAGGCGCCTTGATGTCTGAAGGTTTGTTAGATTAGCGGTTCTTGATCCAGTTATCTCCCAGACACAGAGGTGCCTTGGTGGGATCTGTATTGCTTTAGTTAACACAGTGTTTGTGTTCATCAGATTTAGATTGATGTCTGGGTGGGCGGCTATATCACTGAATACTCTGCGGGAAAAGGAGAGAGACTTTGACAGAGATACTCTGGTGGAATATCAGAGCTCCGCCACATCGTCCAACTAAGATTTAACATGCAACGTCCTGGCATCTAGATCTTGGATTGCGTCCTTGAGAGTTTGGAGGACCCGTTGTGTCACCGTTGAGTTTGTTTGTTCATGTGTGTTGCTTGACGTGTCTCACTCTCTATCTTTGCCATTTTGGGTCAAATCTTGGGATGTCGGGTGTTTGCCTTGCATGTTTCTTGCAGCGAAAAATTGTCAAGGTGGTGATACTATGTCTTTCGGCTTTCTTTTCAGTTCCTTGACTACAGGAGTTATCTTAAACTTGTAGTTCACACAATTCTAGAATGCTTTCACATGCTTGAATACATTTATTCTGCCCCAAGCTATGTGGTAGTGACAAACTCATAATTTACTTTACCAATAACCCTCTCGCAAGTAGCCTGCATAATCACATATAAGGGATTAATAGCAGTCTCTAACTTGCTATGTATTGGGTTCTGGCATTTATTGGGCTATATTCTTCACCATATAATTGTCAGGGGTCCGCGGGCGGCTAGTAGGGGAGGCAGCTCGCAGCACTCACCCTCAGTCCATCGCCGCCCGTGGTCTCCCCTCCTCCTACCTGTCGGCGAGCGGCGTCTCCTCTCCGCCGCTCGCCGCTCGCATCCGTCACGCCTCCCAGCGGCAGCATGTATAACGCTGCACGCTGGAAGGTCGTTGATTTATGCAAACGCCGGGGTCACGTGAGTGACCCGGCGTTAAAGCAACAGTACCACAATCACAGTGGGAGGCTTAGATATCTCCCACGTGTGATTGTTAATTCTGATTGGAAGTTATCCAATCAGAATTTAACCTAGGGTATTTATACTCACCTTTCCTGTTCCTCCCTGCCCTGTTGTGGTCTTTGCTGTATAGTATTGATTCTGAACTTGTGATTTCTGGTTACGTACTCTCTGGCTTGTTAATCTGACACTGTGACTTTCTCCTACCCTTTGACCTCGGCTTGTTTATCGTTATCCTGTTTTCTGGTTCCCCTGACTCGGCTTGTCTCCTGACTATTCTGTGGGTGCTTAGCCCGGCCACTCTAAGGTCCGGTACGGCATCTTTTCTGTGTGTGTGTGTGTCTGTTAGCGTGTTGAGTTCCCGGAATCGTGACAATAATGCTAACTAATATATTTTCAGGATATGTAGGTCATAACTAGTAAAAATATACTAAACCAAACACCTTAAAAAGCACCAGTTAAAATTTGAATAAAAAGAACAATTGCCCTGTGATGACTGCTGCTTGTACTATGTAAATTAAATTTATAGTAAGAAAAATGTAGTTTAAAAAAAAAAAAAAGATGAAATGTGTACACCAGGACCCAATGAGCCCGGTATACAGTGCCTAAAAGGACAGACTCGGACTGTCAAAGGGCTTAACCCTAGTCTCTAATGAAGTTACACAGACAAATTAGAAAGTTTTCATTTCTTTTTTTTCTGTGTTACTATTTTTGAATCTTGCTTAAAAACATCAGCTCACTGTAGTAGTTATGATGCCAGAAGTTCCCTAGCACCATCCTACAATAAGAACTCACATTGTTTGGTTTAACAACTTACCTGGGTCTCCAGGTCTTACCTGGGGCACATATGCTACATCCAGTATTATCCCGTAGGAGAAGATGTCTGTAGAGATGTTTCTACAGAATAAAGCACAGCCTATACTGGACCCCGCTGAGAGCGCTAAGCAGGGGCTCTATGCCAAACTGCATGCTTCTACATGGTTTTGCTTATTTCTGAAGAGTTACCCAGATTCTCTTCCAGGAGAAGACGTAAAGCAGGTGTTTTGGGCACCCAGCGGACCAAGGTAAGTTGTAAAACCATTTTAAAACGGTAGGACCACTTACCATGGGAGTACAGCAGGCTACAGTCATTATGGTGCTTGGAGTGTTCCTTTAATACACCTGTAATAATAAAAGAGGATATACTTTAGATATACATACAAGGAGCCCCCGTACCATGCTACAGCATGATGAATACAGACTAACTTGTTGCCCACGGCCAATAAATGCTATTGAAGAAAGTGACTATTTTTAAAATAGAATTTATGACGGGTCTCTAATAAGGTATCCTGCACTGATATCACAACAAAACAAAGGTTAAAGGAATAGTGTAGGTAAGGGTAGGCAACCTTCTGCACTCCAGATGTTGTGGTCTACATCTCCCATAATGCTCTTACAAGCATAATGCTGTCAGAGCATCAGGGGAGATGTAGTCCACAACAGCTGGAGTGCTGGAAGTTGCCTACCCCTGCTGTAGGCATTCTAACTACCTCAACTGACTGAAGTGGCTGAAGCCCAGAGTCCCGCATTACTACTAAACGGTATACTCACCATTTAGCAGATATGCTTGGTCACCAGCAGACTGATGGAATGGTGGAGGCATAGCTATGCTTCCGCCTTGTGCCATACCAAGGATTGGGACATACCAAAGACTGGCTGAGAGCACTCAGCTTATCACTGACTGCTATCCCTGGTAAGTAGTAAAGCGGACTGCAGGCTGCTGGGAATGAGTAGCTCTGTTAATCAGTAAGTAAACTGTTTAGCTGTGACCCAGAACACATGGACTCCAGGCACCATAACCACTTAAATCAGAAGTGTCTATTGAAGTGTCCTTTCAGTAGTGAGTGAATTTCAGCACCAAACTGCTTCCCTGCCAGCATAGAGCTCAAACCAAGCTTGATAAGACATTGTGCAGTGTTGAGTATTAAATGATGTGGATCTGCAATTGAAAAAAAGCATATGCTAAAACAGCGATATCAATTAAGGGGATTCAAAAGGAAACTCTGAATAGAGTTTACCCATGGTAGTCGCTTTAAATCTGCAAATGTGTGTATGTTTAGAAAAAAAAGCGTACAGAAGACTGCAGTCTACATTTGAACTAATTCCTTAACCTTTAAGTATGTGGCAACTCTTCTTTACACGTGAAAGAGCATTTGTTTAGCAATCACAAATGTTTATGTAAAAGTTTCCATACTTTGAGAACTGAATGTTAAACCATACTTCCTGTTTGTTTGGTTCTCAGCTTCTAATATGAAGGAATCAATTTGCTGCCACACTCCTAGTTTTCACAAGAAGCATTCTCAGAGCCTTACACATAGAGAGGTGTGTGTGTATGTATATATATATATATATGGATATATATATATACACACAGGGTGGACAGAAATTCAGAGTAGGATTTGACAAGTAAATAACGTACTTGTTAGTAGTTTGCTACAGGTACATATTATAATGGAGTTTTGGGAGCTTGATCGTGGGTAATTTCACAAAGTAACAACAAGCAAAAATAGCGGAATTTTAGTTTCAAAATGTCAGGTCCGATATCTTGGCACACAGAGCTTACCTCTTACCTCTGCCATTTCATTGTAAGAAATTGACCTTTCAGCTACCGATTACTTCTTGAGGGGATACCTGAAGGGGCTGGTGTATGTGAACAAACCCCGTACACTTGAGTAGCTTAAGGAGAAAATCCATGAGGAATGTGAGCGCTAGAACCCCAAACATTAGCTAAAGTTATGAAAAATGTAATCGAAAGAGCCCATTTTCCAACATCCCTCTTCTCTCTCCAACAATTCTCACGCCGGCCGTGATAGCTCGCCCCTTTCTAATACGCGGTGGGCTGACGTCATGACACTAGTGATGTCACAGCCTGCCAAAGCACACTATAAAAGGGAATTCCAGGGCATGACCCATTGCCCTGTTGTGGTTCCTTATAGTCCCAATAGCACGTTATTACTGTTTATATTTCTTGGTTTTGACTTTGGCTACGTTTGACTATTCTACCTTCTATACTCCTTTGACTCGGCTTTCGTATTCTCGCTGTTCCCGACTTCTGGCTCCCTTGACCTCGGCTTGTCCCTGTTTACTCTCTGTCCTTGTGACGTTAGCCCGGCCACTCTAAGATTATTATTCTACTACACGCTGCGTGTTGGATCCCTATATATTTCTGACACCCATCTTTTCGAGGCAGCATTTAAAAAAGGTTATCTTCCTTACCTAGTCAAAGAAATCTTCATATGTTAAGCATTGATTGTATTTAATACCACTGAGATTTGTTTATTAATAAAAAAGGTTATTGGCTCCTCAAACCCGACCCTGGATTTTGGCCAATATATGATTAACACTAACATGGGACAATTGTTCTCTTGGGGTAGTCACTGTTCAAGGTTTACATTGGGCTCTGTAATAAAGATAAAGAATCAATAGCAACAGGCCCGGTCTGGTTATCGGGTGGCGGGCGGGTGGGGGCCCTAAATACTAATAAGGGGGGGGGGACCTAATGTCCTCCTCCCTAGCCCCCACCCCTGAGCGGCGGGTGGGGGCCCTAAATACTAATAAAGGGGGGACCTAATGTCCTCCCCCCTAGCCCCCACCCCTGAGCGGCGGGTGGGGGCCCTAAATTGTAATAAGGGGGGGACCTAGTGTCGTCGTCCCCAGGTGACTAGGGGTCCCCAAACCCCTAGTCACCCCCTCCCCCAATAAAAAATATCCGCCTACCTACCCCTCTCACCCTAAAAACTAATGAGGAGGGGACTTTTAACTAAGTACCTGTAAAAAAAAAAAAAAAAAACTTACCATTCCATGTTTAATTTTTTCTAAAATCTTCTTTTTTCAGCCCCAAAAAAGGCCAAATAAAAACCCATAAGAACTGACGCAATTATAAAATAAAAAAAAACGAGCGCAAGAAAAAAAGAATCCTTCTTCACCCATGGAGAGCTCCGCGCAGACTGAGCTCTGCAGGGCCCTGCAACTAGGCTCAGAGCACTCTGATAGGTGGGTTTAAGCCATCCAATCAGAGTGCTCTGACAGGTAAATGAAGAGACTGACAGGTAAGTCTCTACATTTACCTGTCACAGTACTCTGATTGGTTGGTTTGAAATCCACCGATCAGAGTGCTCTTTGTCATTTTACACGGCGTGGGAAAGTTCTTTGGAATTTTCCCACGCTGTGTAATTTGACTCATAACTCTCTGATTGGTGCATTAAGTAACCAATCAGAGAGTTATGAGTCAAATTACACAGCGTGGGAAAATTCCAAAGAAATTCTCTTTATTTACCTGTGAGAGCACTCTGATTGGATGGCTTAAACCCACCAATCAGAGTGCTCTGAGCCTAATTGCAGGGCAGGGCAAGGCTTTATAAGCCTTCCCCCGCCCTGCAGAGCTCAGTCTGCGCGGAGCCCTTCATGGGTGAAGAAGGATTTTTATTTTTATTTTTTTATAATTGCGTCGGTTCTTATGGTTTTTTTATTTGGCCTTTTTGGGGGCTGAAAAAAGAAGATTTTAGAAGAAAGAAAACATCAAATTTTTCCCCTCATTATTTTTAGGGTGATGGGGGAAGGTAGGGGGATAATTTTTATTGGGGGGGGGGAGAGGTGACTAGGGGTTTGGTGACCCCTAGTCACCTGGGGGGGGACATTGTTTTTAGGGCCCCCACCCGCCGCTCAGGGGTGGGGGCAAGGGGGGAGGACACTAGGTCCCCCCCCTATTCCAATTTAGGGCCCCCACCCGCCGCTCAGGGGTGGGGGCAAAGGGGGAGGACATTAGGTCCCCCCCCTTATTCCAATTTAGGGCCTCCACACACTGCTTCACATACACACAGTCAGACAAAGTACAAACATTGTAAATGTTTTATTAGTGATTTAGGAAATTTTCTGCTTCCAAATGTTCTCGTTCTTTTATGTACGTTGTGTGCTGTGATGTGAAGCATATATAATTAATTATGTAAATTAGCAGGCCGGTATTTTTTTCCAAAAAGGTGGCAACCCTATTCTCCCACACACATCCCCCTACACTACACGTGGGCTGCCCTGAAAGGCATTAAACAGATATGCCCACTTTAGAGAAGCAATCAGGTAATTAGTGATGATACAACATGCACCCTCTCGGGCCGCGGCCCTCTTAGGGCTGCTCTGCCTTTAAATGCCCAGGCTCAATTTTTGTCCCAGTCCGGCCCTGGATAGCAATGTATTACTGGCCCTTATTGGTGGCCAAGCTGAAACCTGTAAAAAGAAAGGTGAACGGCAGTAGCACAGGCAAAGAGACCATCTGTAAACAAGTCAAATTCAGCAGATATTGAGTAACATGTAATCAGATAATCAAGACAAGGTCAAAGATAACTAATACAAGAATAAACAAGGACACAGGAGTCAGATGCCAGGATAATCCAAATATAAGCACTCTATGAAGGAAAAGTTTTAAATGAGCACAGGTGACTTCTAATTGGTCAAGGTTATAACTGCTACGCCAAAATGTATGTGGCTGATGTCACACAAATGACACGCGTTAATGTATCAGAATTGATGGCATAGGACACAATAAAATGACATAAGAGTGTAGCATCCAGCAACAGACATAACACCAGAATGATGCAGTATACTATAACACGTGGCAAAATGAAATATTTTATTGAATAAACACCGTAGGGTAAGATTCCCAAATACAGTGTTTTGGCCTAGATTTTACATTTCCTTTGCCAACGCTCCCCAATTTAGAATTCAGTTAAATTTATAACGATATTGCAACACCCTGATTTGTAAACTGATTGCACATTGGGAGCATATGATTTTCACCTACCATTCTCAAGCCCTGAACCGATCTATATCCAACACCCTCAATGCAATTAAATATCTCTACATATAAGGAAATGGATACCAAATATTTTAGTTCAGTAAATGAAATGCAACTGCTAAAATGCTGCTTCAGATTTATATATGATACTGTCTCATCGAAATATAATTTCTAATTATCTTATTAAATATGTTGCGTGAATATCCCACAAAATGACACTATGATACTAAATATCTTGGTACAATATGATAAAATGTTGGCAGGCAAAACAAGATTCTAAGACGAACACTTGTTTAGTGGGCATCAAGGCCTCTTTGTGGGGTATAAATTGTTAAAAGCAAACAAACAAAATTATGATGCACATGAAAAGTACCCGTGATATGACTGAACAAAATTCCTGCAATGCAACTCTTTCCTTGCTGTCCTATTGTTTAAAATATATCCTGCTGTCCTATTGTTTAAAATGTATAATTGAATACTGAAAGAAACCTGCAATTTACAAGATGTACTTATTGTCAAACTAAGTTATTATGAACCAATAATGGTTAAAGGGGAGAGTTTTAATTTCTGCTATCTATCTAAAGATATAGGTTCAACATGATGTATTTAATGTTCCGTTTCTGCTGTTATGCTTTATATTTCCATACTGCCAATTACTGTGCTAGCTCTGTGTCGTTATTCATGACTGCTTTTGTATGGAGTTAGTCCGTTCATTTTATTTTGTTCTTGGCAAATGTATCTAGGAGTTGACTTCTCTTCTCTTCTTTAGTCCAGCCTGCCTCGATCTCTGTCCATGGTACTGAATAGAAGAGAATGGACATTTAATGCTGCCAACTGTAATTCCCATATTGCATGTAAGCAATCCCTTCAAGCACTGGAAATCGTATATGCATTACTACCACTTTAGCCAGGCAGGTAGTTACCCTAATGGGGAAAATAACTATATTTTCTTCTATTCACTTGTGAGATTATCTGCTCTTCTCTCTCTCTACAGCCACTGATTACAGGAAATGGATGATATGTACAGAATTAATACGTTTGACTAGAACATAAAAGTAAGGAGGGGACTGTGTATAAATTCTCATCCAACGGAAGATCCGGTACCAATTATAGCAACAATCCTGTGATTCGATGACGGCATTTTCATTTCTGAGAGCACATTATTACACTGTGAGTGCTTTAGATTTTATAAATGACTCAATTACAAGATGCTACCTTGGAATGGTTCATCGTTCCATACTGGAATACATTGTAAAACCTGAAATGATGCGCAACGTTCCTCAATAAGGCCCCTGGGCGAAGCAAGAAAAGCAACACGTAACTTTATTTCACTGGCATATGAGTTCCGTAGCACAAAATGCAGACACAAGTCAGCAATGCTCAGCACACAGTCACTCCAATTATCACAGGGTTTCCTCCGTGCAATGGATAGTCAGACAGGGTTATTCACTAAACTGCGAACTACTGGCAATTGAAAGGGCAATTCAAACTTTAGGAGAAGGACAGATTAATATAATTGCATACACTCCCAATCTGCTGGGTTTTTTTTTCAATTTGACCCAATCTGCTGTTTTGACATAAAATTTGAAAGTCACTTAAATTTCTCAACAAATCACCTATTAATAGGGTTACTCACTAAAGGTCAGCTAAGCTTTCAGTTCGGCTACTTTAGCCTAACATGTGAAATTCTCCTTCACCCTGTTAGTGAATAACCCTGAGAGTTTCTGTGTGTATCGACAGCGTTACTGAATTACGTTATTCCCATACCTTGGCATGCACCGCATCATTCACTTAACCCATTATATAAACTAGGTTGGATTGAGGACATTCCCAAAAACATTCCTGGGTTAATCTACGTGGGGATGGGGAAGTGAAGATGTTTAAATGTTCATCTATCTGGCTCTGGCAGCAAAAAGTGGGAGAGACTCCATAAATGTTGTATATGACAGAATGTCTTATGTAATCCTCGCTAGAGTCTGTGGCATATTTGTAACTTACAATTTCGCTGCAATGTCTGTCATAGAAACATAGAAATATAGAATGTGACGGCAGATAAGAACCATTCGGCCCATCCAGTCGGCCCAATTTTCTGAAATACTTTCATTGGTCTCTTATATCTAAGATAGCCTAATGTCTATCCCACACATGCTTAAATTCCTTCACTGTATTAACCTCTACCACTTCAGCTGGAAGGCTATTCCATGCATCCACTACCCTCTCAGTAAAGTAATACTTCCTGATATTATTTTTAAACCTTTGCCTCTCTAATTTAAGACTATGTCCTCTTGTTGTGGTAGTTTTTTTTTCTTTTGAATAGAAGGAAAAAAAAAGAAAAGAAGAAATGTAAAATATGTATTTAAATGTTTCTATCATATCCCCCCTGTCTCGTCTTTCCTCCAAGCTATACATGTTAAGATCCTTTAACCTTTCCTGGTAAGTTTTATCCTGCAATCCATGAACCAGTTTAGTAGCCCTTCTCTGAACTCTCTCTAAGGTATCAATATCCTTCTGAAGATACGGTCTCCAGTACTGTGTACAATACTCCAAGTGAGGTCTCACCAGTGTCCTGTACAATGGCATGAGCACTTCCCTCTTTCTACTACTAATACCTCTCCCTATACAACCAAGCATTCTGCTAGCATTTCCTGCTGCTCTATTACATTGTCTGCCTACCTTTAAGTCATCTGAAATAATCACCCCTAAAACCCTTTCCTCAGATGTTGAGGTTAGGACTCTATCAAATATTCTGTACTCTGCCCTTGGGTTTTTACGTCCACGATGCATTATCTTGCACTTCACTTATCCACATTAAATGTCAGTTGCCACAACTCTGACCATTTTTCTATTTTACCTAAATCATTTGCCATTTGGCTTATCCCTCCTGGGACATCAACCCTGTTACATATCTTAGTATCATCAGCAAAAAGACATACCTTACCATCAAGACCTTCTGCAATATCACTAATAAAAATATTAAAGAGAATGGGTCCAAGTACCCCACTGGTGACAAGCCCAAGCTTCGAATATACTCCATTGACTACAACCCTCTGTTGCCTGTCACTCAGCCACTGCCTTACCCATTCAACAAGATTGGCATCCACGCTTAAAGATTGCAATTTATTGATAAGCCTTCTGTCATTTGTATTATATCTGTCAATGTCTGTCATTGGCACCCTGTACGTTGAGCGACATCTTATTATGGATCAACATTATTACGGATCCTTCTTTTGGATCAACAGCAAAAAACATATGTGAGGAGGGCTGAACATGATGGACGCAAGTCTCTTTTCAGCTATGTAACTATGTAACTATGTAGTGATGTGCTATTATCAAGGGCTTAAAATCGCAAGTCTACAAGCCAGCACTTAAAAGTGACTTGTCCCTGCAAGTCTTGAGGGTCCATGACACACTGACCAGGGGTGTATTTCTACTTGCCAGGGTTAAATTATCACTCTCCACAATGAATCATATCAATTCATATGCTAATTTAAATTATCATTTAGCCCTTTAGTTTGAATGCAATTATTTTTTAGATTTTTGTCACTGGTAGATCTTAATTTAACAGTGATTGGTGCACATGAGAAGAACATTAACAAGTAACCCACAAACTACACAGGCAAGATATACAGTGATGAAAGATTGTATGTATTTCTATGCCTTGAATGAGCGATTTGCTGAAGGCCATTCCTAGAGGACCTGGATCTCAAGAAAATGAAAAGCTGGGAGAGGAGAACTGAGGTTTGACACATTAAACAGACTCAGGGTATGATACTTTTCAGACCTAGAACTAGCTTGGCTAAATGACCATTTACAAATGTGCAAGGATGGGAATATTACTAAGGGACGTAGAAATCCTAAACCAGACTACCTGATTTTTAGTTTGACCATTTTAGTCTAACGTTTGTGATTTCCATCTTAATGAATATGTAGAGTAAATGGTGGGAACCGCACTCATTCCCAGCGGCCACGGGTGCTCCAGAGCAGGACAAGCAATCCCAGAATAATAGGTAAAGAAGAAAGACTCACAGGCACTCCAAATTCAAACCGCAGGCAGTTTTATTGTAACAGAATGTAACGCAACGTTCCGACCGTAAAAAATGACCTTTACAGTCGAAACGTTGCGTTACATTCCGTTACAATAAAACTGCCTGCGGCTTGAATTCGGAGTGCCTGTGAGTCTTTCTTCTTTACTTAATGAATATGTGACTGATTTCCCATGGTTAGAAACTGGTCCAAGATGATTGTTGAGAAGCAGGAACCTGGTAAACGGACACTGACTACCTTTTGGGGAGTTTGTTGGATGTGGATATGGGATGTAAAGCTGTACAGTTGTTTATTAAAATAGTTTTTGAATGAATATCACCATATTGTCATAATGTGCATGGAGCAGTAACGATTTGCCATATTTACAGGGTTTGCTGGGAATGTAATTTGTTAGTTACACAGGAGAGTTATATAAATCATGTGAAGAGAATGACCTACAATCTTGTGGTAACACAGTCCAGAGATTAAATTCATATCTTGTGCCAATATGTGACGAGAATATATTTACATTTCCTGAGTAGTTTAGAAAGCATGTCTGCAAGTTTAAGGAACTAAATAAGCAGGAAGAATAGCATACAGGACCTTTATACAAATTAACTTCTGCAAGGAGCATATTTTAAAGGGTTTCTCCATACACCACGACCACTTTAATGATTCGAGTCTGTATAAGCAGTGTTCCAGTATAAAACGCTGCACAAAATGAGATAAAGCACTATGCCAGGGGTGTAACTCTACCTCCGCCAGTGTCCCTAGCCAGCCTGGAACAAGAGTATAATCAATTTTTACAATAGTTTTAATTTGTATTTATATACTTTTATTTACAGTCACAGTTACAGTTTTACTTGAATGGACTCGCATTGTATAATATTTTGTATTGTTTTTACTGTTTGCATCACATGATCTCTAGCTACTATTGTAACCCCATATCTGTTCTTGTCATTTGATTTACAGTTTGTCTATTTAATACTCCACACTCGATGAGGATGCAAGGATCAAAATGATGCATAATATGGTCTCTGGGTGCAAATAAATCAGACATAAGTTGACTCTGTACATAAATGTCTTGCTTTTTGGCAGGAAAAGGACCATTTAACATCTATGTGCCTAAAGGAACACTATAGTCACCTAAATTACTTTAGCTAAATAAAGCAGTTTTAGTGTATAGATCATTCCCCTGCGATTTCACTGCTCAATTCACTGTCATTTAGGAGTTAAATCACTTTGTTTCTGTTTATGCAGCCCTAGCCACACCTCCCCTGGCTATGATTGACAGAGCCTGCATGAAAAAAAAACTGGTTTCACTTTCAAACAGATGTAATTTACCTTAAATTATTGTATCTCTATCTCTAAATTGAACTTTAATCACATACAGGAGGCTCTTGCAGGGTCTAGCAAGCTATTAACATAGCAGGGGATGAGAAAATCTTAATTAAACAATACTTGCAATAAAGAAAGCCTAAATAGGGCTCTCTTTACAGGAAGTGTTTATGGAAGGCTGTGCAAGTCACATGCAGGGAGGTGTGACTAGGGTTCATAAACAAAGGGATTTAACTCCTAAATGGCAGAGGATTGAGCAGTGAGGCTGCAGAGGCATGTTCTATACACCACAACTGCTTCATTAAGCTAAAGCTGTTCAGGTGACTATACAGGGAGTGCAGAATTATTAGGCAAATGAGTATTTTGACCACATCATCCTCTTTATGCATGTTGTCTTACTCCAAGCTGTATAGGCTCGAAAGCCTACTACCAATTAATCATATTAGGTGATGTGCATCTCTGTAATGAGAAGGGGTGTGGTCTAATGACATCAACACCCTATATCAGGTGTGCATAATTATTAGGCAACTTCCTTTCCTTTGGCAAAATGGGTCAAAAGAAGGACTTGACAGGCTCAGAAAAGTCAAAAATAGTGAGATATCTTGCAGAGGGATGCAGCACTCTTAAAATTGCAAAGCTTCTGAAGCGTGATCCTCGAACAATCAAGCGTTTTATTCATAATAGTCAACAGGGTCGCAAGAAGCGTGTGGAGAAACCAAGGCGCAAAACAACTGCCCATGAACTGAGAAAAGTCAAGCGTGCAGCTGCCAAGATGCCACTTGCCACCAGTTTGGCCATATTTCAGAGCTGCAACATCACTGGAGTGCCCAAAAGCACAAGGTGTGCAATACTCAGACATGGCCAAGGTAAGAAAGGCTGAAAGACGACCACCACTGAACAAGACACACAAGCTGAAACTTCAAGACTGGGCCAAGACTACGGTTTTATGGACTGATGAAATGAGAGTGAGTCTTGATGGGCCAGATGGATGGGCCCGTGGCTGGATTGGTAAAGGGCAGAGAGCTCCAGTCCGACTCAGACGCCAGCAAGGTGGAGGTGGAGTACTGGTTTGGGCTGGTATCATCAAAGATGAGCTTGTGGGGCCTTTTCGGGTTGAGGATGGAGTCAAGCTCAACTCCCAGTCCTACTGCCAGTTTCTGGAAGACACCTTCTTCAAGCAGTGGTACAGGAAGAAGTCTGCATCCTTCAAGAAAAACATGATTTTCATGCAGGACAATGCTCCATCACACGCATCCAAGTACTCCACAGCGTGGCTGGCAAGAAAGGGTATAAAAGAAGAAAATCTAATGACATGGCCTCCTTGTTCACCTGATCTGAACCCCATTGAGAACCCGTGGTCCATCATCAAATGTGAGATTTACAAGGAGGGATAACAGTACACCACTCTGAACAGTGTCTGGGAGGCTGTGGTTGCTGCTGCACGCAATGTTGATGGTGAACAGATCAAAACACTGACAGAATCCATGGATGGCAGGCTTTTGAGTGTCCTTGCAAAGAAAGGTGGCTATATTGGTCACTGATTTGTTTTTGTTATGTTTTTGAATGCCAGAAATGTATATTTGTGAATGTTGAGATGTTATATTGGTTTCACTGGTAAAAATAAATAATTGAAATGGGTATATATTTGTTTTTTGTTAAGTTGCCTAATAATTATGCACAGTAATAGTCACCTGCACACACAGATATCCCCCTAAAATAGCTATAACTAAAAACAAACAAAAAACTACTTCCAAAAATATTCAGCTTTGATATTAATGAGTTTTTTGGGTTCATTGAGAACATGGTTGTTGTTCAATAATAAAATTAATCCTCAAAAATACAACTTGCCCAATAATTCTGCACTCCCTGTAGTGTCCCTTTAAGCCATTTTATACTTTTATACTGTCTGCAACTCTGCATGTAACAACATCATTACATTTTGCTTTTTTTTTTTTTATTCAGATCATGCATTTTTAGTAAACAACTTTAATCTGCAAAACCTATCCAAACAATGAGAAAAGCCACCAGGAAAAAATGGTGAAAGTTTTGCAAGGTTACTTAGTGAATAACAACATGGGAATCTTTAATAAATATATAGGAAATGATAGATTTTGTTGTGATAACTGGCACCATAAGGGGACAGGAGACCACCCATTTGAAAGGACAGACTCTTTCATTCCACCTCTAGGGGGTGCAAGGGTAGAGATATTGGTGGTGGAAAGAGGGCCCTGCACTCAGCAATAAGGAAGTGCCAATGTCTCTCACACAGCCATCACACACTGTGTACTCAAGTCACACAAGCCTGGATGTGGAGTATTAAAAGTTATAATGGGGAAGGGTCATTTGGTCATCCACTGCATTTCGGAAGTGCTGTGGATGACGACACCATTGTTCACGGCTAAAGTGTTAAAGAGGAAAAGTCAGTTTGTAATAACTAAACTATTTGCTATGCTATTTTTAATTGGTAGTCACCTACTTAAGATGAAAGCAGTTTAACCACAGCCTGGCATTCACTTAATATCTGACGATGTCCCATGATCCCCTGGGTGCAAGTCAGAGCATAATCTTGGATGAAAATACAGGGCATTGTGAGAATATACTGAAGCAGACATATATGTGTTTTGTTGTTTTTTTTGCTTTTTTACCTATGCTGCACATGTGACCCCTGTAAATGCCCTATTAAGGTTCATCTCTTAATCTGTGTAGTCCTGTATATACTATATACTACATAGATCAATCGATACACAGTGAACAGAAGATCTATTCCAAACATCTTCACTGAACACAAAAATCAATACACTCTATTTAAACAATTAGTTGTCTAAATTATTCATAGAGTTCTATGAAAGGCTGTCTCATTTGTTACCATGCTGTCTCACTCACTGGAAAGCAGTCTCTGTTACTATAAAAAATATTGCATGTTAAAAGGTTTGTTGTATACTACATGGCAATCAAACACGCTGAAAAGCAGTCTCACTTGTTAAAAAACTTAATAAGCAACTGCAGTCGCCAATATATCAGAATGGTAGCAGAATATGTAACTGCCTAATGCAAAGTATGATTAAAGTGGACCTTACTTCTATAAATCCGTGATGACATGGTGAGACCCCTTCGGGTAAGTTATAAATGGGAACCGCCAGAGCAGCTAGAAACATTTATTTTATCATACCCCTATCCTATACACATCTACCTGACTTAGGGTGTTGGAAATCATTTTTTGCCCTCTGCAAATTTTAACCACTAGAGTTCTATAATTAATAGCTCTCTTATAACGCTGATGCATGTACCAATCTTTGTATATTTGGTCACTGGACCATTATAAGTTACGTCATTCGCATACATTAGGTCTTCTTGATCTTTATTATAGTAGTTCCCTGTAAAGGAATCTGCCTTACTATAATTAACCACAAATGTATTTTCCGCTATGCCTGTAGTTGAGTGATGGGTTGTAAATATGTCCTTTACCACTGTGCTCACCTCGCTGCCACTCACAAAAGGCAGCATATTATAATAACCCTTTTCTTTTCTGAATCTATTACCTGAATAAGCCCTCTTTTGCAGGCATGCCATCAAGGTCCATTCAGGCACACCACTGCCGACATAAGCCTCCCTATTACTTTGCTGTAAGCACTCTGCCTTAACCCCTTAAGGACACATGACGTGTGTGACACGTCATGATTCCCTTTTATTCCAGAAGTTTGGTCCTTAAGGGGTTAATGTCTCAGACCACAAATACAAAACAAGTCAGCTTTTGGTAAAAATATATATAACGTATTTGGAAATTTAGGCAAAATTGCCAGTAGATGGGTAATTAGAACTAGTTCTATTCAGAGGCGTAACTAGAAACCCCGGGGCCCGGTGCGAAAATTGCCCTGGGGCCCCCTCAATGTGTCTCATTTCCCCATGTGTCTCATTCCCTCCCCCCAGCCCTTTCATGTGTCTCACCCCCCACCCCTCAAGTGTCTCAATTCCACCAAAAGCCCTCCATGTGTAACATTCCCTCCCCCCAAGTCCCTCCACATGTCTCATTTCCCCCAAGCCCCTTAATTTATCTCATACCCCCCAAAGCTCCTCTCTAAGTGTCTCATTGGCTCCCTCCAGACCCTCCATGTCTCCTATTTCACCCACAAGCTCCCTTCCCCCTCCTCCATGTGTCTCTCTCCCCTGCAGCCCCTCCATTTCTCTCTCCCCCTCCCTTCTCCCGCAGCCACTTCATTTCTTTCTGTCCTCCCCTCCCATGCAGCTTCTCAATTTCTCTCTCCCCCACCCTTTCTCTGCAGCCCCTCCATTTCTCCCCCCTTGCAACCCCTCCATTTCTCTCTCCCCCTTCCCCTGCAGATCCTCCATTTCTCTCTCCCCCTGCAGACCCTCCATTTCTCCATTCCCCCTTCATCTGCACATCTTCCACTTCTCCTGCCTTCCCCTGCAGACCCTCCATTCCCCCCCCCCCACAGACCCTCCATTTCCCTATTTCCCCCTTCCCCTGCACACCCTCCATTCCACCCTCTCAGTGAGCACTTCCCATCAGACCGCTTGGCCGTGCTACACACAGCTGCAGGAGGGGAGCAGCACCTCGCTCCCCTTCTGCCGGTTAGCCTGTGACCACGGGCCCTTGCCAGTGCTGCATGTGCACCGGCCCTAAACGTCTGCTGGTGGCCGGGCAACCTGGAGTGATGGACCCGGTCCCAGATGCGACCCCTGTGACCGTGGTAGTTACGCCACTGGTTCTACTTACCTAAAGATCTGCCTTCATCATGATAACTACCAGAAACTGACATGGCCACACTCAAGGTTTACACTACAACAATGAAATGCGTGGCTATCATTTGGAGCTGGGAAGCCATATATGCAGCATATGTGGTGTAACGGAGCTCCCTGTACCCCTGGCTGGGTACCTCTACCAAGAACCGCTTCCTAGCTGGAACACGGGACAAACTGCAGCACTTCTGCCCATAGCCGCTGTGGCTTGACTGGGGTCCTGGTACCACTCCTTCCTGGAGCCGAATTAGGGACTCTGTCTATCCACCCCCAGGCACTGCATGACACTCAGTACTGGGAGCTCTAGTCATTACAAGGACTTTCCTTGTTGAATCCTCCACACTAGAACAGCGATTAGCCTTTTCCCCTCCCAGTAACCAGACAACACATAGTTCTGGGAGTACAAGCTGGAATGTTTTAATCTGGCCAGATGGCCTGCTTTTATACATTTCTGAACACAGACAAGCACGCCCATGACACTCCCACAGAAAACATGATAATCCCTCCCCTATGCCTAAGAGATAATTGAGTCAGGAACTGTACAAAACTCAATTATCTCCAGGCACAAAACACACACATTTTACAAACACCCCAAAAGTATCTTAAAAATACATAAAACTCCCCTAAAAGTTACATCCCCTGATAGCCCTAATCTGGGTGACCAACATATCCAATAATCACTCAGATCGGTTTGGGGGTTCGGGAATTTCCTGGAAGTCTTAATTTGACCAACCGCACTCAAGGCTCCTGGCCAAAACATTTCCACAAGATCAAGGCTAGCAGTCGGTCTAGTTCGGCAGTTTAAAACTGAAGAAGCTAATGAACATAGTCAATAGTCTTACTCTGGAGCTTGTTCGACTTGTTCGTGGGAACGTTTCCAACGAACAGTGTCCTCCTAAGTGTTGTAGAACCGAACGCAGGCGATGCTGGAAGTCTAGCGGTGTTCAGGAGTTTCTGTGTCTGTTTTCAGTTCCATGAACTTGACGACCAAACACCGCTGCCTGCGTTCATGCAAACAAGATGGCCACCACCTTGTGGTCGTCCACAGGAAATGCGGACACCCAGACGAACACTTAGAACACTGTGGTGGAAATTGCTACAAAGTAGCATTAGGATTAACAAGCTCCCGGGTGGTCTCCGGTTCATGCGGCTTTTCGGTTCCCAAACAATATAGTCCAAATTACAGGGCATATTACAGGGCCCATAATCTGTGGGCAGGAGGCTGGCAAGCAAGCTCCTCCAGGAGTTAGTGGCAAACTTACGTGGAAAGGGGAGTTTGTCACATGTGGTTCTCCATGACACAGAAGTGTGTTAGGAAAGATTATTAATTTGCTATGTTTTTGGATCACAAAATGTATATATTAATAATAATATTATTATTATTATTATTATTATTATTATTATTATTATTATTATTATGTTATTTATATAGCGCCATCAAATTCTGCAGCGCTTTACAATGGGTGGACGAACAGACATGTAGTTGTAACCAAAAAAGATGGACACACAGGAACAGAGGGGTTGAGGGCCCTGCTCAATGAACTTACATGCTAGCGAGAGTGGGGTAAAATGACACAAAAAGGTAAGGATAGTATTAGACTAGTAACAGTTGCAGAAGAGGAATCAGTGGGGAGCTATTAACAGTTCAATTGATACGCTTTTATGAAGAAGTTAGTTTTTAACGATTTTTTTAAGGAGTGGAGACTGGGTGAGCATGTAACGGAGGAGGGAAGCGAGTTCCACAGGAACGGTGTAGCCCTCGAGAAATCTTGAAAGTGAGCATCAGAGGTGGGAGTACGGACAGAAGATAGACGTAAGTTTTCAGCAGATCGTAAGATGGGACATACTTGTGTATAAGGGAGGATAGATAAGTGGGAGCAGCATTATGTAGCAATTTAAAAGGAAGAACCAGAATTTTAAATTGAGCTCTATATTATATAGGAAGCCAATGTAGGGACTGACAGAAGGGTGAGGCATGGGAGGTGCGGGCGGACAGGAAGATGAGCCTCGCCGCCGCATTCAGTAGCAGCACTACTGAATAGGGATTCAGTTATTTTTGTTATGTTGTGCTTGCTGTGGTGTTCCCATTGCAGCACACCATCCATCAATCCTGGATCTGGTAGCACAGTCATTGTTAGGTGCTGTATGAAACACCTGCAGGACATTTCTTCTCGCTGGCCATGCATAAACTCTTCCATATTCAGCACGTCATCACAACTTTACTGGACAGCAGGGTTGCATGACAGCGCAGAGCACCCATCCATTCATTGCCTCAGTAGCAAGCCCATTTTTTGTCTCTGTCATCTGCTTGTTCTACTTTAATATCTTGCTGCACCTATGTCCTTAAGATGCATAAACCATTTATAAGGTAGCTTGACTGGCTGGTACATTTTACTTTTTGTATTTTTTTTTCAAATGTCCTTACTGCAAAATACCAGAATGAAGAATCCCACTGAGTATGTAGAGTTTTACTATCCCTTGTGATCCTTGTCTGCAGGTAGCACAGTCCTCTAGGGTAAACAACATGCACAGTCCTTTTATTTTCATATAATTCAGGCACTTTATTTGTAAGTCCACACAGGAGACAGCAGCAAATGAAAACATAAATATAACACAAATCCCTATAAACAAAAACCTAGCTCGTCTGAGCACTTACTAACATTAGGTTCCCTATCTCTCAGGGGTTAAACTAGAACAAAACAATACTGCTTTCACCAACCTAGTGTCTTTGTCAGCTCTCTGCACTCCAGTGCTTAGTCAGCCTGTTGCTTTCCTTTTTACACTCCCAGTGCTCCAAGCCAGCCTTAACTGCTTTTCTTTCTGCACTCCCAGTGCTCCAAGCCAGCCTTGACGGCTTCCTTCTGCACTCCCAGTGCTCAGTCTCCTTGACTCTCTCACTGGAGAGAACAGCCTCTCTCCTACCTGCTTCCAGGGAGGAAGCCAGCAATCTCCATTTACCTGCCTAGCAGGGATGGGTTTATTCCCACTGCTACAGCTGATTATCTGCAGCTGAGCAGTGGGTTGGAGACGGTTCCAAAAAACTCTGGCCTGGAACTTCTTTCTCCTAGTTGTCTGCAAACTGCGGAGTGGAGCATTGGCCCACCCTGCTCTCCAAATGCTCCACCCCAGGGGCCCATAACTAAACTTTGGTTTGTGTTGCCTACAACACAAACTACACATACTCCCCCTGGGGTTAAATGGCCTCTCTGCCTTCACTTTATCACACCCTTGTAAGCTGAAGCATCCATGTGATGGAACCACTTTACTCCGGCTGAGTAACTCCGCCAAGTTTGCCTCCTCGCTGCAACCGCGGATACTGGTGCACTTCAGACCCAGTTGCAGCAGCTTGACTGGCGTCTCTTCAGCATCATTCCACCCTGAAAAGGGTTACAGTGAATATAGCTCTGAAGTCCCTCTCCTTTCCAGAGCAGTAATTATAGCTTCCAGATAGAGTCTTTCCCCCCATACGATGGACAAGTCTAAATGCTGGAGATAGAACAACCTTCAATGAATCACACATATATAGCAGGGTCATCAAAAAAAACAATACAAGTCACTCCCTGGCATCTTGGACATAATTAGGTTGAGACTCCAACAAAGACGCGTTGCACAAGAACTGTAATACAATAACCTAATTACCATACCTTTTAAATTAAAAAAATAATTAATATCTCAACAATAACATAACGTAGCTTCACATTCTATACCTCGAACCTTTATTCCTCCTTGCACCCATATTGTAAAAAAAAAAAGCAATGTGATTGGAGAATCCGCGATCGAGTTATGAGCTAGTAAAGTTTTACCGGGTTGCAGCTTTTCTCCAAACAGCCTCAGAGTTCCAGACGTGTGCCTGCTTTTCCCAGGCTTAAAAAATTGGGTTTCTGGGGCTCCAGGGAGGCCGGTACCCCCACGTTAGGTGTCCTTGCAAAACTCTTCTCTGAGCAGCCATGCTGGATAAATAGTGCTCTGATTGGACAATCCGCACCCTATTATTTAATCTATACTAATATCGCAGCTATTCTCCGATCCGGCTCAGAGTTACAGGCTGTTAGTTCATAAGTCCTGGTCACTTTCTCCAGCCTCAAGCAGGTCCGGCAGCTCCCTCAAGTCCATCTTTGATACCTCTCTTCCTTCCTGATTGCCCCTACAAAAAGCATTCTGATAGGTGCCTCTGGGATCGAGAGCGCTCTCCACCAACATTTAACGGACTGCGGCAACTCCGCTTTCCAACCAAGAGTTCCATAAAACTTATAGGTTTCTCCCTATCAGATGCGCCGTGTCTCTATAGTCTCAGGTAGGAGATGACTGTCAGTCCTGCGCCAGTTGTTAGAATAGCGATGTAAGTAAAATAACTTAGTTCAGCTGATGAATGGGGTCACCGGGACCAGGCCCATAGTATTTAGATGTGGCACGCCACTCCAAGATTCTGTGGCATGGGAATTCCCATCACACTGCACTTATCCTGAATAGAAATATAGTCCAAACTCCAATATTTTAAATATGTATTATGTCCAAGTAAACACATGCAAAATCAATGCTACAGATTTAAAAGGGACATATACATTTACACATTATCAATAACGGCAGATGCAGTGAGGCAGATGGTGTGTCGGGAAACTTAAACTGGATATTTTCTGGAAATATATTTAACAGTTGCAGAATTTTGTAGAAGCAAGGCTTTCTAAATAAAAACAAGGAATCTAAACTTCTTTTGACCATACAAGCATTTGTATTTTTTGTTGGGAAAACTTTCCACCTCCAGATCCCTAAAAGAGCGTTAGTCATGGCTGCAAAGTTAGTGGATTAGGTGAATTACAGTCCAATTCTCAAAAACTGAATGTGGCTGTCATTCGGCTGATATGGTATGGGTGCTATCTGCTTATTCGGGAGGAATATTCAATCCAAACAAAACACCTGGAATAGACTGAGGACTAGTTGCACTTTGATTCGGTTTTAATATCTAGTTGTTGATTAATTTCAGTAATCCGCACTTTGTTCTGAATATCATTGTGATTCATCCTTTCTCTCAAGTTTTAATAGCTCGGGTCCTTTTATAGATTATGTGAGTGCATACGAACCATTGAAACTTCACACACAGAGCGAAGGTCAATAATTATGGAGAAAAAAAGGGTACTAAATTGAACATATTCCACAGATGTTGACCTTATTATAACTTTATTAATCATCAAATGTTGAACTTATTTAATGACCAATGTGTTTTCACAAAAATTTTAAAGCCACTCATAATACAGTGACATTGAAACTTGGTGCAACCACTTATCAACACAACTATCATGATGCTTACCCTGCCAAATAAAGGGGACTTATCCTGCTTCATTAATATAAGTTATAAAAGTCGAGAAATTACCATGGATACCAATTAAATATTATTGTTGATTAGATAATGTTATATATTTATGCCAGAATTAGAAACTGAAGCAGATCTAGTTTAAAGATAGACCATGATGTGTTTCTGTGTTTATTTATTTTTTGTTTTGTTTATTGCCCAACTAACTCATACTATACAATATTTCAGCATAAAAATTAATGCATTAAGATTTAATTGTCTGTATTTTGCCCACCTTCTTTCAGGGCAATCTAACCTTCTAAGAAGCAATTCCATTCATAGAGCCAAAAGGTATTGACATATTAGATGGTCATAAATCACATTGCCTAAGATATAATGTCACTAAGAAAAGGAAATTTAGATTTACTGGAAATGGCACTACAGTTAATGAGCCCCTTGATCAAATGAGTGCATCTACAGTCTCCATAAAATTAATAAGGTAGTCCTTTATGCTATTCTACTTTGAGATAAGGGTTGAATATTCTAATAACCCATCTGCCACAGTTTATAACTAGGTACTAATTCTATAATGCAAAGAAAAAAACAAAACAAAAAAATAATGCCAGGAAAAGCAAGTGCTCCAAATTCAAAAGGAAATGTTTTTTTCCACAAGGTACATAGATAAATATAGGAAAACAAAGCCATAGAAATCTTCCCTACATGTTTCGGTCCTTTGACCTTTAAATTCATTTGTACTTCACAGCACAGTGTTATGAGCATTCCGGTTTCCAAGTACTTTTTTCTGTTACTAATTCCATAAATCTACATTATAGCTAAATTATACCTATCACAACCCTAAAGCAAACCTCACTGACTGACTCCAATCATCAAAGGAACAAAACACAAGGTCCCTTAGGCATATTTGTCAGTTACTGGATAAGCTGGGTGGTAAATGTGAAAAAGGGATTGTGTCACTATACTGATAAAACGCAGAAACAGGTATGCTGACCCATAAATGCCGTTGTAATACTCTGTATGCAAAAAATAAATAAACAAATATATTAAATGGACACTCCAAGCTTTTCTTGCAAAGGAATATCTGTCCCTGCACATAAAGCTTATTCTCCCACCTGCACACACAAATAGTTGTACTGTATGTGCCTGCTGAGTAGGAGCCAGCTCTGCAAGTTCCATCTCCTCTTACATGCTCCTGTGAAAACTGACCATTTTAAATGCTGAGCACTATCGCAGTTAAAGTAATGCAAATATGTACAGTTGTGTTCAATGTTTGCATATCCTTGGAGAATTGGTAATTAGTGAGGAGGTACAGGGTCAAAGTTTACTCAATGATGACGAATAGGGGCCATCGCATATGATCGCCCGCCGCGAACAAGCTATGTTCGCCAGTGAACGGTTCCCGGCGAACTGTTCGGGACATCACTATTGGTAATATATGTACCATTTTTAAAGAAAACATAAGTGAGCAGGACAAACACATTTCCTTTATTTCTTATTGGATTAATATTCAACTGTAGATTATAACAAAATGGCACAATCATAAAACAAAACATGGCAACAAAGAAAAAAATGAAATGATCCCTGTTCAAAAGTCTGCATACCCTTAGTTCTTAATACTGTGTATTGCCCCCTTTAGCATCAATGACAGCGTACAGTCTTTTATAATAGTTGTCTATAAGGCCCCTAATTCTTCCAGGTGGTATAGCTACCCATTCGTCTTGGCAATATGCCTCCAGGTCATGCAATGTCTTTGGCCGTCTTGCATTAACCGCACATTGAGATCTCCCCAGAGTGGCTCAATGATATTAAGGTCAGGAGACTGTGATGGCCACTCCAGAAACCTTCACTTTTTTCTGCTGTAACAACTGGATGGTCAACTTTGCCTTGTGCTTAGAGTCATTTTCAAAATGAAATACTAAAGTGTCTCAATGATCTCAGAGGCTCATAAGACACAGAAAAAAAAAGGTTAGAAATAGAACAGCACAACTTTATTGCAAAAGTAGAAGGCAAACAAAATAAAAACAGGGACTGGGGGGCGGGGCCTGGCCATCATGGTGGTTAGATGCACATGGTGTGAGCTCCTCACATAAAGCCTCAATTCCACTATTTAATGGTGGGATCATACCTGCAGCAAACACTCAAACGTGAACCTACCTGACCCTGTATGCTGGGGTAACTTCCTGACCAAATCTGGAGCTCCACCACATAGCCTCGTGGCCTGGAAATCTTTCGCAGCCTAGACGTCTGGGGCACTCCACGGCGAGGAGAAACGGCCGATCTCCAAACCTGGACCTACTAACGTCCTCAGAACAGACCAGAGAGCCCTGTTCTCTCCCCCTTTGGACCGGTGGGGGTTATCCCGTTCTCCATTGGTGTAATCGTGTGGCTCACCCTGCAAAACTCTGACAAGCTACGACTCTGAAGGAAGACAGCCTGCTACCTAAAATGGCGGCACCGCCAGGGCCTAAAGCGATTCACACCTACCCACAGTCATCCACCACTGTGGACCCGCTCCTACAGGCATTCGACAGAATATGTGATCAATTCTGGCAGAAACTCAAAGACCGGGCCCATGCCACTACTCACATGGCCCAAACTGTGATACCTCGGATCAAATCTACAGATGCAGCCCGGCATATTCCCCACGCAGCAGCAGCACGGAAACACAAGCAGCGGGCACACAAGCGCAGAAGTAACGGCACCCGGGTGCAGAAGTCGGGAGGACCGCAACCCTCGCAGCGCTCCTGGATAAGGGGCCACAGCACAAAACGACGACCAAATCCTGGTCCCTCATGCCGCCCCCAGCAGGTGAAGACATCCTCCACAGACAGCCCTCAAGTCCCGAGATCAGTCCTGGTGAGGGTCTGGAGTTGGAGAGGGGCACAACGGTGGATCATACCTGCAGACAAGTATAGAGACTTACCGGGCGGTACTCCGCTCTTGATACCCAGGGTAAAAGGTTGAGCTTAGCGTTAGGCTCATCGCATACACAACGTAGTCACCTACACAGGCTGATGCCACATCACTTCCTTCTCTTATAGTTTTTGCAAACTGTTATTATTGTTTTTATTTCTGTTCCTTATAATTTCATTACACACTGAGATGCAGGACCATACTGTCCAATCTCCTCCCCAGTGGTCTGCTCTTTCGAGTACTAACCCAGCAAGTCATATAGTAATATTACAAATGTTGTCTCACCCTTTAATTAGCCTATAACTTGCTTTCTGATTGTTTTGTGATATAACTCGCATGTCTAGCTATTCAATTCATTGCTATTATTACATATGCATATCTGATAGTACCTATCATCAGTTTAAATCGAATGTCCTGATATATGTTTGCCTAGACAATGTTAATCACTCTTGTTACCTTTTTGATTACAAAAAACAGTGCAGCATATCTTGTCATTTACATTTATAACACCTGCTATGTCATTTTTGCCTTGTGTGTAATTAACTCTGCACTCCGAAAAATAAAGAATAAAAAAAAACAAAAAAAAAAAAAAACAGGGACTGAAGTGTCATGCTGGAAAATCCAAGATCATCCCATCTGAAGCTTTCGTGCAGAAGAATGCAAATTGTCTGCCATTATCTGATAACATGCTGCATTTATCTTGCCATCAATTTTCACAAAATTCCCGTACCTTTAGAGCTCACCCCCCCCACCCTTAGCCTCCTACTTATAGACTGTGGACTCTGTCTAAGAAAAGCCTGAACAGTACCAAAAGGACTATTTTCACTATCCATGAGTTCCTCGCCCCTGCCCAGCAGATGAAGCTGGGTGCCCAGGATGTCAGCGACCCTCCCGGTTGTGATAGCACCTTAGTAGAAACAAAGGAGAGATGCAGAAGTTCAAGCCGGCTGCATGGAACTTGTGACAGAGCTCCTGTACTCCGACTGAGTACCTCTGCCAATTTCCCTCTGACACTGGGAATCGATCACCAAAGTGATTATAGCCCTTCCCCCAACAATAGTTGAGACTTACTGAAGGGTAAAACAACAACATTTATTGACACAAAGCACAAATGTTTATACTAACATTCCACACAGGGGTTCATCAAAAAGAATAATGCAAGTCCACCCCAGCAACCTCGGTGTCTGGGACATAACTTGATCAGTGACAGGATAATTTAATTAACTCTCAGATATCCAGACACCTTACAATACTATCCCCAAAATACAATGTTCTCCACAAGTATCCATGACAATATGAACGTCCCTGGATAGGGCAAATTCCCATGAGCAAACTGTCCAAGGGGGTCTCTTCGGCTCTGTGGATGGGGGCCCCACCTACTTTCTTGTGGTTTTTAGTCTTCCACCTCATCTACCTTCCCTCCGATTACCACTTTCCTGGTTGACCAGGCTTAGGAATGGTATAGGATGGAAGTTGTACCGGGTAGCAGCCAGATTGTTGACTAAGTGAGCGTTCAAGACCGTCGGCAAATATGTCCATGGTTACAAGCAGATTCCCTCGCGGGTAGCATGCACTGGTCCAGCAAGCTTTACTTACGTGACGATTAGACACTGTATGTGGAATCAAGGCTCTCTTTGGACAGAGGATAGCTGAGGGGGTGAACTATTTGGTGCTGTATTGGTTGTGGGGGGTCCTATGTTGTGGAGAAGTTTTTTGGGCTTAATTCTACCAATGTCCTGGCTAGTTAGGGCTCAGCGGGTGAGAGACTGATATCAGCCCTAGACCTGGCATTGCCATGGAAGGATCACTTCTTTGTTCTGCTAATCATCGCCTTGTGGGTGAATACACATTTGTAAGTGTATAAATGCTGTGCATGTATGCTAATAAGGTTACTTGTTTTCACCCTTCATCAAGTATCGACTGATGGGGAAACTGCTAGATGCGCTATGATCATTCTGGACATCGCTATACAAGGGAGGGAGACTAGTAGAGATACCCTGGCTGAGTACGGTAGCGGCGTTACACTGTCATAAAAATCCTACTCAATCTAGCAGCGATTTTATAACATAACTAATTTATTAAGTTGAACATCTTCTAGTGTGGAAATATATTATTAACCTTACATACTGAGTCCAAAGCCAGACTTTATACTTCTTGCTTTAACAATCAAAAGTATTTATTTAATGAGGCTGAACACACTTCCGTAAAACATACAGTGATTACATTGGAAATGTAAAACAACAACAAAAGTAATGCAAGGCTGCGCCAAAATGTATCAATGTGGACTACAGATAGTAAAATTATAAAAGTTCAAAATAAAATAAAATATAGAAAATAGTCCAAAAAGACCCCATTACCAAAGGCACCTTAAAAGACATCTATTGCCACAGTGCAACTTCTAAATCTTTTTGGACTATTTTCTATATTTTATTTTATAAAAGACTTTAATTTCAACAAAAACATTTTAAAAATTCCAATGAGAAAATGAAAGTAATTTTTAATATATTAACAAGCATGAATTGGAATTTTGTCAAATGCTTCTTGAGCTGCAATGATCATGCACTGAGGATAGGCTACTGAGAAATTAGGATATCTCTAACCAGAGGAAGACAGAGCACAATGGCAAATCTGAAATTGGCAAGAGGTTGAGGTTCAAGGGTGCCTGTTTTTGTCTCCAAAGCCATAAACTGGCCGGGTGAATTCAGAGGCGCCTCTTGAAGGAATGGCGGGATTTGCCATGTTACTTTTAGTGCTCAGCTCCACCACTAAAGACTTCACAGAAGTATGCTGTGTGGGAGATAGAGAATGAAAATATAAACTTATGTTATGTCCCAGCCCATCTACACAGAGTGGTATGGCATTTCATAACTCACTCTGAGATGGTTTCAGACCTTCAAATTGTCCATAGTCTTGAAAAATAAATGGTGCTTACAACTAAAGAGATCTTAAAAATGGCTGTCTTGAAGCAGCAAAAGTTAATAACTTACATTCATTAAAAAATATTACACAACAAGGCTACATTTAATGTATTTTCGCCAATAATATGGGATGACAGCTTTCTTTTATCTTTGTGAGTGTTGATAGGTGCAGATGAGAAACATCGCCTGGCAGCTTTTGGTCTTTCTCCCAGTAGATTAAATAAATAAAAGGCTATAAGAATGGGAGAAAAGAGAGGCCAGGGGTAGACTTGCTGAAAAGAAGCAGGCCTACCAGCTAAATTAAATGAAGCTATAGCAGAGACCAGGAGGAGTCTTTAACAACAAAGTGACAATTAGGAAACAAGATAAAAAGATCATACCTTCAAACCCATCACCAAGTTTGAAGTGGATATAGATGGATACTTGCAGAACTTGTAACTATTTATGAACGAACTTGGACACAGACCCGCTCAAGGCCTGTTACTCAGTTAGTCTACCAATTGGGGGAGAAATGTTCAGGGCCGGATTAACATAGGGGCTGATGGAGCTGCAGCTCCAGGCCCAGGCCCATGGAATAGGCCCATTGATTTAAAAAAAAAAAAAAAAATTTTTTTTTTTTTTTAATTTATTTTTTACACACTACGCATAGGGTTGCCAGGTATTTCTCATGTATTTCTTAGGGTTGCCAGGTATTTCTCAGAAGTATTTCTCAGGTATTTGAGGCTGCCTAGCCGGTGCCGGTATTGCAGTAATACCGGCAATACAAATGTCTGTCTCAGTATAAACAGAGATTATTCTGCAGTACCAGCGCCGGCCAGTAGGGGTCGCTGTTTGTGTGGATAGAGGCAGTGATAAGAAGTTACGGCATCTCCCTCCCTGCCTCTCTCTACTCACTGATCCACGGGGGAGCAGCTCTGCACAGAGAGTCCAGACAGCAGCTCCAAGACATGGGGATGCTGAGACATTGGAACACTGGGGAACATGGAGACCCTGAGACACTAGGGACACAGTGGCCCCATGTCTCGCAGTGGCCACTAGTCTGTGTCCCCATGTCTCCCAGCCACTGTCCCTAGTGTCTCAGTGGCCCCATGTCTGCCAGTGTTACCATGTGTCCCCATGTCTCTAAGTGTCCCCTAGTGTCCTAGTGACATTGGGACATTGGGAGACATGGGGACACAGACTCTAAGGGACACTGGAAGACATGGGGATACAAACATTAGGGGACACTGGGTGACATGGGGACACTGAGACACTAGGAGACAATGAGAGACATGGAAACACTGGGGGACACAGGGAGACATGGGGACACTGGGCGACTTTGAGACCTAGGAGACATGGGGCCCTCCCAGTGTCCCCACATCTCCCAGCCAGTGTGCCTAGTATCTCAGTATCCCCATGTGTCCCTGGTGTCTCTCAGTGTCTGTAGTGTGCCAGTGTCCCTAGTGTTTCCTAGTCTCCCAAAGTCCCCTAGTCCCCCAATGTCCCCATGTCTCCTAGTGTCTCACTGTCCCCTAGTATAAAAGAAAAAATCTCAGGCACTCACTGTAATAGATTTAGGCAGGTTTATTGGACACCGCAACGTTTCGACCTTTACCCAGGTCTTTATCAAGTCTCCAGTGTCCCCTAGGTATCAGTGTCCCCTATGTATCAGAGTGTCTCAGTGCCCCATGTCTCTCAGTGCCCGATGTCTTTCAGTGCCCGTAGTGTCTCAGTGTCCCCTAGTATAAAATGAAAAAATCTCAGGCACTCACTGTGATAGCTTTAGGCAGGTGAATTGGACACTGCAACATTTTGACCTGTACCCAGGTCTTTATCAAGTCTCCAGTGCCCCCTACATATATCACAGTGTCTCAGTGCCCCATGTCTCCCAGTGTCCCCTCGTGTCTGTCACCCTGTGTCCCCATGTCTCCCAGTGTCCCCAAGAGTCTCAGTGTCCCCAGGTCTCCCAGTGTTCCCTAGTATCTGTGTCCCCATGTCTCTCAGTGTCCCAATGTCTCTAAATGTCCCCTAGTGTCCTAGTGACATGGGGACACAGACACTAAGGGACTGGGAGACATGGGTACACAGACATGCACCCTTTTTGTGTATGTTCGCCCTTTCGGACGTTCTGGTTATGTGATTTGTGTCAGTGAACCCACCCTTTTACCGCATCCATAGACTTCCTGCTTTACTGCTGTTAGGGGGTATGGGTTTACTTGAAAGATGAAAGCGTGAGATTAGCAAAGGGTTTGTGTTTTCTCATAGTTGCATCCTATGAGTTTCCCTCCAGCATCATCTCCATCAGATACATGACGCTTAGGAGGTAGGACTGTTTTAGTGTTTTTGGTCAATAAGATTTTGTAATTAGGCCCATCATAATTATCAGCACCAGGCCCACTGGGCTCTTAATCCGGCCCTGGAAATGTTACAAGGTCTCCTAAGTGTTACTGCCATTAAAGTCAATCTCTTTTAGCATTGTATTTGTAGTTTGAACATTTAAGCACTTATACTGTATTATTTACATATATTGAATATACTGATTGTTGCAGGTTGTGTTGTTTACATTTTGATATCTGATATAAAGAAATATTTATATATTTTTATGATATTGTTTTTTTTTATATATCATATATTATTTTGACTGGGTCTGTACGAGTTTCATGTACATTTCATGTAAACTTGTTAAAGACTGGTCATAGTGGTGAATAAAGTGTTTTGGGCATTCTTGCCCCTTTGAAAATGAGTGTTGTCTCTGTAATTTGGGTGGCATGGTGACAGAGTTTTCAGACGCTTGGAGCATGTAGAGGAATAGATTGCAAGAAGCAGCGGTCAGAGGTGATATCAGCCTGTCCATTGGGAACAGGGGAGAAGCTTACCATTAAGAATAGTGTTGGTGGTCTGTGGTGCCAGAGAGGGGAACAGACAATGTTACATTCATCATCTGGAAGATGAGGCCATAGCAGCATACATGGAGATCTTGAGGTGCTTAAAAGGTGACACTGACACTTTAAAAATAACAAAAACTGTCCTGGCATTGAAAGAGAGCAGACATATGTTGAAACTGTTCCACACTAAAGCGGCCTCACAATGAGAAATACTGACCCAAATCAGCCAGAACCAGTATCACAGCCCAAGAGAGCTGCGGACAGTCTGGAAAAAAAATCTAACTTTTTTACCTCACGGACAGGACAGGGGAAAAATGCATTGTAGCAGAGTAGCAGAGACGGTAAGCACAAATGATTTAGTGGCCTATATTACCAAATTTCTCTGAACGCTGGCACCTGATCTACCACAAAACGTGCTGCTGCAGGACCGTGTACACAGGGCGGTGTGGCCTAAATCCCCCCCCCCCCCACCACCAAAATGTTCCCTTAGGAGCATAGAACATTGTTGAGATATCAGTAACTGCAAGTAGCCCACCTCTCAACCTGATAGTTAACGTTACCCGTATACTTGCAGTAGTAATATGTTATAATGTTTGATTACATATCTAAGCCTGTGACCTATTGTTTCACTAAATCACAACAAGCCCACGGATAACACCCGAACATATTTGTGATATCACCTATTAATTAATCCATATGAGTTCCGAGTGTTGGCGAATAGCCGATTGACGCTTAGTTAAGAAAACACTTCTCTAAATATTCAAGCTTGTTCCTTATAAGGTATAGTACTAGGGACCAATGTGAATTAAAAAAAATGTTCTAGACAAACAGAGATGTGGTTTGCTGCAAGTTTAAGCTTTATACATAGAGCGCCTAATGTATAGGTTATATTATTTGTATTTTTATATGTTGTCTTTTTTCTCTCTGCAACTTTTTCCACAGCATTATGTACACCATCGAATACTGTTTGTTGTCTAAATATCTGTACTGTTTTACTATTTGGGGCGTTGTGGGTAGCCCTGGTTTGCCAAAGATACTACATAGTGATAAGATAGGACACCCTAATTCTTATTATAATTTTGCCGCACACTTGGCAACAAAAGCCGCAAAACTTCAGCGGAAAACTGACACTAGGCTTGATGGACCCCATATTTAGCTAAATCATAAATGGTTTCCCTTCTGTTTTATTATTTATTTTACACCCTTAATGTAAGAGGGCTGAATGTCCCTATTAAGTTACATATTTTGGACCGGTAACTTAAATCACAGGGAGCGGATATAGTGTGCCTGCAGGAGACATACATTGGAACCAATGATCCTCCTTCCATCTTGCAATCTGAATATCCTTTTCAGTTCCATGCTACCTTTCCAACCGAATCTAAAGGTACTACCATAATAAGTAAAAATTAGACTTTTCCTTAAATTGTCCACTATACAGCACGGAGTGACTATGTACTTTAACCCTGTACTAAACCACAAATAGGTACAAATCTTTCTCTACATAGCACCAGATAGAGACCCTTCAAACGACAAAGCATAGCTGTACAAAAACTCATCACCTTGCATCATTACTATGATGTGTGGAGGATATCTCACGTAACTGAGAAGTAATCTAATTATCTAAACAGGAGTTGTGGAGTTGTACACATCTCTACAGTACACAACTCCTACTCCCAGATGGACGGATTCCTTATGCTAGGTTCCACCCTCAACCAAATAATTAGGTGCGACATTGGACGTGTCACCTGGTTAGACCACACAACTGTTACCCTAGAGCTAAAATACATGTATGAATTTAAACACCACAACCCATGGAGAATTAATGACTCCCTCTAACAAAATACTAAATTCACATATGAGTTGAACACTGCTTTACAACACTACTTTGAAGATAATACACATCGGAAATGTCCCTATTGCGATATGGGCACCGCACAAACCAGTAATCACAGGGTTACTTATTCAAAGAGCATCTTACTTAAGGAAAACATCAAAGACACAACTAACATAATGGCAACAGGAAGTACACCAACTAAATGTTTAAATAAACTAACACCATCTACCACCCTTAGAGATAAAATTGCACACTCTACCAGACAAATTTACCGGCCAAATCCACCAACAAGACATAGAAAAAAATAGTTTCCAACTAAAAAAACTTAAAGCCACCCACTACACCCAGGGATATAGAGCAAGTAGGCTATTGGCAAATAGATTGAAAGAGAAACAAGCTAATCATAAAACAGCATACCTTACAAAGCGAAACAGAACAAACTGCAGGATGAGCTTGCTCGATGTTATGTTGACCTCTATAATCTCCAAAATGACACACATACCCACCAACACCTGGAGGCAAACATAAATGCTTATCTGGAAGCAGTTAACTTTCCAAACCTTACCCAACAGGAACAAATAGATCTTATATGCCCTATTACTGAGAAAGAATCAAAATCAGCAGGGGATCAAATACTTTTTTCTCTCACTGTATAGTTCCCTATAGTGCCCCCCTACCTCGTGCCCTCCCGCGCCACTCAGCACTGAAGGGGTTAAAACCCCTTCAGTCACTTACATGAATCCAGCGCGCTGGGTCAGGCTCCCTATAGGAAAGCATTGTATTAAAGGGACACTATAGTCACCAGAACAACTTTAGCTTAATGACGCTGTTTTGCTGTATAGATCATACCCCTGTAGTCTCACTGCTCAATACTATGTCATTTAGGAGTTAAGTCATTTTGTTTATGCCCTAGAGTAGACACTCCTCCCTGCATGTGACTTGCACAGCCTTCCTAAACACTTCCTGTAAAGTCAGCTAATGTTTACACTTCCTTTATTTTAAATTATGTTTAACTTAGAATTTCTCATCTTCTGCTCTGCAGGAGCCTCTTGTATGTAATTAAAGTTCAATTTGCAAATCAGGAGATAAAATCTTTTTAAATTAGTTACATCGTATTGAAAATGAAACTATTTTGTTTTCATTCAGGTTGTGTCAATCACAGCTAGTGGAGGTGTTGCTAGGGCTGCATAAACAGAAACAAAGGTGATTTAACTTCTAAATGGAAATTAATTGAGCAGTAAAACTACAGAGGCATGATCTATACACTCAAACTGCTTCATTAAGCTAAAGTTGTTTTGGTTACTATAATGTCCCTTTAATTCTATGGGGATTTAGCAGATGCTGAAGGTCTTAATGCACAGCGTGAGGACATCCAGCATCAGTTAGGCGACTTTTGGTTGCCTAACCACCCAGAAGTCCCTCTAGTGGCTGTGTGAAGTGGTCTGGGAGCCTGTATTGTCCCTTTAAGCACACACTCTGACAGACATACACACATTCACTGACGGACACACACTGGCAGATACACACTGACAGTCACACACACACTCTTTTAATCATAAAGACACAGACTCACTAAATTGACCTACACATTCACTGACAAACACACACTGGCAGATAAATACTGACAGTCACACACACACACACTCAATGACAAACACATAGACGTCTGACAGACTCAGACTCACTGATTTGACACAAACATATTCAATGACACACACTCATTCATTGACTGACAGACACACAAACACTGACAGACACTCATTGACAGACACACACTGATAGTCACACACACTCAATGACAAACAGACTCTCACTGATTTGACAGACACTTACAAAATACACACACACATATACTTACAGACACACGCATACACTCACAGACACACACACACACACTCACAGACACACACACACACTCACAAATTATTAATATTATTATGATTTAGAATTTCCCACCCAGCCTTCCTACCTGGAGAGCTGGTGTGGGTCTGCCGTTAGGGGTCCAGTGGGGCTGCTGTGAGGCAAGCGGCTCTGTTAGCATCAGAGGCGGCGAGGGAGCTGTGATCTCCCTACTCTGCTCCCTTGCGCCTCGCGGGCTGTCTACTGATGTCGGGAGCCGAAATGGCGTCGTATTCTGGCTCCCAGCATCAGCAAACGGTGCGCGAGGGAGCAGAGCAGTAAGATCACAGCTCCCTCGCTGCCGCTGATGCTAACACAGCCACCTGCCGGGGGTCCATAAGGTGACCAGCAGGCCAGCTCTTGAACCCCCCCATGACAGGAACACAGGGGACGTCCAAGTGGGCATATGGGGGCGGCATTTTTTTCTGCCCCCTGGTTAGTGCCACCCGAGGCAAATGCCTAGTTTGCCTTGGGCTAAATACAGCTCTGATTGGCTATAAAAGCTTTACCATTCGGCAAGTCATCCAAACCTGATGGGCAAGATAATTTTTACTACAAAAACTTCCAAAAAGCTAACACCCCACATGGTTGTAGCATTTACAGAGGCAGACTGAAACACTGTGGAACGACATGCTCCTAGCACACATCGTCACTGCCGAAACCTTGCAAACCACCCACTCACCCTCAAAGGTTTAGACCCATATCTCTCCTCATAATGTTATGCCACAACACTAAGATTCTACCATATATCATTCATAGTGATCAGGTAGGATTCGTAAGTGGTAGACGGGGCTCTGACAACTCACGCAAAGTATTGGACATAATGTATAGCCTTAAGAAAAACAACCAAGGGGGACAGATCCTTTCACTCGACGCGGAGAAGGCCTTCTACTATACTGGCCTATACTGGAAATTCTTAGAAGAAGGTGCTCCTTAAATTTGGCGTACCAAAGGGCTTTATTTCAGCGGTAAGGGCATTATACAATTCCTCATCAGCTCAGTGCGTAACATCGGTTTTCTATCAGACCTGTTTATTATATCCATCTGTCATCCGGCAGGTCAGGGCAAAATTACTAAACATTAAAACTAGCAAATGGACAGCCATTGCTGCCCAGTTGCTAAAAAAAAAGGCCTCATCCTATAGATGGGGCCTGAGAAACAACAGGGCAACATAGTCCCCCCCAGTTCCCATCCATGGGCATCAGATAGGGATCGTGCTGAACACTGCAGCAACTCTGCTCTGCTTAGATGATGTGCAGGGAGTGAAGCAGGAGCCTTATGGTCGGTGTATGAATATGGCAGAGAGATCTAGTGTTCTGTAAAAGTAGGGGCCAGATTATTAGGTATTTTCACATATACTTCATTTTTACATTATTTTTAATATATTTTAATTACATGCTGCAAGAATTAAAAAATTAAAATAATAAAAAAATGATGGTGACAGTTGTCCTTTAATAGTCTTCTAGACCTTGTAGGAGCCTCCTGTATGTGATTAAAGTTCATTTTACAGAGAAGGAGACAAAAATGTCTAAAGCAAATTAACATCCGATTGATACTGAAACAATTTTTTCCATGCAGGCTGTGTGAGTCACACCCATGTGAGGTGTGGCTAGGGCTGCATAAACAGAAACAAAGTGATTTTACTCCTAAATGGCAGAGAACTGAGCAGTGAGACTGCAGGGGCATGATCTATACACTTACACTGGTTCATTAAGATAAAGTTGTTTTGATGCCTGTAGTATACCTTTAACCCCTTAAGGACACATGACATGTGTGACATGTCATGATTCCCTTTTATTCCAGAAGTTTGGTCCTTAAGGGGTTAAGCTCTTGGCATAGCCACGATATTCCACAGTCTTTGACTCTCTTTTTAGATATTGCTGCAGTTCTATTCCACTGTCAGTGCAGAGAGAATGGAAGACTATTGCAATAATGCAATATGCAGTAAATAGGTTGAAGGAATGAGAAAGTGCTGACTAATATATAAATAAATGTCACTCACACTCAGATGAGCAGTGCAAACCATTGGATCCTGGTGAGGAGTCAAACATATTTTGATGAGTCTTTATAATACCTTTTTATTTTATTTTTTTTACTTTGCTTTGCATTTTGGGTAAAAGCCAGTCACAGAGCAATGTTTGTTTAGTGTTTAAATTATTATACCACACTGATATTATATATATTGTTAGCATATTTTGTATAGCAATGTTTGCACATTCATGTATTAAAGGGTTGTTTCTTTCTGCTTTCCTATTTTCGGGATACATATAAGGAACCATAAAGCATTCAAAGTTTAAGTCAGGTCACTTAGATTTGTTTACCCTCATTTGTGTGCTTTTGTTATCACTCCCAAGAGTGCCAACTGTCTATCCCAATGGACATCGCAGACTTCAGCAAGGAGAGAACAGAACTCCGTTCATGCTCTAAATAAATGTATAGATGGAATACTCTTATCCTCAAGACAACCACTTGTGCTCTGTCTCTCCGCATGGAAACCCATGTGGTATGTCACTCTACTCATGTGGTGTCTCTTTTTGGCAATGCCCTCTGCATTTCACTGTCTTTTAATGTTTACCATGTGTTTTATCATCTTACTAAACTACAACTGTACAGGATTCTGTATCCTCCCTCATCCATGACCACAGATATAGCTTGCATTCCATCTTTATATATAGAATAGTGACCTCTATAAAACCGGTATGTAGGATTCTTTCTGCAGCCGGTCAAAGCATAGCCACTTGTATATATCGATGTGCCTTAAGGCTGACAATATACAGAACTAGGAGAGAATGATAACAGATGAAAAGTATAGTCATTTTATGGGAATTACGGAATAACAAATATATTTATGATAATATCCTAGAGCACTGGAACTTTGACCCACCACTTACAGTACTTCACTCTAACAAAATATGCAGAACTCAAGGAATTTGTCTTTACTAATATGTCATAGTCCCAAGAAACTCCCAAATATGAGAGAATATTTCTTCGAAAAATGTAAATACTGTATAATTGATAGATTTAAATGTTACAATTGCTATCTAAACTGTACTGCAGAGTGTTGTGCTTTAAATGACAACCAATATATAAATACCCGGAATAGTTCCAATCATTGACATAATGCCTTACATACATGCATGTATGTGCATGGAAAATTATAATGCGATATGCAGTGATCTAGGCATTTTACAACGCACCCTGCATGGAAACTAAAGAGCAGGCTGCCTCCGCTATATGTTTCTGCATATGGGGGAAGGGGATGGAGGAGGTCAGATGTTTCCATATAATGAAATAAAATGCCACTAAGACATATATGGATGTCGGTTTCCATTAACAACGTGGTTTCTGATTAATCCTTACAAACAATGGTATATCTATAATAAGAGGGCTCATTGATGCATTAGTGGTCTATAGCTCTATATTATAAACATTTTACATTTTAACATATAGTGTGTACATTTTAGAGCAGGCATCCCCAAACTCCGGCCCTCCAGATGTTGCTGAACGACAACTCCCGTGATTCTATGAATAAAAATGGATAGGCTGAGAATCATGGGAGTTGTAGTTCAGCAACATCTGGAGGGCCGGAGTTTGGGGAAGCCTGTTTTAGAGTCTGCAGGGTTTATTTTTAGCATGCAGGAAGTGTTATATAATAGGGAGGTAACTCTCCATGTTTATAAATGTAGCAAGGTAATCGCTAAGAGCAGCCATCTTGAATTTGTATCACTCTCTGACTAAGATAATTTGAAGTTTTATTTTAGGTTACAAAGTGCAAAAACAATTGTAATCCAGTAAGGCATTTTTTTTCCTAAAATCGCACAAATCCACCCTCTAGGAAGTCTTTCCATTGGCCCAAAATGTAAAAGGTCAGGGTTAGCATCTTTGAAAACAGGTTTGATAATAACATCCCGAATGCAGACTGTGATCCTGCATGATTTATGCTGATTAGTCTTGCTAACAGTTGAAAAGTATAAATTCTGTAAAATGTAAACCTCTTGGATTATATCTCTTTAATTCACTTTGATTTCAGAGATATATACTTGTCAATTACACTTTGTAATTACATGAAAATGTAATTATTATTCGCTGTTGACTGGGAAAACAAGTTTTAAAAATAAATAAATAAATAAAAAGAATTGAACAAATACTGTGCTGAGTGTTGTATTTTGTTCTCAAACATATGTTTTGGAAAGTACATAATTATATGCAAATCCTTTTTATTTGTAGGTGTTACTGTGGCGTTTAACCTTTGTATAGGCATTATATATGTATTGCAATGTTTGGGTGCCCTGCAAATGCAGGGTTTGGATATTAACACTTGCTGATACATTTTAACGATAGGTAAAAGCTAACTCTGACACTAGCTGCCATGGATTCTAAATATTAAGAAGCTCACACAGCTATGGCTCTTGCTAAGCACCATGGGATCTAGGCCCTTTATTTATAGTTGTGCACAGCATATATATATATATTTAAATTTAACCCAAGACCTCAAGCGTTGTGTGGCAATGGTTAAAAAGGGCAGAGTTTAAGATTTCACCTACCACTGGCCCAAACTGGCTGAGGAAGATGAGAGTTGTAGCTGAATGACAGCAGTTATTTTATTTAATTTCATATAAGATCCTCTACAATGTAAGCTCATTGACCAGGGCCCTCCCCCTCTCTGTTCCTGTATGGCAAGTTGTCTGGTTACAATTACATGTATGTTAGTCCACCCATTGTACAGCGCTACGGAATTTGACGGCGCTATGTAAATAATAAAATAATAATAATAATAATCAGTTGCTCTGGTCAATACAACAATGTCACTTGAAAGACATGTTACAGAAACATAAAACCACACATAGCTATGTAATATTCTATTCACAGTTGTTTGTCATTCTTCTTCAGCTTTTTCTACAGGTAGCTTCATTTTTCTGGAGACCAGTTAACTGATGTACTTTAGCGAACACGGGTCAATGGAAGAGATCTTGCCCATGTTCAAATATATGAGATGTGGGCAATTTTTGTGCATTGCATTGTAAGATGTCTGCTGTCATCAGTCATTGCCAACAATATATGGTGGGCAATGGCAGGATGTGACAGCCGAAGCTACTTGAGTCTCCACTATACGCCACATATTGGCAAAAAAATGGCAATAACTTAGTAACATGTACATCTTTTAATTGCGTTGGAATTTCTTGTAATTCCAACTCCGAGTTTTTTTTTTTGTTTTTTTATAGCAATTCTAACATAAAAATAAATAAATAACATTCTTACAGGATTTAGGGCCCAGTGCGTATGAGCTTACGGTATAACTGTCAGCTGGTTTTACTGTAAACTGAGGATGATCTAAGTACAAAGAGCAGAGTGTGGGAACAATTACAGCCCTGAAGGAAGGAATTTAGAAGTACAGGACAATGTCCAGGGGAATTTGTTTAAAAAAAAAAAAAAAAAAAACCAACATAATGGATAGTGAATCCAGAAGAAAAGGGAAAAAATAAACCTGTCGCTTTCTATTACTTAGAATCTACACCCAGCCTTAGAATGCAAGCTCTGGTAAATGGTACTTTCAAACCGCGAAACATTTTTTCTGGAATCAGAGTAATGAATTGACACTATGAGTTAAATTCTTACCGAAGTAGAAAAAAAAAATAAAGTAAATTAAATCAGAGGAAAGGGAGAAATGGGAGTGCCTGACAACAATTATCTAAGTCACAGCAGCTGGAAATACAACAAAGAGCACCACTGAGTGATGCCATTATCTCCCTCCCCCCAGCACCCCTTCCTCTCCCCCTCCATGTGTAACTTTCCATGTGTATATGGCTATAGCCACTAGGTGTCACAAACATATTTATTATACTATATGCTAAATAATGTTAAAAGAAAATACACTAATCCTAGTTATAGGCTGACTGAGGCGCGCATACAATCAGTATTGAAAAACCTCTTGATAAGTTCTACACTGAAACTGAGTCAGAGGTAACAAGTGATAATAAAACATATAATGGGGCTTATTCACTAAACAGTGTAACTGTGTTTCCTGAATATAAAACCGAATTGCAAACGTTTGGCACACAGACTATGAGAAAGTCTTCAGCTAGGTTATGGTAACAGCGTGGCTACTTTATCCTGAATTTTGCTATTCAGTTTTAAATTGTCCAAAAGTCACTGTTTAATGAATCAATCACTTTATGGTTTTCCATAAGCACACTAAGGTGCAGCAAGTTTCCATTTCACTTAGAAAGGCCAATACCTTCTCCCCAGCTGGTAGCTGCTGGCTGTGTGCAAGTCATCTCTGAAGTTTATTTATAAACACACAACCATTTTTAATCATCTAAATATACACATGTGTTTTTTTTATGAAAATACAAGTATACCAACGTGGTCCTTTATTTCTTAAACAGTAAACTTGGTGAAGAAACACTGAAAATGGGCAAACAATATCAAACAACATATTTTTAAGCAATTATTGTATCAATATTTGGCATTGCTCATTCTTTGCAGAGAGTCTTACTTCTATAAAACACTATTTTATTTAGTGCAACCTGTCCTGGCTGTTTGTTACATATGTAAATAATGTATCCTTGTGTTTTCTAATTGGAAGTAGTGCTGTTGTCCCAGATGTGGGCACAGTACCCCTAGTTCCACATCTACCCTTCCATCCCACAGCAGGCAGCAATCCCCCACCCCCTCCTGTGCTCTAATTACACTTTATACCGGTAGGTTTGGAGTTTGCTTGCATGGCCCCTCCCTTATTCTATCACCAGTCTATTCATTCCTACTTCCAGCCCCAAGGCGTCCCTCCCTGTATACTCCGAAGCTAAGCAAGCACTTCTGGGACAGGACAGGAGGCCCTTTCCATGCTGCATGTAATGCGCCTATCCCATCAGAACTCCGCAGCCCCTCACAGTCCAAAGTGAGCCCAAACCACAGGATGGTATTTTGTGCAGAGCAGCTGCTGTTACAGTGGAGGTGAAATCACTGGTGAGTTTCTCTACCTGGGGGGGGGGGACTGTCCCATATACAGACAGGTAGGTCTGGGAGCTGAGAGCTGGTTTTGTTCATTAGCAGTGGATCTGTCTGTGTTTTGGTTAGATGTGGCACCCACTCCTAGCCCTAAGGAAAAGTTTGTGGTGTGTCAGTGTATATTGTATGTGGAGCTTCATGCTCTTCTGACACAATTTGCCTGGATTAACTCCTTGATGACAAGAGGATAATACCTGAACATCCCATTTATATCATGACATTCAGGGTCTGTCATTGGTCAATATAGAGTTGTGTATAGTAATAATACCTAATGACTTAACCCCTTAAGGACCAAACTTCTGGAATACAATGGAATCATGACATGTCACACATGTCGTGTGTCCTTATGGAGTTAACCTTGAAGTTATTAAGTATGCCCGGTATAAAGATGTTGGTTGGTCCTGTACTTTGCTCATTTCCTCCATCCTGGAATCCTATAGGAAAATGTGCTGTGACTGAGCACGATAGCTGCTCCCAGTCCTTGTGGTATGTTGTAGCGTGCGGCGTCTTCACAGCTGAAATCCAATAATTCCTATTTATAGGCGTTGGAAATTCTCAACTTGGATCGTGGGCACTGGCAACCGGATTGATTTATTGTTCTTTAATAATGCAGCGAACATTCCAATGGAGGATACGATAAGGAGAATATGTGGAAATTGTATCAGTGTTTATTTAGTAAACTAGTTCTGGAATGTATTGAGGGCCTTGTTCGCAAGCACTTGCAATCTAGCCAGCCCCGTGTACGCACAGTCTGATATTTAGCTATAGAAAATAACTAATGTTATGTAATGGTGAAATAACCAGCTACTGGGTTCCGAAGCTCTCACTGTCATGTTATGGTCCAACACATGCAGGCCAGTTTTTCAGCAGGAGTTGTGCTAGTGGTTTGTCTGTTATTGGCTATATGTATATAAATGGCAATTTGTATCAGCTGCCACTGGCCAGGCTTACTGCATGGAAAGTGCTTTCAGACAATGTTTATGCAAGCAGTGGTACCGCTAGCTGGATAAACGTCAACTATGATGGGCAAACCTCAACAGCGATTGCTGATTTATCTATATTGCCTGATCTTTGTCTGCTGGAAGGACAATACAAGGGAAGATTTATTGGCCTCTTGGTGTAGAAAGCATATTGTTTTATGTAGTTATTTATAAAATGGTATTCCAGGAAGGATACAATGACTTATCTTGTTTTCACCTATTTTGTTTGCACTACAGTTACCCAGCTCCTGAGTGTGTTTTTTTTTTTTTTTTTTTTTTTCATTTTAATGTACAATTTTAATAAAGTAATCCAGGTCCAAAGTGCCTTGTTGCCTAGTAATGGTTATTTATTTAATAATATTTAACCCAGCTACAATATAGTAACCTTTTTCTAGTAACCCAGCTGCTTATTAACCATATTGTTCCAGTTGTATTTCCTTTCTGTGCTGAAAGCAGGACAGATATGCTGAAATAAATGGTTAATAAATCTTTTAGACGTGGTCATGGTGGTAGGAACCAGAATGTGCAGCTTTTCTACTTTTAAAAGCTATGCACATAATGAGATATTTGGGCATTTTGCCAGGGACTGGTGAATTTCCAGCACACGTGACTTTGGCAGCCTGGAACTCTTAAATGTCAATTCTGTGCAAAATTGATGTCTGTCGTCAGCATGTTGGCGACAGAGGTGACATCTTTGCTGCCTGCAAGGGGAAGCTTGCTCATCCCTCCCACCTCATTGTATCAAACTTTTTTTTTTTTTAATTTTTTGAAATTTTTTGTATTGGCCACCCCTACCCTCTCTTCCTCAGCCTGGAATGCATGAGCTCTCTTCCAATCAACACTTGTCTATGAGATGTGTTTGGTCCATGATCAGGCACTGCTAACGTCAGACAGGGCATGGAAGGCAGCAATGGACTCCTTCAACAAATAAGACGTATTGTGTTTAAATAACCCCTCATTTTTATTGTTGGGGCAGCGGTGTGTTTACTTGTTAAATAACATTGGAAAAAAAGTGTGTGAAATTGGGTTTAAAGTATAGGCTAATAAAATCTCCAATTTGATGATCTTCCCTTATATAGACAACTTGGCAGCCAACTTAATGCACCTTACTGATGCTTGTTTTCTAACCAGGAGTATGCTGCCAAGAAATGAAATACACAAAAATCCGTTAAAGCTGCAACAAAATGTTATCCTTCACAAACAAAGGTTCAAAAAAGGGAGCCTTTTCTCACTGACGTGTGCCTTAGTCCAAAAGGGATTTGGAATCTCTGTTCGAACATCTAATTGTTTTGCAAGTGTATAGGTCTTAGCGTGCCACTATTTCATATAGGGCTAGGCCAACACTTTAACAAACAGAAAATCACTGATAAAGATGATTACTAGCAGGTTTCACAGCCTTTTTTTAATACAATAGTTTCTAACAGAGTGCAGAATGAATGCTACCCTAAACAATACTACCCTGTGCTAATCTTCTTAACAACTCATTCAGTGATAAGAAAGGCTCCTGTAGAGGGAACTCGCCCCTCCCCGTCCTCACATGACAAACCTGGGCCGCTTCAAAAGGCCTGTGCACAAAGAGAGTGACAACTTTCATCAAAGAAAAGCCAAAATGAAAAGCACAACTGAAAGACTTTTTTCTAATCTGAAAGGACACTTTAGATGGAAATGTTTAATTCCCAGATGGAATTTAATGTCATTGTCTTCTGTAAAATGCACTACTTCTATATCGGGCATTTGTTTATTCGTGAATAAAAGAAAGGGAAAGCTCCATCTGGTCCATCAGTAAAATTGTATGTACTTTTTAAAGATACATGCCACTCTATTCCCAGCTCAGGATATGCTACACTTCTCGCAGAAGCATTCAGGTTGGCAGTGTTGTCAACAGTCTCTCAAACAATGCCCTCAGTGATAATTCTATGAAATCATCAGAGTTGGTCTTGGCAACAAACACTGTAACATTTTTCGAACAAGAACTACCTTTCTCTGTACATGTGGTGAGTGAAATTTAATGCCCACATACCAACTGCTACAGCTGATTGGCTAAAGCAAGGGTGAAACCTTGTTCGTACGCTTAATTGGCTCTCCATGTAAAGCGGTATGTACCAGTAAAGACATGTCCTGCTTTTAAACATTCAAGGCTATTTTCTGCTTTAAAGAAAACCACTCAGCCAATGAATGAATGCCTGGTGGGATCAGCATCCAGCTTCTGCAGAAGCCAGATGCAGGGGATACCCTGCAGGATCCACGTTAGGGGTAAACCGTTGTCATATTCCAGGGAATGGTGCCAGGGTACTCATAGCATCAGAACCACTAGGCAGGCTGTAGTAAGTCTGATGCATGGAGTAGCTCTTTGAAATACCTCTCGATCTGAAGAATAACTTGCCACAAATGGTATGTGGCACCGGCACCTTCACTCACAAACGTAATCAATCTATCACTTCTTTGGTATAGGAGCGTGAAAATCCATCCATCCAATATAGCACCAATCCATGGCTTTCTTTTTTCTTCCCTCCCTGTATGTGTCCTGGCTTTTTATTTTTCCAATTGGCTGGAGTGCTAAAAGGTAATATGGTTCAAGGCACACTGTAAACCAGGGGTAGTAAACCTTTTTTTACCTACCGCCCACTAATGCATCTTTCTTGATGGGAAAAATGTCCTTGCCGGCCACCAGTTTTTGTGCAAGTGCGGAATAATTTTTTAGAAAGGAGGGTGTTTTAAAAAAAAATGTACGTACATTTATCTTTTTATTTCTACTTTATGCATGTTTATAATGTTTTAACTTTATAAAGTTTAATGAGAAAACAATAAAGTAAATTGAAATCACCTTTACTAGTGATTAATGAGATCCTTGAGGTTGATGCTGCGAGACTAAATATTTGATATCTGGTTTGATTTTCGTAAGGAACAAACAAAGGTCTCCTCTTTCGGTGATATTCAGACGACTTCTCTGTTTGCTCATAATATGATTTCTCATCTGTGCATCAGCTTCCCTCCTCTCCTTCCTCAATTCCCTCCCCCTTATTTTTTCATTTTTTTCTATTTTTTTTACCTTCGTTATAGCAATGCCCAGTAGCAAGGCTGAGCTAGGTAGCCCACTTACTATTATGAGCCAGCAACAGTTCTCTCCTTTTCCTTTCTATATTTTTTATTTTCCTTCTTTCTCCTTTTTTTTTTTACATTTTTAAAAAAAAAATAATTCTTTGTTTTTGGTGCGTTTCCAGTTTTACACAATCTCGTCCAGCCACAACAGCCAGGACGGGCACTGTAACAGTAATGCAGGGTAACAAGGTTAGGTAATTGATTAGTAAGCAAGACATCATAGTAAACATTTCGCCTTTCTCCTTTTTTACAAGTACTCTGCTCCATCTTTCTCCTTTTTTACAAGTACTCTGCTCCATCTTTCTCCTATTCTACAAGTACTCTGCTCCTTCTTTCTCCTATTCTACAAGTACTCTGCTCCTTCTTTCTCCTATTCTACAAGTACTCTGCTCCTTCTTTCTCCTTTTTGCTTCTGCCTGTCCCTGCTATCGTGCATCAGCTCCCACTCCTCCCCTTCCTCTTCCCACGTGTTACACTCGTGTTGGCACGTGCATGCGTTCTCTTGGTCCCATGCACGCATTCTCGTGCTTGCATGAGTTCGCGCGCGTTCATACTTTCATTTGTGTTTGTGCATTCGCGCCCACCCGTCCACTCTCTCAAGGAGGATTTAGCATTAGCTTGTTGTGCCTCCAAAACCCCTTCCACACACCTGAAATCCTGAAACGCCCACTAGTGGGCGGTAGGGACCAGGTTGACTACCCATGCTGTAAACACTTAATTTCATTTTATTTCATATCAGTTTGATACTGAATGAGGGTCCCTGGCGTGCTGCCTGTTGCTCTCCCCTATGATGCTCTTAGCTTAACACTGCTGCCAATCACTGGTCTGGCTAATGCATAAGATGTAGCCCATACAGCAGAGGGGGCCAGGCTTCAGGAACCCGGGAACCCTCATTCGATGTCAAACTGATTTAAAAGTGGTTTAATATTGAACAGTGGGAAGGCACCAGCAGACTCCAGGCAACGGGAAATGTTTAAAGTGGTTATGGTGTCAGTCTGTTCTGGAAGCAGAATCACTACCTGTACTATACTGAACAAGAGGTGTTTGTCATTTGCTAAAGGTTTTACTATAAATTCAAAAGAAAATGAAGCATCACATGGAAAAATTAAAGGGTCACTTCAACCCTTTTTCACCCCTTGCTGTGTATTTTTATTTAATTTTTTTTAATCGCCAACAATGCCCTACTGGGCATTGCGAATAGGTCACCCCTCTTTCAAACAAAATATATAAGATTGAAAACTTATCTGCAATCCAGCGCTCGGCAAAGATCCTGGTGCCAATCTCCCTCCTCAATATGACGTAAGTAGGAGCCTTGCGAGGTACAATCTCAGGTTTCTCATAAAATGTACTTTTTCAATGTGACCATTGGCAACATAGAAATGTAGATATAAAGTAAAGCCATGCATTATTTCCATCTGGTTCCTGCAACTTAACTATTTTCTATTGAATACAGTACTGAGTGACTTGATTTGTCCATTAACCCCTTAAGGACTGAGCCAAATGTACACGTTGTGATCAAAACAAAACCTGGAATATGCGGTATATGTCCGTTCAGGCGTAATTCACCTCTTTCATATTGTGTGCAGTGTGCACCCACACTTATTATATATCAATTTATTCAGGGGAAACAGGGCTTCCATTTAAGATCAAATATTTAGGTATGAAACATAACTTAATATGAATAAAATATTTAAAAAAAAATGGGAGAAAATAAGATTTTTTTTTTACAAAGTTTTTAGTTCTACGTGACGTTTTAATGTCACATATTTGTATTCAGCGATGTCTCACGTGTAAAACCGCACCCCCTGTGTACAGGTTTTATGGGGTTTTGAGAAGTTACAGGGTCAAATATAGCATGTTACATTTTTCAGTTTTTTCACATTAAAATTCGCCAGATTGGTTACGTTGCCTTTGAGACCGTATGGTAGCCTAGGAATGAGAATTACCCCCATGTTGGCATACCATTTGCAATAGTAGACAACCCAAGGTATTGCAAATGGGGTATGTACAGTCTTTTTTAGTAGCCACTTAGTCACAAACACTGGCCAAAGTTAGCATGTATATTTGTGTGTGAAAAATGCAAAAAAAACTAATTTGAAGGCCAATTTTGGCCAGTGTTTGGCTATGCCGTCCATGTAATCGTGAGGTCCTCGCAATGACCTTGCGATCTCACGGCCCTGGGGGGCCAGAATGGAAACAGAATGCAAACAGATGCAAACAAACTCGTTTTCCTGGCACTGTAGTTTCCCCTTCTGTCAAGGCCTCCTCCCGCTGCGCTGAAGGGGCTTAATAACCCCTTCAGTCACTTACCTGGGTGTGTCCCTCGGCGCTGGCTCAGCTCTGCCCAAGCTCCTCCCCCACCACCAGCTGCTGGCGTGGGAGACCTAATGCGTATGTGTGGCAATGGCAGTGCGCGCTCATTAGACCTCCCGATACGAAAGCATTATTCAATGCTTTCCTATGGGAATTCTGGCGACACTTGACATGTGGGGACTTTGAACGTCATTTAAAACACTTGGTGCTGTAAGAATCCGGAAGTACCATCTAGCTGCGGTCTGAGGGACGGCAACTACAGGTGGGATTAGCCCTGTAATCAAAACACTGCGGTTTCTCCAAAACCGCAGTGTTTTGACTAACCGGGCTAAGGGGAGAGGGGCAAGGGACCCAGACCACTCCAACGGGCAGAAGTGGTCTGGGTGCCTACAGTGTCACTTTAAGTTGCACTGCAGTCTATTTGTTCACTTTGAATATTGCGTTGACATGTATTCTACTGAGAAGCTGCTGGGGGAGTGTCTCATATATCTTTCCATCTATGCTGTAATACCAACTCTGCTTCGTTTTCTGTATCTGCACTCACATATGTATGTGTTTAGAGAGAGAGGATATGACCGTGCAAGATAGGAGAAAACTGTTTCCAATTAAATGAGTTTATTATACATGGAAGGGAACAGCATAATTAACACTGTAAACTATAGTTTAAAAGAACAATATAGTGTTAGGAATACAAAAATAGTATCCTAGCACCTAGTTAGATTATTGCCTTCCAACCACCCACTGAAGTAAAGAGATTTACTTGCCTTTACTCCATCATAAAACTAGTCTCTGCCTTCTTGGTCACTCTTGATGATCTTAACGAATCCAACGGGAAACCTTTTCGTAGGAAAACATTGGGAGGTTCGTGCACATGCAAATCAATGCATCTAGATAGGGAGAACCTGGCGTCTCCATGCATAGCAAAGATTGCAGGACCTTGTCCAGGAAGTGCCTTTAGTGGCTGTCCAGTTAAAAAAAAAAAAAAAAAAAAATTTAAAACCTGCAAAGACAGGGTTCTCTGGAACTGCAGTGTTTTACATTGCAGCACCCAATGAGCTGAAGTGGTCTGGGTGCCTAGAGGGTCCCTTTTAACAGCTATGATTTCTCTTTACTACATTAATGTAAATGTGTGTTTATTTTACAGGTACACCATGTTTAAAAAAAAAAAAAACATTAAAAAAAGTTTAAAAACCCCAAAACACTGGGTTGCTAATGTAATGTTAAAGATGCAGAAATCAAGATTTAAAAAAACAAACAAACAAAAAAAAACCACACGTATATCTCCAGCCACTCAACATCTAAATGTAGCCTTCATGACCACTTTAATTTATATGATGTATTCTATAAGACCACACCAAATAATCTGATCTTTTAACGGTAGCGAACACCATCATAGCAAAGTCTGGCTTCACAGGATCATCCCTGCTTGTTTGCGATAGTCTAAATGTGCTCTTCTCAGAGGTGATAGACGTAACGTTTTCTTTGCTACAGGAAAACACTTTTAAAGAAAGTGTCTTCACTTTCAAGGTTTACTGCCACTTGGCAGAAAATAACAAGGCACTTTGAAAGAAAATATGGGAAAACGGCCATTATCTTTAATGGCCAAGGTTAACCTTTTTGCTTAAGTTATTTCCATTAGAAAAGCTAATAAAAGGATAAATGGATTGAGTTATACACAGGAGAAAAGGCAGGAACATACATGAAACACTTTGGATTAAAAAAAGCTCTAAAATCAGTTTTTTTTTTTTTTTTTTTTTTTTTTCTTTTTTCATTATCTTAGTAATGTCTCTTGTGCCTAGATTAAGCAATAGCCCTCCCCATAATACCTTCACTAACAGATCGGCATAATCTTCCTCTGCAGCAAGTCAAAAAGAGAGCTGAGACCAAATACTGCAAGAATATTAAAATACTAGTCTCCAGAGTATAACCGTATAACCGTACCCCCCCATGTACAGGTTTTATAGTGTTTTGAAAGTTACAGAGTCAAATATAAGGCTTGATTTTCTGTTTTCACTGTGAAATTTGCCAGCTTGGTTATGTTGTCTTTGAGTGCCTAGGTAGCCCTGGAATGAGAATTATCCCCACAATGGCATACACTTTTCAAAAGAGGACAACCAAAGGTATTGTAAATGGGGTATGCTTAGTCTTTTTTAGTAGCCACTTCGTCACAAACACTGGCCAAAATTGGCGTTCAAATTTAGTTTTTTGCATTTTTCACACACAAACAAATATAAGTGCTAAATTTGGTGAGTGTTTGTGACTAAGTGGCTACTAAAAAAGACTGGACATACCACATATTGAATACCCTGGATTGTCTTCTTTAAAAAATAAAAAAAATGTTTACATGTGAGGTGTGATAAATAGATTTATGGCAGTTAACAGTGTTACAATGTCACTATTGATAAATGTTTAAATATATATATTTTGAAACCGCAATGTCCTACTTGTACTTATAGCCCTATAACTTGCAAAACAAAAAAGCTAAGAACATGTTGACATTGGGTATTTCTAAACTCGGGACAAAATGTACAAACTATTTAGCCACTTTTTTTTTTTTTTTTTTTTTTAAATGTTCATCATATTTTTTATAGTAAATTATATGATGAAAATAATGGTATATTTAGAAAGACCATTTTATAGCGAGAAAAACTATATAATATGTGTGGTTACAGTAAATGAGTAAGAGGACAATTTACAGCTAAACACAAACAACGCAGAAATGTAAAAACAGCCCTGGTCCTTAACGGTAAGAAAATTTAAAAACTGTCTGGTCACTAAGAGGTTAGAGTGCTTTGATATAAAGGCTTTTTACTCTGGGTTTTTCCACTCCCAATTGATTAAGAGTATTGAGTGCAGGGAAGTATTTCCTTTTTTTTTTTTCGTCAGAGTATCTCCTTTGTCCATGACAGCTATAACCACTGTAATGAACTTTTTCAGTTCCTCCACTGGGAAACCAGAATTAGATTGTGACTCTTGGCTGGAGACTTTTGACGAAGAAGAATGGGAACATTCACCTGATGACAACTCAGGAGATGATTACCAACTTCTTTTGGTAGATCTGTTCTGGACAGATAGTCTCTTGATTAAACCACTGCTGCTTTCAAAAAAAGTCTGAGATGCTCAGGACCATAGTCATCTCTTTCTGTTTCTCCTTCTCTAAGGCTTCCACCGAGCACTGATTACATATGTTCTTTTTAGAACAGTCAGGCAAAAGGGGGGCACATTAGCTACAGGCTAGGTGTTTAGATTTACAAAACACTTTAAAGTTTAGAGCAGGAGGAATAATGTTGTCAATCTTATTTAGAGAAATGGGACTAGACATCTGAAAGATAAAACAAAATATAAATCTTATTGAAACAACCAGTGGAAAGAAATAGAAACCTTTTAAGGAGTAAGAACATTCCCCACCTTAAAGACCTCAGAACTATGTGGAGGGTGACACGGTATACCTGTACTGACGAGGACATTTGCTGTCACAGATATCCACAGCTTAAATAGACTGACAAAATTTGAGCCAAAAATTGGAGTTCCAATTGCGCAGTAGCACAATAGGAACACAGTGAAATGCAAACGCTGCCTGGGCGCGTTCCTCTTCTGTATACAGACTCCTAGTCTGTATAGGGTCATAGGTGTGCCTTATGGGACCTCCTTGCTATGCTTTCCTGCACTTCTAGTGTGCAAACAAATGGAAAGGAGCTGCTCAGAATGCTCCATAACTTCGACTGTCTCACAGCCAGTTGCTATAAAGTTCGCCACCTTGGACAACTATCCAATGTTTTCCCCCCCAAGTGACAGGCAGTGTCCTTCACCATCTGTTCTTTTGCCTGTCTGGCATGCAGGACAAGTAAGAACGGAGGAAGAACATCACTCCCGTACTGCAGCTACGTGATGGAAAAATATACTTTTCCGATCTTCCCCCCCAGTAGAAGACCCTGCTAGGAGATGCCTTGGCTATCTATCAAATGTGTATTGCAAGAGAAGATGCTTTCATGACCGCTAACAGGAAATGGCAAGAATAGAGGAAACTCAAATGATCCACTTTGTGAAATATTTTCTTATTGATATCTTTTGATTGCGCTTGATATAAGTATAATATACAGTGCATATATAAACCTGTATTTCCAATGCTAAATAATTGGCTTACTTAGATAGTTTAACACCCCTTTTTCCCCCTTTTGAATGTATTAAAAAGGTATTGTTATAAAAACATTTATTCCACCTGGGTGCTAGCCACTGTAGTTCCTCCCTGAAATTATCCTGATATCTGCTGTGAAACCACCTAGTCGCCAATTGGCGCTATTGAACTACATTTCGGCCAGGACTTTTTATTACTGCCTGTCAAAACTTTGTCAATTCCTGTTGGATCTGAGCACTATTTTCTCAAAATGGGTGCTCGGAACAAAACTATCTGGAGATATGATGTGTGGGGTCGGACTTGTCTTGTTGTTTTGGGAGTTATTTTGTGTTGTGTCAGGGAGATAATAATTAATGTAAGCGGCTGATGTCGCAATCCTCTCTCAGACACAGATGCCAGGATGGGATCAGCTATACATTGAATGGAGACCCCAGGACTGCATTGTTTTCAATAAAAATAGTTGTTCTCCCAGTATCATGCATCGTCTGATGACTGTGAAAGACTGGCTGTAATCACTAATCAGCACTTCTTCCAGCTAAAATTTCAGCGGAGATATCCAGCTGGGATGTAGAAACTCCGCTACATACCCCAACAAATGCTCTCGTTGGTACATGACAAACGTCACTTTGCACCCACCCACTCTTCCCTATGTTGGAGATGTAGAAAGTGGATGGGTATACTGGTGCATATGTGGTAAAAGTGCTCATGGCGCATAGTTAGGGAAGTCTGTAATAGTGTGATGACGTTTGTGGTACCATAGACCCATAGATCTTGTATTTCACTCTTTATTAATATATTTAAATATAAATACTCACTATTAATAGTCTTATTTACAGCCAGGGAAGTGGTAAATAGTCTTTGGAAATCAAAGAAAAAAAGTTACCTGAGCTCTCTCCTTAATCCCTATGTATATTTAAACAAATGGAGGCAATTCAGTTACCCCAATGGCCATTGGAGGGAATGCCCACCTGCCAACGTCAAGGCAGACCCCCCTAAGCGGGTCCTACACTGACCCTTCACCTAGCTTCTTTGAGCTTCTGGCAAAGATATCTCTAATGAGACAGAGAGGGGTATTTTCTTATATACACCCCTATAGACTTATTAACCCTTAATAGGGAACACATGGGATGGGCGGCAGCATTGTATCAAAGCTGTGTGATACAAAAAGTGAATACAAATACAAAAAGAGAAGTCCTGTGCTCACTCCCATCACTCCTAGGTGGCAGCATCGACCACAGTACACATCAGCCCCTATATATATATATATATATATATATGCCTCCCACCCCACCACCATTCATCCATCTAAATGTAATTTGTTTCAGAAAATTTTATATTATCGCTCCATGGAGGAACTTCCATAATCTTCCTAGGGTTTATATTAAAAACATGCAAGCTACTGGCAGCCCTTGGTTGTCTATTTACAAACCCGATTTAACTCATTTGGACTGGCACAACAATGTGAAACATTGGGAGAAGTGCGAGCCTCTGCACACACAAGTTTCACCAAGTAGGCAGTCTTTATTTAACCCCTTAAGGACCAAACTTCTGGAATAAAAGGGAATCATGACATGTCACACGTGTCCTTAAGGGGTTAAAGGAACAAAAATATATATTCCTGACACTATTGTGTTTAACCGCGCCAGTCTAACTGCAGTTGGCTCTGAATCCTTGGCTGAGATCATCATACTTGATGATCTCAGCCAAGCCAATGCTTTCCCATACAGAATCTCCTCATAGAAATGCGTTGAATCAATGCACAGTAGGCAGCACTGCTGATCAACATCTCCACGCCCTGTGGGAAAACATTTGGATTGGCTAGAAATCATAAATTCGAATGTCACAAAGGAGGCGGATCAGGGGTGGGGAGAGCGCTGGCCAATTCGCGTGGCGCTCGAAATAAGGTGGTTTAACACTATATAGGGTCAGGAATACACGTTTGTGTTCCTGACCCTATAGTGTTTCTTTTAATTATTTTTTGTAAGTCCTAGCTGTAGGATGTAAACTTTTAAATGAGAATGAGGGACTCTTCCAATTAAACATGTAGGCCTGGTAAAGAAATGATTGTACGAAGAATAAAATATTCAGTAGTAATATGAATGGAATGATGTGGTGGGATTATAACCGGGAAGTAAAAGGTTATAACGAAACTCAACAAGTAAATCTGCTTCACCCTGTACAAGGTTTAATGATGGGTTGATTCATACAGCAATGACTTATGGTGACTCGCCAAGTATTACCTTAGAAATGTCTCCAACTGGCTACTTAAACGGGTATACTTTGCCCTATGACCTTTTATACTTATAGCAGTGTTTCTAGTGTAATGTGCTTTTTGGTGAGTTAACTTTTTTTATTTATTTATTTTCTTTTTTTCCCCTAATAGTTTGACAAAAATTGACTTTTAATAAATATATATCTGTATATGTAGTACCAATATATTCTCTGAATTCCATGTATAATCACAAATATTCAAGGGTTTAAAATGATTGGGGGGGTGGGAGGGTTGCTAGGAACCTTTGATTTCTGTGGGAAAACAAGTCTAAAAACCTATTGGCAGCCCTTGGTTGTCTATTTACAAACCCGAATGAACTCATTTGGACTGTGAAACATTGGGAGAAACGCGAGCTGAGACATTGGGAGAAGTGAAGGGTCGAAACGTTGATGTAGATTGAGGAATACTTTTAAATACAATATTGGAAATCCAAGTGAGTGCTCCTGTCTGAATTTGTTTATTTATTGGCCTGGAGGCACCCGGGTGATATATTTTTGATTTCTTATTTTGGGTTGAGTGCCAGAGTCTGGACTTTTATTTATATATGATCGGTTTTAACCTTATAACAATACATTTTGGACTTTTAAATACACAAGAGTGCTGATACCGACTTTCATGGATGGATACTACTAGCCATGGTATGCGAGCACCCGGTTACTAAGGGACTTTAGCGTCAGTGCAAGAGCAATTTTCTTTCTTTTTTTATATATATTTTCTGTATATTATTTTATTTATTTATTTTTTTGTACACATATATTAGCGAAATCTGAATGAAAAATGTGAGCTAGAGTAAGACTGAGATACCTTTGGGAAAAGACTAATCAAGATGCACATAGCAGATGCCCAGTTTCCAGGAAATGATATACTTGGGGCTCTTGTCACGCATACAGCACACTGCTGTTAGAAACAATACTTCCTTTTGTGCTAATCTGTTTGTATATTTTAAAGGTTAGCTGTTCAGCTTTGTAAAGCTGTCTCTTGCAAAGTATTGTAACTTGTCACACCTTTGTGTAGTTTTCTACACATGCATGTTATATTCATACAGCGTTTACATGTCTCACTGTACTTGTCTATACAAGTAAATCTAATAACATATATTTCTACCATATGATGTATATCAAATTCACACAGATTGCATGATCAGACTTGCTCCATATAAAGAACACACTAGCTTCACAGACGTTTAAGTCTAAAAAAAAAAACTTGGTAGATGCCTGTATAAAAGCACCTTTTAATATTGATGTGCAAAAAATGCTTTAAAATGGTGCAACTGATATTTCTGGAAACGTACACGTTAACTTTTATAGATCAAGGACACCTGCGGCTTATAGCAGACGGGACCTTCGTTAATTTTTTTTAAAATTTTTTTTTTTTTTTAAGATCTATGAATTTAATTGTAGTTGCGAATCCATTGGGAAACTTATAGTTGGCTGCCTATATAATGTGGTCCACTTGAAAAACATTTGCAGTGTAGGTAAGCATAAATCCTTTTCATCCAACCCCAAATTAATATCTTGGCCAGGAGGACCTTTGTATGATTGACAGCGGATAGAGTTTTTCACACTTTAAAAACTTCTAAGCTTTTAGTTAAAGCTAAAAACCTTGGACTGTATTGAAATTTCTGACATTTCCCATCATCCTTGGTTTGCAACAGCTGATGAGAACAAGCCTTCTATCAACAGATGTCTATTGTACCTTACTGATTGTGATATAAGGTACAATTCTTGCGGGTTCCTCCACAAATGGCTAAATGTAAAAAAAAAAAGACCCCAAAAATTACAGTGATGCTATAATTTGCTCAATGTTGTCCAAGCGCTATCATTAGAATTGTATGTTGGTCACAGCACTTTTTAAAAAGGTACTGGCTAATTGCTAACTTTAGCTCCTATTTAGTGCAGTGAGTACTATGGTATACCCTAATCAATTTGCCTTGGAAGAAAAAATAAATATATATGTATCTGTGGTAATAACGCACAGATGTACGAACACCACCAATTTATTACCCCCATAATAAGTGGGTATATAAGCAAGACCAGCAAAGCAGAGACCATTATCACTTTTTTTACTCTGCTGAGGAAGCCACGACTCAGTGGTGAAAAGCGTTCTTTAAAGGACTTAACGGACATTGTTCCTTTTTTTTTTTTTATTACTTTGTGTTTTAATACTCTTAATTGAATACATTTTTGTAAACTTTAATTTTGGTTTCCGGTACTCCGTAATACTCGGAGGGAGTATAATCCCAAACTACAAAGAGCGCTGTAATAGAACCATATTGGGGCTCTATATTTGTGAGTATTTGGCTTATGATTTAATAGTAACCTACATGGTGCTGTGCTACTCTTTTTCCGACTTTGTTAGGAATGGATGCATATATCTATTAAGAGTGGGTCGCCTAAACAGACCCGAAGGCTATTCAAACCAGAGCTAGGTGCATTAGCTCTCCAATTGTGAGTGTTACATTTTTCTATGCATCTCTCCTTATTTTTGATGAAGGTCTGCACTATGATGTGTTATTTACACTTCCTGGTTACTTGGATTGTCTGTATGTATTCAAGGTTTTATTTTGATATTTTTAATAAGCGCTACACTACCTATTTCTAATATTATAAAAAGAAATTAAAAAACAATTGGCTTGGTCATGCCAAATTTCGTCCTAGCTGTGTTCAGACTAAATTTTGTTATTGCGAGTGTTTCATGAAAAAGCATTTTGATGAATCAAAATGGTGTGGACATGTACATATGCAAGTATTAAATAATATGATTTGACACTTCACTTCACACTAAAATGTTCACTTAAATTTTTATTAGGATAATGGGAATTTAGGAAAAGTCTGACAGCGTGAAAGGGAGGCATTGCAGGAAAATAATAAAAATGCAAAGACTATGAGGGGAAGAAAATGGCATGGATGAACAGGTGGGAATATGAGAATGGAATATATAATCTGTGCAGTGACAGGAGGGATACAATGTTGGAGGGGATAAGATAAGTTTGATGAAAGCAGTGAAGCATCTGATGCTGCAGTTAAGAGAGTGATATGTAATGAAGGGGAAAAAAACTGGTGACGTAATTCAACGTGGATGCTATTGTGTCCCTTTTCCTAACTTATCTCCCCCCACCGCCAACAAAAACAAACAAGGAAAACTCTTTGCGGTTTATTTTTCATAGTCTTATAAGGACTATGCACCTCACTGAAGTAGTCTGGGAGCATTGCTTCTGCCGGTTTAACCTTTCAATGTAATTCTGAGAAACTGCCCAAACAAGCACACAATTTGTCAATTATACCTTTTTATTGAGCGAAGATAGTTTAAAAAAGTCATATACAAATGGCATGGTGACATGGTTGCAATATCGTGATCTTAACTTCCTAGTTTCTTACACTGTAGATAGCAGCAAAATGGTCCACATCAATGTTGTACAGTTCTCCACTACAAGCTAAAAATGTTAAAGGATAACGGACAAATACACAGAGGAGGGAATCAAGTGTTTTGAATGTACTCGAGAGTGGGAGTTGTTTGGACGGAAGAGCATAGTAGGTGGGAAAATCATCAGAAAGGTTGTAAGGGATGAGGCGTTATGGGGGAAAGCTTACAGGTTTATTTCTGAAGGAATACAGAGAGGAGCCGAAACTGTAGCTTCCAGAGGTAGCAGTTCCTCTCAAAGTTTTTTAATATTTAACCATTGGATGCATAATTTGATATCTATCTGTTGGTCTCACGTAGGGCTGCTGGGTATGCACATATTATGTTAAGGATTGTAGCTGGGTTAGAGGTAGGGTCAGTTATTGCCACTTGTGCAGGGAGTGGAAAGGTAAGTATAAACCAAAGCCACCCTGCTCATCAGCACTGGCATCCTCTTCCTCATTCATATGTTAAGCTCTTGGTTGTTTCACCTGCCAGGAATAATTGCTTCTATTGGATCTTCCAATGATAATCTTGGCATTTGAGTGATATGGTGCCTGTTTCCATCAGCCATCATGACCAAAAACGAATGTCACCAGGTAGGGACTGTTTTCACATCCTGCCATTTCACATGTGTATCTCTTGTATTGAAGTTTCAGTGCAAGTCACAGTGGCGCTTTAAGGCAATGCCAGTTGGCAACTAAACTGAAACGGAGCCCTAAAGTTTTGCTAGATGAGTTTTTTTTTTTTTTGTTTTGTTTTTTTTTACTTTTAAGTTTTGTTTTGTTTCCCATACACGTATGCACTGTGCAAACATGCTAATGATATAAACTATTTTCAGGGCCGCATCTAATTTCTTGCTTTTTTTTTTTTTTCTTTTTTTTTCTTTTCTTTTTTTTTTGCAGTGCATATGAGGGTAACATACAGGCATGTGGTACCCCAAAGACAGTCCACATGCAGGTTTCAGAACAATGATAGCATAACATTGAGAGCATCGGGGTACGTTAGAACAGTGCACTAATTTTGTATTTAGGTACAAGCTTCAATCATGCTAAATCAGCATATAGGGTATAGAGATGCAAAAGCAAGGCAAATATGTCGAAAACTCTGAATATATGCTGCAGTTAAGCTATTCAAAAAACAAATGGAGTTTTCTGAATATTAAATGCTTGGAACATGCTAGACAGATATGGGGAGGCAGAGACTGTTGGAGCCACTGTGATACTAAATGGAGGGAGAATGGTGTGTGATGTGTGGGGGAGACCATGAGTGGAAACAGGCTGGGTTCATGGCATATCAGACCAAACGGTGGTACTTATGCTGCAAATAGGCTGGTGTCTGGTATATAGTATGTCAGGCTAGGCCTTCACAACTTAACTTATCCTAGGGGGTTGTTGCCTAACGAGGAGACAGGATTTTAGGCTACAATAGATCCTAGGAAAATATAACAAACTTATGCGTTATGGTTTAGCTAATCGGAAGGTGTGTTACCCAGCACTCCAGCCAGAGTTAACTTTAGAGTCTCAGTGCAGCCCTCAGCCCACGCCAGCTGCTGGTATGGTTTTGGCCCCCAGAGTGGCCTTGTCAGAGTTGCCCAGAGGTAATGTCCACAGGTTAGTATTGTTTCTCCCAGTCAGGGTCTGTGTGCAATGGCCGCTGGAGACAGGCGGGTATGTTGTGTTTTGGTTAGATTCGCTGTTGCATTCGGGTGTTTCCTTTGGTCCCAGTTTCCTGCCGCTCCGGGCCTTAGTGAGAGCCCTCGCCTTGTGTCCATGGAGCCTCCCAATCTCGGTGGTTGGCTCGGGGGCCCGCGGGTTCTCCCTGTCCCGGGTGTCCCCACGGGTGTATGGACGGCATGGAGTGAACTCCTGGTGGGCTCCCAGCCCAGAAGGGTGTCGGGCAGTCAGGACTGCAGTTTCGAACGCCCTCTTGGTGGGTGCTGCTGGCTTGATTTCCGTCTTGGTTTCACAGGCTTCCCTCCGCTCCAATGTTGATAGGCCCAAGTTGCTCCGCTTCAGTTGCGGTATGGCGGCCATTTTGGTAGCGCTGTGCTGGTTGCTAATGTGTCGCTCGCTTGTCTGTAATGAGGTAAGTGGTTGTAGTCTGGCCTCCAGCTTGCGCCAGAAATTGTCAAAAATTGCAGCCAACCTCTGTAGGGTCCCTTGCTGTGGATCTGCAGGCTTGGGGGGACGCGTGGCATCCGCCATGCTGGTTGCCGCGTCGTGTTGCGTGCTTTTCAGTGCAGTCCCCCACTGCACCCTCTCTGGTCTTAGTTTGCCTCCCTGATGGTCCAGGGGGGGGAGTAACGGGGCTCCTGCTTGCTATGCACCGGCATCTTGTGGCGCCGGACCGGGAGATCGTCCGCCTCTCCCGCACTACGAGCGCCAGGCCTCATGTTAGAAGTCAGTCTGCCAGCCGGCCTCAGATTGGTTGCAGACCTCAATGTCAGTTTAGTGCCCCTTTGTGGGTCAGGTAAGTTGTTTAGGGCCATAAATGACAGAAATTGCCCTATTGTCTGAGGAGCTCTGCAGTAGCACGTCTGTCTTCCATGCTGGTCAGTCTGGACTTGGCCAAGAGAATTTAAAGGTTCAAGTGTTAACTCTATAAAGACTGCAAAGTTTGCAGTTTCTACTAATTTATTTTATCATTAAATATTTTATTAGGATATATGTATTTCCATTAAAATAGAGGTAATTACAGGTTGACCATATTGTAGCATAGCCTGAAAGAGTCTGTGGTGAGGTAGATGATATGAAACACTGGTGCCAAGTTAAAACAACAAACAAAATGTTATGTGTTGCATGTGTACACATAAGAGAACACATTGTATTGGCCTGCTTGTATAACATGGTAGGAAGGTAATGAGTAGCTATTTACTTATTGGCCCTTGGAATCTGTTGCTTTTTCCGTAATTAAAAAATAAATAAATAAAAAGGGTGATTATCTTAAAAATTACACTGTCTTAAGGACACATGACGAAATACCCTTTATTTCTGAAGTTGTGTCCTTAAGGGGTTAATGTTCTATTTTAACAACATATATCAACAAAAGCAGTCACCACCCATGGAACCACAAAATACTTTTAAGCAGATACTAAATCATTTGGATTTATTACTGAATGGATTCTATTACATAAATATTAAAGCACACGTAGTGTTGTGCTAATGAGCCCACAGCACGGCTGAGAGATGAACCCTTGAAACAAAGTAATTTTTCTGCACACCGAGAATCCTCTTAAATCAATATCTCAATTCTAATGCATGACTATTAAAACCCCATATAATGCAGCTCTGTATTCCACATACATTACTTCAATGCATAGTATAAACTTGTAAAATGTATTGCTTAACTAGTCAGCTGCCAAAGAGACACTGAACATTGTTACCAATGACTATAGAAAGTCTCTGTGTGTGTGTGTGTGTGTGTGTGTGTTGGCTCACTATCACTTGTTGGAGGATTGTGTATGTGAGAGAGAGATAAGAACATGGTAAAAGAATGATAACATGCACATAAGCTATGCGTGTTCTGTCTAAGAAGAGAATTTTGGGGGCTCTGTGTATTATGGGTCTTAGGAATGACCAAGGAGGACACTTTGTTCTATGGGGAAAATTGGGTTGGTAGGGAGAAATCAGTAGGACATAGTTTGGATTATGTCTAACCTTGTGAACATGTAACAAAATAAAGAAATCTACATTGAAAAAAAACTATATATATATATTTTGTTTTTTTTCTCCCCAGCTTTCTGATTTGTCATCATGATTCCTGTTGCTGAGTTTAAGCAGTTTACAGAGCAGCAACCTGCCTTTAAAGTCCTTAAACCCTGGTGGGATGTCTTGGCTGAATATATCACCATTGCCATGCTCATGATTGGGGTCTTTGGCTGCACCTTACAGGTAAGAAAACCTATCTCTCCCTGCACCTAATGTTTCATATTTTTAAGTGTGCTTTTCTCCCAAATGTGTCAGTGTTCATGTGTGTCATCGAACTAACTAGTGAAGTCCCTACCTACTAAAAGTGTCACAATGTAAGGAAGAAATTGAACAATCTAGGTTATTGCGACATATAGATAAAATACTACTTATTCATAGTGGTTTTGGCATGGCATACAATTGCCATAACACCTGTTACAGTGAATGATTACTCTTGCCAATCCTGCAGCCTGCAGCAATCTTCAATCAAGGGTCTATTGTTAGATCCTGGAGCTTCAACAGACAATTCTGTGTCACTGTTGTTCTCTTGCACATGCACAAAAGTACCTCCAAGTTCTGTGGACAAGAAATCAGGATCCATCATAGATCTTACTCATGCAATGAGCAAAAATAAGCTTTGTTCTTGATCAATGTCTGGTGAACACTTGGAATTGATAAAAGTTGATGGACAAAGCTCTGCCTTTTGACAATCTGAGCTTGATCCATAAGTCAAAATATAACGTCGGCCCAGTCTGCTTCCTAGCTGCTTGCCGAGACCCTAGAACGATTCAGATCTTAGTCGCCGAGGCTTGACTGGGGTCTCTCTGGAGCCTTTTCACCCGACCAGGCTGCAGCTCTCCTTTCAGGCAGGTATCGTTCCCTCTTCTTATTCTGCTGTAGCCCTTCTTCCAGGTGGGTATCCAACTCTGGCTGCAATGTGATTCCTATTGCCATTACAAAGGCACTTGTGGCTCTCAAACCTGGCTCTCTTGATTTAGCCCAGGACTAGAGGGATCATGCAGAAAGCCAGAAGGTCCAAAGACTGTCACTGGGATCCCTAAAAATCCACACAGAACACAAGTTCTAAAAGGAACTAACATCCAATACTTTATTTTACTTGGGACTAGCCAATATGTTCATTACATAAACCTTGCTGTGACAAACTCTATAAAATACAATTAACCAAATCAAAAAACATACAGGAACTTATAGTGACATAACAATTATAAAGGTATGGGGAAGACGATAACTAACACAATATCTCTCCTGCCTGCAGAATTAGCAGTATGCAATTCTACCTGAATATGCAAATTAGCAAGCCTTGCTATTCAGGTAGTGCATATAGCTCTTGCTAGATCCTTACAAGCAACAGGTGGCAACGTACAGGCTCCACAGCCATATCCACCAAGTTGATGTAAGCATTAGCAAGGCAGGATCGCACACAAACATTTAACCCCAAACAACCACATTACACACACACCCTGCACCTACAATGGACACAGGGTGACTTAAACATAGGAATCATCCAAAGACCTAATTTAATTGTCCATCTTAAACTCCTAGTGATGGTGACTACTGTTGCAATCCCTTACTTTGTCTTCTATCTTTTGATTGAAATAGTCAGTGACAGAGCCACTTTAAAATAATTCTACATTTTGTTTTATGTAATGCATTAATAGTTTTCACTTTTCTCATTACGTAATATATCTTGTTTGGCACTCCCTACTTTCATGTGTTATATAATCGTATGTGCCTAAGTCACCTTCTGAATTTAATTTTTTTTTTTGTGTGTGTGTGCATCTTTCACAGATAACACAAGACAAGATTATTTGCCTCCCTAATCATACTTCAGCTGATGAGGTTTCCCAAATCTCCTGCAAAGAGTTTACTCAAAGTACTCCACCCACCAACTCTAGTGATGATGAATACCCAACTTCAACACCACCTCCAGTTGTTACTTCCGGTTCTACTCGTGAGATGACTGGCCTGCGTAACAACCTGGATCTTCAGCAGTACAGCTTCATCAACCAGATGTGCTATGAGACTGCATTGCACTGGTATGCAAAATATTTTCCATATCTAGTTGTTATCCACACACTTATCTTCATAATCTGTGGAAACTTCTGGTTTAAATTTCCTGGCACAAGCTCTAAGATTGAACACTTTATTTCCATTTTGGGTAAATGCTTTGACTCCCCATGGACAACTAGAGCTTTATCAGAAGTGTCAGGAGAGTCCAATCAAGAGAAGACAGCAGATCGTGAACTTTCCAAGCCCAGTTTTGAGGAAAATAGTCCTTCCTCCACTGAGCTTCCAGTTCCTGATAAATTGGTTGCAGAGACTGCATCGGCTAGTGTACTAGACAAGAAAGAAGGAGAGCAAGCAAAAGCACTGTTTGAAAAGGTGAAGAAATTTCGCCATCATGTGGAAGAAGGGGACATATTGTATTTAATGTACATGCGACAGACTGTGTTAAAAGTCTGCAAATTTGTGCTCATCACCATATACAATGCAGCTTTGGTAGGGCAAATACACTTTATTGTACCCTGTAGTGTCCACACAGAGGACATGACTGGCTACAACAGCTTCTGCTGCAACCACACTAAAGCTCATCTCTTTTCAAAACTGGCTTTTAGCTATTTGTGCTTTTTGGGTGTCTATGGACTGACTTGCCTTTACACACTATACTGGCTATTCAGGCGCCCACTGAAGGAGTATTCTTTCCGGTCAGTGAGAGAAGAAACTGGAATAAGTGACATTCCTGATGTCAAGAATGACTTTGCTTTTGTTCTTCATCTTATAGATCAATATGACTCTCTCTACTCCAAAAGGTTTGCAGTGTTTTTATCAGAGGTGAGTGAGAGTAGGCTGAGACAACTTAATTTGAACCATGAATGGCCAGCAGAGAAGCTGAGGCAAAAACTTCAGCACACACCTGAAGGCCGGTTGGAGCTGCATCTTTTCAAGCTACCAGGTTTGCCCGATTCAGTCTTTGAGGTGACTGAAACAGAATCCCTTAAGTTGGAGATGCTTAGCGAGGCACTCATCCCTCCTCTAGTAACCAAATTAGTCCGACTTGAAGAATTGTCCCTTTTCAATTGCCCAGCAAAAATACAGCATGCTTCCCTTGCATACCTCAGGGACCGCCTTCGAGTCCTTCAAATTAAGTTTGAGGACATCAAGGAGATACCACTCTGGGTCTTCAGTCTTCGAGCCCTAGAGGAGCTACACCTGTTTGGCTACCTATCCCAGGACATGTCAAAAAATGTAACACTGGAAAGCCTGCGAGAGTTAAAAAGTCTTAAGGTGTTAACACTCAAAAGCAATCTCTCTAAAGTGCCTCCCACTGTCACAGATGTGGCTGGCCATCTGCAGAAACTTATTATACACAATGATGGAACAAAGCTTTTAACTCTCAATGCTCTGAAAAGACTGTCTCTACTCAAAGAACTAGAGTTGATCCGTTGTGATCTAGAAAGAATTCCTCATGCAGTTTTCAGTCTGAACAACCTACAACTTCTGGACTTAAAGGAGAATAACCTGCACACCATAGAGGAAATTATAAGTTTGCAGCACTGCCGCAAACTAAGTGTTCTACGCCTGTGGCACAATCAAATAGCCTACATTCCAGATCACATCCGGAAACTGAAGAGTTTAGAAGAGCTTTCTTTCAATCGCAACAAGATTCTTGTATTGCCACCTCAACTTTTCCTATGTACCAAGCTCCGTCATCTTGACCTTTCCTTCAATGAGATTAGAGAGCTTCCCCCAGAGGTTGGGGTTTTACAGCTGCTTCAGTTTCTCTCATTGACTGGTAACTTTTTAGACGAACTTCCCAACGAGCTGTTCTTCTGTCAGAAGCTAAAAACTCTGAAGCTGGGACAGAATAGGTTGGCAAGTTTATCCCCAAAGATTGGATCTCTAACCGCTTTGGTAAAGCTTGAGTTAAAGGGAAACAAGATAGATTTCCTGCCCCCAGAGATAGGTGGATGTGTTAGCCTGAAAAAGTCTGGCTTAGTGGTAGAACAGTTGTTAATTGACACACTCCCAAGTGATGTCAGAGAGAAACTGAGTGAGGACTGAAGATGCAAATGAAACAAAGAGTATGGTGATAAGTTTTAATAGTCTAAAAGCAAGGGGTATAACAAAAAAAAGGCAGTTTGAGAACAGAAGTGAGAGCAGGTAGAAATTTGAAACCATAAAAAAAAAAGTTTGACTAAAAAACTAAAATGTGACCTTTGTCATTATAAGAAAAGTGTAATTTTAGAGCGGAACATAGAAAAAAATAATTAAGATTAGAGAATAGCACAAACTGCTCCCACTGGGATGTCTAAATATTGATAAGCAGGATCATCACTCCTAGTAGTTGGTCTGTGTGTGTGTGCTCACGAGACTGCCTTGTAAATTAGAGCCAAAGCACCTAAATTATGAGTGAGATTTTATTCCTCCAAAAGCAGGCCGTGCAACGTTTCAACCTCATTGCAAGGTTGAAGTGTGTCCACGACCACTTTGGTAGAATAAAATCTCCTTCATGTATAATTATGGTGCTGCAGCTTTTGTGTTTGGGAATTCTGTTGTTCAAACCCCAGTTTTTGACACATTAGGAGAGAGCAGTAGACCCTAGTGACTTTTAGGTTAGCTACTTTATTAATTGATTCGAAAAAAAACATCTAGAATAAGCACATAAATGTTTCTCTTGTATGGACTTGCCCATTGACTAGGGTCTTCTAAGTGAACATACATTTAAAAAAAATTTAAATACTGCAAATATGCATTCAAGGCAGGTGTAAGACTTGCCACATCTCAAGGAACTGGAACACTCCTAAAAATGAAATTCCTTTGGACAAAACCGTTTTTATTTTTTGAGAGGGCTATGTGCAGCCTTGGGTAAATGGCACCTAACCTGATTTATCCACTACTTGGGTTACTTAACAGCCACAACAGCATTGGGTCAATGTACACTTTTATTTTATTTTTTTATTTAAATTATTTGATGAAATAATAAAACATTTTATAAAATGCCTGCATGTGGTTGTCAGTGAGTGTGAGGAGTGGGTGCTGCTTCACTTAACTGTTAAAATGCTTCAATGTTCAAGACACCAGCCAGGGTATTGGCAAAGAATGCTGTGCAGCTAGATTAAATCAATGCTTGATGTGTAAGGGATATAAAGGCAAATACAAGATAAATATGTTAAAAGCACAATATTCAGGGATATGATATTATGTGTTAACAGCTTATTGATCAAAGGACAGCTCTGTCATCTTGGGGTCAAGCACTTCTGTTTTCTAGATTGTTGCTAAATTGCTTAAAACCTTTTTTTCCCCCTCCTTTTGGATCAACAACAGAAATGTGAAACTTAACTTAAAGGGACACCATAGTCACCAAAACCACTTGAGCTTAATTAAGTAGTTATGGTGTTCAGATCATGCCTCTGAAGTTTCACTGCTTAAATCTCTTCCAGTTAGGAGTTAAATCACTTTTGTTTCTGTTTATGCAGCCCTAGCCACACCTCCCCTGGCTGTTACTGACAGCCTGTATGGAAGAAAAATGGTTTCACTTTTAATCAGTTGTAACTTATTTTTTATCTCTTTCCAGATCTCTAAAGTGTGTGTTTTCTCTCAAGTAGGGATTGTAGCCGTATTAGTCCAGTGATGTAGATGTAAAAAATTGTTAGTCCAATAAAAAAGGTATTACAAGATATATATATATATATATATATATATATATATATATATATATATATATATATATATATATATATATTCACACACTTAATAAGAGCAGATATGTATAAACCTTGATCAGGGTATACATCAGGTCAAAAAGGTCTTTATTGATCTGTCAGAGCAAACCAAAGCTATGGTAAATGGAGAAATTGTAGTAGGTGGCTGCAAGTAACAAAATGAGGATTTTAAAGAGAGACTAGCTGAAGAGACTGAAGGGTATAATGGAGAGATCCCCCCCCCCCTTTTTTTTTATTTGTGTAGTCCTCTTAACAGGGGGATTGAGGTGAGATGGAGATTGGGAGATGAGAATTACCAGAAGATAAATTATCAACACTCATCCCCTAAGGTTACTCCTACTTCTATGTGATTTAAATATACAGCAAAATATCTGGGAATAGCAAAGTGAAATCTACGTGGGTACAGGAAGAAACTTGTATCCCACTAGGGCAGAAAACGTGCAAATCCCCAATTATGATACTAAAACTGATATCGTCGAGGTAAAAACATAGGGTAATCCCCACACTTCTCTCTGAGCTTAAATTCTTCAAAGTAGCTTAATTATGCAGAGAAGATATGGCTGGAGACAAAGGGATCTTAGATTAATATAACAAGTAAGTAAACTAGAAAAGCTACAATTTCTGGGGAAATTGTGTGAAGTGTTCTTGCCTCCACCAGTAGTCTACAAGTGGAGTGGCTGGAGTGACTGGGCAGAGTAACTGTGTGGAATGTTTGGAGTGAGTAAAGATAGTAAACATTACACTAACCAATTGATTCAATTTAAAAAGAGCACATGGCATGCCTGATAGAGTGAGATGCATTTCAACTTTTATTTTTATAGCACATTTAATTGCAACGTTGTTGCCCAAAGTGCTTCAGTTACATTAAAACATACAGTTACAAAAACATTAGCAGGTGGACAAAAGGCCCTGTCTATGACATCACTTACTGCTCCAGCCTGGCACAGGTCAGAGTATTATGGCGGTTGCATCTTCAAATGGTCGTATTTTTAAAACTATAAATCCTACAACAGCGAAGAGCTTTATATTGTGAGAATCACAAGATCCAGACCTACATTTTGATGCATAGTATGTCTCTGAAGTATTAAAAATGAAGGCACAGTCGCAGTTTAGAAATTGCCCTTCAAATTTGAGCTGGCCATAGTGGAGTTTCAATGAATGTCAATGGACGGCATTAATTGTGTAGGTGGGCTTGAAAATGAGGGAGTGGTGGCAGTTTAGAAATCATGTCCTGATTTGTCAGCTTTTGCCAGCTCACACTCTAGTTTTGAACATTTTGCCATTCATTCCTATGGGACCAATTTCGCCACAAGAACGACGATATTCGGTGAAATGTTCCGCAAAGTAATGCTATGAAAGAACACTTAATATATATGTGAGATAACATTAAGTAGTCTTGCTATGCAAGAACACTTAATAAATATCTCCCTTAATCTCCAGTGTAGCTCAATTCTGCAACAAAGTATCTGGAAAAACTGGATGAGTATAATGGCAGAGACCTTGTGATTGGATAACTCGAGACAAGGTGCTACAGCTATTAAAGAAAATTAATGTAAATAAAGCTCCGGGGCCTGATGGTATCCACCCACGAGTACTTAAGGAGCTAAGTGGGGAAATAAGTGAACCTCTGTATTTAATATTTCAAGATTCTTTTGTTTCAGGTATTGTACCGGAGGATTGGAGGAAGGCAGATGTTGTTCCTATATTTAAAAAGGGTTCAAAATCCTTGCCTGGAAATTATAGACCTGTGAGCATAGCTTCTGTGACTGGGAAATTATTTGAACGGTTATTAAAGCGGCACGGTCCTGGCCGAATCCCGTTTCTTTTTTTTAACCCCCCTCCCGCCTCCACTACATCTAACTGAACCCCTAGTCACCCCCAAATGCCCCTAAGCCCCCCATATTACCTATTTATTAATCTTTATTTTCTGCCCCGATCTATATTCAGGGCGCCGCCATCTTTGTGTGGGTAGGTGAAGTCCCTGTGGAACACGTCATCTGCCCACACTAGATAGACTGTGAGATTCCCGCACATGCCCAGTGAAACACCTGGACATGCGAACGGGAATTTCATCTATTCATTCATCAGACAGACGAATGAATGCACACTGTGTATCAGTGTTCGCTTGTTCGTTCAGTTTGTTACAAGGAGGGAGCCACCGCCACGCAGCTCCCTCCTTGTAATGTGTAAAGATAGAAGCAGCAGGGAGCAGTGCTCCCCGCCACTTCATAAGCCCCCCAGGTCCCCCTTTCACTCTATGGGGGTCAATATGACCCCCATAATAGCACAAGGGAGATTAAAATCTCCCAAATGCCCCTACTCGCTATACCGCTATATAAACAATAAAGGGGGGGACCTACTGTCCTCCCCCCTGGCCCCCACCCCTGAGGGGTGGGTTGGGGGCTCTAGAAAAACAATAAGGGGGGGGGACCAACTGTCCTCCCACCTGGCCCCCAACCCTGAGCGGTGGGTGGGGGCCCTAGAAAAACAATAAGGGGGGGCTTACTGTCCTCCCCCCCTGGCCCCCACCCCTGAGCGGTGGGTGAGGGCCCTAATAAACAATAAGGGGGGACCTACTGTCCTCCTCCCCCACTCCAGTGGAACTGAGCAGCTAGAGTGATTATAGCTTAGTCCCAAACATCAGCTGCAGCTTGATGAAGGGTAAAACAAGTACAACTTTTATTTGCAAACTCACACGTTTTTATACATACATTCCCAAGAGGGGGTCATCAAACAGAACACTACAATACCACAATGACGATTTGGTGTCTGGGGCATAACTTCATCAGAGGCCGGATAGTTTAACTACCTGACACTAAGGCACAATAAAACCGCATCCCAAAAACATTGTATTTCCAAACTGTTATCCCTAAGTACCATACATCCCTCTATAGCTCTGGTGTAAGACGGCAACTTTTCAAAAATCACTCTGACCGGAGATGTCAAGTCAGAGTAATCACTGGTTAAACTTTTTAGCAGGCCTGCTACTATCCACTGATCTGATGCAGACAGTTTGTTAGTCCTGGTCTTCATAAATGGCTTCTCAGAACCCCATGGAAGGGAGTCTCAAGTCCTGGGTGTAGCTGGATGAGTCCTCACCTCCTTGACCTCCCCTCCAAATTGCATTCAGATTGTTGGTGCTGGGACTGAGCGATACCCATTAGAAGTTTCACCGGATTGCAGTATTTTCGGATCGGGTGTATAGTTCCATGATGTTTCTGGGTACTCTCTGGTAAAGTGCTTGGTGCTCCGTTCTGCCCCAAAGAGTGTCCTGAAACTCCATAGGGATGGTTGTGATCCAGGCTGGACCAAACATGGCATGAAGGGGAAGGATAGTGATAATCGCTCTCTTGTAGTTTAGAGTCCAGGGCCACCAAACCGTTCGTCACACAATGTCTGATTATTAACATTTATGATAGATGGTAAAACGCAGACTACAAGAGTTGTTCTCGAAAAATTCCCCAACTCTGCCATAGCCATTATCTACTTGAACCTGACACATGCAAATCATATTTTTGTTTTGGAATTTAGTAAATAAACCCTTTTAGTGAATAACCCTACATGTTTTAGAATTGCGGGAAGAATGAATGAACAGATTTGTTTAACATGCTAGCGCATGCCATTTATGCATTGTGTAAGTAGAACATTGGCTATAACAATGTAATGGTGAAATTGTATTATGCCTGTACAAACATGTGGCAACAACAACAGACCATGCCACAAGGAAATCCATCTTAATAAAAATCCTAAGATGCTAACAAGTAACTATCATATCTCTCCAGGTATAATGTGTACAGAACTGTAAAATGGTACCATTTAGAGATGCTTGCATTACACCTGCTTACCACAATTGTTTTGTAGTTTAAGTACAGTAGGCCAGTACCCATTAACCTCTGACACAGCACGAGTTTTGCGTGATGCTCTGCTAGCCAGCTTCATAATCATTATGAGAAACAGAATCCACAAACCGTGCCACATGTTAGCAATCACTGCAGTAGGTTCTGAATCCATTGTCCCTGATGGTCTGGTAATACTGCTGCTAAGCCATTTCATTACAGCAGATAATTGCTGTATCAGAAATCTAAAAGGCTCCTGTACTCTCTTTTCTTGTTGCAGTTAAATAATGTAATAGGCCTGCAATTATTCCTTGCCACAAACCAAAGAAACTGGTATTCCTCCCCTCCACCCCCCAACACAACAACAACAAAAAAACATGTTAATGGTGGGTCATTGCAGAGAGTTTTAATAATAACAGTGCAGCTAGAGTTTTGTATGCACCAAAGTAGTCAGTGCCAGTTAGATTTCCAAGGCTGAATGTGCGTGGTCTGCACTGGAGAGAGTTGTGCATGAAGCTGGAGTACAAGGGAGGTCACAGGTACGCCCTCTGTAATTGGTAAAAACTGGCGTCTGTAATTAGGTGGCCTGGATTAAATGAGTCATGAATCTGTCACACAGGGTAGCAGGGAGGAGCTTTGGACTGATGACCATCATAATTACTCTTGGTCTAGTTGAACTAAGGAACCCAAGCTGGGAAACAGTGACACCGTGTGTTAAAAGAAGATAGTACACATGTACACAACTGACATAAAACCCAACAAAAAATTATAAAAGGAAGTAATTTAGTTCAGAAAAATCTTTGTGCATGTTGTTCAGTTTGACCATTCTGCATGATTCCCCACTCCCCTGTGTAAAGGATGAGTTAGTATAAGAAAGTAGCATGCTACAAGTTATGGACATAAACCCAGAAATATCAACATGGTGCTTGTGAGTTCAAAAACCTGATTCTCTTACCACCCCCACCTCCCCCCTCCTCTCAGCTGATAGGGTGGAGTATATTAATGCTGGCTAAGTGTCCAATCACCTCGCCCAATATGTGGACCAAGGAATGAATATTTATTACGCTTAAAAGTACATAGAATGGTCATAGGTTATTGTATATACTTTGTGTCATTTTAGGCTGAAATGTGTCTTATTATATGAAACATTTTTGACTAGTAGCATTGTTATAATTGAGCAACACTAGACAGGGGATCTCCTATATATTGGGGACTTCTTTTTTTTTGTAATTATAAAGGAACCAGGAGTGACTGGTACCTGGCTTGGGATCAAGATCTGCCTTGCTATGTTGTTTTTCCCCTTTTCCTCTGCCTCCAAAGACTGCCAAGGACATTTGCAACAACTCTTCAGTGTAAGGTCTTGCCCTCTGCCTACTGGACTTGCAGTATATTCTGTGAGGCAGGTATTGTTCCTCTGCTAAGACATCTCTTTAAAAATCTACAAAACAGTTTTGGCTCAATGACAGTGATACAGTTAGAGGGGCATAATAATACATTAACAAAGATAATGCTGGAATATGTTAGTCTCTCCATCCATGTTTAGGCACAAAGTGCAAAAATGTAGGAAACATTTTTGCCCTTCTCAAAAGTGAACATCAAAATAAATTAACTAAACAAGGTGAATAATAATTCAGTAGGTCACAATTATTATTCACCTGCAGACATTCAGTTACACTGGCCAGGGCCGGACTGGGAGAAAAATTCAGCCCGGGCATTTTTTTTAGCACAGCGGCCCGCTAAGAAGGGGGCAGTGCAGAGAGGGTGTGTTTCATCATCACCAATGACAAACACGCCCCCTCTCAAAGAGCTCTAGCATGAGAAAAAAAAAACCCTGTATTTGTTCTGCACAGTGCAAGCAAATTTAATAACATGCTTGCACTGTGTTTCCTTGCAACTTGGCTCTGGTTTCTCTATAAATGGATACCAGGAGACAAAAGGGCCAGGAAAGAGTATTGTGCATGTGTTTGGAGCTTGCTTGTGGGATTGTGCGTGTGTAGAGTGAGCGGATTGTGGTGTGGTATTGGGTAATAAGGTCGGTTTTAGTCGTGTTGTGTTTGTGGTGTAATGTAATGCATATGTGGCTAGGGGCTGTAGAGAATGTGTGTATAGGGGATGTAGTAAGTGTGTGCATACAGGCTTTAGTGTGTGTGTGTGTGTGTGTGTATATATATAGGTGATGTAGTATTTGTAGGGGTTGTAGAGAGTGTGTGTTTAGGGGTGTAGCATGTGTTTGTTTACAAGGAATCTAGTGTGTGTATAAGGTATCCAGAGTGTGTATGTTAGGAATGTAGTGTGTGTGTGTGTGTGTGTGTATACAGGCATCTAGTGTGTGTTTGAAGGACCCAGAATGTGTAGGAGATCTAATGAGTGTGTGTATATAACGGAATCAGAGTGTATATAGGGATCTAGTGTGTGTATATGATCCAGAGTTGGGTAAGGGATCTAGTTTGTGTCTGGAATGTAATGTGTTTAGGGGTGCAGTATGTGTGTGTGTGTGTGTGTATATATATATATATATATATATATATATATATATATATAAATATGTTTGAAAGTATTGTGTGTGTGTGTTGGGGTTCTGTGTGTATGTGTGTGATGGATGCTGTGTGTGAGAGTGCTGAGTGTGATGTGTGTGAGGGCGCTGAGTGTGATGTGTGTTAGAGTGCTGTGTGTGATGTGTGTTAGAGTGCTGAGTGTGATGTGTGTGAGAGTGCTGAGTGTGATGTGTGTGAGAGTGCTGAGTGTGAGAGTGCTGTGTGTGAGAGTGCTGAGCTGAGTGTGATGGGTGTGAGAGTGCCGAGTGTGATGGTGTGAGAGTGCTGTGGGTGACTGTTAAAGGGGATTGTGTGTTGGGGGTAAAAAAAAATAAATAAATAATTATATCCCTCCCTTCTTACCTTTAGCAGGGGGCTGGGGAGGGGGGGAGGGGTCCGGCGCGGTGGTACCTGGGAGGGGGTTCAGGCACTATCACATTATCCCTGGTGGTCCAGTGGTGAGTGAACTCTATGGCAACACACCGGATCTTGCGAGAGGAACCCAGCGGAGCTGCAAGATAGAGCTCCGCCGGGTCCTCTCCCTCCCTCCCCAGCTGCAGGTCTATCATAAGTGGGTCGGTGAGTGAGATCTTTGATATCCACACCGGCCCTTAATGGCACACAGCGGGGCCGGTGCTCGGATAGTGCCGGCCTTGCATAGACCGGCAGGGGAGATCCTGGGACCTCCCCTGCCGGCCTCGGCCCATGGCCTTTGCAGCCCACTGGGCATTTGGCCGGTGTGCCCGATGGCGAGTCCGGGCCTGATCACTGGCTAATATCAGTATTCAAAGGTCTACAGTAACAAAAACACGACAAGAGTGGAGTGCATGAAAGGATGCCAATGAGGTGACCAAAGCTTTTCAAGAAAAATATCTGCTGCCTGCCTGGCCAAGTTTGCAAAGATCACCTGGGAGATCCTGTAGAGTGTAGACAACTGGAAGAATATCAGGTAAACAAGTAAGAAAAAAGTAAACCCTTTTGGTAAAAAATTTAAACTTTATTGCTGGCAAAGATTAAACAACAACAACACATACTTCAGCACAGTCCTGGTTCTGGCGGAACTGTTCGAATTGTGGAATATCCCATCATCCCATGTTGGTTCTCTGATGTCTCCTGGGCAAAGGGAAACAGCAGAGGGATAGTCTCTGTACTATCATTAGACATGCGCTGTGCTGAATGGTGTGGAACCATGCACAGAGATCTTCAGCAGTGCCTTAGGCAAAGTCTGCCTTGAGTGGGCCCAGTCAGGGAGGATGTCCATCAGCTTGGCGTGCATTTTAAGTCAAGATAGCTGATAATGTTTGAGTTTTGATACATTTCACAGTTTGATTACTTTACCTAAAACTTGTGTAATTTGAAATCAGCCACAATGACTGGTTTGAAGGAACACCGTAAGTCTTGTAACTTTCATTTCATTCAAGTGGTTATATTGTCTCAGTGTGTGAGCACCATTCAAGGTGAAACTGTTTTTAATGTTTTATGGCTAAAAACAGTGACACATGTTAGCAATCACTGCAGTAAGCTTTGAACCCATTGTTCATGATGGTCTGGTAATACTGCTGCTAAGTCATTACACTACAAAAGATCATTGCTGTTTCAGAAATCGAAGAGGCTCCTGTACTGCCTTTGCTTGTTGCAGTAAAATAAAGTAATAAACCTGCAATTATTCCTTGCTACAAAACACAGAAACTGGTATATCCATAAACAATACATTATGGGTGGGGTCATTCCAGAGTTTTAAAAATAACAGAGAAGTAGTCATGCCAGTTAGATTTCAAATATGCTAATGAGAAATATTTAGTCTGAGCAGCAATGGGTGGCTGTAAATGCCTGAGAGTGTCAGCTGACCACTTACAGCTTATCATAGCTCCCACTGCTGGTATGATTTGGTATGGCTAAAGAATGTGTGCAGTATCTGCCTTACCTGCCATACCTCTTGGGGGGACGGTGTGACAGGGTGTGGGTAACCAGAGAACATTATTGAGTGTTAGACTGCTCAAAAATGGTTTAACATTGAATGGAGGGACAAACCTGAAAGGTTCAAGGCACTATAACCAATTCAATGAGATGAAATGGCTCTAGCTGCTACAATATACCACAGATATTAAATGGGAAAATAGCCCCTTTGTCTCCCTGAAGACTGGTAGTTTGTTGTTTTTGTATGCCATCACTTCACCTTGTCTTCCATCCTCAAACTGCAAATTGGTTAAAAAACAACATATGTATTATTTCATTCACAATAAAACATTAATAAAGCTATCAGTAACCAGCCAACAGAAGAAGCCTATCAGAAGGAGAAAGAGAGTTTAAAAATATGTCAGGGGTGTGGGATTAAAAAAAAAAAAAATCAATCTACTTCTCCATGGGGCTAAAGTGGTAGCCAAAAGTACTTGTCCTGGTGCAGAATTTTAAATTAGAAAGTGTATGTTATGTTTGCCTGGTGTGTGGCTGGTGTTTGTGCAGGCTGTATGTTTAACTATAACTTTTTCTATATACCTAGCCTAATGCTTGTTGCTTTTATTACTGATCTTATATTAAAAAAAACATTGCACTGATTACATTCTGCAATCTCATGTATTCATTGTTTGCAGCCCAATCATACTTTCTTATTATATGTATGTACAACTATATATAGGTGATAATATAGTGTCACCCTCAGATATTAATAGCTATTAATATACACATATATATGTACGTTCTGGACATAATTGCGTTTTCCTATCTTGGAATTTAACATTAATAAGTACAATCATAATTTCCCCTCATACAGATGTAAGCAGTGGATAACATAACTCTGTTGTGTCAGAGTGCTTTTATCAGTTGGATTTATGTTGGGTAATTCTGTCTTGACCAAGAAGAAACAGTACTTAATTGATCTAAAGTCCCAGACTGGTAACAAGTTAAGAAGCAGCTAACTGGACATTTTGGGACAGATTCACTTATAAAATATGCTGCCTTGAAAATGCAGAAAGTCATTAACATTTCCACAGTGAAAATAAGACACCTGCAAATAGCGAATATAGGAAGGAAACATGGAATATAAGCATTGGTTTTTATTTTCAAATTTTGTTTCATTACTTTTAACTTTTAAGGACCAAACTTCTGGAATAAAAGGGAATTATGACATGTCACACATGTCATGTGTCCTTAAGGGGTTAATGCAGTATTTATAAATAATGCATTGAAATAAGAGGGGTGGCATTTTTACCCCATAGCTTCCATTTAAATCCTGGAACAGCATAGGGATTTTCGGGGGGGGGGGGGGGGGGGGGACACTGGAACTAATTAACCATAAGGAGCAGGAAATAACCATGAGAGCTAGACTTGAATGTCTCATGCTTTACAAAACTCTGTAATATCCTATTGAACATTTACCATCAAATAAACAAGCCTCAGGTTTCATCAGACCTCCTGCATGCTGCCTGGAAGCGCAGCAGCACCGGTGCCAATTTAATAATAATATAATCCACACGTCCATCCTGCTGAAGATCTACAACATGGGGTTAGTTGGACAGCAGCAGATTCTTGTTTCAACAAATTCACACACAGAAACTGTGAGCTGGGTGGGTCATTTGAACTATGCTAAAGTTATATTCATTTCTCTTACAAAATATAGGATTTATAAAGCGGTGTAACATGCTAATATTTAGAAAAAAGGCATTTGGGAAACTGTGAAAAACTTAAGAAATTATACTTGGTGCTTTAAAAAATAATTATAATAATAATAATAAAAAAAGAGCAAATGTCAGCAAATTTCTGTTACACCGTAAATCTGAGTAAAATAAAGTCTTTATGACATATAAAGCAATATTTATGTAAAAATGGGTGACATTTTTCTAATCCTAGTCAATCCTATTTGACACTATCACTTAAGCCTCACATCTCTTAAAGATAATTCAATGAACTTTAAGGTAACAGACTAGACAATAAAAGAAGGAAATATATTTAAGCATTTGAGGCACAGGTAATTTGTGACTGATTGATGTTTAAGCCAATGAAGAATAAGGGTGTGGGAAACCTCCACAATGATGTCACTTCAGTGAAGAATGAGTCTGAAGTGTTTGCTAAATTGAGAAATCTGATTGGGAGGACCCAGAGACTATGAAAAAAGTTGAGAGCACATTCTTTCGTATGCTCTGAAATGATGTCCAACGAACAAGAGACACACGTTGGAACTTGTTAGGAATTGAGAAACATATCGATCTGCTGCTTCCTGGTTTATAAAATGCTCGCCCGAAGAGGTAAGAATACAGAAATCAGAAACTTTCAGGGCAGGTAAGGAGCACAGCATTCATACATTCATACTGACATGCAGAAGCCGCACCTAGCATGACTGGAACGGGAGGCTGAACAGCAAAGCTTGAAAGACTTAAGGATAAAAATCCACAGTAATGCAGATAGCACATGTACTGCCAACACGGCATAATAAGGAAGAGTGGCATTTATAAAGAATAAGAAAGTTTATAAGTAAGTACATGAAGTTTTGACAATGTTAGAAAAGAAAAGGTACTACTAAAACCAGAGGAATGCAGTATTTGTAATAATGTAAAAAAGCAGAGACAAATCTTCACAAAAAAAAAAAGTTACAATATGTATATATATATATATATATAGAGATAAAAAAAAACGTCTAGGTAATGTATGATTGTGACAATAGATTTGTAAGCAAATACTTAATATCAAATAGATGCAATAAGGTGAAAAATGATCATCATAAATGGCCAGTCAACACTTTTTTTTATATCGAGCACAAAGCAGAGAGAGAAAAAAGTGCAATAAATACCAAATGTTCCTCAATTTAACTGATTCTCAGTGCAAAAGAAAATTAACGATTATTGCCAGAAATGCCAAAATGCCAGGATGACAAACACTGGAATTTGTAAAGATTATGAAAATAAAAGTTCGGGTTATGTTAGAAAACAAATTATGGAAATGGCGCTATCAAGAGTAGTTTTTCACATTCTGATGTTGTAGGTACGATGGGCATCAGCTGAAGCCCCGAAGCTGTTATGGTCATTAGTATTAAGATGGAGGTAACAGCAGTTCTGGGATTATGTTTTGCATTGGCAAAAGCACAACTTCTCATGATTTGCCATCAGCATTTAGCTGTGATAAACATTCTAAAATGATTACATAGCATCATGGTCTAAGGACCATGCAAACACATTACACAAGCTATAATATTTAAGATGAGGTAAAATTAGTGTCCAAAAGGGCTATGCCAAGCTGTTGCTGAACTACATCATTGCAATAGAAAGGGATTTTCCTTAGGCCAACCTAGCTCTAAAACTCAAATGTTTTCAGGAGAGAGATGGCCAGGTGTTCTGAAAGTTAAAAACAAACTACAGGGGAGAGATGCAGCTGAGTGGCAAAGGATACAGCAGCAACTGACAATCAAACTATTCCCCTTTAGTGGAAGGAGGTAGGTGTGGCAGAAATGCCTCTGCCACGTGTTCTTGGAGGGGCCTGCTTGACAGCCTCCTGTCAAAAGACTATAGGGGGACTATGGGGGCCCTAAATACCAATAGGGGGGGGGACCTATTGTCCTCCCCCCGGCCCCCACTCCTAAGCAGCGGGTGGGGGCCCTAAATACCAATAGGGGGGGACCTATTGTCCTCCCCCCTGGCCTCCACCCCCTGAGCGGTGGGTGGGGGCCCTAAACACAAATGGGGGGGACCTAATGTCCTCCCCCTTGGCCCCCACCCCTGAGCAGCGGGTGGGGGCCCTAAATACCAATAGGGGGGACCTATTGTCCTCGCCCCCGGCCCCCACCCCTGAGCGGCGGGTGGGGGCCCTAAATACCAACAGGGGGGGGGACCTATTGTCCTCCCCCCGGCCCCCACCCCTGAGCGGCAGGTGGGGGCCCTAAATACCAATAGGGGGGACCTATTGTCCTCCCCCCTGCCCCCACCCCTGAGCGGCGGGTGGGGGCCCTAAAAAAAATGTCCCCACAGGTTAATCGAGGTCCCCAAACCCCTAGTCACCCCCCCACCCCAAAAAAATGATCCCCCTACCTACCCCCTCTCACCCTAAAAATAATGAGGGGGGACTTTTAACTAAGAACCTGTAAGAAAAAAACAAAAAACTTACCATTCGATCTTTTCTTTCTAAAATGTTCTTTTTTCAGCCCCAAAAAAGGCCAAATAAATATCCATAATAACCGACGCAATAAAATAAAATAAAAAAACGAGCGCAAAAAAAATTAATCCATCTTCACCCGGCGAGGGCTCCGCGCAGACTGCAATTAGGCTCAGAGCACTCTGATTGCTGGGTTTAAGTCATCAAATCAGAATGCTCTGACAGGTAAACGAAGAGACTGACAGGTAAGTCTCTACATTTACCTGTCACAGCACTCTGAATGGTTGGTTTGAAATCCACCAATCAGAGTGCTCTGTGTCATTTTACACAGGTGGGAAAGTTCTGTGGAATTTTCCCACGCTGTGTAATTTGACTCATAACACTCCGATTGGTGGATTAAGTACAGGGGAATATTCACTTAATACCAAACATTGTTATACAGGGGAATATTCACTAAATACCAAACATTGTTATACAGGGGAATATTCACTAAATGCCAAACATTGTTATACAGGGGAATATTCACTAAATACCAAACATTGTAATATAGGGGAATATTCACTAAATGCCAAACATTGTTATACAGGGGAATATTCACTAAATGCCAAACATTGTTATACAGGGAAATATTCACTAAATGCCAAACATTGTTATACAGGGGAATATTCACTAAATACCAAACATTGTTATACAGGGGAATATTCACTAAATACCAAACATTGTTATACAGGGGAATATTCACTAAATACCAAACATTGTTATACAGGGGAATATTCACTAAATGCCAAACATTGTTATACAGGGGAATATTCACTAAATACCAAACATTGTTATACAGGGGAATATTCACTAAATACCAAACATTGTTATATAGGGGAATATTCACTAAATACCAAACATTGTTATATAGGGGAATATTCACTAAATGCCAAACATTGTTATACAGGGGAATATTCACTAAATGCCAAACATTGTTATACAGGGGAATATTCACTAAATACCAAACATTGTTATACAGGGGAATATTCACTAAATGCCAAACATTGTTATACAGGGGAATATTCACTGAATACCAAACATTGTTATACAGGGGAATATTCACTAAATACCAAACATTGTTATATAGGGGAATATTCACTAAATGCCAAACATTGTTATACAGGGGAATATTCACTAAATACCAAACATTGTTATATAGGGGAATATTCACTAAATACCAAACATTGTTATATAGGGGAATATTCACTAAATGCCAAACATTGTTATACAGGGGAATATTCACTAAATACCAAACATTGTTATATAGGGGAATATTCACTAAATGCCAAACATTGTTATATAGGGGAATATTCACTAAATGCCAAACATTGTTATATAGGGGAATATTCACTAAATGCCAAACATTGTTATATAGGGGAATATTCACTAAATGTCAAACATTGTTATATAGGGAAATATTCACTAAATACCAAACATTGTTATACAGGGGAATATTCACTAAATACCAAACATTGTTATACAGGGGAATATTCACTAAATACCAAACATTGTTATACAGGGGAATATATAAGGGAATATTCACTAAATACCAAACATTGTTATACAATTGTTATACAATGGCTGGTTTAAGCCAATCAGAGTGCTCTTTGTCATTTTACACAGCGTGGGAAAATTCCAAAGAACTTTCCCACGCTGTGTAAAATGACACAAAGCACTCTGATTGGGTGGCTTGAAATCCATCGAATCACAGTGCTCTGTGTAATTTTACACAGCGTGGGAAAATTCCAAAGAACTTTCCCACGCTGTGTAAAATGACACAGAGCACTGTGATTGGATGGTTTTCAAGCCATCCAATCACAGTGTCACGGTTCTCGCCGCGACATCCAGACTGCAAGACGAGGTCGCCCCAGAAGTGCCCAACAAGGGATTTGAACCTGGGTACTTTACGGTCCTGGGCCTGTTGTTTCTCCTCAGAGCCACCTTACAGTTCTAGTATTGCCCATAGTCCAATCTTGCCTTGTATCCAGCACTGGGGGCTGGCCGTTATCTGTGGCTGCTCCAATATTCTCGCACACCTGAAGCTGATGGCCGTTAGCCAGGTATATAACACTGCCTCTCCCAGAAGGCAGTGTCAGTTCATTGACTCTGGTTCCTGTTATTTCGAGTTCCTGTTGTCCTGTTAGTTTTCGGCTTCTGACCTGGGCTTTGTTCTTGTTTATCCTGAATTCTGGCATCCTCTGACCACTGGCTTACCCACGACTATTCTCCTGCTCTAGTCCTTGTCTGTACTTCGACCTGGTTATCCTGAACAGCCCCTGTAATGGTAAATTAAGTAATTTCTTTATATTTATGAAGTTCTGAATTTCATAAATATGAAATAATACCACAAATAAAATAATAAAAGGTATACTGGTCAATCACATAAATATTAGTGAATATCTTGAATGAACAGACAAGAGGCAAAGTTTTGATGAAAGTATAAACAAAACTTTACTGGGAATACAATTATCAAGCACACAAAAAAACAAATACTTTTAAAAAACACACACTGCTATAAACAATACATTCAGGTAAGAAATCTACTTAGCTCTATTCATGGAGATTCAGCAGCTTACACAGGATAATTGAATCAGCATAACACACAGAACAATGAGGTGAGTTCCTTGCCACATGTTAAATGGATTTACATGGGCACCTCTAAAGACACCTGGCTTCTTCCGACCCAGTCATGAAACTGCTCTCAGGTTTCTGGTAACCCCTTGAATAACCTCCCATCTAGTATCCGCCCACAGAGGTAACATAACCAATACCTAATGGTCATCTCTAGGAGGCGGATACTACATGTGGTCATTTGTGAAAGGAAGTGACTTAAGAATTCTCAATACCTTCCTAAAGCACATGTCTCATTGACTATGCGGCAGCCATCTTTATTCACTCGACGTCATAGTGCTCACTAGGCCACCTATAGGTCACTTCCTCCCTAAAGCACATGTCTCATTGACTATGCGGCAGCCATCTTTATTCACTCGACGTCACAGTGCTCACTACACCCCCTATAGGTATCATAAGTTATTGCACATGAATGGGAACACAATAATAGAACATTTATCATTGCCCATAACCAATACAATCCACCTGTTGATCCCATTACATGAGTAATAACTATAACTCATATATTTCCCGGATAGGTCTTACTTTCTTCATAGCTTGCTTTCCCACACATATAATCAAATTTACAAAAAAATACAATATTATACATAAAACAACACCCACTACTACCCATTGCATTACTTTAAACCCTAAATTACCCAAGAACCCAAAAGGTCCACTATCCGGTGGATTCTGGAGCTTCTTCCTGGTATCATTTATCTTTGAAATATCATGTGTTATTGCGCCAGAGTTATTGACAATATATGAGCAGCACTCTGTCCCTACCAACGCACAAACGCCTCCTTTGGCGGCCAAGACATAATCTAATGCCAGTCTATTTTGCAACACCACTGCTCTCATTTGTACCTGCTCTTGGGATAGTTTGTTAATAGCATCCACGGTTGCATCTAAAGCTTCATCCACTAGCTTTTTTAAAGCTTCTATTCGAGTTAATGACCAATATACTCCCCAGCCGGGAAATACAATTCCAGAATTAGCTTCATGTTCTCCGATAAATGAACTCCACCGTTTATTTCTAATCATGCCTTCTGGAAAGCTATTTCTATGCCTTATGGCGGGGATGATTGATCCAATGTAACATTCTCCTTCCCATTGACTAGGTAACCATCTATAGGCCCAATTACCACACAGACAATACACACCTCTGGGAAGGACACTGTAACTATTATCTGGGGCCCCACTAAAACAAGTGTCCAGGAGTATAGAAATAAAGGGAAAGCTCAGTCTTTTTATTGCACCATGAGAGGTCATACTTATTACTCTCACCACTGGGCTGGAGTCTTTGACAGTCATTGCCCAATGTTGTTCATTACCATAGCCCTTTACCCAGGCAGATGTACAGTTAGAATATCCCATTTTAGTGGCATTGCCTCCGTTGTTATGTGAACTGATACAAATAGCACCTTCCTGGGGGCGGTTTCTAATATGCAATCTGTCCAATGATTGTGGCTTTCCTTCTTCTCGGTACCAGCCGAATCCTGTATTATTATATTGTTTTAACTCCTCCAATGTCCATGGAACACCAACATGCTCTCCTCGCTGAATGATATGGCCCCACAAATCCAGCAATCCGTGCTGTTTGACACTCTCGAATAACTTGCTAATAGATTCAGGTATGAGTTGGAGGACCAGGGATCCGACTTGTCTATATAGGCACCAATCTGTTGGAAGGAAAGAAAATAGGGTGAGTACCTCCACTTAGTAATACAACTTTAGTGTCACCAGGTCCATTGGACAGTATTTCTCCCTTCTGTTTGACCTGTTCACCTGCTCGTGGTAGCACCCATACTTTGGAACCTGTCTGTAAGGTATTGCTTTCCTCCCATGTCACTAATACTTTCCGTGGGATCCAAATGGATACCACGCCTAATACAGTGTGTGAGAAAATCTGGCCTGGACACCCCCTGGTCAATGGGATTTCCCACAAATCTGATAACACATTTACCATCCCTGTGGTCAACCATTTATCATCTCTTAGCTCCTCTGTTAGGGCGAAGGTCACTTCAGTCCCTTCTGGTAATATCCCACCCATGGGAAGGATGTATGTCATCCATTCATCACCCTGTACAATCTCAACTAGGTTCTGGCTGACCACTTTAAATTTGTTCTTCCCCACCTGTTGGGGGAAAGATCCCTTGAACCTTAATCGAACTGACACAGTTGGTGTCCCTACCTGTCCAGTCAATCTTTCATATGGTGAAAACTGTCCTATTGGTCTACTATTTAGTATCATAACTGCCTGCGTGATCACCCGGTCCCACCCCCTCAATGTCCTACTTGGGGATAGCTTCCGAATCTGTTCTTTTAAAAGCCCATTGCACCTTTCAATCAACCCCGAAGCTTGAGGATGATAGGGGATGTGGAAGATCCACTTAATCCCTGAGTCATTTGCCCACTGCTGTACGAGCTGTCCAGTGAAGTGGGTTCCATTGTCTGTCTGAATCTCAGATGGCAGTCCATAAGCAATCACAAGAGTCTGTAGCATCTGAAGTGTTGAGGCCTGGTTTGCATGTTTGCAGGGTAATACTTTCAGAATTCCGGAAAAGGTGTCTACAGCAGTACAACAATACATCAGCCCCCCTCTTCCTTTAGGCATGGGGCCAATGTAGTCCATCTGCCAGATCTGTCCTGCTATTGTTCCTTTATTTAAATGTCCACGGGCTTGCTTCGTGAGGGGCCATTTCTTCACCTCGTTGCAGGTCTCGCATACTTCTTGAGCTTGGACAATCATCTGGAGAGTTATTGGTAGTCCTCGGGCTCGCGCCCACTCTAGCGTAGCTGCTTTTCCTCTATGACCCGCGGTCTCATGGGCCCAGTCTGCCATCCTAAGTAATACTGGATCAACAGGTTCTGGTGTTATTTTTGCTTCTCGTATTCGGGTCAATTCATCGGCTATCTTATTCGCGTTCTCTTCTCCGGTACTATCTTTCACATGGGCATTAACATGTCCGAGGTGTATTAATCTTGATTGGGCTGTTTTCCATATATTTTCCCATAAATCTTCTCCTCCCCATACTGTCTTGCCATGTATTTGCCACCTGTTGTTTCTCCATGTAGGCATCCATGTAACACAAGCCTTGTACACAGCCCAGCTATCTGTATAGATGTAGAGCTCTGGATCTGTGGTTTCTTCTATCAGTATGACTATGGCAGTCAATTCAGCATATTGACTAGATCCTCCTATTCCCTTCTCTTGAATCACAATTTGTTGCTGAGGGTTGTAAGCTACTGCAGTCCAATGTCGTCCTTTGTGGGTCATGATTGCAGACCCATCTGTGAACCATGCGTTTTTCTTTTGTTCTTCACCCAGTTCTCCAAATGAAGGAGCTGTCTTGATGGGTGAGGGCTGTAAAATTGGGACTTCTTGTACATTGGGATGTGAAAGTGTATCATATGGCACTAACCCAGTAAGGAGTTTGGTCAGTTCCTTCACTTCACCTGCTTGGATCCCTCCTCTTTCCTGCAGGTACCACTTCCATTTTAATAATGTCTGACTTTGTGCCACTGTTGTCTTTGCAGATAATCCTTCATCTCGTACCCATCCTGCTATTGGTAAATCTGTTTTCACTGATACTATGCTTTTCTCAGTCATTGTCTCCACATGCTGCAGTGCGAGGTATGCTGCCAGAAGATTCTTCTCCAAAGGTGTGTACCTTTGCTGAGCCCCAGTCAATTGCTTGGACCAAAACCCAATTGGTACTGCCCGCTTGCCTTTGTCTTCGCTCGGTTGCCATAGTCCCCATGATGCTACGTTGTCGTTCACCATCACATCCAATATGAACGGAGCTCCAATTTGAATCGGGCCCAAGCCCTGATGCTGTAATACTGCTTCCTTTGCTGCTTGGAATGCTGTAGCTTGATCAATTCCCCATACAAATGCTGATTTCTTTCTGGTAACATTGTATATGGGGCGTAGCAGCAATCCTAGATGCGGTATAAATGCTCTCCAGTAACCAACTGCACCTAAAAACTTTTGGGCTTCTGTTAACGTCTTAGGTTCTGGAGAATTCTGGATTGTATCCAGCACAGGCTGAGGTATCTTCCGAACAGGCCCGGACCACATCATTCCTAGGAATTTAACTTCTTGGGTTGGACCTTGAATTTTGTCTTTATTTATTGCCCATCCCCGTCCAGTCATGTAATTCACTAGAACAGGTAATGCTTCTTTCACTTCCTCTTTAGATCCAGAGATCATGATGTCATCAATGTAGTGAAATACTGGAAGATGTAGAGTGAGGTGGCTTAAATCCCGTGCAACTAGTCCATGGCAAATCGTAGGTGAGTGTATATATCCCTGGGGCACAACTTGGAAGGTATATTGGCGTCCTTCCCAAGTGAAAGCAAATTGATCTTGCGACTCAGGTGCAATAGGAATTGAAAAGAACGCATTAGCTAAATCTATTACCGCATGCCACTCCCCGGCCTGTTTGGCAATGTTTCCCACAATGGTTATAATATCAGGGACAGCAGCACTCAATGGTGGTGCTACCTTGTTGAGTCCCCGGTAATCCACCGTCATTCGCCATGAACCATCCATCTTCTTTACAGGGAATACTGGAGCATTGAACGGACTGACAGCTGGACGAATTGCACCTGACTGTAAAAGCTTGTCGATAGTCTCACTAATTTCTTGACATCCTCCGGGCAAACGGTATTGCTTCAGTCTTACCGGGTTGCATGGAGGAAGAACAATGACAGGTGTCCAATTTGCATTCCCTCGCACAATGTCTTTTACTGGTCTGAGATAGTATGGCTTATGAGGGAATCCAAACGTGAACACCCCCCACTGTGTCTCAATACTCTGCCCTAGTAACACATCTATTCCCAAGATATTGTCTGGCAATTCTGAAATCAAAACTTTAGCACTGAATCTTGGTCCTTTGTTAATTGACATAGCCACAACAGTTTGTACTGCTTTGGTAATTCTACCTCCTAAACCTTCTATTCTCACACAGGGTCCTGATAGCCTTGATGGATTACCATGCAGTACTGTGACTTCTGCTCCTGTGTCAACTAAAGCTAAAATCTTTGTTGGTCCTGGTCTTGTCCCCCACCACACAGTCAAAGGTACATAAGGGCGTCGGTCCCCGGCGGTTAAAGGGGACACATGTACCGCCGGAGGCCCACCATTCTGTCATTGTACTACAGCACTGTCCCAATCCATCAAATCATGTGTCATCAGATCTTTTACAGGATACAAGGATCTGACTTTACCATCACTCTCTGGCAGTGCTTGTTTCTCACTAGGTGTAGTATGAGAGTAAGTCCTAGCACGATATTCTGTTGGAAACAGTGAGGACATATGTGGGTATGAATGTGGGGGGGTATTATCTTGGGCTTGAAGTGAGGGTGGGGGCACAGCATAAGGAGCACAATGTTGGAATAGAGGTATGGACAGAGGAGGTGTGTCTGTAGGCATGAGAGGAGTGTTTTTTAAATAACTAGGGGGAGGAGACTTTGGGACAAATGGGGCAGAGGGCATGGTATTGTCTGCCTGATCCTTGCATGCCAAATGCACCTGTACCTTTTTATTAGACTCTTTTTTTAGTTCTAACCATTTTTCAAACATGGCAGGTGTTGAAATTCCATTAATTTGTTCTCTAGGTACACCAGCCTCAATCAAATCATTCCACATTTGAAAACGATTAACTCTCAGCCTTGTTTTATTCCTAAACTTTCCCTGATTTTTTCCCTCTATTGGTTCCACCATCTCCTCCCTTGTCCTGTTAGCGGCAAAAACACCTTTCCTAGGGTTAGATTCTGACTCTAATTCCCCAATTTCAGCTAAATAAGTGGTGAGCTGATGTACCTTTACATTATTCCCCAAACTGCCCAGCAAAGACAATAAAGATGCCTTCATTTCCTGGGGTGCACTTTTTAAAAACCGAGACCGCATGCTGGCTGTGAATTCCTCCATGTCTGGACCTTCCCAGTTATCCTTGTTTAATCCCACCACACAACCCATAACTCTAATGCGGGTAATAGCATCCCTCGGTTTTGACCAGGGTAAACTGGGCTCAATGTCATTGCTAGATGGGAAGGCCACAATTATGGCATGCCGCACCATATCAAATAATGAAAAATTACCTCCAATCTCCCTCACCCTCCGTAATACCTGCATGAGCTGTGGATGCAGCGTCAGCTGCCCCATACATAATGCTTCCCTTGCATTCAACTGCACACTGTCAGCTCCTCCATCCCACATGCGCAATAACCATTCTCCCACATTTTCACCAACTTCATGCTTATACACCTTTGCCAGCTCCATGAGCTCTGTTTGTGTGTAACTTTTTACCACTTCATTCATCTCTTCATGTACACCATTTCTCAAACCATGCGCTCTATCTTGTAGTCTCCTTTTCCGCTGCTGTGTAATGATAGGACGGGCTTGTCGCCTGTCCACATCATTATCATCATCAGAAAAGGATACATACTCATCATCAGATGACTGTAGCGGTGCTTCAGGATCCCATATGGGGTTTGCAACCATTGCTCGCACTTTACTTACAGGCACTGGCTTTTTTCCTTTCTGTGACCTCCTGCGGTTAATCTTGCTTACCACTAAAGTAGTACACTTTTCTTCTAGGGCAGCCACCTGGCATGCATTACTACGCATACATTCTTTTGTCATAACTAATAAATCTTTTACATCCTGCAACTCTTTCTCGAGCGCTTTATTTCTTTGCACCTCGCGGCTAAGGGCCTGCACAACTATCCACCCTGTGGTGGCAGCGGCTTTCCGCACTTTTTTGGAGTATACTCCCAGGTCTAACCGTAATGCTTGAACACCAAGTTCAGTACCAGCATCAGGATAGACAGGAGCTGCATACTTGATCAGCTCCTCAGCAATGGGTTTCCAGTTTTCTAAACTGGCCCACAATGGAATTGTCCCATACTTAGACGCCTCCTTCCCTCCTGCTCTATTACTTTTTTTAAACAGAGTAAGCATCTTTACTCTCAGGGGGAACACAAAAATGCAAATATACCAATCAAAGACAATGCTTGTTAACTATATCTCTTTTCACTGTGCAACGTGACTGTGCTATAGGCTTATTCAATCTATACACACATTCAAATATTCTATATTTAGTGATTGTGCAGTATCCTGTTCACAGCGCCAGTTGTAATGGTAAATTAAGTAATTTCTTTATATTTATGAAGTTCTGAATTTCATAAATATGAAATAATACCACAAATAAAATAATAAAAGGTATACTGGTCAATCACATAAATATTAGTGAATATCTTGAATGAACAGACAAGAGGCAAAGTTTTGATGAAAGTATAAACAAAACTTTACTGGGAATACAATTATCAAGCACACAAAAAAACAAATACTTTTAAAAAACACACACTGCTATAAACAATACATTCAGGTAAGAAATCTACTTAGCTCTATTCATGGAGATTCAGCAGCTTACACAGGATAATTGAATCAGCATAACACACAGAACAATGAGGTGAGTTCCTTGCCACATGTTAAATGGATTTACATGGGCACCTCTAAAGACACCTGGCTTCTTCCGACCCAGTCATGAAACTGCTCTCAGGTTTCTGGTAACCCCTTGAATAACCTCCCATCTAGTATCCGCCCACAGAGGTAACATAACCAATACCTAATGGTCATCTCTAGGAGGCGGATACTACATGTGGTCATTTGTGAAAGGAAGTGACTTAAGAATTCTCAATACCTTCCTAAAGCACATGTCTCATTGACTATGCGGCAGCCATCTTTATTCACTCGACGTCATAGTGCTCACTAGGCCACCTATAGGTCACTTCCTCCCTAAAGCACATGTCTCATTGACTATGCGGCAGCCATCTTTATTCACTCGACGTCACAGTGCTCACTACACCCCCTATAGGTATCATAAGTTATTGCACATGAATGGGAACACAATAATAGAACATTTATCATTGCCCATAACCAATACAGCCCCCGTGCACAGACTCACAGGCCAGGTGAGTTCTTCCCTGACCACCTTGGCCTGTGTTTAATTTCAAGGGTGAGCATATCTCTGCACACTGGACTCCCACCAAGGTAAGCCGTGACACACAGTGCTCTGTGTCATTTCACACAAATTCCAAATTCCCACGCTGTGTAAAATGACAAAGAGCACTCTGATTGGCTTAAACCCACCAATCAGAGTGTTCTTAGCCTAATTGCAGGGCGGGGCAAGGCTTTATAAGCCTTTCCCCGCCCTGCGTAGCTCAGTCTGCGCAGAGCCCTCCATGGGTGAAGATGTATTATTTTTTGCGCACGGGTTTTTTCTTTTTCGTCAGGTGTTTTTTGCGCTCTGGTTTTTTATTTTATTTTAAGTTCGTCGGGTATGATGGCTTTTTATTTGGCCTTTTTTGGGGCTGAAAAATGAAGATTTTAGAAAAATGAAGACGTCAAAAAGTGTAATTTTTTTTTACAGGTTAGTTATTTTATTCCCCCCTCACTATTTTTAGGGTGAGGGGGTAGGTAGGGGATAGCTTGTATTTGGGTGGGGGGGGGTGACTGGGGGCTTGGGACACCTAGTCACCTTGATTGGGGGGATTTTCATTTAGGGCCCCCACCCGCCGCTCAGGGGTGGGGGCCGGGGGGGGGACAATAGGTCCCCCCCTTATTGATTTTCAGGGGTGGGGGCCGGGGGGGAGGACGGTAGGTCCCCCCACCATTATTATCTAGGGCCCCCACCCACCGCTCAGGGGTGGGGGCCGGGGGGGACAGTAGGTCTTTTTTTGGGGCTGAAAAAGGAAGATTTTAGAAAAAAGAAGACGTCAAATGGTAAGTTTAATTTTTTTTTTTTTACAGGTTTGTTATTTTATTCCCCCCCACTATTTTTAGGGTGAGGGGGGTAGGTAGGGGATAGCTTGTATTTGGGTGGGGGGGGGGGTGACTAGGGGCTTGGGACCCCTAGTCACCTTGATTGGGGGGGGGGGGATTTTCATTTAGGGCTTTTTTTGTGGGTTTTAAAATCCGCCTGCCTATTGAAGTCTATGGCGGTTCGCCGGGTTCGCCCGTTCGCGAACATTTGCGGAAGTTCGCGTTCGCCATTCGCGAACCGAAAATTTTATGTTCGTGTCATCACTACTAGTTAACCCTTTCGTGACTGTAGCCATTTCCCTTTTCTCTAATGTATCATAGACCACATATGTGGTAATAGTGAATCTGACTACATGGGACATACAGCAGAGATGGAACGTTAAAAAAAATAAAAAATAAATAAAAATTTTAGGGACTACATCCTCTTAATCTGACTTCATACATGAAGTTAAGTCCATGTGTTATTAGATTGATATTTATTTTTTTAGCAGAGCCTGTCCCTCCACTGTTATCCCCCCACACTCCCTTCATGACTCACTTACCTGATCTGTAGGCTGCCACCCATGCCTCACTTACCTAATATGTAGGCTGCTCCCTCCCCATCCCTCAGTTACCTGATCTGTAGGCTGCCCACCATGCCTTACTTATCTAAACTGTAGGCTGACTAACTGAGCTCAGGGTCTGGGCCCCTGGGGGCCCGCCTCCAAAACCGCCCACAGAGACCGCCTCCAAATCCCGCCCACAGGAATACACACACAGACACAAACCCATTCACTGATACAAAAGGACACAGATACACACACTGATACATACTAACAGACACACATACTGATACGCATATAGGCATACATACTGACACACACATACTGAGACATACACACATATACAGACACACAGGCGTACATAGTGACAGACACATACTAACATACATACATACACACATGCATAATGACATACAGACATACATTCATACAAACAGACATTCATAATGACATGTAGACATACATACACTGACATTCATACACACATAATGACATGCATACAGACATGCATACAGACATGCATACAGACATGCATACAGACATACATAGATACATACATTCATACTGGCATACATACATTCATATAGACACTGACATTCATACGCACATAATGACATGCAGACAGACAGACAGACATACACACAGACAGACATGCAGACATATACACAGACATACACACAGACAGACCGACATACATACATACACACAGCTCATTTTCCAGCCACCCTCCTGTTTCTTACCTTGTCTTTGCAGGAGGGTGGCTGGGGCTGATGGGACTGGCAGTCGGCTGGCTCTCCCTCTTCATGTCGGGCGCGAGCGCTCCTCCCGCGCGGAGTGAGCTGGGAGGAAGTGACCACTTCCTCCCAGCAGCACTTGCGCTGCGGCGGCATTTTTTTTTTTAAAAAGGGGCCCGGTCGCGCTATACCACGGCCGCAGTGCTGACCAGGTCCCTGAAGATATGGGGCCCATCGGGTGGCCCTAAGTGCATGGGCCACCCGATGGGCCCCAACAGCGCGCGGGCGCCGATGCAACTGCACCGGCGGCAGTTCCGCCGCTACACTATGGCCAGGCGGCCATTATGGTTGTCACCCCCTGAAGCAGGGATAACATGTAGCTTCCTATCCCTGCCTTTCTCCTACACAGTATTGCACAGTATTCTCAATCATAAGAAAAATACTGGCACAAACTGAAAAATCCCCCCCTTGCCCCGTCCTGCAGATGCTCATGTGTAAAGTGGATCCTTCTAGTGCATCATGCTTGTGATATGTGGCAGAGGTCCTCCCCTCCCCCTGTTCTCTGGGAGCGATTGTTTATGAGAGTACATAGTTTATTCCCTCCAAAGAGCGCTCTCCTGGCTGGTCAAGAAGTGGGGGAAAACAAAGGGAAAAGTTGGCCGGGAAAGCGGTTTAGTAGCGGCCGTGTCGGAGTTTCCAGAGAAGTTGTAAGTCCTGCTACTGTCCTCGTGGCTCTCTGGTCTCCCTGGATGACTAAGGGAAGATGTGCTCTTGGTGAATGAACTTGGAGGGGATGTTGAGGAGTGCTAGTGTTTTGGGACAAAGCCTCTGGAAAGGGATATGGGTATATGGGTCATAGTGATTATACCCCTTTTTGGAGTGAGGTGCGGGCTGTTCTTTGTTTTGGCACAAGTGCTTGGGTGGTCAGTCACACCATGTATACTGGTGACTGCTCTGACCTTACAAATGTGAATTGTTTCACATTTCCTGCTTGGGAAAAGCAAGTATAAAGGTTTTACACAGGTCTCCACATCACTACCATTTTGTTGGTTTAAAGGACCACTATAGGCACCCAAACCACTTTAGGTCAATGAAGTGGTCTAGGTGCCAGGTCCCCCTAGTTTTAACCCTGTTTACACTGCATGGTTAATCCAGCCTCTAGTGGCTGTCTCCCTGACAGCCACTAGAGGCGCTTCTGGGCTTTACACAGAGTAAATGGCACTTATTTGATGCTGGACGTCCTCATGGAGTCCAGCGTCAAATAAGATCCCCATAGCAAAGCATTAAGTAATGCCTTTCTATAGGCGGGTTTGAATGTGCGCGCGCCTCTGACTGCGCATGTGGCTCCACTCAGGAGCTGACGTCGGCGGGGGAGGAGTGGTCACCAGCGCCGAGGGAGGCCGGCGCTGGATTAAGGTAAGTGGCTGAACGGGTTTTAACCCCTTCAGCGCTGAGGGAGGTGGGCACTCCAAGAGCCTAGAGTGCCAGTGTTATAGGAATGCAAGGCTAAGAAGTACATAAGAGAATGGACACGGATTCCAGGAAGCAAACATTGATTTATTTGCAGCTGCAAATGTTCCAGTGCCATTATCAGTAACACGATGCACTGGACACAGATTAGTTTCCTAACAAAGAATATATACTGTAAATGACGTATTCCATACGTATACATAGAATACAAAACTTGCACCTACATTACTATAGTTACATCCAATCAGGGCCGGCCTTAGGCATTTAGACGCCCTGTGCGAAAAATCTTCACAGCGCCCCCCCCCCCCCCGTCATCCATGTATGCTGTAATGTTTGTGTTGTCTGTGTATGTGATAGTAAGTGTGATGACTGTGTGTGATATGTATGCTATGTGTGATATTTGTAATGGGTGTATTAACAGTGTGTGATATGCGTGTATTGGTTGTATGTGACACACACAGAGTCAGACGGCCATACACACACACACAGGCAGACAGTCATACACACACACACACACACACACACACAGACACACAAAGACAGTCAGTCATACACACAGACACAGACAGTAATACACACAGACACACACAGAGGCAGTCAGTCATACAGACAGTAATACACACAGACACACACAGAGGCAGACAGTAATACACACAGACACACACACAGTCATACACACAGACACACACAGAGGCAGATAGTCATACACACACGCAGACAGTCATACACACAGACACACACAGGCAGACATAGGCGTGCGCAGCGTGTGCACCCTAAAGCACAAACACACGCCGCGTGTATATGTATGTGTGTATATATATATATATATATATATATATATATTTATTTATACACACACACACACACACTGCTGTGTGGGTGTGTGTGTGTGTGTGTGTGCGTGTAAGGGCGCTATGTGTGTGGGTGCTGTATGTGGGTGTGGGTGCTGTGTGTGTGCTGTATGTGTGCTGTGTGTGTGGGGGTGCTATATGTGTGTGTAGGTGCTGTATGAGGGTGCTGTATGTGTGTAGGTGCTGTGTGTGTGGGTGCTGCATGTGTGTGTTTGCGCTGTGTGAGGGTGCTGTATGTGTGTGGGTGCTGTATGTGTGTAGGTCCTGTGTGTGTGTGTGTGCTGTATGTGTGAAGGTGCTGTATGTATGTGTGAAGGTGCTGTATGTGTGTGTGTGCTGTGTGAGGGTGCTGTATGTGTGTAGGTGCTGTGTGTGTGGGTGTGTGTGCTGTATGTGTGTGGGTGATTGTGGGGGGTGGAGGTGGGGGTACATGACTCAATATCCCCCCTCCCTTCTTACCTTATGTAGGGAGGGGGGATTCTTGTTCCTGCTGCCTTCCCTGGTGGTCCAGTGGAGGTGAGGTGAGGTGCCGTTTAGTTAATATCCCCCCTCCCTTGTTACCTTATGTAGGGAGGGGGGACCATGCTACCGCCATCCCTGGTGGTCCAGTGGAGAGTGAACTCTACCCTGCGGGGCTAGAGTTCACTCTCGCGAGATTTGAGCGTTGCTGCGGCAACGCTCAAATCTCGCGAGAGGAACCCGGCGGAGCTGCTGGCAAGAGCTCCGCCGGTCCTCTCCTGCCTCCCTCCCTGCCTGTGGGTCGGTGGGGAGGAAGGCTGAGAGCAGAGCCGGCGCTCGGATAGCGCCGGCTCTGCATGAGCCGACAGCGGAGATCCTGAGATCTCCCCTGCCGGTCTCAATACATAGGCGTGCTGCGGGGATTAGGGTGTGCCCAGGCACACCCCGTGCGCACGCTATGCAGGCAGACAGTCATACACACAGACACACACAGGCAGACAGTCATACACAGACACACAGAAGCAGACAGTCATACACACACACACAGACACACAGAGGCAGACAGTCATACACACACACACACACACAGACAGTAATACACACACAGAGGCAGACAGTCATACACACACACACACACAGACACACAGAGGAAGACAGTCATACACACACACAGACAGTAATACACACACAGAGGCAGACAGTCATACACACACACACACACACACACAGACAGTAATACACACAGGCAGAGAGTCACACTCACCTGACAATCACAGTTACCTGTGGAGGCAGTGCAGCTCCTGGTGACTGGTGGGGAAGCAGGGACTCCTTCCTGCTTCCCCTGCAGCAGTTTTCCGGCGCTTTTAGCTCCGCCCCCGCCGCACGGTAAGCTCCGCCCCCGCTGCAAATTTAAAAAAAAAAAAAAATAAATTTTTTTTTTTTTTTTTTTTAAACCCGGCTGGCTGTGCGGCCGCACGGCGCCCCCTGCTCCATGGCGCCCTGTGCGGCCGCACAGCTCGCACACCCCTAAGGCCGGCCCTGCATCCAATATTAAACTAATGCTTATCTCTTACATATGTTATCTAATAGTGGGCGTTCCTGACACACATGCGCCCTGGTCCAAGATAGTTGCACAGTAGTTTTAACCATGTGAGTACTGAAGTTTTCTTAAACATCCTGTAGCTTCTACCACACCTGGAAAACAGGTTTGTTTTCCTGGCACTATAGGATCCATTTAATTAGATTGTGTGTGTTGACTTCTTCAGTATTCTTGCTAAATGTGATGTGGATGTGCGTGTTTTATGTTGGTGTTAGGCGGGTGATGTAGTTGTTAGGGGCAGATAGGTTAAAGGAACACTATAGTCACCTAAATTACTTTAGCTAAATAAAGCAGTTTTAGTGTATAGATCATTCCCCTGCAATTTCACTGCTCAATTCACTGTCATTTAGGAGTTAAATCACTTTGTTTCTGTTTATGCAGCCCTAGCCACACCTCCCCTGACTATGACTGACAGAGCCTGCATGAAAACAAAAAAACTGGTTTCACTTTCAAACAGATGTAATTTACCTTAAATAATTGTATCTCAATCTCTAAATTGAACTTTAATCACATACAGGAGGCTCTTGCAGGCTATTAACATAGTAGGGGATAAGAAAATCTTAATTAAACAGAACTTGCAATAAAGAAAGCCTAAATAGGGCTCTCTTTACAGGAAGTGTTTATGGAAGGCTGTGCAAGTCACATGCAGGGAGGTGTGACTAGGGTTCATAAACAAAGGGATTTAACTCCTAAATGGCAGAGGATTGAGCAGTGAGGCTGCAGGAGCATGTTCAATACACCAAAACTGCTTCATTAAGCTAAAGTTGTTCAGGTGACTATAGTGTCCCTTTAACATTTTGCATGTTATGTACAAGGAGAAAAACTACATTGTGGCTTACTTAGTCTGTTTTAAAATAATAAGATAAAATGCCTGTGGACATGATACCTGTTAGGCTTGCACTTATCTTACAGTTGTACTCAACAAGAATTTGTTGCTTTCATGTTAAACTAAATTTTTACTATTTATCTACATTTTACATGCTTATAGGTATTACATACTTTAAGCAGGTTTATCCACAACTGCTTCATGTACCTAGCTGACATTTGTTATTTTCCCATGCCACTTAATCAATCCCTTATTCAATCAATTCTTATATGGATTTGAAATATTATTTGCAATTTGCTTTACTCTTATTTCCTTTCTAATCCACCTTGTTTATTAATGTGTTTTTCTATACTATCCCTTTCTACTAGTCTCTCCCTCTGTAATGTAATCACTATTTAATAACTGTCAAGGTTTCCATTTCCTCTGTTCCAAATTCTTGTCCCCTTCTCAGTTTCATCTGTCTTTACTGTAATTAATTCCTTTTCAAAATACAACCAACTTTACAATAAAATTCTTGCAATTTTTTTTTTTTAGGCATGATCACAGTCACAGAGGCAGCATCCCTTGCTGACTCCCAGGCCCATTTTAAGGCCCTGAAACCTTGGTGGGATGTCCTCATGGATTACCTTCTCATCATAATGCTTATGGTCTCCTTTTTCTCTGCCACGTTACTTATAACAATGGACAAAGTTGTTTGCATGCCAAAGCCTATAGATAAAAACAAAACAGATGACTTGTCTAAAGCTGGCTTCACATATTCATCAATTTCAAGAGAACCTGGTCACTTGACCAAGTTGGACTATCAGCAGTACTTGTATGTCAGTGTAGTTTGCTACCATAAAGTAGTACCATGGCAGTCCAAATATTTTCCCTATCTGACTCTCGTCAACACTTTGATTCTTCTGGTCAGCAGCAACTTCTGGTTTAAGTATCCGAAGACTTCATCCAAAGTTGATCATTTCCTCTCCATTCTATCTAAGTGCTTTGAATCTCCATGGACTACAAAAGCCCTTGAAGAAACAAGTGATCAACCACCTCCTGATCACACCCGTCTAAAGTCCAGCTGTACACGTTCTGTGGAATACTCTTCAAGATCACCACTCCTGAGGGAATTTCCATTCATACCCATACAACTACCAGCTTCTTCAATTCTTGACAAAAAAGAAGAGGAGCAGGCAAAAGCTTTGTTTGAGAAAATACGTCACTTTCGTTTATATGCCGAGGACTCTGATATAGTATATCAGGTTTATATGGGACAGACAATCTTTAAAGTAGTTAAAGTAACAATAGTAATAGGATACACATTCAGTCTTGTGGGATCCTTCAGTTTCCAACATATTTGTAAGCCTGATATACAGAACCTAATGGGATATACTCTGTTTATTTGCACTCACAACTTGGCTTACATCCTGGAGAAGCTTCTGCTGACTTATATACTTCTTGTCTGTCTGTATGCCTTTTTAGCAGCGTATGCCTTGTTTTGGCTTTTCAGCCATCAGCTAAAATGTTACTCCTTTGAAAAAAATCATGATGGTAATGTCTTTGGAGACATTCCAGTTGTTAAGAATGATTTTGCCTTCATGTTACACATGATAGATCGCTATGACTCTTTGTACTCCAGGAGATTCTCAGTGTTTCTGTCCGCTATAAGTGAAGGGAGGCTGAAAGAGCTAGCACTCAATTCTGAGTGGACACTGGAGAAGCTCAAGGAGCAAGTGAACAAAAACATCAAGGGGCACTGTGAACTGGTGATCTCAATGCTTCCAGTTATCCCAATAGCAGTTTATGATTTGACTGAAATTGAAGTCCTCAAGCTGGAATTGATCTCCTCTGCAAATTTTTTAGCAGCTGTGTCCAGACTCAAACGTTTGTCTGAACTGCATCTAAGGCACACTTTGGTTAAGACAGATCCTGATGCATATCGTTTCCTTCAGGAGCATTTGAGGATTCTTAAGGTTTGGTTTACTGACCTTGATGAACTCCCTGCCTGGATCTACTCTCTGAAGAATCTTCAGGAGCTGCATCTTTCTGGCAACCTTAACTCCTCAAACAACAAATCCATTCGTTTACAGTCCTTACGGGGTCTAAAGAACCTCAGAGTCCTATCTCTTACCAGTAATCTATCGTATCTGCCACCCACTGTCCTAGATATAGCAGGACAACTGCATGAACTAATAATTCATAATGGAGAAACAGTGCTCTGCTCACTAGGTCATCTGAAAAAAATGAGCCAACTCACAAATATTGAGCTTCGCCAGTGTCAAATCTCAAAGATTCCTGGAGCTCTCTTCAACTTGCCTACACTACAAAATATGGATTTGACATCAAACTTATTACAGAATGTGGATGAATTGGGAACTTTACAGCGACTCCGAAATATAACTACATTAAGACTGTGCCACAATGCCATATATTGCCTCCCTCCAACAATTGAGAACTTGTTCAATCTGGAAGAACTGACTCTTTCTCACAACAATCTGGACAATTTGCCAACTACTCTATTTAACTTGGTCAAACTGAGGCACCTTGATATTAGTCACAATCACATCAAAACTATTATTCCAGAAATAGGACACTTGTCACGTTTGGAGTTGCTGGACATTTCTGGCAACCAAATCTCTTTTCTACCAGTGGAGTTGTTTCGTTGCACTAGGCTCCATTCGCTTTATGCTGGCCATAACAAGCTTACCAACTTTCCTTCAGAAGTCAGACAACTATCTCTCCTGTCTACATTAGAACTGACGGGCAACAACTTAACCTCTTTGCCAGTAGACATTGCCTCTTGCTTGATGCTAAGAAAAGGAGCTATGTTTATAGAAGAAAATGTGTTGAACATGTCCCCCATGGAACTGAGGAAAAAATTTTCATGAATAAACAAGTATCCCTACCTATATAAGATTAATTGTTTTGTCTCTGTAATGTAAAGTACATTGAATTTAAAATTACCGTATTTTTCGCTCCATAAGACGCACCTCACCATAAGACGCACCTAGTTTTTAGAGGAAGAAACCCAGAAAAAAATATATTCTGAACAAACTGTCCCATAGTGTTTCTTACTATGGGACAGTTTGTTCAGAATATTTTTTTCCCCTGTCCCATAGTGTCCCCCCCTCCCATAGTCTTCACCCCCCTCCCCATAGCCTTCACCACCCCCTCCCCATAGCCTTCACCACCCCCTCCCCATAGCCTTCACCACCCCCTCCCCATAGCCTTCACCACCCCCTCCCCATAGCCTTCACCACCCCCTCCCCATAGCCTTCACCACCCCCTCCCCATAGCCTTCACCACCCCCTCCCCATAGTCTTCATCCACCCCCTCCCCATAGTCTTCATCCACCCCCTCCCCATAGTCTTCATCCACCCCCTCCCCATAGTCTTCATCCACCCCCTCCCCATAGTCTTCATCCACCCCCTCCCCATAGTCTTCATCCACCCCCTCCCCATAGTCTTCATCCACCCCCTCCCCATAGTCTTCATCCCCCCTCCCCATAGTCTTCATCCTCCCCTCCCCATAGTCTTCATCCCCCCACCTCCCCATAGTCTTCATCCCCCCTCCCCTCCCCATAGTCTTCATCCCCCCTCCCCTCCCCATAGTCTTCATCCCCCTCCCCTCCCCATAGTCTTCATCCCCCCCATCTCCCCATAGTCTTCATCCCCCCCCCTCCCCATAGTCTTCATCCCCCCTCCCCATAGTCTTCATCCCCCCACCTCCCCATAGTCTTTATCCCCCCTCCCCTCCCCATAGTCTTTATCCCCCCTCCCCTCCCCATAGTCTTCATCCCCCCACCTCCCCATAGTCTTCATCCCCCCTCCCCATAGTCTTCATCCGCCCTACCCATAGTCTTCATCCCCCCACCTCCCCATAGTCTTTATCCCCCCTCCCCTCCCCATAGTCTTTATCCCCCCTCCCCTCCCCATAGTCTTCATCCCCCCTCCCCTCCCCATAGTCTTCATCCCCCCACCTCCCCATAGTCTTCATCCCCCCACCTCCCCATAGTCTTCATCCCCCCACCTCCCCTCCCCATAGTCTTCATCCCCCCACCTCCCCATAGTCTTCATCCCCCCCTCCCCTCAGTCTTCATCCCCCCTCCCCTCCCCATAGTCTTCATCCCCCCTCCCCTCCCCATAGTCTTCATCCCCCCCACCTCCCCATAGTCTTCATCCCCCCCACCTCCCCATAGTCTTCATCCCCCCTCCCCTCCCCATAGTCTTCATCCCCCCTCCCCTCCCCATAGTCTTCATCCCCCCTCCCCATAGTCTTCATCCCCCCTCCCCATAGTCTTCATCCCCCCCTCCCCATAGTCTTCATCCCCCCTCCCCATAGTCTTCATCCCCTCTCCCCATAGTCTTCATCCCCCCTCCCCATAGTCTTCATCCCCCCCACCTCCCCATAGTCTTCATCCCCCCATCTCCCCATAGTCTTCATCCCCCCTCCCCTCCCCATAGTCTTCATCCCCCCTCCCCTCCCCATAGTCTTCATCCCCCCCTCCCCATAGTCTTCATCCCCCCCACCTCCCCATAGTCTTCATCCCCCCATCTCCCCATAGTCTTCATCCCCCCTCCCCTCCCCATAGTCTTCATCCCCACCTCCCCATAGTCTTCATCCCCCCCCACCTCCCCATAGTCTTCATCCCCCCCCACCTCCCCATAGTCTTCATCCCCCCCACCTCCCCATAGTCTTCATCCCCCCCACCTCCCCATAGTCTTCATCCCCCCCACCTCCCCATAGTCTTCATCCCCCCCACCTCCCCATAGTCTTCATCCCCCCTCCCCTCCCCATAGTCTTCATCCCCCCACCTCCCCATAGTCTTCATCCCCCCACCTCCCCATAGTCTTCATCCCCCCACCTCCCCATAGTCTTCATCCCCCCCCACCTCCCCATAGTCTTCATCCCCCCCCACCTCCCCATAGTCTTCATCCCCCCCACCTCCCCATAGTCTTCATCCCCCCTACCTCCCCATAGTCTTCATCCCCCCTCCCCTCCCCTCCCCTCCCCATAGTCTTCATCCCCCCTCCCCTCCCCATAGTCTTCATCCCCCCACCTCCCCATAGTCTTCATCCCCCCCACCTCCCCATAGTCTTCATCCCCCCCACCTCCCCATAGTCTTCATCCCCCCCTCCCCATAGTCTTCATCCCCCCTCCCCTCCCCTCCCCTCCCCATAGTCTTCATCCCCCCCACCTCCCCATAGTCTTCATCCCCCCACCTCCCCATAGTCTTCATCCCCCCCTCCCCATAGTCTTCATCCCCCCTCCCCTCCCCTCCCCATAGTCTTCTCTTCCATATTCTCCTCTCCCATACTGTCCCCCTCCCCTTGTCCCATAATTACTTACCTGTCTTGTAGCGTTTCTCGGCAGAACAGGGCGCACCGTGGTACTGGAATTTTAATTTCAGGTTCCGGTTTCCGGCGGGACTGAAAGGAAGTGTGCACACTGAGCTGAGTGCGCACTTCCTTTCAGTCTCGCCGGAAACCGGAACCTGAAATTGAAGTTCCAGTACCGCGGTGCGCCCTGTTCTGCCGAGAAACGCTACAAGACAGGTAAGTAAAGCTTCATATTCGCTCCATAAGACGCACAGACATTTCCCCTCACTTTTGAGGGGAAAAAAAGTGCGTCTTATGGAACGAAAAATACGGTAAACACTTACTAAGTGAATAAAGTAGGCCGTCCACTTTAATATGAGGTTATACACATCTCCAAAGGGACACTCTAAAAACCAAAACAACTTTAGCCTAATTAAGTGATTTGGTGTATGGATCACACCCTTGCAGTCTCACTGCTGAATCTTCTGCCATTTAGAAGTTAAATCACTTTGTTTATGCAGCCATAGCCACACCCCTGCCTGGGGCTTACACAGCCTCCCTACACACTACATGTAAAGAGAACTATTAATATCTTATCTTCTGCACTGTTCAATGCCTGCTGAAGACTCCTAAATGGCAGAAAATTGAGCAGCACACCTGCAGGGACATGATCTATACACCAAAATAGTTTCCTTAAAAGGACCACTATAGTGCCAGGAAAACAAACTCGATTTCCTGGGACTATAGGTCCCCCGCACCCTCATGGCCCCCTCCCGCCAGGCTGATGGGGTTAAACTCTTACCTTTCTCCAGCGCTGGGCTCCCTTGGCGCTGGAGAACTCTCCTCCCTCTTCTGACATCAGCGGCGAATGCGCGTCAAGAGCTGCGCACGCATTCAATCAGTCCATAAGAAAGCATTTCTCAATGCTTTCCTACGGATGTCCAGCATCTTCTCACTGTGATGAGACAGCCACTAGCGGCTGGATTAACCCTATTGTAAACATAGCAGTTTCTACGAAACTGCTATATTTATAGCTGCAGGGTAAACCCTAGATGGACCTGGCACCCAGACCACTTAATTGAGCTGAAGTGGTCTGGGTGCCTATAGTGGCCCTTTTAGCTAAAGTTGTTTTGGTGCTTGGAATATTCCTTTAAACTATAAAAAAGGTATAAGAAATGTGGCTAATTATATATATATATATATATAGTCAATAAAGTAGAAAATAGATCTAGATACTCGTACCCCAAAGTTATACGAAGTGAGGTGTCTTGTAGGATAAACCTCTATCACTTCTCTGTATGGAGCGAGTATATATTTAGCAACCCATTCACAGTCAACGTAGATTATCTAAAATATAACCTTTAATAAATCATTAAAATTAGTATTGAGAAATGTAGCTCTAGTAGAAAAAATATATATATATGCACAACAAAAACGAAAAAGGCTAAAAATAAGGCTGTAACGGCTAGCCTTTATTGCTGTAAGGGCTAAATAGCCTCAGTCTATTTGCAGCGGTGGTGGTAGAGGAAAACAATATATAATAGTAATAGTATAGAGGTAGTTAAATTGTCAAAGTTTTAACCCCTTCCTCCTACCAAAATCTCGCCACCCTTGGGGTAAACAAACCCAAGTCAATCCAGATTTGTCCCCCCTCTTGTTTACTGCAAAAATAGTCACGGCAGCTGGAACACAAAATAGTGATCAGCGTAACCCACAGGGCTGAATAGTGACCAGAAGAAAAACCCTGGTCTCAACCTTCAAATTACTACTCTCTGGCAAAGAGAGTGGTTAGGCTAAGTGTCCCTGCCGCCGGATACACAGAAACAACTGACTGTTTCAATTTCAGTTATTCAAAGGGTTCTCAGGAGGGTAAAGGAAACATTCTATCGGTCCCTAATTCCAAGCTCCATAAAGATTACAATCATAGGTAAACAGGTGTCCCTGCGCTAGAGAGTTAACTGGAAAATATTTATAAGAAAACTTCTATCTGTCCCAGGGACTCCCCTGGACGAGCCAAGTATTGGCGAAACGCGCGTCGGGACGCCTGTTTATTTTAGACTAAACACTAGCTAAAGATGGAGCTTGAAAACAAGGGACAGATAGAAGTTTTCTTATAAATATTTTCCAGTTAACTCTCTAGCGCAGGGACACCTGTTTACCTATGATTGTAATCTTTATGGAGCTTGGAATTAGGGACCGATAGAATGTTTCCTTTACCCTCCTGAGAACCCTTTGAATAACTGAAATTGAAACAGTCAGTTGTTTCTGTGTATCCGGCGGCAGGGACACTTAGCCTAACCACTCTCTTTGCCAGAGAGTAGTAATTTGAAGGTTGAGACCAGGGTTTTTCTTCTGGTCACTATTCAGCCCTGTGGGTTACGCTGATCACTATTTTGTGTTCCAGCTGCCGTGACTATTTTTGCAGTAAACAAGAGGGGGGACAAATCTGGATTGACTTGGGTTTGTTTACCCCAAGGGTGGCGAGATTTTGGTAGGAGGAAGGGGTTAAAACTTTGACAATTTAACTACCTCTATACTATTACTATTATATATTGTTTTCCTCTACCACCACCGCTGCAAATAGACTGAGGCTATTTAGCCCTTACAGCAATAAAGGCTAGCCGTTACAGCCTTATTTTTTAGCCTTTTTCGTTTTTGTTGTGCATATATATATATTTTTTCTACTAGAGCTACATTTCTCAATACTAATTTTAATGATTTATTAAAGGTTATATTTTAGATAATCTACGTTGACTGTGAATGGGTTGCTAAATATATACTCGCTCCATACAGAGAAGTGATAGAGGTTTATCCTACAAGACACCTCACTTCGTATAACTTTGGGGTACGAGTATCTAGATCTATTTTCTACTTTATTTACGTTTCATAGGGGTTACCCCCCAATTATCACTAGCAACCTGACACTGTCTCTCTACCTGAGTCTCTTTTCTATTATATATATATATAGTCCTTCCATTGTAGAGGACCAAATATATCTAGATAATTGGCAGCTCGTGTCATTATTGGCCAGGAGTGTATTATCACATTGTCACTTCATGCACAAGAATGCTAACAAAAAAACTAGAAGTGATTCTAGATTTGGAATTTGCAACTGGAGTCTGTTATTGAGACTGACAAAAGGAACACAAAAGATCAAGCAAAGAAAAAAAAATTACAATTGTGGACTGCAAAGGTGTTGTTTAATTTACCTCAATTAACCTATTAGTTTATAAACCATAAATGACTACTCCGGCACTATAACACCTGTATCAGAATGAAGTTGTTATGGTGCGATGAGGTTCCAGGCACGCGTGAAGAGGTTAACTCATTAATGAAAAGTTTAACACTAAAGGCTTAAATTTGGAACCCATCAGCTCTGCCCCATCATGTCCGTTCCAGTCTGAGGCTTCAATAAGCCGCCCCTCTTTCACAAAATGGAGTAAAAAAGATACATGCCTTTTTCCAATAAGGTTATTGTGCCTGGAGTTTCCCTTTAAACATTATATGATTTTTCTTAGCATATCATGGTTTCATGGTTATTGCACAGTAAGATGTCGCACTATTCATATCAATCAAACCATATTGGACAGAGTGACAATCAGAGTTATTCACTAAAGTGAGAATGCAAAGTGAATTTTATAGTTTTAGGCAAGAGTAACTGAACTGGATGCGCAGATGAATCAGAGAATTTTTACAATTTGGCTGGTAATGTGAAATTCACTTTGAATTTTCAATATAGTGAATAACACTGTCACTGTGCATAGCTTAGTTTAGTAGATATGCTACCAAGAGTCTTTGCGTGTTGTCTCCAATTTCTTGTCAAACCATTTGGTAGTGTTTTGACAAACATTGGGACTCTCTTCTGCCCACAGAGACCACCCCATCATCTTCTGCATTATTAATATTAGTAGTTTAGACCAGCGGTCTAGAATTGAGATCAATAGGGAAGTGTAAATTCTACATTATAAATCAGGTACTAGACACCTAGGGGATGGCCCCCACAGACTATTGACAGCATAACCACTATACTAAGCTGTAGTAGGCAGTGTAGGTTAAAATGTCCCTTTAAAGGACCACTATAGTGCCAGGAAAACACTTGTTTTCCTGACACTATAGTCCCTGAGGGTACCCCCACCCGCCGGGCTCTGGAGAGAGGAAGGGGTTAAACACTTACCTTTCTCCAGCGCCGGGCGGGAAGCTTTCCTCCTCCTCTCCTCGCGACGTCATCGGCTGAATGCGCATGCGCGGCAGGAGCCGCACGCGCATTCAGCCGGTCGCATAGGAAAGCATTTACAATGCTTTCCTATGGACGCTGCGTCTTCTCACTGTGATTTTCACAGTGAGAAGCACGCAAGCGCCTCGAGAAGCACGCAAGTGCCTAGAGTGGTCCTTTAAGTGTGCTTTGCTGATAAATATGTTAGATGGGAGTATGACTCTTAACACCATCAACATTCCCATTAAGTCCAAAACACACACACTTCACTGGGACCCAATGAATCTGAAAGACAGTTTAAATTTCTCTGAGTCTTGGCATTTCAGGTAGACAGAGATAAGTCTATATACCTCCTAGTGGTTTTAATGTCTCTAGAACAATCCAATAACAATACTCCATCATATACAGTTCACTGTTATGTCTTATGTGTGTATTTCATGGGAGAAAAGATTGCACAATCTACAAGCAGCTATTATGCCAAAAAAACCCAAAAAGAAACACCTTTTATCTCTGACTATCTTTCCAACGGAGGACAGGAATTTGCCTATGCCAGGCTTTGTTTGATTTACAGTGCTTGAAAGTCTTTCAATAACAATTCAATAAACTTTAAAAAGTTGAAAATTTTTTAAGGGAGGCAAAGTTAGCTAGGGGCATAAACTGCATTTTTAACAATAAGTTCTCAGCGACACCACTCAAGAATTCGCGACTGGGGCTGAAGCGTTCCATAGTCCCTGAAAGCAGCTAGGAAGTGGACTAGGTGGACATACTCCGCCCCCTGTTTTTCCTACAAAACTTGTTAAATAAACCTGTTACTAGTAAATTTTAAAAAATTGCCTTCCATTATTTTTGAGGAAATGTCAGGACCACTGCACCTTAGACCACTTATTTTACTGACAAAGTGGTCTGGGTGAGTACAGTGGTCCTTTAAAATTTCAACATTTCTCTATTAAGCTTTATCCTATAACTGAGCCGATCCTTTTCTGCCATTGAACATCAATATTATTGAACATACTGAATCAATATGTGTAGGAGGAGAAATAGAAAAGTTCCTGTTCCGTCTCCCCCAATGCAATCTGTATTCTAGCTGTGTGGGGGTACAAAACTGGATGGTGATGTCATATTATAAATCCTTAATATACATTTAAAAGAAAACAGAACACTTTTTAAAAACAAGTCATAAGTGATTTTCAATATTTTATTCAATGCTGTAATGTCCAGAAAAGTAATGATTCTCCTTTAAACTATAGGGACACTTTAAGCAAAATGATTACACAGTCCCGTAGAGAGCACTCACTCCAAACCCACCTGGTGACTAAGCCTCACCGGTAAAGCCGCAAACCTAGCAGTCACTTTGGCCAGCAGCGGACGATTTCCAATATGATGGAGCTAAACTTTAATTGGGTGGCGATTCAACACAGTGCGTGCGACAAGAATGCTCTTTTGACCGAAGGAGGTGGAGGGTATATAAGAGCTTACATTAGAGAGAGAGAGAGCGCAATCTGCTGGTGCAGGTAATGCGAGTTAATATATCAAAGCCCGACATTGAAAACATCATGTATCTCTGTGATATAAGATGTATTAATGCATTTGGGGATGATTTATTCTAAAGTGGACCTTTCAGGATAGGTTCAATTTAAATTTCTAATTCTATGTCAATACTTAGACTGACAACAGTATTAAAAAGACAAAAGCAAGAATTCAATGAGAATTATGTGAGAAATTGTGTCACTATTACTCCCCAAAATTGTCCCTGCCTCTTGCGTCATTTAGTTGTAAAATAGTAAAAATTCTGCACATCATGTAAATGACACTGCCAGGTTCCTGTGATGTTTTGCTTTCCCTTGTAATTAGTATTCCATACCAGACTGTGACTGAACATACTGCAATTTTATTAAAAACAGAAATTTTTACTTACCGTAAATTCTTTTTTTCTTAATATGGTGGCAGCACCTATGGGTTGTGCCTCCTTAATTGGGACAAGCATCTACAAGATGGAAGGGACTTTGAATTAACTCCTCTTTATCCCATAAAGGGCTTCCCCCGGTAAACCCACCTCAGTCGTAGCAAGAAAACACACCACACAAGTCAAATACAAGAAGTACATTTTTAATTCAAAGGGAGGAAGTATTGTACTGCCACCATATTAAGAAAAAAGAATTTACATTAAGTAAAAAAATTTTTTTTCTGGAATATGGTGGCAGTACCTGTAGGATATAGCAAGATTCCCATTGGGTGGGCATTACGCCACAACTGCTTGAAGCACCTTACGCCCAAATGCAGTTTCAGAGGATGAGAATACATCTAGCCTGTAATGCCTGATGAAGGTGTTGAATGATGACCAAGAAGCCGCCTTGCAAATTTCTACGGGCAAAGCAAGAGCCTTTTCTGCCCATGATGTGGACATTGCTCTTGTGGAATGTTCTTTAAGAGGTATAGGAAGGTTACTGGAAGCATACGCCATCTTAATTGTATCAATCAACCAACGAGCGATAGAAAATCAAGAGGCTCTTTCCCCTTTAAACTTCCCTTGGAAATTGACAAACAGGTGATCAGATTTTCTATGATTGGCAGTTCTTGAAAGGTAGATCTGTACAGCTCTTCTAACATCCAATGTATGCCATTTTAGTTCATGTGGCAAGGTGGCATTATTGCAGAAGGAAGGTAAAGCGATGGGCTGATTAACAGCTCTAGAAGCGATAACCTTCGGAAGGAATGAAGGCTTAGGATGGAGCACTACCTTATCGTGATGGAATATAGTGAATTTGTCCAATGAAGAAAGAGCTTGAAGTTCACCTACTCTTTTGGCAGAGGTGATGGCCACCAAGAAGGCAGTCTTGAGTGTTAGGTTCTTCAATGGGACCTTCTCCAAAGGTTCAAAAGGAGGTTAACAGGGCACTTGCAGGACTGAAGAAAGATCCCAGGAGGGAAAATATGACTTCTTGGGTGGTCTAAGAAGCCTTACTGCTTTGAAAAATCTCCTAATTAGAACATGCAATGCTAAATCCTTCACTAGAAAAAAACTTAAGGCAGATAGTTGGACTTTCAAAGTGGAAACACCCAGACCTTTGTGAAGCCCATCCTGTAGGAAGTGTAAAATAGAATCAACTAAAGGATGTACTTGAAGAAATTGATGTTCCTTACACCAATGTAGAAATTTCGCCCAAATTCTCATGTACAACTTTGAGGTGGAACGTCTGGTAGATTGAAGGAGTAATTGGACCCTGTCTTCCTGAAGACCTGGATGACGAAGGATTAGCCTTGCAACAGCCATGCCGTCAATCTGAACATCTGTAGAATTTCCAGAGGTAACTCCGTTTTCTATCAGAGCTTTTGAGATTGAAAGTTCACAATACGTGGAAGCCATTTCCTTCAAGTCCAAAATACAGCTCCTGTTTGGCCAGTACAGAACGATTGCTAGAACCACTGCCCTGTCTGTTCTTATCTTTTGAAGAATTCTTGGGACCAGCTTTATTGGAGGAAAGATGTAAGCTAGGGAGAAATCACATTGGATTGATAGACAGTCTATCCATTGAGGATGATCCGTCCTGAACAGGGAGGCAAATTTGGGAACCTTGGTGTTCTCTCTTCTTGCCATAAGGTCTACAATGGGCATTCCAAATCTCTTTATTAATACGTTGAATATCCTTGGGTTTAGATACCACTCTTTCTGATCCCATTTCCCTCTGCTGAGGTCGTCGGCGATGACATTGTCATCGCCCTTTATGTGGACCGCAGAGATGTCTTCTAAGTGAACCTGAGCCCAGCACATAATGTCGGCACATAGCCGAAACAGACTTCCCACTCTGGTGCCACCTTGTCTGTTGATGTAAGAGACCACTGTGTTGTTGTCTGACTGTATTCTTACGGGCCTCTTTTCTATCCAAGATCTGAATCGTTGAAAGCAGTGAAGAACTGCCTTAGATTCTCTGTAATTTGTTGACCTGTTTTTGTCTTCTGTGGACCAAGTACCTTGGCACATTAACTAATTTAGATAAGCGCATCTGTGGTGACGACCACCCATTATTTCGGTCTGAAGGTCAGACCTGCCGAAAGGAAACTTGAAGTTTTCCACCAGTTTAACCGAGCTTTCACCTGAGGAGATATCTGGAGATACGAATCTAAGTCTTCCTTTCTTTTTGACCAAGAAGAGAGGATTTCCCTTATTTCTGATTTTGCCCATTTGACTGCGGGAATTGATGACGTTAGATATCCCAAAACACTCATTACCGGTCTTATAGAGTAATCTCTTTTCTGTAAATCGGACACTTTTTTCCGGATTTTCTTTCTTTTGTCTGTAGTCAGATGTAGAGATAACATTCTTGGGTATATCTCGAATCCCAGGAATTCTATTTTCCTGAAGGAAGTAGAATCAACTTTTTTTAAGTTCAGTATCCAACCGTGTTCCAGAAGCACTTGGATTGTGAACCGAACCTTTTCCAACAGCAAACTTCTGGAATTTGCTACAAGCAGCCAATCGTTCAAGTAGGGAATGAGCTTGACACCCTGCTCCCTTAGATAAGCTGCTATAGGCGTAAGAACATTTGTAAATATTCTTGGGGTTGATGACAAACCGAAGGGGAGGGCTTTGAACTGGAAATGTAAAATCTCTTTCCCCCTTTTTATGTCGAATCTCCGGAATCTTCTTGAGGTAACTGCCATAGGGATATGAAGGTAAGCATCCATGAAATCCAGCTTCACCATAAAATACCTTTACTGAAGAATTTGAATCGGCAGAAAGGAATGGTCTGGTTTTGAGATTAGGAAGAGTCTTGAGTAGACCCCTTGGAATTCCTGGGTCACCGGAACCTTTCTATGACCCCCTTTTTTTAATAGCAGAACCGTTTCTGAAACAGAGCTTCTGATTTTCAAGAGGATGGATAAAGGGAAATGAGGAATTTTGGTTTGGGCAGGTTTGGAAAGTGCAATTGGTGCCCTCTTTTCACCAGATTTAGAATCCATGGATTGCTTGTAGTTTCTTCCTATCTTTCGAAGAAACACTGGATTCTGCCTCCTGCTCTCTTGCTGTCAGAAACGCCTACCCTTGTCAGATCTATCCTCTCTCCTCAAACCTCAGATCTTTTATTGAAAATAACGAGGCCTATCCTGGTAGGTTCTTCTATTCCTATACTAGAAATTTTTATAAAATGTTAAAACAAAATAAAATATTAGGTCGCGCCAAAGAAATATTAGACAAAGCGTACTTACATAAAATAAATTAGATAAATTAAAGTCCTGATAAAATGTATGAAGTAAAAATAGTCCAAGTTTGATTGTAGAGATAAGAAGTATGGTAGGCTTAATGGAATCCGAGGTAGTTTGATGTCCGGATAACGCAGAAACATGCAAAATAAAGGAAAAATACCAATAGTGTGGAACTGTGGTAGAGAGACAGAGGTTTTCTTCATAGTAGTGCTCCTACTCACCTATAGTAGAGCTATGGCCAGCTCAGGAATACATTTTTCAGTGGCGTTGATCCCCCACTGGTAGGATATAGGTGCAGGTTAGTAGTACAGATCCTCAAAATGGAGAGAGAGAAAAACAGAAACAAATAGTGCTCTCTGTATGCAGTAATAAAAATAAGTACATTAAAAAGGTATAGTACTCCCATGGGAGTGAGCAGAGAATGCTGCTCACTATGGTAGCGTAGGTGGTATAATCCCCACCTGGGATTCTTTGGTGAGTTAGGAATCCAGAGTATTCAGTTACAAGGTAAAAACAATAAAAAAATAATAAAATTGCTTTATATAAAAAAGGTATATGGCACAAGAACAAATTAAGGGGCCAATATTCCTTTAATAAAATGTGATAAAATACATAAAAAAGCAGCCAAACGCGTTTCACCAATTTATGGCTTCATCAATTGGCAACAGTACTTCTTATTGTTGTGTTTTGAGGGAACACCACATTTTAGGTTGCTGCCTTCTCTTTAGAAACCATCATTACTTAGTGGTCATTTAGCGCTGATCCATCTACCTATAGCATTCTAGACATTTTTATAACCAGGCTTCCAAGAAAATGTCTTGTCTTGAGGAAGGGCTTTTTTCGTCTCAGACATCTGTTTAATGAGCTCATCTAAAGGAGACCTGAACAGCTTAAGCCCATGATTCTGGAAGGCAACTTGAGCAGTTCATTCAGCATATCCATAATAAATGTATTAGATAATTTATAATTTTGTAGCAACTTAACCAGTTGCTTGTCTGGAGAGTCCAACATCATCTCCACTAAAGATTGCAACCACAAGTTACTAGCTCTGGATACTGCTGCCCCTGCCAGCAAAGCTTTACATTGGAAACCTGCAGACTGGAAAGCACGCCTGCAGGAGATCTCTGCCCTCTTGTCCATAGGATTCTTTAAAGCCGTTACCTCCCCTATCGGAATAGTGGTCTTTTTAGAACGCTGAGCCACCTGGATATCTACTTTAGGCAATTCATCCCATTTAGCATCATCCGTAGAGATGTCGCGAACATAACATTTTCCGTTCGCGAACGACGAACGCGAATTTCCGCAAATGTTTGCAAACGGGCGAACCGCCATAGACTTCAATAGGCAGGCGAATTTTAAAACCCACAGGGACTCTTTCTGGCCACAAAAGTGATGGAAAAGTTGTTTCAAGGGGACTAACACCTGGACTGTGGCATGCCGGAGGGGGATCCATGCCAAAACTCACATGGAAAATTACATAGTTGATGCCGAGTCTGGTTTTAATCCAAGAAGGGCATAAATCACCTAACATTCCTAAATTGTTTGGAATAACGTGCTTTAAAACATCAGGTATGATGTTGTATCGATCAGGTAGTGTAAGGGTTACGCCCGCTTCACAGTGACAGACCAAATTCCCCATTTAACGCACCGCAAACAGTCCATTTGCACAAGGTTGGATACCAAGCTAGCCATGTCCCGTTCCTTGTCCTCACTGATGTCATTGAAGATCTCTTCCTCCACCCAGCCACGTACAACACCAAGGGTCCCCGAAAGGTAACAACAAGCCCCCTGGGACGCCTGCTGTGTTTGGTCTTCCACCTCCTCAAAGCCACCTTCCTCCTCTGACTCCTCTTCTTCAGACTCCTCTCTCTGCGTTATTATAAGGTGTGTTAAGTAGTACTATTCTTATCAGTTTAATCCTTGTTACGTCCCCTATCAGGGGACGTGTATATGGCATTGATTTTAGGAACCGGGAGATGGAAAAATATGCTTGGTTGGTCCTCCTATTTCAAATTTGGGGCACTGGGCTGCAATCTAATGTGCCACCAGATAGGAGTGGTGTGTTAAGTAGTGATGTCGCAAACACAAAATTTTCGGTTCGCGAACTGCCGCAAACGTTCGCGAACCGGCAAACCGGGTGAACCGCCATAGAATTCAATGGGCAGGCGAATTTTAAAACCCACAGGGACTCTTTCTGGCCACAAAAGTGATGGAAAAGTCGTTTCAAGGGGACTAACACCTGGACTGTGGCATGCCGGAGGGGGATCCATGGCAAAACTCCCATGGAAAATTACACAGTTGATGCAGAGTCTGGTTTTAATCCATAAAGGGCAGAAATCACTTAACATTCCTAAATCACAATGGATATGGATTGACACCTGAAATATTGACACGTTGACATATGGATTGACACCTGTCCTCAGAGACCCTGATACACACTGACACAGAGCAGAATAGAGACTGTTCACCCTACATAGGGTCACTTGGCAGATATGGATTGACACCTGTCCTCAGAGCCCCTGATACACACTGACACAGAGCAGAATAGGGACTGTTCACCCTACATAGGGTTACTTGGCAGGTATGGATTGACACCTATCCTAAGGATCCCTGATACACACTGACACAGAGCAGAATAGAGACTGTTCCCCCTACATAGGGTCACTTGGCAGATATGGATTGACACCTGTCCTCAGAGACCTAATTGTGTAATAATGGTAATACTATTACCTATTATATAATATTGGCAGGTGCAAGGACATTCCCTCTAAATAGATGGGTATAGGCAGAGAGTATGAAGACCGGAGTGATAAAGTGTCAATAAGGTGATATAAAGTTAAATGTATCACAGACACACAGCCACCCTTTCTCTTAGCTAGTTTCCAGAAATGCTGGATAGGTAGAAGGGCTATAAAGACTCAGAGAGGTCTAAGAAGAATCCTCTGAATTAGCCCTAATCTCCTTAAACACCTTCAAGGGTGTTCTAAGCTAAAGCTCAATCTAACCGTTTAGATGACTGCCTGCTTTCCCATCACAGATGCTGGCTAGGAATAACAGTGTGCAAGACAAAGAGTGGGTCTAAGTGCCCATAGTGCAGTAAAGTGTCCCTAGTGAAGTGAAAAAGAGAATAACGAGCTGGCGCCCAAAAGAATAACAAGCTGGCGCCCTATCAGGGGACGTGTATATGGCATCGATTTTAGGAACCGGGAGATGGAAAAAGATGCTTGGTCGGTCCTCCTACTTCAAATTTGGGGCACTGCGCGTGCAATCTAATGTGCCACCAGATAGGAATAATACTACTTAACACACCACTCCTATCAGTTTAATCCCGGTTATGTGCCTTTTTTTGGTTTGGTTTTTGAAGCCACAGTGCAGCACCAGAGGGCCGAAAAATTAGGCATGTACACATGCCTGAAAAATTAGGTATTGTTGCAGCCGCTGCTGTAGCAGCAGCCATAAAAATTGAGGTTTGTTTCCCAGGCAGAAAGTGCCCTAAAACATTGCGGCTTGAACCCTAGTTGGTGGCGGATAAGTCACGCAAGTCAACCGGCATTCAGAGCTAAAATACAGCAGCGTGTGGACAATTTTTAGCCCAAGGCAGCTCATCTCATCAGGCCTTTTTTAGTCGAATGTATCGCCCAGTGTCAGTCCCTTCGGGATCCATCCCTCATTCATCTTAATAAAGGTGAGGTAATCTAGACTTTTTTGACCTAGGCGACTTCTCTTCTCAGTGACAAAACCTCCTGCTGCACTGAAGGTCCTTTCTGACAGGACACTTGAAGCGGGGCAGGCCAGAAGTTCTATCGCAAATTGGGATAGCTCAGGCCACAGGTCAAGCCTGCACACCCAGTAGTCAAGGGGTTCATCGCTCCTCAGAGTGTCGATATCTGCAGTTAAGGCGAGGTAGTCTGCTACCTGTCGGTCGAGTCGCTCTCTGAGGGTGGATCCCGAAGGGCTGTGGCGATGCATAGGACTTAAAAAGGTCCGCATGTCCTCCATCAACAACACGTCTTTAAAGCGTCCTGTCCTTGCCGGCGTGGTCGTGGGAGGAGGAGGAGGAGGATGACTTCCACCTCTCCCCCTGTTAGATTCCCGTTGTGCTGTGACATCACCCTTATACGCTGTGTAAAGCATACTTTTTAATTTATTTTGCAAATGCTGCATCCTTTCCGACTTGTTGTAATTCGGTAACATTTCCGCCACTTTCTGCTTATACCGGGGGTCTAGTAGCGTGGACACCCAGTACAGGTCGTTCTCCTTCAGCCTTTTTATACGAGGGTCCCTCAACAGGCAGGACAGCATGAAAGACCCCATTTGCACAAGGTTGGATGCCGAGCTACTCATTTCCCGTTCCTCCTCCTCACTGATGTCATTGAAGGTATGTTCTTCCCCCCAGCCACGTACAACACCACGGGTACCAGATAGGTGACAACGAGCACCCTGGGATGCCTGTTGTGTTTGGTCTTGCTCCTCCTCCTCCTCCTCAAAGCTACAATCCTCCTCTGACTCCTCTTCCTCACAATCCTCTTCCAGCGTTGCCGCAGGTCCAGCAAGCGATGCTGATAAGGCTGTTTCTGGTGGTGATGGTGACCACAACTCTTCCTCTTCACGTTCATCTGCGGCCTGATCCAGCACTCTTCGTAGGGCACGCTCCAGGAAGAAAACAAATGGTATGATGTCGCTGATGGTGCCTTCTGTGCGACTGACTAGGTTTGTCACCTCCTCAAAAGGACGCATGAGCCTACAGGCATTGTGCATGAGCGTCCAGTAACGTGGCAAAAAAATTCCCAGCTCCCCAGAGGCTGTCCTAGCACCCCGGTCATACAAATAGTCGTTAACGGCTTTTTCTTGTTGGAGCAGGCGGTCAAACATTAGGAGTGTTGAATTCCAACTTGTCGGGCTGTCGCAAATCAAGCGCCTCACTGGCATGTTTTTTTTTGCCGCTGGATATCTGCAAAGTGCGCCATGGTCGTGTAGGAACGCCTGAAATGGCCACACACCTTCCTGGCCTGCTTCAGGACCTCCTGTAAGCCCGGGTACTTATGCACAAAGCGTTATACGATCAGATTACACACATGTGCCATGCACGGCACGTGTCAACTTGCCCAAATTCAATGCCGCCAACAAATTTCTTCCGTTGTCACAAACCACTTTGCCGATCTCCAGTTGGTGCGGAGTCAGCCACTGATCCACTTGTGCGTTCAGGAGTGCTGGTCCGGTGTGACTCTCTGCTTTCAGGCAAGTCAACCCCAAGACGGCGTGACACTGCCGTATCCGGGATGTGGAATAGTACCTGGGGAGCTTCCGTTGATGTGGAGCAAGACGCAGAAGAAAACTCAGCCGAGGAGGTTATGGAAGAGGATGGAGTAGGAGGAGTAGAGAAGGTGGCAGCAGGCCTGCCTGCAAGTCGTGGCGGTGTCACCAACTCCTCTGCAGAGCCACGCATTCCATGCTTGTCAGCCGTCAGCAGGTTTACCCAATGCGCAGTGTAGGTGATATACCTGCCCTGACCATGCTTTGCAGACCAGGTATTAGTGGTCAGATGGACCCTTGCCCCAACACTGTGTGCCAGACATGCCATTACTTCCTTTTGCACAATCGAGTACAGGTTGGGGATTGCCTTTTGTGCAAATAAATTTCGGCCGGGTACCTTCAACTGCGGTGTCCCAATAGCTAAAAATTTTTTGAACGCCTCAGACTCCACCAGCTTGTATGGTAAAAGCTGGCAGGCTAAGAGTTCAGACAAGCCAGCTGTCAGATGCCGGGCAAGGGGGTGACTTTGTGACATTGGCTTCTTACGCTCAAATATGTCCTTGACAGACACCTGACTGTGGGCAGATGAGCAGGAACTGGTGGTGGCAACAGCATGCGTTTATTGGCGTGCTGTCTGGCTGATCCCGGGTGCCGATGCATGCTGTCTGACTGTGCCACTAGCTCCTTGCGACGACCTCCCCCTGCTTCCAACTCGTCTCCTCCTCCTCCTCTCTGTCTCCCCATCTGAACTTTCCCCCTGTTCTTCTTCTCTTCTAGCGGGCACCCATGTGACATCCATGGACGCATCGTCATCATCAACCGCTTCACTTGTATCTGACAACTCAGCATCACACCGTACGTCCATGTGTGTAATGCTGCCTGACTGAGACATATCCCTGTTATCTACATCCTCTGGCAATAATGGTTGCGCATCACTCATTTCTTCCAACTGATGTGTAAATAACTTTATTTGTCCTCTGACAAATCAAGTGAAGCGGCTGTGGTGCTAGTGTTGGTGGTGGTGGCAGACGGGTGAGTGGTATCTTGAGAGGTGCCCGAAGCTAAGCTGGAGGAGGATGGTGCGTCAAGGTTCCGAGCGGAAGCTGTAGAAGATTGGGTGTCCTGTGTTAGCCAGTCAACTATGTCCTCAGAACTTTTCAAGTTCAGGGTACGTGGCCTCTGAACACTGGGCATTATTCTAGGGCCAAAGGGAATCACAGCACCACGACGGCCCCTGCAGGGTGGCCTGCCTCTGCCTGTCATTTTTTTTTCGATTAGTGGTACTATGCGTGCAAGCTACTGTGACAACAGATATGAGTGGCACTGTGCACTGGCAGAAGTTGGCAGAGTAGATGCTGTAGGCCTGACACACACGCTTGCAGACAACTAATTGCCATTCAATCTATTACAGTCAAAATTGTATTTTTTTTCTAAATGTACACTACTGTTACACCAGATATGAGTTGCACTGGTGTGACACTGTGCCCTGGCAGGCCCTGAAACGCACACGTGTGAAGGAAACTGACTGCTATTATATTACAGTCAAAAAAGTGTTTTTTTTTTTTTTTTTTTAAATGCAAGCTATTGTGACACCAGATATGAGTGGTGGCACTGGGTAAGTGGGCACAGTATACGCTGTGAGCCTGACACACACGCTGGCAGGCAGGCAACTGCAATTAGATTACACAGAAAAAAAAAAAAAAGCAGACTGATGTTCTAGCCCTAAAAAGGGCTTTTTGGGGTGCTGTCCTTACAGCAGAGATCAGATGAGTCCTTCAGGACTGTAGTGGACACGGAATACACTAGCCTAGCTATCGATTTCCCTATTAAATCATTAGCAGCTACACTGTCCCTCCTCTCACCAAGAATGCAGCTTCCAGGGGGCGGGGCCTAGCTGTCATGGAGGAAAGACACACTTTGTGTGAGCTCCCCCAATCTCTCACTTTAAGCAGCTATAGGGGTGCACCGAAATGAAAATTCAGGGCCGAAACCGAAAATTCAGGATGCCCTTGACCGAAACCGAAACTGCCTTTTTGCCCAAATACTTTTTTTCCCTATGATTTTATTAATATAATTCTTTTTCATGATTTGGTGTCTTTTTCATCAAATTTGGTGTCTTTATCAGAAACTTTGAAATATTTCCAAACCGCTGACATTGTAAAGTCACTGAAAGAGGACTATGCCTCAGCTATAGATTTTTTTTAAAAAAAAGGAAAGTGACTTAAAATATATAAACAGATACATAGATATTATACACACAATGCCACCCAAAGCTGTTAGTTTAAAAAAAAATACTAAATTGATGGGGTAAAAGACCTTTAAAATATGATAAGTGCATTAGGTATTAGCCAGGTATTAGTGCATTATTGCCTTGGTATGTTATTTAAAGAAAAAATAAATTATAATATAATATTTTATTAATTATATTTATTTACATTTGAGTCTGAGTGCAAGGACTAGTCAGACTCATGGCACTATTTTCAGAAACGGCAAAATGTCGGATGGGCGCGAAAATTGTTAGAGCAATACACTTTATCTTCCTGGAGGCTAAGACACAAATAGCCTCCTGTACAGCAGGGCAATCATCACTTAATAGCGAATAGCAATAGAACAAAAAAAAGAGAAAATACTTTCTGTGTAAGTGAATGGCTTCCCACAGGATTGGGGATTCTTAGTGAATCTCTGTAATTAATTGTATTAAATATAATTAATTACCGCAGGCGATGTGGGTAGTTTTACAGCAGGCTGCCCCACTGCTCTCACGGCACGTCTGGCACTTCCGGTTAGAAGGTTGCGCGGCGGCAGTGTGCGGTCTTCTCACAGCGGTACCAGGGCGGATGGTGAGCTACTGGGCAGTGGTGTATACTGGTTTTGTGCTGCCCTCTTCCCCTGGCTGCTGGGCGGTCGGGGTGTCTCTTCCCCTGGCTGCTGGGCGGTCGGGGTGTCTCTTCCCCTGGCTGCTGGGCGGTCGGGGTGTCTCTTCCCCTGGCTGCTGGGCGGTCGGGGTGTCTCTTCCCCTGGCTGCTGGGCGGTCGGGGTGTCTCTTCCCCTGGCTGCTGGGCGGTCGGGCGGCACTGACTGGCAGGCGGCTGGCGAGGGAGCACTTCCTCTGAGCTGTCTGCTCAGCTCCCTCGCGCGCCGCAGAGTGAGGCTGGGAGCCGGAATATGACGTCATATTCCGGCTCCCAGCCACACTCTGCGGCGCGCGAGGGAGCTGAGCAGACAGCTCAGAGGAAGTGCTCCCTCGCCGGCCGCCCATCAGCGCCGCCCGACAGCCCAGCAGCCAGGGGAAGAGACACCCCGACCGCCCAGCATTTTCTGCAGATATGTGCCAATATCGGCCGAAATGGATTAGGTCCATTTTCGGCCGATACTTTCGGCCGCCGGAATTTCGGTGCACCCCTAGCTATCAACAAGCGAATTTCACCCCAGAAGGGGATGACCTAGCAATGTTGCTCCTACCTGACCGACCCGACATGCTTAATAGCGGTCAGCAACTCGACAGAGTCTTACTTACCTCCGCATGGCAAGTGTGGCCTGGTGCTCACCGGACGGGAGAGGCGGCCGATCTCCCAATCCTGGGATGCCCAGGAGCAGCTACTTCCTGGCAGGAGCTCCGTTACCCCCCCCCCCCTCGGACCGGTGGGGATTATCCCGGTCCACCCCTGAAAGGCTATCTGGAGCTAATGGACGCACAGAGCACAGCCGCCCAGGCTGACATACTCATCTGCGACTCTCCCAATATGGCGGCAGCCGCGTGTCCTCCTGGTACCAGCAAAGCATGGCAGGATATTGAGTCTAAGCTGGACAGACTGTAACGGAGTGGCAATATTAAATCCATCGATCTCAGCTGGTATTAAAGGTAAATCCAGTCAGCGCTGAAAAGTAAGGCAATATCCCAAATCCCCCAGTAACCGGACGAAACACAGTGCTGGGAGTCAACTGAGGTCTTTATTCAAAGCTTCCAGTATTTATGCAAGTCCCCATGCATGGGGTTTCCTTACTGACATAGCAGGGGTAATACAGTAAGGGACTACATGGGGGACTTATCATTTAGAGCATTTCTCCCATCAGGCACTGCTGCACGAGAGGGATACTCCCACTGAAATATACCGTTAAGTGGATTATCCCTCCGTGCAGCAGAACCGGCATTTCACATTTAAATCCATAACTCCAACAATATTAACATTATTTGCACGAACAGGCGTTCGGTAGATAGCTGGGGTCTGAGTGCACATTTTGTGTGAATACCGCACGAAATACATTTACTTAATTAGTTTAAAAGTACCGAACACCGATGGGGGAACCACAATAGGAGAAGACCGGAGCTCCCGAGCGGCCTGGAAGTACAGCGGTGTTCGTGTCGTCGAGTAGCCGTTTTTAGTTCCACGCGCTCGACGACCAAACACCGCTGGGGAAACAAAAGATCCAAGATGGCCGACCGCTGCGTGGGCGGTAGTCGAACGACGGCCACCTACGAACGCACTTAATTACCGATTGCAACAATGTTGCAACCTGGTAATTGGTGCCACACGACCCTCGTGTGTGGGCTTGGGTTCGGTACCTAATTCGTTCACGAACAGCCGGTAAAGTTGCTGTTCGTGAAACGACCATGTAAATGCCAGCGGCTTTCGGCTGCTAGCATACTAATACTACAAGAATACAGGCAAAACATACATTTCAATACAGAGTGTAAATTACATTCAAACACAATATGGCAGCAGTGTGTAGGACAACCTTTAGAGACCCAGTTCTATAGTCTTAAGTGGCTAGGTTTGCCACAGACTCTTTAATCAATTTTGGAAGCAAATAAGCAGGAAGCCCCAACAAGCTCCACCACAGCTAAGCGAAGCAGTCCCCATTAAAATCCACCAACGCAAAAGGCGTCGAAGACGGGACCGGAGGCACAAACAGAAATGCAGAGCCTGCCCCACGTCAAGCACTCGCCTCCACCTTAAGCCACCACAATCCCGCACCGGACGTGAAGCACCACCGGGACAGATCCGACCACCCGACAAAACAAGCTTCCACCACCTCAAGCCGCGGACCCGGCACTCAGCCAGAGACTTGCCTTTGTTGTTCCAGGTATCAAGGACTCCCAGGGTCTGCACCTGGCACCCAGAAGGGATCGGATGAGCACAAACAGTAAACAGCAGCCTGCCAAGCATGTCCCACTATAGCCAATCCTCCACACCATGCCTTTGATCACATGAACTGCTCTCTGCACATTAACTAATCGTAAAGTAGCAAGCGTTTAAACATGTCATTATTTCACCTCCTACAGAGTTTATTGTCGTAGTTCCTTACATGCCTTTACCTTAACCGTTCATGTATTATGTTATTCACTAGTATCATCTCATGGGGCGACTCACACTTGATTTATAACTAGTGGTGGAGCTGCTGATATAAATACACAGTTGATACCGTGCAAGCTACACCCTAAACATGACAGCCATCTTTCACAACAATGTACTGCTATATACTCATACCCTCAGTGCAACTAGCCATGATATACGCACATTCAGCCTAGCATGCTCAAATATAACACACTTCTGTCTAAAAAAAAAAAAATACAAAAAAGAATGCAGCTTCCGAATGAATCTAAAATGGATGCTGTCCAGGAGGTGGGAGGGTCTCCTGCTGATTGGCTGGAATGTGTCTGCTGACTGTGAGGTACAGGGTCAAAGTTTACTCAATGATGACGAATAGGGGGCGGACCGAACATTGCATATGCTCGCCATCCGTGGCGAACGCGAAAAAGCTATGTTCGCCAGGAACTATTCGGGACATCTCTAATCATCCGTAATCTTGAACAATTCTTTAATATGCCGTGAGATAAAGCCTCGCTTTTCCCATTCCCTGTAAATAAGGTCAACCAGGGCTTGAGGTACAGCGAAACCTCTTACCCTTAGCAGTATCTTCCTGCAACAAACTCTGATTCACTTCCTTAGTGAATTTCCTTTTTTCATCAGGTGGGAACCCAGACTCCACACAAGATGATGACCTAGAAACCTCTGAGTTGTGGTGGAATCTCGGTAAAAATAAATTTAGTAGGTCAAGATTACCACGTGGCATGTGTACGTGCATATGCTGACGTATCGATCAGTTGGTTGCACGAGGCAAGATACGATCAGTAGTGTACGGAGCATGTGCAAGAATACAGGATATAGTATTCCCCTCCTCCATTATGCTGGACAGGCCATGCGGTCAAGCAGGAAATTAATTCTTATTTGTATTGATTGGTCAAGAGAATGTGCGGGTGGAGCTTAATATGGGAGGAGTTATGTGCCTATATAAGGAACCTGCACTATTGTCCGGGGCTCAGAACTTTCTGTATTTTGGTGACACTATTCCCTCTGAGTCCCGATCGGTGATCCAATAAAGAATCTCTTCCTTCCTGAAGAAACCTGTGTCCATCTCTCTGTGCTTGGCTTCCGTCAGTTTCTCCGGTATCATTTGGTGCATTGGCCGGGAAGCTCATCGTTCAACGGTAGCTGAGAGGCAGAGGCGTGAGACGGTCTATCTTTGCCCACGTTCTCTACGGCTGCACCCCTGAACTTCTGCGTGGACCTCCCTTCGTCTCGGCGCCACTGGTCTGTTGTCCAGGAGATCATCGGCCTCTACGTAAGAAGTGCTGGGGTGTCCCCGTCGATGAGTGTGAACTCAGGTTCAGGAACGAGGAGGTAAGACAACTGCTGTTTTAGACGGCAGACCCACTAGGGGTATACCGATTGTGCGGTAGGCCCAAAAGGGGTTTAAATCTGTGTATGGAATCTGCCCCCTCTGTCGGAGGGAAGGAGCGAAGGCGCACCGCTCAATCGAACGCTCTTTAGTAAGACCGTTTGATTTGGTTTGGAGTCAGGCGGGGTCCTGTGTAAATAGCCCTAGCCGGACACCGGTGTCTTGTCTAGACTAGCGTTCTAGGGTGTATATTACGTTCGCTAGGTCGGAGGGACCGGGAGACTAAGCGGCGCCTGTGTAAATTCGGTTCGCTAGCTCTCAACCTATCTTGGCTAAGTGGGAAGGCGTGTAAATTTGGAACCCACTAGATTTTTGATAGAGTAATAGACTAAGAGGGTTCTGTTGTAAATTCCGCCCTCTAGTTCGCTATATGTGGTGCTTGGGCAGTGTGGCTAACCAAAACGGGTGTATATAGTTTTAGGTAGTCCATTCAAGGTACTGGCCAATAGTTTAGTTGGGATTGTAAATGTGTTAAAGATTGTTAGTAAAGTGTATATCTTGTTAGATAGCGCGAGCTCAGCCGTCTAGCGAGAGTGTTAATAGTGTGTTGCTGTATCATAGTGCACGGTACCATAACCCTGTATATTTACTGACACTGTATATAAGTACTAATCATTGTCGTCTATTGCATGTTTAACACCATAACCACTAATAATTGTATTGTGACCTTAAATTGTGCTTTGACCTATGCTAACCGTACTGTAACCGCTATTTGTAAAAGACGATGTTACTGGGGTGTGTTATAGACGGGTAATTCATATATAGAGAATTATAGCGTGGGTGACTGTATAGTTTCGCCAAAGGGCATAATATTGATTATTTAGTGACTGGTGTAACAGCTGTGTGTGTACGGGAATTCCCTGAGTGTTTATTGTGTTATTGTGTACGTTTCACTTGGTAACCGTACCACGTGGTGCTGTTGCCAGAGGAAACGGGTGTGACTGTTGAATAGAACGCGTGTATAGTATTCGTTGTCAACGACGTTCCATTGATAAGTATGGGCGCGTCGGAGTCAACGATTCCGGATCCCTTAGGTTGTATGGTAAAGAATTTTAAAAAGGGATTCAAAACATGTGATTTTGGGGTTAAAATGTCTCCTGTACGTTTGGTCACTTTGTGCACTAGGGAGTGGCCTACTTTGGTTGCGGCATGGCCGCCACGTGGTAGTTTGGATCCAACCCTGATACAGCGTGTACACGTGGCTGTATCGGGTAGGCCTGAACTTTACGGGCAGTTTCCATATATTGATTGTTGGAGACCGGCCGTAAACGACTCGCCAAAATGGATTCAGATATGCCACGAGGAGCAATGTCGCCTCATGGTGGCCAGGACTTGTTTGTCCACTAGGACTGTGGTTAGGCCCATTTTGGACACGCCCCCTGAGTCCGAGATCCCTTTGCCGCCCCCTTACTTCCCTACAGGAAGAGGTGACGCGAATGCAGGAAGTCCTGCACCCCTACCCTTATTGCCCCCATCCACTTCCGCTTCCTCCTCCAGTACAGAATCCACCCCCCTCGTATTAAATCTGCCCTTCCGGAACCAGGACCAACCCCTATTAGATCTAAATATCCTGATTTGGCGCCACTTCAAACTTCCGGTCAAGCTTCTTCTAGCTCGGCTCGGAGTGTTCTATTCACTAACTTTTCCCAAAATCAAGCTCCCACATCCTCATGCTCTATTACCCCCCGACCGGAACCTCTAACTGACGCCCCTCCATGTAGCCCTATACTAACCCGACAACTGACCGGTACCCAACAATTAAAACATTATCAGATGCCTCTTCGTCTGAATCCTAGGTCAGCCTATATCGATGCCACAGGTCAAATGGCACATGCTGACCCAGTCTTCGTATATGTCCCGTTCACGACTACCGATCTCTTGAATTGGAAGACCCATAACTCCTCGTACACTGAGAAACCACAAGCTATGACCGATCTGTTCACCTCGATAGTTCAGACACATAACCCGACATGGGCTGATTGCCAGCAGTTATTAATGACATTGTTTAATAATGAGGAAAGGACAAGGATTAATCAAGCGGCCATTAAAGCGCTAGAGGATAGAGCCCGTGCTTTAAATCAAGCCAATCCGGCAGCATGGGCTGCAACACATTACCCTAACACCGATCCCGATTGGAATGTTAATGGCGCTGATATGGTTCAACTCAAAGCCTATAGAGACGCTATAATTGCTGGCATGAAAGCCGGAGGGAAGAAAGCTATTAATATGTCGAAGACAGTTGAGGTGATTCAGAAAAGTGATGAAGCGCCCAGTGTCTTTTATGACCGATTATTGGAGGCATACCGCTTGTATACCCCCTTTAATCCGGAAGACGCTGATAATTCCCGAATGGTTAACTCCGCCTTTGTCAGCCAAGCTTACGGAGATATTAAGCGCAAGCTACAGAAGTTAGAAGGGTTTGCAGGAATGTCTATTACCCAACTAATGGAGGTAGCAAATAAAGTATACATGAACAGGGAAACAGAGACAAAGAAAGAGGAAGAGCGCAAGATGCGTAAAAAGGCTGATATGCTAGCGGTAGCGATCGCAGGCGTAGATAGACGGGGTCCAGATAGAGGCGATAGTAGATGGAATAGGGAGCCTTTGAGTAGGAATCAGTGCGCGTATTGCAAGGAAGAAGGGCATTGGAGAAACGAGTGTCCGCAAAGAGAGCAGTACGAGAGAGACCTACCCAGGGCAGGTTATGGAAACTTTAGAGGCAGAGCGAGAGGTAGAGGAGGCCCCGGAGGGAGCAATGGTAATAGAGGGAGTAATGGGAACAGAGGAAGTGTAAGGGAAGATAGGTACTATCCAGCAGCGCAAAGGTCCCGCAATAGAGAAGGTAGGGACTTTGTAGGATTGGCTGACACGGTCATGGAGGACTATTGATACCGACCGGGCTCCATCCCCCTTGGTCGAGCGGAGCCTATGGTCGATGTATCAATAGGGGGAAAAAGGAGTGCGTTCATGATCGACACTGGTGCTGAACATTCGGTGGTGACTGACCTAGTTGCTCCTCCATCTGGAAGAACTATTACTGTAATAGGAGCAACTGGGAGAAGTGCTGCAAAACCGGTTCTTAAAAGTCGACTCTGTACATTGGGGAACCACGTAGTAAAACATTAATTCCTTTATATGCCTGAATGTCCAGTCCAATTGCTGGGACGTGATATGCTATCCAAGTTACAAGCGCAGATTACGTTCCTACCAAATGGAACAACATCCTTAAAGTTTAATGGACCTTCAGGTATTATGACATTATCCGTACCAAAGGAAGAAAAGTGGCGACTTTATACAGCGTTGACTAGCCAAAACCCTAGGAGTGATGAATCCTTATTCAACATACCAGGAGTTTGGGCAGAGAACAACCCACCAGGACTGGCCCGCAATATTCCACCTATTAAAATCGAACTAAAACTTGGGGTTTATCCAGTGAGCCTAAGACAATATCACATCCCGCAGAAGGCTAAGAAGAACATCCAATCTTATCTGGATAAGTTCATACGGTATGGTATCCTAAAATTCTATACTTCCCCCTGGAACACCCCATTGCTGCCTGTTCAAAAGCCCGGTACAGATGAGTATCGACCTGTGCAGGACTTGAGAGCAGTCAATGATGCGGTTGTTAGTATACATCCAGTTGTGCCCAATCCATATAACCTGCTTGCTTTAATTCCGGGCGGGGCAACTTATTTTACAGTCTTAGACCTCAAAGATGCCTTCTTTTGCCTCCGAATTGCCGCAGAAAGCCAATGTATCTTCGCTTTCCAATGGGAAAACGCTGTGACGGGCTCAAAACGCCAAATGACCTGGACAAGACTGCCCCAAGGGTTTAAAAATTCACCTACCCTATTTGGTTCAGCTCTAAGTCAAGATCTACTGGATTTCGAGTCCATCCCAGGAGAGTGTGTATTGTTACAATATGTAGATGACTTGTTGATAGCAGCAGTTACCAAGGAAATATGTCAGCAAGCAACGCACAATCTACTACACATTCTCTGGAAAGCAGGATACAAGGTGTCTAGAAAGAAGGCTCAGTTGTGTTTGCCAACTGTCAAATATCTGGGATTCCATATCTCTGAAGGTCAAAGAATTATGGGGCCAGAGAGAAAAGAAGCTGTGTGCCAAATACCGATACCCAAGAATAGAAGACAAGTGCGAGAATTCTTGGGGGCAGCAGCCTTCTGTAGGATATGGATTCCCAGCTACGCGATACTGGCAAAACCTCTGTATGCAGCTATCAAAGGTACAGAGCACGACCCCTTCTTATGGACCCAAGAACAGCAAACGGCATTTGAAGATGTGAAGAAGGCTTTGATGAGTGCCCCAGCATTAGGTCTACCTGATCACACACGACCATTCTACCTGTATGTACATGAGCAAAGAAGAATGGCTGTGGGAGTATTGACACAGTACTTGGGATCATGGCAAAGACCTGTTGCCTACATGTCTAAGCAACTGGATGCAGTGGCCAGCGGACTTCCACCTTGTCTAAGAGCCGTAGCTGCAGCCGCCCTGCTAGTAGCTGAAGCCGATAAACTCACTCTGGGTCAAGAACTTTATGTACGAGTCCCACATGCAGTACAGACGTTGTTGGATTACAAAGGAAATCATTGGTTTAGTAACAGCCGTATGACCAAGTATCAAGCAATGTTGTGTGAAAACCCAAGAGTGCATTTAGAGACTGTTAATACCTTAAATCCAGCTACCCTTTTGCCACAACCTACTGAAAGTCAACATGATTGTTTGGAAGTAATGGATGAAGTATTTTCAAGTAGACCAGATCTTCGTGATTTTCCCATCCAGAATCCCGATGTTCAATATTACACTGACGGCAGTAGTTATGTGAAAGAAGGGATCCGCTATGCAGGATATGCAGTAACAACGATAGACAAGGTGATAGAAGCTCGGCCACTGGCAAAAGGAACATCAGCACAAAAGGCAGAATTGATAGCACTGACACGAGCGTTACAATTGGCTGAAGGTTTAAGAGTGAACATCTACACGGACTCCAAGTATGCGTTTTTAACCACTCATGCCCACGGAGCTTTGTATAAAGAAAGAGGACTATTGAATTCAGAAGGCAAAGAAATCAACTACGCAGCTGAAATCCTACAACTATTGGAAGCAGTGTGGGAGCCGAAAGAAGTCGGTATTATACATTGTCGAGCGCATCTGAGAGGAGATGGTGATGTAACCAAAGGAAATCGGATGGCAGACAGTGCAGCTAAGCGTGCCGCTGAATCGGGAAGACAGGAATATGTGGAGCATATAGCTGCTCTTATACCAACTCCACTGTCTCAATGGACTCCAGTTTATACAGCTCAAGAAGAGGAGTGGTTAAAGACTGAACCTGGAAAGTATTTGGAGAACAAATGGTATCAGTTAGAAGATGGAAGAATAGTCATTCCAGCATCACTAGCGGTAGAAATTGTCCAAAACTATCATAACGGGACACATTCTGGGAGAGATAGTACAGAAGAATCTCTCAGAAAACATTTCTACATACCAAGATTGTCCAACTTGACTCAGACCATTGTACGAAGATGTGTAACGTGTGCTAAAAATAATGCAAGGCAAGGACCAGTAAAGCCACCAGGAGTCCAGTTTACGGGGGGACTCCCCATGTCCGATTTACAAATTGACTATACAGTGATGCCTAAATCTGGTGGACATCGCTACCTGCTGGTAGTTGTGTGTACCTATTCAGGCTGGGTAGAAGCATGTCCTACTCGTACAGAGAAAGCAGGAGAAGTTGTGAGATTCCTGCTACGAGAAATAATACCCCGATATGGACTACCCTGCTCTATAGGATCGGACAATGGTCCAGCTTTTGTGCACCAATGCCTACAACTGACTCATATGCTTGGTATAAAGTGGAGGCTTCATACGGCATATAGACCCCAGAGTTCTGGTAAGGTAGAGAGAATGAATAGAACTATTAAGAATATGTTGGCTAAAATGTGTCAGGAAACCCAACTTAAGTGGAACGTTCTCTTGCCCATAGCTCTATTGCGAATCCGCAGTACACCTACCAGAAGGATGGGCCTCTCTCCTTTTGAAATCATGTATGGGCGTCCACCTCCCGTACTTGGTAACTTAAGGGGGGATTTGAGTCAGTTGGGAGAAGGAATTACCCGGCAGCAGGTTGTAGAGTTGGGTAAGACTATGGAGGAGGTACAGAAATGGGTACAAGATAGATTACCTGTGAATATTTATCCCCCAGTTCATAGTTACCACCCAGGAGATCAAGTGTGGATTAAAGAGTGGAATAATGTACCGTTAGGGCCCAAGTGGAGAGGTCCTTATGTTGTTCTTTTGTCTACCCCTACAGCGATAAAAGTAGCCGAAGTGACTCCGTGGATACATCACTCCAGGGTTAAACCAGCAGCAGTCGATTCTTGGCAAGTTACAGCAGATCCAGAGAATCCCTGCAAGATCCGGTTAAAACGCACGACTCAGTCGGAGTGACGAGGAACCTTGTGGATTACAAATTTTATTGTTTCAGAGATTTGGTAAGTGAGTGAGAAGGCCATAATAAAGCCTTTCCGCTCACCAACGTGTAGTATATAAGACAGGAAAATTCTCGAAGGGACTCCTGTGAAGACGAGCAGAACTCCATTCCCTGCAGCCCTTACATCCTGGAAGCTGAGGTGCCATCGCACGGACGAAGACTGAGGATGACGACGAAAGATGTATTCTTAATAATGTTTTTATATGTGTATTTTTATATTCAGGAAGGTGGAGGTACCGACACTCCTAGCTGTGAGGTATGCATTAAGACTACAAGAACAGGTAACCATATTTCCCAAACCCTAATTTGGCATTCGCAATACGAGTGTAAAGGAGATGTATCAATATGTAGATACCTAAATATAGAATATAGTGTGTGCCATTTAGGAGTAGGAGAACCTAAGTGCTTCAGTCCAGAGTATCAACCCCGTACAATTTGGTTGACTCTCAGGAATGGAGATCCTCAGGGGACCCTAATTAATAAGACGGTATTAGAATCTGTACATTCTTCGGGTGTTCTGCTATTTGATGCGTGTAAGGCGATATCAAGTGGTAGAAAGCCGTGGAATGTATGTGGGGATCTTAGATGGGAGAGGACGTATGGGTCCAATGATAAATATATTTGTCCCAGTAGTAAAAATAAGTACGTGAGTCCTAGATGCCCAAATAGAGATTATAACTTTTGCCCATATTGGTCTTGTGTGGGGTGGGCGACTTGGGGACAGACAGTAGACAAGGATATGATTGTGACTAAGTTGCCTACCAGTCCATATTGTAAGTCTATGGAATGCAATCCAGTCCATATACTTATAAATAACCCCGACAAGTTCTTAGATAAATATGGTAATTTATTTGGGTTTCAAATATATGGGATGGGTTTAGATCCTGGGACAGTATTTTTTATAGGGATAGAGACTGATACGATATCCTCCCAGACTCATCAAGTATACCATTCCTTTTATGAAGAGATGAGCATAGATAATAAGATCCCCCATAATGCTAAAAACCTGTTCATTGATTTAGCCGAAAGTATTGCCGGTAGTCTAAATGTTACCAACTGCTATGTGTGTGGAGGTACCAACATGGGAGACCAATGGCCTTGGGAAGCAAAGGAGGTAATGTCCGGTTCTGAGGCAGTTGACCAACTAATATCTACACAAGCCGATTATCATATGAGTATAAGAGGTAAATCTGAGTGGAGATTAAAGACCTCCATCATAGGTTATGTTTGCATAGCGAGGAAAGGAATGATGTATAATACTTCTGTAGGAGAATTAACTTGTCTAGGGCAAAAAGCTTATGATGATGATACAAAGAATACAACTTGGTGGTCGGCTTCAAATGTCTCAGAACCATCTAACCCGTTTGCTAGATACACCAATTTAAAGGATGTGTGGTTTGATTTATCCATCACATCTAACTGGAGAGCCCCGGCAAATTTGTACTGGATCTGTGGTAAGAAAGCCTATTCGGAGTTGCCACAGGACTGGGAAGGGGCATGTGTGTTGGGTATGCTCAAACCATCCTTCTTGTTACCTATCGAAACAGGTGAGACTTTAGGTGTTAAAGTGCATGATGTGAATCATAGGAAGAAAAGGGGACCCATAGAGATAGGCACCTGGGAAGATAATGAATGGCCTCCCCAGCGTATTATAGATTACTATGGGCCAGCCACGTGGGCAGAAGATGGTACCTTTGGTTATAGAACCCCAATTTATATGCTCAACCGTATTATAAGATTACAGGCAGTGGTTGAGATCATTACTAACGAAACATCACAAGCGCTCAATCTTCTAGCGAAGCATAATACCAGGATGAGGACAGCAGTATACCAAAATAGATTAGCCTTGGATTACCTATTGGCAGTAGAGGGAGGTGTATGTGGGAAGTTTAACCTGAGCAATTGCTGTCTTCAAATAGATGACGAAGGGCAAGCAATAGCTGAGCTTACTAGCCATATGGTTAAACTAGCGCATGTGCCTACTCAGGTATGGACATGGTATAATCCAAGTAGTTGGTTTGGTAGCTGGTATGAGTGGTTTGGAGGGCTTAAGGCAGTGGTAGGTGGAGTCCTACTGATTTTAATGTTGTGTCTACTCCTGCCGTGTCTTATACCCTTAGTAGTTAGGTCTGTGCAAAGCCTGATAGAAAATATAGCAGAAAGGAAGGCTGCTGCACAGATAATGGCTATATATAAATATAAGGCTCTAGATCAGGGAGAACCAATGCAGGAAGATGAGTGTTGAAGATTCACATCATAGATAAGTCTGGTCTGGTTCAAGGTAACTTGCGGTGTATGCAAACCAAGGTTAAGTGATGCCTCAAGTAATTGTGAAATATCAAGAGGCATCAAAGGGGGGAATGTGGTGGAATCTCGGTAAAAATAAATTTAGTAGGCAGAGATTACCACGTGGCATGTGTACGTGCATATGCTGACGTATCGATCAGTTGGTTGCACGAGGCAAGATACGATCAGTAGTGTACGGAGCATGTGCAAGAATACAGGATATAGTATTCCCCTCCTCCATTATGCTGGACAGGCCATGCGGTCAAGCAGGAAGTTAATTCTTATTTGTATTGATTGGTCAAGAGAATGTGCGGGTGGAGCTTAATATGGGAGGAGTTATGTGCCTATATAAGGAACCTGCACTATTGTCCGGGGCTCAGAACTTGCTGTATTTTGGTGACACTAGTCCCTCTGAGTCCCGATCGGTGATCCAATAAAGAATCTCTTCCTTCCTGAAGAAACCTGTGTCCATCTCTCTGTGCTTGGCTTCCGTCAGTTTCTCCGGTATCAGAGTCAGCAGTAGACGAACATTAGCCTGAAGATATGTCAGAATTAGAAGAAGACCTCCTTCTTTTCCTGCCTCTAAGGACCACCTCAGGCACTGCAGTAGAAACCTTATGTGACTCTTTAAAAGAATCCAAAGTCTGAGCCAGGTTATCCTAAAACCAGGACAGGAACGATTGCATTTCCTTTTGTTTGGAATTTTCCCAAGACATTGCTGCACATTGACTACACACTTTATTCCAAGTGCCATCCGGTAGGGGTGGGGGGGAACAATCATTGCAAACTAAATGTTTGGCTTTGGATTAGGCCTTCCTAGTTAGAGGAGTAGGCATGTCTTTATCCATTTAATGAGGGCTAGACATATCTGAAACATAACAAAAATATACATTTAAGACCCTAAACTGTTTAACAGAAAGCAAAGATTTTCGATCCAGCTGCCAGAGGGAAATCGTACAGCATTTATACGCTAATGGATTCAAATCCGGAGCCACTTCCAGGAAGTTCTGGTTCACGCGTGCAGCAGCATACCTGGAACTTCGGTGGAATGCACCACCACCCGGACATGCGTTTCACCGCTGTGCGCAGGCACACGGCCTGTAGCATCATGAAGGCGTCCCCTGGCGCGCCCATAATCACAAAGCCGGAACATACTCGGCACAACATAAATACCTGAATAGGCTCCGGGATCCCACGGTCTCCTCCAGAGACTTTAATACTGTGCGCGAGAGTATAACCGTGACGTTGGAGCTGTCGAAGATGAGCAGGCCAAGAAAGATTGCTGCTCACCTGCCCCCACCGGTGGTCAGAAAAATTCCCCAGACCTTAATTTAAGTTTTTTTGGGTTTTTTTTCAGCTATTTTGACCTAAAACGTGAAATTCACTTTGAATTTGTCTCACTGTAGTGAATAAACCCGGTTTTCTGCACAAACCAAAGAGCTGGAAACAAGAGCTGAAATAATCAAGCACTGACTATAACTGCGCTAGCTGAGGAAGAGATTCGTTTTATAACGGTTGATCAGTTTGTGGAGAGCGGTTGGGAGGGAGAGCGCGCGCTACTTGCCTGCCCCCACGGTCCCCTCCCTCGGGCGGCGCCTGCCGTACGCGCGACTCGACCACCAACCGCAAGGGGGGCGCGCGCGTTATTTATGCGCTGTGTGACGCCAAACAAAATCCCCCGCGCATGCGCATATATCACGCGTTGTGTCTCGCTCTTTATTTATTTTACGTCTTCTTTGTTAGCCCCGCCCCCTTTCCTGTTCACCGGCGTCGGGTCGCCTTGCCAAACGCGTGCGCGCGCAGATGGCGGCTGTCAGGCTGGTGGGCAGCGCGTGCGCACTGGTCCTGTTTATTTATTATTAGTGCGCGGAGGGAAGATGGCGGCGTCCTCCCTGGAACAGAAACTCTCGCGTCTGGAGGCGAAACTCAAACAGGAGAACAGGGAGGCGCGAAGGAGGATCGAGCTGGAGATCAGCCCGCAGCGTCCCAGGCCCAGTAAGGATCCCAGGGGCCCACAGGAGACCAGGGTTTTTTTTTTTTTTTTAAATGTGACAGGGTAACAGGGGCCCTGAGTTAGAGACAGTGGTGGTAATGGTGGTGGTGGTGGGGGGATGGGGGAAAGGGATGCAAGCTGTCTGCTGGGGCCGATCGGCAGGAGGCGTAGACCGGTATGCCGGGTGCAGTGGTTATGGTTAGTGTGAGGGGGCATTGAGAATGGATAAATAGGATTATCTGAGTCAGGGATGATGGCTAGCCTCTGGCACTGGATCTGCTGTGGATTCTGTTTCCTTTAATGCTAAGCCATCATTATGCCTTGCTGAGCATTGTGAGGAAGGGAGTCCCCCAGCACCATGTGTGGCTAGGGTTTGTATATCCATCATGTTTGTTTCACCAAGGTGAGCAGTGTGTGAAAATCTCTGCTATTGTAATCTCTATATAAGCAGTGGGGGTGTCTGTCAGGTCAGGATAGTGTGTTTTGGGATTCTTGATACCTTTTCATTATGTTGAATCTGAATATTACGTACTGCAGGGCTGCACTATTTATGCACTGCCCTACAAGGGCACACACGGATGATAAATGTCAAGAAAAGAGATGAGGTGAGCTAGATTTCACATTGCGTGTCTGTATCCTAGTATTCTAAGATAAAGTATGGACAATACTGTAAGGGAACGCGTGCACACACACACACGATGCCAAAATACCAGAGTATTGCAATATGCAATGATACCTTTTTTAAATTGGACTAACAATAATTAAAATACAAGCTCTTCTCCGGTCTGAAGCAATAGAAAGTGAGGAAAACTCTCGAAAAGCTTGACTTTTAAATATTGTTAGTCCCATAACAAAAGGTATTTATTGTATTTTGGCATCTTGTCTACTGGCGTTTTGCCATACATGCGCAATAGCCTCCCAATGCTTTCCTATGGGAAAGCATTAGATTGGCTGTGATCATCAAGATTGATCAGTACAGCGTGGGAGAAAAAGGTGAGTAAAAACCCCTTTTCCATGTGATTGGAGGGGGAATAGACATCTAAGCACACTCACTGACGCACACACCCACTGTCACTACAATAATCACACACATTTCTGTGACCACCCAGCCTCCCTACCTGGGTTCAGCTATCTCCCTGCACTGCTCCATAGAGTGCTGTTTAGTGATGCCGGAGCCAGAATGACGTCATATTCCGACTCTTGGCATCACTGGAGGGCGCGCGAAGAAGCAGAGCATGGAGGTTGTTACAACTCCTTCACGCGTCTGCCCATCTGCCTCAAACCTGCAGGAGCCTGTGCACACGCCATCGCTCTCACTCGCAAGGCTGCCCACCCACGCTCTTACTTAACTTGCTGACCGACCACGCACACCCATGCTCTTTATGAGCATGCCGGCCACCCGCCTCCACTAATAAAGAGCCGGCCACCTCGAGGGCTGAATGTGTCAGCAGATGCCAGGACAAAAATCCTAGTCGGCCTGGGAGTTGTCGAGCCCTGATGTAAGGAATGGCAAGGGTCTTCATTTGAGGGGCTTGATAAAGAAGTGGCATTGCATTTAGTATAGTTCAAGAGATTACTCTAGGCACACAAAGCACTATGTTCTATGGCAAGACCAGCGTTGGGAAAAGGTGAGTAAAATCACTTTTAATCTCTGGAGAGAGGGGGGACAGGGACCTAGTGCTGCATTTCAGCACTATAGTGTCAGGAATACATGCTTGTATTCCTGACACTATAGTGTTCATTGAAGGTATACACCTGTAATAAAGTGGAAGGGCTTGCTTGCAAAGGCTGCAGACAGGTGGTCTACAGCTCTTGTAAGTGTACCCTCAAAGAAAATAAGCAAGAAAAAAAATACATGCATGTTTTCTTAGGGGTATATCTATTTATATAGTAAAATACATATATAGTTTTAACCCCTTCAGCCCAGCGGGAGGGGGGACCTGAGAGTGGTGTGACCCAAGGACTATATAGTGCCAGGAAAACGAGTTTGTTTTCCTGGCACTATAGTGGTACTTTAAACATGGCTGCATGTACAATAAAGATATTCATTATGATAGATGTGCACTGCTGGGAGCAGTGCATATATTTTTTGAGAATCCACATAACTTTGTGTTTCCACTTACGTAATGTGTCCCATGCAATATCAGTTACTTTAGTTATATTATGCTAAATCTTTGCCTCTAAGAATGGTATAGTCAAAGTTGTGAATTGAAGCAAATTATTATTATTATTTTTTTTCCCCTCCCTTTAAGAGAGCAGTCAAAGATCCATAATAACTACTACATATTGATGCATCAGTGATGGTTATATTAAGCCGTCGAAATTATCCCCTAGGTCTGGGTCCCTTATGCACCCACATCCAAGCCCCTCAGTGGTTTACATGAAACGGATGTTGCTAAAGTGGAACTTATTTAGGGGCCACCAGTTTTAGTTAAACTGCCTATAAACACTTTGAACAAGAACTGAGATAAAAACCAGTGTTGTAGCACCTTAGCAGCGATATCAGCATTAGGGGATTGCTGAGCTTTGATTAAAGGGACACTACAAGCACCCAGACCACTTCTGCCCATTGGAGTGGTCTGGGTGCCAACTCCCACTACCCTTAACCCTGTAAGTGTAATTATTGCAGTGTTTATAAACTGCAATAATTACCTTGCAGGGTTTAGTCCTCCACTAGTGTCTGTCTATCAGACAGCCACTAGAGGGACTTCCGTGTTCTTAGAACCAGAAAAGTGATTTTGTGTTTTCGTGCTATGCATGAGGACCTCCAGTGTCGCCAGAATAACCATAGAAAAGCATTAAATAATGTTTTCCTATGGGGAGGTCTAATGCGTAATAAAATAATGGGCGGAGCCTTACCCAGCACCACGGATCTGTTTTCCTGGTACTGGAGAGTCCCTTTAATCCTTCAAATGAGCTTTTAGTGAAATGTTCGATTATCCAAAGGGCCTCATGAGCGCAGTAAGGTTCTACTTGGTCTGTGTGATTTAGACTGGGTTCCAAAATGTTGTTTTTTGTTTAAAATGTTTTGCAGTGAGCGGTTAGATCCAAGATTACAATTAGAACGGTGACTACAAATGCAGAGTGTTTTTAATTTTCCATGATGAAGGGATATAGTTGTGTTTGGTAAATGTATGGAGAAAATATTAGTTGCATTGAGGAACACCTGCTGGTATTTAACTGGAAACCTTTTTAATGGTAAGGATGGAATAGTTTGGGGAACAGTTTTCATCTCTTGTGGTCTTTGAAATTATCTTCTTACCCTCCCTTTTTATTTCTGTCTTTGGTTTTCTTTTTCATTACACTTTTCTTTTTGTTTTTTTTGTTATCATTTGAAATGTATCTATATCCTTCAAAATTCTTCATTCACTGTCCTCCTCTCATCTCCTATTATCCTCTGGGTTGCTCTGTATTTTATGTTGTTTTTCCCCTATTTCTTCCCCAGTTATTCTCATCACTCTAAGCCCCACGCCCGCTCCATCCCAGCGAGCAGGTACCGGACTACCCCTTACCTTTCTTTGAGCTGCTCCTGGCCCAGCTAATTGCCCCCCCCCCCACGTGGCCCTGTCACACCATTAACATGCAACCATCTTTCACTTTTACTTTCTTTCAATGTTGTCGCCCCTCACCATGTCCTTTCTGTATTCATTTTTCTTTCCCTTCTGTCATGCTTGGCACTGCTCTCCCACTTTTCCTCAGTCTCCATGCATGGATTGGGAAATACTGCATGCCGCGTGGGCTCCGCATGTAGGCTTTGTATGGAGCATGAACTCAGAAGAACCTAACACCAGGGAAGTGCACACAGGGAGGATGGCTTTTGTTTTATTTACTGCTGGAAGTCATTGTGGGAGGAAAGAGCAAAAGATGATGGTGAAATTAGATTATTAAAATCAGGTCATAGGAAGGGACAACATGGGAATGCATGACTTTAGTAGAATAGTAAATGAAATATATGATTGTGTGTCAGGGTTAACTAACATTTGAAGGAGAACCTAAATAAACGCATGGGACTATATATATGGATGCTTACATTTTCTTGTCTGTCCCTCTTCATTTCTTCTGCACACCACCTCTTCCCCACCTATTTTATTCTGTACAGCATTACAGCTTCCCCTTGCCGGCGATGGACCTCCTCGATCAGATGCTGCTCCACATCATACTGTCCCAATGCCTGTCCGGCCAAGAACAATGTTGGCACTGCCCCAACCCACCTACTTTACACAAAGAAGCCTGGAAAGGTGAGATATTTATTCCAAACTGTGATTGTATGACATCTACTTGGATTAGAGGTACCCAAATGGTAGCACTCTAGCTGGTATTGATGTACTACTTCATGATTCTTCCTCAGAATCTAATCAGCCTGATACCATTTGTTGATTTAGGGAACAGTAGGAGATGTCCATTTTGGCTACACCTGCTGGATGTATTTTCATATTGTTTGAGATGATTGTATACATTTTTGAACTATAACAAAAAATAAAAAAGCTCACAAATACAAATGAAGCTGAACAATTAAAGTTGCAGGCTAAGCACCACAACCACTATATTGCACAGTAGTTGCTGTTACCTGGTTCTCAGACAAACTGTTCGAACAATGTGGATTAGCAGTGTCATTTTCATTTATATTTGGCACGAAGCATACCACACTAGATCTGGGTTTTTGATACAATACCATCTATGAGGAAAGATCATTTTGCTTAAAGTTGGAAGATTCTGTCCTCTGATATTTCATCTGGTAGGATGCTGAGATTTGAAATCACTCTTGGTTGTAGTGGTTGCATGGTGCTTGGAGTGTTCCTTAATGGAGAAGAGAGACACTGCCTGAAAAGTTGTAGAATTCAATTATAGAATATAAAAAAAACTTTCATATCTTGCAAAGTTATTATCTGAATTAAGATTTAAAAATAGGCTAAACTTAAAGGGACACTATAGTCACCAGAACAACTACAACTTATTGTATTTGTTCTGGTGAGTATAATTATATCTTTCTGGCTTTTTGCTGTAAACACTGTCTTTTCAGAGAAAATGCAGTGTCTACATTACAGCCTAGTGATAACTTCACTGCCCACTCTTCAGAGGGGCTTGAGTGTGGCTTTAAAACAATGTGGTCAGAAATACATGTTTGTTTTCCTGACCCTATAGTGTTCCTGTTAATATGTATACATTGTATGGATCTTTGTCAATGATTTGTACTCTGTTTAAATATGTTTTTTTTTTTTTTTTTTTTTTTTTATTGCAGCAGTGAAATTGATCAGAAACTTCAAGAAATAATTAAACAGACTGGCTTTCTCTTAATTGGAGGGCAGGTATGTTGAGGTTTTATGGATTTACATGTTATCCGCAACCATTTTTGGTCATTTGAGCTCTGTCCGCAAATGTATAGTGTTTGCTGGATCAGGGCATCCCATAATGATTCATGTGCTGCTAGTTATTTGCTAACTACATGATAGTTTTAGGGTGAGGGATCTTATATTAGTAATTGATAGGTTTGAATTAGAGCAGTAACTACAGGACAGCTATAGAATGATGGATCCTATAAGAGAGCAATGATTAGTATGGGTAGTTTTATGGTGAGTGGTACTGTGATAAAAGTAAAAGCCTTTAACCCCTTAAGGACCAAACTTCTGGAATAAAAGGGAATCATGACATGTCACATATGTCATGTGTCCTTAAGGGGTTAAACATGTTATTAGGTTTAAAAAGTCATATAATATATCAGAGATTGTTACTGGCTAATTCGGGGGATCTTTCCTAATTTGGCTAAGTAATAGGTATGAGAGTCCTAGTAGACATATGACAGTAAGGGACTGTTCTTATAAAAGAGCATAATATGGATACATTTTAGATTGAGGGGTATACAATAAAGCAGTGATACACACAGGATATTCTCTACTGAACGCATACTTTTCTTACACCAGAAGTACCAGGCAGATATTAATGATTTAGAGAACTTGGGAGAGATTGGAAGTGGAACATGTGGTCAGGTCTGGAAGATGCGCTTTAAGAAGACTGGACATGTCATTGCTGTGAAGGTGAGGCAAAGAAGTATAGCTTATTTATTGGTAATCAACTCCATTGTTATTAACCACTCCATTCTGTGCCTCCTCTCTGACTATTTAAAATATTTTTTTATTTAATTTTTTTGTCCTAGTGCTTCATAAGAATTGGTACTCTCATTTTAGGGGCCCATTTTCATCCTGTGACTGTTCTCATTATATCTTATTTATTTTTTTGTCTGTATATATATGCTGCCCTTATGTCTCTTTCTTGTTTTAACTTCTTCTTTTATGTCTTCATTCCTGCAATCCTTTATGTGGTCTTACAAAGAATAGAATATGGTGTATACTGCGCCCAAAAGTAATATGTACATACACCTCAGGGAGGGAGAGTTGGTAAATACCTCAAAGTAATAAAACAGAAAAAACAATAGTGCAATACACTATTTTAAAGTGCAAGATTTATGCTGAATCACTGTAGGAAAACCACTCACATAGGGTAGAGCTATATAAGAGCTCTGCTTTATTCAGCGTGGACGGTACAATCCCCGTCTGAGGAAACAGGATGGTAGGGATGGTATTGATCCTCCAGATGCAAATGTAAATAGAAGAGAAAAGCACTCTGATAGTGTAGTAAGTACTATAAACCAGGATAATAGAAGAAAGTATTGTACTTACAATTGTAGAGCAAGACCTGCTCTAGTAAGCACAGCATGGGTGGTACTATCCCCACCTAGGGATATGGTGGCACCAGGTAGTCAACAGGATGTAAAATGTAGGATAAAATAATAAAGGATATATGTCTAAGTAGAATAAAATAGACTATTTATTATAAATTATAAAATAGGTACTAAAGTGGGACACTCTTTCTGGACATTTGTACCTATTTATAATAAATAGTACCTATTTACCTATTTTATAATTTATAATAAATAGTCTATTTTATTCTACTTAGACATATATCCTTTATTATTGTATCCTACATTTTACATCCTGTTGACTACCTGGTGCCACCATATCCCTAGGTGGGGATAGTACCACCCATGCTGTGATTACTAGAGCAGGTCTTGCTCTACAATTGTAAGTACAATACTTTCTTCTATTATCCTGGTTTATATTACTTACTACACTATCAGAGTGCTTTTCTCTTCTATTTACATTTGCATCTGGAGGATCAATACCATCCCTACCATCCTGTTTCCTCAGACGGGGATTGTACCGTCCACGCTGAATAAAGCAGAGCTCTTACATAGCTCTACCCTATGTGAGTGGTTTTCCTACAGTGATTCAGCATAAATCTTGCACTTTAAAATACTGTATTGCACTATTATTGTTTTTTCTGTCTTATTACTTTGAGGTATTTACCAACTCTACCTCCCTGAGGTGTATGTACGTATTACTTTTGGGCGCAGTATACGCCATATTCTATTCTTTGTTTCACCAATACACAAGGTTTGGGAATCCTTGTATTGTCGACTGCAGCCCTCACTGATTTATCACGCTATAGCGAGCGCCTATAAACCTTGTTTTTTTTCTTGTTCTTTATGTGGTCTTCCCTATCTTAACCAATTTTTCAGGATTGATTTTTAATTGTGTATTATGGAGTTGTGTTAAAACCTAAATTATGTTCTTCTTGTTCCTCGGTGGATGCTCTTTGCCTAAAAGGAAGATTAACTGCTCTGTAGGCTCTAATAATTGTAAATGGCTGCCGTGGATGCTCAGAATTTCTACAAACTGTGATATTTTATGTCTCTGATTTTGTATTTTAGCAAATGCGTCGCTCAGGAAACAAGGAAGAGAATAAGCGTATCCTGATGGATTTGGATGTTGTGCTAAAGAGTCACGATTGTCCCTATATAGTGCAGTGTTTTGGCACCTTCATCACAAATGTAAGGGATAACGTAATGTGACAGTTATTGCTGGATATTGTCTTTTGTAAATGTTCCAGATTTTTCTGATGCAGATTGTTCTCTACACAAATCTTCCTTTTTATCCAATGGATGTCTTTACATTTCTGCATGCTATGTATTTACCTACATTTTTATTATTATTATTTCCATTTATATAGCGCCAACAGATTCCGTAGCGCTTTACAGTATTTTGAGAGGGGGAATCTAACTATAAATAGGACAATTACAGGAACGATAGGTTGAAAAGGACTCTGCTCAAATTAGCTTACAGTCTATAGGAGGTGGGGTATAAAACACAATAGGACAGGAAATAACAATCGAATAAGGTTGGAGTGAAGCAGAGCTGGAGGAGAGAGTAAAGTGCAGCCCTTTAGGAGAGAGCAAGAGACAGATATGTGAGCAGTGGCGTAACTACCACAGTTACAGGGGTCGCAGCTGCGACCGGACCTGTCACTTCAGGGGGCCCAGCCGTCCCTGCGACCGTGGTTGCAGGCTAACTGACAGGAGGGGAGTGATGTGCTGTGCTGCTCCCCTCCTGCAGCTGTGTGTACCGTGATCGCAGCAAACAGGTAAGGGGGAATGGGGAGTCTGCAGCAGGAGAAGGGGGGTCTGCAAGGGATGGGGGTGTGTTCAGGGAAAGGGAGGACTGGAGAAATGGAGGGTCATGCGGGAGGGGGGGAGAAGAAAGACACATGGAGTGGTTTGTAGGTTAAATGAGACATGTGGAGGGGCTTGGGAGGAGTCAGTGTTACACATAGAGGGGCGGGGAGGGGGATGAGACACATGGGGAAATAAGACACATCAAGTGGGGCCTGAGGTAGAGGTTACTCTGGGAGGCCATATGATTTCCTAAAGAGATGTGTTTTTAACCCCTTAAGGACACATGACATGTGTGACATGTCACGATTTCCTTTTATTCCAGAAGTTTGGTCCTTCAGGGGTTAAGGCACTTCTTAAACGATTGAAGACTAGGGGAGAGTCTGATGGCAGTAGGCAGGCTATTCCATAGGATAGGAGCTGCCCGCGAGAAGTCCTGCAAAAGTGAGTTGGCTGTACCGGTGCGAGCAGCGTAGAAGGTCACGGGCAAAGCGGAGAGACCGAGAAGGGGCATACCTATGGATCTGTGAAGAGATATGAGGGGGACTAGAATTGATTAGTGTTTTTTTTATAGGTATGGGTTAGCACTTTGAATTCACTCCTATAGGATACAGGAAGCCAATGTAAGGTTTGGCAGAGGGGTGAAGTGTGAGAGGACCGACTAGAGAGGAAAATCAGTCTGGCGGCAGCATTCGTTACAGACTGTAGCAGGGTAATACGGTTTTTGGGAAGACCAATTAGGAGAGGGTTAAAATAATTCATGCGGGAAATTACTAGAGCATGGACAAGCTCATTGGTAGCATCTTGTGTAAGAAAGGGGCGGTTGCGGGCTATGATTTAAGATGGAAACAAGTATGATACCAAGACACTGCGCTTGCAAGGATGTGCATACCACTAACTTGAAGGGAGAGCGCAAGAGTAGGATCAGTTTTAGGAGGAGGAGGAAAGACAAGGAGCTATGCTTTAAAGAGATTGAGTTTCAGAAAGTGAAGGATATCTAGTCAGAGATGGAAGAAAGGCAAGCAGTGACATTTTTATCTACTTGTTCATATAAGTTTCTGCCTGTTCACTGCACATCCTTAGTAATTAGGGCTGCCCAGTAACCATTGTTTTCTCCTGAATTTGCAGACGGATGTGTTCATTGCAATGGAACTTATGGGGACGTGTGCGGAAAAACTAAAGAAAAGGATTCAGGGACCCATCCCAGAAAGTATTTTGGGAAAGATGACTGTGGCAGTAAGTGCAGTTTTTTTTTTTTCTTTTTTCTTTCTAACAGAATTTATTACCTAGAAAATATATCTAAGCCGATCAGACTGTGTTATTTGAGTGAGAATTGTTGGGAATTCAAAGTGAATTTCCAGTTTAATTGAAACTTTTTTGAAATGGCAGCATAACTGACTTTATTTTTTTTATTTTTTTATTACCTGGCTTGGCTATTTTTGCCTTAAAATTTTAATTTCCTTGCAATTCCTGACATTTCTCAAATTGGTGAATGATCCAGTGTGTAAAGGGTTGTTGTTTTAACAGGGGTTGCTTTAGTGGATAAAGAGAGTATAGTGTGTCAGAAGAAGCTATGAGAGGATGGAAGTACAGGAAGAACCTAGCCCTAGAAGTGTGTGTGTATGTAATTTTTTATTTTTTTTTGCTTTGTTTCCTTAGATAGTGAATGCACTGTATTACCTGAAGGAGAAGCACGGAGTAATTCACAGGGATGTTAAGCCTTCAAACATCCTGCTTGATGCAAATGGGCAGATCAAACTTTGTGACTTTGGAATCAGCGGACGACTTGTAGATTCAAAAGCCAAAACCAGGAGTGCTGGTTGTGCTGCATATATGGCGGTGAGATATGCTGCATATTCTGCTACTTTACATTTGGTTGGCAAAGGGAGAGCAAAACTTCTTACTAATGAACTAGCTTCAGAGAATGTGATAGAGAGACGATGAACACTTACGTAGACTTGTAGGTCTGTTAATGTAGAAAATGTCAGGGTCTGTATGCTGTGATAATATACAAATAGACTACTGTTGATTTATAAGAATACTAGAAAATACTGTCTGTATTCATTATTTTCTATCCAAGAAAGAGATAATTTCACTGATGGCATCCTGTACATATTTATTTAAGAACTACAAAGATTTGCTTAAATGGTGTACATGAAATCACAAATGTCCTTGTTCGTAACATTCCTGATGAAACCGCAGCAAAGTTGGGAATAGGTAGACACAGAACAAAATTCAAAGTATAAAAATGTATAGAGATTGTGTAAAGTGTGTCAGAAGGGGTGAATATCTTGAGGGAGAAAAGTGGGATTTCTATAGGATATGTTCTGAGTTTTCTACCTCTATTCCTTAGCCAGAACGAATTGATCCTCCAGATCCAACCAAGCCAGATTATGATATTCGTGCAGATGTTTGGAGTCTAGGAATCTCACTGGTGAGAATTAAGTCATTATTTCTGGAGTGCATTGTTCTAGTCAAATATCATTACTTTTGACAGTTGAAATAGAACCTCTTCGTCTGTAAAGACAAATATGTCAGTGGGGCCTGATGGAATACACCCAAAGTTATTAAAATAGCTTAGTGATGTACTTGCAAAACCATTAACAGATTTATTGACCCAATCATTAACAGGAGTAGTCTAAGAAGATTGGAAGTTGGCAAATGTTGTGCCCATTCACAAGGCAGTAGGGAGGAGCCGGGCAACTATAGGCCAGTAAGCCTTACTTCAGTAGTGGGGAAAGTAATGGGAACCATGTTAAAGGATAGGATTGTTGAACATCTAAAATCACATGGATTTCAAGATCAGAGACAACGTGGGTTTACTTCAGGGAGATCATGACAAACTAATGTTATTGATTTTTTTTTTTTTTTGATTGGGTAACTAAAATAATAGATAAGAGTGGTGCAGTAGACATTACTTACCTAGATTTCATTAATGCACTTGACACTGTTGCACATAGAAGGCTTATCAATAAACTGCAATCTTTAAGTTTGGATTCCAATATTGTTGAATGGGTAAGGCAGTGGCTGAGTGACAGGCAACAGAGGGTTGTAGTCAATGGAGTATATTTGAAGCATGGTCTTGTCACCAGTGGGGTACCTCAGGGATCTGTACTTGGACCCATTCTCTTTAATTATTTTATTAGTGATATTGCTGATGATACTAAGATATGTAACAGGGTTGATGTATTTGAGGTATTAACAGTGGAAAGAGAGAAGTGCTCATGCCATTGTACAGAACATGGAGACCTCACTTGGTGTATTGTAGGGCAGTACTGGAGACCGTATCTCCAGAAGGATATTGATACTTTAGAGAGAGTTCAGAGAAGGGCTACTTAACTGGTTCATGGATTGCAGGATAAAACTTAGAAGGAAAGCTTAGGGGGGGGGGGGGATATGATATAAACATTTAAATACATAAAGGGAATCAACACAGTAAAGGAGGAGACTATATTTAAAAGAAGAAAAACTACCACAACAAGAGGACATAGTTTAAATTAGAGGGACAAAGGTTTAAAAATAATATCAGGAAGTATTACTTTACTGAGAGAGTAGTGGATGCATGGAATAGCCTTCCAGCTGAAGTGGTAGAGATTATCACAGTGAAGGAGTTTAAGCATGCGTGGGATAGGCATTAGGCTATCCTAACTATAAGATAAGGCCAGGGACTAATGAAAGTATTTAGAAAATTGGGCAGACTAGATGGGCCGAATGGTTCTTATCTGTCGTCACATTCTGTTTCTATTATGTTCCTTCACCTCCCAACAATTTTTGGGAATCTAGTATCCCACACATCCCAGTGAAATTGCACCTTCTCTTCATCCTCCCCCATTCAATCAATATTCACTTTTCTCATTTCTCCCATCCCTTTTCTTAGGTTGAGTTAGCTACGGGGCAGTTTCCGTACAAGAACTGTAAAACTGATTTTGAGGTTCTTACCAAAGTCCTCCAAGAAGAACCTCCTGTCCTCCCTCACAATATGGGCTTCTCACCTCTATTCCAGTCTTTTGTTAAGGACTGGTAAGTATCACCACCATACAAAGGAGAATTTTTTTTATTTTTTATTATTGCTCTATTGTGTTTTGTAATCTTGGTGTGTCTGCTTTCTTTGCAGCCTTACTAAAGATCATAGAAAGAGGCCAAAGTATAATAAGCTGCTGGTAAGTAAGGTGTGTGTGGGGGGAAAGTGAGTCAGGATTGGAGGATTAGTCACTAAAGAAAGATTAAATATATGCTTTATAGCCACTGTGGGCAGTACAGTCTCTCATATAAGGTGATACTGTCCAATTTGATTGCCCACAGCATGAGCTGGTAGCCCAAATCTGACAAGAGTTAGTTGTGCCAAGAAATGAGCCAAGCCAAGAAATGTTTTTGAATGTTGTTGCATAAGCAGAGTAGTCAGTATATAGACTACAAATATAGTACATGTAAGTAGGTGTCTTCTAAAAAGTTTTGAATATATATCTAAGATTTGTGTAAAATAAAAAAAAAAATGTAATAAAATTTTTTTTGTATTCATTTTTTGTCCCTTTTTGTTACAGGAACATCCTTTTATACGTCAATACGAGATTCAGGCTGTAGATGTAGCCACGTGGTTTCAAGATGTCATGGCTCAGACAGAGTCTCCCAGGAGCAGTACTCTCCTCAGCCCCCAAAACCTGCCTTTTTTCAGGTAGCGTCCAGCCTGGGAGGGGAGGAATGGCCTCTCCCCATTTTAACCTGGATGCACAGCTTTGAGACTCAAAAGAGGACAATCATGTGTTTTGGGAGTGCTCATGAACATTTCCTCACCACTTCTTGAATTGGAAAATCATCCACTGTCGCCTTGTCCTGAGACTAGCTACCACGTAATATAGGTAGACCCCCCTATATTGTGACATGGTGTCTTCATTGAGGCGTTGACTACCTTTGGGATAGAATCTGTTCCTAAGTGGCCTCCTTTGTATAAACACTCTACATCAGAGTTTGAAGCTTCCTTCTGGAGTCATGTCTACTGTTGACTCAAGTTGAAACACACAAATTTGAAATCTAATCGCGAAATGATCTCACCTCCTTTACCAAGCAGTTTCTTTTCAAACTGAGGTATGCTGTTTCTTCTGTAGATTACATTTTTTTTTTTTTTAATGCTGATTCTGAAGATAATTTTGGATTAGTTGTATGGATTGGTGACCGATGCAAGGAGTCCTTTCCTAATTATTTACTGCTTTTGGGTGGATAAGACCGTTAACATTATTGGAAAACCACTGTTCGTGTATGGACTTATCAAGTGTCTTTTTCATTACGTTGACCCATCACACCAGCACCTTCTAGTTGAGGATCCGTGAATGATGTAAATTGTTTTGATCTTGAGGGCAGTAGTCTATTTATTTTTATTATTTTTGTGTTTGCTGGTTTTGTTCAGATAATGAAATCAACCCATGAAACTATCTGCAAAAGCAAACGTTCCTTAGTTCTCTTGAAGTCCTTGATATGCTGTACTTGGGCGGGCAATGTAAAAATATAACACAATGGTGCTTATCACTCCGGACATCAGGATCATTCATATTTATTTATTTTTTTTTGTCCTCTTGCGCAGATTATTTTTATTAATTTTATTCACTTTTAGTGAATGAAAACCGCACAAGATATTTTTTTTTTCTAACCTAGAGAAGAACAAATGAAGATTTGATGGAAGACTGGATTCATATTCAGTAATATATTCTATATATGCTCTGCAAGAGGAGATGTCCACAAGATATCTTACTCCACCCTCCATGCTTCAAATTGAGGTTGGGAGTGGGAGGCTGCTAAAGCTTGTCATTTTAATCTACAGGTGCATCATCTCACTCTGGTGGATGGGTTCAACACAATTTTAAACCTACTGGTCCATCTTCTGCAAAGACTGGGAGAGAGAATTCTAAATATTTTAGGGTGTCCATCTTAAGTGTATTTCCTCATGCTGGGACTAAGCATGGATTTGGATATAACAACCCATTTCTCCATCTGGGGATTTCACAACTTTGACTAAAACTTTGGTAAGGGAGTTGGTGGGAGAGAGCTGTGGAATATGAAAATATATATATATATATATATATATATATATATATATATATTTATTTATTCTTTTCTTTTGTAACTCCACAGAGACAAGCAAAACACTTGTTGGATACAGCTATGTTTGTGAAATGGAAGGTTCTTTTACTAAATAAACAGCATCGGTCTGTGTATAGTGAGGAAGCCAGTAAGTGAGCATGGTGCAAGAAACAATGTTGTTCTTGGAGGCTGGTGCAGCAAAGAAAGGTTAAACGCATGTGGAAGTCAGAAGGATAAGTGGATGTTGGCAAAGAAAAAAAGACATTAGACGTGGATTGTTCCAAAAGTCTAATGCAGCAAAGTATTAGCAACACAATGCTGTGCTAATCAGCAGAACTTCGTAAATGGGTCTATAGATGCAGTTTTAATGCATTATCCGTTAATGTCAAATCAATATGTGACTGCCCCCTTCTTGTGTAGTTGTGGGGCCAGGGGTTATTGAATGGGTGGGAGGGTCTTAACATGACTGTACCAAAGCTACATGGTGGAACGAGGGATTACAGGGGCGGGTTTCCCACCGGTTTTAACGTCTGTAATTATATAACTGCCGCAGGGCAGCAGACACACTTGCGTTGTAGTGTGGGTGTGCGTGTGTATGTATGTATGTGTTTCCTTTTTTTTTTTTTCTCTACCCTCTTACCCTTCATCTGCTTCAGTATATCCTCTACTATTCCTGTTGCATGGTGTCCGGCTGGCTCCCCTGTGGAAGGGCCATATTTGAAATAAACTCTGCTACAACACTCTCTGTCTGCCATTAATGTGATCAAACAAAAGGAGCTGTTCCTAGTGAGCATGTAATTTGATAGGGGGTGTTCATATATGTACTGTGCTAACAAATTGCTAGAATATGTGATTGACTGGTTTTACAATATTACCCTTTGACTGCTCCCCCCTGTCTTGGAAGTCTGCAGGAGTCTATCCAACGTTAGAGAACAAGTTTGCAAAGCCTCCTCACACCATTGTTTGTCTTTTTAATGGTGGGTATATGTAGTCCAGTGATGGAACAGATGTTTTGAACTTAAAGGGATCCTATAGTGCCAGGAAAAATAAATCATTTTTCCTGACACTATAGGTGTGCCCCCCCTCCTGCAGGGGTTAAGGGGTTAAAACCCCTTCAGCCACTTACCTGAATCCCTCTGCGCTGGGACAGGCCCCGCCCACACTCCTCCCCCCACTGATGTCAGCTGGCAGGGGGGAGACCTAATGCGAATGAGTTAGACCTCCCCTTAGTAAAGCATTATTCAATGCTTTCCTATGGGGAAAAATGACACCGGAGGTCCTCATGCAGAGCGTGAGGACGTCCAGTGTCAGATAACAGACTGAAGGTCCGGTTTGGATCGTGGAAGCGGCCCGAGTGCCTGTCTGATAGACAGCCACTGAGGGCAGACTTAGAGCTGCAATGTTTTACATTGCAGCACTAAGTGAAATAGGGACACTGTACCCAGGCCACTTCAATTAGCTGAAGTGGTCTGGGTGCTTACAGTGTCCCTTTAAATAGCTCAGGCATATTATGTTTTTTTTTAAGTCTTAAAGAAGTGGAGTGCCAAGATGTATTTTTTTGTAAACAGCTGCTTTAAGCTTTAATTGTATGAACAACAGAATTTCTAACAATTGTGGCAAAGGTTGGCTTTGGAATAGGCAGGACCTGGTTTGTGGATTAGGTTTTTTTTTTTTGTTTGTTTGTTTTTTTGCTTCTGAAAGCCGAATCTGTATTTGTACAAATGGGATGTGGAAGGATGTTTCGAAGCTTGGATTTGTTTTTAGATTATTATTTTTAAAGAGCCAACAAATTCTACAGCGCTGTACAATGGGTTGCTAAGAAGCCTATAATATTCCTTGTACGTATCCCCTGTTGTGGCAATAGCTCTGCCTCTACTCAACTTTGTCAAGTTAAAGGGACACTCCAGGCACCCAGACCACTTCTGCCTATTGGAGTGGTCTGGGTGCCAACTCCCACTACCCTTAACCCTGCAACTGTAAATATTGCAATTTTCATAAACTGCAGTATTTACATTGCAGGGTTAACTCCTCCTCTAGTGGCTGTCTACTACTATCTTCCTATGGGGAGATCTTAATGCATGTGCGCGGCATTGCCGTGCATGCGCACACGGTCTCCCCCGCTGGTTGATGTCGGCGGGGGAGGAGCGTGGGCGGACCGTGGACCAGCGCCGAGGGACATCGGCGCTGGACTCCGGTAAGTCGCTGAAGGGGTTTAAACCTGGGATGGGGGGGAGGGATAGGGGACCTACAGTGCCATAAAAACAGTTTGTTTTCCTTGCACTGGAGTTTTCCTTTAAGTATTTTATTTACCATAAGGCAACGTCGGTTCCTCATTTATCCTATATATTTTGACTGCAGTGGAATTTATTTCTTCAAGAAATGCTCAATTTTTATTTTTTTTCTTACGGGGACAGAATCGCTTTAACAATGTCTGACGGAGAAGTAAGATAAAGAAGTGTGGATTTCTACATTTTAAAGGGTTACTCAAAGCAAGTGACCACTTCAATGCTTTTAAGTGGTACTGATGCCTGGAGTCTGTATCTGAAGTTTAACCCCTTAACCCCTTAAGGACACATGACATGTCTGACATGTCATGATTCCCTTTTATTCCAGAAGTTTGGTCCTTAAGGGGTTAAGGACACAACTTCTGGAATAAAATGGAATCGTGACGGTATATTTCCATCATGTGTCCTTAAGGGGTTAAGTATAGTTACATAGTTACATAGTTAGATAGCTGAAAAGAGACTTGCGTCCATCAAGTTCAGCCTTCCTCACACCTGTTTTTTGCTGTTGATCCAAAAGAAAAAAAAAAAAAAAAAACCCAGTTTGAAGCACAATTTTGCAACAAGCTAGGACAAAAAATTCCTTCTTGACCCCAGAATGGCAGTCAGATTTATCCTTGAATCAAGCAGTTATTACCCTACATTGAAAGATTATATCCTTGAATATTCTGTCTTTGCAAGTATGCATCTAGTAGCTGTTTGAACATCTGTATGGACTCTGATAAAACCACTTCTTCAGGCAGAGAATTCCACATCCTGATTGTTCTTACAGTAAAAAAACCTTTCCTTTGCCTTAGACGAAATCTTCTTTCTTCCAGTCTAAACGCATGGCCTCGTGTCCTATGTAAAGTCCGGTTTGTGAATAGATTTCCACACAATGGTTTGTATTGGCCCCGAATATATTTGTATAATGTTATCATATCCCCTCTCAGGCGACGTTTTTCTAAACTAAAGAGGTTTAAATTTGTTAGTATGAAACGTAGCGCATACAGACTTTTATACTTCTGCTGCCAGAGATGTAACGCCACCACTAACGGTTTCAACGGGGTGTTGTTAGCCAGTCTGGAACAAAGTGTGAGGGCTTGCAAAGCCTGCAGCTTTTTAAAGCAGTTTTTTCCCTATTACAGCCAAAAGAGAGAAATAAACCTGCATGTTTTCTTGTGGAGTACATCTACTACATTGTTAAATGAACATTGCAGTGATTTGATTTTATTTGGACATGGATCTAAATAATAGGTGGCCTTATCAGGACCACCCATTCTATAATTATAAATTAAACACTCATCCATTGTTCAATTTATACTAGATTTATTAATGCAGCATAGCATTTATAGTAGATTATTCCCAGTGTCAGGGGATCTAACTGTGATAAGCAGTACTGCTACATAAGTTAGTTTATTGGCAGCAAGAGCTTGGGACTGAATGAGAACTCAATTGTTGGTGTCAAACTAGTGGTTAAAAACTACTGTTCTAAGCCATCTTGCATAATGCACTAGACCAGGGATAGGCAACCTTCGGCTCTCCAGATGTTGTGGACTACATCCCCCATAATGCTCTTACACACATAATGCTGGCAAAGCATCATGGGAGGTGTAGTCCAAAACATCTAGACCATGGGTTCCAAACGCAGTCCTCAAGTACCCCCTACCATGCCAGGATTTAGTGATTTCCCTGTTATGCTAAGTATTTTTTTGTTTCTTCTAAAAACACCTTACACAACTGGGTAAATACTGGACTGTTAGGGGGTGCTTGAGGGCTGGGTTGGGAACCACTGTGCTAGACAATTGAGCGACCTTTAAATAACTGTTTAAAAATATAGAAAAATGTTACTTACCGTAAATCTAATTTTCCTGGATATATCGATGGCTGCATTATCATAGGGTTAATTCTGCCCATTGGCTGTTAAGGACAGGAGCTAAAACCTTTAAGCACACACCTTTAGACAGCATATCCTCAGTCTAGTTCCAAGCTCTTGCAAGGCAACAACGATTACCCTAAAACCATGAGGGTGGGGAATGGTGTTCATGCTGCCATGGATATATCCAGCGAAAGAAAACTACAATTGTGACGGAGCTTTACACTCACCCTGTGTGTCTCCTCCAAATCCCCCTTCTCTGGAACAGGATAGGTAGAATAATTATAGCAGAATTCTACAACCACAAGCCAACAATTAATGACCAAGAAATGCTTTATTGTGCTGCATTAAGCATATTTATACACGTCACCAACAGTGGGTAATCAATGCAAACCTTCCCCGGCGCCTCTGTGTCTGGGAGATAACTTGGATAAGTAAGGGCTGATTCAAATAACTACCAGACATTAGGGCATCTATTATTTATTTATTTTACTGTACATTGTCCACAAAGCATCTGCATTGGAGGCAACCAGCTCAAGCGACAACATTTTAAAGTTTAACCAGGCTGCGGCCATCCTCCAATCTGGCTCCTTGATCCACGCTTCCGCCTGGAAAGTCTTGGAAAAGGAGTTCTTTGAGCCCTGGTTAAGTAGAGCTCCCAGAAGTCCATGGTTTCCCCGGATGCTTCGTTACCTCTTCTCCAAATAGCACCATGATAGGACAGGGTAACGAGTGGCACCTAATTACTGTTTTACCGGATCATGGCACAGTTCCAATACGACCAAGGGTTCCATGCGGCTGGTTAGGGTGCTCACTAGTTGATTCATGGCTTGACTAGCAGGAGGCTGAGAGTATGGGCACTCTGCTATGCTGAAGGGTATGGAGACAGGCAAGGGCGATTTTGGCTCTTTTTGGGAAGTTTTGATGTAGAGTCCTGCACCAGTTGCCTGTTACTGTATGTAATCAGACCAGGGTTCTGGAAATATATATATATATATATATATATATATTTCTAGGGTGTAATACCCATGGAGAGATGAAATAAAGGCAAAAAAATACACAAGTGACAGGATAGTCATAAAATTGGAGGCTTAAATATCCAAGGTATAATAATATATGAAAGTATTGGTGAAATACCAAGTGACTCTCTAAAGAAGTATTGACTGTAGCTAGCCAAGAAGTTGGTACAGTTCTGCTAGAGTGAGGAAGAATACCTTCATAGAACTTGGAAATAGCCTTAACAATTCATCAACCAATAGAAGCAGTTTGACCCTTACAAGAGCCAGAAGGAACAACAAAAAAGGGGTTAAACTACCTCCGTCCTTAGACTTTTCCAAATAGATTTCGAGACATCTTGCCTCATCCAAGGAATGCCAGTCCTGTTAATCTTGAAAGGGAGATGGGAAGTAGGTAGGAGTACGAAGGACAACTCTGTAAGGAACAAAAATTTTAAAGTTCTTGGGATGAAAAAGTTTGGATCTCAGAAAACCTTCTGCTGAGCTAATGGCCAAATATATACTTCAAGGAAACAACCATAGAGATGTATCATAAAGGGAGCTATCGACCAGGTACAAAAGCCAAGAGGAAGATCCCACTTAGAGTAAAGGCTTTAATAGGATGTCTGCTTTTTTACCGTTGTCAGAAATCTGGAAGCCACAGTGTTCAAGGCCCATTTAAATAAGAGATGACCTAAACTAGAAGAGAGTTCAGACTAAAAGCCTTTACCAAAGCTGGATTGTAACAATTCCAAACTTATGCAAGTTACACCAATCAGAGAAGACATAACAAATCCTATAATAGGTCTTATTATTAGAGGATTAATGCCTTGATTGCAGAAGAGTATATACAACAGCTTAAGAAAAACCTCGGACTTCCCGCATATTGTTCATCATCATTCAACATCTGGTCTTCCCAACATTCTCACAATTCTTCTAAATATGTAATTCAGCTGCCACTCAAACTTTTCCAGATGTTGACGGCCGAGAAAATCTGCTCTGATGTTCTCCGGACCTGGGACGTAGACTGCAGAGCTACCCAAAAAACTTTTTGAGCCAAATCCATCATTCGTGAACTTTCTTGAAACAGACATTGAGTCCTGGTGCCACTTTGATGTTTACATATGAGACTGTTGTCCAGTTGTCTATCGGATTCCCAAGAAAATCTTTCAGAACACTGGGTGAAATTGAAGATAGACTCTATCTTTAATTTCACTCAGTGTCCTGAAAGATTTTCTTGGAAAAAAAAAATAGAGCCACGTAGACTGCCCTCAACTGCAGATTTTTTGCTGGGGCTAAGGAAAAGGCCATCTTTAAAGTCCCTTGAACTTTCCAAGTAGTGATGTACCGAACTGTTAGCCAGCGAATAGTTCCTGGCGAACAGCGTGTTCGCCGCGGCGGGCGAATACATGCGCGGTTCGATCTGCCCCCTACTCGTCATCATTGAGGAAACTTTGACCCTGTGCCTCACGGTCAGCAGACACATTCCGGCAAATTAGCAGCAGACCCTCCCTTTCAGACCCTCCCACCTCCTGTACAGCATCCATTTTAGATTAATTCTGAAGCTGCATTCTTAGATAGAGGAGGGAAAGTGTAGCTGCTGCTCATTTGATAGGGAAATTGATAGCTAGGCTAGGGTATTCAGTGTCCACTACAGTCCTGAAGGACTCATCTGATCTCTGCTTTATGGACAGCACCCCAAAACGCCCTTTTTAGGGCTAGAACATCAGTCTGCTTTTTTTTTTTCTTCTGTGTAATGTAATTGCAGTTGCCTGCCTGCCAGCTTCTGTGTCAGGCTCACAGTGGATACTGTGCCCACTTGCCCAGTGCCACCACTCATATCTGGTGTCACAATAGCTTAAGCTTGCATTTAAAAACAATTTTTTTTTTTCACTGTAATAGATTAATTAGTTAGTTGTCTGCAAGCGTCTGTGTGTCAGGCCAACTCTGCCAGTGTGCACAGTGCCACTCATATCTGGTGGCACAATAGCGTGCATTTAAAAACCCACAAACTTTTTTTTCACTGTAATAGACTGAATAGCAGTTAGTTGTCTGCAAGCGTCTGGGTGTCAGGCCTTCAGCGTGTACTCTGCCAGTGTACTTTACCACTCATATCGGATGTCACAATAGCGTGCCTTTAAAAAGCAAAAAAGTTTTTCACTGTAAGCTAATAGCAGTCAGTGTCCTTCAAGTGGGTGTCAGGCCTTCAGCGTGTATTCTGCTAACCTCTGCCAGTGCACATTGCCACTCATATCTGGTGTCACAATAGCGTGCATTTAAAAACAAAAAAACTTTTTTCACTGTTATAGAGTGAATAGCAGTTAGATGTCTGCAACCGTCTGTGTGTCAGGCTCACAGTGGATACTGTGCCCACTTGCCCAGTGCCACCAATCATATCTGGTGTCACAATAGCTTGCATTTAAAAACAAAAAACTTTTTTCACTGTTATAGATTGAATAGCAGTTAGATGTCTGCAAGCGTCTGTGTGTCAGGGCAACAGCGTGTACTCTGACAACCTCTGCCAGTGCACATTGCCACTCATATCTGGTGTCACAATAGCGTGCATTTAAAACCAAAAAACTTTTTTGACTGTTATAGATTGAATAGCAGTTAGTTGTCTTCAAGCGGGTGTGTCAGGCCTACAGCGTGTACTCTGCCAACCTCTGCCACTGCACAGTGCCACTCATATCTGGTCTCACAGTAGCTTGCACGCATAGTACCACTAACCAAAAAAACTATGACAGGCAGAGGCAGGCCACCCCGCAGGGGCCATCGTGGTCGTGGTGCTGTGATTCCGTTTTGCCCTAGAACAGGGGTAGGCAACCTTTTAGCAGCAGTGTGCCGATATAGGATTGTGATGTCCCGTAGCATGCCGGTCCTATTTTTTTTAAATTGAGGTCTGTATGCTGCCATATTCTGCTTGTGTTATTTATACTGTAATTGCTTTGTATCTTTGTATTTGTGCGTATATGAGCTATTATATTGTATATGTTCATTAGTAGTCTATGGTATTGTGTATGATACATATGAATGGGGGCTGTGTATGGGGGCTGCTTGTGGAATTGTGTGTGGATGGACATGTCACATTGTGTGTTTGGTAGTGTGTGTATGTGTGGGGGCTGTTTGGGGTATTGCATGTGAGAGGCTGCATGTAGGGTTGTGTGCATGTATGTGGATTGTTAGCGGGTTACGTTTGTGCGGATTGTGTGTTTATGTGTATGTTTGTTTGTGGGCTGGGTTATTGTGCATTTCTGTGTATATCTAGCAGTGTGGGTGGCTTCTCTGGGTTCCAGTGGGGACCAGGCTGGCCAGGTACAGGTCAAGGACAGGAGCTGCAACAGCAGCTGCAGGCTGCTCTACTACAGTGTGGATTCCCATTCACAAGTGCTGGGAGGATGTGATCTGAGATCACTTACTCTATGTGCTGCAATGCATACATTGAGGATTGCCCTTCACCACCTTTTTGTATTAGCAGATATCTGAAGTTTCACTGGGACTCTTGATAGCAGAGGCGGCTCTCTAATTAGGCGGTTTAGGCGGCCGCCTAAGGCCTCGCGCTGGCTGGGGCCTCGCGGCCGCCTAAACCGCCTGTGGGCAGAGTGTGTCAGGTCCTCGGTCAGTGACCGAGGACCTGACACCAGGAGGGGGCCCGGCGGCTTGCCCGGTATGCCGCCGGGTGCGAGGCCCCTCCTGGCTGCCAGGCCGGCCACCGCAGACACTGGTCTGCAGCTCCGCAGTGCGCAGAGCTGCAGACCATGTGACTCGCGAGAATTGGCCAATCAGAGCGTTGCCGCGGGTTACCACGGCAACGCTCTGAAATCTCGCGAGATTACACGGTCTGCAGCTCTGCGGAGCTGCAGACCGGAAGTAATGGCCACCATACCACCAGGGAGCCCACTGGACCACCAGGGAAAGGTAGGCTCTCCCTCCCCATCACCCCCCACCACCATCACCACCCCCAGCCGTACCCCCCACAGCCTCACCACCCCATCACCCTCAGACTCACTCACCATCACCCCCCACCACCCTCAGCCTCACCCCCATCACCATCACCCCCCACCACCCTCAGCCTCACCACCACCCCCCACCACCCTCAGCCTCACCCCCCCTACCCTCACCATCACCCCCCCCACCCTCAGCCTCAGCCTCACCCCCCACCACCCTCACCATCACCCCCCCACCCTCACCATCACCCCCCACCACCCTCAGCCTCACCCCCCCTCACCATCACCACCCTCAGCCTCACTCACCATCACCCCCCACCAGCCTCACCATCACCCCCACCACCCTCAGCCTCACTCACCATCACCCCCCACCCTCAGCCTCTCCTACCACCCTCAGCCTCACCCTCACCCCCCACCACCCTCAACATCACCCCCACCACCCTCAACCTCACTCACCATCACCCCCCCCTCAGCCTCACCCCCCCCACCCTCAGCCTCACCCCCCACCACCCTCAGCCTCACCCCCACCCCCCTCAGCCTCACCCCCACCCCCCTCACCCTCACCCCCACCCCCCTCAGCCTCACCCCCACCCCCCTCACCCTCACCCCCCACCACCCTCAGCCTCACCCACCACCCTCAGCCTCACCCCCCACCACCCTCAGCCTCACCCCCCACCACCCTCAGCCTCACCCCCCACCACCCTCAGCCTCACCCCCCCACCCTCACCATCACCCCCACCACCCTCAGCCTCCACCACCCTCAGCCTCACCCCCCCTCACCATCACCACCCTCAGCCTCACTCACCATCACCCCCCACCAGCCTCACCATCACCCCCACCACCCTCAGCCTCACTCACCATCACCCCCCACCCTCAGCCTCAACCCCCACCACCCTCAGCCTCAACCCCCACCACCCTCAGCCTCACCCCCCACCACCCTCAGCCTCACCCCCCACCACCCTCAGCCTCACCCCCACCACCCTCACCCCTCACCATCACCCCCACCACCCTCAGCCTCACCCACCACCCTCAGCCTCACCCACCACCCTCAGCCTCACCCCACCACCCTCAGCCTCACCCCCCACCACCCTCAGCATCACCACCCCCACCATCACCCCCCACCACCCTCAGCCTCACCACCCCACCCTCACCATCACCCCCACCACCCTCAGCCTCACCCCCCACCACCCTCAGCCTCAACCCCCACCACCCTCAGCCTCACCCCCCACCACCCTCAGCCTCACCCCCCACCACCCTCAGCCTCACCCCCACCACCCTCACCCCTCACCATCACCCCCACCCTCACCCCCACCACCCTCAGCCTCACCCCCCACCACCCTCAGCATCACCACCCCCACCACCCTCACCATCACCCCCCACCACCCTCAGCCTCACCACCCCACCCTCACCATCACCCCCCACCACCCTCAGCCTCACCCCTCCTACCCTCACCATCACCCCCCACCACCCTGAGCCTCACCACCCCCACCACCCTCAGCATCACTCCCCCCGCCACCCTCAGCATCACCCCCCCGCCACCCTCAGCATCACCACCCTCAGCATCACCCCCCACCACCCTCAGCATAACCCTCCGTCACCACCCTCAGCCTCACCCCACTCACCATCACCCCCTCCTTCTCACATCACCCCCTCTCACATTACCCCCTCTCACATTACCCCCTCTCACTCTCACTTTACCCCTCTCACTCTCACTTTACCCCCCTCACTCTCACTTTACCCCCTCACTCTCACTTTACCCCCCTCACTCTCACTTTACCCCCCTCACTCTCACATTACCCCCCCTCACTCTCACATTACCCCCTCTCACATTACCATCACCCCCCTCCCTCTCACATTACCATCACCCCCCGCTCCCTCTCACCATCGCACCCCCGCTCCCTCTCACCATCGCACCCCCGCTCCCTCTCACCATCGCACCCCTTCTCCCTCTCACCATCACCCCCCCCCCCCTATACACACAACACACTTCAAGCAGCTACCCCATACACATAGGGTCTCAGACAAAAACGCAAACATGCTCACAGAGACATACATTCAGACACACAAGGATACTCTCTGTCAGACACACTCTCAGGCACATACACAGGTAGACAGCGCATCAATGTGTATATGTGACACTTTTTTGTTAGTGGGGCCTCATGTTTGCGTTTCGCCTAAGGCCTCATAAAGTCTAGAGCCGCCTCTGCTTGATAGGCCATAGTCTGTTTGGCTCTAGCAGCCTTGAGTGCCGTGCAAAGACACCTTGAGTGCCGTGCATGGCACTAGTGCCGGAGGTTGCCTACCCCTGCCCTAGAATAATGCCCAGTTTTCAGAGGCCACGTACCCCGAACTTGAAAAGTTCTGAGGACATAGTTGACTGGTTAACACAGGACACCCAATCTTCTACAGCTTCCGCTCGGAACCTTGACGCACCATCCTCCTCCAGCTTAGCTTCGGGAACCTCTCAAGATACCACTCACCCGCCTGCCGCCACCACCAACACTTGCACCACAGCCGCTTCAATTGGTATGTCGGAGTTATTTACACATCCGTTTGAAGAAATGAGTGATGCCCAACCATTATTGCCAGAGGATGTAGATAACAGGGACATGTCTCAGGCAGGCAGCATTACACACATGGACGTACGGTGTGATGATGATGATGTTGTACCCGCTGCTGCTTCCTTTGCTGAGTTGTCAGATACAAGTGAAGCGGTTGATGATGACGATGCGTCCATGGATGTCACGTGGGTGCCCGCTCGGCAAGAAGAAGAACCGGACGAAAGTTCCGATGGGGAGACAGAGAGGAGAAGGAGGAGACGAGTTGGAAGCAGGGGGAGGTCGTCGCAAGGAGCTAGTGGCACAGTCAGACAGCATGCATCGGCACCCGGGGTCAACCCGACAGCACGCCAATCAACGCATGCTTTGTCCACCACCAGAATGCCGTCATTGCAGAGCTCAGCAGTGTGGCATTTTTTTTGTGTGTCTGCCTCTGACAACAGCGATGCCATTTGCAACCTGTGCCAAAAGAAACTGAGTCGTGGGTCCAACAGCCACCTAGGTACAACTGCTTTGCATAGGCACATGATCGCACATCACAAACGCCTATGGGATCAACACATGAGTACAAGCAGCACACAAACTCAAAGCCGCCATCCTCCTCCTGGTCCAGCATCTTCAGCCACGTCAACCACTGCTGTCCTCCTTGCCCCCTCTCAACCATCCGCCACTCCGTCTCTCGCCTTGAGAAGTTCCCGCTCATCTGCCCACAGTCAGGTGTCTGTCAAGGACATGTTTGAGCGTAAGAAGCCAATGTCAGAAAGTCACCCCCTTGCCCAGCGTCTGACAGCTGGCTTGTGTGAACTATTAGCCCGCCAGCTTTTACCATACAAGCTGGTGGAGTCTGAGGCGTTCAAAAAATTTGTGGCTATTGGGATACCGCAGCGGAAGGTACCCGGACAAAATTTCTTTGCACAAAAGGCAATCTCCAACCTGTACTCGATTGTGCAAAAGGAAGTAATGGCATGTCTGGCACACAGTGTTGGGGCAAGGGTCCATCTGACCACTGATACCTGGTCTGCAAAGCATGGTCAGGGCAGGTATATCACCTACACTGCGCATTGGGTAAACCTGCTGACGGCTGCCAAGCATGGAATGCGTGGCTCTGCAGAGGAGTTGGTGACACCGCCACGACTTGCAGGCAGGCCTGCTGCCACCTCCTCTACTCCTCCTACTCCATAACCTCCTCAGCTGAGTCCTCTTCTGCTGCTGCGTCTTGCTCCACATCAACGGCACCCCCCAAGCTCCCCAGGTACTATTCCACATCCCGGATACGGCAGTGTCACGCAGTCTTGGGTTTGACTTGCTTGAAAGCAGATAGTCACACCGGACAAGCACTCCTGTCCGCCCTGAACGCACAGGTGGAAAAGTGGCTGACTCCGCAGCAACTGGATATCGGCAAAGTGGTTTGTGACAACGGAACAAATTTGTTGGCGGCATTGAAGTTGGGCAAGTTGACACGTGCCGTGCATGGCACATGTGTGTAATCTGATCGTATAACGCTTTGTGCATAAGTACACAGGCTTACAGGACGTCCTGAAGCAGGCCAGGAAGATGTGTGGCCATTTCAGGCATTCCTACACGGCCTTGGCGCACTTTGCAGATATCCAGCGGCGAAACAACATGCCAGTGAGGCGCTTGATTTGCGACAGCCCTACACGTTGGAATTCAACACTCCTAATGTTTGACCGCCTGCTCCAACAAGAAAAAGCTGTTAATGAATATTTGTATGACCGGGGTGCTAGGACAGCCTCTGGGGAGCTGGGAATTTTTTTGCCACGTTACTGGACGCTCATGCGCAATGCCTGTAGGCTCATGCGTCCTTTTGAGGAGGTGACAAACCTAGTCAGTCGCACCGAAGGCACCATCAGCGACATCATACCATTTGTTTTCTTCCTGGAGCGTGCCCTGCGAAGAGTGCTGGATCAGGCCGTAGATGAGCGTGAAGAGGAAGAGTTGTGGTCACCATCACCACCAGAAACAGCCTTATCAACATCGCTTGCCGGACCTGCGGCAACGCTGGAAGAGGATTGTGAGGAAGAGGAAGAGCTTTGAGGAGGAGGAGGAAGACTAACCACAACAGGCATCCCAGGGTCACCTATCTGGTACCCGTGGTGTTGTACGTGGCTGGGGGGAAGAACATACCTTCATTGAGATCACTGAGGAGGAGGAACGGGAAATGAGTAGCTCGGCATCCAACCTTGTGCAAATAGGGTCTTTCATGCTGTCGTGCCTGTTGAGGGACCCTCGTATAAAAAGGCTGAAGGAGAACGACCTGTACTGGGTGTCCACGCTACTAGACCCCCGGTATAAGCAGAAAGTGGCGGAAATGTTACAGAATTACAACAAGTCGGAATGGATGCAGCATTTGCAAAATAAATTAAAAAGTATGCTTTACACAGCGTGTAAGGGTGATGTCACAGCACAACGGGAATCTAACAGGGGAAGAGGTGGAAGTCATCCTCCTCCTCCCACGACCACGCCGGCAAGGACAGGACGCTTTACAGACGTGTTGTTGATGGAGGACATGCGTAGCTTTTTAAGTCCTACGCATCGCCACAGCCCTTCGGGATCCACCCTCAGAGAACGACTCAACCGACAGGTAGCAGACTACCTCGCCTTAACTGCAGATATCGACACTCTGAGGAGCGATGAACCCCTTGACTACTGGGTGTGCAGGCTTGACCTGTGGCCTGAGCTATCCCAATTTGCGATAGAACTTCTGGCCTGCCCCGCTTCAAGTGTCCTGTCAGAAAGGACCTTCAGTGCAGCAGGGGGTATTGTCACTGAGAAGAGAAGTCGCCTAGGTCAAAAAGTCTAGATTACATTCGACTAAAAAAGGCCTAATGAGATGAGCTGCCTTGGGCTAAAAATGGTCCACACGCTGCTGTATTTTAGCTCTGAATGCCGGTTGACTTGCGTGACTTATCCGCCACCAACTAGGGTTCAAGCCGCAATGTTTTAGGGCACTTTCTGCCTGGGAAACAAACATCAATTTTTATGGCCGCTGCTACAGCAGCGGCTGCAACAATACCTAATTTTTCAGGCATGTGTACATGCCTAATTTTTCGGCCCTCTGGTGCTGCACTGTGGCTTCAAAAACCAAACCAAAAAAAGGCACAAAACAGGGATTAAACTGATCGGAGTGGTGTGTTAAGTAGTACTATTCCTATCTGGTGGCACATTAGATTGCACGCGCAGTGCCCCAAATTTGAAGTAGGAGGACCGACCAAGCATCTTTTTCCATCTCCCGATTCCTAAAATCGATGCCATATACACGTCCCCTGATAGGGCGCCAGCTCGTTATTCTCTTTTTCACTTCACTAGGGACACTTTACTGCACTATGGGCACTTAGACCCACTCTTTGTCTTGCACACTGTTATTCCTAAATATAGGATAACAAAGAAGTTTGGGATACGGCTGCAAATCTACAACAAACAAAGCACATACATAGTGTGATACAGTTTTAGAAAACCAAATAGCAAAAATGTAATGCACTCACAGGAAAAATAAGATATAAAATGTCAAGAGGTCCTCTTGACATTTTTATATCTTATTTTATATTTTATTTTAAAAATTGCTTGGTGGTACCTTTTCCACCTTACTAATAAAGCTGCTATTTTTTCACCATCACTGGAGTCCTGCATTGTGTATCCATCGGTGAACTACAGAAGGGATAACTTGGCCCCCCACTGTTATCCGGGGAGGCACCCTAGAGCTTTATTTTCCATGAAATCCTTTGAGTGCATTACATTTTTGCTATTTGGTTTTCTAAAACTGTATCACACTATGTATGTGCTTTGTTTGTTGTAGATTTGCAGCCGTGTCCCAAACTTCTTTGTTATCCTATATTTCTGCTGTGTAAAGGTCATCTTTTCTGGGTAGTGACCTGGGAGGCTGTCGCATTGTATCTTTTGAGATAAGTATCAATTTATACCGTTTTTCCACACTGTTATTCCTAGCCAGCATCTGTGATGGGAAATCAGGCAGTCATCTAAACGTTTAGATTGAGCTTTAGCTTAGAACACCCTTGAAGGTGTTTAAGGAGATTAGGCAGGGCTCGAGTCCTGCAGGAACGCATGGGAACGGTGTTCCTGCACTTTTTCCAAAGCAGGAACGCCGTTCCCAGTCCTGCAGGACCTGCCCTGCTACCTGCACACAGGGCCCATCACACGCTGTGTTCCCTCTCCGGCTCTAACTCTCGCGAGACCCGCGGCTGTCAGAGCTCCGCACAGGCGAGTCTCGCGAGAGTTAGAGCTGGAGAGGGAACACCGCGTGTGATGGGCCCTGTGTGCAGCGGCTGGCTTCCTCCACCGGACCACCAGGCGATCTCCCCCCTTCCTGACAAGGTAAGAAGCAGGGGGGAATAAACTAAAAAAATATACACACACACATGAGTTAAAAAAAAAAATGCTTCTCACACACAGACAAACCAACACACATCATCCAGCACACATATACACACACACACACACACACACACAAACCAACACACATCATCCAGCACACATACACACACACACAAACCAACACACATCATCCAGCACACATACAAACCAACACACATCATCCAGCACACATACAAACCAACACACATCATCCAGCACACACACAAACCAACACACATCATCCAGCACACACACACACACATATCATCCAGCACACACACACACACATCATCCAGCACACACACAATCATCCAGCACACAAACACACACACAATCATCCAGCACACAAACACACACACATCATCCAGCACACACACACACATCATCCAGCACACACACACACACACATCATCCCACACACACACAATCATCCAGCGCACACACACACACATCATCCAACACACACACACACATCATCCAACACACACACACATCATCCAACACACACACACATCATCCAACACACACACACATCATCCAACACACACACACATCATCCAACACACACACACGCACACACACACGCCATCCAACACACACACACATAATCCAACACACACACACACACATTATACACAATCTGCATTTACTACAAACACACTACATTCATTATACACACTATGCACTCATTACAAACACACTACATTCATTATACACATTCTGCACTCACTACAAACACACTACATTTATTATACACACTGCACTCACTACAAATAGACTACATTCATTATACACACTCTGCACTCACTACAAACACACTACATTCATTATACACAATCTGCACTCACTACAAACACACTGCATTCATTATACACACTCTGCACTCACTACAAACACACTACATTTATTATACACACTGCACTCACTACACACACTACATTCATTATACACATTCTGCACTCACTACAAACACACTACATTTATTATACACACTGCACTCACTACAAATAATCTACATTCATTATACACACTCTGCACTCACTACAAACACACTACATTCATTATACACACTCTGCACTCACTACAAACACACTACATTCATTATACACAATCTGCACTCACTACAAACACACTGCATTCATTATACACACTCTGCACTCACTACAAACACACTTCATTCATTATACACACTCTGCACTCACTACACACACTACATTCATTATACACATTCTGCGCTCACTACAAACACACTACATTTATTATACACACTGCACTCACTACAAATAGACTACATTCATTATACACACTCTGCACTCACTACAAACACACTACATTTATTATACACAATCTACACTCACTACAAACACACTGCATTCATTATACACACTCTGCACTCACTACAAACACACTACATTTATTATACTCACTACAAACACACTACATTTATTATTCATACTCTGCTTTCACTACAAACACACTACATTCATTATACACCCCCTGCACTGCACTATATGCATAGGAGTGTATTTGTATTTTTTATTTTTTTTAGGGGGGGGGGGGGGGGGCGGGAATCTTGGGTGAGTTCCCACACTTTTTTCCCCAGGACTTGACCCCTGAGATTAGGGCTAGTTTAGAGGATTCTTCTTAGACCTCTCTGAGTCTTTATAGCCCTTCTACCTATCCAGCATTTCTGGAAACTAGCTAAGAGAAAGGGTGGCTGTGTGTCTGTGATACATTTAACTTTATATCACCTTATTGACACTTTATCACTCCGGTCTCCATACTCTCTGCCTATACCCATCTATTTAGAGGGAATTTCCTTGCCCCTGCCAATATTATATAATAGGTAATAGTATTACCATTATTACACAATTAGGTCTCTGAGGACAGGTGTCAATCCATATCTGCCAAGTGACCCTATGTAGGGGGAACAGTCTCTATTCTGCTCGGTGTCAGTGTGTATCATGATCTCTGAGGACAGGTGTCAATCCATATCTGCCAAGTGACCCTATGTAGGGGGAACAGTCTCTATTCTGCTCTGTGTCAGTGTGTATCATGGTCTCTGAGGACAGGTCAATCCATATCTGCCAAGTGACCCTATGTAGGGGGAACAGTCCCTATTCTGCTCTGTGTCTGTGTGTATCAGGGATCCTTAGGATAGGTGTCAATCCATATCTGCCAAGTGACCCTATGTAGGGGGAACAGTCCCTATTCTGTGTCAGTGTGTATCAGGGATCCTTAGGATAGGTGTCAATCCATATCTGCCAAGTGAAGTGACCCTATGTAGGGGGAATAGTCCCTATTCTGCTCTGTGTCAGTGTGTATCAGGGTCTCTGAGGACAGGTGTCAATCCATATGTCAAGGTGTCTATATGTCATATGTCAGGTGTCAATCCATAACCATTATGATTTAGGAATGTTAGGTGATTTATGCCCTTTATGGATTAAAACCAGACTCTGCATCAACTGTGTAATTTTCCATGGGAGTTTTGCCATCAATCCCCCTCCGGCATGCCACAGTCCAGGTGTTAGTCCCCTTGAAACAACTTTTCCATAACTCTTGTGGCCGGAAAGAGTCCCTGTGGGTTTTAAAATTCGCCTGCCCATTGAAGTCAATGGCGGTTCGCCGGTTCGCGAACGTTTGCGGAAGTTCCCATTCGCCGTTCGCGAACCGAAAATTTTGTGTTCGCAACATCACTATTTCCAAGGTTCCAGATGTGCACCCTGCATTCTTGCTGACATCTGTAGTGACTACCAAACAAGTCAGATCTTCCAAAGAAAACAGCTGTGACAAGTTTTGTTTCTTTTACACATTTAGTGAATATGGACTCCCATGATGCTGAAAGAAGTCTGTTGATATCAAATAAGACCGTATTGTTAAGAGACAATGTCTTTCTTTGGTGTTTTTGATTTTAAAAAGGGATTCCTTCTTGGAAGACCTAGAAATTCCAGTCTATATCCATTGCTTAAATTGGATAGAAATTAGCTGTCTGTATTTATCTTTTCCCAGGTCCTCCAGAATTTTTGGAGACAACCACCTTCTCTTCAGAAGGCTCTATCTGATCCCTTAACCCCTTAAGGACACATGACATGTCATGATTCCCTTTTGTTCCAGAAGTTTGGTCCTTAAGGGGTTAAAAGCTGCTGAGAATTGTTGTCTTCCTTCTCTTGTCGATGACCTTCCTTTAAATTACTAGACCTATTGTATTATTTCCCGTGTCTAGTATCCTCTAGAGTTCAAAAAGGATTAGAATGATGTTCATTCCAGGACTGAGGGCCTTTACATTTCCTTCTGTGTTTTTGGGGGAAAAGAGTTCCTTGCATTTTGCAGCCTTTTTTAATGGCATCATCCAAGACTTTTCCAAACAGGGGATCACCCTGAAGTGGCAGACCACGTACATTATTTTTCACAAATAAGTCTGCTCCCCAGGCCTTATTAAAGGGACACTGTAGGAACCCAGATCACTTCAGCTAATTGAAGTGGTCTGGGCAGGGCTGCCATCAGAAATTTTGGGGCCCCTGACAAAGTTCAAGGTCTGGGCCCCCAGAGCCCACTCACGAGTCCGCCCACAGGGCCGTCCTTGAATCTGCCCACAAGGATGCTGTATGTGTGTAGAGTGAATGCAGAGTCTCTGTTTGTGTGTGTAGTCAATGCACAGTGTGTGTTTAGTGGATGCAGTGTGTGTAAAGTGGCCAAATGTAGTTCTGAATCTGTTGTAATTCCCAGAATGCTTTGCTAGCTGGGGATCTACAATTTGCAGGGCTGTATTTAGCACTCAGCTGTGTATGTGTGTTTGAATATAAACATGGTATTGAATGGAGCATGTGTGTATTTGAATATTGGTGTTTGAATGCAAGCGTGCATTTGTCTGTAGTGTATACACACACACACACACACACACACACACACACACACACACACACACATACATACATACATACATACATACATACATACAGATACACACCCTGACATACATGCAAATACACAGACACACAGTTACACATATTGGCACATAGTTACACACATATATACACTCAGGTTCACACTGACACAGATACATAGACATATACACAGACACATTCAGGTGCAAACTGACACACAGACACATACACACACTGATATACATACATGCACACACATAGGAGATACAGGCACATGCATTGACATACATGGAAATATACAGACACGGTGACACCCAGATACAGACACCCAGATACACGCACACAGAGATACAAAAGTGCAATCTGGCACCCATATATACACAGATACACACATGCACACACTAACACTCTGATACATACATACACACACACACACACACACTGAAAGATACAGACACACACTCAGGTGCACATTGGCACAGATACATACAGACACATAAACAGATACACGTAAAAACTAAATATAAATAAAATATATGTGTAAAAATGTAGAGAAACAATAATAAAGTAATCAATTCTATGGGCAGATTAACACCAAATAAACATATATATATATAAAAAAAAATGATGTATTGCACTAATTAACACACTTTAAAAAATAAATGCAAACGACCGAAAATGGGCCATGCACATAATAAAATATAAGACAGGATATGCAAGATAAAAACGTACACAACATGGACAGGCAGCGCCAATTAGAAAAGATATACATTACAACAAAGTTAACAAAACAAACTAACAATCTGTTTAAACATTTAAATAGAGCCACAACTAAAACTAAAATAAATGGGGCATATCAACTAAGTAGTGAAAATGATTGTGGACAAAAAGTGTACAAAAAAATCAAAAGCACAGACACTAGAAAACCATGAACATAAAAGCTGCAGCGCGGCTATAAAAATAAATAAATCACAGAATAAAACAATAACAAAAACATACACTCAGGTGCACACTACCAACCAGATACAAACAAACACATAGATACACACCCTGATAGATACACAGATACAGACAGACACCCACACATTTAGGTACACATAGATACACACACTGATAGATACACAGATACAGACAGACACACATTTAGGTACACATAGATACAGACAGACACACACACACACACACACACACAAACACAAACACAAACACTCAGGTACACATATACAGACAGACACACACACACTCAGGTACACATAGATACACACCCTGATAGATACACAGATACAGACAGACACCCACACATTTAGGTACACATAGATACAAACACTGATAGATACACAGATACACACACACACACATTTAGGTACACATAGATACAGACAGACAGACACACACAAACACTCAGGTACACATATACAGACACACACACACACACACAAACACTTAGGTACACATAGATACACACACTGACACACTTTTTTTAACTACCCTCCTGTTTCTTACCTGCAGGAGGGTAGACTCTGCTGGCTGGGGCTGATGTGAGTGTGGGTCTGACTCTGTCCTCCTCTTCACACTCCCCAATGCTTCCTCACACCCTCCTGTTTCTTATCTTTAGGCTGCAGGAGGGTGGACTCTGCTGGCTGGGGGCCTGGGGCTGATGTGGGTGTGGGTCTGACTGTCCTCCTCTCCTCTTCACACTCCCCGGTGCTTCCTCCCGCGCGGGTGTTAGCTGGGAGGAAGTGAGATCACTTCCTCCCAGCACTGCCAGTGCCAGGATCCTTAAAGGGGCCCGGACTAGCTATTAAAAATCCACGGCACTGATCGGGCCCCTTTAGAGATATGCCCATCGGGTGGCCCTAAGTGCATGGGCCACCCGATGGGCCCCCTCAGGTAGTTCTGCCACTGCCAAAACACATGTATATAGCGATAACCGCTATATATATGTATGCACATTGGGAATGTGGGGCCTGGGTGCCTGGGCCCTCCAGGACCGCCGGGCCCATGACAACAGTCATGGTTGTCACCCCCTGATGGCGGCCCTGGGTCTGGGTGCAAACGCCCATCACCCTTAACCGTGAGTATGTAATTATTGCACTTTTTATAAACTGCAATAATTACCTGCTAGGTAAACTCCTCCTCTAGTTGCTGTCTACCGTGCACTTACTAGAGGGACTTCCGGGTGAAAATTCGACTTTTGATCACCTGTATGATGCTGGACATCCTCATGCTATACATGAGGATTTCCAGCGTCGCCAGAATCCCTATAGGACAGCATTGAATAATGCTTTCTGTAGTGGAGCTTCCTGTAACCCGGCTGGCTACCTCCGCCAAGGACCGCTTCCTAGCTGGAAAAGGGGAAAACCTTAGCGCTTCTGCCATAGTTGCCGTGGCTTGGCTGGGGTTCTCCTGGAACCTCTCCATCCTAGAGCAGGATAGGGGACTGGCTCTATTCCCTCACAGGGATTGGATGACACACAGTCCTGGGAGCTCTAGTCCTTACATGTACTTTCCCCGCCGAATCCTCCACGAGCTGGAACAAGGTGCTTGGCAGTGATTAGCCCTTTCTCCTCTCAGTAACTAGACGACACTTAGTTCTGGGACTACAACTGATTTTAATGAGCCAAGGTCGGCCTTTTATGCACAGACCCCAGCAGGGGGTCTCCATTGTATTCAACACAAGCTGATCCCAGGAATCTCTGAGAAAAACAAAAATAAAAAATACTAAATACAAAAGTACCCCGAAACATAATAACATAAAATAACCCCCCCCCCCCCTAAGTTCTCCAAATAGCGCTCCGATCCATGCAGTGTAGAGGAATCACCACCGTGTTAAAGTTTTGAACGGACGCACACGTGGTCCTATGCCCCAAATAGTTCCAGGGCGTTTGGTGCTTTTGACGGTCAACTTTCGGGAGCTCCTGCGGCCGTAATACAGGGTGCTCCGCCTGGCTCTTAGGTAGGGTTTGTTCCCCTTAGTCTCAGGCACCTTCTCTCCAAAAAGCACTCTCCTGCAGGAAGTGGTTCAAAACTGCAAACCAAGTTGTTAGGGAACCACACGGTCACCTCATGCCGAAATGAGTTCCAGAACATTAGTGGATATGTCCCGCTGAGGAACCCACAAAGTCATCATGCTGAAATTAGTTCTATAGCAGTCGTGGCTAAGTACTGCTGAGGTTTGGCAAGAAGGGAAAGTGCCGAACCAGGGGCACCCAGAGAAAGCTGCTAATGGCGGCTGGGTAACTCCAAAGGTGACCTGGACCATAGTCCGTGGGCAGGAGGCCAGCTTCCACACTCCTCCAGGAGTCCGTGCCAAACGTACGTGGGAAGGAGCGTTTGTCACACATCTTCCCCCTCCCAGGGAGACGAACCAGACCCTAGAACTCCAATTGGTCTGGGTCTGTGTAAGTCTGGTGATCCTTCCCAAAAGGTTCAGATATCCATAGGGCCTCCTGGCACAAGCTCCCGTTTGTAAATCCAGGGTCCTGCTGGGATGGGAAACTGCTGCACTTCACTCCTTGTGGACTAAGTTGTCGCTGGGGATGGAGGGCACAATTCTCCTCTCTAGGGGTTAACTCCTGCCGCTGGGGAATGAGACCGGGTGTCTCCACTCCCAGTGATACCTGCTGCTGCTGGGGAGTGAGATTGGCTGTTTCCACTCCCTGGAACACTCTCTGCTGCTGGAGAGTGAGACCAAAAAGAAAGAATCTTCGTATCCTCCTGAAGTAGAGAAACCCACTTAAAGAAGAAACACTATAGTGTTAGGAATACAATTTTTTTTTATATATATATATATATATATATATATATATTTCATCTTAAAGCAAAAATACAGACATTCAAAAACAGGTTGCACAATATAGAAATATCATACATATACGAGCTGCTACATGAAGAAAAACACAAGTTCAGTCTGGTATACAGAGCAAAACGTATTGCTGTGTAGCAAGAAGCATTGTAGTCCCCTTGGTATCTTCAGAACAGTAACATAAACTGTACAGGGATAAGTTGATGTGCGATAAGCCTGGTTTTTTTGCGTCAGAGCTCATGTATAGAGAGGAGAGTATTGCGTATAGAGCTCCTAATATCTGTAATGGGTAACCATTCTGCCATTGGCTAATAGAAGTCAAAACTCCCCTGCTAGCATAGGGGCTGTCAGGGTAAAATCCATGCCATCCAGACAGCCAGGCGTGGCCATCCCACAAGTGCCAGACAGGATTTGAACATGGGTCCTTTGTCCTGGGACTGCTCCCTCTGAGCCACAGCAGTTCCTGTACTTTTGAATAGTTATAGCCCTGTTATACATGGCTATGTCTGCAGCACTAGGGGGCTGTACTTCTTCTGTGGCTATTGCCTGTGCTTCACCTGAGGCAAATCGCTCTTCAGCTGAGTTGTGGTGCGCCTTACTCACAGCAACCCTAAACTCTCTTGGAACTCTAAAGCAGATTGCGGAGTCACCGCGGTCTGCTAAAACTTTAATCAGAGTGCTCTCTGTCCCAGGGCCATGAATCAGGGCACTTTATGGAGAGTTAAGAGAGTGGTTGGCAAGGCAACAAATGACACTAAAGACTTGGGGGAGCTCCATGTACCAACGGAAAGCGCTGTCTTTTTAGGTGACTGGGAAACGCGTCTCAGTATAATGGTACTTTCTGCCAGATTAGGAGGCTAGCTGCATCCTGCTGAAATTTGGACTTCCACCTAATTTGGGCTAGCCACATCCGATCTGGTCGCTTTGTTGACAGAATGGGCGCTCCAAAGTGACCTTTTGGGGATATATAACATGGGGGTGCTCCGTTATATTTTTTATGTTTTGGGGTGTTTTTTGTATTGCACGTTCTGTGTCCAGGAGGTTATTAGTTTACCGAGAGCTAACTCTATTTTCTTCACGCCACAGAGGTGCCTGGGCGTGCTTGTGTTAGTTTGAATGATGGGTGTCTGTGTATAAGTTCCTGTGCTTTGTCTCAACTCAGTTTATTTTCACCCTTCACAAAGTCTTGCTAGTGTTTGGGTGAGACAGCGGTACATTCTGTAGGAGAGCTTAATTACTCTGATGTTCGTGTAGATCACTAATCAACACGAAGGGATGGGACAAGCTAGGCGGTAGTAACCTAGCTACTTGTGGGTATACTGCCACAACACACAAGTACCATTTGGGTGTAGCTTGCTACTATGTACAATTGAAGAGTCATTATTGGCAATACAGAGAGTAATCGAATCAGGGCAAATAACCCTACATGGCAATTTAGGTCTGGTATTGTTTGTCAGGCCAAGCAAAGCTCTATATTGTTTTAAGTGGTTTGAATGTGTGTGATCTAATAAAGAGATTCGAAACAACTCTTACTTATGTGCAATTTTGCGTGCTTAATTTTCTTATATAAAATAGCTGCTACTACAAAGACTTAATTGTACCATTTGTTATTTAATAACTTGTTATTGTTTTACTATTGATTTTAAAAATATCCTATATATTGGGGTTTAAAATCAAATAAGGATTTTATTTTTTAAAAACTGACTCCTGCACTTGCAGGCTGTGTTTGTGAGCATGATCATTACCTCTTATGTATGATGTAAAGGTGTGGAACTTCACTGTTATTTTATATCTTCTTTTATCCTGAGATAGTATAAAGAAGAAAATGTTACAACCATAGCCACACCACCAAAGAGGGGAGTGGTCATCCAAAACAGACCAATCAGCGATGCATACCAGATCTAGGTCATTTTTCTCTTGAAATTGTGAGTGTTTAATTGGCAATTTTACATACTAAAAGATGTTTTAAAGTATTTACACTATTGCACTTTATTTTTATGTTTAAAGGGAAATGTACCTGATTAAAGTTGTTTGTAAAAAAAAAAAAAGTTCAGTTAAGTGTTTTTTAAGTATATTTATGCAAAAGGAATGATTTGGCACTTTATATGAAGCGCTCCGCTGTTTTATTGAAAAAGCTTTATATTAGACTGGCAGAATGGTGTTAATCTATTGGGCCTTTGTCTAGTTAGTATGCTATCTAGATGCTAGCTGCAATGATTGAGGGGATTATGAGCAAGTAAATACTAGTATTTCATATCATGAAACTGAGTGTGGAAAAAGAGGGCATGGGGTTTTAACTATGTACATCTGGAAGATCGATTGAGTGTTATGGTAATGATGACAAGGTGTGTGGTGTGTAGTGCAGGAAAGCGTAAAAGGGAAGGAGTACAGTGTGGCAAACTTAGCCACTTCTGGACTATATTCATTGCAGGTTGTCCGTAGGCTGAATGCATAATATGTAACGTTAAAGGTATATGTGTTGTACTATGGCCGTTCGCATGCTGACAGCCGTACGCTGCCAGCATACAAAGCATTCGTACGACGAAACACGGCTATCCTGGCCGTTCGCCATACGAATGCGGGCTCCCCAGGTCGACCACACATTCACAGGTCGTGTGGCACCAATTAACCGATTGCAACATTGTTGCAATCGGTAATTAAGGGCTCTCCTAGGTGGCCGCCGTTCGGCTACCGACCATGCGGCGGTCGGCCATCTTGGATCCTTTGTCTCTGCAGCGGTGTTCGGTCGTCGAGAGCCTGGAACTGAAAACGGCTACTCAATGATCCGAACGCCGCTGGACTTCCAGAGCGTTCGGGAGTTCCGCGTTCGGTACATTATGTTCCCCATACTTATTCGGTACTTTTAAACCGACTTCAATGTTTGAATGTATTCTGTGCGGCGTTCGGTCAATTCAGCTGGGATCAGAGCGGTATTCTCACAAAGTGTGCGCTTCGACCCCAGCTATCTACCGAACGTTCGGTTATCCCAAAATACCGAATATTGCGTGAAATATGTATTTTAAAGTAAATTGTCAGTTTTGCTGCACGAGGGGATAATCCACTTAATCGTCCATTTTAGTGGGAGTATCCTTCTCGTGCAGCAATGCCTGTTGGGAAAGTCACAATGCATGTTGGGAGAAATCCCCTGGATTATCTGTATGGAAACCCCTTGCATGGGGAACTGCATAAATATGCCAGCTTGTGAATAAACTGAGTTAGTTGACTCCCAAACTGTGTTTCGTCCGGTTATTGGGAGGATTGGGAATATTGCCGTGCTTTCTACTCTGACTGTGGATTTCCTGAGTATACCAACGGATATCGTGGACTAATATACTGCATTCCGTTACATACAGCAAGGGTGAAAAGAAGACAGACAGTCCAAGGGGGCCCCTGGCTGGGAGCCGAAGTGTAACCGCAGGGTAGAGGAAAAATGCGTTGAAGTGGACGTTGGCCGGTCCAATGTGATATTACTGTAAATCAAAAAAGGGGATCATCTTTTAAGGGTAGGTTGCAATAGTGTGTTACTGCCCACTATCAATCCATGGGCCCAATACCTTGTGGAACACTTTGGGTATGTCATGAATTTCATAACCAACAGAAGATAGGTGCCGCCAGCATTTGTCCCATTTTGTATAATCTATTGGGTGTTAGATACCAGCGGAAGAGCATATTGTAGGCCTGATGTTTATGCTTGTTGCCTCCATATATCATCCCAGTTGGTCGGGTCGACAGGTGGCCCTAAATCTTGTTCCCAAGCGGCCACATATGGCAGCTGTATATGGGAAGTATGTGTGGTCAGAGAGGTGTATACATGGTAGAAATCTGGTCTTTACAGATGGGTGCATGCTTTGTGAGTTGGCATGCCCAAAGTCCACCCAGCCCTTCTGCTCCATTGGAGTGTGCCATTGCTCGCCCTTAGCCATTTGGGCCACATGGTGATAAATGAAGGAAATTAGGGAGACCCATGCCTCTGTGGGTTATGGGGATTTACATTGTGGTTCTCTGCACCTGGGGTTTCCAACCTTTCCAGACAAACCTATCAATGGTCGCTTGTAATCGTTTAAAGTCTGAGATTCTAATCAGGATGGGAAGTGTCTGGAATAGAGAGAGTGCAGCAAGAGATTCATTTTTATAGTTGTGACTTTACCCAGCCAAGAAATCCCCCAGTTGGCGGTGAAAACGGAATATGTACTGTTGATAGATATTTTGCAGCAGAGACTAACAATTATCTGTCAATCTTCATGGAGATGTTTAACCTTAAGGCTGTCAACACATCATGGGAATTGTAGTTCTTGAAATGCTAGGGTCCATCTATTGCTACTTGTACGTTACACCTTGCCCTTATGCAAAAGGAAGTGGTATAATAATGTTAAACGTAATTTTAACAAATTGGATTTCAATATGACAACTCAAGAAGCACCAACTGGAAAGATGACAGCTTAGCTTCCAAGGCTGTTTTATTATTTTAAATAATGGATTTGAGTTTGTGTGCTTTTAACAAATTGTTTAACCACCTAATGTTCTGTGCACCTCACTTCTTGTCTGTATCCTTTGATAAACCTTTATCTGTAGGCGGTGAAGGCTCCACTCTAGACTGCCAGAGAAGGGATTAAGTCAATCCCATGTAATTTGAACTCTTCTCTTTTGATTTGTTATATTAAAAGGCAACCGTTTATTTGTAACAAAACACTTCTAGGTTAGGTAAATATTGCAGTACTCCAATCTCGGTTCTACAGGATTTTTTTGGTGGTGAAAGCACCTGGTCCTAATAAAACACTAGCAATTTTACACTGTATCTTTAGATGTAGTGGTGCTTTGATCCTGTATTAACCGTAATACTTCTACTTTCTGGACAACATAAACATTTCCTGGAAATTATATTATTGTACTTTTTCTCCTTGACAGTCCCGATTTTTTTCTTCTTCTTCAAGAAGTGGACGTTCACTCAAGATGCAATTATTCCTTTTTCTTTCTATTTGTTCTGGAGTAGCAACAGGTATGTTCAGAGCTGAAAATGTGTTAATGTGAAAGTATTGATACTCCCTTTGAATTCTTTGTAAAATAATTCAAATACGTAATGTGCATGGGATTCTGGTTTTAGAATTAGGAGGGAAGTGGTGTCAACCAGTCCTCAAGGCACATAGTCCAGCTTTTGTCAGTATCCTCCCTGGAACAGAACTAGGACCTGCCTAGATCCTGTTCTGTTGGTGTGTCTTGAAGAATGGTTTGGGAACAAACAGATCAAAGTATCGTTACGTGCCATCATAGTAACAGACAATTATAGACAGTACAGTCATCTCTAGTCCGTGTAGCAATTTTTTCCTTCCAGTCATATTTAGCTCACACACTGTTTTTCTTTCACAATTTTAATGGTGCAGAAAGGAGGTTGATGTATTTTCCTTGTCATTTATATGATCAGCATAGCTGCAGTGATTTTTAGAAAGTATGTGTATTTATATACAACAAAATGCAAGTAGATAAGGACAAAAGAATATGCATAGGAGAGATTTTTGTAGTGTCTTTTTAACAGCGGTTTCAGAATATTAATTAATCTGTAACAAAACTAACATAGTTATTCACTAAAGTGAGAATCTTTCCGATACCGCTATTTTGTTTTATAATTTTGAAATTCATTTTAATCCTCAACAATTTACCCTTTAGTAAAAAAACAACCTTTTACCTCTTCTGTTCCATGGTGTTTCTCCATCAGATCCTGTGCTGTTATGGTACTGGTTTAATTCAGTGTATAGGAAGTTATAGGACACAGGACACCAGGGCCACCATTAGAAATTGTGGGGCCCCTAACACAGCTCAAGATCTGGGCCCCCGGGTGCCCGCCTCCAAGCCCCGCCTCCAAATCCCGCCTACAGGAATACACGCACACACAGACACAAAAGGACACAGACACACACACAGAAAGACACACACACATATGCAGACACATACACATGCATAAGGAGATACAGATACACACACACACACACTGACGTACACATACATACAGACATACAAACAGAAATACATACATACTGACATACATACTGATATACAGACATATACACACACACACATACAGATAGATATATACATACACATACATACAGACATACATACTGACATACACACACACAGACATACATGCATACCAACATACATACTGAGATATATACATACTGACATACACACACACACACACACACACACACACACAGACATATATACATACTGACATACATACTGAGATATATACATACTGACATACACACACACATACATACATGCATACCAACATACATACTGAGATATATACATACTGACATACACACACACACAGACATATATACATACTGACATACACACACACAGACATATATATATATATATATATATATATACACACACACACATACAGATAGATAGATACATGCGCACACACACACAGAGACATACATGCATACTGACATACATACTGATGGATATATACACACAGACATACTGACATACATACACACATACTGACATACACACAGACATACATACGCAGACATACACACACACACACAGACATGCATACTGACATACATACACACATACATACATGCAGACACATACATATACACACACACCTCATTTATCAGCCACCCTCCTCTTACCTTTTCGTTGCAGGAGGGTGGCTGGGGATGATGGGACAGGATGCCTCGCCTCGGCTGTCTCTCCCCCCGTGCGGAGTAAGCTGGAAGGAAGTGACCGTCCGTCACTTCCTCCCAGCAGCACTTGCGGTGCAGTCGCAATTTTTTTTTAAAGGGGCCCGGTCGCGCTATTACTCGGCCGCAGCGCTGACTGGGCCCCTGAAGAAATTTTGGGCTCATCGGGTGGCCCTAAATGCTTGGGCCACCTGATGGGCCTTGGTGCAGATGCACCTGCGGCAGTTTTGCTGCTCCACGTGGGGCCCCCCAGGGCCGCCGGGCCCATGACAACTGTCATGGTTGTCACCCCCTGATGGCGGCCCTGCAGGACACTGTTATTTATGTTATCTACCTCTCCACAAAGAGGAATGCTATAGCACTAGGAAAACCAATGTGTATTCCTAATGCTTTAGAGCCCTGTTAAACTTTTAGGTTCACAGCCACCTGCTTGCAAGTAGCAAAAAGGCCTTTTTACTTACATTTTTTTACTTTGCAGTGCAGGTCTCCATGCTGCCATCCCGTCTCCTTGGCTGAGATCAACAAGATGAATTATCTTAGCCAATGCATTTGCTTTCCCATGGGAAAGCATTGGGTGGCTAGTGAGCATGCGCAGCAAAATGCAGCAATCATCCAATCAGACGGCCTCTATGAGGCCATCTGATAGAATAGCTGAGTTTAACTTGGCTATTTCTGCGGAAGCGCCACTAGTAACTACCATTATGACAGCCACCAGAGGCATTTAAACCCTGCTATGGACACAGAATGGCAATGTTTTACATTGCAGCGTTAAAGCTACAGAGATATTACACCCAGATCACTTATTTGAGATTAAGAGGTCTGGGCTTATAGTGTCCCTTGAGGCACTCTGCATCATCTCCTGCAAATGTTTCTTCTCTAAAATATCAGTAGGGATTTACACCTATTTGACAAAACACTAACAAACTGCGTGCTACCAGACACCAGGGTGCCATACAATAGCATCACCAAAACCATATAGTTCCCTACAAGCAACACAAACCCATTATACATCTCTGGACAGAGCTAGTCCCCAAGCATAACAGTTTTAAAAAGCACCCAGAGCAAAAGCGCCCAGCCCAAGTAATTATCATGTAAAGTTGGACCGGGCCATGTCTAACCCCTGATCTGATGAAGAGTTCTAGGCTGTTTTGCATTAAGTTCTGGAGCATAGGACTGCCCGGCACCCATTCTGACACAGCTTGCTTGTACACTGGACATTGAGGAACCCCACTCCTCTGCTGCTTGAGATGGGATGGGGGAGATATGGATTTAAGGGGGGTGGGAAATGGTGGGAAATATAGGGGTAGAGGTGTGAATAGAGGGAGGGGTGCAGGGATGGATGGAAGGAAGGATAGAAGAGGCCAGGATAGAAGGTGGGGTGAGAGGCAGGGATAGAAGTGGGTTAGAAGAGGCAGGGATACAAAAGGGGGGAGGTGAGGCATGGAGGAAAGATGGGATATAAGAGGCAGGTATGGAAGTGGGGAGGAGGCAGGGATGGAAGGTAGGGTGGAAGAAGCAGAGATGGAAGGGGGGAAGAGGCAGGGAAGGAGGATAGAAGAGGGATGAATGGATAGGGGATAGAAAAGGCATGGATTGAAGGGGGGAGAAGAGCTATGGATGGAAGGGGGTATAGAAGAGCTATGGATGGAAGGGGGTATAGAAGAGCTATGGATGGAAGGAGGGGGATAGAAGAGCTATGGATGGAAGGAGGGGGATAGAAGAGATATGGATGGAAGGAGGGGGATAGAAGAGATATGGATGGAAGGAGGGGGATAGAAGAGATATGGATGGAAGGAGGGGGATAGAAGAGATATGGATGGAAGGAGGGGGATAGAAGAGATATGGATGGAAGGAGGGGGATAGAAGAGATATGGATGGAAGGAGGGGGATAGAAGAGATATGGATGGAAGGAGGGGGATAGAAGAGATATGGATGGAAGGAGGGGGATAGAAGAGATATGGATGGAAGGAGGGGGATAGAAGAGATATGGATGGAAGGAGGGGGATAGAAGAGATATGGATGGAAGGAGGGGGATAGAAGAGATATGGATGGAAGGAGGGGGATAGAAGAGATATGGATGGAAGGAGGGGGATAGAAGAGATATGGATGGAAGGAGGAGGGATAGAGATATGGATGGAAGGAGGGGATAGAAGAGATATGGATGGGAGAAGGGGGGGGATAGAAGAGATATGGATGGGAGAAGGGGGGGATAGAAGAGATATGGATGGGAGAAGGGGGGGATAGAAGAGATATGGATGGGAGAAGGGGGGATAGAAGAGATATGGATGGGAGAAGGGGGGGATAGAAGAGATATGGATGGGAGAAGGGGGGGATAGAAGAGATATGGATGGGAGAAGGGGGGATAGAAGAGATATGGATGGGAGAAGGGGGGATAGAAGAGATATGGATGGAAGAAGGGGGGATAGAAGAGATATATGGATGGAAGAAGGGGGGATAGAAGAGATATATGGATGGAAGAAGGGGGGATAGAAGAGATATATGGATGGAAGAAGGGGGATAGAAGAGATATATGGATGGAAGAAGGGGGTGATAGAAGAGGCAAGGATGGAAAGGGGGGATAGAAGCAGGGAGGAAGAGGGGGATAGAAAAGGGTGACACTTTACCTACCTGGCTATAATTGTGGCCCCTATGTCCCGCTACAGTCCCATTTCCCCAATTGCAGCTTTTATGCCCCGCTACAGTCTAATTTCCACAAATTCAGCTCCTATACCCCATACAGTCCCTTCACCCCCATTGCTGCCCCTATTGCCCACTACCGGCCCAACCCCCTCAATTTCAGCCCCTATTCCCCACTACAGGCCTATCCCCAAAAAACAGTCTCTATAACTCACTACTGGCCCATCCCCCAATTGTAATTCCTTCTCCCCACTACAGTCTCTACCACCAATTGCACCCATATCTCCCTTACTACAACCCCTATCCCTCCACTACAGTCCCCAACCCCCATTTTACACCCCATACTACAGTCTTTAACCCCCACTACTGCCCCCTCTCCCAAGTGTAGCCTATATTCCAAATCACAGTCATCCACGAACCCCCCACTACAGCCCGTACATTTCATAACCCCTCCACTACAGCCCCTAACTCTTTCATTACAGCCCCTATTACCCCCTACAACCCACAACCAGTGTCCCTCCAGAGATTAGGTTTTTGGATCTGCCCCTGCTACACATAGAGTATATAGGACAGACAGTCCCAGGTGTTTATTATTCGACTACATTGGAATTTTAGTGAAACACAAGTGGAAGAACTGCTTTAAAGGGGGAATTATGCACAGAATAGAGGTTGATCCTCCTAAATAGGGGAGGGTGATTATTTCTACTTCATTTAGAGGGTTTGGAGACTTAGCTGTTATACAATTAGCCATACAGCTCATATATCTGGCCTTGTAAAAGACAGACATGGCAGGAGCTGTCAGAGAAAAGTCAACACTGTTAATCCCCCTCTGTCTCTTACCCTGAGCTTCACATGTGAGTCATATGATATCACAGACCTTGAGATGGGAACGTTTGTGTGTTCAGTTAATATAATATTTGTGGCACACGTCAGAAGTGGATTAATGCAAGGCGCAGCCAGGATCCCTGTCAATATATTAATGTATATTTGATAGATACTTTTATAATGTCACTGTTCATATATGTATTTCTACACACTAGACCCTCTAGTGGCCCTGATTGGTTTGGCAGTTCAACAGCACAAACAGAATCCTGCTGGCAACCAGTTATCGTGTGATAGGTTATATTGTTCGGTCTGCTGCGGCCTGGAAGTCCCATTCAGGGCTGGCAGATTGACCGATAACAGGGAAGAAGATATGCTCCAACAAATTAGTGAAACATTTGCTTAACCCCCTTAAGGACACATGACATGTGTGACATGTCATGATTCCCTTTTATTGCAGAAGTTTGGTCCTTAAAGGGTTAATTGTTAGTGTTTCAAGAAGAAACACTACACACATGGTGTTTTTGCATCATAACTACTACAGCAAGATTCTCCTCGGGCCCTAGAACCCTCGTTGTAAGTAATCAAACCATTCTACAATGATTTAACAACTTATCTCTGGTCTGCCAGCTGCTGCCACTCCCTGCCTCCTTACAATTGCTGGGAGAGTGCTAAGGGCTAGCTCATTGGCTGAGTGCTTATCTCAGGCTGAAAGTTTCTGGCTAGTGAGGAGGCTGTACTGGAAGCAGGGAGTGGCATGCAGAGGACCAGAGGTAAGATGTCAAACCATTCTAAAATGGTTTAAGTACTTGCACTGGGGGTGCTAGGCACTCCTGGCACCATAACCACTACAGTGTGCTGTAGTGGTTTTGGTGCTTGGAGTGTATCCTTCTTATTAAAGCAGCTCTGTCATCTTCTGGGGTGTTTGCTTAATTTACAAAGACCCCTGATAGGAACATTGCCACTTGGTGTTTTGTGGCCAATGGCTGTACAGAATGTGAGATATACTTAACTGATGCTGTCCCCACAGTATCTTTTGACTGTTGGAATCCCCAAAAAATCCCATCAGTGTTTTAGGAGCATTTTTATGAAGATTTTGTCTTGCTGAAATGCTCAAATTTGGAGGGAGTTGACAGAACTGCTTTAAAATAAATGCATGGACTGTATCTTTTGAGATTTTCTTTCTGTTAATATCAAAATGTTCATTTTCCCATTAATCTTCACTATGTTTCTTCTTATTATTATATTTATAAAGCGCCAACAAATTCCATAGCACTTTACAATGGGTGGACTAACAAACATGTAATTGTTACCAGACAAGTTTGACGTACAGAAACATAGGGGATGAGGGCCCTGCTCAATGAGCTGAGGTCACATAGTTACGTGTTGTGAATTGTAAGCAAAGACGAGCAGGGTCTTAATAATAAAACAGCTCTCAGTTCCATATAATCAATGTGTTTTTCTTGCTGTTTTCATGTCACCCACCATGGTTTAATTTTGATGTCCCACGGGGTCTGACATGGGAGCAACGTTTACAGACGCCACCTTCAACTCCTCTACCTGTTACTTGTAACCATGGCAAGAAAGATGAGCTGCTGCAGGGGTCCAAGGTGAGCTAATACAGTAGTATTAGATGAAGGGCAAAAAAAATAATAAAAATCAAACCACCATAACCACTAGAGTACTCTGAGTCCCTAGGTGCTGTCTGTCTGACAGTGATCTGTGAAACAATTTATAAGCTGTTTGACACTTAACTTGCTGTGCTGGGTGTCTGTAGTCCTTTTGGTCTGAGTTACTTATACTTTCACATTATCATACTAGCTCACACCAGGTTCACAATATATTAATTGTCTCGGAGCAATCAGCTGCCTAAGCCTGCTGTCAGCTGGTGTCATAATGCACAAGTATGAACTTCTAGTTTTAGATTATAGGTTGAAATTTAAAAGCTGGAAAAGAGTTTTCACCTAGAATTTGCAATTCTGTTGCAACTCTTTTTTTTTTTATGATGCCCATATCTGTTTTCATCCTCAGCCACCAAGGGTTGGAAGGCTAATGTTGAAACTCTCTTCTGCATTCTCCAAGTTACAGCAGAGGAGACAGGATTTTAAGTATCAGTTATCACTGCTTTGTACAAGTAGCCCTCAGCATGGCATGGGCTTGTCAATGACTAATAAAAATGTGTGTAACACTGTAAGACTGGATATTCCTCTCTCACACTGACATGGACTTGTTACCAAAGTTCTGCTTTCTGTCTTATTTCTGAGAGGCCTTTTCCCAGATCTGAGAAAGAGATAACACACACTGGACAACGCAATTAGTGTTTCATCAAGCCCTTTCATTTTCCCCTCCCAACAAGGAGATATATAGATTTTTTTTTAGTCTAGGGTGTTGCACTTTATTCAGCCAATCGCAGATTGGCACAGTATTCTTTCCAAACCAGACAACTCTAACACATCCCGTACAATTCTGTGTGTTAGGGGTAGATAAGCAAACTTGCTCAACATAACTTAGGGTGGGGTGGAATACTTGTTTTTCAAGCAGAGAAGAAACCCCTACTAAGCATTTTAAAACACTTCACTGATACAGCTAAAACGTCTCTAAGGATTATATATAATTTGATACATAAAGCCAAAGCAATAAAATTGAACCTAACAAACACCAACCTATTGCAGAAGACTTCACATACTGGGTTAATCACTAATTTGCGAATTTCCAGGAATTCATAATAAATTGGAGGTCCAAAGTCAAAATAAATACTATTAACATGGTGAATTATATTAAGATTTTTTCTTTTTTTTGAATCCAGCTATTTACATTCACTTCAAATTTCTGGCAATTCTCACTTTAGTTAATAATCCTGATAGTGAATTTTATTGGGGACACGTCCGGAATGCATCCATAAACTCTATCCTGTTGGCTGCATTTTGCTGGGTCCTGCATGAAGCACGTCTAACTTTATAAGTGATGCTTATTAAACTGTCCAATCGGTCGCATCCAAAGCTGCCCGTTGAATGTCACTCACTTGTCTTTTTCACTCTATTTTCCATACCTGTAGCCTCCTTGCATCACTCACGGAGCTTTGGAACGTGCTCTAAGGGCAGCTGTTCGCTTGCAGGTCCGTGGCCCTGAAGTGCAATGTGAACGCGGTGGTGTGTGCAGTGTTAGCGTTGGAAGCAGAGTACAGGTTGAGGTCAGAAATCTTTCTGTGTTTGAAAGACAGAAAAAGGGAAATCTTTCATTTACCAACTTTTATCAATTTGTCACTTTCTCCAGGTGTCTCTCTCCTCCTCCTCTCCATCCCTAGGAATCTCCTTGTCACAGTGTTCCCTTTCCCCATCATCTGATCCTTTTAATAATTCCCATCTCCCGCTCCTTGTGGGTGGATGCCCAGTGGAGGTAGGAGTAACCCTCCAGTTAAACCCATCCCTACCATGCTCTAAAGATGTGCCCGTGAGGAGCTTCAGTTTTCTGCTTGGCCCTTTTTACAACAACTCCATACAGTTCCTGCACTGCAGAGTAGGTGTTTGCCTGCTTGAAACTTTCTGTCGTGGGATGAAGCGTGTGGGATCCTCTGCTCTACCAAAGGTACATAAAACATATTTAATCCCTGCTTGGAACACAGATTTAAAGATATAAGCCCCTTAGCATTTCTAAGCAGGCTAACCTAAAAAGTATCACTAATACAAAAAAAAAAAAAAATATATATGTATATATATATATATTTTTTTAAATAGTTCTATTTGGCCTGGGAACTGTTTGAATTTGTCCGCTCTGCTCTATGTAAGATAGTGTATTAGTGCTAGTGAAATAAAGAGACTATGGAGAAGGTTTTAGTCCTATGATAAAAAGAGGTAGAGCTAATAATCTAGAACAAGTTATTAGGAGCAAATAAAAATTGATACACAATTAAAATTCTTTCCATAAGGTCTGGAACAGTAGGACAAACTTTGTAAAATTGATAGAGCAAATGAAAGCAGGTCCTTATATGTGTAGCAATAATGATCACCAGAGCTGGGAGTCCACTTGCCGACAACTCACCGGGTTCTCTTACCGGATCTTGTTCTAAGAGTTCTCGAGCTATTATGCGGATCATCAGTTTGATTGATCGATAGATGTGGTATAGGATATGTACTACTTGTGACAACATTATCCCAAGGGACCACTGTCTGTGTCTGTAACGTTGCCCTATACCAACATACTGTTGCTTACAGGAATACATATGCATTACCATCCCCTAATATTGGCACCTATGGTAAATATGAGCAAAGAAGGATGTGAAAAAACTTTTTTTTACCTTTTGTTAAAAAAAAATGCACAAAAATACCCTTCTCTCATAAATGTCAAACAATTGTAAACACAATACAGGTTTATTAAAAAACAAAAACAAAAAAAAACTGCCCAGTAGATAGCTCCTTTTATAAAGTTGGTAATCGTATGTGGGTTTGCTAGATTTTAGAGTATAAACTGTTTAGTAGATGTAGCTTCTTGAGAGCTGTTTAGTAGATGTAGCTTATTATTTGGCAACCTTAAATATGGCAATCCCACATAAGGATAGCAAATCCAAAAGATCTAAATTCAGAAAAGCAATTTTGGACTTTTATCTGTTTAGTTGATTATACCTTAATTTGCTACCCTTATGGGGAATGCAAAATTAGGGTACAATCGACTACACACAACAGCTCCCTAATTTTGTAGTGGTTTCCTTAAAGGGACACTATAGTCACCTGAACAACTTCAGCTTAATGAGGTTGTTCAGGTGAGTGCTACAGCTACCCGGAGCCTTTTTCTTGTAAGCACTGTATTTTCTGAGAAAATGCAGTGTTTACATTGAAAGCTTGGAACACCTCTTGTTGCAGTCAATCAGACGGCCACCAGAGGGACTTCCGAGTTCAGAGGCCCTAAAAAGGCCTCTCGTCCGATGCATTCTGGGTGAATACATCAGACGGGCTATCAGCACACAAAGCACTGTGAACGCGCTTTGTGTGCTGATAGCCTGTCAGCACTGCTGTGGGCGTGGCTTCAGCTGACAGCTTCAGCTTCAGCTGACAGCTGAAGCCGAACCCACAGGGACGCTTACTGTCCACAATAGTGGTTGAAGGGGGGGGGGGGGGACCTTATTGATAATTTTAGGGCCCCCACCCGCCGCACAGGGGTGGGGGCCGGGGGGGGACAGTAGGTCCCCCCTTATTGATCATTTTAGGGCCCCCACCCACCGCTCAGGGGTGGGGGCCGGGGGGGACAATAGGTCCCCCCCTTATTGATAATTTTAGGGCCCCCACCCGCCGCACAGGGGTGGGGGCCGGGGGGGGACAGTAGGTCCCCCCCCGGCCCCCACCCCTGTGCGGCGGGTGGGGGCCCTAAAATTATCGATAAGGGGGGGGGGACCTACTGTCCCCCCCCGGCCCCCACCCCTGTGCGGTGGGTGGGGGCCCTAAAATTAACAATAAGGGGGGGACCTATTGTCCCCCGCGGCCCCCACCCCTGAGCGGTGGGTGGGGGCCCTAAAATTATCGATAAGGGGGGGGACCTACTGTCCCCCACCCCCTGGCCCCCACCCCTGTGCGGCGGGTGGGGGCCCTAAAATTATCAAAAAGGGGGGGGACCTACTGTCCCCCCTCCCGGCCCCCACCCCTGTGCGGCGGGTGGGGGCCCTAAAATTATCAATGAGGGGGGGACCTACTGTCCCCCCCCCCCCCCGGCCCCCACCCCTGAGCGGCGGGTGGGGGCCCTAAAATGATCAATAAGGGGGGACCTACTGTCTCCCCCCAGCCCCCACCCCTGTGCGGCGGGTGGGGGCCCTAAAATTATCAATAAGGGGGGGACCTATTGTCCCCCCCGGCCCCCACCCCTGAGCGGTGGGTGGGGGCCCTAAAATTATCGATAAGGGGGGGACCTATTGTCCCCCTCCGGCCCCCACCCCTGTGCGGCGGGTGGGGGCCCTAAAATTATCAATAAGGGGGGGACCTATTGTCCCCCCCGGCCCCCACCCCTGAGCGGTGGGTGGGGGCCCTAAAATTATCAATAAGGGGGGGACCTATTGTCCCCCTCCGGCCCCCACCCCTGTGCGGCGGGTGGGGACCCTAAAATTATCGATAAGGGGGGGACCTACTGTCCCCCCCCCTGGCCCCCACCCCTGTGCGGCGGGTGGGGGCCCTAAAATTATCAAAAAGGGGGGGACCTACTGTCCCCCCCCCCCGGCCCCCACCCCTGTGCGGCGGGTGGGGGCCATAAAATTATCGATAAGGGGGGGGGACCTACTGTCCCCCCCCCCGGCCCCCACCCCTGTGCGGCGGGTGGGGGCCCTAAAATTATCAATAAGGGGGGGACCTATTGTCCCCCCCGGCCCCCACCCCTGAGCGGTGGGTGGGGGCCCTAAAATGATCAATAAGGGGGGACCTACTGTCCCCCCCCGGCCCCCACCCCTGTGCGGCGGGTGGGGGCCCTAAAATTATCAATAAGGGGGGGACCTATTGTCCCCCCCGGCCCCCACCCCTGAGCGGTGGGTGGGGGCCCTAAAATTATCGATAAGGTGGGGACCTATTGTCCCCCTCCGGCCCCCACCCCTGAGCGGTGGGTGGGGGCCCTAAAATTATCGATAAGGGGGGGACCTATTGTCCCCCTCCGGCCCCCACCCCTGTGCGGCGGGTGGGGGCCCTAAAATTATCGATAAGGGGGGGGACCTACTGTCCCCCCCCCTGGCCCCCACCCCTGTGCGGCGGGTGGGGGCCCTAAAATTATCAAAAAGGGGGGGACCTACTGTCCCCCCCCCCGGCCCCCACCCCTGTGCGGCGGGTGGGGGCCATAAAATTATCGATAAGGGGGGGGACCTACTGTCCCCCCCCCGGCCCCCACCCCTGTGCGGCGGGTGGGGGCCCTAAAATTATCAATAAGGGGGGGACCTACTGTCCCCCCCGGCCCCCACCCCTGAGCGGTGGGTGGGGGCCCTAAAATTAACAATAAGGGGGGGACCTATTGTCCCCCGCGGCCCCCACCCCTGAGCGGTGGGTGGGGGCCCTAAAATTATCGATAAGGGGGGGGACCTACTGTCCCCCCCCCCCCTGGCCCCCACCCCTGTGCGGCGGGTGGGGGCCCTAAAATTATCAAAAAGGGGGGGACCTACTGTCCCCCCCCCCCCCGGCCCCCACCCCTGAGCGGCGGGTGGGGGCCCTAAAATTATCGATAAGGGGGGGGGACCTACTGTCCCCCCCGGCCCCCACCCCTGTGCGGCGGGTGGGGGCCCTAAAATTATCAATAAGGGGGGGACCTATTGTCCCCCCCGGCCCCCACCCCTGAGCGGTGGGTGGGGGCCCTAAAATTATCAATAAGGGGGGACCTACTGTCCCCCCCGGCCCCCACCCCTGTGCGGCCAGTGGGGGCCCTAAAATTATCAATAAGGGGGGGACCTATTGTCCCCCCCGGCCCCCACCCCTGAGCGGTGGGTGGGGGCCCTAAAATTATCGATAAGGGGGGGACCTATTGTCCCCCTCCGGCCCCCACCCCTGTGCGGCGGGTGGGGGCCCTAAAATTATCAATAAGGGGGGGACCTATTGTCCCCCCCGGCCCCCACCCCTGAGCGGTGGGTGGGGGCCCTAAAATTATCGATAAGGGGGGGGACCTACTGTCCCCCCCCCTGGCCCCCACCCCTGTGCGGCGGGTGGGGGCCCTAAAATTATCAAAAAGGGGGGGACCTACTGTCCCCCCCCCGGCCCCCACCCCTGTGCGGCGGGTGGGGGCCCTAAAATTATCGATAAGGGGGGGACCTATTGTCCCCCTCCGGCCCCCACCCCTGTGCGGCGGGTGGGGGCCCTAAAATTATCAATAAGGGGGGGACCTATTGTCCCCCCCGGCCCCCACACCTGAGCGGCGGGTGGGGGCCCTAAAATTATCAATGAGGGGGGGACCTACTGTCCCCCCCCCCCGGCCCCCACCCCTGAGCGGCGGGTGGGGGCCCTAAAATTATCGATAAGGGGGGGGGACCTACTGTCCCCCCCGGCCCCCACCCCTGTGCGGCGGGTGGGGGCCCTAAAATTATCAATAAGGGGGGGACCTATTGTCCCCCCCGGCCCCCACCCCTGAGCGGTGGGTGGGGGCCCTAAAATTATCAATAAGGGGGGACCTACTGTCCCCCCCGGCCCCCACCCCTGTGCGGCCAGTGGGGGCCCTAAAATTATCAATAAGGGGGGGACCTACTGTCCCCCCCGGCCCCCACCCCTGAGCGGTGGGTGGGGGCCCTAAAATTATCGATAAGGGGGGGACCTATTGTCCCCCTCCGGCCCCCACCCCTGTGCGGCGGGTGGGGGCCCTAAAATTATCAATAAGGGGGGGACCTATTGTCCCCCCCCGGCCCCCACCCCTGAGCGGTGGGTGGGGGCCCTAAAATTATCGATAAGGGGGGGGACCTACTGTCCCCCCCCCTGGCCCCCACCCCTGTGCGGCGGGTGGGGGCCCTAAAATTATCAAAAAGGGGGGGACCTACTGTCCCCCCCCGGCCCCCACCCCTGTGCGGCGGGTGGGGGCCCTAAAATGATCAATAAGGGGGGACCTACTGTCCCCCCCCGGCCCCCACCCCTGTGCGGCGGGTGGGGGCCCTAAAATTATCAATAAGGGGGGGGACCTACTGTCTTTTGGAATTCTTTTGAATTTTCCCACGCTTGTAAAATGACACAGAGCACTGTGATTGGATGGATTTCAAGCCTTTTAATTGCGTCGGTTATTATGGATTTTTATTTGGCCTTTTTTGGGGCTGAAGAAAGAAGATTTTAGAAGAAAGAAAACATCGAATGGTAAGTTGATTTTATCTCATTTTTTCTTTTTTACAGGTTTTTAGTTAATGGTCCCCCCTCATTATTTTTAGGGTGAGGGGGGTAGGTAGGGAGATATTTTTTATGGGGGGGGGAAGGGTTAACTAGGGTCTGTATTTGTATTTGTATTTAGGGCCCCCACCCGCCGCACAGGGGTGGGGGCCGGGAGGGGGACAGTGGGTCCCCCCCCCTTATTGATAATTTTAGGGCCCCCACCCGCCACTCAGGGGTGGGGGCCAGGGGGGGGACAGTAGGTCCCCCCCCTTATTGATAATTTTAGGGCCCCCACCCGCCTCACAGGGGTGGGGGCCGGGAGGGGGACAGTAGGTCCCCCCCTTATTGATAATTTTAGGGCCCCCACCCGCCGCTCAGGGGTGGGGGCCGGGGGTGGGGACAGTAGGTCCCCCCCCTTATTGATAATTTTAGGGCCCCCACCCGCCTCACAGGGGTGGGGGCCGGGAGGGGGACAGTAGGTCCCCCCCCTTATTGATAATTTTAGGGCCCCCACCCGCCGCTCAGGGGTGGGGGCCGGGGGTGGGGACAGTAGGTCCCCCCCCTTATTGATAATTTTAGGGCCCCCACCCGCCGCTCAGGGGTGGGGGCCGGGGGTGGGGACAGTAGGTCCCCCCCCTCATTGATAATTTTAGGGCCCCCACCCGCCGCACAGGGGTGGGGGCCGGGGGAGGACAGTAGGGCCCCCCCCCCCTTATTGATAATTTTAGAAAGCGAGCTGAGCTGTCAGACAGCTCAGCTCGCGAACGCGCATTCCGCGCACATGCGCGGTAAAGCGCTCAGGTTCTTCATAGGGCGGCATTCAATGCCGCTCTATGAAGAACGCGATTGGTGGAGCGCGAAGCCGCGCATGCGCACCACATCGCGATGACGCTTCTCTGTGAGAAGCGTCCTATTGGACCCCGCGATTTCGTCATTTTGACGAAAAAGGGGGTGCGGCCTAGCGGGGAGCTCGGCGCTGGAACGGAGGTAAGTTTTTAGTATAAAAACACCTCAATTTTTTTTTAATGAATTAAAGTACATATAAAAGCAAGAAGGAAGGCTGGGGGACCTGTCTTTCTTGCTTTTATATGGTGACTATAGAGTTCCTTTAAATATAGATTGGGAATGCCACATAATGGTATATTTGCATGAATTAATTCATGAACCACTCAAACAAAAATGCTATCTTTGATTTGATTCGTTCATTAGTTCCTTCTTGCATTGTGGCATTTGTAGAACAAACTGATTTTCATTTAAATAGGTGATTCTTCCGAAAACAAATGCTAAAGTTGCATTGTCAGTATTACAAATTCTAACTTTTGTCCTACTATTTATGAAGTTTATTTGTATAGCCCTTGCAGGATTTGAATTGTGTAGTCTTTTTTTAGTTACTTCTAATACATTATTGTTGTAGAATTATATTAGTGTTCACTCTTTATCATAGTGTTGGTTAATAGTAAGTGAGTCAGACTCATTTGCAAAGTTAGCAGCCTTCAAGTAAAGACTTCTTTCTTCTGTTTTATATATGTATATTTAATTTATTTAGTGCAGTTGATTTTCTACAATTTTTTTAATTTTTTTTCTTCTTTTTCAGTGCTCAATACCTCACAACTCATGTGCCAGTATCACCCCATCCTCATCTTTTGCAAAATCACTCTTCCTGCGAACAGTCACGCAGCCCTTAATAGTGACCATTCCATCCCCATATTCAGTTTTCTACCCAAACATAGGTTTGTAAATAAAATAGCACTCTCTTTGAAATATTGGATGAAGTATAAATCATTTCAAATACAAATAGCATAAAAAATGAAAGAGGTAGTTGAACATTCCACAGTCAATACAGAACCTCCCCCCACCCCCCGAGAAGCCAAGCATTGGCTGTGATTTAATTAAATGTGCTTTGTTTTATTCTTCTTTCCCCTCACCCCATTATCTACCTCACTAAAGCTCCTAACCTCCACAACTGCACCACTAGTACTTTACTACAGCCTTTCTCCCGATGCATCCCAGGTAAGTTGGTTCGACTACTTACTCTAGGAGGATCCACGTCACTCATGGCACCATAACCACTATAAAGGACTGTAGTGGTTATTGTGCCTGGAGTGTTCATTTAAATAATCTATCAGTGCGTGTCCTGAGATTAGGTTCTGGATTGACTCCTGAACACCCCACAATGAAAATAATCTGTACCGGAGCTTCTTTATCCTGGCTGGATAGCTCCGCTGGAATACCCGGCTAGCTGGAAGAAGCACCGGTTAGTGAACATAGCCTTTTCCTCCAGTATGACACGATTCTGTGTGTACAACTGTTTTTATTGTCAAAAGTACAATCTTTTACACATGGACCCCTAGCATGAGGACCCTATTCAATACCAAAGTGATCCCGACCTGGTGCCTCTCTGTCTGGGAGATAATTGAGTTATCCCTCGCTTAAGCTAATTATCTCTGGGACACAGAGCACAACACAAAATACCCCCCAAAACATAGTAAAACAGGAACACAAACACATGATAAATCCCTGGAGAGCTCTGATCTGGGTGCCCATGTTGGCAAAATATTGCTTGGACCCATGAAGAATTGCCACCTGGGTAAAGATTTGACCTGCCGCTAGCAAAGTCCATGCCGGAAAGGGTTCTATAGCAAAAGTGTCTTTGGCACCTGTGAACTGAAAAGGGTGTGATCACCCTGGCTCTCTGGGAGTGATTGCTCAGCACAGTATTCCTTCCCTCTAATTAGCGTCCTCCTATCTGTCTGGGAAGTAGGTGAAAACAGGGGTTGAAGTTGGCCGGGTTGGGAGCAGCAGCCGAGCCGGAATTCCACGCGAATATGACAAGGTCCCACTGACATCCTTGCGGCTCTCCCCAGTTTCCCTGAATTAACAGTAGTCAAGGTGTAGAGGTGCTCTCAGTTGTTATCAATGGAGGGTTAGGCAGTAAGAATGAAGGGTAGTGATTTAGTATTTTGGGGAAATTGGTATAGGACAAGCACACTATGCCACATAAACCATGTTGAGGTAACACTTTTGTTTTTGGAGGTTGACCTTTCTTGAAATATAATCCATGATAAATATATGTTGACTCCATATTCTCTAGGAATTTCCTGGCTGTTAAGTTCTATGTAAAGCATTTCAGAACAAGGTCTGCATTAAGAAGCTCCAACCGTTTTATGTCCTTTCTCCCAAAGAAAACCTGCGATTTTAATTTAAAACAGTGGTGGATGAATTTGGTAATTTGCATATACGTTGTCTGTTCTGATTTCCATTTCTATCTCCAGTTCCTAGGAAATCCTTTCGCTCTCCTCACCCTACCCCTGCAGGTAAGTTGAACAATGACTATCCACTAATCACCTCCGTAGAGCACGTAAGGTAGATCAAAACAATTCCTTGCTATTTTTCTTTGCAGAACAAAGAGGACAAGGCATAGGGATGGAGGCAGTTGCTGGTGTCACTCTTTGCTCCTTTGTCATTGGGGTGATGTTGTCTGCTGGGCTGTGGTATATTCAGAGCAAAACAGGTGAGAATGACCGAATATTACTGCAGTACCATAAGGATGTTTCATTCTACATTTAGCAATATAATATTAGTTCATTTGTACTTGATGATGATTTAACAAGCAGATTTAATAGTATGCATAGACAGCATATTTACAGTAGAATGTCTGTCTGAAGTACACAATCTTCCATTGCTACAAATCAAAACTAGATTACTGAAGCCATGTAGTTTTTTTTTTTTTTTGTGGTGGTGGTTGGGGGCAGCTGGCTTCATCTATCTATTATCTATCCATGAATTCATATTGGGGCAAGCTCTGTTTCTACTCACTCGAGTCTAAAAGAAATATAGGAAGTGTAACGGAGCTCCCGTACTCGGGTCGACTACCTCCACCAAGTCTTCTTCTTTGTTGCTATCAGGGACGCTGGAGTGCTTCAGACTGAGATTACTGAGTGCATTTTCGACCGTGGACCAGGCTTCTCTGATTGCACTCCTGGAAAAAAGATTTCCAGAGCTATAGTGATCCTAGCTATTTCCCCAAACACTAGATTACATTTGGTGAAGGTTAAAAACATGAACACATCTATTTTATAACCCCTTCAGCCTCATTTACATACAATTGGGTTACAGTGGCACAAAGTTCCTTTTCAGGTTTTCCACCGTAATACCCTCCTAAACAGCACAGGGAGCCCAAGCCAACCAATAGTAGTATGGACTTGGGCAGTAACCAATTATAGTGCATCCATACCAATACCAGTCTTGACTTGGGCAGTAACCAATAATTGTGCATATATCAAGCCAACCAATAGCAGTATGGACTTGGGCAGTAACCAATTATAGTGCATACCCCAAGCCAACCAATAGCAGCATGGACTTGGGCAGTAACTAATTATAGTGCGTCCATACCAATAGCAGTATGGACTTGGGCAGTAACCAATTATAGTGCATATCCCGAACCAATAGCAGCATGGACTTAAGCTTTGTAGTGTAATTGGTTACTAGCCTAATTACATTAGTGCGGATACAGTACTGTGATACAAACAAGCATGGGGACAGAAAATAACAAGGGCTGAGAACCACATGGGGGACTTAAAGGAGTGACAGGGCAGCCAGTTTGAATTGGTCTGGTAGTGTCCCTGGAACAACACCCTTCTGGGAAAACAATAAGACAGGAAAAATGGGGAAGGGAAAAGGCACATACAAACTGGACAATACTAAATCATACGGGGAAACATACAGGTGCTCATAATAACACAACATATAATAGACAAAGGGTCTGTGGGCATTGGGATTCAGCAAGAAGAACAACAACCTCTTTTAGGAGCTCCTGGGACCAGGCCATATAGCCTGTGGGCAGGAGGCTAGCCTTTATGCCTCTCGAGAAGGCTGTGGCACGGGAGCTTCTCTCACAGGGAGAAACAAAGGAAAATTAGGAAGAAGACTGAAACTAGTTATTAGAGTGGCAGGGGGAAGACCATATCAGAGCCATGTCTTCAAATATCTTCTTAAATGTGTTATGGGCATTGGTTGTTCTGTTTATCTATGGACATTCGGCCTTTTTTTATCTAATAACATTCTAGAGCAGTGGTTCCCAAACCTTTTAGGTTCAAGGCGCCCTAAAAATTTCAATATTTTTCCAAAGTTCCCCAAGTAAAAAAAAAAATTCTAGGTTGTGTGTGTGTGTATATATATATATATATATATATATATATGTATATACATACACACACACAGGGGCGGACTGAGAACCCTCAGGGCCCCCGGGCAAAATAAATCAAGGGCACCCTTACAGGCCCCACCCATACTCCGCAGCAAGCGCCACCCATGTCCCGCCTCCATGCACCGCCTCCAGCCACACCCTACACAATCTTTAGACACAAGGAACAAAAGTGCAATAATCCCTTCGAGGCCCCAGTAGAGACTACAATTGAGGGCTAATGGGCCATGGAGGGGGGTCTTTCTAGCAGAGGCTATCTCAGTGTCCTTTAGAGAGTGTGTTAGAAAGAATCCCCTCCAGGCCCTATTAGAGACTACAATGGAGTGTAATAGGCATGGAAGGGGGTCTTTCTAACAGAGGCCATCTCAGTGTCCCTGCTGGAAACAGTCTCCTCCAGGCCCCAGTAGAGACTACAATTGAGGGCTAATGGGCCATGGAGGGGGGGGAGCATTCTAGCAGAGGCTATCTCAGTGTCCTTTAGAGAGTGTTGTGGCGAAACCAACTTCGCCACTGTGAACTGGAGAAGCCTGGTTGCTCGCCTGCTTCCTTTGGACTATGGACCAGACCTTAAAAAGCGTATTTTCCCTGCAGAAAGGCTTATTCGTGCCTTTTCTGCCGGGGTGTTCGGTACATTTCATCTACCGAACAAACTACCGTACGAGGGACCACCTAGGAGATGGAGTGTGCCGTCAATTAACCGCCAGAAGCTGCGGTTAACCGCAGCTTAATTGATGCACGCTGGGTGGCCTTTGTTCGTTTGCCGACCACGAGGCAGTGGCCATTTTAATCGTGCGAAAGACCAGCGGTGTTCGGCGAGGATTCTATGGAACTATAAACGGACACTTAATTGCACGAACACCGCTGAGCCGTCCGTCGCCTGGTTCCTAATCGTACAAGATTAACCGAACACCAGAATTCGGTATTTCTATGTGAACTGTGGTAACCCAGATAGCTATACCATGGAGCCTATTCATATAATGAAAGACTATGGGAAAGACTTTAGCTCCATGGCAATTGTACTGTGTGAATAGGATCTGCGCGCTATTCGGTAGTTTTGTGCACTCAGATCCCAGCTATCTGGGGATATGTGAAATGTCTGTGTGTTATGGATAAAAAGTAACTTTCTGTATTTTAAAGTGTTTTATGTCTTTCTGTAACCATGTGGTTAATGGAGTCTGCCTCTAGTTCTGGATAATTGGATTACTTCTCCAATTATCTCCAGGGCAGAAGGGAGGAAACCGGGATGCATTGTGGGGATGTTTTTTCTGCCAGCCAGGGGGAACAAAAGATACTTTTACTAACTTTTGAACCCCTGGTCTGATTCATGCCATTTTTTAATATGTTGTTCCCCTGAATGGATTTATTGAGGATGTGTATTTTCATGTGAATGTGATGTATGGTTTTAAAGTTATGAAAGTTGTGTAAAAGTATATTTTGAACTGTATGCATAATGGGATTATGTGTCACACTAAGGGGAGGGGATGTGTGGGATGTAACATCTATGTCATTGGTTCTTTTATGCCTCCCCCTGGGTGTGGCCTGTATGTGTGAGTTGGAAATAAAAGCCAGGCTGGATGAGCCAGTCCAGAGTTCCTGCTTAACCCTGAAGCTGAAGTGTTGTCTCATTCTTGGGGGGAATTTGACTGTATGCCGACTGCCAGGAGTGTAAGCTGTTCGTATTGCTTTTCCTGTTCGGCTGCTTCCAGGGTTCGTGTGTCTGCTGTTCGAGAGTTGGTGAATACGTGCAGTTTGGGAGTTCGGGAAATTGGTGCTTATAGTAGCTGCTGGTCTATGGAAACGGGGATTATCGCCTAAACGGATTTTATTCCCTTTTATGCTGAAACGGTCCGCAACAATTGGTGGCAGCAGCGGGATCGTTCCTACAACCAGAGGGACAGCTACAGACAACACCATTCCTGGATTACAAAGTGAGGGCAACGCCAGTACCCGTACAGCGCCCCTATCTTCAAGGAACCAACTGCAGCAGAGCAAGCATGGCACCCAGCTACACTCAAGAGGCGTATGACAGAGAGGTCACCGCGATATTGGCTTTATGCGGACCCAACCCCTCAGAGTATAGAGTGCAGCGTGTGAAGCAAGCAGTGCGAGAGTACTTGCCGTGGGAATCAGAGCGGGCCAGGGGGTTTGCAGTCCTTCCTCCCAGCGGCAGGGTGTACCCCAGGGAGCAGAAGGTGCCGTCCGTCCTCCCCAGCGGCAGTGTGTGTCCCAGGGAGCAGAAGGTACCGTCCTTCCCCCTCAGCGGCAGTGTGTACCCCAGGGAGCTGATGGTGTCGTCCGTCCTCCCCAGCGGCAGTGTGTGTCCCAGGGAGCAGAAGATATCGTCCTTCCTCCCCAGCGGCAGTGTGTACCCCAGGGAGCCGATGGTGTCGTCCGTCCTCCCCAGCGGCAGTGTGTGTCCCAGGGAGCAGAAGGTATCGTCCTTCCTCCCCAGCGGCAGTGTGTACCCCAGGGAGCTGATGGTGTCGTCCGTCCTCCCCAGCGGCAGTGTGTAACCCAGGGAGCAGAAGGTGCCGTCCTTCCTCCCCAGCGGCAGTGTTACCCCAGGGAGCTGATGGTGTCGTCCGTCCTCCCCAGCGGCAGTGTGTGTCCCAGGGAGCAGAAGGTACCGTCCTTCCCCCCCCCCCAGCGGCAGTGTGTACCCCAGGGAGCTGATGGTGTCGTCCGTCCTCCCCAGCGGCAGTGTGTACCCCAGGGAGCTGATGGTGTCGTCCGTCCTCCCCAGCGGCAGTGTGTCTCCCAGGGAGCAGAAGGTATCGTCCTTCCTCCCCAGCGGCAGTGTATACCCCAGGGAGCTGATGGTGTCGTCCGTCCTCCCCAGCGGCAGTGTGTGTCCCAGGGAGCAGAAGGTATCGTCCGTCCCTCCCAGCGGCAGTGTGTAACTCAGGGAGCAGAAGGTGCCGTCCTTCCTCCCCAGCGGCAGTGTGTACCCCAGGGAGCTGATGGTGTCGTCCGTCCTCCCCAGCGGCAGTGTGTGTCCCAGGGAGCAGAAGGTGCCGTCCTTCCTCCCCAGCGGCAGTGTGTACCCCAGGGAGCTGAAGGTGCCGTCCTTCCTCCCCAGTGGCAGTGTGTCCTGCAGGGAGCAGAGACCGTCAGTCTCGCACCCCAGCAGCAGGACAAGAGAATGAAAGGGGAGACAGCTGGTCCCCCTTTCCACCAGCAGAGAGAGTGGCAGGGAGAGGAGCCTGCTAACCCCTCTCCCCAGCGGCAGTTTACCGTCCAGAGAGAGGAGCTTGTTACACCCTCTCTCCAGCGGCAGCCTAACCCACCAAGGGAGATGTTAAGCCCCACGACTGTGCAGATGGGACCGTAGTCTCTGCACTTACAGCCCAAGGGGTAGGGACGGTCGGTCCTGTCCCCCAGCCACAGAGCGGTGTATCCAAAGGGGAGACAGTCGGTCTCCCCCTCCGGCAGCCGAGCTATGCACCTACAGGGGAGACAGTCCGTCTTCAGCAACCAGGCTCCAACCAGACTACTCCTGTGGTAGTGCTGGCACCAGGACAGAGTACCGCTGGTCTCTGCACCCTCAGCAACCCACCAAGGCAGCCTACCAGTCCCCACACAGCCGTGGTAAGGCACCTGGACATGGACAAGATTTTCCCTTCCCCAGGCGGAGTAACCGTTTTTGTGGGTGGGCTGTACTGCTGTTTCTGTCTTATGGGAGGGTTGCTGGACTAACCAGGGCACTGACCGGCAGGAGGTCAGGTACCCTGTTAGTCTAATTGGTAAAGGGGAGAATTGTGGCGAAACCAACTTCGCCACTGTGAACTGGAGAAGCCTGGTTGCTCGCCTGCTTCCTTTGGACTATGGACCAGACCTTAAAAAGCGTATTTTCCCTGAGGAAAGGCTTATTCGTGCCTTTTCTGCCGGGGTGTTCGGTAGATTTCATCTACCGAACAAACTACCGTACGAGGGACCACCTAGGAGATGGAGTGTGCCGTCAATTAACCGCCAGAAGCTGCGGTTAACCGCAGCTTAATTGATGCACGCTGGGTGGCCTTTGTTCGTTTGCCGACCACGAGGCAGCGGCCATTTTAATCGTGCGAAAGACCAGCGGTGTTCGGCGAGGATTCTATGGAACTATAAACGGACACTTAATTGCACGAACACCGCTGAGCCGTCCGTCGCCTGGTTCCTAATCGTACAAGATTAACCGAACACCGGAATTCGGTATTTCTATGTGAACTGTGGTAACCCAGATAGCTATACCATGGAGCCTATTCATATAATGAAAGACTTTAGCTCCATGGCAATTGTACTGTGTGAATAGGATCTGCGCGCTATTCGGTAGTTTTGTGCGCTCAGATCCCAGCTATCTGGGGATATGTGAAATGTCTGTGTGTTATGGATAAAAAGTAACTTTCTGTATTTTAAAGTGTTTTATGTCTTTCTGTAACCATGTGGTTAATGGAGTCTGCCTCTAGTTCTGGATAATTGGATTACTTCTCCAATTATCTCCAGGGCAGAAGGGAGGAAACCGGGATGCATTGTGGGGATGTTTTTTCTGCCAGCCAGGGGGAACAAAAGATACTTTTACTAACTTTTGAACCCCTGGTCTGATTCATGCCATTTTTTAATATGTTGTTCCCCTGAATGGATTTATTGAGGATGTGTATTTTCATGTGAATGTGATGTATGGTTTTAAAGTTATGAAAGTTGTGTAAAAGTATATTTTGAACTGTATGCATAATGGGATTATGTGTCACACTAAGGGGAGGGGATGTGTGGGATGTAACATCTATGTCATTGGTTCTTTTATGCCTCCCCCTGGGTGTGGCCTGTATGTGGGAGTTGGAAATAAAAGCCAGGCTGGATGAGCCAGTCCAGAGTTCCTGCTTAACCCTGAAGCTGAAGTGTTGTCTCATTCTTGGGGGGAATTTGACTGTATGCCGACTGCCAGGAGTGTAAGCTGTTCGTATTGCTTTTCCTGTTCGGCTGCTTCCAGGGTTCGTGTGTCTGCTGTTCGAGAGTTGGTGAATACGTGCAATTTGGAGTTCGGGAAATTGGTAGCTGCTGGTCTAGGAAAAAGGGGATTATTGCCTAAACTGGGTTTTATCCTCTTGTAAGTAAAACGGTCCGTAACAAGTGTGTTAGAAAGAATTTCCTCCAGGTCCCATTAGAGACTACAATGGAGTCTAATGGGGCCTGGAGGGGGGTCTCTCCAACACTCTGGTTCCTATTCACAATATAGCAACACAACATAGCTCGCTGATACCTAGGCCAAGTTGGCTCCTCTTACCTTAATTACTGTTGCTGGGTGGCAGGCTGTGGACTTGCTGGAAGGCTGTGGGCTTACTGGCTGCAGCTGGCAGGCTGTGGGCTTGCTGGAAGGCTGTGGGCTTACTGGCTGCAGCTGGCAGGCTGTGGGCTTGCTGGCAGGCTGTGGGCTTGCTGGCAGGCTGTGGGCTTGCTGGCTACTGCCGGCAGGCTGTGGGCTTGCTGGCTGCGGCTGGCAGGCTGTTGGACTGCTGGCTGTGGCTTGCTGGCTGGCAGGCTGTGGCTTGCTGGCTGTGGTTGGCAGGCTGTGGGCTTGCTGGCTGTAAGCCTAACTGGTGGCCTGTGGGCTGGCTGGCTACTGGCCAGCCTGTGGGCTGGCTGGCCGGCCTGTGGGCTGGCTGGCTGGCTGGCTGGCCGGCCTGTGGGCTGGCTGGCTTGCTGGCTACTGGGGCACTTGTAGATTATTTAAAGAAATAATCCATGCACAATAACCACTACTGCTCTGTGTAGTCGTTATGGTGCCAGGAGGGCCGGGCCCCCCTTTCAGAGTAAGTAGTCAAATCGTTTAAGAACAGTTTGTCAACTTACCTGGGGTCTGCTGGGATATGAGGCTGTAGTAGGGTATAGGAGCAGTGGTGCAATGTGTAAGGGGTGCAGTGTGTGTGAAAGGTTCAGTGTGTGTGAGGGGGTGTAGTGTGTGAATGTGTAGGGTGTGTGGGGCAATGTGTGTATGTGTGTGTGTGTGTGTGAGGCAATGTGTGTAAATGTGTGTGGTGTGTGTGGGTGTATGGGGGGCAGTGTGTGAATGTGTATGGTGTGTGGGGGCAGTGTGTTTATGGGGCTAGAGTTCACTCTCACCACTGCGATCACAGTGTTGAGAGTGAACTGTAGCCCGTAGCTCCAGGGCTAGAGTTTACTCTCGCAAGAGCCGTAACGTTGCCGTGGTAACCGCGGCAACGATCTGTGCTCACGCAAGTAGGACCCAGAGGAGCTGAAGGCTGAGCTCCCGGGTCCGCTCTTCCTCCCTCCCCTGCCCGCACGGTGCCTGCGGACAGGGGAGGGGGCAATTGCCCTCCTCTTACTCCCCCCTCTTCTTACTCCCCCCTCACTCTCCCCCTCTTCTTACTCCCCCTCCCCCTCTTCTTACTCCCTCTTCTTACTCTTCCCCTCTTCTTACTACCCCCTCCCCCTCTTCTTACTCCTCCCTCTTCTTACTCCCCTCCCCCCTCTTCTTACCCCCCTCCCCCTCTTCTTACCCCGTCTTCTTACCCCCCTCCCCCTCTTCTTACCCCCTCCCCCTCTTCTTACTCCCCCCTCTTCTTACTCCCCCCTCAGTCCCTCTTCTTACTTCCCCTCCCCCTCTTCTTACTCCCCCCTTCTCCCTCTTCTTACCCCCTCCCCCTCTTCTTACCCCCTCCCTTTCTCTTCTTACCCCCTCCCTTTCTCTTCTTACCCCCCTCCCTCTCTCTTCTTACCCCCTCCCTCTTTCTTCTTACCGCCCCCTCCCTCTTTATTCTTACCCCCCTCTTTCTTCTTACCCCCCTCTTTCTTCTTACCCCCCTCCCTCTTTCTTCTTACCCCCCTCCCTCTTTCTTCTTACCCCCCTCCCTTTCTCTTCTTACCCCCCCTCCCTCTTTCTTCTTACCCCCCTCCCTCTTCTTACCCCCTCCCCCCTCCCTCTTCTTACCCCCCTCCCTTTTCTTACCCCCTCCCCCCCTCCCTCTTCTTACCCCCTCCCCCCCTCCCTCTTCTTACCCCCCTCCCTCTTTCTTCTTACCCCCCTCCCTTTCTCTTCTTACCCCCCCTCCCTCTTCTTACCCCCTCCCCCCCTCTTTGTTCTTACCCCCCTCCCTCTTTGTTCTTCACCCCCCTCCCTCTTTGTTCTTCACCCCCCTCCCTCTTTGTTCTTCCCCCCCTCCCTCTTTGTTCTTACCACCCCCCCCCCCTCTTTGTTCTTACCCCCTCCCCTGTAGCGTGGCCGAGCTGCACTCCGGTCCGCGGTGCCCGGCCAGAGTGATAGGAAGGTGCACACTGAGTGTGCACCGGCCTGTCAGTCCGGCCGGGTACAGGAAACAGAAACTCCTGTTCCGCGGACCGGAGTGCAGCTCGGCCACGCTACAGGGGAGGGGAGGTGAGAAGCTGCAGCCGCCTGAGGCTCTTAAGAGAGCGCTCAGGCGGCTGCAGCATTTAAAGGGGCGGCCGGGCCCCCTGATGGCGGGCCTCCCTCCCGGCCGGGCCCTCGGACCATGTCCGAAGTGCCCGACCGGTCAGTCCGCCCCTGCACACACACATATACAGCATTGCGGCAAATGGGTCCCTGTTTAGCAGAAATGTTTCCCTGCCCAGGGCGGATCCAAAACATAATCTCGGAAGGGGCACTGGTAGATTATTTAAAGAAACAATCCAGGCACAATAACCACTAAACACATTCTGTATATGTATGGTGCCAGGAGTGCCATGGTGCCCTCCCAGGGTAAGTAGTCAAACTGTTTAAGAACAGTTTGACAACTTAACCGGGGTCTGTCAGGTTAGGGGCACTGGTGTGTGCATAGGGTTAAATGTGTGAGGGGTGCAGTGTGTGTGTGTGTGTTTGTGTGAGGGGTGCATTGTGTCTGTGTGTTTGAAGGGTGCAGTGTGTGTGTGTGTGTGTGTGTGTGTGTGTGTGTGTGTATGGGGGGATGTGTGTGTATGGGGGAGAATTATTTTTGGTCTGTGGGGTTGGAGGGTAGATTAATAAATATAAAAAAAAAAAATAGAAAAAAATAATAATTTTGATATCTCCCCTCCCTGCATATATTTGCCTGGGAGGGGGAACAGAACTAATCCCTGTTGGTCAAACTGGTGATAGTGAACTCTAGTAGCCTAGAATAGAATGGCAGAGCTGCAGGTTAGAGCTACCCCGGCTCATCTCTCCCTCCCCTGCCAGCTGCCAGCATTACACATAGCTGCAGAGCCAGCAGGGGAGAGTGAGGCACAGTTCCTGGTGCTATGATCATAGCACCAGGGAAATATTTTGCGATGCCCTGTGTGCATAGTTTGGGAACCGCTATTCTACAGTCTGAATCCAACTCCTCTTCTACGAACATTTGAACCAGATACATACTACTGTACATAAGGAGCTAAGCAGACAGGAGGGAAAATTAAATCTCTAATAGATACTCTCATCCACTGTTGAATGCTCTTTGGATTAGATTTTTTTGAAGGATGCACAATATTTGTGTGAGAAGTCTTTATTTTCCTGACCAAAGTAAAGTGGTCATTCCCAAAGTTTATGACTATCAACCATATTCTTATGTTTTTTTTCTAGTTGGTTAACTTTGTATAATACTTTTCCTTTTGTCTTTGGCAATGTCTTATTATATACATACGTGCATTTTTTTTTTGTAGCACCTGTTTCTTCAGCGACAAATGGAGGATCCCAAGGTCTTCAATCTTCACCAAACTGTGTGTCTACTAATTAGAAAAAAAACAGAGTAGAGTATGGATTGGCTCTACAAGGGCAACTCCCATAACTAGGAAATAGGCTTATAGACATTTAGGATGACTCAGTCTAGATAAAAAGTAAGAAAAGAAAAGCAATAAAATCTTATCTGAACCAAACTACAATGTGATTTCTGTAAAAACATTGCTTTCATATCAAATTGAATACTATACAATAACGAGCATTGTTTGCTACTCTTAGCTATTGTTAACAATGGCCAACTAGAACAACACAGTCTTGTGTTCAACCTACATGGCTCATTAAACACCTGGCCAATAACCACTGGTAGGCAGAGTGAGGAAAAGTAGACATTTAATGTGAGTGTTCCTTTCAAGATCTGGATATTATGGAAAACATCTATGGGCAGTCCATGAAAAATGAGGCTACACGATAATGTCCTATCATTGAGATTCTGAGGAAAGGGTAAGCCAACTGCATGTAAGAAGAAAAACAAAACATTGGCCAGGGTACGTTTTAAAGGCACACTGTGCGCCATAGCGACTACAGCTTATTGTAGTTATGTTGTAGGAGTTTTTTTTTTTTTTTTTATATATACAGACCCAAAATCTGAGGCACCCTAAGTCCAGCCTTTCTGATTTTACCTAGATAATGCAGAGGTTTCACTTTCATAATATATGTACAATCCATATATGGGAAGCAATGATTGCCTTTCAACTTCCAAAGGCCTGCACCCAAAGACTTCTTGCACCATAACCTCTACAAATAAACTGTAGTGGTTATGGGAATTAGTACCCCTTTAACCAATTACTACACCAGATTGTATGCCCACTTCACCTCTTGTGTCCCACTGCAAAATTAAACTCGAAGCTATATAGAGTGCAAACAAAAAGGACATCACTACAAAACAGTGAAAAAAACTTACAGAATTGAATATGATTCAGGTTGGTGTCCCTTCAAAGAGGGTAATCAATTGATAGAACTGTAATCTGGAGTGCTAATCCTCTTGAGAGATGTAGAAGTAGAAAAAAAGCAAACAAATAGTGCAGATAGTATACAAATATTAAATTAGAATAAAATCTCTGTATCCAACAAGTTTTATCACAAAACTTCTTCAGGGTGAGACTTGTGACAATAGTCACCATTACTGGGGGCTGAAGACAGACACCTTATGGAGGTCCTAAGATTACTCCTATGTTTTAGTCATCCTGTGCCCGCCCCCCCACCCCCCCCCCCCCACCCGCTTTCCTTGTTGTTTGCTCAGAAGAGTGTTGTCCCATTGTTCCAGAGACCACTTTCATCTGCTATATATTATTATATGTGGTTTAGGAGTTTTCTTGAACTATGGGAGATAATTGTGTTAGCGTGTCTGAGTGTATAAAAGATAAAACCAAAAGGAAGATTATTTGTTTATTAAACAATAGCTATTGTGCAAAGTATCTTGGTGTCAGGCAGATAATTCAATTATGGACTCGACCTAATTCTGTCTTAGACACCAAGAAGTGACTTGTATTGTTTTGTTTGATGACCCCCTGTTGTGATAACTCCTATATAAACCTGTGGTTCACTCAATAAAACCAGTTCTACTTCACCCTTCACTAAGTCTCGGCTAGTGTTTGGGTAAACCAGCTATCCACTTGTACTAATGTGCAATTCATGGTTTACAGCCAGGGGTGGTCGGTGATTGTGAGGTGTTAACATGGGACCACACAAAGTTGATTTGGTAAATGAACAGGGGAGTATGGACATCCGAACAAAAGGGAATAAAAATGTAGTTAGGGTATCCATTCTGCTACATGGTTGTTCTGAACTAAATGTCTGGATCTCTGATACCCTTCTGGCCGATGTTATTGCTATAAGGAAGAGTGTTTTCATGGTAAGTAAATAACATTCCCATTTCTTCCAATGGCTCACACTGTACTTTTATTAGGGCATTTAGTACTAGAGGCAAGTCCCAAGGAGGCGCCAATTGTTTGGTAGGTGGTCTTATCCTCATAACTGCTCTGAAAAACTTTATTATAAGAGGATTTGGAGCCTATCTGGTATTTGTCATGGCTGAGATTGTGGAAACTTGTACTTTTAGAATGCTTAGGCTAAGTGCTTTATCCAGACCTTCTAAGAAGGAAATTCAAGACATCTGCCACACTAGGTTCATCACAGATGATTCCCTTTTCCAATATCCTAAAGCTAAACTTTTCGTTGTGATAGGAAGCTGAGGTAGAGCTTTTTTTCTGGATTTTAGCAATGTATTAGAGACATAGGTGGGAAAATGTATGCCAACTCGAAGTCCCACCGTTGGGATAGGGCATCCTGGGCTTTTGCTTGGTTGTCTTTCCATCTCAAGAAGAATCTGGGGGTTTGTGAATTCCTCCATGTGACCATCAAATCTATTTTTGGGATTTCCCATGTATTCACTACCTGTAGAAATACTTCCCTGTTTCCCCATGTATTCACTACCATTCTCCTGGTTCTATGCTTGCTCTGCTTAGGAAGTTTGCAAAATTTTTTTCTATTCCTGGTAGATAAACTGCTTTTAGATCTTTCAGGTGTATGTCCATTGCATAATTGGTTGCATTTGAGAAAGTAGCTGATTTCTCTTTGTGCTCCCTTGGTGGTTGAGGTAGGCAGCAACCACCCTGTTGTCTGTTCTCATCAGTAGTTTCTTCCCCCTCAGGTAGATGGCAAATTACATCATTGCCTTGAAAACTGCTCGCAGTTCCAGGATGTTGGAGTGGAGAAATCTGGTCTGCTTGTTCCATACTCCTTGCGTGACAAGGTTCTTGTAATGTGGTTTCCATCCCCTTGTACTTGCATCTGTTGTAATCATCTCCCATTGGGGGTCTTCTAGGGGAAAACCCTTGTTCAGATTGGACTCCTTTATCCATCTTCTTTATCCATCTTCTTAATTGAATTTTTAGGTCTTGGGGAATTATTATCCATTGATCCTAGTTGATCCTAGATCCTAGTTCAGGGGTAGGCAACCTTTTAGCAGCACTGTGCCGATATAGGATTGTGATGTCCGGTAGCGTGCTGATCCTATTTTTTTTAAATTGAGGTGTGCATGTTGCCGTATTCTGCTTGTGTTATTTTAACTGTAATTTCTTTGTATTGTTGTATTTGTGCGTATATGAGCTATTATATTGTATATGTTCATTAGTAGTTTATGGTATTGTGTATGATACATATAAAGGTGGGCTGTGTATGAGGGCTGCTTGTGGAATTGTGTGTGGATGGATATGTTTGGTAGTGTGTGTATGTGTGGGGCTATATGGGGTATTGCACGTGAGAGGCTGCGTCTGTGGTTGTGTGCATGTATGTTGATTGTTAGTGGTGTTGCGTTTGTGGGGATTGTGTGTATGTTTGTGTGTGGGCTGTTATTTGTATGAGGGGAGGGTTATTCTGCATTTCTGTGTATTTCTAGCAGTGTGGGTGACTTCCCTGGGTTCCAGTGGGGACCAGGCTGGCCAGGTAAAGGTCAAGGACAGGAGCTGCAACAGCAGCTGCAGGTTGCTCTACTACAGTGTGGATTCCTATTCACAAGTGCCGGGAGGAAGTGATCTGAGATCACTTCCTCTATGTGCTGCAATGCATAAATTGAGGATTGTCCTTCACCACCTCTTCGTATTAGCAGATATCTGAAGTTTTACTGGGACTCCTGATAGCCAGAGCCTGTTTGGCTCTAGCAGCCTTGAGTGCCGTTCAAAGACACCTTGAGTGCCGTGCATGGTACTAGTGCCGTAGGTTGCCTACCCCTGCTCTATGGTGTGTAGCAAACAGTTTTTTGGAATTCATTTTAACTTATTTTATAGTGTTTGTGTATTTTAAAAACATACATAAACTATAATTATAGAGTGCTATTGTGTGTTATAATATTTAGAATTATGGTCTTATCAAGGTAGTGGGATTTTTCCATTTAGCACCCATCCAGCTTTGAAGCATTGTATCTGTTATTATTATTATTATTATTGCCATTTATATAGCACCAACAGATTCCATAGCACTTTACAATATTATGAGAGGGGGGGATGTAACTATAAATAGGACAATTACAAGAAAACTTACAGAAACAAAAGGTCCCTGCTCAAATGAGCTTACAGTCTATCTGTTCTGTGGTGTGCTTCTATAATTGTAGATTATGCTAACGTAGTGTACAGATAATCTTAATTTTAATAATGACAGGAGGCGAGTATTTTGCATAAACTTTCTTTACTTTATGCCTCCAGCAGCACAAGTCAATCAATCAAAAGAATTTTTTTTTAACCAATCAGAGTCCAGTACATCTTGTATATAAGTCTCTGGCAGGCGTTCCATTTCCTCTTTCTTTGCTGCTCCAGCCAAGGCACAGGTCAGAGTAATTTTTCTAACCTTATTTTACTACTACCATTTATTGCCATTATACTTTTAGTGATTGCTTAAACTATTATATAAGTGTGTTTTTTCTTACACTATTTTTTCGAAAAACTTGAACTGTAGAAACCTTGACAACTTGGGTTGTAGAACTGGAAAAGAGTCCTGATAATCCGACTTTCGTCTTATGAAGTGATGTTATGCTGAAAAAGATAGAGACAAGTGAAAGGTGTGGGAAATCGACTGATGTCCACATATTATTACATTCTTAGTCTTGAGACTTAATCAACGTACTATGTTTAGTATCTCTTGATGAAGTATGACCATGTGTACCTCGTGTGATAATATTTATGATTTGTAAGTGACCTGATAGCTGTCTGATGTCGTGTAATCTAAGCGTCCTATAGCCTAGTTTTTACCTATATCCTGTACTATGTGTATCTTGAAGTAACTAATACAAAATAGAGAAGAAAAAGGCATCCCAAAGAGTATAGGGAGGGACAGAAGAGAAGGGAGGGAAAATACTCGCCTCCTGTCATTATTAAAATTAAGATTATCTGTACACTACGTTAGCATAATCTACAATTTTATTACATGACAGGAGGCTTCCTATTTTGCATTTTTAACGCTGAGGTAAAAACGATAAGGCCGTGTACGAAGATTGGCGAAAGTAGAAAATTCTGAAGGTATTCTCTCTAGTCCAATCCACCGTACTCAAAATGTTTGTCAAGGAGGCTCCCGCCGAAAAGGCTCTAGATGCCGCCGCCCCTCGAACCGAATGGGCCCCAAAACTAGTGTCTATTCCGGCTAGAGATAATAACCATCGTATCCATCTGGCTAATGTAGTAGTGGTAACTTGTTTGTATGGTTTGGTATACGAAATTAACAGTTGTCCCGTTCTGGAGGTCCGAAGAGGTGCTGTAACCTCCACATAACGGAGTAGAGTGTTGACGACACAGAGGCGAGGAACCGCTGGGAAAAACGGATAGGACACGGACTTGGAATCCGTCTTAGTCCTGCGGTATATCGAAAACGTAACACCGACAGGGGTTATAGAAAACCCATCCACGTCGAATGCCCGAACGTCCGAAACACGACGGAAGGAGACCAGACATAATAGCAGTGTAAGTTTGGCTACTAATTGTCGGAGTGAAAGGGCCGCGTTGTCTGGCCAGTCCCGGATGAAACGGATAACCACATCCACATCCCATAATTGGTTGTATTTTGGAGCCGGTGGTCTGGCTAATTTCATGCCTCGCAATAGCTGACACACTAAGGCTTCCTGGCCCACTGGGGCACCGTTAATAGGAACATGAGCCGCAGAGATAGCGGAGCGTGTAACATTAATAGAGCTGTATGATTTTCCGGTGGAGAACAGGTTGGACAAGAAATTTTGTATGGTTGGGACAGGTGCAGTAAAGGGATCGAGGCCCCTTTCCATACACCAGCGGTCCTATATATTCCATGCTGCCATGTAGCTACGTCTTGTACCTGGTGCCCATGAGTCCCATAGTAGGTCTTTAGTCATTTGCGATAGGCCTGGGATTGCCCAAGATCCCCTGAAAGAGTCCAAACTACTAATTCTAGACGTTCTTGCAGAATTAGTGGATGAGGTCCCCCTCTCAGGTTGGTGAGGAGCATTGGAAACGTTGGTATGACAAGTGGGTGATCCTGCGACAATGCCAGTAATTCTGGGAACCATGCTTGACTTCTCCATAATGGTGTTATTAGTATCAACGATGTCTTGAACGTGCATAGTTTGTGAAGTACCCTTGCCAGCATCGAAAACGGTGGAAATGCATATGCTCTGACCGGGGGCCATTGTTGTAGAAATGCATCCACTGCTTCGCTCTGTGGGTCTGGTAGCCAGCTGTAGTATCTTGGTAGTTGTGCATTCGTGCGTGAGGCAAAGAGGTCTCTGAATGCTCTCACCATGTTGAAGGTTATTGTGTCCAGGTGCCAATCGCTGTTGTCCCGCCAATGACGGGAGAACCAATCCGCTGTGAGGTTGTCGAGACCCGGTAGGTATTCCGCTTTGATAGTTTTGTTGCGGGGAAGACAGCGACAGGCTCCTTCGCTATCCGCTATCCGCAGTCTGGCCAAAAATATGGACATATTTTTGGCCAGACTGCGGATAGCGAAGGAGCCTGCTATCAGCTCTAGGCAATTGATGTGTAAAAGTTTCTCTTCTTCTGACCAAGGTCCTCCCGTGGATGCCTGTGCGCAGTGGGCTCCCCAGCCCCACAGGCTGGCATCCGACTCTAGAATGAAGTCCGGGTTTGAGCCGAATATGGCTCTGCCGTTCCAGGCCTCCATGTGGAGGAGCCACCAATGACGTTCTGACCGAACTTCTGCAGATATCTTGATCCCGTGATCGTAAGAGTGTCCTCGTCCTAGGTGGTGAGCTTTTAGTCTTTGCATGGCCCGGTAGTGAAGGGGTCCCGGGAAAATTGCTTGTATAGAGGACGACAGCAGTCCGACTATCCTGGCTAGGAGTCGTAGAGGGACCGTGTCCTTCCGTAGAAACCGTCGTATCTCCTTTCGAATGTTCGCAATCTTCGATTTGGGAAGGCGTAGTGTGCATGTTACCGAGTCTATCTCGAATCCGAGAAACTGGACGGTTCTTGATGGAGAGAGTGATGACTTCTCTCTGTTTACAATGAAGCCTAATGATTCCAGAAAGTGCATTATAAATTTCGTCTGAGATTGAAGTCTGGATGCGTTTTCGCAGAAAATCAGTAAGTCGTCCAGGTATATCAGGCAGCGGATACCCATTGTCCTTAGGTGTGCCATGGCTGGCTTCAGTAGCTTCGTGAAGCACCACGGGGCTGAACTGAGGCCGAACTGGCATGTGCGTTACCTCCAGTGGAATCGAAGGAAAGGTCGGCTGGTAAGGGCTATCGGGACCGATAGGTAAGCATCTTTTAAGTCCAGTCGAGTGAACCAGTCGTGTTCCAGGAGCAAGTGGAGGTGTATGCCCTCCATTTTGAAATGTCTGTAGGTTACTAATGTGTTTAGTTGTCGCAAGTTGATGACGGGTCGATAGTCTCCCGTCTTCTTTTGGACTACGAATATGTTGCTGATAAAACCTGTATCGTCTGGGGCGAGTTCGATTGCTCCCTTGAGGAATAGGTTTTGGATTTCGTCTATGAGTTTCTCATGCTTCGCCGACGTCCGCCGACGTCCGTATCGGTGTTGGACGACGTGTTTGGATTGGTGTGTCCGTAAAATCGATCTCGTAACCCATAATCGTTTGTAGGATCCAGGCGTCTGAGGATATCTTTTACCAATTCTGTGAAAAGAGAGACAGTCTGCCAGCAGTTACATGTGACTGGAAATACATTAGCTGTGGGGTGCTCACCTGTATTGAAGCGCCCGCGGCCGCGGGTACGAGCTCCTCTGAGGCGTAAGGATCCTCTAGAAAATGGTGGTCTTGATGATGGGAAAAAAGCTTGAGTTGCTTGGTTCCTGGGGCCTGCAGGCCAGAAACGGCTGGTGGCTTGGCCCCGTTGGCGACCAGCCCTGCCGAAAACCCCTCTATGTGGTGTGGGGTTGCGGAAAACTTGCTTAATCGAAGTTTGTGCATTACTCAACGTAGTGAACAGATTCACGTGTTTCTTTAATTCACCGATGAACGAATCCCCAAAAAGTTGGCCATTCGCCAGCGGTCCCAATTCCTTTTTGCCGAGCTCTAGGAGTTTTGGGTCCATCTTCAGCAACGCAGCCTTGCGTCTCTCTGCACATATGGCGGCATTTGTGTTGCCCAACATGCAAATAGCGCGTTGTGTCCATTCCCGGATGTCGTGGGCGTCTAGGATATTGCCTCTAGTGAGGGCTCCATCCGCGAGATATAAGATTCTGGTCAGTGGGCCCAGCATGTCTAGTAGCTTGTCCTGGGAGGCCTTGAGGCCCTTTTCAATGCCTTTACGTGGGTCACGGCCTGCTCGAGACATGAATAAGACCATGGTGGTATTGAATTCTGGGGTGTGTGCAATCTTGTCTGGCAGTATGGGTCTCGGGCATTTGGCCCGTAGTCTTGCACGCACCTCCCTCTCCATTGGCTGTATCAGCCAAAAGTTGATGAATTGGGCCAGGTGGTCCGGCAGACCCCTCTCTGACGACCTTGGGTGGCGAATTGTTTGGGGGTCTATGAAAGAGCCCTCCTCCGGGTTATCTGCCTGCATGCGAGACTTCCTTTGCCCGTGATGGATGTCTCGTTCCTCGACCAAGTCAGACCCTAGGCCAGGGGTAGGCAACCTTTTAGCAGCACTGTGCCAAAATATGATTGTGATGTCCTGTAGCGTGCCGGTCCTATTTCTTTAAATTGAGGTGTGTATGTTGCCATATTCTGCTTGTGTTATTTATACTGCATTTGCTTTGTATCATTGTATTTGTGCGTATATGAGCTATTATATTGTATATGTTCATTAATAGTTTGTGGTACCATGTATAATACCTATGAATTTGGGCTGTGTATGGGGGCTGTTTGTGGAATTGTGTGTGGATGGATATGTCACATTGTGTATTTGGTAGTGTGTGTATGTGTGGGGCTGTTTGGGGTATTGCATGTGAAAGGCTGCATGTGGGGTTGTGTGCATGTATGTGGGTTGTTGGTGGTGTTGTGTTTGTGCGGACTGTGTGTGTGTTTGTATTATTTGTATGAGGGGAGGTTTATTCTGCAGCTCTGAGGCTTCCCTGGGTTTTAGTGGGGACCAGGCTGGCCAGGTACAGCTCAAGGACAGAAGCTGCAACAGGAGACTGTGGGCTGCTCTACTTCAGTGTGGATTCCTATTCACAAGTGCTGGGAGGAAATGATCTGAGATCACTTCCTCTACGTGCTGCAATGCATAAATGGAGGATTGTCCTTCACCACCTTTTCATATTAACAGATATCTTAAGTTTCACTGGGACTCCTGACAGGCCAGAGCCTGTTTGGCTATTGTACCCTTGAGTGCCGTGCAAAGGCACCTCGAGTGCCGTGCATGGCACTAGTGCCGTAGGTTGCCTACCCCTGTCCTAGTTCATCACTGATTTGTTGGTCTGTCTGAGAAAGTTCATGTGGGCCTGTCTTTTCCAATGTGCCCATCTGACCAGACCTATAGTTGACATAAAGGATCCTAGTAGACTCTTATATTCATATATTTTCTTGCTTGTACTCTTGTTCTTCGAATTAGTTCTGAAATTTTGTTCTTGATCCAAGTAATCACAGGATAGAGAAATTGTTGAAGCTTCTGTATTTATACTTGCTCCTAGGAACACTTTTTCTGGACGGAGATTGCTCGATTCTGTTTATGTCACCCAAAATTCTGCAGTGTGGAAATTACCTCTTCTGTCTGATGGACTGCTGTGTTACTACCGGGATATTATCTAAGTAGTGGAATACTTGGATCCATCTCTTGGGAGCCAAAAATATATTCAAATAGAATCCCCTGTGTTCCTCATTTTGAGGAACTTCTTTGATAACTTATTGTGTGATCAACTGTTGTAAGCAGTTCATCGCCTTCTGTTTCATGCCTGTTGATAACTTTGAACGATGAAATACATAATTTATTGGGAATTCTTTGAATTCTAGTTTGTAGCCGTCTTTTATTATACTCAGGACCCACTTGTCCTTGATACATATTGTCCATACCGGAAAGAACTGTTTCAGATGGACTTTATTCCAGTCTGGTTGTCCCGACCTTCATAAAGCTTTTGTGTTTTGGTGGGCTCCTCTTCCTCCTTTACTGGAAGATGAAGTTTGAAATCTCCACTGGGATGATCTAACGCAGTGGTTCCCAAACCTGTCCTTAAGGCACGCCTACCAGTCCAGGATTTGGGGATTACCCGGTTGTGTCTAAAAAAAACCAAAACTTTAGACACAACTGGATAATCCCTAAATCCTGGACTGGCAGGGGTGCCTTGAAGACTGGTTTGGGAACCACTGATCTAACTTTTCCCTTCCAGGCTTGTATGACCTAGTCTCTAGAAATGACCTATTTCTTGTACTTGTCTCTGTAAGATGCAATGTCTTCTTGTTTGACTGCAGTAGAAAAGCTTTCTTCCCATCAGTGGCCTTCTGAATGGAATCATCTAGGACTTTACCGAATAGCCTTTCCACTTGCAATGGAAAGGCACAAAGGCTGGCTTTGGAGGCATAGTTCGCTCCCCTGGAATGAAGCCACAGCGCTCTTCTAGTCACTACTGATAATGCAAGGCTTTTTGATAGGGTTTTTGTGACGTCTAGGGCAGATTCTGACATGAAATTTGTTGCCAGTTTTATGTCTTTCAGGGTTATCTCTACTTATGCCACTGGCTATATCTTCTTCTAGATTTTCAATCCAGACCTTCCCGCTTCTGGCTACTGATGTTAAGGCTGCAGCTGGATGTAACCCCAATCCAATTGCCAGATATTGTTTAACCAGCTTAGAACCTATGGAAAAAAAAAGAAAGGACTCTTTCAGGTATGCCATGCTATCTATGGGAAGTATGGTCTTCTTTGCTAAATGTATCACAGCCACATCAATTTTTGGAATGGTTTCCCAATGCTTCACTTCTTCTGATGCAAATGGATAATTTTTTTTTCACTTTTGCTTGTAAAGATAGTTTCTTTTCTGGTTTTGACCATTCAGAATGGGTTATTTTATTGTAGAATGGAGTGGAAAAGTAGGCCTGGCAGATCTTAAGTCTTCAAAGAAGACATATTAAGCTTATGTTTTAAGTCTGTCCTATGCAGGAAGTATAGGCAGGCTACACGTTCAAACGCTTGAAATGTTGAATTTCCTGGGTAATTTTTAGCTGCCGTATACTTTTATACCACTAGATGACTCCCGTGTTTTGACAAGAACTTACCGCGCATGCGCAACATCCCCACGGTCAGTACACAAAAGTAATTTGCGGCCACCATCTTGGAAACCGGGAACGCAATGCCAGAGCTCATGAAGTCTGCAACAAATACAGTTTTGCAGTTCTGGGCCTTCGGAGGCTTGCCAGGTAAGATGATGGCTTCCCACACTTTCTTCGTAGGGTGTAAAACAGACTATTAGATAATTATCTAATCCATGCTGCTAAGGATGATGTGTGTAGCAGTTTATTCCCACGATCTATTTTACTAAAAAGAGACTCAAACCAGTTAGTGCTGCCAATGCAGCCGGTTTACTGGTTTCTTCAGGGGTAGAGAGGATGAACTATGTTAAGCATGATAGTGAGCCCAGAAAGAAAAGTATTTTAAAGGTATCCCAAAATCCCTTTCTCAACTGGGACAGTAAAAAAAAAAAAAAAAGACTTGAGGGTTTTGAGGGGAGGGGGCTTCTATGGGAAAGTTTAATTATTCCTGTCCTGACAGCTGGATAAAGGAGCTTACCCATATGTGATGCTGCCATGTATGGACAGGAAATAAATAAATATATATATATGGGAAGAATTCCTTAGTCCTAATTTGGATCAGGATTTCACTACATACAATTTGATTAAAGGATGGAAAAAAGGTGAAGTAGTTAAGCCATAGTTTTACAAAAATGTCACTAAAACAATGCCTGCAAAATAAGTAACTAGAGTGGTTAAACCCTCTAGTGGTTTCAGCTGTGAACTGCATTTTCTGTAATTAATAGTGTAGTGTGTGTATATATATATATATATATATATATATATATATATATATATATATATATATATATAAATAAAACACACTATTAATTACAGAAAATGCAGTTCACAGCTGAAACCACTAGAGGGTTTAACCACTCTAGTTACTTATTTTGCAGGCATTGTTTTAGTGACATTTTTGTAAAACTATGGCTTAACTACTTCACCTTTTTTCCATCCTTTAATCAAATTGTATGTAGTGAAATCCTGATCCAAATTAGGACTAAGGAATTAGGAACACCAATTCATCACTTACATTGTCTGGATATTACTGTATACAATGAAATCTAGATTACATTAAAAAAATAAAAATAAGGTATGTTTGTTGGAACCAACTGCATTTGGTAACGTTTAAATTTATTTTCCATATTATCAGGGTGGTTACCTTTGGGTCACATCAAACTATGGACACTGGGGAGAGAGTTTTTTTTTTTTTTTACCACCCCAAGACCGTGTGGGGTGGGGATAGATAGTGCCATAGACTTCTGGCACCATAAACTATGGTTGTTGTGGTCCTTAAGGGGACCCTTTTAAGCACCTACTTCGGTGAGTGCATTTAGCACTGTGAAGTGTTTTGTTTTCATTCAAAGAGCTATGCATACACTTAAAGCAGGAGTGTCAAACTCATTTGTGCCTCCAAAGAGTCCCTATTTGTAGTGACAGTCCATATTTTTGGCCTAAATCTCTCTGTCCCTCTTCTCTAGGAGCTCCATATTGTGTGTCTGAGTGTACAACAGTGCTTCATAGCAATTATACTCATAGTAACGTGTCAAACTACAATGAATGGGTTTAGAAATCAGTCTGTGCACTGTTCTTCTAAAATTATATTTTAGTTGCCTAAATGGTAAGTCACCAACATTTTCTCAGAAAAGTCCACCCCCAACCACACCCCTAAAATTAAAGTGCTCTTCTTTGTCCATTTTAAATGATGTTCTTTGCTCTGGAGGGCTAAATGTACCAATTAAATAGATACAGAGGGCAGACTGCATAAAATGTAAATATGCACACACACACACACACACACACACACACACACACACACACACACACACACACACACACACACACACACACACACACACACACACACACACACACACACACACACACACACACACACACACACACACACACACACACACACACACACACACAAAAAAAAAAAAGGCACAAAGAACAAATCCGAAGAAAAAGAATACATACCCTTTTCCAGATGATACTCCAGATAAGGGCTGGTCAGTACGGGTGGTACCAATTTCCCTTGGGCTTAACCCTTTTTGAATTAAATTTAAATTAGATTAGCATCCCCTTTCGATCCTCACTCCCACCAAAATCCAATAAAAAACAAAACAAAAACAAACAAACCAGCAAGTGAAAGATTAGTGCATGGACCCAATGAGCATTTCAGTGCTCTAAACCGCACCTTTGTCAGGGGTAGAAAAAAAAAAAAAAAACTATAACCTCGTTGCTAAATTGTATCCCTCACCCCCCCCCCCCTCCCATTCAAATTTAGGCACAAAGAACAACTTCACATAATGTCATAAATTGTAATTTATTTCAAGAATTAGTGTATTTGTGTGGTGTGTAGTGTTGGCGTTTGAATGCAGGGGTGTATGTGTGTAGTGTTGCCATTGGAATGCAAGAATATCTGGATGTAGTAGTGACAAATGCAATTGGGTGCTGCCTGGCAAAGGCTTAAGGGAGTCTGAGGTTCCAGACTTCCCTTCTGCCTCCCAGCACGGCTCTAACAAAATGGAAGAAAGTTACTTGAACTAATTTCTTCCCAGCAGGTCTCAGACTGGTCCAGTGTGCTTAACCAAAAAAAAAAAAGAAAAGCCACAGCGCCCAATCTAGCTCCTGATCTAAGAGTCCGCCCGCAGGCCATATGCAGCCCGTATGTTTGGCAGTCCTGACTCCAAGCACCATGAACACTTCAGTGATATTGACTATCCAGCATAGCCCATTTACTGTTAAACACAGCCCTTGGTATGAACAGAAACGGAGAACCAACTGGCTCTCAATACCTACATAAAAATATACCTTAATGTGCTTGTAAATAAAAATAAATGAAATACTTCATGAATACATTTCCAGACAGTTTATTAGTAAGACAGTGTGAGTTTATTTATTGAGTGAAGCTACAGCTTTAACAGTCGCTGTTCCTCCAGTCCCAGTAAGGGGCAAAATAACAGGATTATCCCTCCCCTTACAGTGACATGCTGTGTAAACACGCTCAGAGGGTGGGAGTGATATGGCACCGTCGTAACATACTTGAAATAAAGAAAAGAACTGCAATACTGTAAGTCATCTGCAAGCATTACTCCACTGAGCACCAACCTCTATCTGTAGCGACATATATCCCATTCTAACCAGTTTCTACCTGTACCTGCACCTGCATCTTTCCACTAAGCACCAACCTCTCTAACTGTCCACCATCTGGTCACTGTCCATAAACTTCATTCTAGTGCTATCGACTGACTACCAATGTTCACCTATAGACCATCTATTTACTGACCACTAACTGTACCTGAAGACCATCTATATACTGACCACTAACTGTACCTCTAGACTATCATTCCTCTAACCTCCAGTCTACATCAGTAGTATATATGTGCACTAACCATTTGGCATTTCTCTAGCTGCAGAGCATTACTTCCTTTCCACACCCACCTATGGACCAGATGTTTGAAAGCCAGTCTTCTAAAGGCCAGAATCTTTATTGGTATTCTCGAATTTAAAATAAATAAATAAATAAAAATTAGTTGTATTGCCAAGGAGTGGAGCTAATATTATCCTGAGGGGAGTATGTGGGCACCCAGGATTCATTACCCCATCAACTTATCCTATACCTCAATTACCAAAATCTCTGAGAATACTACATGGTAACAGTTTTGATGTTTATATGCACCGGGCAAACTTCCCAGTAGTAGTTTAACTAAAACACCCCTGACTGTTAGTCACAACCTGGCTGAGAGCTGTAGTGTTGAATACTTCCCTACTATCTGTAGACCATTATTTAAGCTTGTAATCCTCTTGTATCAAGCACTGCAGATATCACTGCATACGGATCTGTGACACACAGAGATGCTCACGCTTAGCCCTTAACTAGAAGAAACTAGCAATCTGTCCACCCACTATCACCCGTTTCAGAAGGATTTGGCACTCAAAACACATACGGATAGCAATAATGACACAAAATATAGAGAACAAGTTACAGCAACAAATAGGAAGGCAATATCCTCACTCTAAATGTAGTGCACCATTCACAAAAACATTTTTTTCAGATTTTTACAGAAATTCATAAAGTTCCATTATAATACTTTATATAGAAGGAATACAAATATCCCCCTTGCGCTTTACTCCACTGAATGGCAGTTAAGACATTTCCATTTTAAACAGCATTACAAAACTAATATATTTGTACTCTGATAATTCTCAATTCTTTAAAATAAACTAAGGAAGTTGTTTAAAGCGGAGATTAATTGGGGATAATACACATTATATTGATTATTACAGCATACATATTGCATGTTGGGAGTTAAAACTTGAACCATTCTAAAAATGTTGTGTCTAAAATAATTCATTTGCACAGACTTTACAGATGCAGGAGTTGGTAGCTGGGGGTATAAAAAAATAAAAAAAATCTTTCCCAGCATGCAGTGGAACGCCTCTTCGTTTTATTTAACAGTAATCCAGGAAATATTCAAAGTTTTAGTACATTTCTATTAATAAAGGAAACATTTTTGAAATGGTTCTATTCTTAACACAACAAATAGCAAATTTTTGCTTTGTTAATTATAACATTTGCTTTTCAGATTAAAAGGTCCACTTAAATTCTTTGTCACATTAGAGTTTATGTATGCCTGTATTAATCTTAGATGGTATTTAATCTTCGTATTAATATTAGATATGGAATTATTGCACTTTAAAACCAATATATATATATACACATATATAAATAATAAATAGGTTACTATTCTGTTTTTTATGGTGACGAGTCCTTTAAACCCCTTTATCACAAGTGTTAGGCAGATGACTTCGAGTGACAATCTAGATACATCTGTTAGAAGGAGTAAAAAACTTCACCTGAATATTTTAAATAGAAATTGGTTATCTACACATATTACACAGATGGTCCTTCCACCGCTAGAAGTACCATAGTTCCACAAATTACCCATGCTTCTTTCTACAGCTGTTCAACATCCAAAGTTTCCCCTGATAATGCTTCTGAATATTGGGAGAGGCATGTCTCTGTTCAAATATGAAATCAAATTATTGGACAAGAGATCTCCAACTCTTGGGTAATTTACAACAAAGTTGAAAAATTTAGAGAAAAGTGGAAGGGTTGAAACGGGCATTGGACTCAACAAACTGCTTTGTGAATAAAATAATGTGTTATTGCATATTAACATGTGATAGCTATGGTACACCTTGAGGTGGGGAATCTCGCAAAAAATAAAATAAAAAAATAAGGCCCCTACATATTATTTTGAGGACATTTTTACTCTAACTAGTAATGACCACAGATTCATTTCATGGGGATACATATGCACACTTACATAACACATTTCAATAGAAACAGTGGGAACATTTACACTTTTATATAATTTTATCACTCTGAAATAGAATGTAACTTCATGTCAAATGACAGGAGATTTTTGTATACCCATCACAGTGACCTACATTTTTTGTCCAATAAAAATAAACTGGAGTGAATGTGGTACGCACCCAGATTTTTAAAGTGATAAAGTTATATAATAAAACCATAAAGAAACAGAATAAACTACATCAGATATATTTTGGCATGGCTGGCTTTATAAATAGGTATTTTAGAGTCCCTTGCCATTGAAAAGAAATACAAAAAAACACTGTATCTCTGATACTTATGTTTGTTAGCTTTAAATCATTTACAATAAACAAAATAATTATATATATATATTAACACATTAACAGTTTATTCTGTAGTGACAAAATATTAAGTAACACTGGAGAACTTTGTTAAGATGTTGGTTAATAAAAATCATAGATTTTAGAATATTAGGATGTGGCTTAGTGGAGACATTCTAGTGAGGTCAACTGGCAGTTAGAATGCCCGAACCAAGGCGTTCAACTGGTAAGCTCTCAAAGTGATGGTTGGAGGCAGCTTTAATTCAAAAGGTTTGTAAGCAGTCACCATAACACCTTACGAAGGATAGTAGTACAAATCCTCTGATAAAAGACTAAATTGCAGGATGGGGTGAGACGGGAACCGGCTTGGTACTGTATAGCTTATAATTAGTTAAGAAACATGGTAAGTAATAATATGCAGGTTGCTCTGGTTTTCTGCTCTTCACAAACTCTCAGAAAACAACATAACTTGGAAAGCTTATGCAGATCTTATGAATAAATATAAGGATTGAAAATGCAAAGTCAGGCCAAGTGAACCTTCTTCCGTCAGGTTTAATGCTGGGTCCTTTCCTAGCATCGACAAGTCATTTAATAAATGGAAACCTTTTGGTAAATAAAGTGTACAGACTTTTACACAGATGAGGTCTGCATATCCAAAGTGCTCTTGGGTAATACATTTGCAGTGGAGATCTTTCCTCTTGCAAGTACCAGAACCTCCATGTGGATGGTTATTATATAACCACGGTTGAATGTTAGAAATGAGGGAATGTATTAAACAAAACACAACACTTTCTTTAGTTTGTTGATAGGAGTTTAGCTTCTAATAGTGATGGACAAGTGGACACTTTAATACATCCTAGACGCTTCTGATTAATCAATTATCTTTTTGTGCACTTAGTATGACAAACATTGCACACATCTACCTTTCTCCGATGGACCAAAATTTTGTACGTTATACTTCAATTCAGAAACAGATTTCCAGTTTGCACCATGGCATCCAAAATGTTATGGACTCCATCATCTCTCTACATGTATAGATCCAAAAACAATTGTGTATGGTGAAAATAAACATTAAATTCACACAGCATACACTCCAGTTTACAGATGGTTCTGTAGAGGAATCGGCTCAGTCTTTAGTACCAGAAAAAAATTAATTGAAAAAGGTGACTCTCCACATTAATGGCCGTAGTTTATTAACCTTTACCAAAGCCAAAATAGGGCACCTTCACATAGTTTGTATTTGTCAAGGTTAAGTGGTATCATATTCCTTTTTCTATTTTCCTGCCCTAAAGATTGATTTTCAGAGAGGGTATGAGGGAAATCCACTAACCCTCTCATTCCCAATGGTTATTCAGCTGCTTCAGTGGGAGTGTCTAAAGGGACTCCATTGCTTTCTATTCCTTCCTCGCTCTCAGAGCTAGGAGAGCTTCTGAGAGGTCGTAAGAAGCAGGACTTGTGTGGGGAACGGGGATACAAGGCATCCTGTAAGGCACCCATGGGCCTTGAGAGTAGCTCCTCATCGGAGGAAGGGATGGAGTCCTCATCTTCCTGTACTGGGCGGGAAGTAAGATGTAGACCTTCAAACGTAATGGAATCGCAATAAGGTTTGTGACCATGGAACAGTTGGATCTGCTGGGACAAAGAAAGTAATGTTTAATTTAAAAAAAATAAATGAAATATGTATGTAACCATTCTGAAGACAGTCACTAAATGTCAGAGATACATCAGTAATAGGTTTACAGTATTTCTCAATCTGCAGGTGACAATATATGATGGTGACTAAAATATCCACAAATAAAATGCTTCTGGTTTCAGGGCTAAATGTGTGAGTTTCTGAAAAGCATAGCTAAAAAACACAAGAAAATTTGCAGATGCCAAATCCCTTGGTCATTTTTCCTAGTTCTTCAATATTCTATTTAAGAGGTTGCAGAAACAGTCATGTACAACTGGTAGGAATGCTATGATACAACTGGTAGGAATGCTATGATACTCTGGAAAAGTCTATGCTGCAACCAAAGTGTGGATTACAGGTGGACAATTTCAGAAACACAAACATGAACGCAATCTGAATGCTACTTCAAAAATGAAATCTGGCAGATTAGCAACATCAGGGTAAAATCTAATCCTAGAGCCATCCTGACAAGGTATTAGACAGTATTTTAGATTTTATAATTCTAGCAAGGCCTTAGGTGTATTACTTCTTATCTGCACAACTCAGTTGACACAAAAAGTAGGATATTTCAGGTTGGCAATGGGTCTCTAGGACCCAGACTGCAGGGAAAACATGGACCACGCTTTGTGTTCAAGTGGACAAACCAAGGACTTCTCTCAGTTGTGGCTTCAGGACTGCTTGAGCAGCACTACAGGGCTTTTACCAACTGTGTTATTTACAACAATGCCACTAGTGTCAAGTTGTGGGGGTGTTTAGGATGGAGTTAGAAGATATTTAGTATTAAGGATGCTTTGAGTTGAAAGGGTACTTGCCTACAAAATTCACAGTACTATGAAGACAGGTACACACCAACCATCCTGCATGGGGTTACTGCAGCACTACATTACAATAACACATTATATAGGCTGCTAAATTTACTGTAACTTGGGGAAATCATAAGGTCACTGTTATGACGCATGAGTTTATGTAGACATTTTAAAGTGATTCCTATGGGTTTTCAGTTTGTGAATCACACTGTATTTCAGGGTTCAGGGTAGTCCACGGGATTGACAATCATAATCCCATTTGACTCCTCAAAAAAATCTTTAAAAATTAAAGTGTAAAAAAAAAAAAATCTATATGCTTTCATCAATCTGTACAGACATCAAATGTGTAATTTCTGTTTTAGTGGATCTGGATTCAAATTAAGGAATTCTGGATTTATTTCTACAAAGCAAGCTAATCACAATAATGGTTTCATGGTTTTTAAATAACAATTGGGGGTCACTCTACATGCGCATATATATATATATATATATCATTATTTGCAATCCGGCACATGGTGGGTGATCCACTTAAAGCAGTACTGTCACTTTCTGAGAAACATATGAAGCACTATAACAAAACAACAGATTTTAAAAGATCAAATCCAACTGTGTGTGTTTATACCCCGTACTTGTTCTATTTGATTGTAATTTCCAGCTGCTCCAATGACCTGGCTGAGAGGTATCTTGTGTATAGAGCTGCACGTTTCATACATATTAAAAACTCACTGACCTCCTGCCTCAGCTCTTCAATCTGATCCTTCAGCTCCCGGATGTACTGGGACGAGTCAGAATCGTTCAGCTTTCCTTGTATCACCCCCTCCTCTTTCTGAAAGAATAAAATCACATTATCCAGGACACAGCACTCAATGCAGTGATCTGTTCATAGTGTTACTGGTAGTGTCACATTTTCCATTCATATAAAGTAGCAGTCACCTGTATTTCAAGCTCTGCAATGCGCTGACGCATCTCTGCCACGGCTGCCATGCTGTCTGCTTCCCTCAAGCGCACAGCCATCACCTCTTCTTTATTCTAAGATGGCACACACAGAGTTACGGTAAGAGACAAACTGACAGTCTGGAAGGACACAGTAACAGGGGAGTATATGACAGTTACTCCCACCATCTAACAATGTAGATTGCACTCACCTTGCACTCAGAGACTGCGTGCCTCCGCTTATCCTCATTCATCTGTGTCTGTAGTGCTTTACTGTGAGCAGCTTCATTCTGTAATCGTTCTCTCAGCTCCTTGCACTCTTTCTCCAGGCGTGAGAGTTGTTTCTCATGCAACAGCTCCTGAAAGAAATATGGCACCCCACTTCATCCAATCAGAACATTCTGTTCCCCTAATGCTCTAACCCATTCCATGTCTCTAAACTAGTGAGCATCGAGACTAGCTGGACATCTGGATAGCATGAAAATAAAAAGCAATCCATTATATCTGTGAAAACTCTGATATATTTAATCATCATAATCATCATCTCCGGTTTCAAAAACTGCAAACTTTCTATCCAATCTTTTTTTTTTTTTGTAAATCTGTTTAACTTTCTATCCAATCTTACAGACACTGAACAGACTCGATCTTTAGAAATTGTTGTCACAAGTCAACCATCACTCCGGTTATGGTGCTACACTTTGTAAACCTACTCACAGCCTCACAATCTCATTGAGAAGAAGATTTTAACTTCTTGTCCTGACTTACAAAGCCATTCACACATTCTCCACTTCTTAAAACCATTGTTTTACTACTTACTCGGATTTTTCCAAGTGGACTCATATCTTCAGAATTAGTTTAATAAGAAGCATACAAATCATTTTACAAAACCTGTTTTAACAAGCCAATGTATCTAGCACAGTTGTATATTTAGTTTTTATAATTGTTAGATTTGGCAAAAAAAATCTTATTTTTTTTAATTTGCCTTATACAAAAAAGGCTAAGCCAATTAGTTTGGTAGCAAAAGCAATGAAACTGTGGAAACATTCTGTTAACCTGACTCTCCAAGACGAGTACTCTCTGTCGAAGTTCACGGGTCTCGCTTTGAGCCTGGACCTCTCGCAAACGACTTGACATCACCTCATCATGCAACTCTCCTGCTGGGGTCTTACGCGGAGAATCCTTCCAGATGCTTCCACCACGGGAAGACAGTGACTGTGAAGCAGAAATAAATAGAAATAGTGAGAGATTTTAAAAAAATTGTGATATGAGGGGAAAAACCCAAATCAAACAAAAACATGAAAAAATGGGGGGATTGTATTTTTTTTTTCTTTTTAAGTCTATGCCTATATTCATGTGCAAATATTCCAATCTGGAAGGCAGAGTAATAGAAGGAATACTAATTGGTTACAACTGTCATCCTAAGGAAATACTGTAAACATTACATAGAGTAGAAAACAGCAAATGGAAAAAGGCAGCTGAAGAGATAGAAATAAATTCATGAAAAGATTTCGATGTTCACAAAGTTGCCATGTGTACACAAAGTTATTTAAAGTAACGGGACTTTCCAAATCAAATGGAGGTGGCACTTACTGAATAAGTAAATCATTGTATAATAGAAATGTTGGTGAGGACGAGTGGTGGATAGTAACATAACTTATAAAATAAATGTTGCAAAGACAACAATGCTTTTCTCTGTTTTCTGTCATCTCCTGGATTATTTTATTCTATTTAGTGTGTGCTGTTCTGTTTCATTCGAATACTTGTGTACCCAAACAAAATTGCCCTGCATTCAGATCTATCATGCACGTTATTTCAGTACCCATGGCTGGGTGGAAGTTGCTTGAAGCTGTGCCCTTTGCCACAATTTGCCAGAAATCCACATCCAGTCCCTACTTTATCTCATGCATATATTTTAACTGCGCTGGAATGTAAATAAAATTTCAACACAAAAGATTTTTATAAAGATTAGGAAAACAAGAAATTACAGGTTTGCTTTAAGGACTGTGTGGCAAATGCCACCAAGCACACCATTAAAAAATTGTTAAAGTTTATAACAATCGCCTGGCTCCCGGTGTCCACCTCCCCTCCATATTGATCCAGCAAGTGTCTCTCTCTGTTCCAGCTAATACCATGAGTCGGAACTTCCTGAACACTTCAGCGGGATGTGTCTGTTTCCCCTGGAACTTCTGCCCATCATGGTTTCATTTCATCATGGATTTCCCCCCTTTCCCAACGTCCAATTAGAGTGCTTTTTGGAGGGACAGTTAAGCACAGGGAACAAATCGCTACCTACGAGCCAAGGGAGCCCCCGTGCCACTTGGCACACCAGAGACCCCTTCAAAACACTGGCATATGACTTCAAACGTCTGGAATGGTTTACGGCCTAGACTGTTCAACCAGTCCGTGTAAACTTTGACATGTCTGTGTTCGGGGATGTTTTACATGGGAAAAAACAAAACAAAAACAAACCCGGTATAGGCTCTCTGTATCTGGGAGATAATTAATTTGGCAAGCTTTGACACAATTATCTCCCAGACACAGAGATGCCATGGAGGGCTCTGTGATGTAATGAATGGAGATCCCATGCTGTGGGTCTTTGCATAAAATGCTGCATTGTGTGCAATAAAATCAGTTATTATTCTGAGCATAATGTACCATCTGTTGTCTGGGGAATGGAATTATAAATCACTGAAGCCTTACTGTACCAGCTGAAGGGAGAATCTAGCGGAGGTAACTAGTAAGGATACCCGGGATCTGCTACAGACTGCTATTGGCATCTTAAGAATAAATACATATAACTTTGGAATGAAAAGGTTGGTCACACACAAAGCAAAAACACTAACAGAGAATGTAATAATGAACAAGGCTATAATAAGTGGATGAGATTATATTAAAAGTGCAACTCACCTGCCACTTGTCACTCAGCTCTGTCACTTGTTTTTGCCCTTCTCGCATAACCTGAAGAGCGTGGGCTTCTCTCTTCCGCATAGATTGGACCTCTTCCTGGAGCATGGCAATATTACTCTCATCAGGAAGAGCGCTGCTCCTCTGTAGGAGGAAGGAGATTAATTAACCATAATCCCAGTCATTGTGTTATGAACACTATCCAATTTCACAGGTAAGATTCAATAGGAACATATCCCTTGCATTCATTATGGTATGACCCATCAATGAGATTCTGTTACACTTTCTCAAAATCTGGACCCCATGGACAGAGACTATTTGCTGGACTTCCCCCTGGACCTTTTGGTGGCATAGATCTGCAAGATACATTGCTGCTAGGACATACATTTCCATTTTTCCCCAACTCAGCCCTTTACCGCCCATCCAGTTTTTCTTGCCTCTTTCTTTCTTCTACTGCATAAGACGAACATGGAACTGTATTTCAGGGATTCCACTAATGGGAGAACTTGGCAAGTTATTTAATTACTTGTTGCCGCCTTTTCTGTTGGGAGATTTGATTCTAATGCCTGGCTTTTACCTTGCCAAGCAAACATTTCAAGAAGCATCTTAATTACAAAAAAAATAATTAAAAAAAAAATAAGCTAGGAATAGCTTCATACCTTCTCTAGCTCCACCACCTTCTCCTGCATCTCTTTAAGGGCTCCCAGAGTCTCTGCTTCCCTGAGCCGCGACTGTTCAAGCTCAGATTCCAGATGATGCACCAGCTCCTCTGTTACCCGTGGGTCACTCTGTAAGATGGAGATGACTGAATAATAACCCCTGAATATTTTAAGTAACCTACCTTGAAGAGAAATTTGTACCTGGCTCTTTGAAAAGCCACTAAGGCTTCACAATAACTTGGACCTCTTTTGTGGAAGCAAAATATTAAAATTTAAAGAACGTTCTAGACTGTTTGCCTTTCACACAACTTGTTTCCCTTTTTCAGATGAACACGACATTTTCCCCACATTGGTATTACATTGATCAATAAATGAAACACAATGAAGGCTTACGTTAATTTTTTTAAAATAATATGAGGAATCTACATACAACAAAAATAAATTAAAGCAGCCTCTCCACGGACATGTGGGTGGTTAAATACTGAAAATACAAATATTTCCCAACATTATTAAAGGGTAAATCTGTGTCATGTCCAATCCAAATTTAGTTTTTTTTATTTGTCATTTTAGCAAAGTACATATATAAGAAAATTGATGAGCTGACAGTCGCATATCACTACCTAATATAGAGAGGCAAAATATTATTTCACCCAAAAAAAAACTGTATCTTACCATGTATCAAAATCTGTTTATAACCGGGAAAAAAACAAAACCTAAGTCGCAGCTTTGGTAATATTCTTAAATGACACAAAACACAGAGTTATAGAGAATTGAAAACTGAATTTCAAAATGTAGGTAAAAGAAGCAGATTCAGAAAAATTCTTCAACTCCGCTATAGTCACTGCTGAGCAATTTTTGCAATTCACAAAAATGTGGTGTTTGTCAAGACATTTTGAGGTTCTGATCAACCTTTAGTAAAACTGGATGTATCTCTTAAGGAAATGCTTAATTTTCAAGTTTAGTATGTTTCCATGAGAAAATATATTCAAATTCTTCCTTATGTGTATGCCAGCATATAACAATTTGCTTCTCTCCTTTGGTGGATTGACTGCATCAATGTAGAAGTTAGAATGGATCAGGAAATTAAATAATTAGTTGTGCAGGTTTTCCTGATATGCCCTGAACTCTATTCGAGTGAGGCAAAATAATTCCTATCTCAAATCAAAATATACAGAAAACAAAAACAGCAATATATTTAGCAGTAGACAGTAAAGTGCTCTATAGAGTTTACCATTTAATAAAAAAAACAAAAACAAAAAAAAAAACGGTTTTCATTTGTAATATTCATATGATGCTGAAATGATAAACTGTTCAGAATGGTGACAAACAGGACATTGCGTGAATAGTCTTTTCTGTCATCCATACCTGCTTGTCCTGTAACTGCCGGATAAGGCCTTGAGCGCTCTGCAGGTTCTCAGCAGCTGTGTAGTATTGTTGTTTAACCACAGCAAGCTCCCGCTTTATAACGTAGTTCTCTTCTGCCTCCTGGGCACGGGTCACCTGACCCTGTGTGAAGGGAAACCAGAAAACAAAATGGCATCCATCATTATTCCTCAAAAGGGAATTAGTCACCAACCATCCCTCACCAAATTTTGCTCATCAACTTGTAGATTCGTCTTTTCAGCCCAACAAAGTATCACAAAGGACAGATATATTTTCCTAGCTAGGTACTCTGAATAAAGAATGTTGCACAAATACATCTAATCTGAAAAGATACATGGAGAAAACAACTGAAGAGAGGACCTGCTCTACCTTTCACTCTCCTTAAATAAATGCCATGTTGCTTATTCCTTTCACCTCTCCTGATAGTCCCTGCTGCTAGAATCTAGCCAAGAGAAAGATGCATTTTAAGCCCCAGCAAGGCACAAGACTTCAGCAATCCCTCATATTGAAGTCCCTCACAGAATACACCATAGTTCGATATAATGCAGCTGTTTCCTTCTTATAAACTCCCCATGTATAATTTAGTGGGTTTGCACATCTTTTCTACCACTGTATTAATAAAAGGTGCACGTGGTTTAAGATATAAATGTCTTACCATGACTGCTGCATGGATAGCATATTCTTATGCACAATTCCCTGTATCCAAACAACCTAATCACACCCTTTTAATTTCGAATTTCATGCTCTTATATACATCATGCTTATTCCCAAACTAGTTTCCCCCCAAATATTTTCCAATCATCTGTATTTCTACGCAAGTGAAGGGAAAAAGGAAATGAGAGGTAACTGTACCTGTATCAGCCTGTCCGCTAAGGCCGCACTTTCCTATCAGATCGCAGACGATAGTCCACAGAGAACAGAAGAGAAAGGGAGAGGGGGAGGGGGGGGGGAGCCAAAGATGATGGAAATAAAGGTGGAAAGGAAGGAGAGATGAGCAAGAAACGGGATGAGAGAAAACACATGGGGAACAGGGAAAGAGGGATTGATAAAAGTGAAGGAAAGAAAAAAAGATTTGAGAAGAGGGAGAGAGAAAGAAAGAGGTAACCACCACCGCACTACAAGAAGCAGGACAGAGTTAGACAGCTGCAGATTCTTCTATAAACATCATTCTGCCCATTTATTATGAGCAACAACCAACATTCAACGTTCTAATTGAAAGGCATCACTAGAGGAGAATTAAAAATGGCCATCTTTAGACAAGTAGTTCATGGATGTTAGTATGAGATAATTTTGTTTTTGTAACCTTCCATGCTAAGAGTTAAGGGCATATTATGGGTAATTGGCACCAGATCCTTAAAAGTGCAGCCATGTTTAATGATCCAACAAGGAAAGATTAGGAAAAAAAAGAGGAATATGGCTTAACCATATTCTGTGTGGTAGGGATTAACAAATCTAGAAATGTTTCATGATGTTAGAATGACAGCAATTTCTTACCTTTTCTAGTGTTTCAATGCGCTGCTTTAAAAGTCTGTTTTCTGTCCGTAGCCGCTGCATTGTAAGAAGATAGATAAGAATTGTCCAATATTCAGACAGATAGCCATGTAAAGGAAACATGGGAGCACACAATTACATATATGTTAATACATCCAAACAGCAGTGTTCAGTGTCAAACTAGAGTGCCCCTTTAAAACAAACATTATGGGCTTCTTCATTTTAATTTTGGACAGTTTTAAAATCCAGTTGGACTTTGCAGGATTAAAATCCTGGGTTTCCCCACACGTGCTTGCAATATATTTGGTTTCCTGAGGTCCAGGTACATCCTACTGTTGCCCTGACAACTTTTATGATGTATTTAAGATGCCCCCAGTCTCTCCTGGTTGCTTAATTCCTCATGTTGGATAAGCAACAAATTTGCACCGAGGGGGGCGCCAGAAAGAGAGCTCTCAAGTGAAGCGCCACTTTTAGGCTGAAATACTGAAATAAATAACCGGGTGAACATTTAAATAAGAACATTGAACTGGAAACTGGGGTATGCCATTATAGGATGAGATCTCCAATCAAACAACACGATCTGGAAAACAAGAGGGTACAACCCAGGATTTTGTGTGGCTGGCTGGCAAATGTTTACCATTAAAAAATGTTAAGTTTAAATACCGTTTTGTCTACCTACAAAGGCAATTCTCTGACTCACTACATTCAGTCAAGGTTAAGGTTTGTGAATATCCTTAGCACTTCAAGTATATTAGAAAAATACCCCCCTTCATTCTCTCAGTAGAGATATAATCACTACAGAGTAGCAGGCTACCCAGCAGTGGTAGGAAAGACAAAGTACCATCTGGAAGCCTCCTGGTAGCCAGAGAGGGACTGACAGTGAAGTGGGATGGGTATGGATCCCAAGCCAGAAACTAGCCAACTTCATTCCCGCTAAAATAATTTAAAGTAAAATCTAGTCTCTGTATTGAGAAAACATATCATCAGATTCTACCTCAGTCTGTTAAGGTATATGGCTCGCTAGCCCTAATATTCTAGTTCATGTGTCTTGGTTCTAGGATATTCACCACAATCTGAAAATAGAAGAGCGCACCTTAATTTCAATTTGTTCCTCCATTTCTTTGCTTTTAATCGCAGCATATTCTTTTTCTAGCCTGTAGAAAGAAAAAAAAAAATCCAATATTTAAAAACAAACATAGTTTGAGCCACTGTTTTGGAAATCTGCCTCTCATTTCCATCTGCCACACTTTACCAACTCAATTCCTGAGAACATCTTTATTCGAAAACACATTTTAGAAAATGGAATAGTAAATGTATGTCAATTCTCCCGCTAATTTAGTTTGAACGGGTTTCCTCATAAAAAGGGAGTCATTCGTACCTTTTCATTTTCTTTGGGTTGTATTTGACTTGATAAGCTTTAAGAATCAGTTTGTCTGGACAGCTGTCAAACTGGTGTGGGATTACTTTCTGGAAATACTAAAAAAAAAAAAAATATTAAAGTCAAAACGAACATACATATTTATTCCATTCAAAAAACAAAAGTGCTCTGTAAAATAACATAACCTAAACTTTGTCAAAACCAAGGGAGCTCAAACTCTTTAAAATGTTTTCGGTTTGTTAATGCTAGTATTCTATATGGTCAATTAAAGGAAAAGTCGGGACTATTCGGTTTGTGTTTGATTGCGGAGTAATGACGTGCCCCATTTGAGCATGAACACAGACACTTATATGCAGATGAAAGAAAGAAATATCCTAGAGTAACGGTGCCCAAAAAGGTAGATCCCAGATGTTGTAAAACTACAACGCCCATGGAAACTGTAGTTTTAAAACACCTGGTGATCTACCTTTTGGGCAACCTAGAGTATAAGAATGGAACTAAGAACTGGCTCATGTAATCACCTAATTCTTCATTGACACCAAACACTGGGTAACCACAACCCTCTGTGGATTCAGGCCTGCAATAGAATATGTTAAGGCGATTTTGATCTCATCCTCTAAATAAATAAACCTTACTGTAATCAGGACCAATAACCTCTTTTAGAACCCAAAGACTAAGAAAAAAAACAGAAAAACCCCAACAACAACTTGTTCGTCCCACATGTTTCCATGGCTATTGACCCATTTTTAGTTCTTTACAACATTGAGGAGATTGTCGTGTACTAAAGTTCACACCACAAAAAGTTCTGTGTAAAAAGGATAAACCCTTTCTATCCAATATCAATCCAAAGATCAAGAATGCCAGCACATTGAACCCGTGTGTCTGCACACAATCAAGGAACCTTGCTCTGAAAAAGTACTGTATTTTGTCTTCTGCTGAATATCAATAGTATTCAGTCAGTGGAGTGATCCAATGTCACTGAGTCATTACTATAACAATAAAGCCAGTGTTTAAATAATACATATTGACAACAGAAAAAGAATTCATACACTGAGGCATTAAAGAGCACATACATACCCCTTCATAGCACATACACAAGACTTTTCATTGTGTTTTAGTGAATGTGAATTCCCACAAGGAAACTACTGTTTTAATCATTTAAGTGATAGACAGATAATGAATATATTCCATGGGTTAAAAGACACACAATTAGGTTTGATATAGAATTATATTAGATAGCCTCTGAAGTGGACCGGTTCTATACAAATGTACTGAAGGCAAATCTCCTTTAACCCCTTAAGGACACATGACGTGTGACATGTCATGATTCCCTTTTATTCCAGAAGTTTGGTCCTTAAGGGGTTAACCTATACATCATGCTAGGAAAATGTAAAGAAAAATTACAGATTTCAAGATACAAATTCCTGAAGTTTACTTCCTACTTGATTAGTGGGCATGTATTTCATTGTAATGCGACACAAGACATCCCATCATGCAAGGCTCACAGTCTAGTGAAAGGTGTCGAGAGATCCTTGACTTGGCATTGTGGAAGGAAATACATGCACATAGACCCATTGCAAGTGAGCGATAGTGAATTAGTTTGAAAGGCTTTCCTATTGTAATAGCAGAAAAGACTGCCTAAGCATTTAAAGGAACACTGTAGGCACCATACCACTTCAACGGATTGGAGTCCATGGACACCAGGTCTGGCATCACTACTACTCTGTTTACTCATCATTTAGCAGAGATTTTGATCAGCCTGGAGGACAGCCTCCAATAGCATGGCAGACGCAGAGCTATGCTTATACCTTGCGGTATGCCAACTCATACCAGGGATTGGGCCAGTGATTGCCATAGAGATTAGCTGATGCACTCAGTCTGTCACTGCCCACTACCCTTTGCATAGTCTGAAGTGGAGCAAGCTTCATCTCTGCAATTTAATCAATGGATGCCAGGCTGCAGGTGACCAAGAATCTCTACTAATGAGTGAGCGACAATTTAGTAGTGATGTAGGACCGGGCAGCCATGGACTCCAGGCTCCATAATCACTTAAATTTCTTGAAGTGGGTATTATGGGATGCCAGACTCTATAATGTAAGAATAAAAAGCTTAATTCAGACAAGCAACTATATAATTACCCTCTTTCTTGTGAATTTACAACAAACAAAATCACTTAAGTAAGGATAATAAAAAACAAAACAATGACTTATAACGTTTTTCAATCTTTCCACTGCTTATCAGGGCAATGAATGAAAGGAAGTTTACCTGGGACATGCCCTCCATGTCTAACTGCATAAGTTCAGTTTGGTTCACGGTAAGCAGTGCCATACCAACACGAAATATGACCTCCAACCCCTAAAACAAAAACAAAAAAAGTCACTACAAGTAAGACAGATCTTATTGCAGAATAAGCATTTGCTGCCCACAGTGAACACAGTATTTCAGGATAATGTAGTTCATTGGATCCTATTCGTTTTCTAGGAAATAATAGAGGAGCAGAATGAGAGCAAAATCTGTTTAAATGCAGGGTCCATTTGGTACACAGTGAAGCAAAGTTGCAAAGTTCCTGAAAGCTTAAGAAGAGGGATACACAGCCACCTCCTTGATATCACATTGCAGTTTAACATAATATTGGGGAGAAGCATTGTTTATTTTATGAATGTAACTTCTAATTAATAGTTTGCCACATTAGCAGCAGTATTCCTGATATGTTCAGCTGACAGCTCTGGTAATAAACCGGACACTTACATTTGTAAGACAAATGGGATAAATGACCCATAACACATCCATCAAAGCTGTTCACCAAGTTTAATAAATTGGTCACTCACCTCATATATGAAAATATCAAAAACACGGGTGGCCACAGGCAGAGGGAACGTAGTGAGGAACAAGGTTAGAAACCAGGAAGAGGCATACATAGAGGTATGGAAGCAGTGGGAGCGAAAGTGAAGGTTTAATTCAGGAAGTTGGTCCTGAAATTGAAAGAAAGAAAAAAAAAAAATACATGTTTACCAAAACAAAAAAAACAAAACAAAAACCACAAAATAGTAACATTATTCACTCCTGTAGAGATTTACTCAGGGCTTCATTAGCATTAAATATGGACTAGTTCTTTGTTTAAATAATGCTTAACGTTCTACTTAATACTTCCCACCCACTTTTATTTATCATACCTAGCATTTTATCTATTCTCTGTATCAAGTTTTAGCACTACTTACTAGATCTCAAAGGTATATGATTTGCTAGAATATTTCCAGAAATGAGCTACCAAATGCCATAGCTTCAGAAAAAAACAAAAAACAACCACAGAGGCTACGAATAATGGACATGTTTCATAACAGGGTGGATTTGAATTTAAAATCAATTCACTAATGTTTGAGAACAGCTTAAATTAAAGGTGTTCATTGTTTGTAAATAGATTTACAGAAGAACAATGGTATTAAAGTCTTTATATGTTTATTTTAAAATCTTTTTTTTTTTTTTTTTGATTAAAACATTTGCAAGTTACCTCTGCAGAATTAACTTGGATTAATGGAATTCATTTACCAAATATGTAAACATTGCATAGACAGGCTCATGCTACAGCTGAAAACCATTTGGACATGAATGCATCTAAAATAGAAAAACATTTTTTACATATATATTCCTAAAAAAGAATTTTAGTGAATGAAATTTAATTTAAATATATATATATATGTTTTTTAATTTAAAAAAACCATTTGTATCCACCCTACTTCACACACAGTGACAGTAGTACCATTATCCATGAATAGCAGAGCTTTTCGAAGTATAGGCTTAGAGCATGTGTGAACATAAGTGCATGGAGGTCTGCGCTTAATTTTAGAAGCGGTTGGGAAAACATGCTCGAACAGTAGGAAGGAAATGTAGCCCTAGGATTATGGAGCAAAAATATAGTCCACTGTAAAACGGCATCTGAGTGTACAATAAGATATGATCAATATAATTACAGCATACCTGCAACATGTACTCCAGCTGGTATATACACAGGCCCAGCTCAGCCATGCTCGGTTTGAAGAGTTCCCTCAGTCGGTACTCTTGCATGAGCCGAACAAACACACAGAAGGCCTCCTCTTCTGGCATCTACATGAGGACAGAAAACAAATAAGGAAGAAATTACACAAAACAAAACAGAAGTGAACCAGATGTACCAGAAAATACCTCACCTGCATTAGAAGTAGGCCCACGATGAAGGCACTGCCCTGACAGTATCCTACTTCTCGGTCTATTAAAGAATATGCCTAGTAGGAAAGAAAAACAAACAAACAAAAAAATTTAAAAAAGGTCTTGCACACCCACTTTCAATCTATTCAGTTAATTGCTGCTCCACATCAGAACAGCATTAGCATAGCCTAACCATGTGTATGATGACAACATTTTTGTCGTGTTACTACATAACTCCTTAAACAGACAACTTATATCCCATTTTGTTCTCTCTCACTATATATCTGGGAAAGTTTCAAATAGGTTTATATAACCTAAATCCATTCTTATTTTCTGCTTCAATATCCCTTCCCATTCCCAAACAAATTGCCGCAAGACTGTGCACACTAACCATTTCTACTAAGTACCCATTTACCAGCAGAGGGCATCTGTTGAGAGATGGCTGCTGAGGTAGCATGTTAAGAGGTGAAACTCGTATAGCTTTTCTCCAATTGTATATTTTCTCATACCTGCCACTTTTTATGTTTAGTACATGACATTATTAATTAATTTAAAGCATCACCGCTTTGGACATGGACTTCATTTCAAGTGCAGTCTTCTTTTTTACAGACAAGTCTCAAGTATAGCTGTGCAGAAATAATTTGCAACCTTCAGGTCCTTTTCCGTATAAAAATAAGTGATACCCTTCCAACGTGCTTACCTTCATCACATTGAACAATCCCTCTTGCCCCATACTGTCCTGTCCTCTGAAAAAGTCATGCTCGGGGTAGGTCCGTGCAATATCTCTGCGGATGAGCTTTTCACAAGGAGAAGACATTCTCAGGAGATCTGCATACTGCTTCTTCACGGGCATGTCTGATGCGTTACACAGCATCTGCCATACCATGGCCCTAAAGTGATATGGGATACCTTTTCGAATCAACTCCTGCAGAGAGGAGAAATGTCACACACAAAAAAAGTGCAATTTAAAATGTGAAGTGCAACCTTTGCCATGATGAAAATATTTGTATTTTATTTTTTACACTGACACACGTGTTCACAGTAAACAGTGCTCACAGAATGAAAAAAATAAAAAAATATTATTATATTATTTATTTCAAGTAGAGATTGTAGCCGTATTAGTCCAGTGATGTAGATGTAAAAAACAGATACAATTTGTATCTTGTAATACCTTTTTTATTGGACTAACAGAATTTTTTAATGACAAGCTTTCGGGAGAAACCCCCTTTCTCAAGTCTGAAGCATTTCTGAGCAAGACGACACATAGAATTCAAAGTGTCGAGTTGTGATATAGGGGTTAAAGCTACTTGAGTGCAGATAAGACACAGGTTTGTTAGAAAATACACCATTTTTGCAGAGGGTCATAAATATCTTTCTTAAGAGCAGAGTGAGGGGGGAGAGGGAGAAGAAAAACAGACAGTGCAGAAGATGGTACACTTTATACATACACACACACACACACAAATATGTATATGCGAACGCATAAACACATGTACATATACATAATCACATACATACATGCACATGAACTCATATACACAAATATAATGCACAGTCACATATATAAACATACATGCATAAGAGTATTGGAAAGCATAGATCTATACATAGTACTTTGTATATTGATATAATAAACATGTCATTGGAATGCAATTTAAAATGTATATATAATTATATATAATATATATAATACCTTGTTGGAAGTGCACTCACAGGACTCAAATACTGTTGCCAAAAATGTGCCATTTATTCAAGCTTCAAAAGTTGATTACATAGTGTCGACGTTTCAGTCCACTAGGGACTTTTCAAGAATAGAGGACTAATAATTGATTTGGGTTTCCTGTCCCACTACCAACACTTTATATGAACACTCCCCCAGCATTATCTTACTGTTCTGTCATATGTATCAACATTTTAAATTGCATTCCAATGACATGTTTATTACCGTATATACTCGAGTATAAGCCGAGTTTTTCAGCACATTTTTTGTGCTGAAAAACCCCAACTCGGCTTATACTCGAGTCAATAGTCTGTATTATGGCAATTTGCATTGCCATAATACAGACTGGGGCTGGCAGAGCTGTACTTACCTTTCTTGCAGCTCCTGTCAGCTCCCTTCTCCTCTGTGCCGTCCGTTCAGCACCTCGGTCAGCTCCCAGTGTAAATCTCGCGAGAGCCGCGGCTCTCGCGAGATTTACACTGGGAGCTGACAGAAGAGCTGCACGGACGGCGCAGAGGAGGAGAAGAGAGCTGATAAGAGCTGCAGGAAAGGTAAGTACAGCTCTGACAGCCCCCTTCTCCCCCCACTGAACTGCCAATGCTGGACCACCAGGGAAGGAGCCCCCTCCCTGCCATGAATCAAGCAGGGAGGGGTGACGAAAAAAAAAACGAATAATAATAAAATAAAAAAGTTAATTAAATTAAATAATAAGAAATAATAAATAAAAAAAATTAAAATATATTTTTTAAAAAAATAATAAAATTGCCCACCCCCCACCAAGGCTCTTCAACACACACACACACACTGCATTCATACACACACTGCATTCATACACACACTGCATTCATACACACACTGCATTCATACACACACTGCACTCATACACACTGCACTCATACACACTGCACTCATACACACTGCACTCATACACACTGCACTCATACACACTGCACTCATACACACTGCACTCATACACACTGCACTCATACACACTGCACTCATACACACTGCACTCATACACACTGCACTCATACACACTGCACTCATACACACTGCACTCATACACACTGCACTCATACACACTGCACTCATACACACTGCACTCATACACACTGCACTCATACACACTGCACTCATACACACACTGCACTCATACACACACTGCACTCATACACACACTGCACTCATACACACACTGCACTCATACACACACTGCACTCATACACACACTGCACTCATACACACTGCACTCATACACACTGCACTCATACACACACTGCATTCATACACACACTGCATTCATACACACACTGCATTCATACACACACTGCATTCATACACACTGCACTCATACACACTGCACTCATACACACTGCACTACTACACACACTGCACTACTACACACACGCTGCACTCATATACACACGCTGCACTCATATACACACACTGTAAATAAATATTCAATTCATATATTTTTTTAGGATCTAATTTTATTTAGAAATTTACCAGTAGCCGCTGCATTTCCCACCCTAGTCTTATACTCGAGTCAATAGGTTTTCCCAGTTTTTTGGGGTAAAATTAGGGGCCTCGGCTTATATTCGGGTCGGCTTATACTCGAGTATATACGGTATATCAATATACAAAGTACTATGTATAGACCTATGCTTTCCAATACTCGTATGCATGTATGTTTATATATGTGATACACATACACACACACACACACACACACACTTTATATAAACAGTAAAGAGACAACTTGTACAACACGGTGTAAGCAGCCACAATGTTTACGTGCAATTTTATATAGACAGGAATAGGACTTCAAAGTGGGTGGCAGTTTGACACATTGTTGCGTGAAACTCCATAGATACCAAGCCCTCTGGCGTAGCACCAATGTAATGCATATCCCAACATGCTCACATTAGTGTTCAACAGCCAGAAAACCCCTGGATGTTCTATCAATACCAGGGGAATTTATACTTACAAGCAGTTTGGGAAAGTCATCATCAGCATGTTTGTCAATGCAAGAGTGTTTTGGCTTGCCCTGAAGAATGGCATCTCATAGATACTATCATGGTATTTGCTAAAGTGAGAATTCAAAGTGAAATTCAAATGGAAGGCCAAAACAGCCAAACTAGAAAAAAAGTCACTTCTACTTCGCCCATAAATTTGGAATTCACTTCCTGTGCCAACAAGTTGCTGGAAGATGAAAATGCTCCACTATGAAAACTACCAAGTGACGCATGAGAATAAGAAATACTGTTTGAAACAACTGACAGGTGAGCGATCACTACTAGTAGCAAACACAGTCATTTGCTGCACTGTGCAATATATTGGAGGTCTACACAGATCAATAATAATAAAAAGTGTAATCAGAGCTAATTCATGGTGTTGCATGTAAAAAGGCATGTACATGAATGAAGACAACAAATGTTAGTAAATCATAGCAAGATATCTTCTTCACAGAGTACTACGGGTCAGGTCCATATTAAAGCTCTGAAAACACTCTACTGTAGCCTGCTGCATGACCCAATTTCAGCATCACAGCCGCACAGTCTCAGAGACGAATATCTGGAGGTTTAAATGACCTTGCAGAGGAAAAGAGTCGCTATACATGGGTATAGCAAAACAATTGTATGTATGATGCATTAAAACAATGATACTTGTAGCTAGAGCCAGGATTCCAGCTATGATGAAGCTCTGCAGTATATTGTGTAATTCTCTGCAATGCATGGTGTGACCTGTTCCTCTCAGGATTAGCAGGGGGCACACAGACAACAAATCACAACTGTGCAGGCTAATGAAGGGTTATGTAACCCAGTTCCTGATCAATAAAGTGAAGTTTGGAAGACTTAGCAATGGTGTACGGAATCTTTAGAGATATTGATGTTTGACGAATGGATGATTTATGTTCTTCTTTGTGATATAATTATTAGATTATCTCTCCGCTTTCTGGAAGTGTGAGTTTATTTCAAAAGGGAAGCAAGAAACCATGAATACTGCCACAAGAAAACAGTATATATGAAAAGCAGGTAATCGTACTGACCATGTTTTAACAAATTGCACAAGGTAGAAGTTAAATGTGATATGAAACACACTCTCCAGAACATCCTTTAAAATGTAAGAGATTTCAGTGTATTTTGACGTATAACAAATTCTAAATGTTTCTGAAGTTACTTTACTTCATTACAATGCAGTGTGAGGAAAAGGGTTGATAGTCTGCATAATGGCGTGTTGTCATATGACGTTCAGTTCTGAAAAACACAAGATTTTCACAATCCAGAGACCATAGGTTTTTGTTAAATACCTTCAGGAGCTTCTCTTTCCTCCTTGTCCATTCCTCCCAGTGAGTAACAATGCGCCCCCACAGTTCCCAGCTGTCCTGGTCCAGAGGTGGTGGTCCCGGGGAGGTGACACTGGTCCTGCAGGATCCTGTAACACTGCGCAATGACTTAGAATCTGCTTCTAGGAGCCTGTGAGAAGAAAGGACACACAATGTGTTTGCGTACTATAATGCCTATTGTTAGTAGTGAGATCAGTAAAGAATGTCACATTTAAAGAAAATCCTAGCAGCTGATTTACTCAAAAATATCTAGGTAATATTCTATTTAGGAAATGCTAATAAAGTAATACATCAAAACGTAAATCATAAACAATTTTAAATGAACATGCCACTATACTATAATATGATACCAAAAGTACTCCGACACCATCCCAGGGATGTAGTGAAAACCTAAAGTAGTTGTCCAATCTCCTCCTTTAGGAGAATCCGGATAGCTCAACAAAGCTAAACAAGGCCATGCGACTCTAAGCTCACTGACCGAAAGTATCAATGGAGCGCTCTCTCTCAAACAATGGGCAAAGTCCTGGATCGGCCATGTTTTATTTGGCTTTTCCTGCAGAAGTAGACTGGATGGTCACCAAGATAAGTTTTTAGGGCACTCCTGGCACCATAAACATTATAACAAGCTGTAGTGCTTATGGTGCTTTCAGTGTTCATTTAAAACCAGGTTATATAAAATACATTTAAAAAAATTGCAAATTAAAACAGGCTATGATAGCTGCCCTTTAGGAGTAAAAAAAAAAAAACAACAAAAAAAAAACCATGCTCCAACAGAACTAGACAATTTGCATAAAAAATATCTAAAAGGAAACACTAGGGAATTAATACATTAATAAGCTACATAAAGTAATATTGTGACCATATAAACAGAACACAAAGAACAAATCTGAAATAAAATGGCTGTAAAAAAACAAAACAAAAACAAAATAAAATAAAAATACATCACTTTAAATGACTAAAACAGATACTGGGGAAATCAATAACCCAAAGCCAAACCAGTTTACCAGGTTTGTTTGTTTTTTTAAATAAAAGAAACCATTTATTTCTGACACTTTAACAAGTGAGTGGGAACAAAGGACCTTGCTCTTCATCTTTAATACAGACATTACACATACCAGGGCTGTGTAATCTGGAGAGAAAAAAAAAGTATCACAAAGGCTTTAAAATATATTGCTATTACAATTCTCAAAGATATTATTTATTTGTACATTTTCCATTATTAAATTTGCTGGTTTACTAATTTATTGACTTTTTGTTTGTTTTTGAGATGTGATTGCAAGTGGCATTCAATATAAAAGAGCAGGCAATTCATATTTTGTGGGAATGGAGAGATAAACGAGTAGAGCCAGTGCAGAGGCAACAAAGAGTGACTACAGCAAAAAAAAAAATTAAAAAAAAATTCTAGGTTCATATCGTAAACAAAAATGCACAACTGTAACACACTGTCCCATTTCTTAAAATGAAATCGTACGAATACAAAATACAAAAAAAGAAGGTGCTCACTATATACTCCAATAAAAAGGCAGCAGGCAGTCTTCAAAAGGATTCCCCCAAACCTTGTGAACAAGTGGAAGTAAATCGGAAAAATATAGATAGCCGCGCCTAGATAGATTATAACCCTTTTGTGGAATCACATAAGATACATATGTCAATAGAATTCTCTGTTCGAGTTAGACACTGTCAAGTATCTCAAAAATAAACAGAAAAATAATAGTGCAACATGTATTATTTTGGAAACACAAAATATAATCTTGGCACATTATATTTTACTTTTATGTAATAATACACGTTGTACTAATCTATGCGCGGCTATCTATATTTTTCCAATTTAACATTAAATTGTTTTTTTCCCCACCCCTTTTTTTATAGAGCAGTAAAATAAGCACAATTAGCATCATTTTCTAACAAGATCTCTTTTTTTGCTAGAAGCACAAATTTTGTGAAACAATGCACCTTTAATCTGACATAGATGCATGCGCACACCAGCATCCATACATTATAACAAAATAAATACACTGCTTTTGAAGAGATATAGATATATATATATATATATATATATATATATATATATATATCCACAATTTATTCTGCAAAAACAGTGTAACATAACATTGTCCTGTTAATGGTTTACTTTTCTAAACAGATACAAATAAGTTTGTTCATGATACTAAGAAAGGTAGAGAACAAGGGAAATGTACATTTTCGTACCAAACAGTTAAGCAGGAAATTTAACGGAGATTACAAATATTTCCAGTTTGACAACTTTCAACCAAAATTAAAATTTTGTTTTGGTTTCCTGATAAACCCCTTAAACAGTCCTGGTAAATCTTTGAAACTCTAAATCTCTCACATATATTTCCCAATGCAATTTACCAAATACACATCAGTGAAAGGTGATACATTGACAAGCAACCTGCAGAATACCACTTATAGTCTACTACTATATATAGACATTTTCAACGTTCAGTGAATTGGTGTTCTAAGATTATACAGTTGGTCTAACATTCCTCAGAATATTTGGACACCTGTTCTCTCAGGTGACAGGTTGACGTTAAAGCTGCTGTTACTTCCCTATTACAAATACTCCCATTTCACTGAAATTCCAACCCAGTTAAAATATATACAGAAACAAAAAAGGAACAGCAATTTTCCTCTACTTGAAAAAAATGTCAAGCTTGTATTTTATAACAGCTGTCACGACTGTAGGGAAATTAACCTTTTTCTATGGAGGGTCTCACAGGATCCTCCATAGACCTCAAAGCTGTACTCTCGCGCATGTGTTAAAGTACAGTGCTGATATTGGCTCTTGGCAGATTAAGTGCCAAGAGCTGAAAAAGCGCCTGAGTTTTGTCCTGCCTAGGGCAGCACAAAACCAGGATACACCACTGGCTAGAGCAGGGATGTCGAACATGCGGCCCCCCAGATGTTGCTGAACTACAACTCTCATGATTCCCTGGCTATCTGTTTCATTGAAATAATCATGGGAGTTGTAGTTCAGCAACATCTGGGGGGCCACATGTTCGACATACCTGGGCTAGAGGGATCATACAGCCAGCCAGCCAATAGGTCTGAAGACTCTGTGAGCTAAACAAATTATAAGAGCTTCCAAATCACACACAGAAGAGAAAATAGCACAGTCAATAAAAAAAAAAGGGGACAAAACATCTTTTAGATACATAAATGAGAAAAGGAAAGTAAAACAAGGATTAGTTAGATTAAAAACAAAAGAAGGGAGGTATGTAGAAGATAAAGGTCTATTTTTGTTCAGTATTTACAGATGAAAAAGAAGGAAAGGGGCCTCAGTTAGGAAAAAGGACAAATTAATAATTTGTTACACGTGAGTTTACAGAGGAAGAGGTTCTATTTCAACTGTCAAAAGTAAAGACAAATAAAGTCAATGGGACTTGATGGAATACACCCAAAGTTATTAAAATAGCTTAGTGGTGTACTAACAAAACCATTAACAGATTTAACCAATCATTGATAACAGGAGTAGACCCAGAAGATTGGAAGTTAGCGAATGTTGTGCCCATTCACAAGAAAGGTAATAGGGAGGAGTCGGGCAACTATAGGCCAGTAAGCCTTACTTCAGTAGTGGGGAAAGTGATTGAAACCATGTTAAAGGAAAATTACACGGATTTCAAGATCAGAGGCAACATGGATTTACTTCAGGGAGATCATGCCAAACTAATCTTATTATTTTTTTTTTTATTGGGTAACTAAAATAATAGATCAGGGTGGTGCAGTAGACATTGCTTACCAAGATTTTAGTAAGGCTTTTGACACTGTTGCACATAGAAGGCTTATCAATAAACTGCAATCTTTAAGTTTGGATTTCAATATTGTTGAATGGGTAAGGCAGTGGCTGAGTGACAGGCAACAGAGGGTTGTAGTCAATGGAGTATATTCAAAGCATGGTCTTGTTACCAGTGGGGTACCTCAGGGATCTGGACTTGGACCCATTCTCTTTATTATTTTTACAAGGGATATTGCAGAAGGTCTTGATGGGAAGGTATGTCTTTTTGCTGATGATACTAAGATATGCAACAGGGTTATTCCATGAGGGATAAGCCAAATGGCAAATGATTTAGGTAAACTAGAAAAATGGTCAGAGTTGTGGCAACTGGCATTTAATGTGGATAAGTGCAAGTTAATGAATCTTGGATGTAAAAACCCAAGGGCAGAGTACAGAATATTTGATAGAGTCCTAACATCAACATCCGAGGAAAGGGATTTAGGGGTGATTATTTCTGATGACTTAAAGGTAGGCAGACAATGTAATAGAGCAGCAGGAAATGCTAGCAGAATGCTTGGTTGTATAGGGAGAGGTATTAGCAGTAGAAAGAGGGAAGTGCTCATGTCATTGTACAGAACACTGGTGAGACCTCACTTGGAGTATTGTACGCAGTACTGGAGACCGTATCTCCAGAAGGATATTGATACCTTAGAGAGAGTTCAGAGAAGGGCTACTAAACTGGTTCACGGATTGCAGGATAAAACTTACCAGGAAAGGTTAAAGGATCTTAACATGTATAGCTTGGAGGTAAGACGAGACAGGGGAGATATGATGGGAACATTTAAATACATAAAGGGAATCAACACAGTAAAGGAGGAGACTATATTTAAAAGAAGAAAAACTACCACAACAAGAGGACAGAGTTTAAATTAGAGGGACAAAGGTTTAAAAATAATATCAGGAAGTATTACTTTACTGAGAGGGTAGTGGATGCATAGAATAGCCTTCAACCAGAAGTGGTAGAGGTTAACACAGTAAAGGAGTTTAAGCATGCGTGGGATAGGCATAAGGCTATCCTAACTATAAGATAAGGCCAGGGACTAATGAAAGTATTTAGAAAATTGGGCAGACTAGATGGGCCATATGGTTCTTATCTGCCGTCACATTCTATGTTTCTATGATTGGTATCCCTAAAAATCCACACAGGACACCGTTCCAAAAAGGAACGAACATACAATTCTTTATTTTACTTGGGACTAGCCCATACGTTTTACATAAAGCTGACTGTGACACACTTAATAAAATACAAATAACCAATACATGTCAGAAAACATACTGGAAACTAGAACATAACATATTTAGAAGGGGGTGGGGGAGACAATATTTAACACAAAATATCTCTCCTGCCTGCATAATTAGCAATATGCGAATCTACCTGAAAATGCAAATTAGCAATCCTTGCCATTCAGGTAGTGCATACAGCCGTTGCTAGATCATTGCAACCAACAGGTGATGCTGTACAGGCTCCACAACCAAATCTCTTTTTTTATGAACAGGAAAAAAAAAATATTCAAATTCAGCTTCAGAAATAGGTTACTGTACAGTGCAGGACATTGAACTGGAAAAAAAAAATGCAGATGACGTTTCTCTTGCAGTGTCATGATTTGGACTGATGGGACTCTGATGTGCAATGTTGATGCCAGTCTGCTTGACAGTGGGTTATAACTTGAATCAGGGCCCAACATCCCAGGAAAAATGTTAAAATGCTGAAATGTTTGTATTAATACACTCAAAACATTTAGGAGACTTCCTGGCAAATGTGAAAACACAGTCTATGTTTTACAACATTTCATCAGAACAATAAAATGAGAACCTAAACGAGACTTCTCCCATTGCCATTCTAGCTTGAATGTATGCAGGAGATTACAAAAGTTATTTTCTTTTTACATATTGGAAAACCAAACTACCACTGAAAGCAGCCACCTTAGTTTTGCAGAATAACTCAGCTTTGCAATAATGTTGCACTGAACAAATTTGAAGTAGGTGTAGCTAACAAGTAGCTTTCTAGATATGGTTGTGGTTGCAAGTCAGTATGCTCAGACAAATAATATAGATGGTCATCGCAGTAAAACCACAGCTGGAGAAATACCAGTGAGCTATGGGTGTACGGGCATTACTAGATTTCCATCGTAATAGTAGTACCATATTTGTGTCCCCCCCCCCCCCCCCCAAAAAAAAAACAACAACAAAAAACACAAAAAACATTCTGGTATGTGAACAACTATAAAATAAAGGGAACACTTTAGGGCCAGGAACACAAACTTGCATTCCTGAACCTATAGTGTTAAGAAAACCACAAAAGAAACACTATGTAGCTCCCCTAAATATAGTAAAATTGTTCCTTTATCCCAGTCTGCTGCTGCTGGCTGCCATCGTCAGAAGTGGTGATCTCAGCCAATCAAAATGCTTTCCCATAGGGAAGCATTGGATAGGCTGAGATTGTCAAGGAGGCAGATCAGGGGCAGAGACAGTACATGCCAAACACAGCCCCGGCCAATCAGCATCTCCTCAGAGATGCATTGATTCATGAGGAAATTTCAGTGTCTCCATGCAGAGAGTGGAGACACTTAATGTCAGTGATGCACAGTGTGCAGCACTGCCCCAGGAAGAACCTCTATTAGCCACCTGTGGAGTGGCTAGTGGAAGTATCACTAGGCTGTAATGTAAACACTGCCTTTTCTCTGAAAAGGCAGTGTTTACTGCAAAAAGCCTGCAGGAACTCAGAATACTCACCAGAACAACTACATTAAGCTGTAGTTGATCTGGTGACTATAGTGTCCCTATAATTTAAAGGGATGCTCTAAGCAAAAACCACTACAGCTCAGAGTCTGTGAACACACTGGGTGAAGATTATCTTACCACTCCAGGTTGTACTTAAATAGACACTCTAGGCACAAAAGCAACTTTGGCTTAACGAAGCAGTTTTGGTGTGTAAATGATACCATACAGTCTCACGGCTCAATTATCTGCCATTTTGGGGTTAAATCACTTTCTTTATGCAGCCTATGTCAGACCTTCTAAATACTTCCTGTAAAAAGAGATCTGATGTTTAAACTGCCTTTATTGCACATTCTGTTTAATATATAATTTCTCATGTCCTGCAAGAACCTCCAGGTGTGTGAGTAAAGTTCATTTTACGTCTAAGGCAACTTAACATCTGATTGAAAATTAAACAAATTTTTAATGCAGTCTGTGTCTGTTAAAGCTACAGTAGGTGTGGCTGGGGTTCCATGGAAAGAAACAAAAGTTATTTACTTGGGTTAAGGACATTCATCTCTTCGCTAGAAAGCTCATCTTACACAAAAATTTTCTCCTAAATGAAGAAAAGAAAGCCAAAAACTTAGGTTTAGACCTCAAAGATTATCGCATGGCTATGATCCTAGCAGACTTATTAGAAGAAAGTGATAATACTGTAGGACCAAAATACCCTTTGACCAATCTCAAAAACAAAAGCCATTACTGTCCGAAATTAGGAGACTCAAAGTATGTAGAGACTTTTGTTGAGTTGGTTTGCGAGGAGATTGAAAAAATCCCATTTAACGATATAAGTTACAAACCAAACTCAAACCTAACAGCATTGGAATATAAAGCATTGAACACACTAAAGGATAATCAGCAAATAACTATAAAGCCTTCCGATAAAGGAGGCAATATAGTTATATTGGATACTCTAAAATACGTAGAGATGAACAAAAAACTACTCTCGGATCAAACGACCTACAAAATCTTGAAACAAGACCCTTCCAAAATGTTTGAAGACAAATTAAGAAGCATTTTACAACAAGGCTTCGATGACAAATTAATCTCTAAAGGATGAATATAATTACATGGCAATTAACAACCCTCGCATCTCGACTTTCTATAGTCTACCTAAGATCCACAAGCAACAGAAGATCCTGACAGGCAGACCCATTGTCTCTGGCAACAACAATTTGACCCAAAATGTTAGCGTCTATTTAGACCACATTATGAAACCGCTGGTTGCACAGCTACCGTCATATTTAAGAGACACAAAACAAACCTTAGCAGTCCTGACTCAAACTCAATTACCACACAATGCCACCATCTGCAGCTTGGACGTGGAGTCTCTATATAGCTCAATACCTCACCCAATAGGGATAAAACATACAGAGCATTTTCTGAGGATGAGAGGGGCATCCCTAGACAAACACAGCGATTTGGTATTGGACCTCCTAAGGTTTGTGCTAACACATAACTTCTTCCTCTTCGATGGGGTATACTACCACCAGGTGCAGGGGACTGCTATGGGGACATCTTGCGCGCCCTCATATGCCAACCTGCACCTGGGTTGGTGGGAGGAGAAAGTGGTATTCGCATCTCCCCCATTAAATCCCCTGACCCAGTACATACATCTCTGGAAAAGATACATAGATGACATTATAATTATATGGACTGGGTCAGGGGATCAGTTTAGGCAATTCACACATAGCCTTAACACTAATGAATTGAATCTTAAATTTACCGCAGAAATAGGCACTCCATCCCTAAGTTTCCTTGACCTCATGGTATCCCCACTACAACAAGGGGTCATCAAAACTAACCTGTTCAGAAAGAGTACAGCGACAAATAATCTTCTAAATTGGAAAAGCCACCACCCAATTCAACAGAAACGGGGAATACCCACGGGCCAGTATTTACGCCTGAGACGTAACTGTTCCGACTTAGAAGATTTTAAAACACAAGCAAGAGACCTGCGACAAATGTTCAGGTCCAAATGGTACCCCAATAAATGCCTCAAGAGGGCATATCATAGGGCTCTCTTAACTGAACAGGAAGATCTATTAAGAGAGAAAGGAGCTGTCCCCTCAATATCAAAAGATGGTGAACAGAAACAACTTAGGTGTATTGCCACTTTCGATGCCGGCTGGGACCAGGTCAGAACCATTATGAATTGCTTTTGGCCTCTCCTGAAACAGGATACACACCTTAGAGATGTCCTCCCTTCTCATGCTTCCTTGACAGCCAGAAGAGGTAATAATTTGAAAGATATTTTGGTACATAGCCACTTCCAAATGAATAAACCACCTACTCACTGGCTGTCACAAAAAATTAAAGGCACCTACAAATGTGGTAGGTGCAAAGCCTGTAGGTACATTAACACCAACTCAAAAAATTTCAGCAATAGCTCTAATACCGAAAATTTCTCCTCACCCTCCTTCTTCAATTGTAATTCGAAGGGTGTGATATATCTCATCACCTGCCAATGCCAGGCGATGTACGTGGGAAAAACTTTCAGACCATTTAAGAAACGCATCCTAGAACACATAAACTCAGTCAAAACAACTAGAAACATAGAAACATCTGTCTCCAGGCATGTGAAAACAGTTCACAATGGAGACATCAATGCCCTCAAATTCCAAGGCATAGAATTAATCAAACAGGACCAGAGGAAAGGCAACTGGGACCAACGTCTAAAAAGACGAGAATGCTATTGGATCTATCGCCTAAAAACTCTGTCTCCTAAAGGTCTTAATGAGGGCTTTTCATACTCCCCCTTTATCTAGAAGTCTCTTCAGACAAAATACTTATTTATCCTGTATATTTGTAAATAGCCTATTTCATCTATCTTAATTATAATTTTTATTTATTATAACATTTTTTTGATCAATTCACGGGATTTTGTTTTATTTTTTTCATACACTATTGTATTATGATTTGATCTGTGGGACATTAACTTGTCCCGTAGTTACCGTCCATCTCCTCCCCTTCTGCCTCCCTCCCCATCTAATCAATACCATTCTATATTATGGTTCCTTTTTTAGTGTATTATGGATTCTTCACTGACGAACTAAGGGGGATTTCCCCCACAAATTATTATCTTTACTTTCCAGTGATTGCTCCATATACACCACATATAAGATTATGAGAGGACACTCCATAATCCAAAAACATACATAATTAACTGTATTATACTGTATGTTTCCATCTTCCATATAATATATTTAGGATGTAGTAATTGTATTACATTCTTTGGGGATATTTCCTGATCGCTATATATTCTAATGGCTTACCAGTAAGAACCAAACCTTTATTAGATTAATCTTCCAATCGGTAACACACTAGTGTACCGATATCATTTAGCTATCCCCACTGACCGAGGGACTGTGCCAATCAATTGACGTAGCAGCCGATGAGTCTCCACCCACATGAAGCTTACGTCAAAATTTTACGTCACTGATGACGAATACACCACCTTCTCTGTGATTGGCCATTATGCATTTAAATACCGGGGGGGTTCTGGCGGCAACTTTCACCCCTGACGAAGGAGTTTTCAGACTCCGAAACGCGCGTCGGGTTTAGACGGGGGGTATTCCCACTCACTGCACTTTGCCTCTCACCGTGCACCACTCAATATGCACCAAGGGAAATCCCTCTCTGCACATTTTTTTCGTTATGTTTAATTGTTGTTAACCTTTCCTTTTGATCATTTAATTTTTTGTTTGGAGTCCGATACCACGGATAGGAACAGTATTTAGTTTAGCCATTTAGCGTTAGAACACCCACGAAGGTGTTTATTAGCAGAAGCTAAGGGAATTGAAGCAGTTTAGTGATTGACTTGTGTTACTAAGAGAGACTTTCTCTCGCTATACCTCATGACCACTACTGCCTTTGCCTGTTAGTAGACATTTTCCCTGTCACTTTACTACTGTGCATCAGTATTGTCAAACGTTTTCTCTTTCTTCTTTTCCCTGTTGATAATTGTGCCTCGCATTGTTTACATGTATAAGACTGCACGATTTATATAAGTTTAAGGGACCATATTAAAAGTAAAGGGAATCCCAGCAGTCTAGCGATTTAATTGTTTTACCTTAAGAGATTTCTTCTCTGTATAAATTATCTTCATCGCTACCTGTGTTTGTCAGTAGACATTTTTTCTTTTTTACTTATTACTGTGCATCAGTATTGGCTAAACGTTTTTTCTCTTTTCTCTCCCTATTGAATATTGTGCTTCTCATTACCATATGCATAGACTGCACGAATTTATATCTTTTAGGGACTATACTGTCTAGGGGTTTACTGTCATATACTTCCCTGGAAATAGCATTCTGAACTGATTATTCATTTGCATCCCAGGGATTATCTTTTATAGGATACAGAAGTAACTGTGGATACATAGTGACAAGTGTATCTCTCTTTATAAGCAGTCAATAAAGTTTCACTGTAACACTGTTGAGTTTGAGATACTTTCTTGCACTACATCCACTATTTCCAGCACCTTGTATTGCTGGTCTTCCCTATTTTTGTTCCCCTAGTTCGCCCCTATCCACTGGACTCCTAATCTCTAGATAGATCAGGCTCACAATAATACCGATTTGTCATCCTACCAGCTTGCTAGGTAGTCTCTCGTCTTTTCAGGGAGCACTACCATAGCATTCAGTGTGTTTTCTTTATCATATCAACAAAAGTTATTTAACCTCCCTGGGGATCTGATCATGTCAGTATTTTTGAATGTTAAAGCGGTACATTGTTTTGTATGTAAATTAGTTGTTTCATATTGTAGGCTTGTAATTCTTAGGAATAACTCACTTAAATATGTCAAAACAAGAGTCTAGTAGACATCCCGGGTATGATAAAGATTGAAATACTAAATCATAAATTATAATATAATAAATAATTATAATGTATTACAATGTATTGTGTGTATGTTTACTTTGTTTTTGAATTTCCCGCCTGATTCAGCCAGGCAGCGCTCGCAGGGAAAGGGAACCCGGAAGAAGGATGCTGGCATCGGACACCAGGGGCTCGTAAAGACAAGGTAAGTGATACTACAGTGTAATCCCGAGCGTGAAAAGTAACCATGAGCAACGCTCAGGATTACCGCCAGGGAGGTTAAAGGAACACTTTAGTGATAGAAAAAAAAAAAAAAACACCTTTCATTCACTTAACTGTTTACAGCATGGTTGTGTTCCTCCAGCCAATGACTCCCACTAGAGACGGTCTTAACACTGCAATGCAGTTTCTCAAAAACTGCAATGATTTACATTGCATGATTAAAAGGACTCTCCAGTACCAGGAAAACATATCCGATTTCCTGGCACTGCAAGACCCAGCAGTGCCCCTCTTCCTCCTAGGCCCATCCCATGTTGCTAAAGGGGTTAAAACCCCTTCAGTGACTTACCTGAATCCAGCACCGATGTCCTTCGGCGCTGGGTCAGGCTCCACCCACACTCCTCCCTCGCCGACATCAGCCGGCGGGGGAGAACTAAAGCGCATGCGTGGCAATGGCTGCGCACGCGAATTAGACCTCCCCATAGGAAAGCATTAATCAATGCTTTCCTATGGGGATTCCGGCGACGCTGGAGGTCCTCATGCATAGCATGAAGGCGTCCAGCGTTCTTTAAAACTTTTTCGTGTTCTAAGAACATGGTAGACCCTCTAGTGGCTGTCTGATAGACAGTCACTAAAGGAGGACTTAACCCCGCAAGATAATTATTGCAGTTTATAAAAACTGCAATAATTACACTTGCAGGGTTAAGGGTGGTGGGAGTTGGCACCCAGACCACTCCAATGGGCAGAAGTGGTCTGGGTGCCTGGAGTGTCCCTTTAAGGGGGGCAGGAAGACTGCACACAGACCACCACAGTGAGTAAAGATGGTGTGGGTTCCTATAGTGTCCATTAAAAGGGATACTAGTGTTAGGAATACAAACTTGTATTCCTAACACAAAGTGCCCTCTGGTCCCCCTCCGGTAGCCAAAGGGTTAAAAAACCCTTTAGTCACTTACCCAATTCCTCTGCCTTCTCTAATGTCCCCTGACAAGGGGCTAATGCGCATGCACAGAGTGGGCATTATGCCCTCCTCGTAGAAAAACATTGCTTTAGTGCTTTCCTATGGGGATTTCACTGACACTGGATGTTCTCATGCAGACCGCGAGGACGTCCAGCGTCATTTAGGAGACCTAGATTCCGATAGCATCCAAGAAGTGCCTCTAGTGGCTGTTTGACTGAAGGCCACTAGATGCAGGGTTAGTCCAGGAAGGTAATTATTGCAGTTTCTCAAAACCTGTGATGTTTAAATTGCAGGACTAGGTGGGACAGGGACACTGCACTCAGGCACTTTAAAGAGACCCCTAAATGGCAGAGAATTGAGCAGTGAGACTGCAGGGACATGATCTATACACTAAAACTACTTAATTATGAGAAAGCTGTTTTAGTGCTTATAGTATCCCTTTAAAGTGACATTTCCATATTACTAACAACAATTATCAGGAGCACTGAAGAAGGGATGGTCTCCGAGTGCCAAGGAGAGCATGTTTCATAGATTGATTTGCTTGTTTATGTCTTATATATATATATATATTTTTTTTTTAAATTGGAGTTTGTGGCGAACTCAAAAGCAAATTTAAAATTTAAAGTCAAAAGAAAACCTGGCAAACAGATTCCCAGTTTTCCCAATTATGCAAATTTCGACTAGAAATTGTGATCATTTGCGTTCAGATACATACCCACAACACAACGCAATGCCATGCGTATATTACTTTACCTATATTTGGTAGTTATGAGGCCAAATGTTGGACATATATACACAACAAACCCAAAACTTCAGTGGGTTCATGTTTTGAGTTAGCACAGCATTTAATATCATCCTTAACAGACAACAGCCCAAGATATTTCAAAAACTTAATGCAGTCGTTTTTCCACCATCAACAGAAAATGGTTCTGTTTTTTGAGACATGTGGCACGGTGGCTATGGATTTCCTCATACTAAAATCCCACAATTTGTGTTCAGCTACATTCCCCACTGTACAGTAATGTACCATAAACATGTAATAATTGGGGATCCCTTACAACATTTCCCATATTCCATAGACCCATGTACCATTTGTCTACTATAGTTATTCCCACAACATAAAAATTAAAGAACAAAAATGCACAACATTGCCCAGGATCTTTTACTAGGTTCACTAAAAATAATAACGCAGTTATTGTACCAGCAATATTATATATATATATATATATATATATATATATATATATATATATATATATATATATATATATATATATATATATATATATATATATATATATATATATATATTATCCTCACACAAACAAAATAAATCAATAAAAAATAAGATTTACTGTGTATTACCCACGTGTCTGCCAAAATACTTTAACCATCAAACTTACTATTTAAATATCAGAATGCATTCATTAATGCGATTATGTAGTTAGTGAATATCGGTATATGATTAGGTTTTATCTTTTGTCAAAAACATGGAGGCATATATTTTAATTAATGATTGCACTAATTCTTACCTTTGACCAAAGATTCTTCCTACATATAATCTTTTCAATGTTTGTATAGTCAAAGTGTTTATGTCCCAGAATTGCTCTAAGCAAGCTTACCTCCTGTATTAGAAACTTGTACTAGAAACATGGTTAAGGTTCACTTGATGCAACCAAGAAACAAACTGAAATTATCACAAGAACTGAAAAAAATATGGTTTTATGCACACTGAATGGAACAATCTGCAGCAAACACTATATTCAACCAATTTCTACTTTAGAAATGATTTGCGAGACAACCTCCATATTTTTAACCATTGTATCTAAAGCTGTTGCCTAGTAGTAGAGTAAAGATACCTGTTTTGTTCCTCTAATTTGCTCAGCAGCTCCAATTCATCAGGACTCAGATTCTCGGAGTCTGAAGGGGAAATGCTCACTGCTGCAGACATAGACATAGAAGAGTCATCTGGACTGAGGGTAGGGCTGGCCATGTCGCTAAGACAAAGTGGGGCCAATGTGCTCATCTGTAAGAAGATGGATGAGTTTTAGAATTTGTAGAAAATGTTAATGATATAGGAAATATTACTGTAGATATATATCAATATAGAAATATATACAGTGGGGTTTGTGCAATGGGAACCAATGGAATTGGTGCTTGCTCCATATTTAGTATTGTATTCTAAAATTGCTCTTTGTACACATCTCCCAGATAACAGATAAGAATGAATGGAATGTAAAACATAATTACATTTAATTAGTAAGCAACAGAAAAAAAAAGTTGAAAACATGAGGAAGAAAGAACGCATCCAGTTTGCTTAGGTTTACACTTACATAAAAACAGATGTGATGCACATACAATTATGTTAAATCACCTGTATAACAACAATTCAGGAAAAGGCAAGGTGCTTAGGGTAACGGAGTTTGCCTTCTTTGAGTCATGCTGCAGAAAGAAAACAAAACAAACAAAAAAAAAATAGAAAAAGCATAAAGGGGAAGAGAGAAATGTTTGGTGGCAACTACTGTATTCAAAAATAGAAATGGGGTATAGGGAAAAATGATTAATTAAAGAAAAAAAAGCTCATGCTGTGGATGGAAATATAGGTTAAATATAATAGAAATCAATAATGTATGCCAGTTGGAACTGATCTAATTATCACAGTATGGCACTGTCTGTCTGGGAAGTGCTAGTGACACCAAAACACCACACTTAAAGGCACACTATAGTCACCAGAACAACTACAGCTTAGAGTTGGAGTTGTTCTGGTGAGGACAGTCAGTCCATGTAGGCTTTTTGCTGTAAGCACTGTCTTTTCATAGACAATTATGCATTTTATTCAGTGGGGTATATCTAAAACAGCTTGCAAAAGATGCAGGATAGCAGCATTTCCCATCCCTTCCTTCTAACCCCACCCAGACTTTCTGTGGCTGCCCAATCACAGACTTCTCAATGCAGCTCAATATGAAATCTTTGCAAGCGCAGTCGCTCTGAGCAATTGCTGACCCTAGAGCTTAGCTCCATTGAGCTAAACAAACTAGTAACAGTACCGGTTGTCTAAATGACAGCCTGGGGGTGTAAAAATGTTAATTCAGAAAAGTGCCAATTTCTGTTAAAACCTGACCTTTTTTGTAAAATGAAGAGAAAACACTTCATACATAAAGTACTTCAGCAAGCTATAGTGTTTTAGGTGTCTGGAGTGTACCTTTAAGGCCAGAGCAACCAAATTAAAATTATAGCGGACAAATAATTTTTTTAGTTTGGCTATTTTGACCTTAAAATCTCCATTCACTTACCAGTAAATATGACTAATTACTACTTTCCAACCTCCTCCCCTTCCACAGGCCCTAAGCAATGGATTTTCCTAATGGTTATTTCACTGCACCTCTCTGTATTTCAGTACTGCCTTTCCCTGACTGGAGGTGACCATAAATGATTGAACGTCGTGTGAAAAATAGTCCAAAGCATTTCCAATGTCATGAGTGGACTATCCAGGAGGTGTGAAGGGAAATACAGCACATATAGTAGTAACGCAGAAAAGGAAAACCTATAGTTAGCTAATATAATACACAGAGAGGGGGACATAGATACAGCAAATTGATTCTCACACTGAATGAGGGTTTAAGCAATCGTTGGAACTCCAGATGTTATGGACAACATCTTCCATAATGCGCTTACAGGTATATTGCTGGCAAAACATGAGGTGAGATGTCTACAATAGTGCAGGGTGTGGGGCAGTGACACAGTGAGTGGGTGATCACATTGAGCGAGGGTGTGGGGCAGTGACACAGTGAGTGGGTGATCACACTGAGCGAGGGTGTGGGGCAGTGACACAGTGAGTGGGTGATCACATTGAGCGAGGGTGTGGGGCAGTGACACAGTGAGTGGGTGATCACATTGAGCGAGGGTGTGGGGCAGTGACACAGTGAGTGGGTGATCACACTGCGCGAGGGTGTGGGGCAGTGACACAGTGAGTGGGTGATCACACTGAGTAAAGGTGTGGGACAGTGGCACCGTGAGTGGATGCGCACACTGAGTGAGGGTGTGGGTACTCACACTCAATGAGGGTGTGGGACAGTGACACAGTGAGTGGGTGCTCACACTCCGGGAGGATTTGGGACAGTGACACATTGAGTGGATGCTCAGTCAGTGAGGATTTATGACAGTGACACAGTGAGTGGGTGCTCACACTCAGTCAGGCTTTATGACAGTGACACAGCAGGTGGGTGCTCAGTCAGTGTGTGTGAGGCAGTGACAGTGAGTGGATGCTCAGTCAATGAGGATGTGAGGCAGTGACACAGTGAGTGGATGCTCAGTCAGTGAGGATGTGAGGCAGTGACACAGTGAGTGGATGCTCAGTCAGTGAGGATGTGAGGCAGTGACACAGTGAGTGGATGCTCAGTCAGTGAGGATGTGAGGCAGTGACACAGTGAGTGGATGCTCAGTCAGGCAGGATGTGAGGCAGTGACACAGTGAGTGGATGCTCAGTCAGGCAGGATGTGAAGCAGTGACACAGTGAGTGGATGCTCAGTCAGTGAGGGTGTGAAGCAGTGACACAGTGAGTGGATGCTCAGTCAGTGAGGGTGTGGGGCAGTGACACAGTGAGTGAATGCTCAGTCAGTAAGGGTGTGGGGCAATGACAGTGAGTGAATGCTCAGTCAGTGAGGATATGGTGCAGTGACACAGTGAGTGGATGCTCAGTCAATGAGGATGTGAGGCAGTGACACAGTGAGTGGATGCTCAGTCAGTGAGGATGTGAGGCAGTGACACAGTGAGTGGATGCTCAGTCAGTGAGGATGTGAGGCAGTGACACAGTGAGTGGATGCTCAGTCAGTGAGGATGTGAGGCAGTGACACAGTGAGTGGATGCTCAGTCAGGCAGGATGTGAGGCAGTGACACAGTGAGTGGATGCTCAGTCAGGCAGGATGTGAAGCAGTGACACAGTGAGTGGATGCTCAGTCAGTGAGGGTGTGAAGCAGTGACACAGTGAGTGGATGCTCAGTCAGTGAGGGTGTGGGGCAGTGACACAGTGAGTGAATGCTCAGTCAGTAAGGGTGTGGGGCAATGACAGTGAGTGAATGCTCAGTCAGTGAGGATATGGTGCAGTGACACAGTGAGTGGATGCTCAGTCAGTGAGGATGTGGGGCAGTGACACAGTGAGTGGATGCTCAGTCAGTGAGTGGGTCAGTGACACAGTGAGTGGATGCTCAGTCAGTGAGTGGGTCAGTGACACAGTGAGTGGATGCTCAGTCAGTGAGTGGGTCAGTGACACAGTGAGTGGATGCTCAGTCAGTGAGTGTGTGGGGCAGTGACACAGTGAGTGGATGCTCACACTCAGTGAGTGTGTGAGGCAGTGATGCTGATACCTTTGGAACCCCATCTGTTGCAGAGCAATGCTGGCGGAGGACAGTGATAGCCCCTGTGGGGTCACCCAACCCAGGTCTGCAGCTTCACAGCCAGCAAGGACTGCATCTCCCGCATAACGTCACTGCCAGCCCGTGACGCCGTCTCAGGGCGACACACCCCGGGAACCATTACCTTCTCCGGGGTTTATAACGCTCCGCCATCAGCCTGGCCCACACGGTGCCATCCTCCAGCCGCCATCATACCGGAGACACGGGGGAGCCAGGGGGCGGGGGTCCAGCACTGTGACAGCGGCTCCTCCCTCCCCCGGGCTAGACAGCACCGAGCAGCGGAGACATCAGACACACACAAAACAAGCCCCGCCCACTCCTCGCACGTCAAAACACAACCAGCCAATCAGGACGCGGCATCCAGGTGATTGGCAGAGCCGCCGGTAAATCAGAGGAGAAGCCGGTGACAGGAGTGAAAGGCAGGCTCCGACTCGTCCTCAGGGAGCGTTCGACCAATCAGAGCAGGCGAAAGAATGACAGTTAGGCGGGTCTTGAGGGTTTGGCCGAGGAGGGCGGGGACAAATTGGATAGCTATAGCCTATCACAGGGGGAGAAAACGTTTGAGTTGCTTTAGAATCAGCCAATTAGCGCACAAGTTGCCAGCATCAGTCTTGCTGTGGAAACAGTTCCAGGACATTTGGAATAAAACAGCATAGTGTCTGGAAATGAATCCACAGATGGAGCTGTGTTATAGTACTGATATAAAATTAAAGATATATCACATATACACATTAAAATTACATTGTAAATCAAGCTATATTGAAATATAGCTTTAAATTCACTTCTATTGTGTAAAGTATTACATTGAAGCTGTATTATTCAACAGGAATTGGAATTTATAGACAGCAAAACAATTTTACACTTGAAATCAAAGTAATAATAAAAATAATAATAATAATAATACTATTTCATAGCTACAAGCAGGCATGGAGGTGGTTAAGTGAATGTAGTACATGTATTCATATTGCAGATTGTGAAGCAAATTAGAAAGATGTATATTTTTCCTTAAAAAAAACAAAACCCTGTATGTATTCCACCTGACCATATAAAGCAAGGCCTGTGTAATGCAGATAGAACAGTTTATCATCACAACAAATTTGAGAAACTTTTGCAAAGTAGGCTTGGTTTTGTGGTTATTAAAATGCTTAAAATCCCTCAGAACCACACAACTTTATAAAACATAAAATTAGAACAAATTAGAAGCCACATTCAAACTCCCCTAAATGCACACACGCAACCAGCACACACATAAAACTCATCCACTAGACACAACACTCAACCACACATAGTTACAGAGGCTGAAAATAGACACATGTCCATCAAGTTCAGCCTTTTCACATCTCTTCATGCTGTTGATCCATAAGAAGGCAAAAAATCCAGTTTAAAGCGCTTTCCACTTTTTTTGACACGCCCTCATTGACACATGCAATGACATACACTCACTGACAGATACACAGCCATTGGCACACACAGTTTAACCTCTTAAGGACAAAGTTCTGGAAAAAAAGGGAATCATGACATGTCACACATGTCATGTGTCCTTAAGGGGTTAAACAACCCACACTTTCACTGACAGACACACACACTGATACACATACACTGACATACACTAACTGAAAGACACACACTGACACAAACATCCTCACTGATTTGACACACTCTGACAGGCACACACATTCACTCACTCACTCACAGACACACATTGACAGCTACACATATTCACTGACAGACACACACACACACACTCCCTGACAGACACACACACTCACTGACAGACACACACACACTCCCTGACAGACACACACTCACTGACAGACAGACACAGTGACAGACATAGCCATACTCACTGACATACTCACTAAAAGACAAAGACAAACACACACACTCTCAGACACAGACACATTCACTGACAGACAGACACACTCACTCACTCACTGACAGACACACTCACTGACAGACAGACACAGTGACAGGCACAGACATACTCATTGACAGACAAAGACACTCACTGAATGACACAGTCATACTCACTGATAGACACAAACATACTCACTGAAAGACACAGACATACTTACACACACACTGACAGCCATACACACATACTTTTGATACCGGAGAAACTGACGGAAGCGAAGCACAGAGAGATGGACACAGGTTTCTTCAGGAAGGAAGAGATTCTTTATTGGATCACCGATCGGGACTCAGAGGGACTAACGTCACCAAAATACAGCAAGTTCTGAGCCCCGGACAATAGTGCAGGCTCCTTATATAGGCACATAACTCCTCCCATATTAAGCTCCACCCGCACATTCTCTTAACCAATCAACACAAATAAGAATTAACTTCCTGCTTGACCGCATGGCTTGTCCAGCACAATGGAGGAGGGGGAATACTACATCCTGTATTCTTGCACATGCTCCGTACACTACTGATCGTATCTTGCCTCGTGCAACCAACTGATCGATACGTCAGCATATGCACGTACACATGCCACGTGGTAATCTCGGCCTACTAAATTTATTTTTACCGAGATTCCACCACATTCCCCCCTTTGATGCCTCTTGATATTTCACAATTACTTGAGGCATCACTTAACCTTGGTTTGCATACACCGCAAGTTACCATGAACCAGACCAGACTTATCTTATGATGTGAATCTTCAACACTCATCTTCCTGCATTGGTTCTCCCTGATCTAAAGCCTTATACTTATAAATCGCCATTATCTGTGCAGCAGCCTTCCTCTCTGCTATATTTTCTATCAGGCTTTGCACAGACCTAACTACTAAGGGTATAAGACACGGCAGGAGTAGGCACAACATTAAAATCAGTAGGACTCCACCTACCACTGCCTTAAGCCCTCCAAACCACTCGTACCAGCTACCAAACCAACTACTTGGATTATACCCTTTCCATACCTGAGTAGGCACATGCGCTAGTTTAACCATATGGCTAGTAAGCTCAGCTATTGCTTGCCCTTCGTCATCTATTTGAAGACAGCAATTGCTCAGGTTAAACTTCCCACATACACCTCCCTCTACTGCCAAAAGGTAATCCAAGGCTAATCTATTTTGGTAGACTGCTGTCCTCATCCTGGTGTTATGCTTCGCTAGAAGATTGAGCGCTTGTGATGTCTCGTTAGTAATAATCTCAACCACCGCCTGTAATCTTATAATACGGTTGAGCATATAAATAGGGGTTCTGTAACCAAAGGTACCATCCTCAGCCCACGTGACTGGCCCATAATAATCTATGATACGCTGGGGAGGCCATTCATTATCTTCCCAGGTGCCTATCTCTATGGGTCCCCTTTTCTTCCTATGATTCACATCATACACTTTAACACCTAAAGTCTCACCTGTTTCAATCGGTAACAAGAAGAAGGATGGTTTGAGCATACCCAACACACATGCCCCTTCCCAGTCCTGTGGCAACTCCGAATAGGCTTTCTTACCACAGATCCAGTACAAATTTGCTGGGGCTCTCCAGGTAGATGTGATGGATAAATCAAACCACACATCCTTTAAATTGGCGTATCTAGCAAACGGGTTAGATGGTTCTGAGACATTTGAAGCCGACCACCAAGTTGTATTCTTTGTATCATCATCATAAGCTTTTTGCCCTAGACAAGTTAATTCTCCTACAGAAGTATTATACATTATTCCTTTCCTTGCTATGCAAACATAACCTATGATGGAGGTCTTTAATCTCCACTCAGATTTACCTCTAACACTCATATGATAATCGGCTTGTGTAGATATTAGTTGGTCAACTGCCTCAGAACCGGACATTACCTCCTTTGCTTCCCAAGGCCATTGGTCTCCCATGTTAGTACCTCCACACACATAGCAGTTGGTAACATTAAGACTACCGGCAATACTTTCAGCTAAGTCAATGAACAGGTTTTTAGCATTATGGGGGATCTTATTATCTATACTCATCTCTTCATAAAAGGAATGGTATACTTGATGAGTTTGGGAGGATACCGTATCAGTCTCTATCCCTATGAACAATACTGTCCCAGGATCTAAACCCGTCCCGTATATTTGAAACCCAAATAAATTGCCATATTTGTCTAAGAACTTATCGGGGTTATTTATAAGTATATTGATGGGATTACATTCCATAGACTTACAATATGGGCTAGTCGGCAACTTAGTCACTATCATGTCTTTGTCTACTGTCTGTCCCCAAGTCGCCCACCCCACACAAGACCAATATGGGCAGAAGTTATAGTCTTTATTTGGGCATCTAGGACTCACATATTTATTTTTGCTACTGGGACAAATATATTTATCATTAGACCCATACGTCCTCTCCCATCTAAGATCCCCACATACATTCCACGGCTTTCTACCACTCGATATCGCTTTACACGCATCAAATAGCAGAACACCCGAAGAATGTACGGATTCTAACACCGTCTTATTAATTAGGGTCCCCTGAGGATCTCCATTCCTGAGAGTCAACCAAATTGTACGAGGTTGATACTCCGGACTGAAGCACTTATGTTCTCCTACTCCTAAATGGCACACACTATAGTCTATATTTAGGTATCTACATCTCGATACATCTCCTTTACACTCATATTGTGAATGCCAAATTAGGGTTTGGGAAATATGGTTACCTGTTCTCGTAGTCTTAATGCATACCTCACAGCTAGGAGTGTCGGTACCTCTACCTTCCTGAATATAAAAACACATATAAATAAACACTATCAAAAACACATCTTTCGCCGTCATCCTCAGTCTTCGTCCGTGCGAAGGCACCTCAGCTTCCAGGATGTAAGGGCTGCAGGGAATGGAGTTCTGCTCGTCTTCACAGGAGTCCCTTCGAGACTTTCCCTGGCTTATAAACTATACGTCGGTGGGCGGACAGGCTTTATTATGGCCTTCTCACTCACGCACCAAATCCCAAAAATAATAAAATTTGTAATCCACAATAGTTCCTCGTTACTCCGACTGAGTAGTGCGTTTTAACCGGATCTTGCAGGGATTCTCTGGATCTGCTGTAACTTGCCAAGAATCGACTGCTGCTGGTTTAACCCTGGAGTGATGTATCCACGGAGTCACTTCGGCTACTTTTATCGCTGTAGGGGTAGACAAAAGAACAACATAAGGACCTCTCCACTTGGGCCCTAACGGTACATTATTCCACTCTTTAATCCACACTTGATCTCCTGGATGATAACTATGAACAGGGGGATAAATATTCACAGGTAATCTATCTTGTACCCATTTCTGTACCTCCTCCATAGTCTTACCCAACTCTACAACCTGCTGCCGGGTAATTCCTTCTCCCAACTGACTCAAATCCCCCCTTAAGTTACCAAGTACGGGAGGTGGTCGCCCATACATGATTTCAAAAGGAGAGAGGCCCATCCTTCTGGTAGGGGTACTGCGATTCGCAATAGAGCTATGGGTAAAAGAACGTTCCACTTAAGTTGGGTTTCCTGACACATTTTAGCCAACTGGTTCTTAATAGTTCTGTTCATTCTCTCTACCTTACCAGAGCTCTGGGGTCTATATGCAGTATGAAGCCTCCACTTTATACCAAGCATATGAGTCAGTTGTTGTAGGCACTGATGAACAAAAGCTGGACCATTGTCCGATCCTATAGAACAGGGTAGTCCATATCGGGGTATTATTTCTCGTAGCAGGAATCTCACAACTTCTCCTGCTTTCTCTGTACGAGTAGGACATGCTTCTACCCAGCCTGAATAGGTGCACACAATCACCAGCAGGTAACGATGTCCACCCGATTTAGGCATCACTGTAAAGTCTATTTGTAGATCGGACATGGGGAGTCCCCCCATGAACTGGACTCCTGGTGGCTTTACTGGTCCTTGTCTTGCATTATTTTTAGCACACGTTACACATCTTCGTACAATGGCCTGAGTCAAGTTGGACAATCTTGGTATGTAGAAATGTTTTCTGAGAGATTCTTCAGTACTGTCTCTCCCAGAATGTGTCCCGTTATGATAATTTTGGACAATTTCTACCGCTAGTGATGCTGGTATGACTATTCTTCCATCTTCTAGCTGATACCACTTGTTCTCCAAATACTTTCCTGGTTCAGTCTTTAACCACTCCTCTTCTTGAGCTGTATAAACTGGAGTCCATTGGGACAGTGGAGTTGGTATAAGAGCAGCTATATGCCCCACATACTTCTGTCTTCCTGATTCAGCAGCACGCTTAGCTGCACTATCTGCCATCCGATTTCCCTTGGTTACATCACCATCTCCTCTCAGATGCGCTCGACAATGTATGATACCGACTTCTTTCGGCTCCCACACTGCTTCCAATAGTTGTAGGATTTCAGCTGCGTATTTTATTTCTTTGCCTTCTGAATTCAGTAGTCCTCTTTCTTTATACAAAGCTCCGTGGGCATGAGTGGTTAAAAACGCATATTTGGAGTCCGTGTAGATGTTCACTCTTAAACCTTCAGCCAATTGTAACGCTCGTGTCAGTGCTATCAATTCTGCCTTTTGTGCTGATGTTCCTTTCGCCAGTGGCCGAGCTTCTATCACCTTGTCTATTGTTGTTACTGCATATCCTGCATAGCGGATCCCTTCTTTCACATAACTACTGCCGTCGGTATAATATTGAACATCGGGGTTCTGGATGGGAAAATCACGAAGATCTGGTCTACTTGAGAATACTTCATCCATTACTTCCAAACAATCATGTTGACTTTCAGTAGGTTGTGGCAAAAGGGTAGCTGGATTTAAGGTGTTTACAGTCTCTAAATGCACTCTGGGGTTTTCACACAACATTGCTTGATACTTGGTCATACGGCTGTTACTAAACCAATGATTTCCTTTGTAATCCAACAACGTCTGTACTGCATGTGGGACTCGTACATAAAGTTCTTGACCCAGAGTGAGTTTATCGGCTTCAGCTACTAGCAGGGCGGCTGCAGCTACGGCTCTTAGACAAGGTGGAAGTCCGCTGGCCACTGCATCCAATTGCTTAGACATGTAGGCAACAGGTCTTTGCCATGATCCCAAGTACTGTGTCAATACTCCCACAGCCATTCTTCTTTGCTCGTGTACATATAAATAGAATGGTCGTGTGTGATCAGGTAGACCTAATGCTGGGGCACTCATCAAAGCCTTCTTCACATCTTCAAATGCCGTTTGCTGTTCTTGGGTCCATAAGAAGGGGTCGTGCTCTGTACCTTTGATAGCTGCGTACAGAGGTTTTGCCAGTATCGCGTAGCTGGGAATCCATATCCTACAGAAGCCTGCTGCCCCCAAGAATTCTCGCACTTGTCTTCTATTCTTGGGTATTGGTATTTGGCAGACAGCTTCTTTTCTCTCTGGCCCCATAATTCTTTGACCTTCAGAGATATGGAATCCCAGATATTTGACAGTTGGCAAACACAACTGAGCCTTCTTTCTAGACACCTTGTATCCTGCCTTCCAGAGAATGTGTAGTAGATCGTGCGTTGCTTGCTGACAGATCTCTTTTGTAACTGCTGCTATCAACAAGTCATCTACATATTGTAACAATACACACTCTCCTGGGATGGACTCGAAATCCAATAGATCTTGACTTAGGGCTGAACCAAATAAGGTAGGTGAATTTTTAAACCCTTGGGGCAGTCTTGTCCAAGTCATTTGGCGTTTTGAGCCCGTTACAGCGTTCTCCCATTGGAAAGCGAAAATACATTGACTTTCTGCGGCAATTCGGAGGCAAAAGAAGGCATCTTTGAGGTCTAAGACTGTAAAGTAGGTAGCCCCGCCCGGAATTAAAGCAAGCAGGTTATATGGATTGGGTACAACTGGATGGATACTAACAACCGCATCATTGACTGCTCTCAAGTCCTGCACAGGTCGATACTCATCTGTACCGGGCTTTTGAACAGGCAGCAATGGGGTGTTCCAGGGGGAAGTACAGAATTTTAGGATACCATACCGTATGAACTTATCCAGATAGGATTGGATGTTCTTCTTAGCCTTCTGCGGGATGTGGTATTGTCTTAGGCTCACTGGATAAACCCCAAGTTTTAGTTCAATTTTTATAGGTGGAATATTGCGGGCCAGTCCTGGTGGGTTGTTCTCTGCCCAAACTCCTGGTATGTTAAATAATGTCTCATCACTCCTAGGGTTTTGGCTAGTCAACACTGTATAAAGTCGCCACTCTTCTTCCTTTGGTACGGATAATGTCATGATACCTGAAGGTCCATTAAACTTTAAAGATGTTGTTCCATTTGGTAGGAACGTAATCTGCGCTTGTAACTTAGATAGCATATCACGTCCCAGCAATTGGACTGGACATTCAGGCATATAAAGGAATTGATGTTTTATTACGTGGCCTCCCAATGTACAGAGTCGACTTTTAAGAACCGGTTTTTCAGCACTTCTTCCAGTTGCTCCTATCACAGTAATAGTCCTTCCAGATGGAGGAGCAACTAGATTAGTCACCACTGAATGTTCAGCACCAGTGTCGATCATGAACGCACTCCTTTTTCCCCCTATTGATACATCGACCATAGGCTCCGCTCGACCAAGGAGGATGGAGCCCGGTCGGTATCAATAGTCCTCCATGACCGTGTCAGCCAATCCCACAAAGTCCCTACCTTCTCTATCGCGGGACCTTTGCGCTGCTGGAATATACCTGTCTTCCCTAACACTTCCTCTGTTCCCATTACTCCCTCTATTACCATTACTCCCTCCGGGGCCTCCTCTACCTCTCGCTCTGCCTCTAAAGTTTCCGTAACCTGTCCTAGGTCTGTCTCTCTCACACTGTTCTCTTCGAGGACCCTCATTTCTCCAATGCCCTTCTTCCCTACAGTATGCGCACTGATTTCTACTTAGAGGTTCCTCATTCCATCTACTATCGTCTCTATCTGGGCCCCGTCTATCTACGCCTGCGATCGCTACCGCTAGCATATCAGCCTTTTTACGCATCTTGCGCTCTTCCTCTTTCTTACTTTCTGTTTCCCTATTCATATAAACCTTATTCGCTACCTCCATTAGTTGGGTGATTGACATACCTGCAAACCCTTCTAACTTTTGTAGCTTGCGCTTAATATCTCCGTAAGCTTGGCTGACAAAGGCGGAGTTCACCATTCGGGAATTGTCTGCGTCTTCCGGATTAAAGGGGGTATACAAGCGGTATGCCTCCAATAATCGGTCATAAAAGACACTGGGCGCTTCATCACTTTTCTGAATCACCTCAACTGTCTTCGACATGTTAATAGCTTTCTTTCCTCCGGCTTTCATGCCAGCAATTATAGCGTCTCTATAGGCTCTGAGTTGAACCATATCAGCACCATTTACATTCCAATCGGGATCGGTGTTGGGATAATGTGTTGCGGCCCATGCTGATGGATTGGCTTGGTTTAAAGTACGGGCTTTATCCTCTAGTGCTTTAATGGCCGCTTGGTTAATCCTTGTCCTTTCCTCATTGTTGAATAAAGTCATTAATAACTGCTGGCAATCAGCCCATGTCGGGTTATGTGTCTGTACTATTGAGGTGAACAGATCAGTCATAGCTTGTGGTTTCTCAGTATACGAGGAATTGTGAGTCTTCCAATTTAAGAGATCGGTTGTCGTGAATGGGACATATACAAAGACTGGGTCAGCATGTGCCATTTGGCCTGCGGCATCGATATAGGCTGGCCCAGGATTCAGACGAAGAGGCATCTGATAGTGTTTTAATTGTTGGGCACCGGTCAACTGTCGGGTCTGTATGGGGCTACGTGGAGGGGCGTCAGTCATAGGTTCCAGTCGGGGAGAAATAGGGTATGGGGATGTGGGAGCTTGGTTTTGGGAAAAGGTTGTAAATAAAACACTTCGAGCCGAGCTAGATGAAGCTTGACCGGAAGTCTGAAGTGGCGCCAAATCAGGATATTCGTTTTTAATGGGGGTTGGTTCTGATTCCGGAAGGGGAGATTTAGTACGAGGGGGGGTGGATCCTGTACTGGAGGAGGAAGCGGAAGTGGATGGGGGTAATGAGGGGAGGGCTGCAGGACTTCCTGCATTTGCGTCACTTCTTCTTAACGGAAAGTAAGGGGGCGGCAAAGGGATCTCGGACTCAGGGGGCGTGTCCAAAATGGGCCTAACACCAGTCCTAGTGGACGAACAAGTCCTAGCTACCATGAGGCGACACTGCTCCTCGTGGCATGTCTGGAGCCATTTTGGCGAGTCATTTACGGCCTGTCTCCAACAATCAATATAAGGAAACTGGCCGTAAAGTTCAGGCCTACCTGATACAGCCACGTGTAAGCGCTGTACCAGAGTTGGATCCAAACTGCCACGTGGCGGTCATGCCGCAACCAAAGTAGGCCACTCCCTAGTACACAAAGTGACCAAACGTACAGGAGACATTTTAACCCCAAAATCACATGTCTTGAATCCCTTTTTAAAATTCTTCACCATACAACCTAAGGGATCCGGAATCGTTGACTGCGACGCACCCATACTTAACAATGGAACGTCGTCGACAACGAATACTATACACGCGTACTATTCAACAGTCACACCCGTTTCCTCTGGCAACAGCACCACGTGGTACGGTTACCAAGTGAAACGTACACAATAACACAATAAACACTCAGGGAATTCCCGTACACACACAGCTGTTACACCAGTCACTAGATAATCAATATTATGCCCTTTGGCGTAACTATACAGTCACCCACGCTATAATTCTCTATATACGAATTACCCGTCTATAACACACCCAGTAACATCGTCTTTTACAAATAGCGGTTACAGTACGGTTAGCATAGGTCAAAGCACAAGTTAAGGTCACAATACAATTATTAGTGGTTATGGTGTTAAACATGCAATGGACGACAATGATTAGTACTTATATACAGTGTCAGTAAATATACAGGGTTATGGTACCGTGCACTATAATACAGCAACACACTATTAACACTCTCGCTAGACGGCTGAGCTCGCGCTATTTAACAAGATATACACTTTACTAAACAATCTTTATCACATTTACAATTCCCAACTAAACTATTGGCCAGTACCTTGAATGGACTACCTAAAAACTATCTACATACGTTTTGGTTAGCCACACTGCCCAATCACCATATATAGCGAGCTAGAGGACCGAATTTACACAGACGCCTCTTAGTCGCACTATCAAAAGTCTAGTGGGTTCCAAATTTACACGCCTTCCCACTTAGCCCAGATAGGATGAGAGCTAGCGAACCGAATTTACACAGACGCCGCTTAGTCTCCCGGTCCCTCCGACCTAGCGAACAAAATATACACCCTAGAACGCTAGTCTAGACAAGACACCGGTGTCCGGCTAGGGCTATTTACACCAGAGCCCCGCCTGACTAACAAAATCAAACGGTCTGACTAAAGAGCGTTCGATCGAGCGGTGCGCCTTCGCTCCTTCCCTCCGACAGAGGGGGCAGATACACAGATTCAAACCCCTTTGGGCCTACCGCACAATCGGTATACCCCTAGTGGGTCCTGCCGTCTAAAACAGCAGTTGTCTTACCTCCTCGTTCCTGAACCTGAGTTCACACTCATCGACGGGGACACCCCAGCACTTCTCACGTAGAGGCCGATGATCTCCTGGACAACAGACCAGTGGCGCCGAGACGAAGGGAGGTCCACGCAGAAGTTCAGGGGTGCAGCCGTAGAGAACGTGGGCAAAGATAGACCGTCTCACGCCTCTGCCTCTCAGCTACCATTGAACGATGAGCTTCCCGGCCAATGCACCAAATGATACCGGAGAAACTGACGGAAGCGAAGCACAGAGAGATGGACACAGGTTTCTTCAGGAAGGAAGAGATTCTTTATTGGATCACCGATCGGGACTCAGAGGGACTAACGTCACCAAAATACAGCAAGTTCTGAGCCCCGGACAATAGTGCAGGCTCCTTATATAGGCACATAACTCCTCCCATATTAAGCTCCACCCGCACATTCTCTTAACCAATCAACACAAATAAGAATTAACTTCCTGCTTGACCGCATGGCTTGTCCAGCACAATGGAGGAGGGGGAATACTACATCCTGTATTCTTGCACATGCTCCGTACACTACTGATCGTATCTTGCCTCGTGCAACCAACTGATCGATACGTCAGCATATGCACGTACACATGCCACGTGGTAATCTCGGCCTACTAAATTTATTTTTACCGAGATTCCACCACACTTTCTCATACACTCATCGTTGCTGGGCTCCTAGCTGGGGCTGCTGGCTGGGCGGACAGACTCCTGGAGCTGCTGGCTTCTGTGGGCTCTGCTGGCTGGGCCGGCTCGTCTGGGCGAGCAGGCGCTTAATAGAGGTGCCGAGGGAACTGATCTCTTCCTGCTCTGCTCTGAGGACTCCCTCGCCATTCGTCTACAATACGAGCCAGCCGGCCACCTCTTGCTCCCCCCCAGGACGTGAGGCAAACTAATCACTTGCCTGGGCACTTAGGGCCACCCCCTGAATGTGCCACCCTAGGCAAATGCTTTGTTTGCCTTGCGGCAAATACAGCCCTGCTGCTAGTCCTAGTTCCAGATGTGCTCAGTAGTGTTATAGCTCTCCCGATCTTTGTAGAAATTCCACATAATATATTGGACGCAACCAGTCGTATTGGGTACTTAGGACTGTTTTATTATGGTAAGATTGCCTGTGTTACAAATCGCTATTTGTAACTGGCCCTTTAAATGAGAAATTGCCCTGCTTCCCTGGATTGTGGAGAAGCATGTTTGCCAGCCTCCTGCCTCATGACTATGGCCCCTGGAAGATTGTGCCCCTGAAAACTTATTAACATTTATTGGGTGTGTATGGCCCTTTAAGAACCGTCTGGGGACATATTGTGACTTTGCTGAACAATGTCCCTTTAAGACTATGTCCCCAGACCTGTAAAATAACTTGCCCCTGGCTTTCTCCCACTTGGTTCAGTAAATAGGGCTTACTGAACCAAGTACCACACAGGCGGACCACCCAGAAGCTAAAGTGTGCAGGCAATTTACCTCCCAGGCTGTGAGGTTACTGCAGGTTAATTGCCGAGCGCTGGGTGGCCGCCATTCGGCAGCCGAACACGTGGCGGCGGCCATTTTAGTCATTCGAATGCGGTCAGCGGTGTATGCTAAAGATTCTGTGGAACCAAAATCGGCTACACATTTTGCCGAACACCGCTGACCCTTACCTTCTCCCATACTGAACTTGCAGCTCCAGAGACTAAGTCCCGTTCGAAATGGGACTTAGTCGTTTTTTCGGCATGAAATTGACCGGCCGCACAGCCCAAATCTATGGAACTGTTTTGGGCAGGAAATTGTGCTTGCGGTCGGTCATAAAGTACTTCCAGCTAACTTTTGATCCACTGGAGGGATTTGGCTGATTTTTGGAAGTGTTTATGTTTGATGTATGCTGAGTCTGAATATGCAACTTTTATTGAAATTGAATGTATGGTTTTAAAGTTACAGTGTGTGTGTAAAAATTGTATTTTTATTGTATGTAATAATTGGTTTAACTGTTTATCTGAGGGGAGGAAATGTGTGGGCTGCACCAGATGTGTGATTGGTGATTTTATGCCTCCCCCTGGGAGTGTCCTGTGTGTACCTTATCCTAATAAAAAGCAGGCTGGGTGCTCCAGTCCTCAGACCTCTTCTGACCCTCAATTCGTAGCCTTGTCTCGTTATTGGAGGGAACTGCTATATCACACTGGGGATTGCTATGCGCTGCATATTCCCCTGAGCTCTTAATCACTTAGCTCTTTTAAGAGCTTGTTCCTGTTACGCTCTCCTGGAGGAGAGGTCTTCCCCACACGGTCCTGGAGGACAGAAGCCGATCCAGGGTGGAAGGAAGACGGCGCGGCTCCAGTTAAGCTACGGCGGTTGTGGAGCCTGCGGTGGTTGTGGTGTCGTCTGCAGTGCTTGGAGTCCTCTGAGAGCGCTAGGAGCATCCATCAACGGAGAGTACTCGGTCGGAGTACACGGAGCTCCGTTACAGCCTGCTTATATACAATATCCCCAGCATGGGGTCCTTGTTCATCACAATAGCAAACCCGCCCAGGCGTCTCTATATCTGGGAGATAAGTGAGCTTGCTTTTGCTTAAATTAATTATCTCCCAGGCTCTTGAGGTACAATACATAGCACATAAAAAACACCCCAAAATAAATACAATATCAATAGGAATCACCATAAGTATTATATTCCCCGATAGCCCGGATCTGAGCACCCAAGTTGTCCAAATAGCACTCAGATCCATGTAGTATAGCCGAATCGCCACTAGGGTAAAGTTTTTACACGTGTGGCTGCTGCCTAAAATAGTTCCAAGGGAAAAGAGGTATCGGCTGGCTTGTAGGGAGCGAATGTTCTCCCCGTTCGGGAGTGGCTTTTCCCCCAAAAGTGCTCTCCTGTCGTGTCTGGAAACAAAGCAGGCAACGGTACGATTTTCCTGGGGTTCGCAAGGCCAAGTATCCAAAATACAGTTCCACGCACTCGACGACCAGGTCCCGCGCCTGCGTTCGGGAGACAAAACAGGGTTTGGTACAACGGGAAAAGTGAAAATAGGGGAGTATAGGATAAGTCATGGCTTCCATGACAATTATGTATGCATACACACAACACTCATAGAAACAGAGCCCAGGACCCTAGGTGGTGCCCCAATCTGACAGTTTGCCTACGGCCCTGTGCAAATCTTAATCTGACTCTGTTCTAAGCAGCATAAAAACTTTGTCTGACTGTGATGAGAGTAGACCCCATAGATCAGAATCAGACACACCTGGTTGGTAAGCCTCTTCCTGGTGATGGTGGGGTCTGCCTGCTACAGAAGTGCCAGTAGTATTTGGAATGTTATCAGTAGCATAGCACATACTAGAGAGACCGCAGCACACATCCATTCCACACACCCATTACTGACTGGCGTGTGGCTGCTCTTTAGCTGTTGTGCGTGGCTGTGGTCAAGGTGGTGAGGAGGCTGCTGGATTCACTCTGTATTGATTTATCAGCTCCCACGCTCACCTTGTACTGATGCTTGAGCTGGAATGCGATGTCAGCCCAGCCCTGGCTTAAGTACAGAGCAGAAGGGAGCTGGGCAATGAGTACAGAGACTGATCCCACCAGCAAACCACTGAGCCCCATGGGTCAGGGTCCACTATACCATTATGCATCAAGATAAAAAAAATAATAAAAAATAGATTGTGTGTATTTGTAAGAATCTGTGTGTGTATGAATGTGTGTTTATGAGTCTGTGTTTCTGTGTGAGTCTGTGTCTGTGTGTGTAGAATGATACCTATATGCATGTGTATATGAATGTATGTGAAGGTGATTTCCCTATCAAAAGAAAATTCTCTAGTTTAACGGGGTGACATGTAACTTGTCCTGGGTGACATGTAACATAGGTGCGCCTCTAAATATTCATCTTTGATGAAAACATTGAAAATCACCCAATTAACTTGTGTTAAAACTTTTTTTAATGGAACGCTTTAACATTTCTTTTAAAATATACCAGAGTGAGTTATTATCGCAGTCACAAGGAAAAGTTAGGAGGCAGATTTTTTTCTTTTAATTTTTTTTTTTTTTTACCTATTCACATCTCACACAAGATAAAATGAAACTACTTAATATATAATACATCTATTTAGTATGGAATGTGTGTGTGTGTGTGTGTCCCCGCGCGCTCAATATAATGCACAAATGAATAGAAATGTATATATGCATGTTACACTCAGAAATCACATAAATATACATGTGCATATACAACAAACAGTTAATATATTCTAATAATACAGTTTTCTCAAGATACCAATGTACCGTAATTGGGCAGGATAACTGTGTTTGTGGAACATTTCAACTTTAAATAAAGCTGTTCTTTTGTTTATTTATGATGACATTATAGGGCTGGCATGACACACTTTCTTTATGTGCACCCACGTTGTCAGTAACACTATTTATTTTAGTGGGACCCTCACGTGTCACCCCTGCTTTCCTTCTTCTCCGAACACAAGACTGACAAACGTGTCAGGTCTGAATTATCTGACATAGATAACTGTAAATACGTTGCAACTGTGGCCTACATTTTATATGCTTTCCATATGTTTCAATACTGTCCAAAACACTTTTCAAATGATTTATCTACAAAAAAAAAATCCCATAGACTTTAATGGTGACTTTTGTAGATAAATTATTTAGAAAGTTTTTTTAACAGTATCGAACAATTTGGAAAGCTTATTAAATCAAGGCCTATGGTAGATATATATTTTGGCAGAAGTGTGACTGTGATTGCAAAATGAACCTAGAGATGAGGTGAATCGACTGTCTCTAAGTTTTCATGGACCAGCTGAGCAAAGTTTCACATCCTATTTTTGGTAAGCACATTCATATTGTGGTTGAAAACACCCAACCTCAGTCTGTTTATTTTTGCAATCTCTCGGTCACCACCCTAAGTCCTAATAAAAGTCTGGCTATTCTGTAAATGAACTGGAAGGACATATAACAATCAGCTTCTGTCTCGCCATGCAGCGATCAGGACTTTGTTATACCGAAGAGATAATATTGTAAGAAGTTAAAACACTTGTGTAGAGTCGTGGTTGTATTGTCGCACCTTATATTGGCTCTTTGTAAATAATAATAGTAATTATAATAACAATTAAAATTATTTATATTGGGCAAACATATTTTGCAGCACTGTACAATAGGAAAACAAGACAAACATTTTGATCCTAACAAAACATCTATGACAGAACAGAAAGGATAATGAGAACATGAAGAGATGAAAACATGAACAGAAGGTGACTCTGCCCCAGACTTGCTGGTCTCTGTCCATTTAGCCCCATGTACTCAACCACTGACCTCATGATACGACATCATGCTGTGTTCAACACTAGGCATGTGCATGGGGAAAATTTTCGGTTCGGCATTCCGAAATTCGGAATTCCGAAATTCGGAATTCCGAAATTCTGAATTTTCTCAATTCGGGACTTCGGCAATTCGGCAGTTCAACACTTCGGAACTTCGGCGACTTCGGAACTTCGGCACTTCGGCAGTTCGACATTTCGGAAATTAGGCAACTTCGGAACTTCAGCACTTCGGAACTTCGTCACTTTGGAACTTCGGCACTTTCGGCACTTCGGCACTTCGGAACTTCTGAATTTCGGGACTTCGGGACTTCTATTGCAGCCGCTTAGTAGATAACTCCCTAATTCCCACGGTTTTAGGGAGTTATCCACCAAAAGGCTGAAAGACCTAAATTGGTCTTTCAGACAAATTTTCCAATACTAAGTAAAAATGACTTAGTATTAGTAAATGTTGCCCCTACTCGCTATACCGCGAGTAGGGGCATGTCTATTAAACAGTGAGCAGCCTGTGGCTGCTCACTGTTTAAAAAAAAAAAATAGGCCCCCCCCTGGCGGGTGGGGGCCCTAAAGGAGAATTATGAAGAGACACCTATTGTCCTCCCCCCGGCCCCCACCCCTGAGCGGCGGGTGGGGGCCCTAAAAAAAATTCCCCCCCAGGTGACTAGGGGTCCCCAAACCCCTAGTCACCTCCCCCCCCCAAAAAAAATGATCCCCCTATCTACCCCCCTCACCCTAAAAATAATGAGGGGGGACCTTTAACTAAGAACCTGTAAAAAAATAAAAAAATAAATAACTTACCATTCGATGTTTTCTTTCTTCTAAAATCTTAGTAATGAGGTGAATAGTGATGAGGTGGTGAGGACATTAGATTCCACCCCAAATTCAAGGGTAGGCATCCTTCAGCACTCCAGATGTTGTGGACTACAGCCATAATTCTGGCAAAGCATCAAGGAAAATCTAGTCCTCAACATCTGGAGTGCCGAAGGTTGCCTGCCCCTGCCCAAGTACAACCCTAGAATACAGAATAGTAGGTCTATCTTTTATGGCTGCCAGGCCCAACGCAAAGCCAATGTATGATGTCATAAATCATGTTAAAGCAGACTAAGCATGCCTGAGAGGTCAGTACCAGGAAATGTGACAATTTTTCAAAATCCTGACATAATTAGCTGCCCAGCCTTTCAGTAGCATCTCCAGTCATCTTATCACTTATCATTAGTTGTTACCACGTTAATAGATTGTATTTTTTGTTTTGAAAAAATATTGGAGGGGTTAGGGGCCCGCAGCATCCATATGGACCAGCCTCCAATGAATAAACATTGAAATTGATTATTTTGTTTTGTTTTTTTGTTATGATTTCTGTCTAAATGTGGCAATGGTCTAATATTCCAGCAGGTTGTACCGCAATTTCTTGACATTTCACATCAGCCTTCGTGAAGGAGAATACACCATCGATACAGACTCCAGGTGCCACCATGCACTCAGACAGGGTACTTTTGGGGGATTCTTTGCAAAATAGTGTCAGTTTGCTTTAATTCTGTCATGTTTTTTATTTTTTTCGTGATAAACTTGATTGTGAATACTTTAGCCTATTCAAAATGAGTCCTAGGAATTACTATGTTAAATTGACTTTGTAGTCTCACACCTCTTGCTTTTAAAGGCTAAATTCATAATTTTATTGCCATCTAGTGCTTTGCCCTTCCTGCTCATGTGGTTTTAAACACTAATGCCAGTACCCTAGATTATTAAAATCTGAATGTCAAAATTTAAAGGAACACTAAAGGCACCTCATTTATTTTTGTTGTTGCTGCTGGAATAGCAGGGTAAATTGTTTGAAATTTCAAGCACCCCGCTTTAATATATTTTTTTTTTTTTAAAGTACATTTACTCACCAAGAATCCAGTGCTGAAACAGCCTCTTCTGAGCAGCCATTTCCACCTCTTTCCGGTCATCAGGTTTGATGATATTTTGTCCAAACCAAAGCTTCACATATAGAAGCATTGTATTCAAAAGGCGCATGCTCGCCAATCAAATGCTCCTTTCAAAGAAGCATTGTATCCAATCAACATATAACTTTTGATGTCCTTATGCAATGTGTGAGGAAATCGAATGGCAAAGATCCGTGTCTGACTCTGCTGTGTGTGTGGAAACACCATCTAGTGCCTGTCGGGGAGGTAGCCACTTGAGCTGTGTGTTTAGTCCTGCAATGGAACATTGCTGTATCTCAGAAATTACAGTGACAATCAGCGTCTCCACACTTTGCATGGAGGCGCTGAACGCTCCTCGTAGAAATGCATTGATTCAATGCATCCCTATCAGGAGATGCTGATTGTCACAGTGCAGAGTTTTGTTGCGCATGTGCAATACCCTCCCAATGCTTTTTTATGGGAGAGCACTGGATTGGCTGAGATCATCAAAACTGATGATCTCAGCCACGGAGGCCGAGCCAGGCGAGCCCAGCTAGTGGTGAGCAACGGTGTGAAAAAGGTGAGTAAAATCACCTTTAATCTTTGGATAGAGGGGGCTAGGGACCTAATGCTGCATTTTAGCACTATAGTGTCAGGAACACATGTTTGTATTTCTGATACTATAGAGTTCCTTTAACCAAGCACATTGACTCCACTGCTATCTTTAAACATTTGAACTCTCTGTAACTTCATATTGAATGTTATTAAATCTGCCTCTCTCCAGTTATGGTTTAATCCTATATTAGAGAGACTGCATCCCACTAGTAGAACTGATATACAGAGGAAAATAAAGCATTGGCTTTTAACCAATCACTATTTAATTAGCACAAAAAATCTGATACAAATATGCAGGTCAGTTTAAATAATTTTGTAGCTGGAATCAAAATGTCTATATCTCTATGTATATTATCAACCAGGGTGAAGAAAAACAGCAGTATTAAAATAGGTATTTATGTGAAGATGAGGGATCTGGGAAGATTCTTTTTCTTTCCCATTTGCAAGAAGCTGTAACATAAGATGTCCCTTTCTAACCTTCAGCTAAGCACCAGACCAAGCGACCATGGAGTATATCAGAGCAATTGCTGGATGGTTATCGTTTAGTGATCAGTTTTATCCCACGTCTGTTTATAAAAGAAAAGCATATTTTTAACCTGTGATTAAAGAAATGCAAAATCTTTAAAGCTTATGAAGCAAAAATAACAGTAATGTTTGTGTGTTTTTGTGTGTTTGTATGTGTTTGTGTGTTTGTATGTTTTTGTGTGTATATTCATTTTTGTGAATGCATGTTTGAAACTCAGGTTGTCTTTACATGAAAGTCTCTGTGTAAGTATGAAGTTACAAGGCATGTATGTTTAATGGAGCCACTAATGTATAGACCTCTCACAGTGTCTAAAGCAGTGTTATATAGGAGGGATTCCAGTATCGAAGTCAGCAAGTTTGCCTTTAAAAATCATATATTTTCCTGACAAATCATAATAATAGTATAATATGTATAATTTTTTTTAATGAATATTTGCATGGCACCAATAAAATGTTATTGTTTCAGTATGATAGGTCTCTGGTTAAGTATATGTATGTTAAATTTGATGAAGCTATGGCTGTGGCTCATTCAGTGGTTTTATGAGTAACTCCCTAGCCATCTAACAACGAGTCTAGGAGATTAAATATTAAGAGTCAGAGTTATATGCGGTGAGGTATTAAGCAGGGAAAACCATTTAATTATTTACCTGTGTTCTTAAAGGTTGTCAAATGAGGCACATAACATCATTGGTGCCAATTTCTTGCAGGCTTTAACTCAATCATTGGCAACAATAGCACCTATTGGCACTGCTCTGCCAAAGGAAGGGGCTGCAGTGAAGAATAAAACCCTAAAACCCTAACATTATTTAAAACAAAGGGCTACGTGTATATCTTTACAAACTGATACATTTTACTATATATTATATCAAAAGTTTATTTACCATGATAGTTCCCCTTTAATATTCCTCTCTACTTACAGGAAATCATTACTCTATTTGAAGTAAACATGTAAGAAGGCCCAGAGCATTAATTATAATTTGTTTAATCTGTATGTACTATAATAATATTAATCACATTTGTATATGGTATACAGGATTCTGTCACCAGGCATTCTAACGTGCATAAGGCACTATTATGTTGAGAGTTGAGAAACAAAACCACCTATAAATTAGCTTATATGAAATGTAGTCTTAAAAGCCATGTCATATGAGACATACTTGAAAAGCATGATGGGTACTCCTTGTGCTTTATTTTATGTAGATACTTGTAAAAGGGAAACACACACTGCTAACCCCTATGTTCCTGACCACTATAAGCTCACCTTAACTTTTACTATAAATCAAGTATGATGACACTGAGAAGTATGCCACTGCCACCTAGTGTTGAGAAATTATATCTCAATCTCATAAGTTTGTGTAAGTGGCCTAATCACTCTTACTAAGGATTTGTCTGTCTATACCTTTGTCTTGATGAGGCTAAGGTTGGGGGCATTGTTGACTTTACATACTCCTTAGACACCCAAAATAGGGTATTTACCAGATCGTGGATCTCTTCCTATAGCATTCTGACAAAAACAAACATTGGTGCTGGAAGAAGGGAAGGATTGCTATTGGTATCAATTGCCCTTGGGCCACTAGCATACAGAGCATGTGGGCTACAAGACTTGTGCAGGGCGAACATTTTTGGTTCTTCCGGAATATTTCAGGTAAACAGAATTTAGTTTAGTCACCTGTTCTTTATCAAGAAATAGGCCCAAAAAGAAGTAAAAATCGTCAGTACGAATGTGCGAACACACATTCACAATATTGAAAAAATGGTCACAATAATACCTGGCCTAATGGCTATGTAATATCAATCATTTTGACAATCTGAGTTGCCAAAATTAGATTTTTTTTTTTTTAAATATCTGGATAAAAAAAAAAAAGGAAGTGAGAGAATATGAGAGAATATAGAATGATTGATTGCAATCTTTTGCCTTCCATTATCTTGTATTAATGAAACTAGTGAGCAGGACTCATTTCAAGTTCAAAAAAGGGGATTTACCAACAAATTTAGGGAAACAGATAGTGGGAAGTTGACAAATCGCGCACCCCTTCCACCCTGACAAGAATAAAGTTTCCTCACAAAGCCAGTCTGTCCTTCAGTGTGGAAAATCCTCAATGCCTTATTAACGTCTTCCAACTGCGTCTGCGGAGGGAGCAGACACAGAAAGAGCCAGCCAGGCAGGACGAAACCACTACAATAATAGGCATTTGAAAAAAAAGGAATTGCCGCAGCTGCACCAGAAATAAAATTAGATTTTTTTTTATTGACTGCCAGAAATTGCTGTGGAACTGGTAATCACATTCAAGGGCCTAGCTGACTTTGTTGCTGCAACTACAGATGTTTCTGTCTGTTTAGACTCTGAGTCATCAATTAAATTATAAAAGGACGAGAAAAAAAAAAAAAGAAACACCTCCCAGGTGATGAATTGGACATAACAGACATGCTACTCCCACTATTCTGTGGCTAAAAGGATGTGGAGAATAGTAGTAGTCCCAATGATGATAGGGGGACTTGGGGCTGTAAACCTGTTACCCAAACCCGACCACAAATCATGATAGCAGGTTCCCTGGCCATACAGTCCCAATTTCAGGGTACTGTTCTGCCATACTGCATCAGTTACATGGTGTCCTGCATCTTTGGACACAAGGGATCTGCCCCTGGGCAGCACAGTGCAAGTGTCATCATATTGCGGAGATAGTGTGTCGTAGGAAGTGTGGAGAGCAGGAGTGAGCATACTGCTCAGATAGTGTGTGTTATAGGAGCTGTGGAGTGCCTTAAACAGAGAGTAAAAAGTAAGGAGTAAAGTACATATGAACCAGGTATACGTGGATTCAGGCATTTTTCAGTTTTGAGATTCTAACACGACATGATAGATAGTATAATCACACAGAGCCGCATGGTGATTTAAGGAGAATGATTCCCCCATCCATGACAATTCACATTCCTTCGCCTCGCACCGGGACTTTTCAGAGTCTGTACTTCATTTTGCGAATAATGTTTCACACGCTTTGGTTATTCCTGAATGCTCTGATTAAATGTAACTAGTCCATTTGTGCATCAGCCTGCACGGCAATTTAGTTACTGAAGAGCCCAAAGCAGCAAACATCTAACGTTTCAGGTCTTTTCATGTAACTGTTGTAGCAGAATAAAACCAGCTCGCTAATGGTTTCCACTTGCACGTAATTACAGAGATGCCAATGTGCGCACTGTGTTTCCATGGTAACGATTGCAGTCACACATACCTAAAGATGTCAGCGGTATAACTGCTAAGACCAAATAAATTGTCAGCCTGACTGCTTACTCCCTGCTATGCCCCAAGTGCCAGAACAAGGCCATGCTAATCCGGCAACGCAGACTTTAGAGAGGGCAACTTCAAGTAAGCAATACTCTTCAGTCTATGGACTATGCTATAAAATTGCAAGACAATATTTACACATAGGAGCTGACTTGTAAACAATCAGTTAAAGCGGATATTTTGCACAAAGACCTCGGAAATATGGTTCTGATGGCCACCATTATCATGTCACATGTTTCTTTAGCTCCAGGCATGTCAGGTGCCAGGATCCATATCAGTGCTATACTCTTGAGCATGCGCGAGAGTACAACACTGAGGTCTATGGAGGATACCATGAGTCTCTAGGGTTCTCTACAGAAAAAAACATGAGTCACACAACCGTCATTTGTGACGGCTGCTGGGATTGGACACAAACTGACAGTGGAGCTCCTCCTTTAGTCAACTTTTGTCAACTTCAAGCTTTACCATAAGAAAACGTTTTATGATAACTTTGGATTGCATTTGAATTTCGGTGAAATTCCAATACAGCAATTAACAAACTAATAAACGTGTTGAGTGCTATGTAAAAGTAAATATTATATAATTACTAATAAGTGATCAATTATTACTGTGAGCGTCTACCACATTCATACGTGTGATTCCCAAAAACACACAAAACAAATATCCAACAAACAATATTCAGATTTACCAATCTGTGTAAAGAATTGTGCAACATATAATATAAATGGAAATTTATCAACAATTATCTGGAGTTGGTAAATTCTAAAAGCAAAATAATAAACCAAGCATAGTTTAATACTCTGAAAACATACATACAAATAAAGCACTAACATATAATCAAGCTATATGAGCTAGCTCTTGCTTTAAAAAATAAAGTAGATCTCTCTCACCCTTTTCAAGGGGAAAGAAAGAAACAGGGAGGGAGGGAGGGGAAAGAAAGAAACAGGGAGGGAGGGAGGGGAAAGAAAAAAACAGGGAGGGAGGGAGGGAGGGAGGGGAAAGAAAGAAACAGGGAGGGAGGGGGAGAAAGAAACAGGGAGGGAGGGGGGGAAGAAAGAAACAGGGAGGGAGGGGGGGAAGAAAGAAACAGGGAGGGGGGGAGAAAGAAACAGGGAGGGAGGGGGAGAAAGAAACAGGGAGGGGGGAGAAAGAAACAGGGAGGGAGGGGGGAGAAAGAAACAGGGAGGGAGGGAGCGGAAGAAAGAAACAGGGGGGGAGAAAGAAACGGAGGGGGGAGAAAGAAACTGACAGGGGGAGGGAGGGGAAGAAAGAAACTGATAGGGGGAGGGAGGGGAAGAAAGAAACAGGGAGGGAGGGGGGAAGAAAGAAACAGGGAGGGAGGGAAGGAGGGGGAGAAAGAAACAGGGAGGGGGGGAGAGAAAGAAACAGGGAGGGAGGGAGTGGAAGAAAGAAACAGGGGGGGAGAAAGAAACAGGGAGGGAGGGGGAGAAAGAAACAGGGAGGGGGAGAAAGAAACTGACAGGGGGGAGGGAGGGGAAGAAAGAAACTGACAGGGGGAGGGAGGGGAAGAAAGAAACTGACAGGGGGAGGGAGGGGAAGAAAGAAACTGACAGGGGGAGGGAGGGGAAGAAAGAAACTGACAGGGGGAGGGAGGGGAAGAAAGAAACTGACAGGGGGAGGGAGGGGAAGAAAGAAACTGACAAGGGGAGGGAGGGGAAGAAACAAACTGACAGGGGGAGGGAGGGGAAGAAAGAAACTGACAGGGGGAGTCAGGGGAAGAAATAAACTGACAGGGGGAGGGAGGGGAAGAAAGAAACTGACAGGGGGAGGGAGGGGAAGAAAGAAACTGACAGGGGAGGGAGGGGAAGAAAGAAACTGACAGGGGGAGGGGGGACAAAAGAAACTGACAGGGGGGAGGGGAGGACAAAATAAACTGACAGGGGAGAGGGGGGGACAAAAGAAACTGACAGGGGGGAAGAATGGCGAGGGAGGGGGAGAAAAAAGAGAGTGAGGAGGGAGGGGGAGAAAGAGTGACAAGGGAGGGAGGGGGAGAAAGAGTGACGAGGGAGAGAGGGGGAGAAAGAGAGTGACAAGGGAGGGAGACAGAGAGTGACAAAGGAGGGAGGGGGAGAAAGAGAGTGACAAGGGAGGGAGAAAGAGAGTGACCAGGGAGGGAGGGGTAGAAAGTGAGTGACAAGGGAGGGAGGGAGGGGGAGAAAGAGAGTGACAAGGGAGGGAGGGGGAGAAAGAGAGTGACAAGGGAGGGAGAGAGATTGAGATCCACCACACACACACACAATCACACAATCATACCACCCTTACACACACAGAAACACACAATTCATCCTTACACACACTCAATGCACCCCGTGCACACACACACACACACACAATCACACAATCATGCAACCTTACACACACAGAAACACACAATGCATTCCTTACACACACTCAATGCACCCCGTACACACACTCAATGCACCCCTTACAGACGCACACACTGCATCCCGTACATACACAGAATCACACCTTGCAGCCCTTACACATACAAACACAGATTCACACAATGCATTCCTTACACACATATCAGGACATCCCCTACACACTCCACCCCCTGTGAACAAACTCATTGGTGGAACATGAAGGTGGACCCTAGGATCCAGACCTTGAGCTGTGTAAAGGGCCCCCAAAAAATGGAGCTGCTTCCCGTTCTCACAGAACATTGATTTTTGTGACCACAGTTACAGAGAGCCTCCAGAGAGCCTGTTCTACACCAGACCAGTGGAGCCAGACTGCACCTAGAGCCCATCATCATCCTCATCTGGTTGTAAGTCGGCAATCTAGCATATTATTCGTGGCACTAATCTCTAATTTACCTCACATTAAAGAAACACTATAGTCCCCAGAAGCACTGCAACTTAATGTAGTGGTTCTGGTGTCTATAGCCTGTCCCTGTAGGCCTTTTAATGTAAAAACGTCGGCACTCCAGCACTGGCGTTAGTTAACATGGCAGAAAAATAATTGGAAAGGGTTAGGGGGGCTACTAATAAGGATAGGGGGAGAGGGGTAGGTAGAAAAATAATTGGAAGGGTTTAGGGGGCTACTAATATGGATGGGAGGAGGGGGGAGGTAGAAAAATTATTGGAAGGGGTTAAGGGAGTACTAATATGAATGGAAGAGGTAGGGTGGGTTCTAATATGCATGGAAGGGGGTTAATATGTGTGGAATGGTTAGGTGGGGTTCTCTTGTGCATGGAAGGGGTAGGGGTGGTTCTAATATTCATGGTAAGGGTTAGGGGGGTACTAATATGCATGGAAGGGGGTTAGTATGCGTGGAAGGGGTAGGTGGGGTTCTTTTGTGCATGGAAGTGGTAGGGGTGGTTCTAATATTCATGGGAAGGGTAGGGGTGGTTCTAATCAGGAGGATCCCTGGGCTGTATCCGGGTAAGTAAAACCCCTTCCCTGTAGTGACCCTTTAATGTTATTATTTAATCATTTATATAGCGACTGCAAATTCCGTAGCGCTGTACAATGGGATAAACAACTCCTAGTTTACGGAATAAGAGTATACCCGGCGAGTAAAAATTCTATCCCCCCCAGATTTTTTGGGGTTCCTACGCCCATGCCCTTTTGGATATTCCTGTAATGATGTCTCAGAAGGGAGAAGGTATATAGTGTAGTAATTTATGTACAGAGAAGAATTAAATTGCACATATATATTACACACATAAACATAGTGCCTTTTCAACTAACTCAATAAATCAGCAATATGTAGATCAGGTCTACACTACCTTCCTGTGGAATTCATCCTGTTCCTGTGCCTTGGAAACTAAATGGAAGAGAGGAGAACAGTCACAAGCTGGGGTGTGACAGGCCCTCTGGTCACCTAGGCTGGGTACATGTCTCCCCAGGCTTCCACCTCTTCTATAACGACTGTAACACTATGGACTAACCCTCCAGCCCAAGTCTCACAGCCCAGCTTTCCTTTCTGGCCATCCAGAACCACCTTTCCTCTGCCATGGGGACCACTGAGACATGGTGCACCTGACTGAGAGCAACCCAAAATCCTCATGGAATTCCAAAGCGGGTTGCAGAGTCACCGCGATCAGCTAAAACTTTAACTAGAGTGCTTTTGGAACTAGAAGTTCCATAGCCAAATCCACCTAGATGGTAGCAATCCTCAGCAGTACAGGAGAGCAGGCAATACATCCCAGGGGCCATAGTCACATGGCAGGAGGCTGGCAATCAGTCTTCTCCAATGCCCAGTTGCAAGGCTGGTACCGCCACATTTCTCCCCTTTTCCAAACAGACTAACAGGGTATCTGACCTCCTGCCGGTCAGTGCCCTGGTTAGTCCAGCAACCCACCCATGAAGAACAAACAGTAATACAGCCTACCCACAATACATGGTTACTACACCTGGGTAAAAGATTAGCTCGTCCATGTCCAGGTGCCTCACCAAGGCTGTGTGGGGTACTGATAGGCTGCCTTGGTGGGTTGCTGAGTGCCAGCGCTACCACGGGAGTAGCCTGGTTGGAGCCATGCTGAAAAGAAGAGTTGGTAGGCTCCTCTCTCGAGATCTGGGGCTGCTGCAGGAGGGGGAGACCGACTGTCTCCCCTTTGGTTACATAGTCCTGCTGCTGGAGGGGGAGACTGACTGTCTCCCCTTTGGACACACAGCCCTGCTGCTGGAGGGGGAGACCGACTATCTCCCCTTTGGCTAAACAGCCCTGCTGCTGGTGGACAGGACCGACTGTCCCTACCCCCTGGGCCGTCTTTAACGCGGGGCAAATGGGGCAGCTGCCCCGGGCCCAGTTACTCCTGGGGGGCTTGTATTGCGGCTGCACCGGGGCCCATACTCTAAGGGTGCTCACCGGGTGGCCAATACACTTAGGGCCACCCGGTGAGCACTTTTCAGCACGGGCCCGGTCGGATGCTGTGGCTGTTTAACAGCACGACCGGGCCTCCTGCTTTACGGCAGCCTGGGAGGAAGTGACGTCCGGGAGTCACTTCCTCCCTCAGAGATGATGACCCGCGCGGGAGGGAGCCTGAGCCAGGAGGCAGCGAGGAGGGGGACTGAGCAAAGAGAGCCAGTCCCCAACTCCCAACCACCCAAGGCAGCACACTGAACCCCAGGGAAGGTAGGAAACTGGAGGGGGGCTTTACAGTTTGCCCATGTGTATGTCAGTATGTGTGTGTTTATGTCTGTCAGTAGGACTGTGTGTGTCAGTCAGTGTGTGTGTCAGTCTGTCTGTCACTAGGTCTGTGTCTGTCAATAGGTGTGTGTGTGTCAGTCTGTGTGTGTGTGTGTCTTGTCTGTCACTAGGTGTGTGTTTTTGTCTGTCACTAGGTCTGTGTTTCTGTCTGTCACTAGGTCTGTGTGTGTGTGTCTGTCACTAGGTCTGTGTGTGTGTCTGTCACTAGGTCTGTGTTTGTGTCTGTCAATAGGTCTGTGTGTGTCAGTAGGTATGTGTATGTGTGTCAGTTTGTCTGTGTGCCTTTCAGTAGGTCTGTGTGTGTGTCTGTGAATGTATGTCAGTATGTCTCAGTATGTGTCTGTGTCAGCATGTCTGTCAGTGTATGTGTCGGTATCCATATGTCAGTATGTATGTGTCAGTTTGTCTGTCTATATGTGTCTGTATATCTGTGTGTCTGTATGTGTATCAGTGTGTATCTGTATGCTGTCTTTGTGTGTTTCGGTGTATCTGTGTGTGTGTCTGTGTATCTGCATGTGTGTATATGTGTCTGTATATCTACATGTGTGCCAGTGTGTATATCGGTGTGTCTGCATGTTTTTCAGTGTGTGTGTGTGTGTATAAATATCTATGTGTGTGAGTGTGTGAATGCGGAGATGTATGCACATATACAAACACTACATACAAATACACCCCTGCATTCAAACTCCAACACTACGTACAAACACACACCAAAATTATATGTAAACACACCCCTGCATTCAAAAACCAACACTACACATAAATACATGCATTCAAGTACGCCAACACCACATACATTCCATACAAAAACCTGTTTACATTCAAACACATAAAAACAGCTTAGTGCTAAATACAAACCTTCAAACATGGGTAAATGGTAGAGCCCCAGCTGTCAATGCATTGCTGGAGTTGCACGACAGATGGGGAACTACCTTTTAATCACCCGTGCGATAGGGAGGCTCAAAAAAAATTCTTGCACCTCTCTACATTAGGACTGCCACTGCGTTGGGGTGGAGGACGGGATTGCACCCCTGGGGAGAGGGTACCAGGGGGCCCAAGCAAATGCTTTGCCCAGGGTCCAATCAATATTAAAGACGGCCCTGCCTACCCCTAGTGGTGCATGTGCAGAGACCACGGTCCCATCTGCACTGTTGTGGAGCTTACTGTCTCCCCTTGGTGGGTTAAGCTGCCGCTGGGGAGAGGGGGTAACAAGCTCCTCTCCCATACATACTTTCAGCTGCTGGGGAGAGGGGGTAACAAGCTCCTCTCCCATACATACTTTCAGCCGCTGGGGAGAGGGACCAACTGTCTCCTCTCCTAATGACACACACTGCCGCTGGGGAGGAAGGACGACACCTTCAGCTCCCTGTAACACACACTGCCGCTGGGGAGGAAGGACTGCACCTTCGGCTCCCTGGACTGCTGGGGAGAGGGACCAACTGTCTCCTCTCCTAAGGACACACACTTCCGCTTGGGAGGAAGGACTGCACCTTCGGCTCCCTGAGACTCACTGCCGCTGGGGATCTGGGTCGACTGCCCAGCATCCCTGTAGGGCCGGTAGAGAGACCTCGGTCCCATCTCCACCTGCCAGCTGGGTGTCTTCCCAGGACAAGTCAATAAGATCTTCCATCTCTGGTGCTGGTTGGGACGTATGTGGTACAGTACCAAGGTCCCCTGATAACAGGCTTGGTTGCTGGGGAGGAGGAACTAAACTGGTCAGGATTTCCTCAAACCGGAAGGGTCGAATTTCGTCGATGTCCTCCTTCCAGAGATCGGTACGAAGCGCCACCCTCCACTCTGTCTCTCTTTCCTCTGGGATAGGATACTCCATACTGCGCATCACATCCTGTATTCGCTGCTGGAGCCTGGCATCAAAGGAAGTAGGCCTTCCATCTCTGAAGTAGTGCTGGTTTTCCCAAGGCTAGGAAGCCATCCCACCGCTGCCACCAATGTAACGGATCACCTGGCACCCCGACTGGGTACCTCCGTTGATGGATGCTCCTAGCGCTTCTTGAGGATTCCAAGCACTCTAGCCGACACCACAACCACCGCAGGACGAACCTCTCTTCCTTCCAGAGCGAAGCAGGAACGAGCTCTTAAAAGAGCTTAGGAGTGATTATAGCAAGGGAATATGCAGAGCATAGCAATCCCTTGTAGCAGATTCCCCCAATAAGAGACAGGACTCCAAATTGAGGGTGAAGTAGAACTGACTAAAACTTTATTTTACTTGGGACTAGCCCATTTGGTCATTACATTAACATTGCTGTGAAAACTCAATAAAATTACAAACAGTCAAATCATAGCATGCAACATTCAGTGACTTATTATAACATAATTACATATTTATAAATAGGTGGGGAAGACCATAATTAACACAAATGTCTCTCCTGCATGCAGAATTAGCGATATGCAAATCTACCCGAATATGCAAATTACCAGTCTTGCTATTCAGGTAGTGCATATTACTGTTGCTACCAACAGAGGGCACTACACAAGCTCCATAGCCAAATCCACCTAGATGGTAGCAATCCTCAGCAGTACAGGAGAGCAGGCAATACATCCCAGGGCCATAGTCACATGGCAGGAGGCTGGCAATCAGTCTTCTCCAATGCCCAGTGGCAAGGCTGGTACCGCCACAGTCGTAATCCATCTTCTCGAGAATATACTTTCACATGGGGTATTGCTATGAAGCAAAAGCCCAGGGGCTTCAGCACAAGATTAAATGTTACGTACCTTGTCACAAGCCAAAATTGCAAAGCTACAATAATAGCTGAACTAGAATTATTTCCAGTTTTGCTATTTTGGCTTAAAATTGCTATTTCCTTATTAATTATTACATTCCTGGCTAAGAAGTTTAAGTTGGTGGTAAGTGGACTAGAGAGGGATTGGAAACACAAGATCAAATTACACACTTCACTCTTCTCACACTCCCTTTATAATTGTGCGGCTCTCACAGAGATGTTGTCATCCTCACCTGCACGGCAGACTTTACTTTGAATGTGCTTTTAGACACAGAGCATGGGAAGCACCCTCTACCCTTCCACTCCCCTCAAATAAATAAATAAATATTATATATATTGTCAAAGAGTCTCTGGAAGGGTAGTGGAGGGAAGGTATTCAGGACCCGGAATCCTTCACCGTCTCTATCCACTCACCTCTCCCTAATTAATACAGTCTCAGCCTGCTGACTCAAAAAAAGAAAGTAACAGAGTTCAGAACTCAGCTTGAGTGTCTCCATCAAATTCCCCTCTCTTACGGTGCTGGATACTGGGAGCTGTTATAGCTGTCTCATCCAAACACTATTCAAGACTTAGTGAATGGAGAATAAGAACTGATTTATTGAGAACATATATAATTTTATACACAACGACCCCAACAGGGGATCCATGGTTTGAACAGTGAATACCCTACCCTGGCACCTCCTAGGAGATAAGTCGATCAGTAACCGCTGGGTTAATTATCTCCCAGACATCACGGTGCCATTACCATATGCCACAAAAACACACAAAAAACCTAAATAACCTAAATAACCCCCATATGTCTTATGTCTCTAGATAACTCTCACCATCCACCTCCTTTGGTCAAAAGAGCTCCCTTTTCACACTCATGTTGTTGAATCACCAACCGGTTTTGACTGCTAGGAGGCTTGTGGCTTTCCCTGTGAGGCTCGGTCATCGGATGGGTTTTAGAGTAGGGGCACTATTTGGGGCTGTGTCTGGTGAGGGGTAGGAGAAACCTCAGGGAATGTGAGAACAGCTCTTAAGTGGAAACAATGTCTCTTCATTGTAGCAGAACTGCGGTTTTGTCACAGATTTTAGGGATTTTAGAGATTTTAAAGGAAGAATTGGGTAGACATGACAAATAACATTGAGATGATAGGAGAGCAAGATTAAATTAATACAGTTTGTGAACTCTCGGCAACTGCCAGGATTTCTGTATTAATTACTCAGAAGATGTGTCCTGATCTTTAACTAAGTCACAATTATTGACAATTAATCTAACTAAACTAATAACACACAAGCTGATATACTTTTCAAAATTTCATTCCTACATGATCGTTGGAGGATGTGATGAAGCCACAGAAGAGTGAAGAAGAAGCCAAATCCCCATTGAACTCAAGGGAACCAAACATTCTTGCAGCAGGTATGAAAGAAGAAGGGTGGCTGTGTGGGTGTGCTGACAGTGTGTTTGTGTTTAGCAGTGGATATAGGTATATGTGTCTAGCCGTTTTTATTGTTATCTGTGTGTGTCTGGCAGTGAGTATCCTTGTGTGTGTGTCAGTCTGTCTGGCAGTTTGTATCAGGCTGTGCACATGTGTGTGTATCTGTTAACATATGTCTCTGTGTCTGAGTGTTTGTGTCTGCTGGGGGCAAGTGTGTTTGTAAGAACCTCCAACAGATCTAAGTGTTTTGATGATATCACTGGAGCTATTGACCAATGCAAATGCCCATAGACAGACGGGGGACTTGGTTTAATAAAACTGGAACGAAGCAGACGTGGTAATTTGGTGATTGGAATAATTTTCAACGTATTCTACATGATGTAATAATCATGGCCACTAGATGGAATAAATACACCATGTTTCAAAACTATGTCTTTAAAAGAAGAGACTCATACACTCCAACCAGTTCAAAATTCAAGCTATTATTAAGTCCATCTTATGAATACATTTTATATTAAGTGATACATTGGATAATTTAAACATGCAATGTAGATGTGTTAAAACACTGTATTTTTTATGTTTTGCTTAGTAATGCTAGCTAAGAATCCTGCTCCATATCCCTACTGAATAATGTTAATAAGGTTAAAAAAAAAAACACGGATCCTGTACTTATGAAATGTTCAATGGAAATGGGTTTGTGTGCCTCCAACATTACGTGCATGAAGACATAGGTCCAAGGTGGGCTGGTAGAATTTAGATACAATTGAAGATTATGCTAGCTTTAGTGTACTAATAATCTTAATTTTAATAAGGACAGGAGGCGAGTATTTTGCATTAACTCTCTTTACTAAACTCCACAGCAGTAAAGAAAAACGTAAAGAGTAACAAGTAAATCACTGAGCAGCATAGTATATAAGGGTCATGCTGCCTGCACAACTTCCTCTTTCTTGAAGCGACATCCAAGTCCAGATAGATGCTCGAACATCCAGAAACTCAACGAAACTGTAACTGTGGTCTCTGGCGAGCGGAACTTGAGGAGACTCCTGGTAACGAGATAGGAGGTAAGACCAAACGAAGCCGCCATCCCATCTTACGGAGTCGTGAGGTTAACAAACCAGCGACCAGTGGAGGTCCTGAAGAGGGTTACACTGAAAGGAGAGTATAAAATCGGTTAGGTAATGAACCGTAACAGTTCACGCCTGTGTGTTTTAACAAAATGGTGTAAATTAAATCAGTACAAACAGATAGTAAACTGGCCAGAGGCTAAATATGTGTTATGGTAAGTATGTTGTACAACTAAAACTCCTCCCCGAGGAGTCAGGGTAGGGAACAGAAGGGAGGGAAAATACTCGCCTCCTGTCCTTATTAAAATTAAGATTATTAGTACACTAAAGCTAGCATAATCTTCAATTTTATAACATGACAGGAGGCTTCCTATTTTGCAATTTTAACGCTGAAGAAGAGACATCCCAGCAGAAGGGGGAGTGCGAAAATAAAATGTACGGAAAGTGGATTCCCTAGACCAGTCCGCCGTGCGGAGAATATCCGAAAGGGACGCCCCTGCCAGGAAGGCTGAAGACGCCGCCGCTCCGCGAACGGAGTGGGCGCCGAACGCGGGGTCTATACCTGCGAGGGAAAGGATCCATCGGATCCATCGGGCCAGTGTGGTGACCGAGACTGGGGCGTGAGGGCGTACGTAGGAGACCAGGAGTTGGCCCGACGTAGAGGACCGGAGTGAGGAGGTAACCGAAACATATCTGCGAAGGGTGGACACGACACAGAGCTGCGGGTCGTCGGGAAAGAAGGGGTAAAAGACCGAAGTCGAGCCCGACTTAGTGCGACGGGAAATGTGGAACGTGACCCCTTCAGGGGCCACCTCGAAAGCGTCCACGTCGAAAGCCCGAACGTCCGAAACCCGTCGGAAAGATACTAGACGAAGGAGGAAAGCGCACTTAGTGGATAGTTGGCGTAGGGAGAGGCGGTCATTCGGAAGCCAATCCCTGAAAAAGCAGAGAACCAGTCCCACGTCCCATAGGTGAGGGTATCTGGGGGCCGGGGGGCGGCGGAGCCACATACCGCGGAGTAGGCGGCAGACCAGAGGGTCTTTGCCGACCGGGAGATCCCCGACGGGGGTGTGAGCCGCCGAAATCGCGGAGCGAACGACGTTGACCGAACGATAAGAGCGGCCAGAGGAGAACAAGGAGGAGAGAAAATTAAGAATCATGGGAATAGGTGCTGTAAAGGGATCGGAGTCCCGTTCCATGCACCAAGTAGACCAGGAGGCCCAAGCTGAAATGTAACAGCGTCTAGTTCCCGGGGCCCATGAGTCCCATAAGAGGTCCCTAGCAGCCTGCGATAGTCCGCTGACTCGCCAGGAACCCCGGAAAGAGACCAGGCCACCAGGGGTAGCCGGTCTTCCAGGAGGAGTGGGTGGAGATACCCTTTGGGATCCGTGAGCAGGTCCGGGAAGGAGGGTAGGAGGAGAGGGTCCCTGTAGGAGGAGGCCAGGAGGTTTGGGAACCATGGTTGGCTCTGCCACAAGGGTGTTATGACAACCAGTTTGATCTGTTGCGTCCGCATCTGGTGTAATGTTCTCGCAATCATTGAGAATGGGTGAAAGGCGTAGGCTCCTGTCGTTGGCCATCGTTGGAGAAATGCGTCCGTCGCCTTGCTCTCCGGGTCCGGGAGCCAGCTGAAGAACTCCGGAGTCTGGTGATTGTTGCGAGAAGCGAACAGATCCAGGTGAAAGGGACCCTCCGGGCTGCCAGGGCCCTGAAGATTCTCGTGTTTAGCTTCCAGTCGCTGACGTCTCTCCAGTGGCGAGAGAACCAGTCGGCTGTGAGGTTGATCTTTCCCGGTAAGCATTCTGCCTGTAGCGTGATGTTGCGAGGGAGGCAATAGTCGAAGATGGTTCCGTTGGTGGCACCCCATCCCCACAGGCTGGCGTCTGATTCCAATATGAAATCTGGGGTGTCTCCGAATATGGTCTTGCCGTTCCAGGCTTGCATGCTGTCCAGCCACCATGACAGCTCTTCGCGAACCTCCGTCGTTACCGGGACGGGTTGGTCGTAAGTAGGCCTGTGGCATAGGTACTTCGCCTTGAGACGTTGCATGGCCCTGTAGTGGAGGGGACCCGGAAATATGGCCTGAATGGAAGCAGAGAGGAGTCCTACAATCCTGGCCTGCGAATCTCCTTGCGAATGGCTGTGATCTTTGAGGCTGGTAGTCTCAGAGTGCAAGTCGTCGAGTCGATCTCGAAGCCGAGGAATTGTATCGTCTGGGTAGGAGTCAGCTCCGATTTCTGTTGGTTCACCATGAAACCCAGAGATCCCAGTAGGGACACTGCCAGGTGAGCATAGGGCGGCCCAATTGTGGAAAGAAAGGGAAATACGTCCCGCAGTGCGGGTGCATGGTAACAACGGAGGAATATGGGTCCTTACCTGCAGCAAAGCGGGAACGTCCGCGTCCGCGGGGTCCACGGCCTCTATCCGAGCCTCTGGAAAAGGGTCGTTGCTGGTAGACACTTGTTGGATAGAATGGAGTTGGTTGAGTACGGGGGCCTGAAGGCCAAAATCGGCTGGCGGCACGGCCCCGTTGCCGGCCAGCCCTTCCAAAAACCCCTCTGGTAGGGTTGCTCTTGAAAACTCTGCGCATAGAGGATTGCGCCTTATTAGGGAGGTGAACACGTTGACATGTTTGTTTAGTTCCTTGAGGAACTGTTCACCGAAAAGTTTCCCTTGTGCCTGGGGCCCAAACTCCTTTGTGCCAAGGTCTGCCAATTTACCGTTAATACGGTATAACGCTGCTTTTCGTCTCTCCGAAGAGAGCGTAACATTGGTGTTTCCGATGAAACAAAACACCGTAGTGCCCACTCACGAATATCATGTGCCCATTCCCTGATGTCTTCGGTGGAGAAAGAATCGGCTTTGGCGTCATCCGCCAGATACATAATGCGAGCCAGGGGGCCTACGGAATCCAGTAGGTTATCTTGGGCGCCCCATAGGCCTTTCTCTACCCCTCGTCGAGGGTCTCTGCCACTGCGCATCATAAAGGTCGTCATAACCTTGTCAAATTCTGGGGTCTGAGCGACCTTATCCGGCAGGGAAGGGCGTGGGCATTCAGACCTGAGTCGGCTGCGGACCTCTTTCTCCAGAGGTTTGCGGAGCCACAGGTGCATGAACCTGGAAAGGTGTTCTGGAGGCGACCAGTCACCCGATCTGAGGTGCCGTATGTTGCGGGGGTTGAACATCGCTTGACCTGAGGGGTCCACAATGGTGTCTGAGTCAAGAGGAGGTTCTGCATCCGCAGTGTCCTCGATACCTCCTGTCTGGGCCGCACCCAGGAGGGTCTCCCGCATGAAAGCGGAGACAGACTTCTCATCCGAGCCCCATGTGTCGTAATCCGACTCAGAAGCGTCAGCTTGCCACTCATCCAGCACTGACATAGACTGGGCAGGGCCCTGCTCTTCATCTGAAGAGTACTCCTGACGCGGGGCCGGGGTGTGTAGTTTGGCAGATTTACGCTTGGCAGGTGCCTTACCCTTGGGTGGTTTGGGTGCATAGTCCTCGCCTTTGTCATGGCGTTTTGTAGGGCGGGATTCATCCCTTGTCTGATAGTCGGACAGTTCGGAGTCCGACTCGTGACGTGGACGTCTGCGGGTTTTAGGTACATCAGGAGCCGAAGCTCGGGCCTTGGAGAGTGCCTTTTCCACAGAGGCAGCGAAAGCTGCGTTAATCATGGCCTGGAAGTCCACAGGGACGTTCTGGGAATCTTCCATGATAAGGGTAGGCTGGTATGTCACTGAAAGGCACAGTAATAAACGGGCACCCAGGTCTTGAGAGCAGGCGTAGGGTCAGTTTAATAGTATGGGAACAGAGCCCAGTATAAACCCCAGCAGGGTATAGTAGTGACCTTTTAAAACTGGGGCTCACCCAGTTAGAGAGAACTGCAACAGCTAGTCTCCCAATAAGCAGCGTATTTATAGTGGGGGCTCACCCCGGTTGCACAGGGTTGGGACCCTTAAGTGCAGGTCACAATAATAAACAGGCAGCAGCACTGACCTGACTGACCCAGCCACAGGATAGAGCTTGATAGGAGTAGCAGTCTGTTTGAAGCAGATGGAATGCTGAGCAGGTAATCCTGGACAGTCACACTGAATAGCAGTCTGTTAGAAGCAGATGGAATGCTGAGCAGGTAATCCTAGACAGGCACAATGCCAATCAATGTCACAGCATGTAATACTGACATAATGCATAGTGCAGCACACTATATAAGACAGTCACAAACTGTCCAGCATTGCAAAGTAATGTCACAGCATGTAATACTGATATAATGCATAGTGCAGCACACTATATGAGACAGCCCCAACTGTCCAGCGATGCAGAGTAATGTCACAGCATGTAATACTGATATAAAGTATAGTGCAGCACACTATATGAGACAGTCTCAAACTGTTCAGCAATGCCAATCAATGTCACAGCATGTAATACTGACATAATGCATAGTGCAGCACACTATATAAGACAGTCACAAACTGTCCAGCAGTGCAAAGTAGGGTCACAGCATGTAATACTGATATAATGCATAGTGCAGCACACTATATGAGACAGTCTCAAACTGTTCAGCAATGCCAATCAATGTCACAGCATGTAATACTGACATAATGCATAGTGCAGCACAGTGGCGGATCCAGAGCCTGATCTCGGGAGGGGCACTTGTAGATTATTTAAAGAAATAATCCAGACACAATAACCACTACAGCTCAGTGTAGTGGTTATGGTGTCTATAGTGCCGGGACCCCCTCCCAGAGTAAGTAGTCAAACCGTTTAAGAACAGTTTGAAAACTTACCTGAAGTCTGCTGGGAAATGGGGCTGCAGTAGTGCATTGGAGCAGTAGTGTGTGGGAGTGGTGCAATGTGTAAGGGGTGCAGTGTGTGTGTGAGGGGGACAGTGTGTGAGCGTGTGTGAGAGCGGCAGTGTATGTCAGGGATGCAGTGTATGTGTGGGACAGTATGTGTGTGTAACAGTTGCAGTGTGTGTGTGTGAGTATTGCAGTGTATGTGTGAGTGTGGGCAATGTGTGTATATGGGGCGGCAGTGTGTGTGTGTATGAGGGGGCAGTATGGGGGGCAGTACAGGTCTATGGGGGTCAGTGTGTGTGTATGAGGGGGCAGTATGGGGGCAGTACAGGTCTATGGGGGTCAGTGTGTGTGTATGGGGGCCAGTGTGTGTGTATGGGGGCAGTATGGGGGGCAGTGTGTGTGTATGGGGGGCAGTATGGGTGTATGGGGGGCAGTATGGGTGTAGGGGGGGCAGTATGGGTGTATGGGGGCAGTGTGGGTGTATGGGGGCAGTGTGGGTGTATGGGGGGCAGTGTGGGTGTATGGGGGCAGTGTGGGTGTATGGGGGCAGTGTGGGTGTATGGGGGCAGTGTGGGTGTATGGGGGCAGTATGGGGGGCAGTGTGTGTGTGTATGGGGGGCAGTATGGGTGTATGGGGGGCAGTATGGGTGTATGGGGGCAGTGTGGGTGTATGGGGGCAGTGTGGGTGTATGGGGGCAGTGTGGGTGTATGGGGGGCAGTGTGGGTGTATGGGGGCAGTGTGGGTGTATGGGGGCAGTGTGGGTGTATGGGGGCAGTATGGGGGGCAGTGTGTGTGTATGGGGGTCAGTATGGGGGGCAGTGTGTGTGTATGGGGGGCAGTGTGTGTGTATGGGGGCAGTGTGGGTGTATGGGGGGCAGTATGGGTGTATGGGGGCAGTATGGGGGTCAGTGTGTGTGTATGTGGGTCAGTGTGTGTGTATGTGGGGCAGTGTGTGTGTATGGGGGGCAGTGTGTGTGTATGGGGGGCAGTGTGGGTGTATGGGGGGCAGTATGTGTGTAATGGGGGGCAGTGTGTGTGTAATGGGGGGCAGTGTGTGTGATATAAGGGTATGGGGTCTTTTTTTTTTATATATATATTTATTTTTTATTTAAATAAATATTCTATGTCCCCCCTCCCTTCTTACCTTTACTGGGGGAGGGGGGACATTTCCCTGGTGGTCCGGTGGGCGATTCATTGGTGGTCCCAGTGGGGAGAGTGAACTCTAGCCCACGCTCCCGGGCTAGAGTTCACTCTCGCGAGATTTGGAGCGTTGCCGTGGTAACCGCGGCAACGCTCCAAATCTCGCGAGAGGAGGACCCGGAGGATCTGCAGCCTGACCTCCGGGTCCTCCCTCTAACTCCCTCCCTCCCCCGCCGGCCGCCAGCACTGTGCCTGCGGACCGGGGAGGGAGATCTGTGATCTCCCCTCCGGTCCGCACGCACATTTAAGGGCTGGCAGGGGAGGGGGAGGGAGAGGGAGACCGTCGGTATTCTCGGGGGGGGCAATTGCCCCGTTGCCCCCCCCCTGGATCCGCCACTGGTGCAGCACACTATATAGGACAGTCACAAACTGTCCAGCATTGCAAAGTAATGTCTCAGCATGTAATACTGATATAATGCATAGTGCAGCACACTATATGAGACAGCCTCAACTGTCCAGCAATGCAGAGCTATGTCACAGCATGTGATACTGATATAAAGAGGGGTGCCAGACACAAAGGAGGTGAAAAAAACAGCAATGTAGGGGTAACAGCAAGTTAGTACAGTCACACTGAGCCCCCAATGAGATGCACGAGGTAAAATTAAGATGGGCGAAATCTCGCAATGTCCGCGATCCAAAATGGCGGCCGCGAGTGTAGGCCGCAAGCCGGGGACTAAATTTTTGGAGGCCGGCTGCGTTTGGAAGCGGGCCGGCGCGAAAACGGCCGCGAGTGGTTTCGGCCGCAAGGAGGAAGCCCAGGAGGGCACTCCAGGCTAGGAGGGCAGTGGGGGAACCTGGGGAAACCGAGGGGAAGCCAAGGGGGGGTCCCAGAAAGACTAGAGGGGCAGGAAAGAAGGGTGGAAACCCACAGAGAGCCCCTAGTCCCACAGCCCAGAACAAGAATACAGGTAAAAAGCAATAATAATAATAGTAAAAGCAAATAATGATAATAGTAGAATATAATCAAGATTAATGTACAATAAGTAAATAAAGCTCCAGGGGAGCAAAAAGTCTGACCTGTCTGCGATGGAGCAGTAAAGAAAGAGGAAGTTGTGCAGGCAGCATGACCCTTATATACTATGCTGCTCAGTGATTTACTTGTTACTCTTTACGTTTTTCTTTACTGCTGTGGAGTTTAGTAAAGAGAGTTAATGCAAAATAGGAAGCCTCCTGTCATGTTATAAAATTTAAATACCATTCTATTGAAAAAATATCTGTAATTCCTTTTAGCATTTAAAATTGGAGTCATTTTATGGCAGAAACAGGAACAGACTGACAGCAATATTTGCCCTGGACAAATTGGATCATTGGTCAACTTGACCTCTCTATTGTCAGGGAACCTTAAGTTAGCTAGATCATGTCTCTAAGCATGCATCCTCTTTGAGAAGCTCCAGTCTAGATGCCGTCCATGTGGTGTAATTTAATACAGTACCTAATCTGCGTCAAAAAAGGAATGTAGAGTGTCCTGTGTCATTCTTCAAAAACAGTAATATATTTTCTATCTTTTTTTAAAAACTAGGATAGGATAGGCCCAAACACTGCGTGTTGGCGTCTATGTACCATAATATGTATACTTGCACAAATGCCCAAAGTTTATTCACTACACTAGAGATTTTGGAGAATTGACAAAGGAACTAGAAATTTTAAGCCAAGTAATGAAGCTGGGGAAATTAGCCAAACTGGAGAATTATAAAGTCATCTAGTTTTGCCTACAATTCACATCATTGTTAAAAAAGCTTGACATTCTTTGAGATAAAACTCCTCTAGAATATCATACACCCATTAGTTTCCCAATGGGAACCTTATAGTAAGAGACCATAAAAAGAATTCCTGACTGCTCTGTGATAGTAAACATTTAACAAAACATACACTCACTCCCTGTACATGCGCACTCCACCCTCTCCCTATCTACTCTCCTACTTAGAGGCCTAGAGGCGTTTCATCCCAGTCCTCAAAAAATACTTTCTTAAGCAAAAAGAAAAAATTGTACTTTAATATTAGCAAAAAATATGGTAAATTAGTTGAACAAAGCAATAAAGTAATGTCTGAAATTCATGCATTTTAGGTATCCAATTTAAGAAACTTTCACCGTCTCTATCGTCAATCTTGCCCACTACTTCCTGTTCCTAATGCAATGCTCCATGTTTTCATGGTAGCACACACTGCACTGGGAAATGATGCACAGATAACGTTAACTTTGTTTGTTAACTGACTCATTACAATACAAACCAATGCCATGAAGCATGGAAAAAGGAAGCAAGACACAAGGCTGTAACCTCTTCAGTGAAATTTTTAATTATAGCGTTCATAACGATCTCTAGTTTTGCATTTACGTTTTTTCAGTCTCCCTTGGGTTGTACTACAATCCCCTTGATAATATTTATTTAAAGCTTAGAAAGTTAGTTTACTTTCTTTTTAACTATACAGTTATTATTGTGTTTTGCTCTAAACACTTACAGTACATTTAATATGTATAATATATATTTACCGTGCTCCAAAATGAATTGCACAAGTCTAATATACTAATACTATATATATATTGGATATAGTGGATATATAGACTGCAAAGCAATTACTACTTTGTGTTATATATATATCTAACAGATGATTATAGCATTTTAAAAATTAAAATGACTTGAGAAATATGAAAAAGTCCCAGAGTGATTAAATAAATAAGCGACATCTATATACATAAATCTATAGTTTATATGTATATATATATATATATATATATATATATATATATATATCGCTACATCTATTTATATCGTACCATATATCTACATATTTCTATCTATGAACTGAAACATTGACCTATCTAACAGATTATTATGGCAATTTAAAAATAAAAATGACTGAAAAAGCCTCAGGGTGCTGGTAATAAATAAGTGATATCTACACATCTTCATATATCTATAGACTGTAAGCTCGTTTGAGCAGGCTCATCAACCTATTGTTCTTGTAACATTTTGTAATTGTCTCATTTATTGTTAAATTCCTATCTATCTATCTATCTATCTATCTATCTATCTATTGATCTATCCAGGGGTCAAGTCCTGCGGAAAAAAGTTTGGGAGCTCACCCAAGATTCCTGCCCCCCCCCCCCCCCCTTAAAAAATAAAATAAAAATTACACTCCTATGCATATAGTGCAGTGCAGGGTGTGTATAATTATTGTAGTGTGTTTGTAGTGAATGCAGAGTATGAATAATGAATGTAGTGTGTTCGTAGTGAGTGCAGTGTGTATAATGAATGTAGTGTGTTTGTAGTGAGTGCAGAGTGTGTATAATGAATGTAGTGTGTTTGTTGTGAGTGCAGTGTGTGTATAATGAATGTACTGTGTTTGTAGTAAGTGTAGAGTGTGTATAATGAATGTAGTGTGTGTGTAGTAAGTGTAAAGTGTGTGTAATGAATGCAGTGTGTTTGTAGTGAGTGCAGATTGTGTATAATAAATGTAGTGTGTTTGTGGTGAGTGCAGAGTGTGTATAATGAAGTGTTTGTAGTGAGTGCAGTATGTATAATAAATGTAGTGTGTTTGTACTGAGTGCAGAATGTGTATAATGAATGTAGTGTGTAGTAAGTGCAGTGTTTATAATTAATGTAGTGTGTAGTGAGTGCAAAGTGTGTATAGTAAATGTAGTGTGTTTGTAGTGAGTGCAAAGTGTGTATAATGATTGTAGTGTGTTTGTAGTGAGTGCAGAGTGTGTATAATGAATGTAGTGTGTTTGTAGTGAGTGCAGAGTGTGTATAATGAATGCAGTGTGTTTGTAGTGAGTGCAGAGTGTGTATAGTGAATGCAGTGTGTTTGTAGTGAGTGCAGAGTGTGTTTGTAGTGAGTGCAGTGTGTATAATGAATGCAGTGTGTTTTTAGTGAGTGCAGAGTGTGTTTGTAGTGAGTGCAGTGTGTATAATGAATGTAGTGTGTTTGTAGTGAGTGCAGAGTGTGTATAATGAATGCAGTGCGTTTGTAGTGAGTGCAGAGTGTGTTTGTAGTGAGTGCAGTGTGTATAATGAATGTAGTGTGTTTGTAGTGAGTGCAGAGTGCGTATAATGAATGCAGTGTGTTTGCAGTGAGTGCAGAGTGTGTATAATGAATGTAGTGTGTTTGTAGTGAGTGCAGAGTGTGTATAATGAATGTAGTGTGTTTGTAGTGAGTGCAGAGTGCGTATAATGAATGCAGTGTGTTTGTAGTGAGTGCAGAGTGTGTATAATGAATGCAGTGTGTATAATGACTGCAGTGTGTTTGTAGTGAGTGCAGAGTGTGTTTGTAGTGAGTGCAGTGTGTATAATGAATGTAGTGTGTTTGTAGTGAGTGCAAAGTGTGTATAATGAATACAGTGTGTTTGTAGTGAGTGCAGAGTGTGTATACTGAATGCAGTGTATGTAGTGTGTTTGTAATGAATGCATTGTGTATAGTGAATGTAGTGAATGTAGTGTGTAGTGAATGCAGAGTGTGTATAGTGAATGTAGTGTGTTTGTAGTGAGTGCAGAGTGTGCATAATGAATGCAAGGTGTATAATGAATGCAGTGTATGTAGTGTGTTTGTAGTGAGTGCAGAGTGTGTATAATGAATGCAGTGTGTATAATGAATGCAGTGTATGTAGTGTGTTTGTAGTGAATGCAGAGTGTGTATAGTGAATGTAGTGTGTAGTGAGTGCAGAGTGTGTATAATGAATGCAGAGTGTGTATAGTGAATGTAGTGTGTTTGTAGTGAGTGCAGAGTGTGTATAATGAATGCAGTGTGTATAATGAATGCAGTGTATGTAGTGTGTGTGTAGTGAATGCAGAGTGTGTATAATGAATGCAGAGTGTTTATAGTGAATGTAGTGTGTTTGTAGTGAGTGCAGAGTGTGTAAAATGAATGCAGTGTGTATAATGAATGCAGTGTATGTAGTGTGTGTATAGTGAATGTAGTGTGTGTATAGTGAATGTAGTGTGTTTGTAGTGAGTGCAGAGTGTGTATAATGAATGTAGTGTGTTTGTAGTGAGTGCAAAGTGTGTATAATGAATACAGTGTGTTTGTAGTGAGTGCAGAGTGTGTATACTGAATGCAGTGTATGTAGTGTGTTTGTAATGGATGCATTGTGTATAGTGAATGTAGTGAATGTAGTGTGTAGTGAATGCAGAGTGTGTATAGTGAATGTAGTGTGTTTGTAGTGAGTGCAGAGTGTGCATAATGAATGCAATGTGTATAATGAATGCAGTGTATGTAGTGTGTTTGTAGTGAGTGCAGAGTGTGTATAATGAATGCAGTGTGTATAATGAATGCAGTGTATGTAGTGTGTTTGTAGTGAATGCAGAGTGTGTATAGTGAATGTAGTGTGTAGTGAGTGCAGAGTGTGTATAATGAATGCAGAGTGTGTATAGTGAATGTAGTGTGTTTGTAGTGAGTGCAGAGTGTGTATAATGAATGCAGTGTGTATAATGAATGCAGTGTATGTAGTGTGTGTGTAGTGAATGCAGAGTGTGTATAATGAATGTAGTGTGTTTGTAGTGAGTGCAGAGTGTGTATAATGAATGCAGTGCGTTTGTAGTGAGTGCAGAGTGTGTTTGTAGTGAGTGCAGTGTGTATAATGAATGTAGTGTGTTTGTAGTGAGTGCAGAGTGCGTATAATGAATGCAGTGTGTTTGCAGTGAGTGCAGAGTGTGTATAATGAATGTAGTGTGTTTGTAGTGAGTGCAGAGTGTGTATAATGAATGTAGTGTGTTTGTAGTGAGTGCAGAGTGCGTATAATGAATGCAGTGTGTTTGTAGTGAGTGCAGAGTGTGTATAATGAATGCAGTGTGTATAATGACTGCAGTGTGTTTGTAGTGAGTGCAGAGTGTGTTTGTAGTGAGTGCAGTGTGTATAATGAATGTAGTGTGTTTGTAGTGAGTGCAAAGTGTGTATAATGAATACAGTGTGTTTGTAGTGAGTGCAGAGTGTGTATACTGAATGCAGTGTATGTAGTGTGTTTGTAATGAATGCATTGTGTATAGTGAATGTAGTGAATGTAGTGTGTAGTGAATGCAGAGTGTGTATAGTGAATGTAGTGTGTTTGTAGTGAGTGCAGAGTGTGCATAATGAATGCAAGGTGTATAATGAATGCAGTGTATGTAGTGTGTTTGTGGTGAGTGCAGAGTGTGTATAATGAATGCAGTGTGTATAATGAATGCAGTGTATGTAGTGTGTTTGTAGTGAATGCAGAGTGTGTATAGTGAATGTAGTGTGTAGTGAGTGCAGAGTGTGTATAATGAATGCAGAGTGTGTATAGTGAATGTAGTGTGTTTGTAGTGAGTGCAGAGTGTGTATAATGAATGCAGTGTGTATAATGAATGCAGTGTATGTAGTGTGTGTGTAGTGAATGCAGAGTGTGTATAATGAATGCAGAGTGTTTATAGTGAATGTAGTGTGTTTGTAGTGAGTGCAGAGTGTGTAAAATGAATGCAGTGTGTATAATGAATGCAGTGTATGTAGTGTGTGTATAGTGAATGTAGTGTGTGTATAGTGAATGTAGTGTGTTTGTAGTGAGTGCAGAGTGTGTATAATGAATGTAGTGTGTTTGTAGTGAGTGCAAAGTGTGTATAATGAATACAGTGTGTTTGTAGTGAGTGCAGAGTGTGTATACTGAATGCAGTGTATGTAGTGTGTTTGTAATGAATGCATTGTGTATAGTGAATGTAGTGAATGTAGTGTGTAGTGAATGCAGAGTGTGTATAGTGAATGTAGTGTGTTTGTAGTGAGTGCAGAGTGTGCATAATGAATGCAATGTGTATAATGAATGCAGTGTATGTAGTGTGTTTGTAGTGAGTGCAGAGTGTGTATAATGAATGCAGTGTGTATAATGAATGCAGTGTATGTAGTGTGTTTGTAGTGAATGCAGAGTGTGTATAGTGAATGTAGTGTGTAGTGAGTGCAGAGTGTGTATAATGAATGCAGAGTGTGTATAGTGAATGTAGTGTGTTTGTAGTGAGTGCAGAGTGTGTATAATGAATGCAGTGTGTATAATGAATGCAGTGTATGTAGTGTGTGTGTAGTGAATGCAGAGTGTGTATAATGAATGCAGAGTGTTTATAGTGAATGTAGTGTGTTTGTAGTGAGTGCAGAGTGTGTATAATGAATGCAGTGTGTATAATGAATGCAGTGTATGTAGTGTGTGTATAGTGAATGTAGTGTGTGTATAGTGGATGTAGTGTGTTTGTAGTGAGTGCAGAGTGTGTATAATGGATGCAGTGTGTGTAGTGAATGTAGTGTGTTTGTAATGAGTGCAGAGTGTGTATAATGAATGTAGTGTGTTTGTAGTAAGTGCAGATTGTGTACAATGAATGCAATGTGTGAGTGCTGGATGAAGTGTGTGTGTGTGCTGGATGATGTGTGTGTGCTGGATGATGTGTGTGTGCTGGATGATGTGTGTGTGTGTGTGTGTGTGCGCTGGATGATGTGTGTGTGTGCGCTGGATGATGTGTGTGTGCGCTGGATGATGTGTGTGTGTGTGCTGGATGATGTGTGTGTGTGTGTGTGTGTGCTGGATGTGTGTGTGTGTGCTGGATGATGTGTGTGTGCTGGATGATGTGTGTGTGTGTGTGTGTGCTGGATGATGTGTGTGTGCTGGATGATGTGTGTGTGTGTGTGTGTGCTGGATGATGTGTGTGTGTGCTGGATGATGTGTGTGTGTGTGCTGGATGATGTGTGTGTGTGTGTGCGCTGGATGATGTGTGTGTGTGTGTGTGTGTGCTGGATGGTGTGTGTGTGTGTGTGCTGGATGGTGTGTGTGTGTGTGTTGGATGATGTGTGTGTGTGTGTGCTGGATGATGTGTGTGTGTGTGCTGGATGGTGTGTGTGTGTGTGTGTGCTGGATGGTGTGTGTGTGTGTGTGTTAGGAGGGGGAGCATTTTTTTTTACTTTATGTGTTTATATATTTTTATTTTATTCCACCCTCCCTGCTTCTTACCTTGTCAGGGAGGGGGGAGATCGCCTGGTGGTCCGGTGGAGGGAGGCAGCCGCTGCACACAGGGGCCATCACACGCTGTGTTCCCTCTCCAGCTCTAACTCTAACTGTGTGTGTGCGCTGGATGATGTGTGTGTGTGCGCTGGATGATGTGTGTGTTTGCGCTGGATGATGTGTGTGTGTGTGCTTGATGATGTGTGTTTGTGCTAGATGTGTTTGTGTGTGTGTGCTGGATGATGTGTGTGTGTTTGTGCTGGATGTGTGTGTGTGTGTGTGCTGGATGATGTGTGTGTGCTGGATGATGTGAGTGTGCGTGTTTGCTGGATGATGTGTGTGTGTGCTGGATGGTGTGTGTGTGTTGGATGATGTGTGTGTGTGTGTGCGCTGGATGGTGTGTGTGTGTGTGTTTGTGTTGGATGATGTGTGTGTGTGTGTGTGTGCTGGATGGTGTGTGTGTGTTGGATGATGTGTGTGTGTGCTGGATGGTGTGTGTGTGTGTGTGTTGGATGATGTGTGTGTGCTGGATGATGTGTGTGTGCTGGATGGTGTGTGTGTGTGTGTGCTGGATGGTGTGTGTGTGTGTGTGCTGGATGGTGTGTGTGTGTGTGCTAGATGGTGTGTGTGTGTGTGTGTTAGGAGGGGGAGCATTTTTTTTTACTTTATGTGTTGATATATTTTTATTTTATTCCACCCTCCCTGCTTCTTTGCTTGCCAGGGAGGGGGGAGATCACCTGGTGGTCTGGTGGAGGGAGGCAGCCGCTGCACACAGGGGCCATCACACGCTGTGTTCCCTCTCCAGCTCTAACTCTCGCGAGACTCGCCTGTGCGGAGCGTTGCCATGGTAACCCGTGGCAACGCTCTGACAACCGCGGGTCTTGCGAGAGTTAGAGCTGGAGAGGGAACACAGCGTGTGATGTGCAGGTAGCAGGGCAGGTCCTGCAGGACTGGTAGCGGGAACGGCGTTCCTGCTGTGGAAAAAGTGCAGGAACGCCATTCCCATGCATTCCTGCAGGACTCGAGCCCTGGATCTATCTATCTATCTGTCTATCTATCTATACAAAGTAAGAGTGCACTCACCAGTCTTCTCAAATGCAAATATATTCTTTAAAGGGACACTATAGTCACCACAACGACTTTAGCTTAATGAAGCGGTTTTGGTGTATAGATCATGCCTGTGCAGTCTCACTGCTCAGTTCTGTGCCATTATACAGAGATAAAATATAGATCCATATAGCAAAAGGAGAAACCTCCTTATTAACACAAAGAAACAGTTAAAAGAACTGCGAGAGTAAAAGTGAATCAGCGGAAGAACTAAGCTCTGTGGTCTAACCATACATGGTAACATCTTAATTGTGATCTTTCAGTAATTTAGCAGATAACGCTCTTAGTGGCTAATTTGGAACTTTGTAACAGCCATCTTTATTCATTCCCCGTAGAGAATAATAGGTGTCCAAATTTCCAAATTAAAATAATTAATGCAAAGTGTGAGGATGTCCAGCGTCAGATACCAGACCAAAGGTCTGTTTGGATGCAGGAAGCGCCTTTAATGGCTGTCTGGGAGAAAAGCACTGGAGGCAGACTTAGAGCTACAATGTAAACATTGCAGTTCCTCTGTAACATGGCAGCACTAAGTGCAATAGGGACATTGCACCCAGACCACTTCAATTAGCTGAAGTGATCTGGGTGCCTATAGTGTCCTTTAATTCATTGCAAATAAGTTGAGCTCAGTGTAGGCAGGCAATGTAGAAGAGAATTGTGGAAGTTTTTTCAATGCACAATGGGGACCTAATGTCCTAATGGGGACCTAATGACCTAATGTCCTCCCCCCTGGCCCCACACCTGAGCGGCGGGTGGGGGCCCTAAATTGGAATAAGGGGGGGGACCTAAGGTCCTCCCCCCACCCATGAGCGGCGGATGGGGGCTCTAAACACTAATAAGGGGGGACCTAATGTCCTCCCCCTGACCCCCACCCCTGAGTAGCGGGTGGGGGCCCTAAATACTAAAAAAGGGGGGACCTAAGGTCCTCCCCCCCTGGCCCCCACCCCTGGGCAGTGGGTGGGGGCCCTAAATACTAATAGGGGGGGACCTAATGTCCTACCCCCTGGCCCCCACCCCAGAGCGGTGGGTGGGGGCCCTAAATACTAAAAAGGGGGGGACCTAGGGTCCCCCCCCTGGCTCCCACCCCTGAGCGGCGGGTGGGGGGCTCTAAATACTAAAAAGGGGGGAACCTAATGTCCTCCTCCCTGGCCCCCACCCCTGGTGACTAGGGGTCCCCAAACCCCTAGTCACCCCCTCCCCCCCCCCAAAAAAAGTATCCCCCTACCTACCCCCCTCACCCTAAAAATAATGAGGGGGGCCTTTAACTAAGAACCTGTAAAGAAAAAGAAAAAAAACTTACCATTCAATGTTTTCTTTCTTCTAAAATCTTATTTTTTCAGCCCCAAAAAAGGGCAATTAAAAAAACCATAATAACCGACGCAATGAAAAAAAAAAAAAAAAAAAGAGCGCAAAAAAAATATAATACATCTTCAGCCATGGAGGGCTCCGCGCAGACTGAGCTCTGCAGGGCGGGGCAAGGCTTCTAAAGCCTTGCCCCGCCCTGCAATTAGGCTCAGAGCACTCTGATTGGTGGGTTTAAGCCATCCAATCAGAGTGCTTTGACAGGTAAATGAAGAGACTGACAGGTAAGTCTCTACATTTATCTGTCACAGCACTCTGATTGGTTGGTTTGAAATCCACCAATCAGAGTGCTCTGTGTCATTTTACACAGCGTGGGAAAGTTCTTTGGAATTTTCCCACGCTGTGTAATTTAACTCATAACACTCTGATTGGTGGATTAAGTAACCAATGCAGATAACCTGCAGAGCTCAGTCTGCGCGGAGCCCTCCATGGGTGAAGATGGATTCTTTTTTTTGCGCTTGTTTTTTTTTTTTTAATTGCGTCGGTTATTATGTTTTTTTATTTTTAGGGTGAGGAGGTTGGTAGGGGGATACTTTTTTTGGGGGGGGAGGGGGTGGCTAGGGGTTTGGGGACCCCTAGTCACCTAGGGGGGACATTTTTGTTAGGGCCCCCACCCACCGCTCAGGGGTGGGGGCTGGGGGGAGGACAATAGGTCCCCCCTGTTGGTATTTAGGGTCCCCACCTGCCGCTCAGGGGTGTGGGCCAGGGGGGAGGACATTAGGTCCCCCCCATTAGTAGTATTTAGGGCCCCCACCCACCGCTCAGGGGTGGGGGCCAGGCGGAAGGACATTAGGTCCCCCCCCTTATTCCAATTTAGGGCCCCCACCCGCCGCTCAGGGGTGGGGGCCAGTGGGGAGGACATTAGGTCCCCCCTTATTAGTATTTAGGGCCCCCACCCACCGCTCAGGGGTGGGGGCCGGGGGGAGGACAATAGGTTCCCCCATCATTTTACTTTAGAGCCCCCACCCGCCGCTCAGGGGTGGGGGCCGGGGGGTGCAATAGGTCCCCCCTTTAGTTTAAAAGCGGTGGGGGCTCGGGAGGGGGGACCCTAATTTCTTTTTTTAATTTTTTAAACAGTGAGCAGCCAAAGGCTGCTCACTATTTACTAGACATGCCCCTACTCGCGGTATAGCGAGTAGGGGCAAAATTTACTAATGCTAAGTCATTTTTACTTAGTATTAGTAAATTTGTCTGAAAGACCAATTTAGGTCTTTCAGCCTTTTGGTAGATAACTCCCTAATACCGTGGGAATTAGGGAGTTATCTACTAAGCGGCTGCAATAGAAGTCCCAAAGTCCCAAAGTCCTGAAGTTGCCGAAGTTCCGAAGTGCTGAAGTTCCGAATTGCTGAAGTGCCAAAGTTCCGAAGTGCCAAAGTTCCGAAGTGCCGAAATTCCGAAGTGTCGAAGTGTCGAAGTGTTGAAGTGTCGAAGTGTCGAAGTGTCGAAGTGTCGAAGAGTCGAAGTGTCGAAGTGCCGAAGTGTCGAAGTGCCGAAGTGCCGAAGTGCCGAAGTTGCTGAAGTTCCAAAGTCTTGACGTGCCGAATTGCCGAAGTCCCGAATTGCGAAAATCCCGAATTTCGGAATGCCGAACCGAGCCGAAAATGTTCCCCATGCACATGCCTAATAGCTAATTTCCAGTCCAGCTAATATGATTTTAAATTTACCTTTAATTCTCACTTTAGTGAATAACAGTGTATGTGTTTGGACTGTTTCCATAAAGAAGGAAGAAGTACTCAGCTATTTCTGGTGAACTAAAATGTGAATTTCTAAAAAAAATGTTTTTCACAATTAAAGTTTATTATTTTATAAGCAAAAAGAAAATACAATACAGTACATCTTTTGTTATATTGTAAGACATACATGCAGTTGTTTTATATCCAACATCTTTAAGCATTTATTGAATATGACCAAGTGGTCGTTACATTTGTAAACCATGAATACATAGATTTGGTTTGTCAGGGCATTGTGTTTAGGCCATCTGACGGCTTTAGGTTAGCCCCAAAAGACATTCTCGTCATTAAGCAGAATCCCTCTTTATTATCTGCTTATAGCTATTTTGAATTATAAGAGGGTGGATAGCATGTTTCGTATTTGGTATATGCAGTGCATGAAACCAATTATTTAAAAAAGACTTCAAATAAACCTAAAACAACATGAGCCTAAAAACGTATCTTGTATATTGTGGCCATAACAACAGTGTAGAGGTGTATAGGGAGTGTAGCAAGATTAAGCTGGAGAGTTTGATCATGGTCTTGGTAGCAGTGGGTAGAGTATCTTCCATGGCTCCCAGATTTGGGATATATGTGATTGTGAGCTAGGGGGATCTTATAAACATCTTTTCATCTTTTCATATACATAATTAAGATTTAGTTTGGTCACTAACATTGTTTCTGTGGGACATATGGATGATTTCCAATGTAGAGCAATGAGAGCTCTAGCGGCTGATGCCACACGAGAGACCAAGGCCTTCTCGTGGAAGCTAAACTGGGGTGGAAATTCTAACCATAAGAATGTTTCTGGTGACATTGGAACCTTGAGCTTTAATGATCTAATTAGTTTTGCCACAGTGGCCCAAAATGGCTTTATTCCTCTGCAATCCCACCAGACATGAGTAATAGTACCCCTATCAGAGTTTCACCTCCAACACCTATCAGAAGTATTTTTGTGTATGTGTTTGAGTCTGTCTGGTGTGAGATACCAGCGATAGATCAGCTTGCGGTGGGCCTCAACATGTGAGAAGCATTGGGTCATTCCTCTGAATGCATTCAGCCTCTTGACCCATCTTTCTTGTGTAACTGTTTTCCCCGTTTCTCTTTCCCATTGCGATATAAATGTCAGTTTTTAGGGTTGGTTTGTGTTTTGTAGTAGTTGGCGAACAATTTGGGTTTCAGTGGGGCGTTCCAACAAGAGGCGAGCAAGCTTTGTGCGTCTCTCTCCTCTGGTTGGGAGGTTCTCTCCGCACATTTTACATGTTCTAGAATTGCACTTTTAATTTGTAGCTATATAAAGGTAAAGTTAGATGGTAGTTTAAAGGTTTCTTGGGGGGTTGGGAAAGGGACCTCCCTCTATTCAGATATTTTTGTTATGCCTTGCTTTTCCCATTGGCGTACTGACAGCCACGGTGATATGGCTTTCAAATGAATCAAGAGGTGCTAACCAGTGAAACTTTGAGGTGGAGTACGGTTTGTATAAAAAGGCATCCCAAGATACAATTGATGCCCTTGTGGTTGGGAATAAGCTTACGTTTTTTTTTTATTCGGAAGGACGGCGGGGTCCATATATATATGCTAGTAAGGATTCACCCTGTAGTTGCTTGCCTTTCATATCTACCCATCCCAGTAAACCCAGTGGTGCATGTAGGTTTATTGTCCGTGCTAGGAGAGCTGCTCTGATAAGCCCATACCTGTGGCACCCTCATTCCACCAGCTGAATAGGGTCTCTGTATGACTGATCCTGCCACCCTTGCTTTTTGCTTATTCCATATAAAGGTGGAGAATAGGTTTTGAATTTTTTCACAGTAGTTTTTAGGCACAGAGATAGGGATCATCCGGAAAGTATATAGAAGTTTAGGAAGGGCCATCTGTAACGGACCGTTTCACTTACAAGAGGATAAAACCCAGTTTAGGCGATAATCCCCTTTAGATAGACCAGCAGCTACTATAAGCACCAATTCCACGAACTCCCAAACTGCACGAATTCACCAACTCTCGAACAGCAGACACACGAACCCTGGAAGCAGCCGAACAGGAAAAGCAATATGAACAGCTTACACTCCTGGCAGTCGGCATACAGTCCCCTTTCCCCCCAAGAAAGAGACACACTCCAGCTTCAGGGTTAAACAGCAACAACACTGATTTATTCACACACAGGCTTATATGAGATTCTCCCATGCAAGGGAGGGGTTTACAATACACCAATCCAGTTTAAGGTACAACCCACACATCTCCTCCCTCCAACATATCTGTTAACACAATTAACAAGGACATAGTTTTACCCAAGTTTTGGATGTACCCTAAATACTTGGGGTACATCCACAAATCCAATATCTCCAGATAGCCCTAGTCTGGAGGAACAACATATGTTAAAATCAGCCCATTCGGATAAAGCGTTCGGGAGTTATGGGCAGGCAAAGTTTTGACCGACCGCATGGGTAAAGTATCCGAAAACAGTTCCATGCATTTTGGCCCTGCGGTCGGTCACAGAAAAGGGAACGAAACTGACGAATTGCCTGGGTTATGGAGCCTAAGGGGGATTCGCATGAATCCCCTAGTTCGTGCGTTTCTTTCTACCGAACGGCGGGCCGTTCGGTAGTTTCCCCACGAAATCCTGGAAGTCTGGAGGTCTCAGCGGTGTTTGCCTAGTCGAGTGTCCGTTTTCAGTTCCAGACGCTCAACGGCAAAACACCGCTGTTCGGTAGTTTAAGATGGCTGCCGCCACGTGTTCGTTTCCCGAATGGCGGCCACCCAGAGGACAAAGACCACACTACACTGATTGCCAATTACCCGTTTGCAACATTGTTGCAAACGGTAATTGGAGGCACACTTAGTCCTGGGTGGTCTGGTTGTTCGGTAGTTTCCTCAATACAATGAATGGAGTGATTCTACCGAACAACCAGAGGAATGCTGCATATATATAACCCAGGTAAACTGCATACATAAATACATACATGACATTAAAGTATTAAAGGCAGGATTACTGTAATACGCTCCACAGTCTTAAAGGTACAGTATCCCAAAAGTCCCAATAGATCCACGGATGGCCCTTAAAGGCCCAGTAGCAGTAATATACATTATTACCTGCCCAAATATAGTTTTTACAGTACAATATGTCCAGGGGCCATAGTCGCAGAGCAGGAGGCTAGCAATCAGGCTTCTCCAGTTCACAGTGGCGAAGTTGGTTTCACCACAATTCTCCCCTTTACCAATTAGACTAACAGGGTATCTGACCTCCTGCCGGTCAGTGCCCTGGTTAGTCCAGCAACCCACCCACAAAACAGAAACAGCAGGGCAGCCCACCCACAATAAACAGATACTACACCTGGGTGAGGGAGAATTTTGTCCAAGTTCAGGTGCCTCACCACGGCTGTGTGGGGGACTGATAGGCTGCCTTGGTGGGTTGCTGAGGGGGCAGAGACCAGCGGTACTCTGTCCTGTTGCCAGCACTACCACGTGGTTAGTCTGGTTGGAGCCTGGTTGCTGGAGACCGATTGTCTTCCCTTTGGATATATGGCTCTGTGGCTGGGGGACAGGACCGACCATCCCTACCCCTGGTGCTGTAAGTGCAGAGACTACGGTCCCATCTGCACAGATGTGGGGCTTAACATCTCCCCTTGGTGGGTTAGGCTGCCGCTGGAGAGAGGGTGTCACAAGCTCCTCTCTCTGGACGGTAAACTGCTGCTGGGGAGAGGGGTTAGCAGGCTTCTCTCCCTGCCACTCTCTCTGCTGGTGGAAAGGGGGACCAGCTGTCTCCCCTTTCATTCTCTTGTCCGGCTGCTGGGGTGCGAGACTGACTGTCTCTGCTCCCTGCAGGACACACTGCCGCTGGGGAGGATGGACGACACCATCAGCTCCCTGGGGTACACACTGCCGCTGGGGAGGAAGGACTGCACCTTCGGCTCCCAGGGACACACACTGCAGCTGGGGAGGATGGACGACACCATCAGCTCCCTGGGGTACACACTGCCGCTGGGGAGGAAGGACGATACCTTCTGCTCCCTGGGGCACACACTGCCGCTGGGGAGGATGGACGACACCATCAGCTCCCTGGGGAGGAAGGACGGCACCTTCGGCTCCCTGGGGTACACACTGCCGCTGGGGAGGATGGACGACACCATCAGCTCCCTGGGATACACACTGCCGCTGGGGAGAATGGACGACACCATCAGCTCCCTGGGGTACACACTGCCGCTGGGGAGGAAGGACGGCACCTTCTGCTCCCTGGGTTACATACTGCCGCTGGGGAGGAAGGACTGCACCTTCTGCTCCCTGGGACACACACTGCCGCTGGGGAGGACGGACGACACCATCAGCTCCCTGGGGTACACACTGCCGCTGGGGAGGGAGGACGCTGCTCTCCTCTCCCTTCACTTCACACTGCCTTCTTGGCATATCACTTTGCTGCTGGGGGGCAGGAACAACTACCTCTGCCCCCTGTAACTCAGCCTGCCGCTGGGAGGAAGGACGGCACCTTTGGCTCCCTGGGTTACACACTGCCGCTGGGGAGGATGGACGACACCATCAGCTCCCTGGGGTACATACTGCCGCTGGAGAGGGAGGACGCTGATCTCCTCTCCCTTCACTTCACACTGCCTTCTTGGCATATCACTTTGCTGCTGGGGGGCAGGAACAACTACCTCTGCCCCCTGTAACTCAGCCTGCCGCTGGGGAGGAAGAACGGCACCTTCGGCTCCCTGGGTTACACACTGCCGCTGGGGAGGATGGACGACACCATCACCTCCCTGGGGTACACAGTGCAGCTGGGGAGGAAGGACTGCACCTTCTGCTCCCTGGGACACACACTGCGGCTGGGGAGGGAGGACTGCAAACCCCCTGGCCCTCTCTGATTCCCACGGCAAGTACCCTCGCACTGCTTTCTTCACACGCTGTACTATATCCTCTGAGAGGTTGGGTCCGCATAAAGCCAGCACCGCGGTGACCTCTCTGTCATACGCCTCTTGAGTGTAGCTGGGTTCCATGCTTGCTCTGCTGCAGTTGGTTCCTTGTAGATAGGGGCGCTGTACGGGTACTGGCGTTGCCCTCACTTTGTAATCCAGGAATGGTGTTGTCTGTAGCTGTCCCTCTGGTTGTAGGAACGATCCCGCCGCTGCCACCAATTGTAACGGACCGTTTCACTTACAAGAGGATAAAACCCAGTTTAGGCGATAATCCCCTTTAGATAGACCAGCAGCTACTATAAGCACCAATTCCACGAACTCCCAAACTGCACGAATTCACCAACTCTCGAACAGCAGACACACGAACCCTGGAAGCAGCCGAACAGGAAAAGCAATACGAACAGCTTACACTCCTGGCAGTCGGCATACAGTCCCCTTTCCCCCCAAGAAAGAGACACACTCCAGCTTCAGGGTTAAACAGCAACAACACTGATTTATTCACACACAGGCTTATATGAGATTCTCCCATGCAAGGGAGGGGTTTACAATACACCAATCCAGTTTAAGGTACAACCCACACATCTCCTCCCTCCAACATATCTGTTAACACAATTAACAAGGACATAGTTTTACCCAAGTTTTGGATGTACCCTAAATACTTGGGGTACATCCACAAATCCAATATCTCCAGATAGCCCTAGTCTGGAGGAACAACATATGTTAAAATCAGCCCATTCGGATAAAGCGTTCGGGAGTTATGGGCAGGCAAAGTTTTGACCGACCACATGGGTAAAGTATCCGAAAACAGTTCCATGCATTTTGGCCCTGCGGTCGGTCACAGAAAAGGGAACGAAACTGACGAATTGCCTGGGTTATGGAGCCTAAGGGGGATTCGCATGAATCCCCTAGTTCGTGCGTTTCTTTCTACCGAACGGCGGGCCGTTCGGTAGTTTCCCCACGAAATCCTGAAAGTCTGGAGGTCTCAGCGGTGTTTGCCTAGTCGAGTGTCCGTTTTCAGTTCCAGACGCTCGACGGCAAAACACCGCTGTTCGGTAGTTTAAGATGGCCGCCGCCACGTGTTCGTTTCCCGAATGGCGGCCACCCAGAGGACAAAGACCACACTACACTGATTGCCAATTACCCGTTTGCAACATTGTTGCAAACGGTAATTGGAGGCACACTTAGTCCTGGGTGGTCTGGTTGTTCGGTAGTTTCCTCAATACAATGAATGGAGTGATTCTACCGAACAACCAGAGGAATGCTGCATATATATAACCCAGGTAAACTGCATACATAAATACATACATGACATTAAAGTATTAAAGGCAGGATTACTGTAATACGCTCCACAGTCTTAAAGGTACAGTATCCCAAAAGTCCCAATAGATCCACGGATGGCCCTTAAAGGCCCAGTAGCAGTAATATACATTATTACCTGCCCAAATATAGTTTTTACAGTACAATATGTCCAGGGGCCATAGTCGCAGGGCAGGAGGCTAGCAACCAGGCTTCTCCAGTTCACAGTAGCGAAGTTGGTTTCGCCACACCATCATTTGAGGGTATTTATACAGTCCGGACCATGATATATTCACATCTTTCCAACTTTCTAACTCTTGGCGTAATGTAGCGAGTAAGTGTAAGTGGTTGTGTTTAAATATCGTTGTAAATGTTTTAGTGATTCGTACTCCCAAGTATACCACAAATTCATCCCTCTAGTCAAACTGGAATTGTTGGGATAAAAGTAGTTGTTTGTCATGTGACATGTGGATAGGTAATGCCTGGGTCTTGTTGCTATTAAGCTTATAGAAGGATATGGAGCCGAAGGAGGACAATAGGCCCATTAAGTGTGGCAAGGATGTTTCGAAATGAGTAATCGTCAAAATGATGTAGTCTGCAAGTAATGATAATTTATGCGACTGATCTCCAATATTTACTGCTAGTAAATTTGAGGACATCCAAATAAGTTGGGCTAGTTGTTCCAAACAGAGAATAAACAGATGGGGTGATAGTGGACACCCCTGTCTTGTCCCATTGGAAATGTGGAATGGCGAGGATATAAAGCCTGCATTGGCTACGCTTGCTGTTGGGTGAGTGTACAGTGCCATCATTGCAGTGATAAATGGCAATGGGAACCCAAACTTAATGAGTACCTTCCTCATATATTGCCAATTAAGTCTGTCAAAGGCCTTCTCTGCATCAAGTGCAAGGAGAAGGCCTTCTGTTGTCTCTGCATTGAGGCGGTGAATTACATTGAGCAGGTGTCTGGAGTTGTCTGATCCCTGGCGCCCCTTAAGGAAGCCTGATTGGTTGTGATGGACAAGGGTTGATAGCAAATAACTGAGTTGTTCAGCTAAGGTCTTGGTGTACAGCTTCGTGTCTATATTTAAAAGCGAGATAGGGCGGAAATTTGCATATATGATTGGCTTTTTGCCTGGTTTGGGCAGAGTAGCTATGTGGGCTAAAAGCATTTCTTTAGTGAGGGCTCCCACTTGGAAGCTTGAATTAAATAGTCTCAACAGATGAGGTCTTGGAAGGATTTGTAGTAAATTGCTGGTAGGCCATCCGGACCTGGGCTCTTGGCTAAAGGCAGAGTCTGAATGTTTCTATGGAATTCCTCAAGTGTGATTGATTTTGTAAGTTCCTTTATACTTTCTTCTGGAATTCTGGGTAATTGGATCGAGTCTAGGAATGTGTTAATTTGGGATGATGTTGGGGTTTGGGTGGCAGTGTCATCTTTTAAATTGTAAAGTGAGCTATTATAGTTAGCAAATTCCTGAACAATTTGGTCAGGATTCATGATTTTATTGTCCTTGAGCTGAATATATATATGCTATTTTAGCAGACATCGTTCTCTTTTTCAGTTGGGATGCCAAGACAGCTCCTGCTCTATTACCTTGTTCAAAATATCGTTGTTTGAACCTCATTAGTAAAAAATTAGTTTTGACTATTTCTAATTCTTGAAGTTGGCTTTTAACTATTTTGATTTCTTGTGCTTGTTGTGGCGAAGGGGTCATCTTATTAGTGAGGTAAGGTGCTTTGTGAGGTCTAAATAGGCCTTTAATATTCCGCTTTGGCTCTGCTTGCATGTTTGATTAGAATGCCTCTAATGTACGTCTTATGGGCCAACCCCAGTGATTCTACCCCCGTGCCGGGTGTGCTATTATGTATAAAATATGTGTGTATTTCCTTACGGATATCCTCTAGTATCTGTGGATTTGTAGAAAGGTGCTTGTTCATTCGCCAGGAGCCTTTTATCCCTGGAGGGGAATTGTTTGCCCAATTGTAGCGTTATTGGCAAATGGTCCTGCCATGAGATCAGACCCACTTTAGTGTCTCCTACTTTGGTAATAAGTGATCCGTGTAATAAGAAGCGGTCTATCCGGATGAACAAATTATGGGCCATGGAGTGGAATATGTAGTCCCATTCCAAGGGATGAGCCACTCGCCATGGATCAATATAGCTTTGTGCTAAAAGAGGTTTGTTTATTTTTTGTGTTATTGCCTTTCTATGTGTTAGTGTAGACTGTGCCATGTCCCCATATGATGTGGTATCCATATGGTCGTCCAGGATAAAGTTGAAATCTCCCCCCACAATCACCTCGCCAAAGCACCATTTAGCAATAGTTCAAAATATATGATCTAAGAAATTTACTTGATCTGTATGTGGACCGTATATATTGACCAGTGTATACTGTGCATTGTTAATGTAGCACTCACTACTAGGTATCTGACATTTTTATCATCGGGTTTTGTCACAAAAGAAAAAGCTATATCTTTGCTTATGAGGATCAAGACTCCTCTTTTCTTCTTTGAGAAGCATGCATGATGGTCTATAGGGAACTGGCGAGAGTTAAATTTAGGATGGTTGCCCCTTTTAAAATGCGTTTCTTGGAAGAACGCTACATGAGCAGCAGATTTTTTGGCCTCCTGGAGTGCCATGCGACGTTTGTGGGGAGAGTTTAGGCCCTTAGTATTTAGGGAACATTTTTTAATTATCATTGAGAAGTAATGTCAGCAAAGTTTTGGAAACATAACAAAAAAGAAAACGCAAGGAATAAGGGTAGAGCAGGAGGGGGACTCGACTGTGTATTCTCTCAGTCTATTTTTGTCTATCTCATGGTCTGTGTTGTTGGTCTGGTCCCCCTCCCGCTCTATTCCTTACGTTTTCTTTTTCGTTATGTTTCCTTTTGTTTAACCCCCTTATTGTGTTATAGTTCCCTAGATCTCGCAGGCATCGAATTTCCTTAGTGTAGTTATATTTGACTTCCCTTGAAGTGTCACAGTCCTTACATATTCATAGGCATCAATCACAAAAAATATACCAATAATGAGATAAAATTAAACAACAAGAAAATAACCAAACTATAACTAAAAACAGGTGCCCGCTAACTAAAGGCATCTTCCTCAGAAGCGCCCAGGTAAGGGCTATATAAGAAACAATTACAGTGTAAGTTAGGTACACCGTATCGGCTCCATAGTGGGCCTAGTGGCTACATAGTGGAGGCGTGAGCGTTAGGTGTGAAAAAGAAATTAAACCTACTGAGCACAGAGCCAGAACATAAGTGACCGTGGATGTTTGGCCAGGAAGAATAAATTTCCCAAAATGTACAAAGCTAGTGCATGGCCTATATGGGTGCCAAGAGTTTGCACATTAAAGCCTTTCTGTGTGCGTTAACGTCCTTTAAAACTTTAAAAAAAATGTTAACTTTAATTTTGACCTTATGAACGTTAGTCAATTTCACGGTTGTATACCATGGCAGCCACGTTGGCCTCTAAATTAGCTGCCCAGTTTCTCACTCCTATAAACTATGTGCAATGCTGCCTAATCTAACAGACATTTGAGAAGAGACAAAAGAAACACAAACAGAGAAAAGGCCTATCTGTAGCAATAATACCTTAACTGTCCAATTTTAAAACTTAAGGACTAGAAAGGTGTTCACACAAAGTTCTGTTTGTAGGTTCACTTGGTCGCCACTACTCTCTGCCTTTTCACTGTCACTCGTGTTGGAGGTGGTGCTACGTTTCTCGATGTAGGTTCCTCCTGTGTCAGGTGAATATTCCATTGTGGTAATACTTTATGACATTCCTCAGGCGTAGAAGTAACTTTATCAGCTCCATTTTTGTGGACAATAAGTCGAGTAGTAAAGCCCCACTTATATGGAATCTGTACCTCTCTCAGTGCTCTCGTGATAACTCCAAAGGACCTTCTTTTGGCTAAAGTGGCAGGGGACAGGTCAGCATAGAGCTGTATTCCAGCAAATCATCCAATCAAGCGTGTTGGGTTTTGAGCTGCCTGCATCAGCCTCTCCTTGACACAAAAAATTGGATCCTCATTATAGTGTCAAGTGGGGATTCTGCCGGGAGATTTTGTGGTTTCATGAGCCTATGAGCCCTGCCTAGTTGTAGTTCATGAGATGAGGCTTCATGTAGTAAGGTTTTAAGAAGCTTCTCAAGGTAATCCTTTAATTTTGGATTTCTGATGTCTTCTGATATGCCTCGCAGTCTGATGTTATTCCTGCGAACTCTATCCTCCAGGTCAGTGACTTTAGTGTCTAGTAGTTGCAGCTTAGTAGAGAAGCTGGTGTAGGCATCGGCCAGTGTGTTATGGGCCTCTATGATTTCTTCTGCTTTATCTTCTAAATGTACATTAGCATTGAGAAAGGGCTGCTGCTCGAAACGTTTGCTGCTTTTACTTTGTCCTCAAATAAATTGTGGTAGCACCTGGGTGTGCACACCTATACTGGATGCGCAGGACTTGTGTTTGTTTTTTGGTTATCTTCCAAATGAGCTGTGCGCTCTCCAATAGCCTGCAGATTCCTCCTTATGTAAGAGGCTATCTTTTGGAAATCTGACCTTATGGTTGTTTTCAGGTCATCTAGTACCTTTTGCAGATTGCTATCGGCTGCTGGCAGTGCTGTTTTTTTGTGATATGGACGTCAGATCACTGCGGCCAGATTCAGAAGTAGGACAGTGTGTCTCTCCGGTGCCATCTTGGGCGCGTTTGCTCGGTGGGGACAGGGCCGATATCTGGAGAGTTGGGGTTTTGTGTTTCATTTTTCTCGCCGATCTGCTCGCCATCGAGTCGGCTGATCTCTGCTCTGCACTTAGGGGTAAGTTAAGCAATTAGTATTGTGTGGAATCCCGCTGTTTTGCCGTGATTACCAACGGAGCTCTCGCTCTATCCGACAATCTTTATTCGGATCTTGGCCGTGACCCCGGGATTTCTAAAATATTAATTTAATTTCATGCTCTAATAGATAAACCCTATTCTAGGCTTATGGGAAAAAAATCTTATCATGTAATTTATTTTAAACAAAAGAACAGAGAAAGGACATACTCAATGAAGCACAAACATAATGTTTAGTTATGCATATCAAATATGCAAATGTTCTGAATAGATATAGTCTTCAGATATAGTCTATTAAAGGAACACCACAGATCTAAAATATTTTAACTTCTGGAAGTGCTTTATGTGTGGAGACAGACTGTATTCGTTTTTCATTTTACAAATGTGAAGATTTCAATAGAAACTACCCTGGCTTTTCCTTTTGCTTCCTGGTTTGTTTAGCTCAATGGTGCTAAACTCAAGAAGCAATTACCCAGAGCAAGTGCCTTGAAAAGACTTCTCATTGTGCTGCATTGGGAAGTCTGTGATTGGACAGCCAAAGAAGGTCTGGACTGGGGAAGAAGGGCGGGTTTTGCATAGGCTGCAGATAAGGAATCTGCAACATTTGCAAGTTGTTTTTAGATATAAATGAAAAAAATATGCATCATTAAATATGTGCATGGGGTTTCATTGGGGTATATCTCCTAAATTGTGATTTGTTTTAAAGTGGAGTGCCCCTTGAACTCAGTGAACCAAAACAATTGAATATAATATTTAATCAGTTGTCACGTATTAATGATCTCATGCCTGTGATGACTCATGTAAAATAACATATATACCTCTGAAATCAGCAAACATATTTATGGCTCCACGTTCATGGGCGCCCAAGGCTCAGTGATGCATGTGGGGAATGAAGACTAGCCTATCTGGTCCGATAGCACAGAAGAGCTCAAATTGCTGAAATTGCTGAAAAACCTATCGCTGGTCGTGGTAGAAAGGTGTCAGAACCCTTAGTGCATCACAGTTTGTTACTTATAGGTTGCATAGCTGCAGATCGGTCAGAGCGCGCACGATCCACGTGTTCACCTCCAAAAGCACTTTCAATGGGCATATAAAAATCAGAACTGGACCATGGAGCAAGGGAAGAAGGTTGCCTGCTGAATTATGTTTTCTTTTAGATGATGTCTAAGGCAAAGGAAAGGTTTGTTTACTGTAAGAACAATCAGGATGTGGAATTCTCTGCCTGAAGAGGTGGTTTTATCAGAGTCCATACAGATGTTCAAACAGCTACTGGATGAATACTTGCAAAAACAGAATATTCAAGGATATAATCTTTCAATGTAGGGTAATAACTGCTTGATCCAAGGAAAAATCTGACTGCCATTCTGGGGTCAAGAAGGAATTTTTTTCCTAGCTTGTTGCAAAATTGTGCTTCAAACTGGGTTTTTTTGCCTTCTTTTGGATCAACAGCAAAAAACAAATGTGAGGAAAGCTGAACTTGATGGACGCAAGTCTCTTTTCAGCTATGTAACTATGTAACTATGTAACTATGTGGATGGCCGAGCGCATGTGTCATTTTGGGGAAGAGATGGCAGCAGGATTTACTATGGGAGGAAGGCAGGCTGACGGAGGCAGTATTTTTTTTTTATTTAGACAATGGAGTGTCTCTTAGTCCCTAAGTGAACAAAGAGTAAATACAATATTTAATCAGTTGTCATGTATTAATGATTTCATGCCTGCGATAAATTACCACTAAAATTAGAAGATTCATTTCTTTAAAAGTGAGTAAATATAAATTAGTTTTGTAAGGAAACTTCCTAAAATGTCACCTGGATGAAGTCTTGTTCTTAATCTTGTTAGGAAACAGCTGCAGTGAGCAGTCTCTGAACACTCCAACTACCATAACCACTACATTGCGCACAATAGACTAGCGCAGACAAAAAACTACTACTAATGTGAGCAGCATACACACTCATTATAACCAAACAATTTCAATTGGAAAGTGGCTGCAATTCTCAAATGGCTGGACACATGTACAAAACAAAAACCCTTTGAGGTAATATGCAAGTGAGCTTTTTATGCCTGTTTGATTTAAAGCATATTTTATTGAATCTGTCAGTGGTTGTTATAGTCTTGTAACAGTGGTTATTTTGCATTTTTGTTTAATTTACTTTGTTTGTATAATAAAGAGATTCGAGTTATTAACCCCTTCAGGACGGAGTCAATAGTACACGTTCTGATCAAAACAAAACGTAAACAAAAACTGGAATTTGCGCTAAATGTCTGTTCAACCGTAATTCACCGCTGTCACATTAAGTGCACCCACACTTATTATATATCACTTTGTTCAGGAGAAACAGGGCTTTAATGTATTATTAACTATTCATATATGGAACATAATTTATTATGAATAAAATGTAAAAAAATGTGAGAAAATAAGATTATTTTTTAAATTTGTATTTCCGTCTGACATTTTAGCTGTGAATGTCATAATACTGTTAGGTTTTACTGCAATAAATACACATATTTGTATTCAGCGATGTCTCACGTGTAAAACAGTATGCCCTATGTACAGGTTTTATGGTGTTTTGGGAAGTTACAGGGTCAAATATAGCGTGTTACATTTTTCAGTTTTTTCACATTGAAATTCGCCAGATTGGTTACGTTGCCTTTGAGACCATATAGTAGCCCAGGAATAAGAATTCCCCCCATGCCTTAACATTCTATGAGCGCATATGCCTACAAGAAAACATACCAAAAGGTCTGATATCGCAGCTATACGCCCACCTCTGCTCAGACACCACTGAATGGGGTAGCCTAACTGTCACGGCTAGTAATGCGGTCCAGCACGCAGAAACTATGTAAACATATACATAAGTAAGAAAAGGAAAATAACAGGATAGAGCGTAAACCGGACCTTAGAATGGCCGGACTAATACGCTAGAGACAGAGAATGGTCAAAGGGAAAGCCGAGGTCAAGGAAGCCAGAAAATACTCAATACCGATAAAACAAGCCAAGTCAGGGAAACCAGAGATCAGAATAACCAGGGAAACGCCAAGGATCAGGATACCAGGAAATCAGAAACACGGAAATAGCACTCTCGGGAAACCAGGAAACTGAAACCACGACAGGGCAAAGTTCTGGGAAAAGCTAGGGGTTTAAATACCCCTCTCTAGGCTATGATTGGTCAGATGGCGACCTCTGACCCCAAAACGTGCGTGTGCGTTGACGTCGTGACGTCACGCACACGTTGGTATATCTCTCGGGGGCGGGGCTATCCATAGACGCGACCACGTGGTCGGCGCCATATTGGATTCGGGCGTGATGCCCGGAAGAACTGAGTGCGCGGTTCCCGGCTCGCCGACGAGCAGGTAAGCTCGTGTAGTCGGTGCGGTCGTGCCGGTCGGGCACGGCCGTGAGGCTCGGCGGGCCGGTGACCGCAACAGTACCCCCCACTCGAAGACCGCGCACCGGGCGGGAAGGACCCGGCTTAAGAGGAAAGCGGTTGTGAAATGACCGGATAAGACGGGGCGCATGGACCCGGTCAGCAGGAACCCAACAACGTTCCTCGGGACCATAACCCTTCCAGTCAACGAGATAGGACAAGACACCTCTGGATAACTTGGAGTCCATGATAGAACGGACTTCATATTCCTCTTGATCACCCACTACCAAGGGCGGAGGAGGAGTGGATAACTTGGTGTAGCGATTGCAAGTAAGGGGCTTGAGCAGAGACACATGGAAAGTATTCGCAATTCTCATATGAGCCGGAAGTGCCAAAGAATAGGTCACTGGATTAATGCGTTGGGTAACTCGAAAGGGACCTATGTACCGAGGGGCAAATTTCATGGACGGGACCTTAAGCTTGATATGTTTTGTGGAAAGCCACACCCTGTCACCTGGAAGATAGACAGGATTAGCGCCCCGTTTTTTGTCAGCTTGGACCTTTGCTCGTAATGAAGCTTTTTGCAGAGCTGAATGGACGGAATCCCAGGTATCATGAATTGATTCTAAACGGGTGTTCAAAGCAGGAATTTCCGTGTCTGAGAATTCAGAAGGAAAAACAGCGGGGTGATAACCCTGATTTACAAAGAATGGACAATGATTAGAAGATTCATGAGTGGCGTTGTTCCTGGCGAACTCAGCCATGGGTAAGAGCTCATACCAGTTAGACTGATTGGCATTTATAAAGCAACGTAAATAGGCTTCTAAAGACTGATTCGCCCTCTCTGCTGCTCCATTTGTTTGAGGGTGATATGCTGACGAAAAGGAGAGTTCGATGCCCAATTGTTTACAAAAGGAACGCCAAAACCTAGAAACAAACTGGGTACCTCTGTCAGATACTATGCTTTTGGGTACACCGTGCAACCGAAAGATCTCTCTCAAGAATATTTGAACTAGATCTTGAGCAGATGGTAATTTTTTAAGTGGGACAAAATGTGCCATCTTTGTGAATCTATCAATAACCATAAGGACTGTATTAAACCCGTTTGAACTGGGTAGATCCACAATGAAATCCATGGCCAAGTGGGTCCATGGAGCACTAGGTATGGGCAGTGGTTGTAACAGTCCAGGAGGCAATCTAGGAGGAACTTTAGAAACGGCACATATTTGACATGCCCCAACATAATCTTTGATATCGTTTCTAAGAGCAGGCCACCAAAACCTCCGGGAGATGGCAGAGAGAGTTTTATGGACTCCAGGATGGCCCGCTGTGAGGTTGTCATGGAACATATCTAGTACCTTTTTTCGGAACTGAGGTGACACATACAGTTTGTCCGGAGGTTTTCCCACAGGTGCCTGAATTTGGTCTGCTATTATGGCACAGAAGAGTGGAGAAGACACTTCGGTAACTGTAGTGGCAATGAGGCATTCAGGAGGTATAATAGGATATATCTCCTGTTCCGGAACTTCCTCTGTCTCAAACTGCCTAGAAAGTGCATCTGCCTTGGTGTTTTTAGTACCAGGCCTATACGTAATTATGAAATTGAATCGGGAGAGGAACAATGACCATCTAGCCTGACGAGAGGACAGTCTCTTAGCGTCCCCAATATAAGCCAAATTCTTATGATCAGTAAAGATCAGAAGTGGCTCTTTGGAACCTTCCAAGAGGTGCCTCCATTCTTTAAGGGCAAGTATAATGGCCAAAAGTTCCCTATTCCCTATGTCATAATTCTTCTCTGCAGGTGTGAGTTTGCGAGAGTAAAATCCACAGGGATGTAAAGGCGTATCAGGACTTTCTCTCTGAGACAGAATGGCTCCAACTCCTGTCTCTGATGCATCCACCTCTAGGATAAATGGTTTGGTTGGATCAGGATGGGTCAGGACAGGTGCTGAGGAAAATAAAGATTTTAACTGTTCAAATGCCTCTCTTGCTTCTTTGGGCCAAGATATACAATTTGCTCCTTTTTTGGTTAAATTGGTTATAGGGGAAATCACGGAGGAAAATCCCTTTATGAATTTGCGGTAGTAATTCGCAAAACCTATAAAGCGTTGAGTAGCTTTAAGGCCCTTGGGCAATGGCCACTGTAAGACTGCCTCCAGTTTGCGGGGATCCATCTGGAAACCAGACAGAGATATAACGTATCCAAGGAATTGTATCTCCGTTTGGTCAAACTGGCATTTCTCCAGTTTACAGTAAAGACCGTTCAGTAACAGGGTTTTCAGTACAATTCTCACATGTTCGTGATGTGTCTCTAGGTCTGGGGAATAGATGAGAATGTCGTCCAGGTACACTAGAACGAACATGTGAAGGTACTCTCTTAGGACATCGTTAATAAAATCCTGGAATACTGCTGGAGCGTTACATAATCCAAACGGCATAACCAGGTATTCGTAATGTCCCATTCTGGTGTTAAATGCGGTCTTCCATTCGTGACCGTCCTTAATCCTGACTAGATTGTATGCACTTCGGAGATCGAGCTTAGTAAAGACTCGAGCTCCCTTCAATCTGTCAAACAGCTCTGATATAAGGGGGATAGGGTAGGCATTATTTATGGTAATCCTATTCAAACCCCTATAATCGATACAGGGGAGTAGGTCTCCTTCTTTTTTAGAGACAAAGAAGAACCCAGCCCCGGCTGGTGAGGAGGATCTACGGATATGACCCTTTCTGAGAGCATCCTTTATATATTCTTCTAAACAAAGATTTTCCTGGGGGGACAAGGCATAAACTCCTCCCTTGGGAGGCATGGTCCCTGGTAATAAATTTATAGTACAGTCATAAGGTCTTTGAGGAGGTAACCCTTCTGACTGGACCTTGTTAAATACCTCTTTTAAATCCATATACTGCGGCAGTATTTGTGTGGTCAAGGGAGGTGCAATAGGAACATTAATAGTACCAATAGGTTGTGGGATTTGCTTAAAGCAAACACCTTTGCATCTCTCACCCCAACTCACAATCTCTCCTTCAATCCAATCCAAACGTGGATTGTGTTTCAGGAGCCAAGGGAAACCGAGTATTATCGGACATGTAGGTGAAGATATTATTTGAAAGGTCATTTCTTCAGAGTGGAGAATACCCACTGAGACAGTGATTGGCAGAGTTTCGTGTGTGATGAAAGGCTGGGTAAGAGGCCTTCCATCAATGGCCTCGACTGCTATAGGTTTCTCTTTTTGTCTTAAGGGCAGGAGATGTTTTGCAGAGAACTCTTTGTCTAGGAAGTTCTCCGCTGCCCCAGAGTCAATCATAGCCTCACACTGAACAGTGGTCTTCTTAAAAGACAAGGTAACTTTGACAAGGAAACGGTTCTTAGTCAATTTAGGGGACATATACATCACACCTAAGGTCGGTCCCCGTACGTGCCTTAGGTGTGCAAGTTTTCCGGCCGAACCGGGCATGACCATCTTTGATGTCCCTTCTTGCCACAATACATACATAGCCCCTCGTTACGTCTGTGTTGTCTCTCTGCCTCAGTGAGTTTAGCGCTGCCCAATTGCATGGGTTCAGGTTCTGGAAGAGGCGCTTGGCTACTCACCACTGGGTTAGAGAAACGAGGAGCTATGGACAAATTAGAACGTCTGTTGCGTTGCTTGTTTTTCTCTCTCTCTCTGAGCCGGTTATCAATGTCTATCATGTAGGCAATAAACTCATTAAGATTAACCGGAAGGTCTCTAGCTGCGGTCTCATCTTGTATATTCTCAGCTAGACCTTCAGAGAAAGCAGCCACCAGACCGCTATTGGTCCAATCAACCTCAGACGCCAATGTCCTGAACTCTATGGCATAATCGGCTACAGAACGACTGCCTTGCTTTATTCTCATAAGGGCTTTGGCAGCGTTCTTCTCCCTGCCTTTAGGTTCAAACGTAGCCTTAAAAGCTGTGAGAAAGGCACTGTAATCACGGGCTACTGCGTCACCACTTTCCCATAAGGGGTTAGCCCAGGTTAAGGCTTTTCCAGTTAATTGGTTCATCAGATAGCCTATTTTTGATCTATCTGTTGGGAATGAACCTGGGGATGCCTCAAAGTGGTATTCAATTTGGTTTAAAAAACCTCTGAATTCTTTAGAATCACCTCCATAACGAGGGGGAGGTGACAGGGTTATGGACGGTGGTTTATGTGGTACGGGAACCACTACAGGTGGCGGAACCACAGGTGGTACAGGAGGGACCTCTAAATAGGCAGTCCTCTGGAGCAAGGTCTGAAATGCCTGGGCAAATTGGTCTAACCTGTGGTCCATATCCTCCACCCTATTTTCACAGGCGATCATATGTTTGCATAATTCTGCAGGATCCATGTCCCTGTCGTAATGTCACGGCTAGTAATGCGGTCCAGCACGCAGAAACTATGTAAACATATACATAAGTAAGAAAAGGAAAATAACAGGATAGAGCGTAAACCGGACCTTAGAATGGCCGGACTAATACGCTAGAGACAGAGAATGGTCAAAGGGAAAGCCGAGGTCAAGGAAGCCAGAAAATACTCAATACCGATAAAACAAGCCAAGTCAGGGAAACCAGAGATCAGAATAACCAGGGAAACGCCAAGGATCAGGATACCAGGAAATCAGAAACACGGAAATAGCACTCTCGGGAAACCAGGAAACTGAAACCACGACAGGGCAAAGTTCTGGGAAAAGCTAGGGGTTTAAATACCCCTCTCTAGGCTATGATTGGTCAGAGGGCGACCTCTGACCCCAAAACGTGCGTGTGCGTTGACGTCGTGACGTCACGCACACGTTGGTATATCTCTCGGGGGCGGGGCTATCCATAGACGCGACCACGTGGTCGGCGCCATATTGGATTCGGGCGTGATGCCCGGAAGAACTGAGTGCGCGGTTCCCGGCTCGCCGACGAGCAGGTAAGCTCGTGTAGTCGGTGCGGTTGTGCCGGTCGGGCACGGCCGTGAGGCTCGGCGGGCCGGTGACCGCAACACTAACATAACGCAGACCGCTGGGAAAGGGACCCCTGGGAAAGGGAGCTTGAGGGTATAGAGTGGCAGGACATTTGGGAAGCTAATCATGCATCCTCCGTATGCGTTACATTACAGGAACAAGCAGTTAAAACAATGTTAAGATGGTACACAACCCCAGAATTGTACCACATGAAAAAGACCCCAACGTACATATGCTGGAGAGGGTGTGGGATGAAGGGGACATATATCCACATGTGGTGAGAGTGCCTCCAGATTAACCATTTTTGGCAGCAGATAAAAGACCTGATAGTCCAAGTTTTCTCAAGGACTGAGCAAAACAATTGATGGGTGGACCAGACACGAACAGAAACTCATGCATAAAATTACCCTTGGGCTAGGAGAGCAGTGGCCTCAGACTGGCTTAAAACAAGCACCCCACCCATGGCGGGGGTCGTAAATAGAATTAGGGATGTACACGTAATGGACGACCTTACAGCCAGGGTGCGAGGTACCCAAAAGAACTTCCAGAAGGTGTGGGCTCCTTGGGAGGAAAGCCCCCTGGGTCGATAGTTTTCAGTAAATGCACATATTTGTAATCAGCGATGTCTCATGAGTACAACAGTACCCCCCATTAACAGGTTTTATGGTGTTTTGGAAAGTTACAGGGTCAAATATAGAACGTTCCGTTTTCAAATTGAAATTTGACAGATTAGTAATGTTACCTTTGAGACGGTGTGGTAGCCCAGGAATATGAATTAACCCCATAATGGCATACCATTTGAAAAAGTAGACAACCCAAGGTATTGAAAGTGGGGTATGTTTAGTCTTTTTTAGTAGCCACTTAGTCACAAACACTGGCCAAAGTTAGCGTTCATATTTGTTTTTGTGTGAAAAAAGCAAAAAACAAATATTTGGCCAGTGTTTGTGACTAAGTGGCTACTAAGAAAGACTGGACATACCCCACTTGCAATACCTCGGGTTGTCTACTTTTGCAAATGGTATGCCATCATGGGGGTAATTCTCATTCCTGGGCTACCATACGCACTCAAAGGCAACATAACCAATCTGGCCAATTTCAATGTCAAAAAATGAAATGCAAGCCTTATATGTGACTCTCTAACTTTCTAAAACACCATAAAACACCATAAAACCTGTACATGGGGGGTACTGTTATTCTCGGGAGACTTCACTAAACACAAATATTAGTCTTTTAACCCCTTAAGGACCAAACTTCTGGAATAAAAGGGAATCATGACATGTCACACACGTCATGTGTCCTTAAGGGGTTAAAACAGTAAAACATATTACAACAATAATATAGTCCATAAAATTGCCGTTCGTTTGTAAAAAATGCAAAAAAACTTCACTTTTACTTAAAATATCATTGTTGTAATACAATTTACTAGTTTGAAACACTAATATTTGAGTTCAGCGAAGTCTCCCAAGTAAAACAGTACCCCCTATGTACAGGTTGTATGGTGTCTTGGAGAGCTACAGGGTCAAATATAGTGCTTGCGAATAAAATTCTCTGCAGTTTCTCCCTGTGTTGTCAGGCATGTCAATCAAATTGTAATTAATCAAATCACATAATTATGTTAAAAGATTATTTAAATATACACGTAGAATTTTTAAATATATGCATTTATAGGTATTTAAATTCTACGTGTATACTAATGTAATCTTTTATGTAATTATATGTATTTATATATATATATTTGCGGTTACCGTATATACTCGAGTATAAGCCGACCCGAATATAAGCCGAGGCCCCTAATTTTACCCCAAAAAACTGGGAAAACTTATTGACTCGAGTATAAGACCAAGGTGGGAAATGCATCAGCTACTGGTAAATATTTTAAATAAAATTAGATCCTAAAAAAATTATATTAATTGAATATTTATTTACAGTGTGTGTACATAATGAATGCAGTGTGTGTGTGTGTATGAATGCAGTGTGTGTATATGAATGCAGTGTGTGTATGAGTGCAGTGTGTGTATATGAATGCAGTGTGTGTGTATGAATGCAGTGTGTGTGTATGAATGCAGTGTGTGTGTATGAATGCAGTGTGAGTGTGTGTGATGCAGTGGTGTGTTTGTGTATGTGTTGCAGAGCCTTGGTGGGGGGTGGGCATTTTTATTATTATTTTTTTTTTTAATTATTATTTTAATAATTTTTTTTGTTAAATTATTATTTTTTATTTTACTATTATTATTATTTATATTTTATATTTTTTTCGTCCCCCCTCCCTGCTTGTTAGCTGGCCAGGGAGGGAGGCTCTCACTCCCTGGTGGTCCAGTGGCATTGGCAGTTCAGTGGAGGGGCCTGGCAGAGATCATTTACTTACCTCTCCTGCAGCTCCTGTCAGCTCCCTTCTCCTCCGCGCCGGTCCGGTCAGCTCCCCTGTCAGCTCCCACTGTAAGTCTCGCGGCCGTGCTATGACCCCGCGGCTCTCGCGAGACTTACACTGGGACTTGCAGAGGGAGCTGACCGGACCGGACCGGAAGAGGAGGGAGCTGACAGGAGCTGCAGGAGAGGTAAGTAAATGCTCTCTGCCAGCCCCCCTCCTACACAGCCCCATTGTCTGTATTATGGCAATGTAAGTTGCCATAATACAGACATTGACTCGAGTATAAGTCGAGTTGGGGTTTTTCAGCACAAAAAATGTGCCGAAAAACTCGACTTATACTCGAGTATATACGGTATTTGTATTTTATATATAGATAGATATAGAATGTCATTCTAAGTGTATTTTGTTACCAATATATATATTAATAACAAAATACAGTTAGAATGAGATTACATATGAATATATAATTTATATTAAATTTTGTTTCAATATTTTATTTATTTATTTTATTAGTTTATTTATTTATTATTGTAATTATACGTATATATATATATATATATATATATATATATATATATAATATGTGTGTATATATCTATTATATATATAATATATATACATATTATATATATGTAATGTCATTCTAAGTGTATTTTAATAATATATATATATACTAATATTAATATTAAAATACGCTATGTATGACATTACATATATATAATATGTATTTATATTATATATATAATATATATACATCTATTACATATAGAAAAATACTTTTAATTAATTTTACACATGTTTAATTTTTTTTTTTTACTTTCCACGAGCAGGGGGACTGTCTGACATTTCAGACAGTCCCCCTGCTGGCAGATCCACATCCAGCTATAGGGGACCATGTGATCGCTCTTTGAGAGCGATCACATGGCCCCTGGGGGCCTCATTTGCTGTGGGAGGGCTGCCTGGGCTGTGAGGCAGCCCTCCAGGAGAGGATCGTGGCGGAGGTAAGTAAATATCACCTCCAGGGGCTCAAAGCCGTTACGTTCTATCCCGCGGCAACGGCTTTAAAGCCCTTTAAATGCGGGACGGCATAGAACGCCGTAACGGCGTTAAGGGATTAACTAAGGTGTGTATCTTTTTGTAAACAATATAAAAATAGGTATAAGAAAATATATTATCAGAAAAAGGGCAGCTACATACAACAGCAAGCGACTTAAATGAGTAATAGACTCAGAATAAACAAAGTGGTATGTGCGCTCCTAATTATGAAACAATAAAAATAAGATAAACAAAGTAAATATAAATCTTTAATGATGACTTATTAAAAACTCATAAAATGTTGTCAGGCTGTTTCACATCCTTAATAATTGATAAACCCAGACTGTAATACTCAAAAAAGAGTTACAGACAGTTATAAAAAAATGGATATAGGAAGATATGGCAACAATGTACAACAATTATAAACTCTGTGTAGTATCCATACAAAAAAATTAAACAGTTGATATAATGAGTAGCAAATATACCAAAGACAGTATATAAACAGATAGACACTGTAAACAATAAAAATATTAATATATGTCCACAATATTTGCCTATAGGTAGATGGACATAATACACAATAAAGATAATAACCAGAGAAAACAAAAAATATATTTAAAAAATATAAATAAAATTTACCTGACCTCGGTGTGGGCCCCCACCAGAGGTGAAACTCTAAATAAAAAAATAAAAAAAGGAATAACCAGACGAACCTGCACACCATGTATACAGCATACACACTCAGCCATGAAAGTGAAAACAAAAAAAGGGATTAAATTATAACTATAGCAATTTTTACAAACTGTTGCAGATAAACGACACTCACAGCAGGGAGGGTGGTTTAGGGTAATTTTAGCACCATAAACTACAATGCAAATGCAAAGTTGTTATGGTGACCCGTTAAACATTTGAGCTGCTCTGATAATATATCATATAAAATGTCTAGCTTACCTAAAACACTTCTGTAATCAAAATGTCAAATAGAACAATAAACAAAATGGAGCTAGGTTCTATTATATGAGATTAGCTTAATGAGTAATTAGTAATTAACACTTGAATAGCAGTTCATCTATTGACTTCGAGAACAAGAGATATGCTTAACTCATCTAATAGACTCAAGCCTTAAGAAGAAAGGGCATTTGTTACTGGAAACATTTGCCCTCCTTCTTATGGGTAGAGTATGAAAAAGGAAGTACGATCTGATGTGTTAAAGAACAATACAGAAACAAAAAAATATACATAAACAAATCCAAAAAAGTCCCTAAACTATTTAAAGAGGGACTCTTGTATCAGCTAAAATAAAACTATGGGTTGATGAGTAGTGCTATAAAATAGTCTATATATTCTTTGATAGCAATATAAAAAGTATAACATCACTATAAACAAACAAACAAACAAAAAATAAGAAATAGTAAATCAACCAAAAAAGGGATTCTAAGAGGACTCCAAAATGTTTTTAGAATTATTTTAAAAAAGATGTGATGTGCAGCCTGCCATACACTGTCAAACACCAGGTATGAATGGATGCTTACAATGTGTGAATGCATGTGTGCATGTATGTCATAATTATATATGTTGTGCCTGTTCTATGTTAAATATTGTATATGTGTTGTGTATTACTATTGTTGATGTATTTTTCACTAATTTATTGTACTCTGTTGTAACGATACAATGTGTGTGGACCCAGGAAATACTTGAAAGCCAGAGAAATCTCGGCGTATCTTTCCTGGTAAAATATTTTATAAATAAATACAATTATGAGGATGAATGTGACCTCACAGCATTGCAGAAATAATCTGCCCAAGTAAGATGTTGATGTCTGACTATACCAGCTACGGAAGTAAGTGTATCTTATATGTACCTTATACGTACCTCTGCTCTATATCCCACCCCAGTACACATTCCATTACCAATCAGTGGGTGAATGAAAACAGAACTAACACCTACTCAATGTAATGGTTTCACATTAACTAAAGGCTAATTCTATGAAAACAACACATGCTGTACAAAGCCTTAACCCCTTAAGGACCAAACTTCTGGAATAAAAGGGAATCATGACATGTCACACATGTCATGTGTCCTTAAGGGGTTAAAGCAACACTCCAAGACTCCAACCTCCATAACCACAACAGCTTATTCTGGAAGCTACCTAGCACAGCCTGAGCATGCAGTGCGTGTTCACATTGTACAAGTACTTTGATATAAATTGTTAGAGGTGTCATCTATCTGTCCTAAGATTGGGAAAAAAAATAGCATGGACAGCTTATTGGCACCATAACCACAACATTCAGCTGTGGTGGTGATTATGGTGTTTGGAGTGTCTCTCTTGATAACAAGTGACCACAAGCAATGAATAAAGAGGTTTCCTTTAATAAATTCATAATAAAACAGTTAATCTCATCAAACTCTTGTTATGGTAAAAAAAAGTCTGTAAATTTTGACAATAAACCTGATTTTCAATGGGGATTGAATCACTTTCATTACAACTGTTTACACTATATGGACAAAAGTATTAGGACACAACTCTGTGTTTCAATCACGCCTGTAGTGGAGCTCCAATACTTCAAGCGAGTATCTCCACTTAAGTACTCTCAGGTTGGAAGAAATGCTGCCGTAAGGATTATCGCCTACCTCCCCAAGCACTAGAGTGAAGGGGCGAACAACAACCTTTCTTAAAAACAGAGCAGCTATTTATACCCCAACAGCCTAATTTACATACAATAGGGTTACAGTGGTGCCCAATGGCAGTATGGACTTGGGATAGTAACCAATCACACTGCATATCCTAAGCCAACCAATAACAATACGGACTTGGAATAGCAACCAATCCCATTACAAAACTTACAACCAGTATGAAATGTAATTACAAGGAAGGGTGGGGACAGATAATAACAAGGGATAAGGACCACATAATACATTTAAAGGCGTGTCAGGCAGTCAGTTTTAACTGCAAAATAAATAGATAAAAGAGGTAAGCAGTGCTAAAAATTAATTAAATATAGATACGAGGAAAGGGCCAATTTCTAATTCAGATATCTTAAAGAGAAAACAAGAGACAAATGATGGTGCAATACAGTGGATAAATATAAATAGAACTCACACTCACACTTTTTAGAGCTATATCAGCTCTATTTAGAAGGCATGGACGGAATAATCCACCTCTATGGATATGGGTTGGAGGTCTGCCAAGCTTGATTTCAAGTTGATATGGACATCAAATGCAAAGAAACAGAAAGAGTTCTAATGGTTTGGTATATATATGGAAATAGCTATTTAAAAAGGATATTATCCATTTTCGTAACCTAGAGCAAGGACCTGCTCTAGTATGAAGAATTTTAGGTGGAGCAATATCCACCTAAGGATATATACAGGAACCGGATAAGTAGCCGGAGCTGGGCAAAGGTAAGTACTCCACAGACTTGGTAAATTAGAAAAGTACTTTATTTAAGTATTAAAATGTTGAACATACAGCACGCTATGAGAAATAAAATAAAAGAGTAAAACAAGTCTATAAATGGAGTAAATCCTCAATTGACGCGTTTCGTCAAAGCTTTTTCAAAAGTGGATGTCATTCAATGGAAAGATGGCTATTTAAATGTTCCCAAGTTGTCATTAGCTGGTTCCAGTGTTTGCGAAGCTGTTTTTCAGAAGGTGAGTTACATGGATTCTGGTTCCTAAGTTGAAAGGTTGTTGGACGCCACTGGGAAGTGACGTATACGGAACTTATCCGGAAGAAATTTTGGGTAAGGACAACAGTCTGGTGTATGTATGAATAAAGAGGCCAGAAGGAAGAATCTTTATGTTAATATTTACAAATACACTGAAATAATAAGAGACTATGCACAGGACATATGTTGATTTCTTAAATGAAACATAGGATAACATACATACCGTAATAATAGCCATCCTTTATTTACAGTAAATCACCACCTATGTGTATTGGTAATCATGCAATAAATCACCATTTATGCGTGTTGATACAGAAATTGGAATGTATAAAGTGGATATATAAGAATTATATGTATACAATTTTGAATTAAATAATAAGCGTTAAAAGCTATGAAGTATTTAAAAAACATTGTCCCAATTTCTGATGATTATGCAACAATACATAATGTATGTGCATATCTATACGAAAATGTCAAACAGGTATACTTTTGGAAAATTAGAGATGGATGTAGCTACTAATTTAAAAAGACATGAAAAATGTATAAAAACATTTATTAAATCAAATTCTATGTTTAAACTGCTTGGATGTAAAGTATCCAGAAGGTATGCCCATTCCATCTCTGTTTTGCCCAGATTTTTGATTGCATCACCTCCTCTCCAATGCTGTCTGTGTTTAGCAATATCCATATTTAATTCATTTTTAGCACTGCTCACCTCTTTTATCTATTTATTTCCTTTATATGTCACAAGGGTGAGGGAACCCCAAGTTGGTGAAGTGCTGCTATATTTATTGATAGTGAGCGCCTATCTCAACATTTTTTTGTAGTCGGTTTTAACTGGTCTGGCAGTGTGCCTGGAACAATTGAACAATGCCTTTCTGGAAAAACAATAAGACAGGAAAAAGGGGGAGGGGGAAAGGCACATACAATCTGGATAATCAATACATTATACACACTCTGTAGCTATATTGGGCGCAGGGTGACAAAAACACAGAAGCAATCTGGGGACCCTCATAAACAGTCCATTTTCCATTATCAGTGATGGTGACTACAGTCACAACACCCATTGCCACCGGTGTATAAAATCAAGCACCTAGCCATGCAGTCTGCATTTACAAACATTTGTGAAAAAAATTGGTCATTCTAAAGAGCTTAGTGAATTCATGCAGTACCTTCATGGAATGGGTTTCTGTGGCTGAGCAGCTGCATGCAACTCACATCATCAAGTACAATGCCAAGCTTTGGATTGAGTAGCATAAAGTACACTGCAGTGCAAACGTGTTCTGTGGAGTGATGAATCCTGCTTCTCTGTTTGGCAGTCTGATGGGTGAGTCTGGGTTTGGAGGATGACGGGAGAACATTACAAGCCTGACTGCATTGTGCCAACTGTAAAGTTTGGTGGAGGTGGGATAATGGTATGGCGCTGTGTTTGTGTTTCAGGGATTGGGCTAGACCCCTTACTTCCAGTAAAGGGATATCGTGGACATTTTGGACAATGCTATGCTTTCAACTTTGTGGGAACAGTTTGGAGAAGGCCCTTTTCTATTCCACCATGACTGTGCCCCAGTGCACAAAGCAAGGTCCATAAAGACATGGTTAGATGTGCTTGGTATGGATGAACTTGACTGGCCTGCACAGAGCCCTGATCTCAGTCCCATGAAACATATTTGGGTTGAACTGTAACAGAGATTTTAAGCCAGATCTTCTTGTCCAATATCAGTGCCTCACCTCACAAATACTCTACTGGATGAATGGGCAAATATTCCAACAGAAACATTACATGGTCTTGTGGAAAGCCTTCCCATAAGAGTGGAAGAATTAAAGCTGCAAAGAGGGGGACCAGCTGCATATTAATATTAATGTATTTAGAATGCAATGTCATAAAAGTTCCTGTGGGTGTTATGGTCGGGTGTCCCTAAACATATGTCTATGTAGCTTACCTACGTGAGGAAAATCTGGAAAGGTTTTCCAACCTAGGTGTTCATTCACTAAACTCCAAATTCTAGAGAAATTCAGCATTTCTTATTTCAATTCACTACAAGTTAAAGCTTAGAAAATAGACTTCACAGTAAGAAAAAGTTCAGCTAACTACAATGAGCTGCTTAGAAAATAATCTATTCATTTTAAACACTAATCATATGGTATTTGGCAGCCTGTCGTATGCCAAGAAAATATTACTCACTCCATTGCATCTCATCTTAACCAACCAGAACTCAAGACAAGACAAGACTGATCCATGGATTCCTATTGTTCAAACAAAAATCAGTGTGACTATTCTCCTCTGACCATTTTTATTAACAAGGTGTTTTGAACCACAAGACCAGACAAGACTGTTGTGCATGAGGATTTTAGGATAATAGCAGCTCCTGAGATACTTTAATCAGGCTGTAACAATAATTCCAACGTCACAGTTACTTAGATCACATGTCCTCCCCTATTCTGATTTGTGATTTATAACAACTTAAGCTGTTGACCAGGTCTGCATGTTTTTGTGAAACAAAACTGGAACTTTTCAGCCCAATGGATCGTAGCATGTCTGGTGGAAGAAGAATGAAGCATATGCTGAAAGAACACTCTGCCGGTAGTTATGCATAGTGGTGGCTCGGTGATGCTTTGGGGCTGCTTTGCACATGATTGGCTTACTAGAGATTTGCATTAAAGGATCACTAAGGTACCCGGGCCACATAATCTCAAATGAGGTGGTCTGAGGGCAGTGGGCCTGTAGTTATAAATCTGTAAATACTACAGTGTTTCCATTGAAGGGCTTACATACCTCAATGTCTTCCTGACAGCTGCTAGAGCTGCTTCCGTATTGAGAACCAAGTCAAGAAGCATTTGATTTGTGCGGTGCAGCAATTTTCCTGCTCATATGCACTGTCCTCCTAATGTTTTCCTATGGAGAAGCATTGACTTGACTGAGATCATCATCAAGGAGGTGGGGTGGTCATGGAGAAATCAGTGCATCAATCTAGAAAAAGTAAGTAAATCTCACCTTTTGCATGCATTTGAGAGGGGGGCAGATCGCTAAACTGGGGCACTATACATGTTTGTATTCCTAATGCTATAGTGTTCCTTTAACAAGCAGGTGTAAATAACAAAGGTTTTCAATTAATTATTTTGGATAAGCTTTCAAATGATCATAATCTAGTAGAAAAAAAAATCAAAATATTTATTTACAACAATTCCCATACATTTTAATGGTCAATTGAGGAGAGCTACAATAATTCCCATAGACTTTAAAGGAGCACTATAGGGTCAGGAACACAAACATGTATTCCTGACCATATAGGGTTAAAACCACCATCTAGCCCCCCTGGTCCTCTCCCTAAATATAGTAAAATCTTACTTGTATTCAAGTCTGGAGCTGCTTGCTTTGTCCCTGTTTCCTTTAGACCTGCCACTGCCTGCTAACATCAGCAGAAGTGGTAGCCTGATCCAATCACAATGCTTCCCCATAGGATTGGCTGAGACTGACAAAGAGGCAGATCAGGGGCAGAGCCAGCACAATTCAAACACAGCCCTGGCCAATCAGTATCTCCTCATAGAGATGAATTGAATCAATTAATGTCTATGAGGAAAGTTCAGTGTCTGCATGCAGAGGGTGGATACACTGGATGTTTGGATGCATTTTAGGCAGCCATGACCCAGGAAGGATCTCTAACAGCTATCTGAGAAGTGGCCAGTTAAGTTATCACTAGGCTGTAATGTAAACACTGCATTTTCTCTGAAAAGACAGTGTTTACAGCAAAAAGCCTGAAGGTAATTGTGGCAAACCTAGCCACTTAAGACTATTTTCTGTATAAGGGTTGCCCTACAGGCTACTCATGTATAGACTTTATTATGATGCTTTGTTTATGTATGCTTTGAATCTGCGCTAGAGAGCATTCGTATGCTAGCAGCACGAAAGCCGCAAGCATTCATATGGTAGTTTCACAAACAGTGAATTTCAACACTGTTCGTGAAACGAACAAAGTACGGAATGGGAGACCACACAAAGGGGGTCGTGTGTCTCCCATTAAAGGTTGCAACATTGTATCTACCCTTCATTAATGTGTTTCCCGGGTGGCCGCCGTTCGTATACCGAACACGTGGCGGCGGCCATCTTTGATCCCTCAAGCCCAGCGGTGTTTGGTCGTCGAGTGCCTGGAACTAAAATCGGCTACTCAACGACACGAACACCGCTGGACTTCCAGACAATAATTTGTTCAATATATTAACGCTCTCAATGTATTCCACTGTTACAATGGTTGTTCGGGAAAACAGGTCATTCGAATGGCGTTCGTCTGAATGTGCAGGGATCTGAGTGGTATTTCCCCAGCTGGTGCGCTCAGATCCCAGCTATTCAACGAGAGGTCATTCGTTAATTTACTCTAATACTTTGAAAGTTGTAGAATTTAATGTGATTATCAGTATATTCTTATCACTCATCTCTGTAAAAATGTATGCTGGGAAATAGCCCTGTAACTTAAGTTTCCCATGTAGTCCACTATTGTAAAACCCTTGCAAGGGCACTTTGGAAAGCCCGTATATGGGGAACTATATAAATGCTGTGACCTGTGATTAAAACCTAAATTGACTCCCAGACTATGTGTTGTCTAGTTCTTGGGAGGAAGGGATTATTGTAACGCTACCTGGATTATTGTATGCTTTTCCCCTGGCTTATTGTATGCTGTTCCTGTCTACCAGCAGAGATACTGTGGATTATAGTACCTCTCCGCTACAGTAATGATTCTACTCACCAGAACAAATTCAATAAGCTGTAGTTGTTCTGGTGACTATAGCATCCCTTTAATGGTGACTTTGTTAGATTAATTATTTGAAAATGTTTTCAAACAGATCATAACAATTTGAAAAGTTTATCCAAAAGAATTAAATCGAGACCAAAGTGGCCAATAAATGCATACATTAATTCACACACTCCTATGGGCATAATCTCTAGATAATGGACTTTAAATGTTTAATTTCTAAACTAGTGTTTGTTCTGGGTATGTTTACTCAGACTTTCTGCTATGCATGTTAGCTCACACCTTGCAAGAAAAGAACGAAACCTTTATACTCTTACTATAGTTCTCTTTTCTGTTAATGTGTTGGCACATTTCTATGTTTAACCTGTACTCAGAAGACAATTTGGCTATAATACTCACATACAGAAGTCCAGTTTATTTAGTTTGGCCAAAGTCAATGCCATAGGTCAAGCTTGGAGGACCTACTTTCGACTATACCGTAGATGCCAAAAAAAGTCTACATTTAATATTGACAATTTGTGTTTAGGGTGAGTTATTCTTCACTTTAGTGTGGGCTACAGGATATATTCAGCTATTCCCTATGGGGCTGAATATTCATGTTCTGTATCAGTCTCCTCCTCCATACAGGAAAGAGGAGGAGGTTGGCAGAGGGTAAATGTTGTACATGTGTTTTAACCGAGTACAACAAAACAGTAAAGCAAGTAGAAAGATCAGGCTTACAATTAATGAGAAACCCGAGAAACTTACGGAGAAGACATGCAGAACTTTTATATGGCATCTCGGAATAAGATGGGTAAAGGTAAGTAAACCACATGATTGGGACTAACAATAAACAAAATAATATAGTAATAGACAAAGGATAATGACATTGCAGCTTAGGAAAACTGTAGTTGCCATGGTCTAAGGGTACAGTGTCTCCTAAGTACACTGAGCTTTAGGGTAGCAGCACAAGCTGAGCAGTGAGAAAGTCTCTATTTTCTTTACCAGGTATTTAAATATAAGGTCCAATTTCTCTACCATCTACTGCTTAGTACTTACAGATATCAGTAAGTACAGTGGTACCTTGGTTTACAAACCCCCCAATTAACATAACTTTCAGTTTACAAATGAAAATCCATTGAAAATAATGCAAAGCATGTTCGAAATACAAAGCAAGTTTCTCAAGGATGCATTGCGCCTGGGAGGTTTATAGCGCCGCCCCCATGCACGCTGTAGTCTGTGGGTAGCACGTGGTGTCGAGTTTGGAGGTGTTGGAGCGGTTTTTGCATCGAGTTTTGGAGCCATTCTGGAATTTTTTTCCAGCAGTTTTGGGACTTTTTTTTAACTTTTTTGGTGCATTTCTCAAGTGGTGGAAAGGTAGTGAGCTAAGCTTCGTCGTTCGCATGCCTTTTATTGTGTGTTCTGTATTGTGAGTTGGTTTCCATGCCAGCTCATTTTGACCTTTCTCTGGCCTCCGGAACAGAGTAATTGGTTTTCAATGCATTCCTAAGGGAAACCACGTTTCGGTTTACAAAACGTCCCAAGGAACGCATTAATTTTGTAAATCGAGGTACCACTGTACATAAGCATCTCCCAGACAGAGGGACTCTGTAGTTTTTAATATTGAATTGCCATTACAATTTGTAGATTATGACACATTATTTTGTCAAATTGTACCTGCTTTTTTTTGGGGGGGTTAATTTTTATAAAATATATGTAATATGGAATATATTAACTCATTATCAATGTTTTTGTAAAAAAAAAAATTCTCTTTGATAAATTGAAATCTAAATTTTTGGCAAAATAACAATTTGGAAGAAACCTCCAGGTCCACTGCAGGCTCTTGGCTATTTCAGCCTGAGAGTTTGCAGTTGGGCGTTCAAGTCACACTGTTCAGCGAATAAACTGCCGTAAGTCAGCCCAACAGAGACTAAAAAGACTTTGGGATTTTTTTTTTTGCTAAACATTAACATGTCCTCTATTAAGATGTCATTTTTGTAATGACCATTCCCAGAGATCTTACCAGGCCCTGATGTTTTAAACCATTTTACTTTTATTTCAATTTCTTCTTATTCAGTGTGGTGTATGGAGCCATGCTTGCATTTTGTAGAATATTTAACACCCTGTCCTAAGCTTTCTTTAATAAAAGTAATGTTTTAGATTACTGCTTGAGAATATATATGACATTGTCCCTCTCTTCGCTTCTTTTGGAACTAATATCTGGGAATTTCAAATTTAAGGCCACAATAGCTAAACTGGAGTATTTTTCCAGTTCGCTGTTTTGACCTTAAATCGGAAATGTGAATTTACTAAGAATTTTGACTTAAATAACCATGTGTATGTTTTATTTTTTGCCTACTCAGAATCCAGCCTGGATTTTGATGAAGATGATGGTGATGATTATGAAAATATGAGTGCTGACAAGGCACCAACTGTGCCCGTAAGGGAGAAAAAAGGGAACCAGTCGTCCAATTTGAAGTTTGATCTTCCATTAAAACGTAACGTATTTATTTTGGGTGTGAACCACATCTAATGCGATTGGTCAGTTACATTTCGGATTGATATTTAATTTGTTAAGAAAGATACATTTCTGTATCACTGTTATAAAAGTAAGCAAGGTCTCTTGTGTCATTTAGACTTTGCACCTCTTCATTGTCATTTTTAAACATGCTAACGGTGTGTTTATGGTTACAATTAAGCTTTAAAGTAATAAATTAGATTTGAAATATAACCTCACCTTTGTGTTTCTGTGGGTGTTTCTATGTCATTTAACACCACCGAACCCCAATAATTGCTTAGAAACATGAAAAGTGCATCAAAAGAATGTGCTTCATATTTTTGTTTTGGTATAGATAGTGACAAATGCATGCGTAGCGTATGTTATGTTTACTTTTTGCAACTTTATATGTTTTAGGTGAAGTTCTACCTCCTAAGGTGCCCCAATCAGTATGTACAGTTTCCAACAAAGGTAAATATAAACACTAAGTCTTGCATTTAGGTTTTGGTCTGCTCTTTGTCTGACCAGGTTCATGCACAATTAGAATACCCTTATTAGCCGCTCTCCCAATGTCTGAATACTTTTTATTTCCATGCTCCACCCCAATATAGTTATTTGGATTTTTTCTCCATTGCCCATCATATCTCCCTGCATTCATTCTTTCGTTCTATAAGTTCTATTCATTCTATTCATTCAATAGTTTGCAACATGACAGTTTTCACCAAGAGTTGTCTTCTTCTCAGTTTGAATGTATGTGCGTATTGGGGGATGTGATATTTAGCTTCGCCCATACAATGTCATGTTCTGCTTTTTTTTTCTGCTTTGGGGAAGTATCTCTTTACAGTCATTTTTGTCCCATTAATAGTTAAACTGCCCACATTGAAGACACTTTGTGTCTGCGAACACTTCATTTATGTGGGAACTCCAGGCAAGGAATTCTGAAAGGTGTGTTTGTATCATTCCTTCCCAAATATGTCCCCATGTGCCATATTTCCTTCCCTTCTTTCATTCCAAGCTAAGACTCTTTATAAAACAACCATGTCTCTGTGTCATTTCTTCCCTACTAGTTATTCTTATCTCTCTCCAGGCATTATTAATGTGCAGCACTTAACATGGGTTGCAGCATTATCTTGCAGAGGTTAAAGGATTCAAATGTATTTGTACTCCCATGTGGAGAGCCAATTAACATGGTACCAGGGCCATTGTCAGATGGTAAATTGAGCATGGGCTTTAGGTTAATATTACATTTCATGGCCCCTCCTACATATAATGACTTAAGCTCCTCCTAAAACCAGCCATATACCATGCCCTAAGTGCAACTCTAAACCTTATGTCCCATCAGATACTCCACTACTTGCTATACAATTTCAGGGGTTTCTAGAGCACGGCGTCTCCCTGGGTGGCAGATAGGCCTTTGTACACATGTGTAATCATCAGCGAAATGGCATGCAAATATAAATAATATGATGGTTGAGGTTCCATAGAACAAATCGGTTTAGGACAAATTAATCCAGGTTATAAACTGTGCTAGAATGGTGATTCAACTAATGACCCATATATATTGGCTATATATTTGAGGCCATCTGCACTATTATCTGGTTTTATCTTTTTATTTTTATGTGCCATATTCTGGAGCTTAAAGGTTTTTTTCTGAATAATTTGTGCCTGCTAGATTTAGAAGTATTCACTATATATAAAATAATGCTTGCATGTGAAGGCTTTTATTTGAAAAGTTGTGCCTTCCAAACTTATATAGAAGTGGTGTTTCCACATATTAGAAATTGTGTGCTTTTATACAATTAAGCACTTCATTTTTTACACTATTTAAGGGTCAATGTAATGCTATTGTGCAGGAATTCTCTACTCATTAGGTACATGGAAAATGTCCCTGTGCCATTGTGACAATTCTGGGGGAGCTCAGTTCATGTTTCTAATCTATATATTGTTTTATAGGTTTTTGGCAAATGTCTAATGGACTTCATGAAGATGCCTGTCTGTTTATCTCACCTATTTATTTATTTCATGTTTCTTTAGGGATGGATATGCAGGAAACCCCCAGATTTCAACCGCCAACATTTGGTGAGTTGCTCTAAAGAAAATACATAAAACTTAAACACTAGGAGGGAAGGAAGGAATTAATTAATTAATTATTAAACCATGAGAATTATGAGTTATTGGTGTCTAAGGATGATGAGATTTCCAGTCAAGCTTTACATCTAGCTACAGGAATGTTGAAAAACAGACATTTTTCCACGCAATATTTCTGCCTGAAATGTATGCAATATTAGATAAAAATAGAGAACATTTAAAATGATATTAATAAATGCAATTAATACTTTAATAGTGATGATAAGTGATAATATACATACAGACATCCAAAATGTACTCTTCCTTTAAATCCTTTCACAACTACCAAGTTGTTGTGTTTTTGTATCAGTTACTGTGAGGTTTAAGCTCACTTTTAATTCCTCATCATTGTTAAAAATATTGTGTCGAAAAAAAATTTTGTCGTCACAAAATGGGCATGTTTAGATTTTGTCGATAAATTGCTGCTGTCGCTATTAACAACAACTGGAACTATACTTTTCAATAGTATGTATAGGATATTAGATGTTAGCATCTTCACATCAGGTCAGAGACTGGTTTTACATATTTGTGGTTTATTGCAGGTCTTACTGAGTAGTGCTGAGTACAGTAAGAACCCATAGACAATAACGAGAGCTGCTACTTAGTGTCTGTATTTCAGTAGAGGCTGTCAGTAACTTTTCTTTTGCCGGTAATGCACATTTTTGCAGTCAGTAGCCAGCCATCACAAACAGTAGCCACAGGCCAGAAAAAAATAGCAAAAAGATAGTAAACAAGCCCATATTTGGTGTGAAATAAAAAATAAATTCATATGCTCAAATACCCTGTTTATGACATAGTATAGATAGACTAAGTATCTGTGCTATATAGGGTGCTGCAGGCTGTTATTGCAGCCTACAAGAACTCATTGTAGTTTTCCCAGAGCTCTCAACTCTTATCTACATCCATAACTGAAATGTTGCCAGGCATTGTAACAATTGAAATTATTTAAAAATTGCGTGTAGCCAGTTAAAAATGCAATGCTGCCTGCACCTAAAAAAACAAGCCAATCTATACCATAGAAATTATTATAATACGATGGATGGGGGATGCTTAAAAAATTAAAATAATAGTTATAGTAAAATGTTTTACACAATATACCAGAAATAAAGACGCCTTTGTTGGTTAATATTCATGGCAATGATTGTAAAAGTAAAATATGAAAAAACATTTTTGACTCCAACCAGAAAAAAAATGAGATCACTGCAATACTAAAAATCTCAATTCTTTATAAACAAAATTTTAAATAGTAATATAATATATAACTATATATTATATAATAACCTATAGTGAAAAAAGTTAGTCTTTACGTGATAACAGCATAATCTATGCTTTTGTGCAATATGCTCACTTTATCAAGACCATGGTTTTAAGATATTTTAAGATTATTAATTATTATTATTATAAGAAATTCCTTGAGTGCAAATTTTCTTGTCTTTGTTTTAAAGCAGTTCACGGTTGCACCAGGTTGAAGATTATTTTATAAAAGACAGTGAACGTTGCCTTTTTGGATATATATATATATATATATATATATATATATATTCTTTTTCAATCTTAAATTCATAAGGCTTGTATTGTATAGGATCAATGAGTTGTTTTTTTCCTTTTATGTGAAAATGTAAAACTTTATTTTCTTATTGTTTTTGCTGTGAAGAAGGCTGGGGATTTTAAATTTTCTGTTTAATTAATCAATTGGCATGTCATAAATCAAGCTCCTTAGTCAAGGAATGTCATTTGCCTTTGGTCTTTTTTGGAAGGCAAAACTAGTTGACCTGCCATACTGATGAAAAATGAACCAGAGGGATTTATGCTACTTAGTGGATGTGCGTAAAGCAACTCTTTAGCAATGTTTGGATAACGTGGAGCTTCAGTTTGGTAAATTGTTCCATTTCTGTATAACATGGCGTTATAAGGACACTTTACTTTGATGGCATCAGGTATACTGATACGGGAGGATTTAGAAAGCTTCCTCGAAAGGAGTCACACCGGGTCACAGGATTCATTATTTGTCCTTATACTGGAGAGTTATCAGTGTCATGTTCTTGAGCTGGTCAGAGAGGAGACAATTGCCAGGGTTATTGGTTGAAACTCTATTTGTCTTTTTAGGCATAACAATTTACTTGAAAGCAAGAATTAAGGCAACATGCCACAAAAAGAATACTTTGAGAGTTAAAACAGAATAAAGGCAATATGCTCCAAACAGGATATCTTGAAGTAAATGAATAAAGTCTTTTATATACAAGTAGGTTTGACGTTATTCCCAAGTAGTTTAGTTATCTGTAGAATGTCACACTGCAGCCAGGTTCAGGATGATACAGGGTTGAAATGGTTAAAGCTGGTAAGTACTTTCAGTGTAATATAGTACAAGTTGCTTAAAGGATTAAGCAGAGTTGCAGCAGTTGAGACAGGTAAGTAGAGTCCAGTATAATATGGTACAGGTTGCTTACAGGATTTTGCAGAGTTGCAGAAGTTGAAGATAAGAGTTTCAGGAGGATTCCGGCAACGGGACACACGGAGTCTCCATAGAGGATCACGATGTTTTCAGGCAGAACACTGACTTCAATGTAAAAGCCATGTGAAGAGTTGGGTGTGGCCTTTTATAGCAGACTTGGAAGATTATATGAGGCAGGTGAGAGTAACTGAGGATTGACTAGTGGCTAGGGAGGCCACTAGAGGCGAGAAACAGGAATTGCAGCAATGAAATAAAGCAATTTCTTGGTTGTCAGGATAGAATCCTGACAATCAGACTTCGTGAGGTTTTAATGAACTGATCATTCTGGGAAATAAACTTTAACACAGTTACAGTGTTGTTGTATATTGTAACTGTGTTGCTTTGTTCAGCTATTACGCATATTCTTTGTTTTTATTGCTGTTTTTATAATTTGTAGACAGGTTATTGTCAGTATTATTAGTGGCACTTTTTGACTAAACTGGTATTAGTATTGATTTGTTATTTATTTTATCTAATTCTTCCTTTTACTGGATAGGTATGAATTTACTTTACTTTATTTTTGGCAAATTATGTAAGAATTTTTGCTATTTTATTATTTTTTAGTCATTCCCCCCCTCACCTTTTAGAATTGTTGCCATGAATATTAACCCACAAAGGCATCTCTACAGTCGGGTTTATAGCTGCATGTCAGATACATGTTTCATATATTTGATATTTTATATCAAATATTTAATATATATATATATATATATAAAAAAATTGTTTACCATTTTATGTAGAATATATATATATATATTTTTTGTACATAATACGGTATATAAAATTCTGAATTTAAGCCAATTTCTGAATAATACCAAAAGTTTCTAAATAGTAAGATTTTAGCTAAAAGTTTGGGTATGAAATTTTATATATACTTATAAAGCCCAGCATTCTAGGACATATCCTAAGGTAAGTTCAGATCCTGAACTGAAACGTTGACTATGATGGATTAATACTGGAATAAAGAAGAATTTTGTTTACAAGAGTGCTGACCTTTTTTTTTTCAAATTTGTATTTTATTAATTTTTGAAAACGTGAGTGGGTACAGAAGTAAAAAGGGTAAGTTAGTGGGGGATACAGTTTTTCGGCATTTTACTCGATCATCATTTCCATTTATTCTTTACACAAACTGAGATAATACAGGATGAAGTGCTACAACATGCATAGAGTCATATTGAGTCGGGTCGTATCCATAGGTCGGTTAAATGCTGATTATTCATCTGTAGGTGCCGAGCAGGGGAATCTCCCTTGGCTCTGGCTGTGGTTGTACATGGTCGAGTTAGTCGGTTGAGTATCATTATGGGCTGTATGGCCCATGGTGCTTCGTTGTGTCAACCTGGATTTAGGCTGTGGAGTGCTGACTTTTTAAAATATTTCTATGTTATGTGTTGCTAAGCACCAGGCTGAACCCACTAAGGGAGCAAGGTTGGAGTGCAAGACTGATTACACTGTACATTTAAAATCTTATTATTTAGCAACTTTTGCCAATTATATATTCAGTCTCTACTATTTTAACCAACATTTTGGAAATAGTTAAAAGGACACTATAGTCAAATGCTCCCAGGTTGCTATTACCATCTAGCGAACCCCAAATTAGACGCTGACTGGAAGTTCATGAGAGACTGGCAAGAAGATCTCCAAGGGCAAATAAGTCCACAAGAATGGGAGAAAATCTTCAAGGCACACAAAGGACTAACCACCTGCGCTGCCCACTTCGAGACATCACGTAAAATACTTTATATGTGGTACATGGTACCTTCCCGTCTACATTCCATATACCCTACCACAACGGACATATGCTGGCGATGTAATTCACACGTAGGCACTATGTCGCATGCATGGTGGTCTTGCGATACAGTAAATGAGCTTTGGAAAACCACCGAACATCTGATCCGAAAAAAAGGACACTATAATCACCTGAACAACTTCAGCTTAATGAGGTTGTTCAGGTGAGAACTATAGCCCCTGCAGTCTTTCTCACGTGAACACTGTATTTTCTGAGAAAATACAGTGTTTACATTGAAAGCTAGGAACACCTCCAGTTGCAGTCATTTAGAGTGAACTAGAGGGACTTCTGAGTTGATGGAGAAATAATATGCCTCTATCCACTCAGATCTGCTGTGCACGAGAATCCTGTGATTCAGTATCTCTTCCCACTGCATGCAGACACTGAACTTTCCTCATAGAGATTCATTGCTTAAATTCATCTCTATGAGGAGATGCTGATTGGCCAGGGCTGTGTTTGAATCATGCTGGCTCTGCCTCCTTGTCAGTCTCAGCCAATCCTATGAGGAAGCACTGTGATTGGATCAGGCTATCACATGTCAGCAGACTGCTTGTTTTTCCTGAGTCTAACAGCATGCAGATTTACAGCTTCTGGCTTGAATACAGTAAGATTTTTACTATATTTACGGAGGCATGAGGGGCCCACGGGGGCTAGATGGTCGTGTTAACACTATAGGGTCAGGAATACATGTAGTTGCACTGGTGACTATAGTGTCGCTTTAAGGAATTAACATACTAGTTAACGCCACAGAACACATATCTTTCAGATATTAATTTACTCTTAGGGTTTTTAATGTACTTCTTAAAAGAAGCACGTGTTTCTTTATAGAAGACTTTTATACAATTAGAGAATATGATAACAGAGGTCAGTAATCACTACCCTTGGTAATTTTGTTGAATGTGAATAGGTATAAAAAAAGTTTTGATGAAAATGTTTAATACAGAGTAATAGTAGTTTTCTGCTCTCTAATAGATTTATAAAAGTTATAGTGTATGATGTGGTTTAAAATTATGCCCTTGGGTATTTTTATTATAAAGAAATATAACTTAAAGTGAAACTGCCACTTCCCAGGATTTTTAATATTATGTTTATTTATCAATATATTTAGCAAATATGTATTTGTAAGGTGTGGAAAATGAAATTAGATGTAGAAATAAATACCTTTTTATTCTACAAATGCACGCCTCCATCTTATCTCCCTGTCAGTCATTGTTAGAAACTGTGTCATTTGCCATGTTACAATATTACTACATGCTGTGGAGAAAGTAAAAAAGTAGCACTCTGTGCTGTGATGTTTATCGTCTTAATGTTTCAGGTTTGAATTTTTCCTCCACGGCTGTGAACGCTGCGTTTAGAGATGACATAGGTGAGAAAAACACTGCAATAATTACCATATGAGATAAAATGGAAAAATAAAAAGTTTTAGAGAGATATATTCATTGAAAATTAATTTTAGAAAAAGGTGTTAATTTATCAGTTCTATAAATGCACATTGAGTGAAATCATTTTCACAGGGGACTGCACTGGGCGATAAAGATGGAACACTTGGAGTTAGGAACTTGTGGTATGCTACATGTAAATTTTTCAGGTGGTATTACCAATATTCTAAGACATATAGCTTGCCAGAGCACAGGAGAGTGTTATTTTAGCCACATATTTTTTTTTAATGAGATTTTGTATCATACTATTTTAATAAATTCATTTGGAATACCTACCTAGATTCCCTGTGAGCAGTTGGGATTCGCAGACAATTGTGTGGGTTCATCTTTGTGGTGGACCGCCTGGCACCCCCCAATTGCTCCTTCCTTAGTGCTTACCGAGTACCACAAGCACTGTACCAGACATGGAAGTGCACCAGTGTTCAGGAGTTTCAGTGTCCAAAAATAGTTCCATGAACTCAACGACCAAACACCGCTGCCTGTGTTCATGCAAACAAGATGGCCGCCATAGGATTTGCGGCCACCCAGACGAACACTTAGAACACTGCGGTGGAAATTGCTACAAAGTATCAATTAAGCTTAACAAGCTCCAGGGTGGTTCGTGCGGTTGTTCGGTAATCGAACCTTATAATCCCAATAGCACAAACAGAGTCTTTTAAAAGTATTTTAGACAGGTCTATTGCAGGGGCCATAGTCCTGGGGCAGGAGGCTGGCAAGCAGGCCCCTCCAAAAGCCTGTGGTGAGGTTCTGTTCGCCACAATCTTGTTCCCCAGCCCTGTCAGTAGAGGCATCTTAAGGGGTATGATATCCAGTAGTGGCATTAGTTTTTGCTGTGTTCTAATTGTATATAATATATTACCTTAGAGCAGTAGCAAGTGTACATATATGTGCTGTGTCTCTCAGGTTTCCAGAGTAATGAGAAGCAGAAAAAAGGTGTGAATCTCGTGCCAGTCCTGCTGTTTCTTCTGACCATCATGTTTTTCACACTGTCAATCCTCATGGGACTCCTATTCATGCACTGTAAGTATTCTGCTTAATCACACATTCCACTGCACTAGTGGTGGAGCCATAGCTTGTTGATATTTGTAATCATTCACATGAACCGTATGTAAAAGGATTATGCCAGGTGTTGCCAGACATCCTAATCAGGGCTATATTGTCCTCCAATGGCTCTGTGGGCATTTTGCATGTGTTTAGGTTAGCCTGCTATGTTTGGAGAAAATTAAATTAGTACCATCTATATGTACAACTTGTTATTATTATCATTATTATTATTATTATTTTATTATTTATATAGTGCCAGCAAATTCCGTAGCGCTTTACAATGGGTGGACTAACAGACACGTAATTGTAACCAGACAAATGGATGCACAGGAACAGAGGGTTTTGAGGGCCCTGCTCAATGAGCTAGAGGGAGTGGGGTATAGTGACACAAAAGGTGTAAGTAACAGCAATGAAGTAGGTTGCTAGAGAAGTATTTTTGACAATTGCAGGAGAGGTGCCATAGTGGGAGTCATATGAGGTGTGACCGAGGGATACCTCCACTGACCGCACCTCATATAGCTACTAGAGGTGCTTCCTGTGGCAGTGCCATTCAGTTTCTCCACCCTCTGCATTGAGGCACTGAACTTTCCACATAGAGATGCATTAATTCAATGCATATCTATGAGAAGATGCTGATTGGCCCCTGATCTGCCTCTTTAACAGTCTCAGCCAATCATATGGGAAAGAATTGTGATTGACTTTTGTTCAACACTTCTGATGATGTCAGTCAAGCAGGCGGATCAGAGGCAGAGCCAGCAGCATTCAGGGATGCAAATAAGGTTTTGCTATACAGTATTTAGGGAGGGCAAGGCAGGGGAGAGGGGGGGCTAGATGGTGTTTCTAACACTATAGGGTCAGGAATACATGTTTGCATTCATGACCCTATAGTTTTCTTCTAATGGAAAAGGGCTGATTGATACATCTCCCCCCCCTATAATTAATGGTTAAGGGACAGCCACTAAATGTTGATGTTATTCACAGTGAGAAGTTACCAAGAGAGGGTAAAAAGGAGGAGCAGCAAAACAATCTATATATTTAATAAATATCTAACATATTTATAAAGAAGTATAGATTTTTACTGTTTCTCCTCTTTCCCCCTCTTTTGGCTACTTCTCTCATATGATCTGTACATAATATTTATTTATTTTTTATTAGACTGATTGGTCAACTTTGGCACTATTTGGTTAGTCTGAATTATGTTTTACTGAATCATTTACATTTATGAAATTTGTCCAAACTGAAGCTTTAGTGTACTAATAATCTTAATTTTAATAAGTACAGGAGGCAAATATTTTGCTTAATCTTTCTTTACTACCTCCATATAGCGGCAAAGAAAAGCAAGAGAACTAAGAACCCATCAAACATAAGCAATGTATATAAGAGACATGTATAACTGAAGCACTTCCTCTTCAACTGCAACATACACTTGAAACTGTAGAAACGAGATGTGCTTTAAATCCAAACAACTAACATCAGGACTGATATCCCAAGAACTGGACTATTGAAGGTCACCTGCAGTGTCCAATTAGGCTGAAAGAGAGTATAAACAGTTTTAGTACACAATGGGTTGCATGAAAGGGACACTATAGTCACCAAACCAACTTAGTTTAATGAAGCAGTTTTGGTACATATATCATGCCCCTGCAGTCTCACTGCCATTTAGGAGTTAAATCACTTTGATTATGCACCCAAGTCACACCTCCCTGCATGTGACTTGCAAAGCCTTCCTAAACACTTCCTGTGACTAGTCAGCTAATGTTTATCCTTGCTTTATTGCAAATTCTGTTTAATTAAAATTGTCTTATCTCCTGCTTTGTTAATAGTTTGCTATACCATGCAGGAGTCTCCTGTATGTAATTAAAGTTTAATAAACAGAGCAGGAAATACAATCTTTTAAGGCAAGTTACATTTGATTGAAAGTGAAACCAGATTTGTTTTCATGCAGGCTGTGCCAGTCAGAGCCAGGAGAGGTGTGGCTAGGGCTGCATAAACCAAAACAAAGTGATTTGATTCCTAAATCGCAGAGAATTGAGCAGTGAAACTTCAGAGGTATGATGTATGTATACACAAAAACTGCTTCATTAAGCTAAAGTTGCTTTAGTGACTATTGTTTTCCTTGAAGCATCCGTTCTGACTGTCCTGCACTGGGAATTAACAGTACACCCAATAGCAATCAACCCCTAACTAACATAACTAGCTGGATATAAACAAGTCCCATACCCAATAAAACCCGACTAAACAGGGCAATATAGCATAAATATCTGAACAACTGTACAACATACCAACCTAAGAAGGTAAATACAACATAAGTAATAAATAATTAACAACAACAAAACTAATAAAGATATATTGGTGCCACAGAAACAACAACAAGTGCAGCACAATTTCACCCAAGTGTTATGTCACAAAAACACTTATACATACAAAGTCTTGGAGTATAGGGTAAGGTGATAGCGCACATATGATTATTGTAAATCACAGCAATACGGATATGGAGAGATCTTGCATAGTGCGACAGATGAACTGTATCAAACCTCCTTGGAAGCAGAGTAAAGAGAGTCCTTTAAACAAACCTGGGTCAGACTCCAGTTAAGGAATCGAGGGCAGGAATACCAAAGAATAACCAGGAAAGCCAGGAAGCCAAGTGTCAGAACTTTAAATCCAACCAGAACATGAAACTAACAACAGCCCGGTCCAACTAAAAGTCAGGAACAAGTTCCCTTTTTAATATATTGAATCATACAGGATCAGGCAATCCTTGGGGGGGAAGCCGGGGGGACGGACAATAGGTTCTCACCGCCTCTTTTTTACTAGGGCCCCCACCCGCCGCTCATGGGTGGTGGTTGGGGGAGAGCCAGTAGGTCCCCCACCCATTGTATTGAGGGCCCCCACCAGCCACTCATGGGCAGGGGCCTAGGTCCCCTATTTAGTGGCCCCCACTTGTGGTGCACGAGTGGGGGAGGTCCCCGTGGATTTTTTTTTTCCAATATAATTTGTATTAATTGGGTTTCAGCATTCAAATCTTACGTAGCATTGTCAATAAAGGTAGATTTCCACTGTATATTTTAACAAATGATGTAAAAGTATAGTTTGAACAACAAGCATAAACATCAGGAGGTCAACAAAGGTAATACAGCAAGGTACTGGTGAGCTACACATACATTCAGAAAATCGTAGCATGTGCTCCTGACATACTATTAATACGTATAATTGTTAACATAAGACATAATCCGTCACATCACATTAAGCAAACATGTTTCGCCCTTTTACCTTCCAGTTAACAAGTAACCCATGGGAGACAGTTATTCTGCCTCGGATTTCTCTCCCCATTGTCTACTCTCTACCCGTATAATCCGGGGGTACCAGTGAGTAGATTAGGGTGTTTTAAGGTGATATCAATGTGCGGTTGCGTACAGCTTGACCCACGGGGCCCATGTTGATTGGAATGTGTGCACTTTCTTGTTATCAGTTATGGCCATGCGTTCGAAAATGTAAAATTGTTGCAGCTTGTCCCTTAAGTGGGTTCTAGTTGGGCACAGCGCAGATTTCCAGTTTAGAGCTATAAGATTGCGTGCTGCTAGGATGGTGAGGGCACTCAGTTGTTTATGTGATTTATCAAATAATGCAGGAAATCGCAAGAGCAGGAATACTTCAGGGGATTTCTGGAAGGTGGGTACATGAAGGGCCAGAAGTGTGTGATAGACCTCTGTCCAGAGAGGTTGGATGTTAGGGCAGTTCCACCATATATGGATGAGCGTACCTTCCGCCGCTTTGCATCTCCAGCATAGAGAAGATGAATTTGGGTATATTTTGTGAAGCCTACTCGGGGTCAAGTACCATCTATATAATAGTTTCCTGTGTGCTTCGATGTGTGTATAGCATTGTGACCATTTGGATATATTATTTAGTGCCTGTACCCATTCCCCTTCCGTGAGTTGGATAGAGCAATCTGCCTCCCATAACGCTTTACATTTAGGTGTAGAAGGGGATAAAGTGTCTTCCCATGCTTTATAACAGAGGGTGATAGCTTTAGATTTTGTTGGCGTTTTCCTACATCTCTCTATTATTGCATCAGCTGGGAGAGAAGTTTGAGTCGGGGTGGAGTGTTGTTGAGGTGCATGTGTGGTGAGGATCCCCTTGAGTTGGAGGTAGGTGAATATAGCGTCGTTGGGAAGGCTCCATTTCTGTTGGATGTCAGGGAATGACATTATTCCTCGGGGCAGTAGTATGTGGCTTACATGCGTGATACCTGCGTGCAGCCATTTTTGTATGCGAATGTCAGGTGAAATTGATCTGAGGACTGTCAGTGGTGCTTTGGGATGGAACATATGTTTAGATCCCAGTGACTCTAGAAAGTTTGTCCACACTTGTAGAGTAAATCTCGTGGTAGGTAGTAAGTCTGTTTTTGGCGGTCTAAGTTTTCTTGGTGTCCACATGTAGTCTATGGCAGTGTTTTCTCGGAATTGGGCCTTTTCCATGTCAACCCACTCGATATTCCCTACTGGGGTGTGTAGCATTATTCCTGCTGTTAGGGCAGAGGCTTTATGGTATAAGGCTATGTTAGGCAGGCCCACACTGGTATGCGTGGTCTCTTATTTCCCCAGATAAATCTGTTGCATATAGTTTGCAGGGATTTGAGGATTGATTGCGGGATATGGATGGGAAGCATTCGGAACATTTATAGTATTTTTGGCAAAACTACCATTTTAAAGGCGTTTTCCCTAGCCATGATATGTTCGTCCGTGTCCACTTATGAACTTCTCTGGTGCATTGTTGCGGGAGAGTGTGGTGGTTGAGTTTCGTTATCTCGCCTATTGATGGAGCTATTTTTACCCCTAAGTATGTCAAGGAGGATGATCTCCAATCAAACTTGAATTTGTCTTTTAGGGAGGTTTTAGTGGCCATAGGGAGCCTAACAGGCAAAGCCTGGGTTTTGTCTTGGTTTAATTGGTAGTATGATATATCACCGATTTGTGTTAGGGCGTCCATAAGGTTAGGCACTGAAGTTTGAGGATCTCCTAGTGTCACCAGGATATCGTCGGCGAAAAGTGACAATTTGTATTCGTGAGATAAGACATTTATACCCCCTATTTTAGGATGGGAACGTATTTTTTGGGCCAGGGGTTCTAGGGACAGGATGTACAGTAACGGGGACAAGGGGCAGCCCTGACGTGTCCCATTTGTTATGGGGAACATGTTGGATAGAAAGCCGCTATGAGAAACCTTGGCCGCCGGTGCTGCATATAGCGCCATAATACCTCTGATAATCTCAGGAGGCAGTCCATATCTCAGGAGCACCCCCCGCATGTATGTCCAGTTTAGACGGTCGAAGGCCTTCTCCGCATCTAGCGCAAGGAGAAGGCCCTCATCCGAGTTATGTTCCATGGATGCTATTATGCCAAGGACCTTTCGGGTATTGTCGGAGCCTTGACGCCCTCTTAAAAAACAGGATTGGTCGTTGTGCACTAAACTGGTTAAGACTGGTGTAAGTCGGTTACTAATTATTTTTGCGTACAATTTGGCGTCACTATTTAAGAGGGATATGGGTCTGAAATCTTTGCACACCGTAGGTGGTTTGCCAGGTTTGGGTAAGGTTGAAATGTGGGCTAAAAGTGTCTCTCCTGGTAGTGCCCCATCTTCCGTGCCTCGACGGAAGAAGTTGGTGAGATGTGGTGTTAATATGTTGGAGAATTCTTTGTAGTAACGGTTGGGCAAGCCATCAGGTCCTGGGGATTTGTTTTGGGGGAGGTCTGATATGGCTTTAATCACCTCTTCGGAGGTTATTGGTTGTCGAAGTCGATTGCCCTCGCTTATCGATAGGGAAGGCAATTGGACACCGTCCAAGTAGTTATTAACATCGTCTATCGTGGGGACCTTTACCTCCCCTCCCGTTCCCAAATTATACAGCTCATGATAATAGTCAGAAAATTAATTCACTATTTTCTTTGGATCTATGATTTTTTGACCTTTGCTATTGTTTAGGAAGGCAATCCTGGAGGCGGCTGATCTTTGTTTGAGTTGGGAGGCTAATTTTGCTCCTGCTCTATTGCCGTAGGCAAAGAATTTGTGTTTGGCTTTTTGCAATAGATATGTGGTTTTGGCCAGTTCAAAGTCCCGTAGGTCGGAGTGTGCCTTGAGTAGTGCTGTCTGTATGTCTGGCGATGGCGCCTGTTTGTTTCTGTGAGTTAACAATGTTATATGCGCTATAATCTGCAGGTATCGCGCATGGCGCGCTTTCTTAGCCTGGCTCGCATGCTTTATAAAGCTGCCTCTGATCACCGCTTTATGTGCTAACCAAATGAAGTCCGGTGTTGTAGTAGTTTGTGTGTTTTTTGCAAAATAGTGTTGGAGGTCAGTTGAGATTTGGGAGACTATTATCGGGTCATTAAGTAAGGATTCATTTAGCCTCCAGGTGGTGCGACCATCCGCGGGGCAGTGATCCGATAAGGTCAGCGTGATAGGAGCATGGTCTGACCACGTGATAACGCCAATGTCAGTGCGTGTCACCTTCTCTAGTGATGTAGCTTTGATCAGAAATCTATCTATCCTGGAGTAACTGTTGTGAGCTGCTGTGTAGCATGTATAGTCGATATCTGTCGGGTGCAAGATTCTCCAGGGGTCTATGAAGTTGTGTGTCGTTAATGTTTGTCTTATATTGGTTGTCTGGGTGTGTCGTTTGCGTGAGGTGTTTGTATTTACCATTTTAGAAGCGGACGAATCCATATCTACATCTAAGAGGAAGTTAGTGTTGCCTCCAATGATTACCTCCCCAAAACTGTACAGTGACAAGAGAGAAAAGACATTAGCAAGAAACACAGTTTGATTATCATTCGGGCAATATACATTCATCAATGTGTACGGTTGACTATTAATGTGACATTGTATAATAAGGTATCTACCTTTTTTGTCTCTAATTCAAATGCCACAGTATTGCTTATTAAAGTGGATACACCTCTCTTTTTCGTATGATAGCATGTGTGGTAGTCAACCGGGAACCAAGGGGAATTAAACTTGGGTTTGGACCCCCATTTAAAATGGGTTTCTTGAAACATTGCTACATGCGCCCCCTGTTTTTTAGCTTCCTGTAAGGCTAGCCTACGCTTGTTGGGTGAGTTCATTCCTTTTGTATTGAGGGATACAATCTTTAACGGCATGATGGTTCTATGTTATTCTGTAGTGTTAAGTGGTGAGGATAGTGCTCTAAGGCGAATTAAGAATACGTACGTGCGCCTAGCACCTGTTACCTTGACTGTGGGTGTCGATCCTAATGGATCTTCGAAAGGGGAAGGGTGGAAAAACTATACAATTGCCCGTTAGCCCTTGGGGCTGTGTGCAGTAGGTTGCAAACGGGTATATGTTGGCTTAGTCTATAAGCCGTGTGGGGGGTAGTGGTGGTTTTAAACTAATGTAGAGTACAATAAAAATCGTACGGGTTGAAAAGTTATGGTCATAATAGAACCCTCCTACCGCCTGGGGGCCAATGGCTGTACTCACATGGCGGTGCCTACTTGCTCTAAGAATCATACATACCGTTAACATATATTTGTAACATAGCAAGACATTAGAGCATAGTGGTTGGCAAGGTTACGTGTCGTGGTATTTGTAGTGCAGAGCTTCAAATATGTGAGTTCCTTCGGGTCCGCGGGTCTGTTGTATTCCACGGAACTCGTTGGCCATCTCTCGCCATTTTTCGCGGTGGTGGTGAAGTGCCGGATCTTTGCCTGTCGGTTGATTGGATCGGTATATTCCAGTCCTCTAAAGTCTTTAGGCCGTCTTCTGGGGTGGTTATTGCTCGGAGCACTCCATTTCTGTTGACCAGCAATTTGGCAGGGAACCCCCATTTATACACGATGTTGGCGTTGCGTAGGGCCGCGGTGATGGGGGCAAACGATCGCCTCTTGTACATGGTGGCGGCTGAGAGGTCAATGAAGAGCTTGATATCTGTGTATTCTCTTGGTAGGACGTTGCTGAGTCTGGAGGCCTGCATAATCCGGTCTTTGACTGTATAGTAATGAATTTTCGTGATAACATCTCTGGGGGTAGCCGCAGGTAAATGTTTGGGTTTAGGTAATCTGTGTATTCTATCCAAGCCAAGGTCTGCATCATCTAGCGCTCGGATTAAAGCTTTGAATAGCTTTTGTGCAAATTGGGCTAGGTCTTGCGGTCCTATGGTTTCAGGAACGCCTCGGAGTCTGATGTTATTCCTCCGGTCCCTGTCTTCATTGTCTGCTATGTTTCCCTCTAGGTACCTGACTTTATCTGCCAAGGCTGCATGTGCATCAGCCAGGTCATTATGTGCGTCCATGAGGCCCTCTGTTTTTTCCTCAAGATGAGCTGTTCTGTCCCCCAGGGACTAAATGTCAGCTCTTATATCCGACGCTATTTTCAGAAGGTCAGAACGTAAGTCAGATTTAAGGGTTTGTAACATAGTACTCACTGAGGCATCAGTGGCTGGGAGCACAGTGGCGGTGCAGGAGCTGCTCTGACTGTCATCAGCTTCCATTTCATGTGTGGGTGATCGCGGTACACCGGCGCCATCTTGGATTCGCATGCTCGCTATGTGCTGTGAGTTTAGGAGCGAGTCCATTGTTTTTTGTTTTAATTTCTTGCCGGGCTTGGTCGACATGGTGTTCCCTGCGTCCCCGGTCACCCGTCGGGAATTTTTCCGTGAGAATGCTGCTGTAAAACTCGCTGTCGGGCCCACAGAACGGCGGAGCTCTCCGTTTATGCGACTGCTTCCATGTGGTCCATGGCCACGCCCCCCCACCCGTGGATTATTTTTAAAGGTGCCCCAGTAAGGGGTACTTTAGTAGAATGTTGAGGGTCTTTCTTTACAACAGTGAGCAGCCACTGACTGCTCACTGTTTAGTAGACTTGCCCCTACTCGCGGTTCAGCGAGTAGGGGCAGAAGAGAGATTTTAATCTCCCTTAATTACTAATACTAATTTATCTTTACTTAGTATTAGTAAATTTGACTGAAAGGACAATTTAGGCCTTTCAACCTTTTAATAGATAGCTCGAAGCAATTGGGGAAAGGTAAGTTCGCCTGCTGCAGGGAGATCCAGGTTTATTTGTTTCTCCTCAGTGCTGTGGGGGTTAATTCTCCTGCAGCATGGAGTCTATTAAACGAAAGAGCTGAAACGAAAAGGTATTTTTTTTCGTTTCGTATATAATTCGTATGTAGGACTTTTGTTTATGTTATAGCAAACAAATACAAAAAAGTCTGAAAATTCAGACGAAATCATATTCGTCCAATAACGAATGCACGTCTAATAAATACAGGGCGGGAGATAGAGAAGAAATGAGAGAACGTAGTGGGAGGAAACATTCTCCTCCTGTCATTTAAAATTAAGATGTTTAGTACACTGAAGCTAGCATAATCTTCAATTTTACCACATGACAGAAGGCTTCATATTTTGCTATTTCAACGCTGAGAGAGGAGAGAATAAGCAGGGTTTGCAGCAGGTCAAAAATAGAATGTCTGGAACATAGATTCACGTGCTCAATCTGCCGCGCGAATGATATGGGGAAGAGAGGCAACCGCCACCAAGGCTGAGGAAGCCGCTGTTCCGCGTACCAAATGTGCTCTGAAAGTTGGATCTATACACGCTAGAGATAGTAGCCAACAAATCCATCTGGCCAGAGTTGTGACTGAGACTGGACTATAAAGCCGAATGTAGGAAATGAGAAGTTGATGAGATGATGGAAATGGTAGCCTCCATGTAGCAGAGGAAAGTCAAAACCACACAGAGTTGAGGGTCCACAGGGAAAACAGATTAAAAAAAATGAGGAGGAGTCTGATTTGGTATGCCGCGAAACCTGAAAGGTATTACGCTCTAGGAAAAACACGAACGTATCTGTGCCGAACGCCCAAAAGTCAGAAACCCATCTAAAGGAGACTAAGCAGAGATGAAAGGTAAACTTGGTCATAAGCTCGCGAAGGGCTAGCTTGTCGTTAGTGGGCCAATCACATAAAAATTGGAGGATGATACTGACGTCCCATAACCGTGCCTATTTGGGTCCCGGGGGACGTCACGCCACAGACGCATGCCGCGAAGAAGATGGCAAACGAGTGGATGTTGACTTACGGGAGTCCTCCATAGAGGAACATGATCCACTGAAATGGCTGATCGCAACATGGTGATCGAGCGATATGACTTCCCTGATGAGAAAAAGGAAGAAAAAAAGGAAGGAAGAAAAAAAGGAAGAAAAAGGAAATTCAGAATAGTGGAAACAGGGGCAGTAAAGGGATCAAAGTCCTGTCCTACACACTAATCGTGTAGCATCTCCTCGTTCCTGGAGTCCAGGAGTCCCATAAAAAGTCCTTAGCGTCTTGCGATAGGTCTCTGACATGCCAGGAACCGCGGAAAGTGTCCAAGCCACCAGAGGGAGACGGCCTTCCATGATAAGTGGATGCGGTTGTCCCAGTGGTTTCCTGGGAATCGTCAGATCCGCTGGGAGGAGGAGGGGGTCCTTGCACGACAACTCAACAAGTTCCTGGTACTAAGGCCAGCCCTTCCACAAGGGTGTTATGATTGTCATTGCCACCCTCTGCAGATAGACTTGGTGGAGGACCCTCGCAATCATTGCGAAGGGTGGAAAGGCGTAAGCCCATTTCTCTGCCACGTCTGCAGGAAGGCGTCCACTGCGGTGCTTTCCAGGTCCGGTTGTTGCGCGAAACGATTCCCCCGGCAGGTAGTAATCGAAGATCTCCTTTGTTAATTCTACTAGCGCTCAGGAGCACATGCCTCCGAGATGAATGACATATTGCACTGCTGAGCCGTTGTCCATCTGAAGTAGGATGCAGCAGTTGGAATTCCCTTTCCGCAGATTGCGGAGTGCGGATAACCCTACCAGAAGCTCCAGGCAGTTGATGTACATGGAAAGTTCCTCAGAGGTCCAGACGCCTTCCGTGGTGAACGTGCCACCTGTAGCCCCCCAGCCTATTCGGCTGGCATCCGATTCCAGTACAAAGCCTAGCTGATTTCCAAATACACCTTGATCATTCCAGGCCTGTATGCAGTTCAGCCACCACTGGAGTTCTGCCTAAACCTCGTCCGGTTAGTCGTATGTCGGGTTCTGGCATAGGAATGGTATCTTGAAGTGCTGCATAGCTTGGTAGTGGAGAGGGCCCGGGAGTATTGCCTGGATGGAGGAGGATATAAGGATTACTATCCGTGTGAGCAAGTGAAGAGGTAAAGACAGCATGCAGAGGACCTTGCAAATTTCCTTGTGGATGGAGGCTACCTTTGCGGCTGGGAGATGTAGCATACAAGATCTGAAATCTATCTCGAATCCTAGGAATTGGACCATTTTTAAGGGGTCCAGCACCAATTTGATGCAGTTGACCACAAAGCCCAAGGATTCTAGGAATTTGACATTGTAGGTGGTGTGTCTTTGTAGCGTTTACATGTCCCTGTCTAAGATAAGGATATCATTCAGGTTTATGCTGCAGCGTACTCCACAGGCCCGAAGGTGCGCCACCATGGGTTTCAGCATTTTCGTAAAGAACCAGGGCTGATCTGAGTCCGAAGGGGAGGCAAGTAAATTGACATGTGATCCCATGCCAAAGGAAGTGCAGGTAAGGGCGACTATGATCGTGAATTGGGATTGTAAGGTAAGGGTCTTTCAGGTCTAGCCTTGTAAACCAGTCACCGTCCTGAAGTAAATTCCGAAGGAAATGAATGCCTTCCATCTTGAAATGACTGTATTGGGTGGATGTTTAACTGTCTTAAATTGATAACCGGCGGAATTCCCATTCTTCTTTCTGACCAGGAAGATGTTGCTGAAGAATCCGCCGGAATCGGGGACTGGCTGAATGGCGCCTTTGAACCGTAGATTGCACAGTTCCGAGTCGATCAGTAACGCATCTGAGTCCGCCACCTGGAGCTGGAGCGGCGGTTGTGATTGAACAGGGGTATACCTGTTGAAATACCTGTGTTCACCCTGTACACAGAGTGGTTAACACTTTATACTAATCCCATAATACCACCTATATCAAGGATAGAATATGGTTCACGTATAGTACAGGTTAAACGTGTGGGGACATAGCCATACCAATAATCTCCATTTAGTGTGCTCATGATTGGATTTTAATAGCAGCCCTAACAGTATAATACTGCTGTAACATGTGCCATTGTGATAGAGGGATATTGTGATAAATCTGCCCTATTCAGCCCAATATCACTTTACATTCTACCCTCTATACACAGCAATATACCACGGCTGTGACAAGGTAACAGTATGATATTATGATTAATCAACTTTGACTAGCCTACATTATTTCAGTACTCTGTACCTTGTAGGACTCAGTGGCGGATCAAGGGGAGGGGCAACGGGGCAATTGCCCCCCCCCGAGATCTGATGCTCTCTCCTGCAGGGCCAGTGCTATCCAAGCGCCGGCCCTGCTAAGTGCCTTCACAGACCGGAGGGGAGATCAAAGATCTCCCTCACTGGTCTGCAGGCACTGCTGGGCGGCCGGTAGGGAAGGAGGAGGGAGAGGAGACCAGGGAGCTCTTACCTCCAGCTGAGCTCCGCCAGGTCTCCTCTCGCGAGCACGGCGCGTTGCCGCGGTTACCATGGCAGCGCTACGTTCTCGCGAGAGTGAACTCTAGCCTCAGGAGCTGCAGGCTAGAGTTCACTCCCCCACTAGAACCACCAGGGATTGGAAGTAATATTCCCCCTCCCTGGGCAAAGGTAAGAAGGGGTGGGGGATGTCAATAATATAAAATAATGTATTTTGAATTAAAAAATAAATACATTTGCTTTGCTCTGCCCCCTCCAACTACACACACACACTTCCCCTACAGCCCCCCCACACACAGACCTATCCTCCACACATACACTGCACCCCACACAAACACTGCAACCCACACACACACACTGGACCCCACACACACTGCACCCCACACACACAATGCACCCCACACACACACTGCACCCCCACACACACACTGCACCCCCCCACACACACTGCACCCCACACACACACTGCACCCCCCCACACACACTGCACCCCACACACACACACTTCCCCCCCCCACACACACACTGCACCCCCCACACACAGTGCTCACCATACACACACTGCTCCCACACACACATCCCCCACACACAAACGCTGCACCCCCATACACACAGTGTTCCCCCATACACACAGTACTCTCCTACACAAACACTGCACCCAGTGGTGTATCTTGGTTTTGTGCTGCCCTTGGCAGGACAAAACTCAGACACCCCCCCCCCCCGCGCGCGCCACCCCCACCCAACCCTTCCCCCCTGCCCCGCCTTCTAAATACACACACATTCACTGACAGATACGCATACACTAGCTAACAGACACACACAGTCGGACACACACACTAACAAACACACACAGTCGGACACACACACTAACAAACACACACAGTCGGACACACACACACTAACAGACACACACAGTGAGACACACACACTAACAAACACACACAGTCGGGGACACACACTAACAAACACACACAGTCGGACACACACACACTAACAGACACACACAGTGAGACACACACACTAACAAACACACACAGTCGGACACACACACTAACAAACACACACAGTCGGACACACACACACTAACAGACACACACAGTGAGACACACACACTAACAAACACACACAGTCGGACACACACACTAACAAACACACACAGTCGGACACACACACACTAACAGACACACACAGTGAGACACACACACTAACAAACACACACAGTCGGACACACACACTAACAAACACACACAGTCGGACACACACACACTAACAGACACACACACTAACAGACACACACACTGTCGGACACACACTGTCGGACACACACTGTCGGACACACACTGTCGGACACACACACTAACAGACACACACACACACACTAACACACACAGTCACAGACACACACACACACTAACAGACACACACATACACACTAACACACACACACACTAACAGACACACACACACACTAACAGACACACCCACACTATCAGACACACACAGTCAGAGACACACACACACACTCACATTAAGACATTTTTTTTTTAATTTACTCCCCCCCCACCCCCCCGCCTCCCTACCTTTGGGAATGCTGGGGGTGGGGGGGTTCTCCCATTCCCTGGTGGTCCAGTGGCTGCAGGACGGCACTGGCGGGCAGGCTGGGCGGCCGGCGTGGGAGCTCTTCCCCTGAGCTCTCTGCTCAGCTCCCTCGCGCGCCGCCCGCAGAGTGAGGCTGGGAGGCGGAGCCGGAATATGACGTCATATTTCGGCTCCCAGTCTCACTCTGCGGGCGGCGCGCGAGGGAGCTGAGCAGAGAGCTCAGGGGAAGAGCTCCCTCGCCGGCCGCCCAGCAACCAGCCCAGCATGTCTGTTAGCCGCAAGGCTAACAAGACATTTGCCTTGGGCATTTGGGGGCGGCGTTTTTTGCCGCCCCCTGGAAAATGCCGCCCAAGGCAAATGCCTTGTTTGCCTCGCGGCTATTACGCCCCTGACTGCACCCCCAAACACACACTTCCCCAACTGCACTCCCATACACACACTGCACCCACTACATCCTCATACACACACTGAGCCCATACACACACAGTGCTCCCACAGCACACACTGCACTCCCATGCACACACTACACCCCTCACATAAACACACACTGCCTCCTACACACAGTGCTCCCACTGCACCCCTATACACACACTGTCCCACATGCATTGCCTCCCGTACACACACACACTCTGCACCCCTCACACACTGCCTCACATACCCACCCTCCATCCCTCACACACTCAGTGCCTCCCATACACAAACACACACACACGCACACATTACTAGAGGCCCTATCCCCTACTACAGCCCCTATCGTGGCAGACCCCAGGTAAATTGTCAAACTGTTCTTAAACAGTTTGACTATTTACTCTAGGAGGGCGCCACGGCACTCCTGGCACCAAAACCACTACAGAGAGCTGTAGTGGTTATTGTGCCTGGATTGTTTCTTTAAATATTCTATAAGTGACCCTCCTGAGATAAGACTCTGGAACCGCCAGTGGTAGGACTATGTATATAATAGTCCATCTTTGATTGCTAGTACTAAGGAGCATACTATTCACTGCACCACACTACCATTGATATAGAGGTCTGACACCGTCTACCATGTTCTGTAGATCCCGTATTTTTACAAGACTGCATTAAGGTGTCAGTCTATATTCCTCCTTGTAGGCTATTTTAGCCATTACATTTATTTATATTTATTTTTTGTGTGTCGTTTTTCCTGTATATAGTACTATTTGTATTTTTTGTCTGTGATTTATCTTGCTCTTTTTAGTCCAACAGTTGGACTTTTTAGCTTACCGATTAAATGTTAAGTATTAATGTATTTTTCACTGAATTATACTTGATTCATATCTGGTCCTGATACCGGAGAAACTGACGGAAGCGAAGCACAGAGAGATGGACACAGGTTTCTTCAGGAAGGAAGAGATTCTTTATTGGATCACCGATCGGGACTCAGAGGGACTAACGTCACCAAAATACAGCAAGTTCTGAGCCCCGGACAATAGTGCAGGCTCCTTATATAGGCACATAACTCCTCCCATATTAAGCTCCACCCGCACATTCTCTTAACCAATCAACACAAATAAGAATTAACTTCCTGTTTGACCGCATGGCCTGTCCAGCACAATGGAGGAGGGGAATACTATATCCTGTATTCTTGCACATGGTCCGTACACTACTGATCGTATCTTGCCTCGTGCAACCAACTGATCGATACGTCAGCATATGCACGTACACATGCCACGTGGTAATCTCGGCCTACTAAATTTATTTTTACCGAGATTCCACCACATTCCCCCCTTTGATGCCTCTTGATATTTCACAATTACTTGAGGCATCACTTAACCTTAGTTTGCATACACCGCAAGTTACCTTGAACCAGACCAGACTTATCTTATGATGTGAATCTTCAACACTCATCTTCCTGCATTGGTTCTCCCTGATCTAGAGCCTCATATTTATAAATTGCCATTATCTGTGCAGCAGCCTTCCTCTCTGCTATATTTTCTATCAGGCTTTGCACAGACCTAACTACTAAGGGTATAAGACACGGCAGGAGTAGACACAACATTAAAATTAGTAGGACTCCACCTACCACTGCCTTAAGCCCTCCAAACCACTCATACCAGCTACCAAACCAACTACTTGGATTGTACCCTTTCCATACCTGAGTAGGCACATGCGCTAGTTTAACCATATGGCTAGTAAGCTCAGCTATTGCTTGCCCTTCGTCATCTATTTGAAGACAGCAATTGCTCAGGTTAAACTTCCCACATACACCTCCCTCTACTGCCAAAAGGTAATCCAAGGCTAATCTATTCTGGTAGACTGCTGTCCTCATCCTGGTATTATGCTTCGCTAGAAGATTGAGCGCTTGTGATGTCTCGTTAGTAATAATCTCAACCACCGCCTGTAATCTTATAATACGGTTGAGCATATAAATAGGGGTTCTATAACCAAAGGTACCATCTTCTGCCCACGTGGCTGGCCCATAATAATCTATAATACGCTGGGGAGGCCATTCATTATCTTCCCAGGCGCCTATCTCTATGGGTCCCCTTTTCTTCCTATGATTCACATCATACACTTTAACACCTAAAGTCTCACCTGTTTCAATAGGTAACAAGAAGAAGGATGGTTTGAGCATACCCAACACACATGCCCCTTCCCAGTCCTGTGGCAACTCCGAATAGGCTTTCTTACCACAGATCCAGTACAAATTTGCTGGGGCTTTCCAGGTAGATGTGATGGATAGGTCAAACCACACATCCTTTAAATTGGCGTATCTAGCAAACGGGTTAGATGGTTCTGAGACATTTGAAGCCGACCACCAAGTTGTATTCTTTGTATCATCATCATAAGCTTTTTGCCCTAGACAAGTTAATTCTCCTACAGAAGTATTATACATCATTCCTTTCCTTGCTATGCAAACATAACCTATGATGGAGGTCTTTAATCTCCACTCAGATTTACCTCTAACACTCATATGATAATCGGCTTGTGTATATATTAGTTGGTCAACTGCCTCAGAACCGGACATTACCTCCTTTGCTTCCCAAGGCCATTGGTCTCCCATGTTAGTACCTCCACACACATAGCAGTTGGTAACATTAAGACTACCGGCAATACTTTCGGCTAAATCAATGAACAGGTTTTTAGCATTATGGGGGATCTTATTATCTATACTCATCTCTTCATAAAAGGAATGGTATACTTGATGAGTTTGGGAGGATACCGTATCAGTCTCTATCCCTATAAACAATACTGTCCCAGGATCTAAACCCGTCCCATATATTTGAAACCCAAATAAATTACCATACTTGTCTAAAAACTTGTCGGGGTTATTTATAAGTATATGGACTGGATTGCATTCCATAGACTTACAATATGGGCTGGTGGGCAACTTAGTCACAATCATGTCCTTGTCTACTGTCTGTCCCCAAGTTGCCCACCCCACACAAGACCAATATGGGCAAAAGTTATAATCTCTATTTGGGCATCTAGGACTCACATATTTATTTTTATTACTGGGACAAATATATTTATCGTTAGACCCATACGTCCTCTCCCATCTAAGATCCCCACATACATTCCACGGCTTTCTACCACTTGATATCGCCTTACATGCATCAAATAGCAGAGCACCCGAAGAATGTACGGATTCTAACACCGTCTTATTAATTAGGGTCCCCTGAGGATCTCCATTCCTGAGAGTCAACCAAATTGTACGAGGTTGATACTCCGGACTGAAGCACTTAGGTTCTCCTACTCCTAAATGGCACACACTATATTCTATATTAAGGTATCTACATCTGGATACATCTCCTTTACACTCGTATTGTGAATGCCAAATTAGGGTTTGGGAAATATGGTTACCTGTTCTCGTAGTCTTAATGCATACCTCACAGCTAGGAGTGTCGGTACCTCTACCTTCCTGAATATAAAAACACACATAAATAAACATTATCAAGAATACATCTTTCGCCGTCATCCTCAGTCTTCGTCCGTGCGAAGGCACCTCAGCTTCCAGGATGTAAGGGCTGCAGGGAATGGAGTTCTGCTCGTCTTCACAGGAGTCCCTTCGAGACTTTCCTGGCTTATATACTATATGTCGGTGAGCGGACAGGCTTTATTATGGCCGTCTAAACACTCACTTCACCAAATCTCTGTAACAATAAAATTTGTAATCCACAAAGTTCCTCGTTACTCCGACTGAGTAGTGCGTTTTAACCGGATCTTGCAGGGATTCTCTGGATCTGCTGTAACTTGCCAAGAATCGACTGCTGCTGGTTTAACCCTGGAGTGATGTATCCACGGAGTCACTTCGGCTACTTTTATCGCTGTAGGGGTAGACAAAAGAACAACATAAGGACCTCTCCACTTGGGCCCTAACGGTACATTATTCCACTCTTTAATCCACACTTGATCTCCTGGATGGTAACTATGAACTGGGGGATAAATATTCACAGGTAATCTATCTTGTACCCATTTCTGTACCTCCTCCATAGTCTTACCCAACTCTACAACCTGCTGCCGGGTAATTCCTTCTCCCAACTGACTCAAATCCCCCCTTAAGTTACCAAGTACGGGAGGTGGTCGCCCATACATGATTTCAAAAGGAGAGAGGCCCATCCTTCTGGTAGGGGTACTGCGGATTCGCAATAGAGCTATGGATAAGAGAACGTTCCACTTAAGTTGGGTTTCCTGACACATTTTAGCCAACTGATTCTTAATAGTTCTATTCATTCTCTCTACCTTACCAGAACTCTGGGGTCTATATGCAGTATGAAGCCTCCACTTTATACCAAGCATATGAGTCAGTTGTTGTAGGCACTGATGAACAAAAGCTGGACCATTGTCCGATCCTATAGAGCAGGGTAGTCCATATCGGGGTATTATTTCTCGTAGCAGGAATCTCACAACTTCTCCTGCTTTCTCTGTACGAGTAGGACATGCTTCTACCCAGCCTGAATAGGTGCACACAATTACCAGCAGGTAACGATGTCCACCCGATTTAAGCATCACTGTATAGTCAATTTGTAAATCGGACATGGGGAGTCCCCCCATAAACTGGACTCCTGGTGGCTTTACAGGTCCTTGTCTTGCATTATTTTTAGCACACGTTACACATCTTCGTACAATGGCTTGAGTCAAGTTGGACAATCTTGGTATGTAGAAATGTTTCCTGAGAGATTCTTCTGTACTGTCTCTCCCAGAATGTGTCCCGTTGTGATAATTTTGGACAATTTCTACCGCTAGTGATGCTGGAATGACTATTCTTCCATCTTCTAACTGATACCATTTGTTCTCCAAGTACTTTCCAGGTTCAGTCTTTAACCACTCCTCTTCTTGAGCTGTATAAACTGGAGTCCATTGAGACAGTGGAGTTGGTATAAGAGCAGCTATGTGCCCCACATATTCCTGTCTTCCCGATTCAGCGGCACGCTTAGCTGTACTGTCTGCCATCCGATTTCCCTTGGTTACATCACCATCTCCTCTCAGATGCGCTCGACAATGTATAATACCGACTTCTTTCGGCTCCCACACTGCTTCCAATAGTTGTAGGATTTCAGCTGCATACTTGATTTCTTTGCCTTCTGAATTCAATAGTCCTCTTTCTTTATACAAAGCTCCGTGGGCATGAGTGGTTAAAAACACATACTTGGAGTCCGTGTAGATGTTCACTCTTAAACCTTCAGCCAATTGTAACGCTCGTGTTAGTGCTATCAATTCTGCCTTTTGTGCTGATGTTCCTTTCGCCAGTGGCCGAGCTTCTATCACCTTGTCTATTGTTGTTACTGCATATCCTGCATAGCGGATCCCTTCTTTCACATAACTACTGCCGTCGGTGTAATATTGAACATCGGGGTTCTGGATGGGAAAATCACAAAGATCTGGTCTACTTGAAAATACTTCATCCATTACTTCCAAACAATCATGTTGACTTTCAGTAGGTTGTGGCAAAAGGGTAGCTGGATTTAAGGTGTTTACAGTCTCTAAATGCACTCTTGGGTTTTCACACAACATTGCTTGATACTTGGTCATACGGCTGTTACTAAACCAATGATTTCCTTTGTAATCCAACAACGTCTGTACCGCATGTGGGACTCGTACATAAAGTTCTTGACCCAGAGTGAGTTTATCGGCTTCAGCTACTAGCAGGGCGGCTGCAGCTACGGCTCTTAGACAAGGTGGAAGTCCGCTGGCCACTGCATCCATTTGCTTAGACATGTAGGCAACAGGTCTTTGCCATGATCCCAAGTACTGTGTCAATACTCCCACAGCCATTCTTCTTTGCTCATGTACATACAGGTAGAATGGTCGTGTGTGATCAGGTAGACCTAATGCTGGGGCACTCATCAAAGCCTTCTTCACATCTTCAAATGCCGTTTGCTGTTCTTGAGTCCATAAGAAGGGGTCGTGCTCTGTACCTTTGATAGCTGCATACAGAGGTTTTGCCAGTATCGCGTAGCTGGGAATCCATATCCTACAGAAGCCTGCTGCCCCCAAGAATTCTCGCACTTGTCTTCTATTCTTGGGTATCGGTATTTGGCACACAGCTTCTTTTCTCTCTGGCCCCATAATTCTTTGACCTTCAGAGATATGGAATCCCAGATATTTGACAGTTGGCAAACACAACTGAGCCTTCTTTCTAGACACCTTGTATCCTGCCTTCCAGAGAATGTGTAATAGATTGTGCGTTGCTTGCTGACATATTTCCTTTGTAACTGCTGCTATCAACAAGTCATCTACATATTGTAACAATACACACTCTCCTGGGATGGACTCGAAATCCAGTAGATCTTGGCTTAGAGCTGAACCAAATAGGGTAGGTGAATTTTTCAACCCTTGGGGCAGTCTTGTCCAGGTCATTTGGCGTTTTGAGCCTGTTACAGCGTTTTCCCATTGAAAAGCGAAGATACATTGACTTTCTGCGGCAATTCGGAGGCAAAAGAAGGCATCTTTGAGATCTAAGACTGTGAAGTAAGTAGCCCCGCCCGGAATTAAAGCAAGCAGGTTATATGGATTGGGTACAACTGGATGTATACTAACAACCGCATCATTGACTGCTCTCAAGTCCTGTACAGGTCGATACTCATCTGTACCGGGCTTTTGAACAGGCAGCAATGGGGTGTTCCAGGGGGAAGTACAGAATTTTAGGATACCATACCGTATGAACTTATCCAGATAAGATTGGATGTTCTTCTTAGCCTTCTGCGGGATGTGGTATTGTCTTAGGCTCACTGGATAAACCCCAAGTTTTAGTTCAATTTTAATAGGTGGAATATTATACGACATATTATACGACATATACGAAGACTGGGTCAGCATGTGCCATTTGACCTGCGGCATCGATATAGGCTGACCCGGGATTCAGACGAAGAGGCATCTGGTAATGTTTTAATTGTTGGGTACCGGTCAGTTGTCGGGTTTGTATGGGGCTACGTGGTGGGGCGTCAGTCATGGGTTCCAGTCGGGGAGAAATAGGGCATGAGGATGTGGGAGCTTGGTTTTGGGAAAAGGTAGTAAATAAAACACTTCGAGTCAAGCTAGAAGAAGCTTGACCGGAAGTCTGAAGTGGCGCCAAATCAGGATATTCAGATCTAATGGGGGTTGGCTCTGATTCCGGAAGGGGAGATTTAGTACGAGAGGGGGTGGATTCTGTACTGGAGGAGGAAGCGGAAGTGGATGAGGGCAATGAGGGGAGGGTTACAGGACTTCCTGCATTTGCGTCACTTCCTCTTAAAGGAAAGTAAGGGGGCGGCAAAGGGATCTCGGACTCAGGGGGCGTGTCCAAAATGGGCCTAACACCAGTCCTAGTGGACAAACAAGTCCTAGCCACCATGAGGCGACACTGCTCCTCGTGGCACGTCTGGATCCATTTTGGCGAGTCATTTACGGCCTGTCTCCAACAATCAATATAAGGAAACTGTCCGTAAAGCTCAGGCCTACCTGATACAGCCACGTGTAAGCGCTGTACCAGAGTTGGATCCAAACTGCCACGTGGCGTCCATGCCGCAACCAAAGTAGGCCACTCCCTAGTACACAAAGTGACCAAACGTACAGGAGACATTTTAACCCCAAAATCACATTTTGTAAATCCCTTTTTAAAATTCTTCACCATACAGCCTAAGGGATCCGGAATCGTTGACTGCGACGTGCCCATACTTAACAATGGAACGTCGTCGACAACGAATACTATACACGCGTACTATTCAACAGTCACACCCGTTTCCTCTGGCAACAGCACCACGTGGTACGGTTACCAAGTGAAACGTACACAATAACACAATAAACACTCAGGGAATTCCCGTACACACACAGCTGTTACACCAGTCACTATATAATCAATATTATGCCCTTTGGCGAAACTATACAGTCACCCACGCTATAATTCTCTATATATGAATTACCCATCTATAACACACCCCAGTAACATCGTCTTTTACAAATAGCGGTTACAGTACGGTTAGCATAGGTCAAAGCACAATTTAAGGTCACAATACAATTATTAGTGGTTATGGTGTTAAACATGCATTAGACGACAATGATTAGTACTTATATACAGTGTCAGTAAATATACAGGGTTATGGTACCGTGCACTATAATACAGCAACACACTATTAACACTCTCGCTAGACGGCTGAGCTCGCGCTATCTAACAAGATATACACTTTACTAAACAATCTTTAACACATTTACAATTCCCAACTAAACTATTGGCCAGTACCTTGAATGGACTACCTAAAAACAATCTACATACGTTTTGGTTAGCCACACTGCCCAAGCACCACATATAGCGAGCTAGAGGACCGAATTTACACAGACGCCTCTTAGTCGATAACTATCAAAAATCTAGTGGGTTCCAAATTTACACGCCTTCCCACTTAGCCAAGATAGGTTGAGAGCTAGCGAACCGAATTTACACAGACGCCGCTTAGTCTCCCGGTCCCTCCGACCTAGCGAACAAAATATACACCCTAGAACGCTAGTCTAGACAAGACACCGGTGTCCGGCTAGGGCTATTTACACCAGAACCCCGCCTGACTAACAAAATCAAACGGTCTGACTAAAGAGCGTTCGATCGAGCGGTGCGCCTTCGCTCCTTCCCTCCGACAGAGGGGGCAGATTCCATACACAAATAACCCCTTATGGGCCTACCGCACAATCGGTATACCCCTAGTGGGTCTGCCGTCTAAAACAGCAGTTGTCTTACCTCCTCGTTCCTGAACCTGAGTTCACACTCATCGACGGGGACACCCCAGCACTTCTTACGTAGAGGCCGATGATCTCCTGGACAACAGACCAGTGGCGCCGAGACGAAGGGAGGTCCACGCAGAAGTTCAGGGGTGCAGCCGTAGAGAACGTGGGCAAAGATAGACCGTCTCACGCCTCTGCCTCTCAGCTACCGTTGAACGATGAGTTTCCCGGCCAATGCACCAAATGATACCGGAGAAACTGACGGAAGCGAAGCACAGAGAGATGGACACAGGTTTCTTCAGGAAGGAAGAGATTCTTTATTGGATCACCGATCGGGACTCAGAGGGACTAACGTCACCAAAATACAGCAAGTTCTGAGCCCCGGACAATAGTGCAGGCTCCTTATATAGGCACATAACTCCTCCCATATTAAGCTCCACCCGCACATTCTCTTAACCAATCAACACAAATAAGAATTAACTTCCTGTTTGACCGCATGGCCTGTCCAGCACAATGGAGGAGGGGAATACTATATCCTGTATTCTTGCACATGCTCCGTACACTACTGATCGTATCTTGCCTCGTGCAACCAACTGATCGATACGTCAGCATATGCACGTACACATGCCACGTGGTAATCTCGGCCTACTAAATTTATTTTTACCGAGATTCCACCACAGTCCTAGTTGCATCCTCCAACTTTTTCTCTTTTTTAAATTAAACTGAAACCACCCTGAGATAGTTAAGCCAAATTATGTAAAGTAAACAGAAATATAAAGACAATAAACCATGGTAATTAGTATAGAATATGATAATAGAAAAAACAGAGAGAAGAGAACCAAAAACTCTGTACCTAACTTGCGATGGAGCAGCAAAGAAAGAGGAAGTGCTTCAGTTATACACGCCCAGGGCCGGTGCAAGGATTTTTGCCACAGTAGGCAAAAAAATTTTTTGCCGCCCCCCCCCATATGCTCTCCCCACGATGTGACATCACAATGACCCAACCATACGATCTGGCCATCTGCCTGTGGATGTAGTGGTGTTGGGGAGCAGCTTAAAGAAACAATACAGTGTCAGGAGCACAATCATGTATCCCTGACTCTATAGTGCAAAAGTAACTACTTAGGTGTCAGGCCCCCTCTCCATCTTGATGATCTCAGCCAATCCAATGCTTTTCTATAGAAAAGCATTAGCAGGTATTGCGCATGCACGGTAAAACACGGCACCAATCAGCATCTACTGATAGAGATTAATTTAATTAATGCATCTCTAAGGTGAACATTTAGCATCTCCATGCAGAGCATGGAGACGCATAATGCCAGTGCTCCACATAGTGCAGCACTGACCCAGAAAGCATCTCTAGTGGCTGTCTGAGTGACCGCCACTGGAGGTGTCCCTAGGCAGCAGTGTTTACACTGAAAAGCTTGCAGGGAAAGGCTATATTCACCAGAACAACTACATTAAGCTGTAGTGGTTCTGGTGACTATAGTGTCCCTTTATTGTGAGGTAAATTAGAGATTAGTGGTACTTTTACTATACTAGATTGTCTACTTACCACCAGATATGGGCAAGATGATGATGATCTTTGGCTGCAGTCTGGCTCCTCGGTCTGGTGTAGAAGAGGCTCTCTGGAGGCTGCTTGCAGCTGCTCACCAAAACCAATACCCTGGGGTTACAGGAAGCAACTTAATATGCAACAGGTCACCTCCTTGACTGTTCCAGAACCCCAGCAGGCACTGCTGCTGCCTACTGGCCAGTCAGACTTATGTCTTGAATGCAGCATGTCTGCACAGGGGTGGGCAGTAGGAGCACAGATACACAATGACAGATACACAATGACACAGATACACAATGACGCATACAGACATACACAGATACACACATATAAACACACAGACACATACAAAAGCATACACTGACATATTCTTACACAGATACACACACTGACATATTGACACACAGAAGCACTGACGCATACACAAACTCAGATACGCACAGATACATACACATAGATAAACACACTGACACACACAGATAAACACATACAAACATATAAACACACACATAGATAAAAACACTGACACACACATATAAACACATGCACACATATAAACACACACACAGATACACACATATAATCACACTGACACATTCATACACACACACATACACGTATGTGTTACATTTTCAGCCACCCTTCTCCTAACATACCTTTTATGTGCAGGCTTCCCAGGGTCCTGCTGGCTGAGACCTATATCAGTGTGGAGCTGGCTGGACTGGGTCTCTCTCCTCCTTTAGTTCTTCCACCTTCTCTGTCTCGCGCGGCACTCTATCTGCATCTTGGAGGAAGCGACGTGACTTACTTCCTCCCATGTCGATGATATTACAGGCACCTGGTCGCGCTGCCTACTAGAGGGCACCTGCGCCCGACCAGGGTGGCCCCAAGCGTGCAGGCCCTCGAGTCCCAAAGGGCTCGGCTGGCAGAGGCGCCCTGGCCGATATCGCAGCGCAGCTCCTGACTAATGCTGTCCCGTCTGCTTCTGAGCTCAGGTGGCTGCAACACGTGGGACAAGAGGCAGCGCGGAAATTACAGGAGAGGCAGTAGGCGGGTGCCAGGCACTCCCTTTTCCAATGCGCCCTAGGTGACCACCTATCTCACCTATAGGAAGCGCTGGCCCTGTACATGCCTCTAATTGCTTAAGTTTGATTGGTTCTCAGTTCTCTTACTTTTTTTTGCTGCTATATGGAGTTAGTAAAGAAAGATTAAGCAAAATATAAAGCCTCCTGTCATGTGGTAAAATTTCGGACAACCCGAGCAGAATTAATTTTTTGCACAAATTGGATGAACCAAATTTTTTTTGTCTAGGTATAATTGTTTAATCATGAACCTGGCTATATGCTTACAAATTCCCTGATGTTGTACAAGTGAACAGAGAAAAATGATTCTATTTTGAAGACAATGGATTTGAATCATATTTTTCTTCTGTTAACTCACTTTGATTATTGTTATCTGATAAAAAATAAACCATCAACATCATAGTAAAGCATATATGGGGGCTATCTCACCATCTAGTGGCCAAACATATAAAGTGCTACATAGGTGCTAGGTCACCATCTAGTGGCCAAACATATAAAGTGCTACATAGGTGCTAGGACACCATCTAGTGACCAAACAAAGTGCTAAAATAGTAAGACAGTTCTTATAAGCATAAAGTGCAATAAATAAAAAAAAAGTGCTATATATAACTAAAATGCTTAAAAACAATCTTAAAGGGCTATACAGTGAAAGTAAATTGCTACTAATCCCAAAAAGGACAGGTAAACAATTGTAATTTAGCATATAATAATCAGTAAAATTATATATGTGGTATATAAATTATATATACACCACATATAAAAGTTTCAGGTGAGTTAATTTAACGTGCTGTCATTAAAGTGGAGACTGAATAAACAGCAACGACAATCCATATCTGAAGAACCACCAACATAAGACAGATTACTAAATGTTTAAAACAACAGTACCTAAACTAAGTAAAACCTAAATGAAAGGAAGTGAGTCATTTCTGATTTCCTGAAAACTACATTTAGAGTGTTTTAAAATGTAACCTTAGAATTACAGTTTAACCCCTTAAGGACCAAACTTCTGGAATAAAAGGGAATCATGACATGTCACACATGTCATGTGCCCTTAAGGGGTTAAAGGAGAATAAATCAACATCTGCCTAAAATATGATTGATTTTTTAATGACTCTTATCTTATGTTGTTTCTATTCCCCTCCTTGGGTGCTGAGCTAATTAGGGGGAGTGCCCCTTAATTTCCACCTGTGTGGGATTTGTATTGCCAATATAAACCCACTACTGACTCACAGAGCTTGCTTGAAAGTAGGCTCTTTCAAGTAGGAGTTGAAACCAAGAGGGTAAATATTGTTTTTGCTCACTTGTGTTATTTGGTAACTGGGGATGAGTGCTAGCAAGATTACAAGTTTTACTCAGTGTACATCCTGCTGCATGTATGCACGCCTGGATAAATCTGTCCAGGATCCATACCTATGTGGTGGGTGTGGGCGAGTGGCTTTTCTGGAAGCTCGGATTGGAGATCTGGAGAGGCAAATTGCAACACTGAGGGAGATTGATAATCTTGAGAGGAGTCTGCTGCTCACTGAGCAGAGTTTAGTGGGTGCAGGTAGTAGAGTGGGAGGAGATGAGACAGTTGGAGAACAGGCATATATCTGGGTAACAGTGGGGCGAGGAAGCAGAGGGGGAGGGAAGAGGAAAGGTTTAGCTAGTCCTGATCTAGTGCAGCCTAACAGATTTGCCCGTTTAAGTGAAGATGTTGGGTGCATCAGCTCAGGAGTAGCTGTACTGCAGGAAGCTGTTCCTTCTAACAGCCGTGGGAACAGCCCCTCTAGTGCAGGTGAGGTTGAGAGGGTAAGGAAGTCTAGACAGGTTGTGGTGGTACGGGACTCTATTATTAAGAGAGTAGATAGGGTAATCTGCCACTCTGATCGACTCAACCGGACAGTTTGCTGTCTCCCGGGTGCTCGGGTCCGGCATGTTGCCGACAGAGTGGAGGGATTATTGGGAGGGGCTGGGGATGACCCAGCTGTCATGGTCCATTTTGGTACCAATGACAAAGTCAGAGGAAAATGGAAGGTCCTAAAGAGTGAGTTCAGGGATCTAGGAAGTAAGCTTAAGAAAAGGACCTCCAAGGTAATATTTTCAGAAATATTACCTGTGCCACGCTCTACAGCAGAAAGGCAGCGGGAGATTAGAGAGGTCAATGCATGGCTGAAGTCTTGGTGCAGGAAAGAGGGTTTGGGGTTTTTAGAGCACTGGGCCGATTTTGCGCTTGGGTACAACCTGTATAGTCGTGATGGATTGCACCTAAACGGAAGAGGGTCTGCTGTGCTGGGGGATATGATGGCTAGAAGGTTGGAGGAGATTTTAAACTAGGAGTAGGAGGGGAGGGTCAAAGCAATCTAGAAAATGGAGATAGGATAGAAATGAGATGGGCTTTAGCTCAGAACAAAGGGGTGGAGATGGGGGAGGGGGAAGCTCAGAACAGAGGACATATGTAATATTGATAATTCACAAAAAGTACAAATGACTCATGGTAATATTAAATGTATGCTTACGAATGCAAGGAGCCTATATAACAAAATGGGGGAACTAGAGGCAATAGCATACACTAAACAATACGATATAATAGGCATAACAGAAACATGGTGGGATGAGACACATGACTGGGCAGTTAACTTAAATGGGTACACATTATTTAGGAGGGATAGGATAAACAAGAAGGGTGGTGGGGTATGTTTGTATGTCAACCATGAGTTCAAGTCAAATCTTAGGCATGTGGAGTGTAACGAGGAAAATGTGGAAGTTTTATGGGTAGATATCTGCTTGGGGCAAACAAAGGGAAATACGTTATTGGTTGGGATATGTTATAAACCACCAAATGTAAATATTAATGAGGAAGAACTGCTGTTAGAGCAAATTGGTAAAGCTGCAAATCGGGGTAACATGTTAATTATTGGAGATTTTAATTACCCGGGCATAAATTGGGATAGAGGGACTAGTACTTCAGCTAGGGGAATCCGGTTTTTGAATGTGTTAAAATGACACCTTTATGTCACAACTGGTACAAGGACCAACTAGAAAGGATGCTTGTCTGGATCTCATTATAACAAACAATGTTAATCTTTTAACCAACATTCAAGTAGGGGAGCATTTGGGAAATAGTGATCACAATATGGTAACTTTTGAAATAAACTCAAAAAAGCAAAAGCATGTGGGATATATTAACCCCTTAAGGACCAAACTTCTGGAATAAAAGGGAATCATGACATGTCACACATGTCATGTGTCCTTAAGGGGTTAAAACTTATAATTTTTAAAAAGCCAATTTTAATAAGATTAGGGCAGCTCTACAACATATCGACTGGCATAAACTCCTTAGTGATAAAAACACTGAGGAAAAATGGAAACTATTCAAACAAATATTAGAAAGGTACATTTCACAGTATGTACCATTGGGTAATAGATATAAAAGAAACACATTAAAACCAATGTGGCTTAGTAGAGAAGTAAAACAAGAGATTAAAAATAAGAAAAGGGCTTTTAAAGCATTTAAATCGCACAAATCAGAGGCATCCTATATAAGATATAAGGAAGCCAATAATACTTGCAAAAAGGCAATTAAAGTGGCTAAACTAGAAAATGAGAAATTGATAGCCAAAGAATGCAAAACCAACCCCAAATTTTTTTTCAAGTACATTAATTCTAAAAAAACAAAAAATTAAAGTGTAGGTACACTGAAAACAGAGATGGGTCTGTTAGTCAATGAAGACCAGGAAAAGGCAGAAATTTTAAACAACTATTTTTCTTCAGTATATATTAACGAGGATCCTATGGCAAGAGATATGCATTTGATTGCTGCAACAAACTTGCAGATAACTTGTGATTGGATAACTCGAGACAAGGTGCTACAGCTATTAAAGAAAATTAATGTAAATAAAGCTCCTGGCGGTATCCACCCACGAGTACTTAAGGAGCTAAGTGGGGAAATAAGTGAACCTCTGTATTTAATTTTTCAAGATTCTTTTGTTTCAGGTATTGTACCGGAGCATTGGAGGAAGGCAGATGTTGTTCCTATATTTAAAAAGGGTTCAAAATCCTTGCCTGGAAATTATAGACCTGTGAGCTTAACTTCTGTGACTGGGAAATTATTTGAACGGCCATTAAGGGATAATATTCAGGAATTCATTGGGAAGAACTGTATTATTAGCAATAATCAGCATGGTTTTATGAAACATAGGTCATGTCAAACTAACCTAATTGCATTCTACGAAGAAGTAAGTAGAAGTATAGATCAGGGTGTTGCAGTGGATTTGATCTACTTGGATTTTGCCAAGGCATTTGATACGGTTCCTCACAATAGGTTAGTCTTCAAACTAAAAGAAATTGGTCTAGATGAATACTCTTGTTCTTGGGTAGAACATTGGCTTAAGGATAGAGTACAGCGAGTTGTCATAAATGGTAAATTTTCAAGCTGGACAAAAGTGGTAAGTGGTGTCCCTCAGGGTTCTGTTTTGGGACCGCTTCTATTTAACATATTTATAAATGATCTTGAAATGGGCATTGAAAGCCATGTATCAGTGTTTGCAGATGACACAAAACTTTGTAAATTAATAAAATGTGAGCAGGATATTGCCTTGCTGCAGAGGGATTTGGATAGAGTGGGGGACTGGGCACTAAAATGGCAGATGAAATTTAACGTAGAAAAATGCAAAGTTATGCACTTCGGGGTTAAGAATGCACAAGCAATTTACACCCTAAATGGTAGTGAACTAGGGATAACCACACACAAGAAGGATTTGGGAATTGTTATAGACAACAAATTAGGTAGCAATATGCAATGTCAATCTGCCGTTGTTAGGCCAGTAAGGTTTTGTCATGTATAAATAGGGGCATAAATTCTCGAGATGAAAATATAATTTTGCCTCTTTATAAATCACTGGTAAGACCACATATTGAATATGCTGTGCAATTTTGGGCACCTGTTCTAAAGAAAGATATCATGGCACTAGAAAAAGTGCAGAGACGAGCTACAAAATTGATAAAAGGAATGGAGCATTTTAGTTATGAAGAAAGGTTAAAAAATTTAAATCTCTTCAGTTTGGAAAAACGGCGCCTGAGAGGGGATATGATAACATTATACAAATATATTCGGGGCCAGTACAAACCATTATCTGGAAATCTATTCATAAACAGGGCTATACATAGGACACGAGGTCACACATTTAGGCTTGAAGAAAGGAGATTTCATCTAAGGCAAAGAAAAGGTTTGTTTACAGTAAGAGCAATAAGGATATGGAATTCATTGCCTGAAGAGGTGGTTGTGTCAGAGTATATACAGATGTTTAAACTGCAATTGGATAAATACTTGCAAAAACATAACATACAGGGATATAATTTCTAATTAGTGGGGTAATAGCTGCTTGATCCAAGGAGACATCTGACTGCTATTTTGGGGTCAAGAAGGAATTTTTTCCTAGTTTATTGCAAAATTGGAAGCGCTTCAGACTGGGTTTTTTTTGCCTTCTTTTGGATCAACAGCAAAATCATATGTGAGGAAGGCTGCACTTGATGGACGCAAGTCTCTTTTCAGCTATGTAACCATGTAACTATGTATTGAGGAAAAAAAGGGATATTCTGAAAACCTTCTCAAGATTGTATTGGGTAAAACAACAACAACTTACTGATAACTGTAGCCAGTATTTTATCTGGTATGGCCTTTAAGTATAAGTTCAAGGTAATGCACTTGATAATAGAGCTGTGACACAAGTACCACAATTTCAGACATGGACTCTTCTTTTTTTCAGATTCCACATTATCTGCTGAATTAACAGAGTTAAAACTGAGTGGTAAGTACCTTTCTCTTCCAACAAATAGGGATCAGTATAACGAAAGGTATAAGTGCAACTATTTGATGCAAGCAACATAATTTCTTTAAGGATATAGTTTGTGGATGACAGGTGCACTTTAATAGCTTAATCTTTGGTCTGAGCAATAATGGGGATTCCTGGGACTCACTAGATGTGGCTGCTCAGACAGTTGAAGGAAGGAAGTATTTCATAGCTAAAGGCAGAATGTGATGCTAAACATATCAGAAAGGAGCTCTTGAGTAGATGTCCTACTAGCTCAATCGTTATTGGTACATTCGATGCTCAGCAACCTCTTATGTTTTTCTATTTACAGGCTCCAGAATCACTGATAAAGTTGAACAATTAAAGGAGAACGGTATTTGCCATTTTTTCTTATTATAGAGTCGGCTCACCCTCCTCACTTTAAATAACCACGAGGGTACAAGCAATACAATTAGTGGAATTTATTTCATTTTGAGGTTAATGAGTAAAAGAACGTGACTCAAAGTATGGATAGGTTTAAAAGATGAATTCTTTATTCTAATTTATCTTCAGCTCGATCACTTACCTGTCCAATATATGTTTTAAAGGGGAAATTATTTTAAATTTGTTAGGTGGCATATGTAGAGTTGACAAGGTGAGTGCCGCAGATGCATGTTTTGTGGAAGGAAATACATAAATACATCTGGTTTATTGCAACCGCATTTGGACATTCTCTGCATACTCTGTATCTATGCACTAAGTACATTTCACTTGAGAAACACGGTGGGGATTTGTGGGATGTCAGCGACTGCACTAAGAAAGTCGTTTCAATAATTGTGATGTAATTTCAGATGGAATGCAAGTGGTAATTAGTTAATATGTATGTGTTCAATACTAATAGGGGGATTTGCAGTAACGTAGGCATTGTCAAAAATGAAAAATGCTTCTATGATGGTCATCAAATTTTATGCCAAAATAGCTTAACTGAAAACAGAATTGACTTCTTGTATTTTTTCAATTTGGCTATTTGACCTAAACTTTAAAATTCACTTTGAATTCCGATCAATTCACACTTTAGTTGTTAATCTTGTAATATTTTGTTTTAAACAGATTTGAGTTCCGAACTAAGCTAAACTTAATTTTAACAACAATAATAATAATAACAGTATTCATGCAGGGTGCAAAATATTATCCACACAATATCAGACCAGCGAACACCAAGTCCCTTGGGTTCCAAGTAAACCATTAATCCATCCCCCCCAAATGTCCCTATCTTTTCTATCCTAAAGACCCTCTTAGGAGTATTCTTTATGTGTCTGAAATTATACTACAGATCCACAGCATAATACTCACAGTAATGTACATTTAAACTACAATAATTTAGTTTAGAAATCAGCCTATGTAAATACGATAAATTTTTTCTATTCTAAATTACATTTAGTTGCATAAACTGTTATTATCAAGGCACCTAAAATTTCTCAGAACAGCCCACTCCTGGTCACAACCACACTAACAACCCTAACGTTAAAGTGTCCTCTTTATCCTCTTCCACCAAGGGCCGGTGCTAAACTATTTTGTGCCCTAGGCAAGACTGCCCCCCCCCCCCAAAAAAAATAAAATAAATTGCCAACTTTGATTTTTAAAAACAGATCTGTAGAAAAAATGTAAAACATAAAACTTAAAACTACTTAATTTAATGACATTAGATCACTTCCTCCCAGAGCTGGCACAGAGGAAAAACGAGGGAGCACTGGGAATAAATGAGGGGGAAGGAGGGTGACTTTAAAAAAAATAAATAAATTTAAAAAAAATCTTATGATGGGACTTTTTTTTATTATTCCTACATTGTGCAGGAATAATAGGCAGAGAGGCTTTGTCTAGAGAGCTACTACATGAATCTACTTGTTCTTCATCACTGCTCCCTTGCGCACCGTTTAAGGATTCTGGGGCGGCAGTGTTTTTACATTCCGGCTCCTGGCCTCATGACAGAGGGCACACATGTGAGATTTGAGGCTGAGCATGGGTGGCGAAGGAGCACTGATGCTCCTGCTCTTCCTGAACACACTGTGTTTCGGCAGACTAGGCACCTACTGTTCAGATAAGCATTTCCTAGCTGCCTTAGCGAACAGCCAGCCACCTTCTGGGGGGCCCTAAGGTGGCCAGCCGGCTAGCTCATGGGTTCACTGGCAGTCAGTAACAGGGCGCCCTGTCAGCGACCCCTGTAGTTCTGGCCCCACTCCCTCACTTTCTTACCCAAGGAACACTGTACCCTAAATGCATTCTTAAATAGCATTATCAATGTGTCCTGGTAGCATTCTTTTAAATGTACACGGCAGAAATCTATGCTATTGTTTGGTTTCTACATGAAGGGGCATGCAATGGGTTGCTGAATCAAACATGTTTTCTTTGAACTGATCACATCTTCATGTTAATGGGAAGTATAGATAAAGTACAACTTAATAATACATATAATTGATTTGCTCTGGGATTCATCTTCAGTAAATGTATTTCCTACCTGAAGCATTGGAAGTCCATGTATTGCAGGGCAGCCCTTTTCCTATACAACAGGCTACATCAACAGGAAGATATTGTGAATCTGGCAACCTGAGTCATATTCTGCCACTGTATCAACACTAATCACATTTTACCAATTTCTATTCCTTTAGTCAGTTTGTGCAATGTCCATATATGTTCATTTATACTCTTCACATTCCTCAGTTTCAAAGTTAAAGACAACTGCTGATAATGAGCATGACAATTTTAATAGAAATCTAACAGCGAGCAACGAAGCCCTGGGTGAGTTATTCAAAGAAACTTTAAAACTCTATATTTTTTAATCTTTTGTCTGTTATTTGAAAAGCTTGAAAGGTGGGAGAGAGAATAAGTACTAATTATTCTGACTCTACATAAAATGAAATCAAAGAGTCTGAGTTGGTATATGAATCAAAAATTGTTGGAATATAACTCAAAAGAGTCACACAAAGTAACAGTTTGAAATAAATGCCACAGTTTTATGCCACAGCTCAGTTAAATTCTATGAGATCGGTAAACATGTATTCCTTACACTTTAGTGTTAAAAAGCCATGTTAGGCCATCTTGCCCTCATAAATAAGTATTAAACTTATTTTTTTTCCCCAGCTAATTCTGCCCTTGGTTGGCCTCCTTGATTGAGGTCATCAGAATTGGCGATTTCAGCCAATCCAATGCTTTCACTAATAGACACACACGCTCACTCATTTGATACACACTGACAGACACACACTCACAAACAGACACACACTCACAAACAGACACACACACTCATTGACAGTTAGTTTGCCTAGCAATACTGGCCCTGCTCCCGCCTGCTCCCTCAGTTTCTTACCCTAGGGAAACTACCCTAAATGTATTCTTAATAACCATTAAAGGAACACTTTAGGGTCAGGAACAGAAACGTTTATTCCTAACCTATACTGTTAAAAATTTAGCTTATGCCCTGGCCCCCCTTGCCTCCCTTAAAAATGGTTAAAACTCACCTAGATACCATGGCAGCACAGATCCTCCAATGCTGACCCGGCCACTATCCGCCCTCTTGCCTGACATCATCCGAATTGATGCCGTTAGCAAATCCAATGCTTTCCCATAGTTACTCTCATGAATATGACATTTATTCTATCTTTCATGCTATAATTTGCATTTCTTTTGCCTCTTCCCATCCTTTGTTTAACACATACCCACTTAATTGTTGTCTAACAATGTATTTGTTTGTTTCCAGGAAAAGCTCAGAACAAAACAAACGCAGCAGTTCAATCCGTCAAAGGAACTGTAGGTAAATTTCAGAAGAGAGAATGATGATTAAAATTGGAGACAATAAACAGGATTATTTGATAAAGTGAGAATCCCAAGTGAATTGGAAGATAATTTTAAAGTTAAGCGTGGAATAGCCATGCTAAAGCATAGCTGACTGGAATATTTCAACATATATAAATGTGAAATGCACTTTGCATTTACTATCACGATTATTTGTTAAAGTGATAATGATCAGAAATTCAAGATGAATTTACTTACAGCAGTGCTGGGGAGAGAATTGTTGTCAGAAGTCTTGCTCCCCGTGGCTGCAGTAAACTGATTTCTGTGACTGCCCGCATTAGAGAGAATATAAAGACCCCTTGCCAGGACTCAATGTCCACTTTCAAACTGCCTGAATGCAAGTGGAAGTTTTAAACTCTGCCAACAATGAACAATACTACTAACAGTACCACTAACATACAGCATAAGGGTAAAATGTTGCCCCTCTCCTGCCTTCTGCTCCGAGGCTGTGGCCTCGATGGACTTATGGGAAATCTGGTCCTGACCTTGGCATGCTGAAAACAAATTGTTTCCCAAGTCTGACATTTTGCAAGTAATTTATCATGTCAACATAACTTGAATTCTAGTAAATGGGCACCAGTGTATCAATATTGTAACACACTATCTTTACCATCTTGCCCCCAGACAAACTCTGCAAAACCTGTCCGCGTGGTTGGCGTCCTTTTGGCTCCTCTTGTTATTTTATCTCAAGCAACATATTGCCATGGAATGAGGCTCGTGATGAGTGCTATAAAATTAACTCTGAACTTGTAATCTTCTCCAGCAAAAGTGAAATGGTAAGCCACATGCACACCATGGATCAGTAAGACGTGATGGTTTAACACATATAAGCCTGTGATTATTGGAGGGTGTGCAAAAATATGGACGGGGCTGCATACCCACACAGAAAGTATAAGATTAACAAGGTTATTGTTTGAAGTCCGAATGGTCCCATACCTAACGAGGCAAAACCATTTGGTACTGTACATGGACATTGTTCACACTATTTAACAATGTCTCGATTTTGTAGGCAAGGCTCTGAAAGAGACAAGGCTTTGAATGTCCAGCTTTTAACCGAATGGAACGGTGATGGAGTGCTGAAATCCAGAACTGGATTGTTAAAATCTGGACATGGATGTTTCAAATCCAGGCCTGAATTTTAAACATCTGTGAGGGGATGAGGATGAATTATATGGTAGCTGGAAAGCACTTGTTAGCCAACCACGACATTAAACAAGTTAGAAACATAAAATAAAGCCTAATGAAGTCAACATTATCTCCATATTACTACAAAAGGGTTTTAAATGTCATATGGCATCTCTAATTGTGGATAATCTTTATTTTAAAGGCATTGACAAGATTTGACTTCCACCTAGTAACGTTAAAGGGATTCCATAATGTTAGGAATACAAATCTATATTCCTATCACTATAGAGCTCTCTGGTCCCCCCCCCCCTCCAGCAGCTAAAGGGATAAAAAAAACTCTTTAGTCACTTCCCCAATTCCATCGCCGATGTCCCTTGGCACTGGGTCAGCGCTCCTCCTCCTTCAATGTCATCAGACAGGGGAGCTAACGCACATGCATGGTGGGTGCCGTGAGCGCATTAGGTCCTCCCCATAGGCAAGCATTGATTCAATTCTTTACTATGGGGATTTTACTGACGCTGGATGTCCTAATGCAGAGCATATGTAAATGCAGCTGTGGGGGTATGCATAGATGTGCTATTTGCAATAAAGGTGGTTGCTCACTAAGTGTCATCTAGTGCTTGGGGAGGTAGGTTATGATCACTGAAGCAACATTTCTTCCAGCCTGAAGTGACTTTAGCGGAGATATTCAGCTGCTGTGGAGCTCCGCTCTATACACTATGGCGGTTTTTGTTGGTGATGCACTTGGTGGAAATCTTTATACTAAATCTAATGACAGATTCTACAATTTAATTACATTTGCTATCTGCATGTAAGTTTAACCATAAACTCTCAGTCAAACTATTTTTTGGGGCATTTTTTTGGTCCCGCAGGATGCTCTTGCTTTTCTAAAGATGTAGAAGTCAGATGACAATCTTGTGCAAGATGGGAACATATCCACTGGCTGAGAATGATGCTCTCAGCCAATTAATATGTTTCTATTTAGCACCCAGATAAGTGACAAACTGTGGTAAAATGGTTTGACAGTGGGACTCCACCTGGGCATTTCTGGAACAACTACATAACAACTACAGCGGACTACAATAATTATGGAACTTGGAGTGTTCCCGTAAGGACTAATGTTAGTCAAAATGGTCATAACAATATTTACAATGACTCATAACAAGACAAACATTAATTCTAACAAAACATGCATGACATACAGAATTAGTAGGTGCTTACAATCTGGAGATTAAAGGACCTTATTAAAAAAATGGAATAATCCACACTGCTATGCCCCGATATAGTCTTTTGGAACCAGAATGTGATGTACAGGTTGCACTTTAGGGGTTCAACAAGCAAGGAATATCCTTCATTGTGAAAGAACATGACAAGGAATTTTGTGCATGGATAAAAAACAAAAAGTCATTGATGTGAGGATGTCTAATTGATCCTATATATATATATATATATTTTTTGTTTTTACAGGATACTTTAAATAAAGTGTTTTCTGGCAGCACAAGGTACTGGATTGGACTACGAAGGGATACAATAAACATCAATGTCTGGAAGTGGCTGGATGGGACTGAACCTACCTTCACGTGAGTGTGTCCATGGATATGACCACTTAAATGTTTGAATATGGCAATTAGAGGAAGCTGTAAATTGTTTATTATTTCAAATGTATTTCATGATTTATGTTCATTATACACTATATGACCCTCTAGACTGTAAGCTCATTTGAGCAGGGTCCTCTTCAACCTACTCTTCCTGTAAGTTTTGGTAATTGTCTCTTTTATTGTTAAATCTGCCCCTCTGATAATATTGTAAATCGCTATGGAATATGTAGGCGCTTTATAAATACCAATAATAATAATAATAATAATAATAATAATAATATGGCCAAAGGTATGTGAACATCCTTATTAATATTGAGATTCAGGTGTTTCAACAACACTCAGTAAGAACAGGTGCATAAAAAACAACACTTAGCCATGAAACCTCCATAGATAAACATTGACAGTTCAATGAGTCTTACTGCAGAGCTCGGTGACTCTAAATATGGCACTACCATAAGGTACCACCTTTGCCACAAGTCAGTTTATACTATATCTGTTTGGGAGTCCGGGTCAACTGTACGTGCTGTTACTGTGAAGTTGTAATCTCTAGGAGCAACAATAGTCCAGTCATGAAATAGTAGACCACTGATACTCACAGACTACTAGATGTTTTTAACTTTGTGGCAAAAATGTGAAAAGGCTTCAGCAGAACAGGTTTTTGCTCTGCTCTGGTCCTCCCACCCCAACGCCTTTTTTCTCGGTCATATTCCCTCGTATCTCATTTGCACTCTTTCTCCTTCTCCTTCCTGATTCTGAAAATATAATAATAAAAGAAAAAAAACCCAAAAGGAAAAAAACGTGTGATTCACCATAAAGTGATAATAATAAAAATTTATACAAACTGGATATCATAGATGTATTCAATATGAATATAAAATCAAGATGAATTTAGGCGTATCTCCCTTGATATGTAGGGAATAATAGCAATGGAATGGACTTCCAGCGATGTGACTCTAGATGGAGAATGATCAATATTCCTTGCCCACTCAAAGTAAAGGAAGAGAAATGATGGTGCAGATTGTATAAAAAGTATTACAATTTATTACAAATATTGCACTTACAATGTTGCAAATAAAAGACAGCTTGTCTCCATACCAAGGTGGTCTCCATGCAAATCAGCCAATAGGATCACAGCAGGAAATAGCAAGCAGTAACAGCTTGCTGATTCTGAAAATGATTCTGAAATTCTGATTCTGAAAATGCCTAATTCCACATCAAACTACCACTCTATCTCGCTTCTACCATTTGCCTCCAAGATCCTTGAGAGAGTTGTGTATGCGAGATTGACATACTTCCTCAAATCCATCTCTGCTTGATCCGCTTCAGTCTGGATTCTGTGCTCGTCACTCTGTTGAAATGGCTCTGACCAAACTATCTCATTGTCACTATTCTATCCTAATTTTCCTTGACCTTTCTTTTGCTTTTGACACTGTTGATTATCAATAGCTTCTTCTTATCCTCTGTAACCTCGGTCTAGATACTGATCTTTCCTGGTACTCCTCCTACCTCTCCCAGTGCTATTTCAGTGTTTCTTTCTCTGTTTCTGCCTCTTTTCCCAAACCCCTCTCTGTTGGTGTTTCCCAAGGTTTTGCCCTTGGACCCCTACTGTTCTGGTTCTATACTGCCTCCCTTCGTAAACTCATCAGCAACTTTAGCTTCCAATATAATTTCTATGCAAATAACATGCAAATCTATCTCTCCTCTCTCGCCGTCCCTCTTGACTCGTGCCTCTCGTCTATTTCTAACTGGATGGCTGCTCATTTCCTTAATCTTAAATTGCTCAAAACAGAATTTCTGGTCTTTCCTCCCTCAAGTGTTGCTACTTGCATGTCTGTTTCCCTCCAAATCAATGGCACTTTCATCAGTTGTACCTCCAACCTCTCCTTCAACCCTCATGTCCAGTCAATTGTGAATTCTTGCTCTTTCATCTCAAAAACATAGCATTGGCCCTTAATTAACCCTGGATGAGTCTAAGGTGCTGATCCATGACACTATCCTCTCTCGCCTTGTCTACTGCAATCCGCTTCTCAGTTTTACTTTTTCCCAACTTGCCCCATTTCAGTCTATAATGAATGTGGCGGCGAGGCTCCTCTTCCTGTCCATCAACATCTCCCATGCCTCCCCCTCCTTAGTCCCTACATTGGCTTCCAATAAGATATAGGGCTCAATTTAAAATTCTGGTTCTTGCTTACAAATCTCTACATAAAGCTGCTACTACATACCTATCCTCCCTAATACACAAGTATGTCCAGATTCTCAACCAGTCTCCATTCTTTTAAAAAAATCATTGCAAACGAACTTCTTCAGAAAAGCAATTAAACTGTTAATAGGTTTCCCTCCCCGCACCTTGATTCCTCTCTTGCAACTGTCATAAAAAAAAAATACAAAACACTAAGCTATCTATGAATACTATTCTAGCAACCTACTTTTCTACCCTACCCTTACCTTTTGTCTTACTTTACCCCACTCCCTGTAAGACCCTGTCGCTTCTTACCCTAAGCCCAATATTTAGGTGCTTACTGCTCAGTGCTTAGGGCAGTGGAACCATGCAGATAGTGGGGCAAGACAGAGAGCCTATTAATCAGTCATGCCAAGCTGGCAAATCCCTTCTCTAAATGACCCAACCCCTTTGCCAATTTTGAGGTATGATCTGTGCTCCCCCACACCTTGTCTTGACTTCAGACCTACCATTTTTGAGAGGTGTGAAGCAGAAATGCATAGGATGACACAATGTAATCCTGTGCATTTCAGAAACCGTGCACGCGACAACATTGAGTCGTCCCTCGTACTGAAGAGGTTGTGCTTCTTTAACGTTTTAGATGCCCGATAAGTGTCGTAGCTGTATTTATGGTGCATTGTGGGGTGCATAAATAAAGGTTATTAAAACCTGGCATTGAATGTTTGCTAAATACCTTTTCGCCCTTTTAAGTTTACTTGTGATGTATTTTCCTTGCAGATATTGGGGGGTAAATGAGCCCAATTATGCTGGAAACAAAGAACATTGTGGAGAAACCGTGTCAGGGCCGTGGAATGACCGTGACTGTAAAGACAGATTGAACTTCATCTGCAAGAAAGTGTGGATCTGCTGAGCTAATATATTTAATGTAGTGGAAATGTATATATTAAATATTTCTTTAATCATATATATTATATATAGTTTTTTTCTCATGAACATAAAAGGAAAATATGTATTTTTTTTTAAACACGACCAATGTCACAGTGATGCAGATATTGATATAGGCAATGGAAATATATATATTTTTTTAAATTAGGAGGCATGTCATTGTACTGCATGTAGAGATCTTTGTCAAAGATCTTGGGCAAAATACTAATTCAAGATCTTGCTGTCCTTTTATTCAGCTATTCTTTAGACCCATCGATTATTGGTTTTGTAGTGCCTCATTGATCAGTGCTTTCCTGTCCTCTTTTAAATTTTGTATTGTAATCTCTCCTTTTGGAGTTTTCTCTTACCCTATATGTTTATTTTTTTTATTACTATCCCCATTTTTCCTTTATACGTTTTGATTCCTAGTGGCTTTTTTTCTTCCTCAACCTCCACCTTGTGATTTAGAGTTTTATATTTCTGTTTGTTTGTGTCTTTTGGGGTTATTTTTTGTGATCAGGAGCGCTAATGAATTTAAAGCAACACAATAGTGTATACTATACCTATCCATGGTTATTTATAGGGCCCCCTTATGTGCAGTATAATATAAAATCAAAACATTTTACTTATCTTTCTCCAGTGTCGTGACTGCCTCAGTGTTGCCACCCGCTCCTCCCGATGAGTTGTCGTCATCCGGGAGGCATACCTCCTGGATAATGGTCCAGTGCAATGACCCTCATATCGGAACATTGGGCACTGTATGATTTAATGCAATGATTCTCTATGACAAGCATGTCATCATAGTTTGTCTGGGTATGAGATCCACAAACTTACATTCCTAGCTCTCCTAGACAGAGAGCTTGGCGGCGTGACTTATAGCGCACTTTAAAGCCTTCAAATTACTTATGTACTACATTTTGGTGGAGTAGTCAAGTGGGGAACAACATTAGCACTATAGCAACTTCAATTAGATTAAGTTGTTATAGTGAGTTCAGAGTTACTTTAACTCTTAGTAAGCATATTTTTTCAGTTTCACCAGGTTAGGCAGTTCCCAAGTTCTAAGTTAAGTTAACTACTTTCTCACCTTTGGATCTTTGTTGCTTTGTTGCATGCCAATACTCTGTGTCTTTTTGACCCCCATACTTTAATTCACGTTGTCTGTAAATCATTTGTCTCCCTGTCCTCTATTGCATTAGAGCATAATTCAATATGCATTTGAATATATGTGGCTATCTTTACATTTTAACAAAACAATAAATATGTACCCATGTCAATAAAGATTATGCATCTCTATATTTGTGGTGTTATGAATAATTGTATGGATGATTATGATAACAGAGTTAGTGGCGCCCCCTACTTATACATCAGAGCTTGGAGGAGATTTGGAAAACTGTTGGCTCATTTCCATCATCCTGTCGTTAATGTGGCCATCAACTTGTCAAATTACTGTCAAATTTCAAAGTGATTTGACTCCATTTTAACAACAGGTTCATAAAACACAGGTTATGTGTTTTAAGTATGATTAACTTCCATTCACTTGGATTCTGTCATTCTTATTAGTGCTTACCGGTTTGTGAATTGGACGTAAGTTTGGAAATAGTGCTCTTTTCCATCTTTTACTGTGACGGAGCTCCTGTACTGTCCCGTCCTGTTTTTTTTTCTTTTTATGTCACAACAGTTTATTTCATATTTATTCCCATCACATGGAAATCCTGCATAAATGTATAAGTTTTTACTGACAACATAAGAAATAGGATGTCAACCATATCCCTTTGTATGAGATTATGTATATGAAATGACTATAGCCAGACCACTGCCACCATTCATCAACGTTTTCATCTTAGCTTCTATGAGCTCGACATCAACTGTGCCACACCATCGATTCAGATATGGATCTACCTCAATGTAGCATGATTAGATATAAAATATGGAAGTAAATATCAAGCTGTTTTGGAGAGGAACTTTTAGAATAAATGGGAACAGCTAAACAGTGCCCTCTAGCTAATGCTAAACTCCGTTTTTCAAAATTCACTAGTAGATTTTTTTTTTTAATGTGCTGTAAAATTATCACTGAAGGATGGTCATGGTGGGACATCCCTAAATTACAAGGTTTGGTTATTCTAGGGCCATATTTATAATCTGCCATTGGCTGGAGCTTCCATACTTTGACCAAATATCTCCACCACATCTGCTTTCTAGTTACTATTAGGGACCCTGGAGCGCTGAGGACCTCTTCCACTAAACCAGGCTGCCTATGACCTATTTATAGGTAACAATGTTGACTTTCCATGCAAAGGGTCTTTCATACACTAGAATATTCTGCACAATTGTCACTTCCAGGCACCACTATCTCTGGGGACTTAATCACATTATCCCCAGCTAAGTCAACCATCTACCTGCTTTGCCCTCACAGTCCTAAAGGCACAGCATACAAAATGTCCACCAGAACTCCCTTTCCCTGGATCATACCCCCACAATATATATCCCTGGAGAGCTTGTCACAAATATTTGTGTCCAAATAGCGCCCTATCAGAGACCAAGATGTGAAAGCATGTTATAGTTTTATCAGGTCATGGCTATTCTCCGATCTAGTAACAAGTTCACACACAGTGAGCAGGGGCTTAGCCCTGGTCTCCAAAATGTGGTTCTCAGGCCTCTGGGGATGAAAGCACTCTCAAGCCCCAGGTATCTCACTCCTCACCTCCCTGACCTCGCCACTTAAAAACGGTCTATTTGGAGTTAATGGGACTGAGCGATAACCGCTTAAAGGTTGACCGGACTTTGGCACAGTTCTGGTCCGAGGAACATTCCAGGGTTTTTCAATGTATCTCCTGGTCATGTGCTCGAGGTGTAAAACGAGTCTAGGAGATCACAGATTTCCTCAAGTCCGGCTGGGAAGCACAATAAGCATCCAGGGCCCACCACAGTGACTATAGACCCTTTTAGTAGCTTGTGGGACCAGGCCCATAGTCAGTGTGAGTTATTTTTTCAACTTTGGTCATCACAATGTGGCTTAAACAGTCAGCATATGTACTGACTAGCTACAGGCTCTACAGATTCACAGGAAAGACAAAAAGTAAACAGTATTTTACCAATTCTAGCAAACATTTCCTCTAGTTGTTTTTTTTCTAGCAACTTTAGCAGGGTTATTCACTAGAGTGAGAATTTAAAGGGAATTCATGGGGAATTTCCACAGAGTAGTGCAACCGAAGAGGCCAGATCCGTTGAACTGAAATCATAGCTGGCTTAGAGAATTTTTTCAGATCATCTATTTTGACCTTAAATTTTAAATACACGTTGAATTCACACTTTAGTAAATAACAATGGCAGCTTACATTTTAAGTTGACGGGATGCTAGACCTGACCCTTAGGATTTGACACTGCCCCACCAGTTCTGGTTTTACTAATTAAATTGATTATACCTACATGGCACTATTTATTTCAAAATATGTAGATAGTCCAGATATTTGAAAGGCAATACAATCACATAGCCCACATTCTTATCCATGAGTTAAATAAATTAATAGGGAAAGTGATTTAGAGGTTTACCTCTGTTATAATAGATATACTTCAGAGTTACACCACACAATGACACCAAAATAATTACTTTTTAGTTTCTTGACAGTAACCGTGTACAATATATTTAAACTGTATAGTATCGATATACATTAAACTATATATATTTAAAGTGACACTATAGTCACCAGAACTACTACAGCTTAATGTAGTTGTTCTGGTAAGTATAATCAGTCCCTGCAGGCATTTTTATGCAAACACTGCCTTTTCAGAGCCACTTAGGGACACCTACAAGTTTCCACTCCTCAGATTGCCACTGGAGGTGCTTCCTGGGGAAGTGCTGCACAGTAGATTCAATGCATCTCTACGAGGAGGTGCTGATTGGCCAAAATAATGTTTGGCCCGCTCCCATCCTGCCTCCTTGACGGTTTTAGCCAATCCAATGCTTTCTCTATGGTAAAGCATTGGATTGGCTAAAAATCAGAAATTCTGATGTCACCAATGAGGTGGATCATGGGTGTGGCCAGCATTGCTGGACCCATTCGGCACTGGAAATAAGGTAAATACTAACATTTTCTAAGGGAGCTAAGTGGGGGCAAGCCACCAAAATGGTGGATTACATGCTATAGGGTCAGGAATACAAGTTTGTGTTCCTGACTCTATAGTGTTCCTTTAAAATAGTATATACATGAACCATGTTAGATTACAATAAGTTATGCACAGTGTTTTTTCTATTAATAGTTTATTTATTTTGCTTCCCTTGAAGAGCCGCCTGAATGGCGAAATGCAAAGATCCAGTGGATCTTCATATATCCTGAGATGAAAAGCAGCAGACCAAATAAGTGTGAGCGCTAAACAGCTCTAAGTAGCTCAAAAAAGTGTGAATTAGTCCTCTTAGACATCTATTTAATATATACACTTATTATGACATATTGCATAATTATTCATTTATTTGTGTTATCTCTTGAGGATCTTTGAATATTGAATGATTGTATATACAAGTTGAAAAAACAAAAGTACCTGTATGTGTATTTGTATACCACGTTATAAGGGTATCTTACATCACGTTATTCATTTTCACAATTAGGCGCTGTTTGTCATCTGTTGTTGTGTCACATACTGTATCTTTGCACAAGGTCCTGGAAATCCTTGTCCATTTACCGCTGCCACCTATTGTACGCTATAGAGAGTGCCTATACTATTTTTGTTTTATATTAACGTCTACATTGTTGCAAAGTACCTTATAAACGGCATCTTGTATCACTCACTACTTGTTACTAAGTATGGTTTTACCTTCCCTGGATCTCTGAGAGCCTAGCCAGCTGCTTTTTCTTCAAGGAATGCGCAGGATATGTTTATACACTGGACTTATTTACTTGGATAATTTATATTTTTGTATATATTGTTTTTGTTGTTTTTCTTTATATTTCTGGTAATTTGTGTACACACAAGTACTTAATTTTTAAAGAATATTAAAGTTTTGTTTTTTACATTTTTTTTTCTGTGTTCTGGTTTCCCCCCCTCTTTTGTGCTGCTGCTTGATTGATTGGGAGGAGTGTTCATTAATTGCATCTGTGTGGGATTTGTATCCCCATAAAGGCACACCCCTAACTCACTGAGCTTGCTCACATTACTTGGAAGCAGACTATTAAGTAGACTCTTTCAAGTAGGAGTTAGAAAACCAGGAGTTAACGCTAACTAGGGGTTTAAACTATCAAGGTAATTTTTTATTTTTTTATTTTTATTTATTTATATATTTTTATTTTATTTTTATTGTTCTGTATCTGGGAAAATGAGTGTTAGCAAGATTGCTGGTCTAACTCAATGCACATCTTGTTGCATGTATGGATGCCTGGATGTACCCATCCAGGGTCCATACCTCTGTGATGGTTGTGTGTGAGTGGCTTCTCTGGAGGCTCAGATTGGAGATCTCGAGAAGCAAATCGCAACTTTGAGGGAGATCGACAATCTTGAGAGGAGTCTGCTGCTGACTGAGCAGAGTTTAGTGGGGACAAGTAGTAGAGAGGGAGGAGATAAGACAGATGGGGAACAGGCATGTAGCTGGGTGACAGTGGGGCGAGGAAGCAGGGGGGGAGGGAAGAGGAAAGGGCTAGCTAGTCCTGATTTGGTGCCACCTAGCAGATTTGCCCATTTGAGGGAAGATGTTGGGAGCATCAGCTCAGGAGTAGCTGTATTAGAGGAAGCTGTTACTTCTAACAGCCGAGCTAACAGCCCCCCTAGTATGGGTGGGAATCAAAATGTAAGGAAGACAAGACAGGTTGTGGTGGTAGGGGACTCTATCATTAGGAGAGCAGATAGGGCAATCTGCCGCTCTGATCGGCTCAACCGGACAGTTTGAGGTCTCCCGGGTGCTCGGGTCCGGCATGTTGCTGACAGAGTGGATGGATTATTGGGAGGGGCTGGGGATGACCCAGCGGTCATGGTCCATGTTGGTACCAATGACAAAGTAAGAGTAAGATGGAAGGTCCTAAAGAATGATTTCAGGGAATTAGGTAGCAAACGTAAGAAAAGGACCTCCAAGGTGGTATTCTCTGAGATATTACCTGTGCCACGTGCTACAGTGGAAAGGCAGTGGGAGATTAGAGAGGTTAATGCGTGGCTGAAGTCTTGGTGCAGGAAGGAGGGTTTTGGGTTTTTAGAGCACTGGGCCGGCTTTGCGATTGGGTACAACCTTTATAGTAGTGATGGATTGCACCTAAACGGGAGAGGGTCTGCAGTGCTGGGGGATAGGATGGCTAGAAGATTGGAGGAGATTTTAAATTAGTAGTAGGGGGGGAGGGTCAAAGCAATTTACAAAATGGAGATAGGACAGAAAGGAGATGGGCTTTAGCACAGTGTAAGGAGGGTGGAGACGGGGGGGAGAGGCAAGCTCAGAACAGAGAAGCTATGTAATGTTGATAATTCACAAAATATACAAGTGACACATGATATTAAATGTATGCTTACTAATGCAAGGAGCCTAAATAACAAAATGGGGGAACTAGAGGCATTAGCATACACTAAACAATATGATATAATAGGCATAACTGAAACATGGTGGGATGAGACACATGACTGGGCAGTTAACTTAAATGGGTACATGTTATTTAGGAAGGATAGGAAAAACAAGAAGGGTGGTGGGGTATGTTTGTATGTCAACCATGATTTAAAGCCAAATCTTAAGCAAATTGAATAGGATGAGGAAAATGTGGAAGCTTTATGGGTAAATATCTGCATGGGGGAAAATAAGGGAAACCAACTATTGGTTGGGATATGTTATAAACCACCTAATGTTAATATTGACGAGGAACAACAGCTGTTTGAGCAAATTGAGAAAGCTGCAAATCTGGGTAACACTTTAATTATTGGAGATTTTAATTACCCGGACATAAATTGGGACAGAGGGACTAGTAGCTCAGCAAAGGGAATTAGGTTTTTAAACTTGTTAAATGACACCTTCATGTCACAACTAGTACAAGCACCAACTAGAATGGATGCTTGTCTGGACCTGGTTTTAACAATCAACGTTGATCTTTTGACCAACATTCAAGTAGGTGAGCACTTGGGAAATAGTGATCACAATATAGTGTCCTTTGAAATAAACTCAAAAAAACAAAAGCACATGGGGTATACTAAAACATATAATTTTAAAAAGGCCAATTTCAATAAGTTAAGGGAAGCTTTACAATATATTGACTGGCATAAACTCTTTAGTGAAAAGAACACTGAGGATAAATGGATCATCTTCCAACAAATATTAGAAAGGTACATTTCTCAGTATGTACTATTGGGAAATAACTATTAAAGAAACAAATTAAAACCAATGTGGCTTAGTAGAAAAGTAAAACAAGAGATTAAAAATAAGAAAAGTGAATTTAAATCATTTAAATCGGACAAATCAGATGCATCTTATAAAAGATACAAGGAAGCAAATAATGCGTGCAAAAGGGCAATTAGACTTGCTAAACTTCAAAATGAAAAAATGATAGCTAAAGAGAGCAAAACCAACCCCAAAGCATTTTTACATAAATTCTAAAAAAAACAAAAATGAAAGTGTAGGTACACTAAAAACTGAAACGGGGGTGTTAGTCAATGAAGACCAGGAAAAGGCAGGAATTTTAAATAACTATTTCTCCTCTGTATATATTAAGGAAGAACCCATGGCAATAGATGTGCAAATGATTGCTACTAAAAACTTGCAGAATAATTGTAATTGGTTAACTCAAGACAAGGTGCTGCAGCAACTAAAGAAAGTTAATATAAACAAAGCTCCAGGGCCTGACGGTATCCATCCACGTGTACTTAAGGAACTAAGTGTAGAAATAAGTGAACCTCTGTTTTTAATCTTTCAAGATTCTTTTCTTTCAGGAAGTGTTCCGGAGGATTGGAGGAAGGCAGATGTGGTTCCTATATTCAAAAAGGGTTCAAAATCCTTGCCTTGAAATTATAGACCTGTGAGCTTAACTTCTGTGGCTGGTAAAATATTTGAAAGGCTATTAAGGGATAATATTCAAGAATTCCTTGAGAAGAACATGGTTATCAGCAAAAATCAGCACGGTTTTATGAAGCACAGGTCGTGAAGAAGTAAGTAGAAGTATAGATCAGGGTGTTGCAGTGGATGTGATCTATTTGGATTTTGCCAAGGCATTTGATACAGTTCCACACAGAAGATTAGTGTTCAAACTCAAGGAAATCGGTCTAGATGAAAATGCTTGTTCTTGGGTAGAACATTGGCTTAAAAACAGAGTACAAAGAGTTGTCGTTAATGGTACATTTTCAAGCTGGACAGAGGTGGCAAGTGGTGTCCCTCAGGGGCAGGGCCGGACTGGGAATTAAAAGCAGCCCTGGAAAAAAATTATTTACCAGCCCCATAATGCGTCGCGCCAGCATAGTGTGCAGATACAGAGTTAGAAAAGATAACTTAAAATTAAAATTATTACTCCAACGTGAAAAAAAGCACTCATAGGCTTAAAAAAAAAGTGCAGATTTATTTTAAGCAGACTTGCCTTTGCATATAACCAATGTTTCAGTCCAACTACCATGACATATTAAGGAAAGCTTGGTAATGGGACTGAAATGGTGAATGTATGTAGGGCACAACTGTAAAAAATTACGTTATCTTGTTTATTTTGAGGTCCTGTGGGTGCACTCTTCACTTTAAATATGTTATTGTGCTGGAGTATGTACCTTGCAACAAGACTGGGCCAATATTTGCTTATTACATATTGTACATATCAATGACATTTCTCAGTGTATTATGCATATATACATGTACATTAATATATGTGTAAATATTATAGGCATAATTATATATATATATATATATATATATATATATATATATATATATACAATCAGTGGCGGATCCAGAGCCTGATCTCAGGAGGGGGAACCAATAGATTATTTAAAGAAATAATCCGTGCACAATAACCACTACTGCTCTGTGTAGTGGGTATGGTGCCAGTTGTGCTGGGACCCGCTCCCAGAGTAAATAGTCAAACCGTTTAAGTACAGTTTGACAACTTACCTGGGGTCTGCTGGGATATGGGGCTGTAGTAGGGTATAGGAGCAGTGGTGCAATGTGTGAGGGGTGCAATGTGTGTGAAAGGTTCAGTGTGTAGGGTGCATGGGGCAATGTGTGTATGGGTGGCTGTGTGTATAGGGCAATGTGTGTATGGGGGTCTGTGTGTGTGTATGGGGGGGGCAGTGTGTGAATGTGTATGGTGTGTGGGTGGGCAGTGTTTGTATGGGGCAAGAGTTCACTCTCACCACTCGGACCACCAGGAATCCCTGGTGGTCGCAGTGGTGAGAGTGAACTCTAGCCTGTAGCTCCAGGGCTAGAGTTTCCCTGTGGCACTCTCCCCCCCCTCTGTCTCTCTCTATTCACCCCTCTTTCTCCCCTTGTGTCTCACTCTCCCCCCTTTCCCTGTGGCACTCTCCCTCCCCCTCTGTCTCTCTCTATTCGCCTCTCTTTCTCCCCTTGTGTCTCACTCTCCCCCCTCTGTCTCTTTCTCCCTCCTTTTCCTGTGGCACTCTCCCTCCCCCTCTGTCTCTCTCTATTCACCCCTCTTTCTCCCCTTGTGTCTCACTCTCCCCCCTCTCCATGTGGCACTCCCCCCCTCTGTCTCTCTCTTCACCCCCCATTCCCTCTGTCTCTCTCTCTATTCACCCCCCATTCCCTCTGTATCTCTCTCTATTCACCCCCCATTCCCTCTGTCTCTCTCTATTCACCGCCCCTATCCCCTCTGTCTCTCTTTCTATTCACCCCCCATCCCCTCTGTCTCTCTCTCTATTCACCCCCCATCCCCTCTGTCTCTTTCTCTATTCACCCCCCACCCCCTCTGTCTCTCTCTCTATTCACCCCCCACCCCTCTGTCTCTCTCTCTCTATTCACCCCCCCACCCCTCTGTCTCTCTCTCTATTCACCCCCCACCCCCTCTGTCTCTCTCTCTATTCACCCCCACCCCCTCTGTGTCTCTCTCTCTATTCCCTCTGTCTCTCTCTCTATTCCCTCTGTCTCTCTCTCTATTCCCTCTGTCTCTCTCTCTATTCCCTCTGTCTCTCTCTCTCTATTCCCTCCCCCCCCCATCTCCCCCCCCCACCTTAGAGGAGTCAGGGGGCCGGCAGAGGAGTCAGGGTGCCGGCAGAGGAGTCAGGGGCCGGCAGAGGAGTCAGGGGGCCGGCAGAGGAGTCAGGGGGCCGGCAGAGGAGTCAGGGGGCCGGCAGAGGAGTCAGGGGGCCGGCAGAGGAGTCAGGGGGCCAGCAGCGTTCCACACTGCAGCCTTGCCTGCCCGGCGGCACTCCTACTGCTGAGGGCTGAAGGGGGAGGGAGCATATCTCTACCATGCTCCCTCGCGGTTCCCACAATCCCCAGCAGCATCCGTGCTGTGAATTGTGGGAACCGCGAGGGAGCATGGTAGAGATATGCTCCCTCCCCCTTCAGCCCTCAGCAGTAGGAGTGTCGCCGGGCCGGCGAGGCTGCAGTGTGGAACACGGCCGTTGGCCCCCCTCTGAGTGTGCCACCGGACCGGCCACCCGGTGGCACATACTTGCGCAGCCCCCAGATGCCGCGGCCCACCGGGAAATTTCCCGGTATCCCGGTGGGCCAGTCCGGCTCTGCTCAGGGGTCTGTTCTGGGACCCCTTCTATTTAACATGTTTAGAAATGATCTTGAAGACAGCATTGGAAGTCATGTTTCAGTGATTGCAGATGACACAAAACTTTGTAAAATAATACAATGTGAGCAAGATATTACTTTGCTGCAGAGGGATTTAGATAGACTGGAGGACTGGGCACTCAAATGGCAGATGAAATATAATTTTGAAAAATGCAAAGTTATGCACTTCGGCGTAAAGAATACACAAGCAACGTATACCCTTAATGGAAGCGAATTAGGGATAACAACACACAAAAAGGACTTGGGAATTGTTATAGACAACAAACTATGCAACAATGTGCAATGTCAATCAGCAGTGGCAAAGGCCAGTAGGGTATTGTCATGCATGAAAAAGGGCATTCATTCTCGGGACGAGAATATCATTTTGCCTCTTTATAAATCACTGGTAAGACCACACATTGAATATGCTGTGCAATTTTGGGCACCTGTTCTAAAGAAGGATTTTATGGCACTAGAAAAAGTGCAGAGGCGGGCTACAAAATTAATAAGAGGAATGGAACATATCAGCTATGAAGAAAGGTTAACAAATTTAAACCTATTTAGTTTAGAAAAACGTCGCCTGAGAGGGGATATGATAACATTATACAAATATATTTGGGGCCAATACAAACCATTGTGTGGAAATCTATTCACAAACCGGACTTTACATAGGACACGAGGCCATGCGTTTAGACTGGAAGAAAGAAGATTTCGTCTAAGGCAAAGGAAAGTTTTTTTTACTGTAAGAACAATCAGGATGTGGAATTCTCTGCCTGAAGAAGTGGTTTTAGCCGAGTCCATACAGATGTTCAAACAGCTACTAGATGCATACTTGCAAAAACAGAATATTCAAGGATATAATCTTTCAATGTAGGGTAATAACTGCTTGATCCAAGGATAAATCTGACTGCCATTCTGGGGTCAAGAAGGAATTTTTTTCCTAGCTTGTTGCAAAATTGTGCTTCAAACTGTTTTTTTTTTGGATCAACAGCAAAAAACAAATGTGAGGAGGGCTGAACTTGATGGACGCAAGTCTCTTTTCAGCTATGTAACTATGTAACTATGTAACTATGTAACTATGTAACCTGAGCTGTCTCTCCTAAATCAGTCTGTTTCTTCTCTTTCCTGGATCTTATCTGTTATATGTACATGACGTTCATCCCTATGTCTTATCTGTACTCCTCCCTCCCTTCCTACTACTGTTCTATGAGTATTTGCACGTAAGCACTTACTTTTAATGTATAAAAGCACAGACTGTTCAAATAAATGGCAGAGGCTTATTTTGATATCCAACACAAATGTCTTGTGTCTGATTCACGCTTCTCCAAGTGCACTAGATACAATTTGGGTTCCCCAGAATATAACAAAGATCGATATTGGATCTATGACAATAACATGAGGTCAAACTACATTTACAAGGTGTAAGATCATTATTTAATGTTGAGAAGGGTCTGTGTTTATAATCTGACATGTCAGCGTCTTGGAAAGAGAAAGGAAATATGCAAATTCTCATTAATGGGGAAGTTTAGAACATGAATTAAAAAGGAGTTGAATAAAATGTGCTTTATTAGAAATGCAAGACAAATGCAATCCTCCCCCCCCCCATACATTACACACAAATCAAAACAGAGTCAGTAACAGGACTTAAAGGACACTCCACTGCCCAAATGGCCAAACAAGTATAAATCACTGTTTAGTAGATATACCACCAATGAACATGTGATGGTAGTCACCATCACCAGGAGCTTAAAATGGACATTTCAACTAGGTCTCTGGATGATTCCTATGTTCAAGTCACTTTGCTCCCAACTGGGAAGGAGATCTGTAGAAGAATAGGCAGCGGTGACTATTCCTGCATGGAAGAAGAGAGCTCCAGAGAGACCCCAGTGAAGCTTCGGTGACTGGTGCTGAAGCGTTCCAGGTTCCAGGATCCCGGCAAGCGGCTACAAAGCGGTCATGTTCAGAGTACTGGAGTTCTGCTACAGAATACATGAATGATTTTCTGAATTGGTGCTCTCGTGCTCATGCTGACTCCTGCATGCACTCACATATGATCTGAGGTCAGTGTGGGAGAAGGCAGGCACGCTCAAGTAGTGTGCCCCTGCCACTTCCGTTAGCTCACGGAATGCAAGGAGGCAGAAAACCTTCCTGTCTGTTTGATAGACAGTCAGTGGGGTGTTCCATCGTTTACATAAAGGGAATCAACACAGTAAAGGAGGAGACTATATTTAAAAGAAGAAAAACTACCACAACAAGAGGACATAGTCTTAAATTAGAGGGGAAAAGGTTTAAAAATAATATCAGGAAGTATTATTTTACTGAGAGGGTAGTGGATGCATGTAATAGGCTTCCAACTGCAGTGGTAGAGGTTAAGACAGTAAAGGAGTTTAAGCATGCGTGGGATAGGCATAAGGCTATCCTAGCTATAAGATAAGACCAGGGACCAATGAGAGTATTTAGAAAATTGGGCAGACTAGATGGGCCGAATGGGTCTTATCTGCCGTCACATTCTATGTTTCTATGTTTTTTCATAAAAGTGACGATTTCTCATAGAAATCAGTACTTTCATAAACTGGGGTTAAAATAGGCTACTCCTCCTTAATAAAGTACTTTTGGGTTGTGGAGTGGTCCGTTAAATGAAAAACAAACAATTTATATCATTAAATCTCATGAAATGTCAACATTTTAGTCCAGTACACCTGGCCATTTCACAAGACAAATATATATATATATAACGGGAAAAAAAATCAGCACTCCCAGGATTTTTAAAGAAAGCTTCTTTTTACTCCAAAATATCGACGTTTCAGTTCCTACCAGGAACTTTCATCAGGATAACAAACATCACGTCTATATTTTGGAGTAAAAAAAAAAATTATTTAAAAATCCTGGGAGTGCTGATTTTTTTCTGTTCTGCATGTCTAGTGCAATCTAGCACCGGGTTCTACATTTTTGTAAGTAGGAGTGCAAGGCTTTTATATATATATATATAACATAAAATAACTACAGTAGAAACAAAATTAATCTCATAGGGTAATAACGTTAATACACAATAAAATCAAATTGCTTAAGATGCACATGCAAACAGTTTATGTGCAAATCGTCATGTTATAACTGTGCTTTACTTAGATAGCACTTACAGGATCAAGATGGTATTAGGCATATCAGATCCAAAAGGGTTTAGTCACCATCAGAAGTCCACCGGTTACCTCCGTTATTATATAGAAACCTCTTTGATCATTTAACAAATTTATTTAACATATAACAAAACAAAACAAAAGTAGTAAATAACTCCCTTTTAAAGCCCAACCCTATATATATATATATATATATATATATATATATATATATATATATATATATATATATATATAATATACTGAAAAAAGGCTTGCACTCACGGTCTGTTTCTTTGATAAAACTTTCTTCTTTATTCCAAAGCTTGTTTAAACATAATCTTAGTCATCAACGTTTCAGCCATCTCTTGTGGCTTTCATCAGGATCCTGATCCTGATGAAAGCCACAAGAGATGGCTGAAACGTTGATGACTAAGATTATGTTTTAACAAGCTTTGAAATAAAGAAGAAAGTTTTATCAAAGAAACAGACCGTGAGTGCAAGCCTTTTTTCAGTATATTCTGTATTATTTGGCTATGGCTGTAATGTACCTGGCATTTTGCTAAAATCTGAAAGTGTGTGTGCAGGGAACCAATGGAATATATATATATATTCCATTGGTATATATATATATATATATATATATATATATTATTATCATTATTATTATTATTATTTCCATTTATATAGCGCCAACAGATTCCGTAGCGCTTTACAATATTTTGAGAGGGGGGGATGTAACAATAAATAGGACAATTACAAGAAAACTTACAGGAACAATAGGTTGAAGAGGACCCTGCTCAAACGAGCTTACAGACTATAGGAGGTGGGGTATTAGAAACATTAGGACAGGAAATATCAAGTAGGAGTGAAGCAGAGCTGGAGGAAAGAGCAAAGCACTGTCGCATAGGAGAGAGCAAGAGACAGGTATGTGATGTAGAGGTTACTCTGGGAGGCCATACGCTTTCCTGAAGAGATGGGTTTTAAGGCCCTTCTTAAATTATTGAAGACTAGGGGAGAGTCTGATGGCAGTAGGCAAGCTATTCCATAGGAGAGGAGCCACCCGCGAGAGGTCATGCAAGCGCCAGTTTGCCGTACGGGTGCGAGCAGCGGTCAGGAGGTGGTCACGGGCAGAGCGGAGGGTACGAGGAGGGGCATACCTATGGATCAGTGAAGAGATATAAGAGGGACTGGAATTGTTCAGTGCTTTAAATGTATGGGTTAGCACTTTGAATTGACTCCTATAGGATACAGGGAGCCAATGTAACGACTGGCAGAGGGGTGAGGTGTGAGAGGACCGACTAGAGAGGAAAATCCGTCTAGCTGCAGCATTCATTACAGATTGTAGTGGGGCAATACGGCTTTTGAGGAGACCAATCAGGAGAGGGTTACATTAATCCATGCAGGAAATTACTAGAGCATGGACAAGCTCCTTGGTAGCATCTTGCGTAAGAAAGGGGCGGATGCGGGCTATGTTTTTGAATTGGAACCTACAGGACTTGGCAACAAACTGGATGTGAGACTCAAAGGTGAGACCAGAGTCAAGTATGACGCCAAGACAGCGCGCTTGCAGGGTGGACTTATGTGGATATCACTGACTTGAAGGGAGAGCGAGAGAGGAGGATCAGTATTAGGAGGAGGAAAGACAAGGAGTTCAGTTTTAGAGAGGTTATATATAGTTTCTAAGGAAAACATATGACTCCCAACAGTTTCACACTTTCTTGCAGATAAATTTTTGCATTGTTTTACAATCTTGATCATTCCAAGGTCCTGCCATGGTCTCAGCACAGTGCTCATTGTTTTTGTCATTATTAGGTTCATCCTTGTCCCAGTTACTGCATTAAAAAAACAAAAACACTATTATATTTGAAATAATCTAATTGAAAGCTGAAATTAATAACTTACATTCTTTAATCTAAACATTTTAGTATCTGATTAATTTTTGCTTCTTGTATCTATTTATGCAGTACTCATTTTATGGTTGATACTGCTGGGTATAATCTCTGCAACCATGAGGTTTGGAAGTGTACTGAATTCAGAATGGGTACCACCTCGGCTATCTCACAACATATAAACAAGCCCAGTTTAGTTCAGTAAAGTATTAGCATAAAATACATGCTTACATTTATTTTAGAACCTAGAGCATTGTGAGGGCAACATTCATCCGTTTGCTGTGAGAAATACATGCATTTTACTTTAAACACTTCTAAAAATATTAATCTGAATATCCATGCCGTTTTTATGTAAAATGTGTGAAATTTTTTTCCAATATCATCCAGCTGGTCTAATACAATCATCTAGAGGCAAGGTTACTGGTTATGGCAAGATGCAAAATTTCTGTTTGCCTGGAATGCCAATATTTTACATTGCCACCCTGGTTTTGGTGTTAATAATGTCCATTTAAAGATAATTTGAGAAGGCAACATTTTGGAAAATTAGGGTTAATGTTTAAGGTTACAGATGGGGCTAAATTTGTGAAATAAAATGTAAGAGTTTTTAATTGGGATTATGTTAAAATCTATGCAATAATTTAGAATTAGATTTAGCGTTAAGCTAATTGTATATGGTCTGGTTATTAATTTAAAGACATGGTTAGATGAGGGACAAAATTCTTTAAAAATGACTGAATTCCGACTGCATTATCAAATCGCTGTTTTACTAAAGATAAATGCGTCAGGATTCAGTCGGTCTGACTGACTCAGTAAAATTAGTTTGTAAGCATTTGGAAAATCAGTAATATCCATATCCATGGTAGAAAGAGGATCCAGGCACTCCAAGTATCTTCAATTTTATTTATCTGGAGAAGTGAGACAAAGCAATGTTTCAACCCCTAAAAGGGTCTTTGTCACTAATGTCCATATCCAAACCAATTTGATGCACAGGAATTGGAGATTCCACACTGGGGCCTACTGCTCACCATCCCGCCTTGGATTCGAGAGTCTACTCGGCAGCTTTTTCACAGGCGGAGCCTCTTATGAGGCATTTGATTCCCCCTCCTAGCAGCCAGTCATCATCCTACTGTCTATACATGAGCTCCAAAAACCTTTGTCTCCTTTGTTTAGAGAGGGTGAGTGGAGGCCTGTTCAGGAACCTGACTAGAGTTGGAGACGAGATTGGCAATGCTCCATGTTTTGCTTGCTTTTTCATTATGTTTCTTACTTTCCTTTTCAGTAATTTGTATTACTTATGTGAAAAATTCCTGGTTAATAAGGGTTATGTTCCATGGGCAACCTGTGGTGGATACTCTAATATTAATAATATATGGCGGAGGAGCTAGTGTCAAACCCTGTGGCTACCACCCACGGGCGAGGGTTTGGGTTCCTAATGTTAATTACAAAGAGGGGGCATAGTGTCCCCGCCAACCTCCACCAATGGGTGATGTGTGGATCCCTAAATATTATAAAAAAGGGGGAGTGGACATGTCAATGTTTTTGTGTGGGAGGCAATACATCTAAAACCTGTTAAGAAAAATTACACTTACCATCAAAATACTTCTTACTTCTAATTAATTTGTTCTCCAGGCCAAAAAGAGGCCAGTGAGACTTTTATCCAACAAATCAGAACACTCTTGGTCATATTGCAAAGTGTGCAAAATTTCCCCACACTTTGTAGTAGATATGATAGCATGGGAAAGCCTATATAAGGGTGTTTCCCACTATAAGAGCTCAGTCTGTAAGCTCTCCTTTGATGATAATGGATTGTTTTTTATTGAGGTGCAGTTTTTAATTTTTCTTTTTTTTTTGCGATTGTGCTTTTTAATATTAATTAGTAAAGTTGGTTATTATGGATTTTAATTTGGTCTGTTCGGGAGCTGAAGAACAGAAGAATTAGAAGAAAGAAGACTTCTGATGGTAAGTATAATTTTTTCTTTTTAACATTTTACATTTTTTTTAAATGTTTTAGATTTATTGGCCCACCCTCACTATTATTAGGGTGAAGGAAGTTCATTAAGTTATATACAAAGGTCACACTCACGAATAGGTCATCACTGTCCCATCCATCCAGTTCCAGACATCAATATTGTTTCTATCCCTTCGAAGTCCAATCCAGTACCTCCCTTGGTTCTCATAAATTTTGCTTAAAATATTCTGGGGAAACAAAAAGACACATTTAATACGCTAACAGAAATACAAAAAACCTATTCATACACACCTCTTATCTGATAGTGTTTAAATGAATAAACAAACAAATAAACATATTACTGTAACGGATCCCTTATACTCCAGCTGAGTATATCCATGCAGAATCTCCCGAAATCCAAGTGTAGCAGAAGGTGTAGTGAATTATAGCTCCCAATCCCCCAAACATGAGCCAAGACTTCATGAAGGGGTAAAACAATCTGTTTAATGGTGGCCACAGCTTGGCCTTTTATGCAGGTCCTCCAGCAAGGGAGACTACCACAGGGACCTTGTGGAGGACTGAAACACAAGTTACAGTAAACAATCATCAGACAGTACAATTTAAAACACTCCCACATAAACAGGGAAATCCCTCCTCTCTATCCTGGAGATAATTGGGTTAAGTGGCCGTAGTAAACGCAATTATCTCCAGGTAGAGAAAATATTTCCATTTTACAACTGTAACAAAATACATTAAAATACATAACTTATATTACACCGAACAGAACCCCCACATTCCACATATCCCCAGATAGCTTGGATCTGAGCGCTCAATATATCTGAATAGCTCTCAGATCCCCTGAACACAGTCAAATCACCAGAAATCTGTCTAGAATTAGCTCTATGGATTAAGCTATCTGGGTCGGTCCAGTTCGTGGGTAATGAATGTACTGAACGACACAACGAAGGGATGGAAGTTTGGCAATTTGGAAGTTTGGCAGTCCCAGCAGTGTTCAACAGTGGCCAAAAACAGTTCCATGCGGTCAACGACCAAACACCGCTGGGTGTTCGTCAGTTTAAGATAGCCGCCGCCACGTGTTCGTTCATACGAACGGCGAGCACCCAGCCGTTCGTCAATTAGTCGTGGTTAACCACAGCTTCTGGGAGGTTAATAAGCTGCACACTCCTATTGCGTGTGGTCTGTCTGTTTGTAGTTTGTTCGATACAATAAAAAGGAATAAAATAGTGCTAAATGCACGAACGGCATACGGAAGAAAGGGCCCTGGTATCCACAAAACAGGGGTTTTGTCACAATTACCCTTTAAGAAAGTGTACACTGGAGTAAAAAAATGGACTCCTCTAAATTATTGCAAAAAAACTCCACAATAACGTATATCTACAGGTACAAAATATCTAAGATACACATAAAGTGATAAAGTATAACATTTTCAAGATTTTATCTCCTGCAGCGATGTCCCTTGGCGCTGGGTGAGACTCCACCCACGCTCCTCCCCGCCATCAGCCGGCGAGGTAGACCTAATGTGCATGGCCGTCAATGGCTGCGCTCGCATTTGGATTTCCCCATAGGAAAGAATTAATCAATGCTTTCCCGTGGGGAAAAATCTGACGCTGGAGGTACTCATGCAGAGCATGAGGACGTCCAGCATCAGACATCGGACCAAAGGTCCGTTTCGAACCAGGAAGCCTTCTAGTGGCTGTCTGGTAGACAACCAACGTGTGCAGACTTAAAGCTGCAATGTAAACATTGCAGTTCTCTGGAACTGCAATGTTTAACATTGCAGCACTAGGTGCAAAAGGGACCCAGCACCAGACCACTTCAATGAGCTGAAGTGGTCTGGGTGCCTACAGTTTCCATTTAAAGCAGTGTATGTATGTTTTGAAATATTGCATTGTGTTGTTGTTTTTTCTCCACCTGTGTGTACAAACTGGAAGAATATTTTATTGAAGGATAGTGATCATATGAAACCATTTATCATCACATATATGTTTGGCTCCTTTTTAAATCATAATAAAATCACCCAAATGGTCTTGATCAAAAGTTTACATACCCTTGAATGTCTGGCCTTGTTACAGACACACAAGGTGACACATGCAGGTTGAAATGGCAATTAAAGGTCAATTTCCCGCACCTGTGACTTTTAAAATTGCAATTAGTGTTTGTGTATAAATAGTCAATGAGTTTGTTAACTCTCATGTGGATGCACTGAGCAGGCTAGATATTGAGCCATGCGGAGCAGAAAAGAACTTTCAAAAGACCTTTGTAACAAGGCAATGGAACTTTATAAAGATGAAAAGGGACATAAAAAGATATCCAAAGCCTTGAAAATGCCAGTCAGTACTGTTCAATCACTTATTAGGAAGTGGAAAATTCGGGGGTCTCTTGATACCAAGTCAAGGTCAGGTAGACCAAGAAAGATTTCAGCCACAACTGCCAGAAGAATTGTTCGGAATACAAGAAAAACCCACAGGTAAACTCAGGAGAAATACTTTTCCTGACCTATACGCAGTTACCGCCATTTAGAAGAGACTCTGGTTTGGAAAGTACCGGCTGCCATACCTGGATCTAACAAGCGCTAGGAACCTCACCATCGCATGTATCAGGAGAAATATCACATGCGCTGGAAAAAGACGGTGTGGTTGTTTCAAGGAGCTATTCGTTCTCTATCTGAGATATTAAAATTTGGTCTCCTTTAAAACAAATGAAGTGTTATTTACTAAAATAAGAATTGTCGGGAATTAAAAGTGAATTCAATGTAAATTTCAAATTTAAGGCCAAAATAGCAAAATGAAAACATAACCTACTTTTTTTTCTAATTTAGCTATTTTAGAATAAATGTAGAAATTCTCTTTGAATTCACTTTCAGTTCCTAGCAATTCTCACTTTTGTGAATAAGAAACGAGAAGGTGCTACTTTGTCAAAATAAATAATTTTGGAATTTTTCAAGAAATTAGATACTTGTTTAACAACTCATAAAGCGACTTACCATTTCATCACTGCTGGAAATGGTGGTAAGCTGAGAATTTAATTTTTGACACTCATCTCTTGCCTCATCCCATGTCTTCTCGCTTTTTGAGACATAATAGCAAGAGTAGATTTCTCTATGCCAACCAAGAGGGCACATCCTTGCTGTGCAGGGGGGATGGAGTAGCAGAAGGATTGGGGTAAAAGGAAGACTTTGTTACAAACTTTAAATATAAGGCTTTCATAAGGTAATCCATAAATTCACAACCAAATTGCAGTAATTGTCCAGAATAGATAAATTGGATTAAAAAAAAACCCTTTACTTCTTTTATCCCTTAAAAGTTGTTTATTGACAATCTAGCTATATACATATTTAATGTGTTTATGCAATCAGAGTTGTATTATTATGAATGAAATTGTCTCTGAATACGGACTCAAAACTATATACGGTATGTAGGAAAAAATAAATAAAATATACAGACATGTGCACAGGTAAAAATATGGTGAATCTTCGGCTTTGTTACTTTAATTCCGAAAAAAAAATTGGCGAAAGTATCAATTCAGAATGAACTGAAATTCATCTGATAATTTTTTGGAAGTTCAGTTGTTTGTTATTTCTTATAGTTTGTTGTTTAGTAGATAGCTCCCCTAATTTGGTACCCTGATGTGGGATTGCCCTACTTATACCAAGTTAGGGTGCTATTTAGTAGATAGCTCCCCTAATTTGGCTCCCTGATGTAAGATTAACCTACTTAGGATATCTGCACTTTTTAGTAGACATATCTAATTATGTATATATGATTTATAACAGGCGAAGACAGTCTATAATTCTACTAAATAGATTGCAATTCCAAGAGCCATAACCTATTGAGGCAGAAATGGAGTAAAGAAGGGGAAACAAAATGCTCCAGAAGACCAGTGGATGTCGAAACCAAGGCAACTTAAAAGGTCAAATTATATAGCATCCAAACATTTAATAGCTAAAAAGTGTAGATCAAGTGTTACACCTTATTGGTATGAAGTTAGAACCCAAGTTATATATCAGTTAAATATGGAGAGTGCTATTTGTTATAAAGAGAGAAAAAAATGTCAACTTTGGATAAATAGAGAATCTATGGGATTGTAGTTAATTATGGATTTAGTGATTTTCCCTTTTTTCCCCTCTTATACTTTCCCCTTTGGAGTTGTGAAGATATTTATAGATTAGGGTATATTCTCCTTTCCCTTGGTCCTACTGCTTCGATACAACAGTTTAGTGTTGTATGGTTGTTATATGTTTGTATGATTTTAAATGTATTTAACATTATATTGCAATAGTATATGTTTAAATTAAATGTTTTAATGTATGTCATATGTTATATGTTGTACAATGAAAATAATAAAAAGTATAATAATAAAAGATTTTTTTTTAAATTGATTAGATAATGGCCTACAAAAGTAGACTATATTAACCGGCAATGGTCCAGCATAATCATATCACTAAGTGTTGTGTTATCTTTTAGGAATCACGTGTCCATCTATGTGTAAGTGACATAAGTTTCACTCCACTGGGCTCATCAGGAAGGGCCAGGATTAAAGCCTGAGTTAAATCCCCTGGGTCTGCTCTTCATTGGTTCATTTTACTTTTATATATGTTTTCAGTCAACATAAATAATCAATTACTAAACTCCCATTTAATCTTTTGTCTGTTCAAATCGATAACATCTACAACCATTAAAGGCTTATTAGGAGTCAATAAATATTGGTTCGAATAATAACAATTTTCAAAAAGTATTGAAAATCAATAATACTCTCTCTTATCCTGCAAAATATTGGAGTCAGTGATTCAGTGCCATTTATTGAGGCTATAATCCTTAATTTATTGACTTGAAAATATAAATTTTTTTTTTACTATTTGCCTGCTGGCTTTAGGTTTAACACTAGCTTTAGATTTGCCCCACTTTCGATGCCGCAAGTAGGGGTCGTGTCCGCTAAACAGTGAGCAGTCAAATGACTAATCAGGGAAAAAAGATACTAGCGACTTCGTAATTAAAAAAAAGGACAATAAATGTGCTTCCGGAGCTTTATTAATAGAGTTCCCTTCTCTACTGAATGTATTTTATATATTAACCATTGCGTTTAATTATTTCTGTAAAATTTTACATGTAAATACCTATATATTGGTAATATTTACTAATTAGTAAAAAAAAGTGTTACACTTGTTTAAAGATTAGGGAGACCTCTAGTGGTCTTTTTCTTATACAAGCTCTTGACAAAGGCGGATGTTCACGCCGAAACGCGCGTCGAGCATATTTTTGCCGATGCACTCTCGTTGTTTTTAACCTCTAACTATACTGGGGTGGAATCGGTTGGCTGATAGTGGCTTGCTGTACCTTCTGCATTTTTAATATGGAACGCTATAAGGTTACTATTTGGGCAAGCAGCAGGATGGGGCTTAGAGATCGGCTATATCTAGACAGGGTACCTGGTGAGACGGGCCGGGATTAGTACCTGTCTCGGCAGCTAGAGCTTGAATACCTTTCTACGAATTTAGATCTCCTTAGCAGCAGATTGGAAATTATTTTTTTAAGTGATTATACATATCTAGACACATAACTGGAGAAACGGACCAGGAATTAAGTACGGCTATTTTCTTGTTCCATTATATTCTCTAACATTCCATCATGGAATCCTTTCGATCTAGCCTCCACTCTTCAGTTTTGGATAGGAGGTGGTACTTTGGATAAACCGTATCTTTTCTCCGTGGTCCTATCTAGATAGAACCATTCTAATAGCTTACTACAGTGTATATATGTAGCAGCTCGATACAATCAGCCCCTGAGTATCTATTTTGGTACTTCTTCTGTCACTTAGTTTGATATTTACTTCGTGCCTACATGGAAATATATGTCATATGCAATCTAAATCTTTCTATTATACTAATAAGTCCTGTGATTTAAACAGAAATTTGTATTGTGTATTCTTTGGCATACCCTAGGTTTAAATAGCCAATTAATATCAATATGAGAGGTTCCATTTATAACAGGACCTAAACTTGAAATATACTTTATGCATATATAGGAAATCTCCATATTTCCATTCCCCCCGTTTTTTAAAGGTGTACTATACATTTTTCGATTTTTTTTTACTGTGGGTGTTACTTATACTTTCTGTGTGTATAAATTTTATTGGTTTGTGTATTGGTTTCTAATAAAGTTGCTTACCTTGTGATGATAGTTTACTTTGGAGGTAATTCAAGTGGGGTGAGGTCCCCTCTTTTTTAAGTGGATACCTAACCTCATTTGTTTCATTCCTTTCAGTTTATGCTTATTGGGATATGCCCTTATTAATTCAGTAACCCATCCTTTGTCAACAGTGTGGATGTTTTCTACATCTGAGGTCTCCTTTATATCATCACCTTCTAAAAGCTAATTAGTTGTAAACCTTGGAATCCTGTGATGTTCTGGGCATACTACACAGAGTTCCAGAATCTTCCAAACAAAGTGCAGGTGACTCATCACATGACTCAGGACACTCTGGGCATGTGCCCAGCGCTCCGGAGTAGGTTGATGTCTTGTAAGCTGCACTCTAGCATGTATGAAATGCACATGTCACTATGATTATAATAGCTGGGATTTTCTGACGTTTGGTTAGAAGCTTCATCTTATGAGCAGATGTGCTGTCAAAGAACTTGCCCAATTAAATTACGATTAAAAGGTTGACCGGTGCTTCTATAATGGACCTCAATGTTGTGTATTACTCAGTGATATATTCTTCCTTAACTTTTGTAAATATTATTTAATGATAGTATTGATGTATGAAATAGAAATATTATTCACCCACTCAATTGGCGTCATATCCTGCATTCTTGAACCTTATCAATACAGCGCCTGATCACTCTGCACCTGAACGTCAGCTCAATGTCGAGGTTTCCACCAGAAAGTCTTGGTTTGGGGAACCGACTTGAAGAATTAGAGGTTATACCATTTGATAGTGGTTTAACCTGTTCAAATAAGCCAGCAACTGGGAAATCCTTGCACGATAGCATTTATAATGAGTATTTATTTAAGTATGCTATCCAGCTACCTCTTGCCCTTCCTTTTCTTGTTCAAGATCTCCATAAATGATAAATGATAAAACATAGGTGGGAAAAGATGAAGGGCAGACATGAAAGATATATGTTCCCATATGGAGTTCATTATAGGATTCTTGTCAAGTAGTGAAATAGTTCTTATAGCAATGCAGATTATAATTAAAGCGATCTGAACATTATGAATTGGATTCTTTGAGAATGAACCACTAGATCTCTAAACTGAACCATTCTTTTTCAAAACTCACACAACTCTCCATTTATGGTGTTAATGTCTGCCAATATTCTGTCTGGAACTTGAACTGAAAGCAAATAAAAACAATTTTTAATTATTCCAAATATAAGATAACAGTGCTTTTATTTATTCATCAAACACCTGAAGAAAACACAAATAAAAATAAAGATTTCTGAAATACAGATTATCTGACATATCGATCAAGGTAAAGCTTATATAATGAAAATAAAAGGAAAATTCATTGCTTGATTAGTTACTGATATAGTCCAGTTGGCAGCTCAATAACCAATTTCAGCATCTCTCTTCTCCGATTGAATAAACAACAGGTAAATCAGAAATGTAGGTGAAAAAATGTTCTTAGTGATTTTATGAAACTACAAAAAGAGAGAACGCGAAGGCTAATAGTGTAGTAAGTCTCTTTTTTTAGTGAAGAGAAGGCATAAGACATGCACTTACAATTTCCAGGAGCTAGAACCCAGCTCCCACTTCAGCGTTTGGGCATTTTAAGGAATTTTTTCCCCTCCATACTACAATATTATTTTATCTAATTATCATTTTATGTATACAGGAAACTAGTATGACCTTGTAGCTTTGGAAATAAATATTACGAGCAGTAGTTAAACAGTAGGTAATACAGTAAGTTATTAAAAGGACCCTGTAGCCGTCAAAACAATTTTAAGCTAATTAAGTAGCTTGGGTGTGTGGATCATGCCCCTGCAGTCTCACTACTCAATTCTCGGCATTTAGGATTTAAATCACTTTGGTTTCTGTTTATGCAGCCCTAGACACACCTCCCCTGGCTCACACAGCATGCATGGTTTTATTTTCAAACAGATATTAACTTGCTTTAGACTTTTTTATCTCCTGCTTTGTAAATTGAACTCAAATCACACACAGGGTGAGGGTCCTGCAGGATCTATAAGGCTATTAACAGAGCAGGTGATAATTAAGATAAATTCTAAATTAAACAGAATGTGCAAAATTAAAACATTAGATCTCACTTTACAGGTATTTAGGAAGATTGTGCAAGTCATGCTTGGGCATGATCTATACATCAAAACTGCTTCATTAAGCAAACGTATTGGTGTCTACAGTGTATCTTTAACTATGTAGTATTTGTCATGGTGAGATGTATATAAGAATTGATTTTATATATATATATATATATATATATATATATATATATATAAAACAAAATAGTAGAAAATAGCACTCCAAGGACTTCAAAAAATATATGGTGAAAAAATAACTTAGCTTTTATTCAGCAACTGCCACAAAGTATCAACGTTTCAGTTCTTGTGCAGAACTTTCGTCAGTGTGGGAAAAAGGTGAGTAAATTCACCTTTTTACTATATGGAGAGGGGTAACGGACATCTAAATAGATGTTTTGCCGTGGTAGTGTCAGGAACACGTTTGTATTCCTGACACTATAGTGTTCATTTAAATGCTTATTGTAAAGAACTATGACTCTGTCCTTCTTATGTTCAGCAAAATGTATAGTTGCATAGTGCAAATTATCTATGTTTTATTAAATTTTTAAAATTTAGGCTAAAATAAAAAGCTGAATGACAATAGCTGAGTTGGCAACTTTTTCCAAGTCACCAATTTATCCTACGTTTTTCAATTTGTAGAGTCCCAGAGTCTTGTCTTCTCCACTAACATAGCTGACTTTTTCTAGCTCGACAAATATGGCCTAAAAATATGTTAAATTTCCGTGGTGAATTTTTGACTAAGTGAATAATGATGACAATAATTTTGGCACATATTCACTCAGCTATATGTGAAAAGGGACATATATTCTTATAGTGACACTTACCACTCTCCTTTAACTGTGCAATGTCATCAATGATTCTGGATACTGAGAAAGGGAAAAGAGAACATGAGGGTAAATCTGCAAAAGACCAAGAATATACAGCACATCGAATACTCTACGTCTGCTAAAACCAAGGAACCAAGGAGAACTAACTTCTCTCTCAAAATCAAAACTCCAAGCCTGTTGATACAAGATGGAAGAATGGCTCTGATGTTATTGTAGGTAACAGTAAAGGTAGAATAAGGATTTATGGGAATTATAGTTAGTTTGTCAGATTCTTCCTGTGGAAAAACAACTCCTAGAAACCTAAGTCCTAACATTCTATACAGCATTATTACGACGGCAAACTCACAACCCTACAAGTTGGGGACAGGGCATAATCACTACAGAAGCATTAAGGAACACTAACAAAGAACACACTCAGTACAGTTAACTATAACCTAACATCATAGTATATCCTGTACATCAATCCTAACATGGGTGGGTACCCATTACACATGAGCACGGAGAACATTTTCGGTGTTATCAGTCATTCTGTCAAATAGGAAATATTATCTGACTCTCGGTCACACGTGCATTTGTTTTAGAAAATGGAGAAAAATGTTAGTTAATCTAATTTTGGTCAATCTGTAATCTCTATTGGAAAGGAATAAAGCCAAAAGAGAATTAATGAAAAATGTAAGTGAAAAAGGTTTAAAAAAAATATATAAATGAAAGAAAGCAAAAAAAAAAAAACAATAAAATAAATTGTTACTTGTAAAGAAAAAAAGGCTATTTACTTGTAATGTAACTTGTAAAAAAAAAATTATATTTCCCCTGTAGACAATATTATTTGCACAGATTCACAGCAGATTGGGAGAAGGAATATATATTTTCCTAAAAGGGCACTTACCACTCATTCTTGACTGCACAGTGTCATTATTGATTCTGGATACTAAACATGGGAAAAGAGAATGAGTGAGTACATATTTTATGCACTTTCTACTGGACCGGATTTGGGTGTTTCAGCTGCCTTTCTACCTCAAACATACGCGCTAGATAGCAAGTTTCTATATATTTGTAAAGTATGTGTATATGTTTGTAGTCCATGTGTGTGTGTATTTGCATGCATTTTATTTTACATGTATGAAATGTGTATATGTGAAAACAGGAATATTTTGTGGAATGTCATTGTGCAATTCAGAATGTATCTGTAGGTGTGTGTTTGTGAATACAGATAGAAGTTATATTATATCAATATGCCCAATATGTACAAATGCAAACTGTCAGTTTGAAGTGACAAATATAGATTGTATTGAACATTACTGTATGATTTTTCAAATTTCTGTCATTTTTCTCCCTATTGTAAAAATTCCCCTACCTACTTTTCTCTCTCTCTAACAGCCTCCACCAGTCTCTAGCTCTCTTTCTGTCACCTTCAATTGTCTCTCTCTCTTTCCCAGCTCTACTTGTGTCTCGCCCCCCGTATCTATTCCTTGACTATCCCCCTTTTCGTCCTCTCCATTTGTATGTCTTCCTATCCTATGTATGTCTCTTCTTTCCTTTACCCTGTGCTGTGATTGACTGGCTGGGATGCTGTCTGTCCGTTTTTCTCACAGCACACGTGTCAGAAGTTCCATTGAGGAGCTGCACTGTGTGTGGGAGGGGCACGGCTATAATGTCATATCCTTTCCCTGCCTATATCCCGGCCTATATCCTATATCAGAGGCGTAACTAGAAATCACTGGGCCCAAGTGCAAAAATTGCACCCCTTCCTCCATGCGTCTCATATCCCCCCCAGCTCTGCCATGCATCTCATACCCCCCAACCCCTCTATGCGTCTCATCCCCCCAGCTCCCCCATGTGTCTCATCCACCCAGCCCCTCCATGTGTCTCATCCCCCCCAGCCCCTCCATGCGTCTCACCCGTCCCAGCCCATCCATGCATGTCATTCTCTCCCCACTACTGTAAAGTAAGTAGTGTCTGTTTCTGTGTGTGTGTAAGGGATGCATTGTTTGTGCATGCGTGTGTATGTGTGTAAGGAAGCATTGTGTGTGTAGGGACGCAGTGTGTGTGTGTAGGGACGCAGTGTGTGTGTGTGTGTTTAGGGATACATTGTGTGTGTAGAGATGCATATTGTGTGTGTGTGTGTGTAGGGATGCACTGTGTGTCTGTGTGTGTGTGTAGAGATGAATTGTGTGTGTAGGGATGCATATTGTGTGTGTGTGTGTGTGTGTCTTTGTGTGTAGGGATGCATTGTGTGTGTGAGAGTGTCTGCTGGATAGGATAGGAGGAGTGGGGGCTGAAAAGGGAGCATCTTTTTTTTAAATATTTATTTTGTTCATGTTATTAAAAAAATAATTGATTTAGTATATGACCTACCAGCATCCAGGGAAGGACAGCATGTTTCCTGGTGATCCGGTGGTCCTGCAGAGGCTCTCTGCCTTCACCTCTGCCGGGTGAAGGCTCTTCCTGCGAGTCCTTGCACTACGTTGAATCGATCGTTGCCGTTGATACCGTGGCAACGCTCAGAAAGCTGGGACTCAGCGCAGAGGTGGAGGCAGAGAGCCTCCTCCCCTTCCTGCTGTGCAAACTCTGCAAAGACCCTGGAGGGAGACCTGACCAGGTCTGTGTGCTTATAAGGGGCTTGGGCTCATGGGGCCCTCAGGTGGCCAGGGCCCCTCACAAGTGAAGTGGCTGTACCTCCCGATTGGCCCCCTGAAGTGATGGGCCCGGTCACAGGTGCGACCCCTGCGACCATGGTAGGTACGCCACTGCACAGAGTGACAGGACAACACAGACACCCTACATCCCCAGCATACACACAGACACACAACATACACAACACACTTAGGGGAAGGGCAGCATTTAATTGTTGGATCCAGGCAGCACAATGTCTTGGGTTGGGTACTGTTAATAATATAGAATATTCATGGATGTAATATCAATGAAGAACTATCATATTATTTACTAATGTTAGTGGAGTATAAATAATCTTAAACACAGAGAATGGAATTATGAGGCCTTATATTTAATCTTTGCCTAAGTCCTCACAAAATCTAGACTTGCCTCTGGTTATAGCACTCTGAGTGTTTCTTTTATGGCACTCATTTATGACAACGAGAAGAATAATAGGTCGATTTGACTTTACATTGAAGACTTAATTTTTATTAGTTGTATGAACCTTCGACACACTGTTCTCAGCATGTATATATATATATATATATATATATATCGCTAACTATTTTTGTGCATAAATTATTAAGATGAGGAAACTTACCATTCTGTTTTATCTCTGTTAGTTTACCAGACATAGCTGTATCTGGAATTGGAAGATAAGGGTGTTAGGGTGTTTTAAAATATTAAAATTAAATTTATTTATTGTTTATCACATTTAGATTAACCCGTTAACGCCGTTATGGCGTTCTATGCCGTCCCGCATTTAGTGGGCTTTAAAGCCGTTGCGACGGCATTGAACGCCGTAGCGGCTTTGAGCCCTGGAGCACCCGGGATACTTACCTACCCGGCGCTCCGCTTCGGGAGGACTGCCTCACAGCCCAGGCAGCCCTCCCATGGCAAAAGAAGCCCCCGGGGGCCATGTGATCGCTCTCAAAGAGCGATCACATGCCCCCCTATAGCTGGCTGTGGATCTGCCAGCAGGGGGACTGTCTGAAATGTCAGACAGTCCCCCTGCTGGTGGGATCTGTAAAAAAAAATATTAGACATGTTATAAAATAAAATAAATATATATACACATATTATATAGATTTAACGTCATACATAGTGTATTTGTCAAGGCTCTTGCCGTGACATCCATTCTGCCAGACGAGGTCACCCCAGGAGTGCCCAGCAGGCGATTTGAACCCTGGACTTTGTGAATCTTGCTCTTTTGCCACTGTGCTATCCAGCCATTCATAGTATTGCCGTAATAGGTGTCCTTGCCTTGTTCCAGCACTGGGAGCTGAACTTACCCATGGCTACTCTAGCACACCTGTATGCCATATTAATTGGCTGGATATAAAAGCCTGTCACACCCTGGGAGGGGTGTCAGTTAATTGACTCTGGTTCCCTTGTTTGGTTCCTGTCTCTCCGTATCTGCGTTCCAGTTTTCCTGTCTGATTCCGGCTTCTGATCTTGGCTTTCCTCCTGGACTACTCTGATCTCTGGCTTCCCTGATTTTGGCTTTCCATGACTACGCTTCTGCTAATCCCTGCTGTACTGAGACTTGGAGCACTTTTCATGGAAAGCCCCCATGCACAGATTCACAGGCCAGGTGGCGTCTTACCTGGTCACCCTGGTCTGTGTCTACTTTGCAAGGGTGAGCGTATAACTCTGCGAGCTGGACTCCCTATCAGGTAAGACTCATTACAGTATTTTAATACTAATATAAGTACATATATTAGTATTAAAATACACTTAGAATGACGTTCCGTGTTTGTGTGTGTGTGTATGTATATTTATAACTACAATAATAAATAAAATAATAAAATATATTGAAACAAAATGTAAAAATGTAAATTTGTTATCACAAACAACCGTGTACATATAATTGCATAAAAGATTACATTAGTATACACGTAGAATTTAGATATCTATAAATGCATATATATTAAAATCCTACATGTATATTTAAATAATCTTTTAACATAATTATGTGATTTGATTAATTAAAATTTGATTGACATGCCTGACAACACAGGGAGAAAGTGCAGAGAATTTAATTCGCAAGCACTATATTTGACCCTGTAACTCTCAACACACCTTAAAACCTGTACATAAGGGGTACTGTTTTACTCAGGAGACTTCGCTTAGCTCAAATATTAGTGTTTCAAACTGGTAAATTGTATTACAACAATGATATTTAAGTAAAAGTGAAGTTTTTTGCATTTTTTTTACAAACGAACTGCACTTTTATGGTCTATATTATTGTTGTAATATGTTTTAAAACACTAATATTTGTGTTTAGTGAAGTCTCCCGAGAATAAAAGTACCCCCCCATGTACAGGTTTTATGGTGTTTTGGAAAGTTAGAGAGTCACATATAAGGCTTGCGTTTCATTTTTTTTTACATTGAAATTTGCCAGATTGGTTATGTTGCCTTTGAGAGCGTATGGTAGCCCAGGAATGAGAATTACCCCCATGATGGTATACCATTTACAAAAGGAGACAACCCAAGGTATTGCAAATGGGGTATGTCCTGTTTTTCTTAGTAGCCACTTAGTCACAAACACTGGCCAAATATTCGTTCTTTCTTTTTTCACACAAAAACAATTATGAAAGGTAACATTACTAATCTGGCAAATTTCAATTTGAAAATGGAACGTTCTATATTTGACCCTGTAACTTTCCAAAACACCATAAAAACTGTTAATGGGGGGTACTGTTGTACTCGTGAGACATTGTTGATTACAAATATGTGCATTTTTGTGCAGTAAAACCTAACAGTATTATGACATTCACAGCTAAAATGTTAGACGGAAATACAATATTTTTTTTAAAAAAATCTTATTTTCTCACATTTTTTAAATTTTATTCATAATAAATTATGTTCCATATATGAATAGTTAATGATAAATTAAAGCCCTGTTTCTCCTGAACAAAATGCTATATAATAAGTGTGGGTGCACTTAATGTGACAGTGGTGAATTACGGTTGAACAGACAAATAGCGCAAATTCCAGGTTTTGTTTAGAACGTGCAGTATTGACTCCGTCCTGAAGGGGTTAAGGTTGTCTGTGAGTAGCTGGTGAGATTAAACTCTAAGCTGATCAATTAAAATATATTTACCTGATTCATCAATGTAGAATGAAACAACTAATAGATACACACACACACACACACACACACACACACACAGGGCCGGATTTAGATGAAAAGAGGCCCTAGGCTATTCCACTTATGAGGCCCTTTCACCTCCCATTTTTAAGTTTGTAAATTACATGAGAGACAATAAAATACATCATTACTGTGATATATATAAATGTTAAATGAAACATGTTGTGATTGGTACTAACCTTTATAAAAAATGTGGCACGGATAATAAATTTAAAAAAAAAAGTCGAGATGAGGGGAGGGTGGGTGATGAAGAGGGGGGGTGACTAAAAAAATTACCTTAAATCCCTGGTGGTCCAGTGGGGGCTGCCTGGTGGTCCGGTGGGGTCCCTGGTGGTCTGGTGGCCCTCATTTCCGGTCTGCAGCTCCGCAAAGTGCAGAGCTGCAGACCATGGATCTCGCGAGACCCAATCAGTGTTGCCGTGGTAACCCACGGCAACGCTCTGATTGGGCAGTGCACGCGAGATCCATGGTCTGCAGCTCTGCACATTGCGGAGCTGCAGACCGCCGGTCTCAGCGATCGCGGCAGGAGGGGCATTGCAGTCTGCCCCGGGCACCCCCCTAGTAAGTGGCACCCGGGGCGGACCGCCCCCTCCTTAGTACGCCACTGGTTATATCATATGCATAGTGTAACGGACCGTTTCAGCAGACAAGGGGTTAAAAATCCGTTTAGGCCATAATCCCCTTTCTGAGGCACAGCTACTGCAGAACACCAAACTCCCGAACTGGATACAAAATAGCACTCCAAACTGGAACCTCACGAATAGCTGCTAGCAGACGAACAGGAAAAGCATACATCAGCTTACACTCCTGGCAATCAGTCTCCAACAGCATACAGTGAATCCCCCCCTAAGAATGAGACAAGGCTCCGTGTTGAGGGTCAAGCAGTGGTCTGAGGTGCTGGCACACCCAGCCTGGTTTTTATTGCAGTTGTTACAAATACAGGACTGCCCACAGGGAGGTATAAAACAACCAATCACATCAGTTACATCCCACATATTCCCTCCCCTTATCCTGAGAGGAAACTCAATTATACATACAGTTAAAACATACTTTTTACCCAACTTTCATAACTCTAAAACCATACATCACATTCACATAAATTACATATTCACGATCAATTCATTCAGAGGAACAACATATTAAAAAATGGCATGAATCAGACCAGGGGTTCAAAAGTTAGTAAAATATATTTTGGGCCCTGGCTGGCACATGGCTATCTGGCTCAGACCGGTTTTACAGAGCCCTCTTTCCTGGAGACAATGGGAAAATAATCCAATTATATCCAGGGATAGAGGCAGACTCCATTGAGCACATGGTTGCAAAAAGACATAAAATACACAAGGTTACATTTACTACATAAAATAAAGACATGCAACATATCCCCAGATAGCTTAGGTCTGAGCGCATATTATTGAATGGCGCTCAGACCACACACATACAGTTCAATTGCCATGGAGCTAAAGTCTTTCATTATATGAATGGGCTCCATGGCATAGCTATCTGGGGTATCACCGCTCACACAGGGCAAGTACCGAATGACCTCACTTATTTAGGGCCAGAATGAGTGACATACACTCTGGTATGGCCAAATACTGTTTTTAAAGGGCCCAATCTCCCAGGGCCATAGTCCAAAGGCAGCAGGCGGGCAACCAGGCTCCTCCAATGCAATGTGGCGAGATTGGTCTTGTCACACGTAGAATTTCTCCTTATTTTCGGTTCAGTGTTTTAGTGTTCAGTGTTTTTAAAATAATGTAATTTTAATTTTGCTAACAATTTGAATGTAGGCCCCTCTCGATCTTGAGGCCCTAGGCTGAAGCCTAGTTAGCCTATAGGAAAATCCGGTCCTGGATACACATTATACTGGTGCATCTGTCTATACATATAAAGTGTGTGTGTGTATGCAGCGCCGGACTGGGAAAAAAATTAGGCCCGGGCATTTTTTTCAATCAGAGTGGCCCCCTAAAAGGGGCGGGGCCAGAGAAGGTGTGTTTTGTCATCACTAATGACAAGCACGCCCCCCTCAAAGTGAGCATGTTGGTTCAATGCGCAGAGCCCTGCTGAAGAGCTCTAGCATTAGAAAAAGGCCCTGTATTTGTTCTGCGCAGCGCAAGCAAATTTAATAACATGCTTGCGCTGTGTTTGCTTTTAAATTGTCTCTGGTGTCTCCACAAGTGGGATACCAGAGGACAAAAGGGCCGGGAAAGTGTATGGTGCATGTGTTTGGAGCCTGCTTGTGGCATTGCATGTGTGTAGAGTGTGGTGTGGTATTGTGTAAATAGGTCAATTTCATTTGTGTTTGTGGTGTAATATGTGTAGCTATGGGCTGTAGAGTGTGTGTATAGGGGGCATAGTGTTATAGGGGATGTAGCGAGTGTGTGCATACGGGCTGTAGTGTGTGTGTGTGTATAGGTGACGTAGTGTGTGTAGGGGTTGTAGAGAGGGTGTGTTTAGAGAATGTTGTATGTGTTTGCTGACAAGGAATGTAGTGTGTGTGTGTGTAGGAGATCGAGTGTGTGTGTGTGTATAGAGGATTAAGAGTGCATATAGGGTAAGGGATCTAGCGTGTATCTGGAGCGTAATGTGTGTAGTGGTGCAGTGTGAGGGGTGCTGTAGTGTGTGTGTGTGTGTATATATATATATATATATATATATATATATATATATATTTGGACGTATTGTATGTGTGAGGGGCGCAGTGTGTGTGTATGTAAGAGGGGTGCTGTGTGTGAGGGTGTTTTTATCTGCTGTCACATTCTAGGTTTCTAATTTTCTTTGTCTGTTAACTCACTGAGGGTTATATATATTTATAATATAAAATAACCCTCAGTGAGTTAACAGACAAAGAAAATATTTGTGTGTGTATATGTATGTGCTGTGTGTGTGTGTGTGTGTGAGGGGGCTGTTAGTGTGATTTTTTTTTTTTATTTAAATGTAAATATTTTTTTTGTTAATAATAAAAAAAATGATATCCCCCCCTCCCCTCCCTTCTTACCTTTATCCTGGGAGGGGAGGGGGGTGCCGTGGTGCCATTGAAGCAGCCATGCTTCCTTCCCTGGTGGTCCTAGTGGAGGTGGGGCAGTTGCTTAATATCCCCCCCTCCCTTCTTACATTATGCCTGGGAGGGGGGGTTCTTTCTGCAGCTTCCTTCCCTGGTGGTCCTAGTGGAGGTGGGGCAGTTGCTTAATATCCCCCCTCCCTTCTTACATTATGCCTGGGAGGGGGGATTCTTTCCGCAGCTTCCTTCCCTGGTGGTCTAGTGGTGAGAGTGAACTCTAACCTGCAGGCTAGAGTTCACTCTCGTGAGATCTGAACGTTGCCGCGGTTACCGCGGCAACGCTCAGACCTCGCGAGAGGACCCGGCGGAGCTGCTGGATAGAGCTCCGCCGGTCCTCTCTCCTGCTTCCCTCACTCCTCAGCCCCGGGCGGCCGCCTTTAACAGTGTCTCTGGGCTGGTGAGGGAGATCTTTGATCTCCCCACCGGCCCATGGAAGCACACAGCGGGGCCGGCGCTGGCCCTGCACGGGATCTCCCCTGCCGGCCTCGGCCCCACGGCCATCGCGGCCCACCGGGCATTTGACCGATGGCCAGTCCGGGCCTGTATGTATGTATGTATGTATGTATGTATGTATATGAACTTTTGCACTAATTTTTCGAGTATCATCTGTGTGTGTGTGTGTGTGTGTGTGTGTGTATATATATATATATACACACATACACACAGATGATACTCGAAAAATTAGTGCAAAAGTTCATTTATTTCAGTAATGCAACGTAAAAGGGGAAACTAATATATGAGACGCATTTATATGCAAAACAAGATAGTTCAAGCCGTGATTTGTCATAAGTGCGATGATTATGGCTTACAGCTCATGAAAAACCCAAATCCACAATCTCAGTAAATTAGAATATTGTGAAAAGGTGCAATAATCTAGGCTCACAGTGTCCCACTCTAATCAGCTAAGTAAGCCATAACACCTGCAAAGGGTTTCTGAGCCTTTAAATGGTCTCTCAGTCTGGTTCAGTAGGAATCACAATCATGGGGAAGACTGCTGACCTGGCAGTTGTGCAGAAAACCATCATTGACACCCTCCATAAGGAGGGAAACCATTTGGAAACCAAGGACCCAGAGTCTGGAGGAAGAATGGAGAGGCACACACTGCAAGATGCTTGAAGTCCAGTGTGAAGATTCCACAGTCTGTGTTGATTTTGGGAGCCATGTCATCTGCTGGTGTTGGTCCACTGTGCTTCATTAAGTCCAGGGTCAACGCAGCCGTCTACCAGGAGATTTTGGAACACTTCATGCTTCCTTCCACAGATGAGCTTTGTGGGGATGCTGACTTCATTTTCCAGCAGGACTTGGCACCTGCCCACACTGACAAAAGCACCAAAGCCTGGTTCAATGGCCTGGGTTTACTGTGCTTGATTGGCCAGCAAACTCGCCTGACCTGAACCCCATAGAGAATCTATGGGGCATTGCCACGAGAAAGATGAGAGACATGAGATCGAACAATGCAGAAGAGCTGAAGGCCGCTATTGAAGCATCCTAGTCTTCCATAACACCTCAGCAGTGCCACAGGCCGATAGCTTCCATGCTACGCCGCATTGAGGCAGTAATTGCTGCAAAAGGGGCCCAAACCAAGTACTGAGTCCATATGCATGCTTATACTTTTTAGAGGTCCGATATTGTTCTATGTACACTCCTTGTTTTACTGATTCCATGTACTATTCTAATTTACTGAGATTGTGGATTTGGGGTTTTCATGAGCTGTAAGCCATAATCATCGCACTTATGACAAATCACGGCTTGAACTATCTTTCTTTGCATGTAATGCGTCTATCTCATATATTAGTTTCCCATTTTACGTTGCCTTACTGAAATAAATAAACTTTTGCACGATATTCTAATTTTTTGAGTATCACCTGTATATAATGTGTTTGTGTGTGTGTGTGTATACACAATAGACTTTAGCTGCAGTAGAATTAAAAAATATGGGACAAAAACTATAATATAGTTGACTCTAAGATATATGAATACGAAATACTAATTAAGACTTGGTTGGTCTTTTGCTTCTTATCTGAAGTCAAAGTTTAATTTCTATGTTACAAGTGATTTTTATCAAAACACCACAGCTAAAACAATGGTAGAATCTCCTATTGGTAACACAGGCATTTGTTCAAAATAACACCACTTAATTCTTCACTGCGCATATCTCATGCATAAAAAACAAACAGCAGAGATTTGCAAAAATTTAATGTTATAAAGTGATTCCTCCCTGCCAATGTAGTACGCCCAGAGTATACTCACAGTGCATGAACAGCAGTCCCAGCAGGATCAACAAAATTAGGACCATGAAAATTAGGACAATCACCAGTACTGGTACCAGTTTCCCATATTTGGTTTGCTTCTCATCCCTTGGGTTATCTTTGAGATGGAAGTAGTTAAACACGTTAGAGAGTACAGCAATATGAACACTTTACAAAATATGGACATTTTAACTCAATTATATTAATTTCAGGTTATATAAGAGAAGGAAACAGTGTAAGGTAATATTATAGTGTTTTTGAAAATCTACTTCAGAGACCCAGTTGCAAAAATTAGTGCAGATACACATTATCCCTACAAACTTTAGCCAAAGTCCCATAATACATGAAGATGCGTACTCCATAATATAAACAATGATGCATTTAGATGATGTAGGAATAAAATAAAATAGAATAAAATAAAAATATAGTTAATTTGTATATATAGTTAATCGCCCTGCAATTGGACTCCGAGCACTCTGATTGGTGGGTTTAAACATCCAATCAGAGTGCTCTTATAGGTAAATGAAGAGACTGACAGGTAAGTCTCTACATTTACCTGCCACAGCACTCTGATTGGTTGGCTTGAAATCCACCAATCCAAGTGCGTTCATTTTACACAGCGTGGGACAGTTCTTTGGAATGACACAGAGCACTCTGGCTGGATTTCAAGCTAACCAATTGAACCTTATTGTTATTTAGGGCCCCCACCCACCGCGCTGGAGTAGGCATTAGTAGGCATGGCTGTGATGGCTTCTAAGGGCACACAAGTCAAACATTTGATTGGCTGCCATGCGGCCTTTCAAAACGCATAATTAATTTGCCGAACTCCAAACCGAACATACAGTTATATGTCCGGGGTCCATAAAACGTAATGTTCGGTACGAACCCGAACTTTTCAGTTCAGGTTCACTCAACTCTTATTATAATCATAGATATGTAAACTACTGCACCGGATCAGTCTGCTTGCACTACATATCCTCCAGTGGTCAACCTAAAGACAGTAACGCCCCTCTTGGAACATTTTCTTGGAGGTGAGTGTGTACATTTTCAAAGCTTAGCTTTCAAAGTTGCGTTTATTTATTTTAATATATTTGTTTATGATATTTTCATAAAATGTGAGATTCGTGCTATTTTTTTTTTAGTACAAAATACGAATATTAACATACTGTAAAAGTATATTTCTTTCAAGGCTATTGAAACAATATTTGGCTGCATAATTTAACTCAAATGATTACACGATCAAGGTACACTTACAGTGAACTTCACTTTTATTTTTTGTTTTAAATTAACCCCTTAAGACCGGAGGGCGTACAATTCTAAAGAGCAACAATGTATCTTCTAGTTGTCTGTATTGGAAAAAGGGGGAAGGTTAACTAAGTGGCGCAATTCAAAACCTGTTGTCCGTAAAGTAAATAAAAAAAGAGGATCAAAATGAAAAAGTAAATATCTAACTTCAAAATAAGAAAATATAAAGATGTGTAAAATGCTGCTAACCAGAGATTATATACTGTGCCTTTGAGGGCACCTGTGCTTGAAGGCAATACAGTCTGTAACTACCCAGACTTGTAAAATCTTGGGAGAAGGAGGATCCTTCCTGCTACTAAATCATACTTTTCAGTCTGTGTAGCAATGGTGTCAGACAAATCTGGTCATGAGTAAAAGTGAGCCCTGACGCGCGTTTCAGGGGGAAACTAGCCTCCAGTTCGTGAGGTTTAAATATACCGCTGGATAATAATCATTGGTTGTTTAAATCGACAATATCATTGGTTGTTTAAATCGTTCAAAGAGCAGACTAGGTGATTGACAGAATATGTCACCAATTCGAATATTGAATGAAAACTGAATCAATGAGATGTCTAAATACAAGCAATCTTATTGATTAAAAGATCGCTAATACTCAGGAGGATATACTTATATTGACAGGAGGATAATAATATCACTGAGAAGAAATTATTGTAATGACAAAATTCTGATCGCCGTCCTAGTTAAAGGATCCCTTTAGGGTCAGGAACACAAACATGTATTCCTGACCCTATAGTGTTAAAACCACCATCTAGCCCCCCTGGGCCCCTCATGCCTCCATAAATATAGCAAAATCTTACTGTATTCAAGCCTGAAGCTGTAAATCTGCATGCTGTTCGCCTCAGAAAAACAAGCAGTCTGCTGACATCATCAGAAGTGGTAGCCTGATCCAATCACAATGCTTCCCCATAGGATTGGCAGAGACTGACAAGGAGGCAGATCAGGGGCAGCACCAGCATGATTCAAACACAGCCCTGGCCAATCCGCATCTCCTCATAGAGATGAATTGAATCTCTATGAGGAAAGTTCAGTGTCTGCATGCAGAGGGAGGAGATGTATGGATGCATTTTAGGCAGCCGTGACCCAGGAAGGATCTCTAACAGCTATCTGAGGAATGGCCAGTGAAGTTATCACTAGGCTGTAATGTAAACACTGCATTTTATCTGAAAAGACAGTGTTTTCAGCAAAAAGCCTGAAGGTAATGATTCTACTCACCAGAACAAATTCAATAAGCTGTAGTTGTTCTGGTGACTATTGTGTCCCTTTAAGTATACCAGGACATCCCCTTTTTCCAATACAGACAATTAGAAGATACATTGTTGCTCTTTAGAAGAAACTAAGTGGTAGCTGTGGCTAGTGCTTTGAATACTAGCATGATCCTACTTTCTAAGACACATCCTAGTTCTTTACACCAAGTCTATATCTTAGTGACTCAGAACCACTATGGCTCACGTACACCGTATAATCTTTTTAAAGTCGTGGCTACGCTTCACTAAACATTTCTAACTCATTCTAATCCTTTTGTTTTATATAGAAGTAATACAGGTTATATTTCAACCTCAAATCTACTTCTACAGTCAGGACATTTAGCCATTTTTATTTCCTACGTCAGTGGGTTCATGCCCCTTCCTAGCCCCCAGACCACAGATTCTAGTACTCCCACCAGTCTTACAAAAATTGTTTAAAAAGAAAGTTAAATAAAATCACTATACTTAAAGAACAGAATTACAGTATAAACGTGTCACTGTATCCAACCAAATCAAATTAAAAGCCCGTGTGTTCATTTTTTTTCACCGAATATTGTGTAAATGATTAATTTATGTAATCCACCCGAGCGGGGTATCATTGGATTTACCCCAGATAATAATTTGATTTTAAACACTGCCATAAGATTTTAAATCAGTTATGCCCTAGTAGTGAAGGTCAGCAAATAGTTAATGCACAGGGAAAGAAAAAAAATAAGCTGCGGGTTACCATGGCAACCTATTTATAAAACATATTGCTCAAATATCTCAAAAGATAGAGGAGGGATAGCAAAGGGTAAAAACATAACTGTAATTCTCATAGAGAATAAACAAAAAAAGAAAAAAATGCCATTCTACCTGTGTATCATTTGCTGAAAAAATTACAAGCTTAAAAAGTAACTTTTAATAAATAAATGTAGAAAAAAAAAATTGTAAGAACAGCAGGAGTGAGTGGACACTATACAGCGAGTAAAGCTCATTGACTACTGATATAGGCTATAAAAGTGTATACATAATAACACTAATGCAGAAACAATACTGTTCAGCTACAATATAACATCAGTGTATTCCCAAGTAATAGAAGTGATACTGTATTATGTATCACTAATAGCTGTAACGGAGGGGGGGAGATAAGACGACTGCTAAAGCAGTGCTGTCAGTAGTGAGGAGATTTATAAATAAATCCCTGCATGGTAGTACATACTAACAACATGGGTCAACATTACATACAAAAATGAATAATGTTCTTTGGTGCTTGACCTAAAAAAAAAATCAAAGATAGTATTTCAGCTGAGACGCGCTGCTGACAGACGACAATTAAACAGTTAAATATCACAGAAGCTGCCTAGATAGTAGCAGCGTATGTATGATAAATTAGAGGTTACTGTTAAGCAGTAAAGTATGAGTTAAGGGGTTGCCGAGCTGACTCCGTTTTAGCTGAAAAATTAAAGCAGTATATTATAGTGTAGCAACGGCTGCCTGCACTGAATGATGTTATCTTATGCTTCGCCACAGCGGAACAGAAAATAGTAGCTCAGCTGTGAAGGACTGCTGACAGGCAGCAGTTAACCGGTTATTAGTCACAAAAGTTGCCTAAGTAATAACTATAGCAGAGAGGCAGTATAATCCACAAGGTCTCCGCTGGTAGGCAGGAACACAGGCAATAATCAGCATAGGCAGGTACAGCATACAATATTCCAGGTAGCGTAATAAGAATCCTTCCCTCCCAAGAACTAGACGAGACATAGGCTGGGAGTCAACTGAGTGCTTTATTCCATTTATTGCATTTATGCAGGTCCCCATGCAAGGGGTTTCCATAATGACATAGCAGGGGCATTACCCACATTTCTCCCATCATGCATTGCATTTCTCCCATCAGGCACTGCTGGACGAGAGGGATACTCCCACTGGAATATACAGTTAAGTGGATTATCCCCTCGTGCAGCAGAACCGACAATTTACATTTAAAATCCATAACTTGGGTAATATTCGGTACATTAACATGGCTGGATGTTCGGTAGATAGCTGGGGTCTGAGCGCACATTTTGTGAAAGTACCGCTCCGATCCCAGCTTAAATAACCGAACGCCGCACGAAAAACATATTATACTTATGCTTGCTTCAAACTACCGATTGAGCTTAGGAGACCACATTACCGAAAGACCGGGGCTCCCGCACGGCTTGGAAGTCCAGCGGTATTCGTGCCATCGAGTAGCCGATTTTAGTTCCAGGCGCTCGACGACCAAATACCGCTGGACGAACAAAGGATCCTAAATGGCCGACCGCCGCATGGTCGGTAGTCGAACGACGGCCACCATGAATCCTCTTAAATAACGATTGCAACATTGTTGCAATCCTTAATGGGGGCCACACGACCTCCTGTGTGTGGTCTCTATTCGGTAGTTTGTTCATTTCACGAATGGTGTTGAAATTCACCGTTTGTGAAACGATTACCTGAATGCTGGCGGTTTTCATGCCGTCAGCATACGAATGCTAGCATTCCCCTGAACCATAGTACACATAATACATACACGCTTGGTTCTTTTAAAGGGGTATACACATACATTAACATTGTTTATACATACAGGACAATATATAGTGGCTGTATTTGCAACAATAACTGCATCTAACTAATAGGTCAAAGTATAAAGAAAGGGTTTTCAAACAGGTTGCCTAGGTAGTGACAGAGAAAGGTGTATAGAATAAGATTCCTGAGTCTTGTGCCTTCAAGGGCACCCCTTAATTAAATGCCTGGTCTTATCAATCTCCCACCCATGAAATGTAATAAAGAAAAAAGACAGAGAAATAAAGTATATACCCAGCGTACACTAAATTAGTGTTAAGAGTCTCCAATACACTCCTGAGATGTTGGACATAAATGAACTTGATGTCGGTAATATCGCAATTGGTAAGCAGAGAGTTAGATGCCGACACCAATAATGTGTCAGTATGTGTCCAGTAGAGATTCGCGAACACAAAATTTTCGGTTCGCGAACGGGAACTTTCACGAACGGGTGAACCGCCATTGACTTCAATGGGCAGGCGAATTTTAAAACCCACAGGGACTCTTTCTGGCCACAAAAGTGATGGAAAAGTTGTTTCAAGGGGACTAACACCTTGACTGTGGCATGCCAGAGGGGGGTCCATGGCAAAACTCCCATGGAAAATTACACAGTTGATGCAGAGTCTGGTTTTAATCCATAAAGGGCAGAAATCACCTAACATTCCTAAATCACAATGGATATGGATTGACACCTGACATATGACATATTGACACCTTGACATATGGATTGACACCTGTCCTCAGAGACCCTGATACACACTGACACAGAGCAGAATAGAGACTGTTCCCCCTACATAGGGTCACTTGGCAGGTATGGATTGACACCTGTCCTCAAAGCCCCTGATACACACTGACAAAGAGCAGAATAGAGACTGTTCCCCGTCCTCAGAGACCATGATACACACTGACACAGAGCAGAATAGAGACCGGGGGTCTAGTAGCGTGGACACCCAGCACAGGTCGTTCTCCTTCAGCCTTTTTATACGAGGGTCCCTCAACAGGCACGACAGCATGAAAGACCCCATTTGCACAAGGTTGGATGCTGAGCTACTCATTTCCCGTTCCTCCTCCTCCTCACAGAGCAGAATAGGGACTGTTCCCCGTCCTCAAAGCCCCTGATACACACTGACAAAGAGCAGAATAGAGACTGTTCCCCCTACATAGGGTCACTTGGCAGTTATGGATTGACACCTGTCCTCAAAGCCCCTGATACACACTGACACACAGCAGAATAGGGATGTGGAATAGCACCTGGGGAGCTGGGGGGGGGTGCCGTTGATGTGGAGCAAGATGCAGCAGTAGAAGATGACTCAGCCGAGGAGGTTATGGAAGAAGATGGAGTAGGAGGAGTAGAGGAGGTGGCAGCAGGCCTGCCTGCAAGTCGTGGCGGTGTCACCAACTCCTCTGCAGAGCCACGCATTCCATGCTTGGCAGCCGTCAGCAGGTTTACCCAATGCGCAGTGTAGGTGATATACCTGCCCTGACCATGCTTTGCAGACCAGGTATCAGTGGTCAGATGGACCCTTGCCCCAACACTGTGTGCCAGACATGCCATTACTTCCTTTTGCACAATCGAGTACAGGTTGGGGATTGCCTTTTTTGAAAAGAAATTTTGTCCGGGTACCTTCCACTGCGGTGTCCCAATAGCTACAATTTTTTCAGAACGCCTCAGACTCCACCAGCTTGTATGGTAAAAGCTGGCGGGCTAGGGGGGCGTGTCCTAACTACTGAAGCGAGAAGTCGCCATGTGTACGCCAGGCATACCGTACGCAACATGCAGGAGGCAGAGGGAATCCTGGGGCAACTGGGTCTCCCCCTAGACTCGCTACTCACATCGAAGCCTCCAACAAACTCCACGCTCCCTCCATATTGGGGCAACGCCAAGGCTCCAACATTTGTCCCTGGAAACCTAGCCGGGACATCATGCACAACTTGAATGGAAAACGGGACGAACAGGTCAACCCTGCTTACGGAGACTCTCAGGTCATTGATCGTGTCAAGAGGAGGGGAACAACTTAAAAAATAGATTCCTGGCAAATTCTTAAAAAAAACGTGCAAACATGAATCCAGAAAGTACAGAAAGTACAGTGCTTAATCGTATTGGTGTACTAATTTCCAGTATATCTAAAAATGTTTTACATATTTTCTGATTTTAATTGCCATGTGTACCTTTCGTATGCCCATGTGAAACGTTTTACCATTTAGGGCCCGAGTGGGGTCATTTAAGCAGATCATACCTCGAGTGCAGAGTGCGTTTAATCCGACTTGTTAATGTTAGTTATTCACTAAGCTTGGGTAAAACATAGTTGGCTTAAAGATGTTTTCGATTCAAGTTCTTGTGCCCCACAGTTCAAATTAACATTCAAATGACATGACAGATCACACAAGTGAATAGCCCTGCCAACGTCGTCTCAGAATTTTTTTGTTATCTAAGAAGAAATAGAAATGCATATCAACGAAAAATGCTGGCGGGCTAATAGTTCGGACAAGCCAACTGTCAGACGCTGGGCAAGGGGGTGACTTTGTGACATTGGCTTCTTACGCTCAAACATGTCCTTGACAGACACCTGACTGTGGGCAGATGAGCGGGAACTGCTCAAGGCTAGAGACGGAGTGGCGGATGGTTGAGAGGGGGCAAGGAGGACAGCAGTGGTTGACATGGCTGAAGATGCTGGACCAGGAGGAGGATTGCGGCTTTGAGTTTGTGTGCTGCTTGTACTCATGTGTTGATCCCATAGGCGTTTGTGATGTGCGATAATGTGCCTACGCAAAGCAGTTGTACCTAGGTGGGTGTTGGACTTCCCACGACTCAGTTTCTTTTGGCACAGGTTGCAAATGGCATCGCTGTTGTCAGAGGCAGACACACAAAAAAAATGCCACACTGCTGAGCTCTGCAATGACGGCATTCTGGTGGTGACCCCGGGTGCCGATGCATGCTGTCTGATTATGCCACTAGCTCCTTGCGACTACATCCCCCTGCTTCCAACTCGTCTCCTCCTCCTCTCTGTCTCCCCTCTGAACTTTCCCACTGTTCTTCTTCTCTTCTAGCGGGCACCCTCGTGACATCCATGGACACATCGTCATCATCAACCGCTTTACTTGTATCTGACAACTCAGCAAAGGAAGCAGCAGCGGGTACAACATCATCATCATCATCATCACACCGTAGTCCATGTGTGTAATGCTGCCTGCCTGAGACATAGACCAGATATGAGTGGCACTGTGCAGTGGCAGAGGTTGGCAGAGTACACGCTGTAGGCCTGACACACCCGCTTGAAGACAACTAACTGCTATTCAATCTATAACAGTGGAAAAAAGTTTTTTGGTTTTAAATGCACGCTATTGTGACACCAGATATGAGTGGCAAATTACACTTGCTCAGGTTGGCAGAGCATACGCTGAAGGAAGGCCTGACACACCCACTTTAAGGACACTGACTGCTATTAGCTTACACTGGAAAACCTTTTTGCTTTGTAAAAGCACGCTATAGAGACACCAGATATGAGTGGCAACTGTCAAAGTACACTGGCAGGGGTCTGCAGGGCACACGCTGAAGGCCTGAAACACCCGCTTTAAGGACACTGACTGCTATTAGCTTACAATGGAAAACTTTTTTTCTTTGTAAAAGCACGCTATAGAGACACTAGATATGAATGGTGGCACTGACTGGGCAAATGGGCACAGTATCCACTGTGAGCCTGACACAGAAGCTGGCAGGCAACTAACCGCTATTCAATCTATTACAGTGAAAAAAAAATGTTCTTTTTAAATGTCAAGCATAAGCTATTGTGAAAACAGATATGAGTGGTGGCACTGGGCAAATGGGCACAGTATCCACTGAGCCTTACACATAAGCTGGCAGACAACTAACTGCTCTTCTTCAATCTATTACAGTGAAAAACTTTTTTTGGTTTTAAATGCAAGCTTAAGCTATTGTGACACCAGCAGTGAGTGAGTGGTGGCACTGGGCAAATGGGCACAGTATGCACTGTGAGCCTGACACAGAAGCTGGCAGGCAGGCAACTGCAATTACATTACACACAAAAAAAAGCAGACTGATGTTCTAGCCCTAAAAAGGGCTTTTTGAGGTGCTGTTCTTACAGCAGAGATCAGATGAGTCCTTCAGGATTGTAGTGGACACTGAATACCCTAGTCTAGCTATCAATTTCCCTATCTAATCAGCAGCAGCTACACTTTCCCTCCTCTCACTAAGCATGCAGCTTAAGAATGAATCTAAAATGGATGCTGGGAGAGAGGTGGGAGGGTGTGGAAGGGAGGGTCTGCTGCTGATTGGCTGGAATGTGTCTGCTGACCGTGAGGCACAGAGTCAAAGTTTGCTCAATGATGACGAATAGGGGGCGGATCGAACCGCCCACGTGTTCACCCGCAGTGGCGAACGCGAACACGCTATGTTCGCCGGGAACTATTCGCCAGCGAACAGTTCGGTACATCACTAGTGTCCAGTAACTAACTGTAATTCTATTTAGAATATTACCACAAGACTTTATAACAGACATATAATATGTACAGAGTTTACGAATGGGGACAAGAAGAATAAGCCACTGGTATATAACTAGGTATTGCAACTAGTGATGTCGCGAACGTAAAATTTTTCGGTTTGCGAACGGCGAACGCGAATTTCCGCAAATGTTCGCGAACCGCCATAGACTTCAATAGGCAGGCGATTTTTTAAAAACCCACAGGGACTCTTTCTGGCCACAATAGTGATGGAAATGTTGTTTCAAGGGGACTAACACCTGGACTGTGGCATGCCGGAGGGGGATCCATGGCAAAACTCCCATGGAAAATTACATAGTTGATGCAGACTCTGGTTTTAATCCATAAAGGGCAGAAATCACCTAACATTCCTAAATTGGTTGGAATAACGTGCTTTAAAACATCAGGTATGATGTTCGATCAGGTAGTGTAAGGGTTACGCCCGCTTCACAGTGACAGACCAAACTCCCCGTTTAACGCACCGCAAACAACTGCAAACAGTCCATTTGGACAACCGCAAACTCCCTATTTGCACAAGGTTGGATACCAAGCTAGCCATGTCCCGTTCCTTGTCCTCACTGATGTCATTGAAGGTCTCTTCCTCCACCCAGCCACGTACAACACCAAGGGTCCCCGAAAGGTGACCGCAAGCCCCCTGTATTTTTTTTTAAATGTACACTACTGTTACACCAGATATGAGTTGCACTGGTGTGACACTGTGACCTGGCAGGCCCTGAAACGCACACGTGTGAAGGAAACTGATTGCTATTATATTACAGTCAAAAAAGTTTTTTTTTTTTTTTTTAAATGCAAGCTATTGTGACACCAGATATGAGTGGTGGCACTGGGACTACCTTAAAAATATTGGATATCGCTAAAAATCATGCTTACTGTAACGGACCGTTTCAGCAGACAAGGGGTTAAAATCCGTTTAGGTGATATTCCACTTTCAGATATCAAGGCAGCTTCAGTAAAACACCAAACTCCCGAATTGAATACAAGTGAATGCACCAAACTCCCGAACTGCATACAAGGGAATAAGGTAGCACTCCAAACTCCCGAACCGGAACCTCACGAATAGCTGCTAGCAGACGAACAGGAAAAGCTCCCAAGCGGCTTACACTCCTGGCAATCAGTCTCTAACAGCATACAGTGAATCCCCCCAAAGACGAGACAAGGCTCCGTGTTGAAGGTCAAGCAGTGGTCTGGTTTATTATGGGCTACCAGCCCAGTATTGATGCAGGTCTCCCACTTGGTGGACACTCCCCTAGGGGACCAAATGGGAGACTGTAACAAAAGACAGACAGGTATCAATTTAGGACATACAGTCACAATACTTTACCACAATGCTTCCTGGCTTCCTCTCCTCTGCCCTGGAGATAATTGAGAAGTAATTTAATTATCTCCCAGGACAAAGGCAAATCGCCATTATGCACATGGTGAGCACAAAAACATAAAAACACTTTAAAATACACAGTCATATTTTATACATAAAACACAGACATGTCACACATCCCCTAGATAACTGGGATCTGAGCGCACAAAACTACTGAATAGTTTTGTGCGCTCCCCCACCCCCCCGACACCACCAAGGTAAGGGGCACATCACTCAGCAGGGAAAGGGGCCATGAGACACAACGCCACAATACCAAAGAATAGATACGAGAAGCCAGACACACACTCATGACAGAGCACCCCTATCTCACTATGAACGCCTGACAGACCCTACACATGCATTACTGTGTGGAACTACCCCATATGTCCTGCAACTTTCCAGCCCGCATACCAGCACTACAAGCCAGGTCCCTCGGATCACTACTCACCCGTACGACTATACAACTCACGTAAGCTACACCCCGACTGACCTTGATAGACTACTCTCGGATAACACCACACATAAAATGGTGCGGACAAACTACCTAAAACCACAATAACCATAGTTACAAAATATTGTATGATACCGATATTTGATGCAGACAACTGTTTTTGTCAATTATACATGCACTGCAAAAATAAAGAATAAAAAAAAAAAAAATACCGAATAGCGCTCAGATCCTATTCACACAGTTCAATTGCCATGGAGCCAAAGTCTTTAATTACACGAATAGGCTCCATGGTATAGCTACCTGGGTTAACACATTCACATAACAAAAGTACCGGATGAACATGTATTCGTTAGATCTGTACGAGTAAGAACCAGGCGGCGGACGGCTCAGCGGTGTTCGTGCAAATAAGTGTCCGTTTTTAGATCCATGGTGTAAGCGCTGAACACCGCTGGCCGCTCGGGACTTTTAAAATGGCCGCCGCCACGTGTTCGGTAAATGAACAAAGACCACCCTGTATTCGTCAATTAAGCTGCAGTTAACCGCAGCTTCAAGGAGGTAAATTGGCGGCACACTCCAGCTCCCAGGTGGTCGCTCCTTCGGCAGTTTGTTCGGTAGATAAAATCTACCTAACACCCCGGCAGAAAGGCATGAATAAGCCTTTCTGCAGGGAAAATAAAGTCTGGTCCATAGTCCAAAGGCAGCAGGCGGGCAACCAGGCTTCTCCAATGCAATGTGCAATACTTGACTCTTACTTACCCACACTCAGTCATGCCACACACATTTCACCACTACTCTCACTGAATCACTCTGACTACGGCTAAATTCATCTTCTACATCAGAACACTACTCCTAAGATTGGGTTGTATCCATGTCTCGGGTCTTTCATTTAGAATAGGGGCAGCTTCGGTCTCCTTCAACACTGACACTCCAGTGCATATTATTAAAAGATTGGGCAGATGGAAATCCTCATACAAAAAGAGAAGTCCTGCGCAGGACTTCTCTTTTTGTATTTGTATTTACTTTGTATCACACAGCCTGGTTACAATGCTGCTACCCATCCCATGTGTTCCCTATTAAGGGTTAATAAGTAAAGGGGTGTATATAAAAAATACCCCTTTCTGTCTCATTAGAGATATCTTTGCCAGAAGCTCAAGGAAGCAGGCTGAAGGGTCAGTGTTAGGACCCGCTTAGGGGGGTCTGCCTTGACGTTGGCAGGCGGGCATCCCTCCAATGGCCATTGGAGCAACTAAATGACCTCCATTTGTCTAAATATACATAGGGATTAAGGAGAAAGCGCAAGTAACATTTTCTTTTAGATGGAAATCCTCAGTCTACAACCGATATATTCCTCATCCCGAGAAAGAAATGAGGAAAGCTTTAAAAAGTTTGGCTTTGTAAATTTGATGCAATAAGTGTGTTTTTCCTTAATACCTTTTCACCCTCTTTGCATGAACCCAATTTACATATATTACTAATATGTTACTGAACATATATATTATATTATTCACTCACTCACTCTCTGGGCCGGCCTAAGACATCATGCTGCCTAGGTCCAACGATAAATGACTATGGGGGATAATGTATAATAAACACAGGTTACTGGTTATGGAGGGATAATGTATAATAAACACAGGTTACTGGTTATGGAGGGATAATGTATAATAAACACAGGTTACTGGCTATGGGGGGGATAATGTATAATAAACACAGGTTACTGGCTATGGGGAGGATAATGTATACTAAACACAGGTTACTGGCTATGGGGGGATAATGTATAATAAGCACAGGTTACTGGCTATGGGAGGATACTGTATAATAAACACAGGTTACTGGCTATGGGAGGATAATGTATAATAAACACATGTTACTGGCTATGGGAGGGATAATGTATAATAAACACAGGTTACTGGCTATGGGAGGGATAATGTATAACAAACACAGGCTACTGGCTATGGGAGGGATAATGTATAATAAACACAGGTTACTGGCTATGGGAGGGATAATGTATAATAAACACAGGTTACTGGCTATGGGAGGATAATGTATAATAAACACAGGTTAATGGCTATGGGAGGATAATGTATAATAAACACAGGTTACTGGCTATGGGGGGATAATGTATAATAAACACAGGTTACTTGCTATGGGGGGATAATGTATAATAAACACAGGTTACAGGCTATGGGGGGATAATGTACAATAAGCACAGGCTACAGGCTATGGGGGAATAATGCATAATAAACACAGGTTACTGGCTATGGGGGGATAATGTATAATAAACACAGGTTACTGGCTATGGAGGATAATGTATAATAAACACAAATACAAAAAAAAAAGAATGCAGCTTCAGAATTAATCTAAAGTGTATGCTGTCTAGGAGGTGAGAGGGTCTGGGAGGGAGGGTCTGCTGCTGATTGGCTCGAATGTGTCTGCTGACTGTGAGGTACAGGGTCAAAGTTTACTCAATGATGACGAATAGGGGGCGGACCGAACATTGCATATGTTCGCCGTCCGTGGCGAACACGAACATGCTATGTTCGCCAGGAACTATTCGCCAGCGAACCGTTTGGGACATCATTACTAAACATAAAGCTGGGAAATGGGTTACAATAGAATGAAAAAACAAAGTGGAATTCTATTTGTACATAATTAAAAGATTTATGGACTCCATATTAGAAATCTTTTTTTTTTTTTGCACATTTAATGGTTTTCAAAGCCAATCAGTTGTGACACCAGGATCTCCACCCTGACAGGAGGACACTGGTTTTAAATAAAGAACAGATAAACAGAAACTTTGGATCTCTGGTGAAGCACGTTTAAACAAAGTTGTCAGCAGCTGAGACAAATTAGCTGTCTATTATTCTCTTTACCATAAACACACCCACACGGTGGTACTTAACCTATGTAAATGATGCAGCTTCCCAGGTGTTTTTTTCCCCAATTCACCACCATTTATTTAATTGAAGATACACACAATATTTGAGATTCAGCTATGTTCCAGAAACACACTCACATGAAATCTAAGAAAAAAAGACAACACGCTGACAGAACCACCAATGACTGGAGGAATTAGCCCTATTTAATGGATATTGGGGAGAGTGGAAGATAGGCTGTATTTGCTGTATGGTCTTATTAGACTTTACTGTCCCATATGAAATCCACTGCAGTGGAGGCCATTTTATTTATTTATTTGATTTGCATTATTTTTTTTGTTGTTGTTATTTTGTATACAATAAATCATTTTGGAGAAAAAGTGGCGATTTTACAACAATTTTTTTCTGAACCATATACTTAGTGGAAGGAGGTCAAGATTAGGGGAGGTCGAAGGAGGTCCCCTGGCCATGATTAGGGGAGGCACCTCAAGGCACTAAACTCTTACATTTCCAGTGAGTGCATTTATGGAGTACAGAGTTAACTGTGTTTTTACTGTATTTCACTATATGGTTTATTTGTATCCCTTTACAGATGCATAGCTGAATACCAAATATTGTGTGTATCTTCTTACAGACTTACAGCTGTCAGTATCCAGTGACCACATAACCAGCTAAGAAAACTTACTGCATCGATACAACCCATCGATACAACCCATCTGACGGGACGCGGCTACAGAAGTGGCTACATTGGTTACTCCTATAGGGAGTAATATGTAATATGCCGCTAAAATTCTGATAAAATGTGAGAGATCATCTTGCCTTTAAAAAAAAAAAAAAAAAAAAAGTATGCTCTAATATATTAATACATTTATTGATTTTAACCGTCTAACCCTATGAACATTCTCCTTTATTTTCCTCTTCCCACTTCCTCTCTCAATGCTTGTGTAGGAGTCTAAATCTGGAGAATTATAAACAAGGAAATTATTTCAAAAGTATATTCATAGTTATATGAACTATATAAAATGTTACTTAAAAAAATGTATTTCAGTCCTCTTCTTTTTATTTTTTGCAGTATGTAATGTGTGTATGTGGACTAAGTCAGTAGGAGACAAATTATAGATGAACACAGATGGCACGAATGCTGTTAGTTCTTAAGATAAAAATATCTTTGCCTTAAAGGGTTTAAACATTTTTGACCACATCCTCTTGAAAAGACTCAAAAAGAGGAAAGTACAAAAATATGAAAAAGGAACCTCACAAAACTGAAACTATAAAAAAAATGTATTGAATGGAAGCTATACCATTATAGACTTAAATTTCGTCCATTATTTTTATTCATACATATTATTTTTAATTACCCCCTACTTCCTTCTGTCTCACTCCCTATTATCTCATTTGGATTGTAGACTCAGATGCCATTGGTTAATTCATACTTTGAATTAACCTGTAACACATATGTTACATTTTAGACTGATGCCCATTCATTTTTGTTCCATTTGTTCCATTCTGGCTACTTATATATGTTAATATTTAATAGTACAAGGGAAGATTTAATGGGCAGCTGCAATAATAAAAGACTAGCAAATTGACATCTCTTGCAGTCCAGTTGCTAGTAACATAAGAGGATGGTCCAGTTCACTGTCCACCTGCCAGGCCCCCATAATGGGGCTGTAAATTAAATAATAAAGAAAGGGGACATAGTGTCCCCCCAACTCCCCACATGTGCACCAGGTGTGGGCTCTAATAATATTAATAATAATTTCCCCCCACCTATTGGGGTTGGGCAGTGTTTCTAAAAATATTAATAATCCAGGAAGGAGATTTAATGTCTCACAGTCCCCACTCTAATTAATGGCCTCTAGCCATCTTGGGGAAACATTAGTGACAATTTGGTGTGATTGGACAATGGCATGTCCACCTCCCTGTATATTAACCTCCCTGGCGGTAAGATTATGTCAGTATTTTTTATTGTTAAAGTGGTACATTGTTTTTACAATGTATTGTGTGTATTTTTTTACACCAGGGGCTCGTAGGAACAAGGTAAGTGATACTACAGTGTAATCCCAAGCGTGGTTCGGGGGTTACCGCTTTTGGTACCGAAAATTAACCCCGAGCTATGCTCCGGATTACCGCCAGGTAGGTTAAATTATAACCCCCACCTGCAGGTAATTGGTAATCAGAGGGACATTAAGTCGCCTCTGGTTAATTAATATTAATTAAAGCCATAATGTACCATGTACCTTATTCTCCCCCCAGCCCCTCCATGTGTCTCATTAAACACCAGCCCCTCCATGTGTCTTATTCCACCCCCCCAGACCATCCATGTGACTCATTCTCCCCTTCAGGCCCTCCATGTGTTTATTTTCTCTCCAGCTTCTCCATTTTTCTCATTTCCCCCAGACTCTTATTGTATCTCATTCTTTCTCAGCCACTCCTTGTGTCTTATTCCACCCCAGCCTCTCTATGTGCCTCATTCCTCCCCAGCCCCTCTACGTGTCTCTTCCCTCTCCATTCCATGTGCCTCATTATGACCTCAGCACCTCCATGTGTCTCGTTCCCCATCACCCCCTCAATATGTCTAATTTCCCACCTCCAGCCCCTCTTGGTGTCTCATTCCTCCAGCCCTTCCTTGTGTCTTATTCAAACCCCACAGCCCCTCCAGGTGTCTCTCTCCTCAGCCCCTACATGTGTCTCATTCCACCTAGCCCCTTCTTGTGTCTCATTCAACCCTCACAACCCCTCCATGTGTCTCCCTCCTCAGCCCTTCCATGTGTCTTATTCCACCCAATGTATCTCCTCCTTGTATCTCATTCCATCCTTGTATCTCTTTCCAGCCTCCTGCCCCTCTATGTCTACCTCTTCAGCCCCTCCATGTTTCTCATTTCCCTTCCCTTCCCCATCCCCCCTCTCCTCCTGTGCCTGCTGACCCTCTTAAGACATAGCCGAGAGGAACACAGTGGAGGATTTTCAGTTTTCTCTAACCGGTCTGATAGGAAGCTGTTTGAGCTCTTTGTATCAGTCTAGTTGTAGGATACAGCTCCTCTACCTGCAGTCCACTCAGCCATGCTCAGATCCCCTAACTTATAGTTATTAAAATAATGTAATTATACATAAATAATATAAAAAATACTGGAGCCTGGAGTTGTGGGAGGGACTTCATCACTTCTGGTACCTAGATGTGTGGTCTTTTTAAACCCAGAGTTTCCTGGGGTTTGCTGTTACTGCAAAATCCATTCTCCAGCATTAAGCCTTCTCTGCATTTGCAAAACTGAAGGCCTGGAGTTGCTCTCTACACACTGGGGAGTTTCAACCTAGCTGGCCTAAAGTTCAACTTCTTTTGTTGAAATTCGATGGCGTTTGGGTAAAATTCACCAGAGTATGGTTGTATTTCAATCAATGTTTGGCTCCTTTTCAACCTTGTTTGGTTGAAACTTGGCTGGAATTTGCCTCCTCTTGATTACAACAGGGAACAGTTTCCTCCAAAAGACTACTAAAGACACAGTTCAAATTTTCTCAATACAATTCAGTTCAAACACAACATCTTATCGACTAACCCGCGGTTACACTCCCCTTGTTATATTTTCATTACTTATCAATTTATAATCATTTTCATATTACCCGGAATTACAATATTTATGTTCAGCCTTTAATAAATGTATCATATATAGAATTGCTATCATCTTGAGATATAAAGGGAGGGAAATGTTATGTTACTTAACATCATTACTGCTTACACAACATGCTTGTTATATACCTATTTCCTGGGGGTTGGTCGGCATGTGCATTGATCTTCTTTTATGAATGTAATCATCATAATTCTACGTATATGCATTAGGAGGAGAGTATATAAGTCATGGATCTACATATGCTGTACTAACAGTTACAATTCAACAAATTACGCCTCTTACGCTTCTATTTGTTTTATTAGGTCTTCTAGATTCCACTATCCTTTCGTTAGGAATTAATTAATAGAAACCTCTTCAGTAATTACCTGATAGGTTACAGTGAAACGTTTATGCTCCTACATGTCAGTTTAAGTGCCAAGTCATAGTCACATCGGTCATTTTGTTACATTTTATAAATTATCACAGTATTGGTGGCCAGCTAATTTATTCTTTAAGTCTGGCATAGTAAGGTATGTGAATTTTCCTTCTATATATACACATTTCTCTATGTCCAATATAATTACCGTATATACTCGAGTATAAGCCGACCCGAATATAAGCCGAGGCCCATAATTTTACCCAAAAAAACTGGGAAAACTTATTGACTCGAGTATAAGACTAGGGTGGGAAATACAGCAGCTACTGGTAAATTTCTAAATAAAATTAGATCCTAATAAAAATATATTAATTGAATATTTATTTACAGTGTGTGTATAATGAGTGCAGCGTGTGTGTATGAGTGCAGCGTGTGTGTATGAGTGCAGCGTGTGTGTATGAGTGCAGCGTGTGTGTACGAGTGCAGCGTGTGTGTACGAGTGCAGCGTGTGTGTACGAGTGCAGCGTGTGTGTACGAGTGCAGCGTGTGTGTGTGTGTGTTGCAGAGCCTTGGTGGGGGGTGGGCATTTTTTTTTTATTATTTTAATTTTTCTATTATTATTTATTATTTTTTATTTAATTTCATTATTATTTTTTTATTATTATTTAATTTCATTATTATTATTATTAATATATATATTTTTCGTCCCCCCTCCCTGCTTGATATATGGCAGGGAGGGGGGCTCTCCTTCCCTGGTGGTCCAGCATTGGCAGTTCAGTGGGGGCTGTGGGGGCTGGCAGAGAGTTTACTTACCTCTCCTGCAGCTCCTGTCAGCTCCCTCCTCCTCCGCGCCATCCGTTCAGCTCTTCTGTCAGCTCACACTGTAAGTCTCGCGAGAGCCGCGGCTCTCGCGAGACTTACACTGGGAGCTGACCGAGGTGCTGAACGGACGGCGCGGAGGAGGAGGGAGCTGACAGGAGCTGCAGGAGAGGTAAGTAAACTCTCTGCCAGCCCCCACAGCCCCCTGTCTGTATTATGGCAATGCAAACTGCCATAATACAGACTATTGACTCGAGTATAAGCCGAGTTGGGGGTTTTCAGCACAAAAAATGTGCTGAAAAACTCGGCTTATACTCGAGTATATAAGATACTTTAGGTATCCTTTCACTGTGAACTGCATTCACAGTTTAAATGCCATGCAGAACTTTTTTTTGCTTGTTTTAATCAGAACTTGTTCGGTCAGAAGTAATAACATCAACTGAATTACAGGAAAAAGCTTTCCAGAGGGAGAGAGTCAGCATTAATTGACATGTGTTTGAAGATTTTGGATTGTCTGTCAATAATGAGGTCTGCACATATGTTTATGGCATGTTGTTAGCCATTCTTCTACAATAAATGATGCACTTTCTATGATCTGCCTTGTCGATTATCCTGAGATCCTTATTAGTGCAGACTGTTTGGCTGGTCTTGTTTTGTCAGAACTTGTACAATTGTCTCTGTCCTTAAGGGTTTTACGGAAATTAAGACAAATAACTACATTAAGGAAGTAGATTTAAATTAACATTTTAAGAGCAGCCATCAATTACCATAGCTAAAATGCCCTTTAAAATGAACTATGGAGGATAAGAAAACATTATATGGAAAAAGGAAGTTTACAAAAATCAGGCTCAGCTAATAAAAGATATACACAAGATAGGGGTTTTAGGGGTTTCGCTAATGTGCCTAAAATAAAGGACAAAAAAAACGTAGTGCAATATTGTCTGGAACCAGTTATAAAACAAGATATTCTATTACACTCACAAATTCCAAGTGTTAAAAGCATGTAAGAGGTGCCTCCCCACGATGTAGATGGGGGGTGTATAGAAATCCTCCTTCAATGATGACCGCAGGGTGCCCCGGTTACTAGGATGATCCAATGATCCAGCCACACCAAACAGCTCCCAAAAACAGTTTAATTGATAGGTAGAATTATGAAGGATTACAAAATGCATAAAAACATATAAATAAACATAAGTCCACAGGTCCTACGCGTTTCGTTCTATATACGAACTTCCTCAGGGACCAATCCAAATAAAATCACCAAAAAAATGCAACAACCAAAGACAATCGGCTAATAAAAGAACAAATTGAGAAAAATAACTATGAAATTGAGAAGTAGACCTTTCTTGTTTACTGAAAAGCAAAGTTAAAACAGAAAATATTTAGAAATAAATAAAACAAAACAAAAAAAAGGATAGAGATTTAACAAGAATCCTACCAGAAAATCTTGTTTTATAGTATTTTTTGGAGGTACATCTATTACCAAGAAAAAAATAATAATAACAAAGAGCTTCATAAAAAGTATGGGTACTTTACTACTATTTCTGACAGTAAGGCAATAATAATTTTAGGTGTAGCTTTGGATTTGTACTGTTATGGCTCTTTCTAAGGGACTGAACATGCAACAATTTTCTCCTGTGTGCTACAACATTTTTAAAGTTTACTCCACTGTCCATGACCACGTCTGCTTTTTGAAGTGTTCACGGAGGTATGAAACTGCTTGAAATTTGACTTTTGTGCCAGAGGCTAGTTGCACCAAATGTTTCTTAGACAGCACATTAACTGTTCCTGGCTAACTGATGGTAATTCTGTGCAAATATTACACCTGTAGTCAGCATGTGCTGCATGCTGGCAACTGATTTAATCACCTTCTTCACTTGCACGCAGTACTGGTGACATACCTGCAATATCAAACCCACTCTCCGTCCCTTCCTTCACTTTTTTCCTTCCTCCTTCCATGCTGCCCTCTATTCCACTTTACATTATTTTATTAAATATAGCCCTACCTCCGATTCCCTTCACTTGCATTTGTTCCTGGAGTCCTCATTCTGTGCTGCCTTCCCTCAGTGCAGCTCCCACTTAACAAGTCACTCACTCATTCACAAACCATAAACAGTGGCAGAAACTGAGGAAGCATGGAATTCATCGTGGACAACATGACACCATGCTGAATTGAAGGTACGTTTTTAACAATTTTCACAGGTTTTTATTCAATAAAATGTAGAGGGGACTAAGTGACAAATACCAAAGAAGGCATTATAAACCCCCCCAAAAATGACAAAAAAAGGGGGTAAACCTGTAAAGCGCAGGAAGAAATTAAGTAGCTTTTCTCCTACATTAGAACATGTTGGTGCTGACGCATTATTATGTTCATTATTAGCAAGATGGCTCTATATCTATGCCTCCTATTAGTTCACCATAATCAATCATGACCAGAAGAAAAAGAAAAAACGAAATATACATATATCGAGACGTTTCCAAATATTCAATAAAAATACAAATAAATAATATATACTGAATCTCAAACACATTTGATATTTTGACTAAAACGCAAATTTTTAAAGGAATATATTTCACAGTTTATCAGACATCAGCAGAAACTCTCTCTCCCTTACCATTATAATCCATATTGCCATATATATTTTCCATTTCTTTCTGCATTCTTTCTGCATTTCTGCATTTCTGCATTTCAGCTTGTCTACTTCTGCACAATCTTTCTTTTCTTCTCGTTGTTTCCTTTTTTGTGTCTGACTCTGTCTGTCTCAACTCTGTCAGGTTTTATAGTAATTTTATAGTAATTCTTGACCATCAGCATTTTTGTAACATGCTTCCTTATCTGCGCAAGCTTCCTCTAATTCTAAAGCAGTGGATAAAGCATTGGAGAAAGTGTAAGTACTGGGTTATGGGAGTATATACCTGAACTGTCATCTGGAAATAATGGTCACCATCTAAATTTGAGCTGGAAGATGGTCAATACTAACAATATCTCTTTACTGACAATGGAAACTATTAAACCTATTGACACACTATGGTGTAGCCCCATGTAGCTAGAGCGCAGCTAAGCGTAAAAAGGCCTTGACAGGGGTTAGGAGGCGGGCTTAGGAGGAAGTAAGCAAGGATTGGAGTTATGGGTAAGTAGGTTTGGCTATTTAAATGGGCAGCCATTTTAGGTGAGTCATTCTAACTTTCTACCTGGTTGAGTTTGTGTTCACCCCGGTGTGCGCGGACTTTGCTTGGTGGGATTTTCTCTTTTTTCTCCTCTGCAGGGCCAATGGACGACGTTGAGCGTTTACTGGAGGGGATCAGGTCGGCGGCGCGGCATCAGGGCGCAGACTGGCTGCGGGCCCAGCTAGGCCCTGCCCTGGCGGAGGCGGCGGAACGAGACGGCGGCGGTGGCAGACCGGTTCGGGCCAGGAGGCCCCCGAGGAGGCTAAGCCCGGGCATGGGGCCCGGTGAAGATATCCCTGGTGGCAGTGGAGTTCCAGTTGCGGGCGGCAGCAGGCCGGGTAGCCGCGTGGTCGAGGCTCCGCCTCCACGCGAGCGGCCGGAGCCTTGGATGAGTGCCCGGCGGCGGAAGGATATCAGAGATGGGGGCGCTGCGGCTCCCGGTGCGGAGGTGATCGGGCGGCCCCCCGGAGGGCCGGGAACCATGGAGGTGCGGTCCAGGAGAGCCTCCACCCAGCCGGAGCTCGGGGACGACGGGGCCGGATCCGGGAGGACGCATGGCCGGCCCCTGAGGCAGCAGGCAAGTGCAGGGGGCTCCGGCCGGGGCCCTCTTGGCGGGAAGGACGCTGGGGAGAGCTCTGCTAGGAGGGGGGACCGGAGTGGGCCAGTGGGGGGCGTTCAGGACTTAGTAGAAAGGGGGGGGGGCTCAGGGGCTCCTTAGAGAAAGTGTGGCTTAGGGGGAGTGGGGGCTAGGGCTGGTGGGGGGTTAGTGGGTTCTGCTGGGATAGTGAGTGGGTCCTTCAGGGGTTGTGAGGGTAGGCATGGGCAGTCTGGGTCGGATAGGCGTGGAGGGAGGGATAGGGGGGCTGAGGCGGTCAGTGCAGAGATAGGGGTTCAGGGAGCGGCTGGGCAGGGGGTCGGGGTAGGTGGGGGGTTGGGTTCTTCCGAGGGGGGTGGGCGGTTGGGGGGCTGCGGCCTTAGGGGGGCTCAGGTTCCGGGGGTAGTAGTGGCAGCCCCTCGCCGGTCAGATCCTCAGGGCCCCAAGGTAGAGGGGGTAGGTCCAGATGGCATCGCTCCCCCTCCGGCAGCTCAGCAGATGATGGGGAGGCAGCCCCCAAGCAGTGGATAAAGCATTGGAGAAAGTGTAAGTACTGGGTTATGGGAGTATATACCTGAACTGTCATCTGGAAATAATGGTCACCATCTAAATTTGAGCTGGAAGATGGTCAATACTAACAATATCTCTTTACTGACAATGGAAACTATTAAACCTATTGACACACTATGGTGTAGCCCCATGTAGCTAGAGCGCAGCTAAGCGTAAAAAGGCCTTGACAGGGGTTAGGAGGCGGGCTTAGGAGGAAGTAAGCAAGGATTGGAGTTATGGGTAAGTAGGTTTGGCTATTTAAATGGGCAGCCATTTTAGGTGAGTCATTCTAACTTTCTACCTGGTTGAGTTTGTGTTCACCCCGGTGTGCGCGGACTTTGCTTGGTGGGATTTTCTCTTTTTTCTCCTCTGCAGGGCCAATGGACGACGTTGAGCGTTTACTGGAGGGGATCAGGTCGGCGGCGCGGCATCAGGGCGCAGACTGGCTGCGGGCCCAGCTAGGCCCTGCCCTGGCGGAGGCGGCGGAACGAGACGGCGGCGGTGGCAGACCGGTTCGGGCCAGGAGGCCCCCGAGGAGGCTAAGCCCGGGCATGGGGCCCGGTGAAGATATCCCTGGTGGCAGTGGAGTTCCAGTTGCGGGCGGCAGCAGGCCGGGTAGCCGCGTGGTCGAGGCTCCGCCTCCACGCGAGCGGCCGGAGCCTTGGATGAGTGCCCGGCGGCGGAAGGATATCAGAGATGGGGGCGCTGCGGCTCCCGGTGCGGAGGTGATCGGGCGGCCCCCCGGAGGGCCGGGAACCATGGAGGTGCGGTCCAGGAGAGCCTCCACCCAGCCGGAGCTCGGGGACGACGGGGCCGGATCCGGGAGGACGCATGGCCGGCCCCTGAGGCAGCAGGCAAGTGCAGGGGGCTCCGGCCGGGGCCCTCTTGGCGGGAAGGACGCTGGGGAGAGCTCTGCTAGGAGGGGGGACCGGAGTGGGCCAGTGGGGGGCGTTCAGGACTTAGTAGAAAGGGGGGGGGGCTCAGGGGCTCCTTAGAGAAAGTGTGGCTTAGGGGGAGTGGGGGCTAGGGCTGGTGGGGGGTTAGTGGGTTCTGCTGGGATAGTGAGTGGGTCCTTCAGGGGTTGTGAGGGTAGGCATGGGCAGTCTGGGTCGGATAGGCGTGGAGGGAGGGATAGGGGGGCTGAGGCGGTCAGTGCAGAGATAGGGGTTCAGGGAGCGGCTGGGCAGGGGGTCGGGGTAGGTGGGGGGTTGGGTTCTTCCGAGGGGGGTGGGCGGTTGGGGGGCTGCGGCCTTAGGGGGGCTCAGGTTCCGGGGGTAGTAGTGGCAGCCCCTCGCCGGTCAGATCCTCAGGGCCCCAAGGTAGAGGGGGTAGGTCCAGATGGCATCGCTCCCCCTCCGGCAGCTCAGCAGATGATGGGGAGGCAGCCCCCAGGTGTGGTCGGCGGGGGCGGTCCCCGAGTAGGGACGGGAGGAGTCGTAGTCCCAGGGGTTCCCATATGCCACGGGTACGCAGTGCTCAGTGGGAGGCTTTGGTGAGGGGCAGGCGCTCCCAGGGTCGGGACGGGAGGGGAGTTGATACTCGTTACACCCTACCCAGGACTTCTTCTCCTTTTTCCAGATCTCGGAGCCGTTCTCTCTCCTCGCAGGTGAGACACCGGGTTGGCTCCCCGGTTGGCGAGGCTGTGGCGGAAGTATCTCTTCCTGGACGTCGGCGATCGACAATGCAGCCCCTACCGCTCTGGTGTCGGGGGGCTTGGCCGGTGAGTCCAGTGGGTCATTACACTCCAGCGCTTTAGTTACCACACTTCAAGCACTACTCCACTCATTGGGGCGGGGGGTGACATAGGGGGTGGCATTGGTCAGGTGTGGGCCCCAGGGGCTGGGGTTACAGGTTCTCGGGTCGGGAATTCTGCAGGGCCTAGTTCGGCCGGGGACACGGTGGTGACGCAGGAGGCAGTGGAGGCTGGGAGTGAGCGGGCTGAGTTGACAGGGGGTATTCCCGACGCGGCTAGGCAGCACGCGTATGTCTCCTTCGCGGGCCCGCTGGGGGTTGACCTGAAACAGGACGTGAAGGAGAAGATCTGGAAGGGTGAGTTTTGCGAGATCTTTTCCCTTCTCCCCTTGGAGGATTTTATTGACCTCAAGGAGGAGGATAAAAAGGATGAGAAGAAGGAGGAGGAAGAGAAAAGGAAGCGGTATCGCAAGATTCCGAAATCCTTTGGGAACTGGTTGAGGGCCATTTGCGTGCTGGCCAGCGTGCTCGGCAAAAAATCGCCGGGGTTATGCTCGTCTCTGTTTTGCTACTTGGACGGCATTTGGGAGGCATACCGTACATATGGGGGGTTGGCTTGGTGGTGGTATGACGAGCAGTTCAGGCAACGGCTGTCGGCTAATCCAGGTATGAGGTGGGATCAGATGTACCTGCCTCTCTGGATGAAGCTAATGATGGCGCAGAAGGCGCAGCCCTTTCAACACTCGGCCGGCGCAAGGGGGCAGTCCGCCTCGTCGGCCGCCTTACAAAAGGGCTTATGCTGGCTCTATAATGAGGGCCAGTGCAAATGGGGGGCCACCTGTCGATTCAAGCACGAGTGCTCCAGCTGCGGGGTTGCTCATGGGCTCAACCGCTGCTTCAAGAAGGGTAAGTCTGGAAACGCCGGAGCAGCTGTCGCGGCTGGGGGAGGGGGCGCTTCCGCTACCGCGGGGCCTAATCCCAGTGAGGCTAGGCGCGATGGAACCGTGGCTAAGCCGCTACGGTAACAGAGCTGATGCTGCTGTGCTCCGGGCGGGTTTTGGGAGCGGGTTTTTTATTCCGTTCCAGGAGCGGGGGGTCGGGGAGGCTGCACAACCTGAAGTCTGTTGCTGACTTCCCAGACGTGGTGAGGGAAAAGCTGGGCAAGGAGGTCGGACTGGGCCGAATGGTGGGCCCGTTCGCGGTACCTCCGATGGAGGGCCTACGGGTTTCCCCCCTCGGGGTGGTTCCCAAGAAAGATCCGGGGAAGTTCAGACTCATTCACCATCTCTCATACCCAAAAGGGGAGTCGGTGAATGATGGCTTTAGTAGGGACTTGTGCTCGGTTTCGTATGCATCATTCGACCGGGCGGTCGAGCTGGTCAAGCGGGCCGGGCGTGGGGCTCTGATGGCTAAAGTGGACATTGAGGCGGTGTTTCGACTGCTGCCGGTCCACCCGGACTGTCATCACCTACTGGGTTGTTTTTTCAAGGGGGCCTACTTCGTGGACTTGTGCCTACCCATGGGCTGTTCCATTTCGTGCTCCTATTTTGAGAAATTTAGCACTTTTCTCGAATGGGTTTTACGGGAGGAGCAGGGGAACCGGTCCGTAGTTCACTACTTGAATGATTTCCTGTGTGTGGGGCCGGCTGATTCTTTGGAATGCCTGCGTTTGCTGCGGACGATTGAGTGGGTGGCGGGCAACTTCGGGGTTCCGCTGGCGGCGGATAAAACTGAGGGCCCGGCGACGTGCCTGAGTTTCCTGGGACTGGAGGTCGACTCGGTGCTGGGCGAATGCCGGCTGCCTCGGGATAAGCTAGATAGGCTCAGAGGGGTGGTGGCTGCTGTGGCTGGGGCGCGCAAGGTTACCCTGCGGCAGCTGCAGTCTTTGATTGGGATGCTACATTTTGCATGCCGGGTCATACCAATGGGGAGGGTCTTCAGTCGCAGCTTGTCGGCTGCTACCGCGGGGGTTCGGTCCACGCACCACTTCATCCGGGTGTCGGCGGCCATGAGGGCGGACTTGGGCATCTGGGATGCCTTCTTGCAGAATTTTAATGGGACGGTGTTCTTCCGGCAGGAGGGACAGTCGGCAGCTGAGCTGGAGCTGTTTACAGATGCGTCGGGCAGTGTGGGCTTTGGGGCATATTTCGGCGGGTGCTGGTGCGCGGAGCGGTGGCCGGAGTCTTGGGGGTCGAGCCCACTTATGCGCAACCTGGCCTTCCTTGAATTGTTCCCGCTGGTCGCCGCGATGGCGCTGTGGGGCGACGGGTTGCGCGATCGGAAGGTGGTCTTTTTCTCGGACAACATGGCGGTGGTACACGCAGTAAATCGTCAGTCCGCGGCCTCGAAGCCGGTAGTTAAGCTGCTTAGGCATTTTGTATTGCTGTGTATGTCTCGGAATGTTGTTTTTCGCGCGCGCCATGTTCCCGGGTATTTGAACGAGGTGGCTGATGCTCTGTCTCGTTTTCAGTGGTCCCGATTTTGGCTGGTGGCGCCGGGGGCATCGAAGGAAGGGCAGGCTTGCCCGGACGAGATATGGCAGCTGGGAGCATCCTGCTTGGAGGACTTGTGAAGGCTTCTCTGGCGCCGGCCACCTGGGCCTCCTACAGTAAGGTTTGGGACTCTTGGGAACGGTCACTGGACGGGTTGGCCTTAGATAATGGGGATGCGCTGCGGGATGCTTTCCTGTGGTACACCTGTGTCAGGGTACCTGTGGTCTCTACCTCTGAAAGAGGTAGAGACTTAGCTGTTCCTCCATCCAGACGGCCGATGTCTATCCGGTCATGCAAGGCCGGCCGCGAGGGAGTGACTGCCTTTTACAGCATCTAGGCAGGAAGTTGTCATCAGGACACTCCTCCGGAACGACCTGTCACTCAATTGCTGCAGGACCAATCAGGACGCCTCGGAGGCGTGGTTACTGCTCTGAACAGGGTATTTAACAGAGCTTCTTTCATTAGCTCATTGCCCTGTCGTGGTTCTAGCTTGTTCTAGTCACTCAGTGCTTGTGTATTCTATTATCCCTTTTGGTTTTGACCCGGCTTGTTTACCTTACTCTGCTATTCTCTGTTACCCTTGATTCGGCTTGTCTCTCGCTTACCTGTCTTCTGTTACCCTCGACCTCGGCTTGTCTTTGACCATTCTATACTGTACTACTTACGTTAGTCCGGCCATTCTAAGGTCCGGTATACGTATCTGGCTACTGTTTGTACTCTGCGTGTTGGATCCCTGGCCCGATCCTGACATTACGACAGGGCCAATGGATCCTGCAAGTACAAACAGTCAGCTGGCTTCTCCTGATCCTAGGTTTGAAGCCATGGATCACAGAATGGATCAGATGGCGCTTGCGCTACAGGCTCTATTATCTCGTGCCAATAACCCACCAGAGGAGATACGTAATACCCCTGTTTCTCCTGTCGGTTCAGGTCTAGAGGTAGCCACAGTGGGTGCTTCTTCTCGCATTACCCCCCAGTACGCTATGGTGGGGCTCCTGAGAAGTGTCGTGGTTTCTTAAACCAAATTAGTATCCACTTTGAATTGCAACCTCGCTCTTATCCTACAGATAGGGCAAAGGTAGGATTTATTATCACCCTACTTATTGAAAAAGCTCTGAGATGGGCCAACCCATTATGGGAGAACGATAACCCATTAGTTTATAACTATAACGCCTTTGTAGCTGCTTTTAGAAGAACATTTGACCCTCCAGGTAGAAAGGTTAATGCAGCCAGATTACTGTTGCGTCTGAAACAGGAGAACCGAACACTGGTGGATTATGCACAAGAGTTCAGGTCTCTGGCGTCAGAGGTCAAGTGGAATGAGCAGGCGTATATGGAGGTATTTTTGAATGGCTTATCTGAAGTAATCCTTGATGAGGTTGCTACCAGAGAACTCCCCGAGAATTTAGAGGATTTAATTTCGTTCATCTCTCGTATAGATGAACGTTTAAGAGAGAGACAGAACACTCGAGAGAGGAACCGGAGACCTTCTTTTAGGTTAGCCCCCGCTTTTCCAAGTCCTGACTCCACGGTATCTTTGCTTCCTGAACCTATGCAGATAGGGTATACCCGCCTCTCTGAGGAGGAAAGACAGTACAGGAGAAGAGAGGGTTTGTGTATGTATTGTGGAGCTAAGGGTCATTTACTCTCGAACTGTTCTAACCGCCCGGGAAACGATCGCACCTAAGTCTCTCTAGAGGACAGGCCTTGGGTGTTTCTATATTGTCCTCTACTCCTAATTATAAAGATCACAGGCTTCTGCTACCAGTTTCCTTAACTTGCGGGAGGGAAGTAGTAAGGGCTATGGCTTTGATAGATTCCGGTGCTGCTGAGAATTTTATCGACCAAGCCTTTGCTAGTAAAAACAATTTCCCATCCCAGCTAAGGGAGACACCCTTGGCCGTTGAGGCCATAGATGGTAGACCACTACTAGACCCTGTTATCTTTTGTGAGACCATACCCATTGATTTAAATGTTGGTATCCTACACGTGGAGAAGTTATCTCTTCTGCTCATTTCGTCTCCTTCCGTTCCCATAGTTCTGGGGTATCCATGGTTGAAAGAACATAACCCTATTATCGATTGGGAGTTAGGGGAGATACTCTCGTGGGGCCAGGGCTGCCAGGATCGGTGTTTGTGCAAGGTTTCTCCATTAGCTAATATTAACATACAGGAGAATCCTACTCAGTCCACAGAAAGACAAATACCAGACCTTTACCTAGACTTAAGGGCAGTGTTTGACAAGAAGAATGCCGATTCTTTGCCGCCACACAGGTCATTTGACTGTAAAATTAAGCTTCTACCCGGGACTATGCCTCCGAGGGGCCATGTATATCCTTTGTCTGTTCAGGAAAACTCGGTTCTAGAAGAGTATATTCAGGAGAATTTAGAAAAGGGATTCATCAGGAGGTCTTCTTCTCCGGCCGGGGCGGGGTTCTTTTTCATTAAGAAGAAGGATGGCACGCTGAGACCTTGTATCGATTACCGAGGCTTGAATAAAATAACTGTCAGAAATGCCTATCCTATCCCACTGATTACCGAGTTATTTGATCGTCTTAAGGGCTCCAAAATCTTCACCAAGTTAGATCTCAGAGGGGCTTACAATTTGGTGAGAATCCAGCAAGGTCACGAGTGGATGACGGCATTCAATACCCGGTATGGCCATTACGAATACACTGTTATGCCATTTGGACTATGCAATGCTCCTGCAGTATTTCAGGATTTGATTAATGAGGTACTTAGGGAGTTTCAGCATGATTGTGTTATTGTTTACCTGGACGACATACTAATACACTCTAAGGAGATTGAGACTCACCATAGACAGGTCAGAAAGGTGTTACACAAACTTCTGCAACATGGTCTATACTGCAAATTGGAGAAGTGCAGTTTTGATCAGTCTCAGGTAGACTTTCTTGGGTACGTGATTTCTGGGGAAGGTTTTAAAATGGATCCTGGTAAACTCCAATCTATTTTAGACTGGCCTTTGCCCAAAGGACTCAAGGCTATCCAAAGGTTTATTGGTTTTTCCAACTACTATAGGCGCTTCATTAAGGGTTACTCCTCTATCATTGCGCCTATTACCAATATGACCAAACAAGGGGCTGATACTAAGTTCTGGTCTGAGGAAGCTCTTGGTGCTTTTAAGACTCTCAAGGAACTTTTTGCCTCAGCTCCCATTCTAGTTCATCCTGATACGACTCTGCCTTTCTTGCTCGAGGTCGATGCTTCTGAGACAGGAGTTGGGGCTGTTCTGTCTCAAAGGTTAGGGGTGGATAAACCGTTACACCCTTGTGGTTTCTTCTCTAAAAAAATTTCTGGGCCTGAGAGCAGATATGACATCGGGGAGAGGGAACTGTTAGCGGTCATTAAGGCTTTAAAGGAGTGGAGACATTTACTGGAAGGGACACTACACCCTGTTACTATTCTAACGGATCATAAGAACTTGTCTTATATTGGGGAGGCTAAGCGCTTGTCCGCCAGGCAGGCTCGCTGGGCCTTGTTCCTCACTCACTTTAATTATGTACTTGCGTATAGACCTGGTTCTAAGAACTCTAAAGCCGATGCTTTGTCTCGTCAATATGAACCATCCACTATAACTGAACCACTTCTGTCCTCCATAGTTCCTAAGGGGAATATCATCGCGAACACGAATCTCAGGATTCACTCTCCATTGCTTTCTGAGATCATGAAGTTTCAGCATTTGGCACCCAAACAGACCCCTGGGGATCGACACTTCGTTCCTGCCGCTCTCCAACTGGAGGTGCTACGCTGTCTCCATAACAGCAAGGTGGCTGGGCATCCTGGCATCCGCAAGACTTATGCGCTGGTCTCTAAAGATTTTTGGTGGCCTGACTTACGCAAGGATATTAAAGAATTTGTAACGGAGCTCCGTGTACCCCGACCGAGTACCCTCCGTTGATGGATGCTCCTAGCGCTCTCAGAGGACTCCAAGCACTGCAGACGACACCACAACCACCGCAGACTCCACAACCGCCGTAGCTTAACTGGAGCCGCGCCGTCTTCCTTCCACCCTGGATCGGCTTCTGTCCTCCAGGACCGTGTGGGGAAGACCTCTCCTCCAGGAGAGCGTATCTGGAACAAGCTCTTAAAAGAGCTAAGTGATTAAGAGCTCAGGGGAATATGCAGAGCATAGCAATCCCCAGTGTGATATAGCAGTTCCCTCCAATAACGAGACAAGGCTACGTATTGAGGGTCAGAAGAGGTCTGAGGACTGGAACACCCAGCCTGTTTTTTATTAGGATAAGGTACACACAGGACACTCCCAGGGGGAGGATGAAATTAACCAATAACAGCGTAGTACAGCCCACAGGTTCCCTCCCCTCAGATAAACAGTTAAACCAATTATTACATACAATAAAAATACAGTTTTTACACACACACTGTAACTTTAAAACCATACATCCAATTTCAATAAAAGTTGCATATTCAGACTCAGCATACATCAAACATAAACACTTCCAAAAATCAGCCAAATCCCTCCAGTGGATCAAAAGTTAGCTGGAAGTCCTTTATGACCGACCGCAAGCACAATTTCCTGCCCAAAACAGTTCCATAGATTTGGGCTGTGCGGCCGGTCAATTTCATGCGGAAAAACGACTAAGTCCCATTTCGAACGGGACTTAGTCTCTGGAGCTGCAAGTTCCGTATGGGAGAAGGTAAGGGTCAGCGGTGTTCGGCAGAATGTGTAGCCGATTTCGGTTCCACAGAATCTTTAACATACACCGCTGACCGCATTCGAGGAAACCAAGATGGCCGCCGCCACGTGCAATTGACCGGCAGTAACCTCACAGCCTGGGAGGTAAATTGCCTGCACACTTTAGCTTCTGGGTGGTCTGCCTGTGTGGTACTCGGTTCAGTAAGCCCTATTTACTGAACCAAGTGGGGGAAAGCCAGGAACAAGTTATTTTACCGGTCTGGGGACATAGTCTTAAAGGGGCATTGTTCAGCAAAGTCACAATATGTCCCCAGACGGTTCTTAAAGGGCCATACACACCCAATAAATGTTAATAAGTTTTCAGGGGCACAATCTTCCAGGGGCCATAGTCATGAGGCAGGAGGCTGGCAAACATGCTTCTCCACAATCCAGGGAAGCAGGGCAATTTCTCATTTAAAGGGCCAGTTACAAATAGCGATTTGTAACAGAATTCATCGGGGCATGTGAAGTTTGTACCAAGACCAAGCTACCCCATTCGCTTCCATGCGGATTTCTGAACCCTTTAGAGGTTCCTGAAAAGCCTTGGTCCTGCCTGGCAATGGACTTCATTGTTGATTTGCCTATCTCTAAAAAGCAGACTGTCATCCTCACTGTGGTAGACAGATTTACTAAAATGGCTCACTTCATTCCCTTACCTAAACTCCCATCTTCGCCCGAGTTAGCGGAGATATTCGCCAGGGAGATTTTCCGTTTGCATGGGATACCTTCCCAAATTGTCTCTGACAGAGGCTCCCAATTTGTTTCCCGTTTTTGGAGATCATTCTGCTTCCAACTAGGCATCAAATTGAATTTCTCCTCTGCCTATCATCCTCAGTCCAATGGAGCGGCTGAACGCACTAACCAAAAAGTTGAACAATATTTACGTTGTTTCGTTTCAGAACACCAGGACGATTGGGTCGGTTTGATTCCTTGGGCGGAGTTTGCACATAACAATCTCATTTGTGATTCCACGCATTCTAGCCCTTTTTTCTTGAATTATGGCTTTCATCCTTCCATCCTTCCTTCGGAGTCTTCTTCTCAAGGGATACCGTCGGTGGATGTTCATGTTGCCAATTTAAGAAAGTTGTGGGATCGAACTCGACAAATCCTTCTGCACAATTCTACGCTGGTTAAAAAACACGCTGACAAACGTAGAAGGGCAGCACCGGTGTTTGTTCCAGGCGATAGAGTATGGTTAAGTACTAGAAACATTCGGTTAAAAGTGCCGTCCATGAAATTTGCTCCTCGATATATTGGACCGTACAGGGTACTGTCTCAAATTAACCCAGTTGCGTATCGTTTAGCGTTGCCTAATGCCTTACGCATTCCTAATTCATTTCATGTTTCCTTGCTAAAACCATTAATATGTAACAGGTTCTCCTCCACGATCGCCCCTCCCCGCTCAGTTCAGGTGGAGGGTCAGGAGGAGTATGAGGTCAATTCCATCGTTGATTCTCGAATCTCCCGGGGGAAACTGCAATATCTGGTCGATTGGAAGGGTTATGGTCCTGAGGAGAGAAGTTGGGTACCTCAGGAGGAGGTGCATGCTCCCCGTCTCCGCAGGGCGTTTCACTCTCGATTCCCTTCTCGCCCTGGTGTATTCCGCCCGGTGGGCGTATCTGAGAGGGGGGGTACTGTCAGGGTACCTGTGGTCTCTACCTCTGAAAGAGGTAGAGACTTAGCTGTTCCTCCATCCAGACGGCCTGATGGCTCCCTTCTCCACGGTCTATCCGGTCATGCAAGGCCGGCCGCGAGGGAGTGACTGCCTTTTACAGCATCTAGGCAGGAAGTTGTCATCAGGACACTCCTCCGGAACGACCTGTCACTCAATTGCTGCAGGACCAATCAGGACGCCTCGGAGGCGTGGTTACTGCTCTGAACAGGGTATTTAACAGAGCTTCTTTCATTAGCTCATTGCCCTGTCGTGGTTCTAGCTTGTTCTAGTCACTCAGTGCTTGTGTATTCTATTATCCCTTTTGGTTTTGACCCGGCTTGTTTACCTTACTCTGCTATTCTCTGTTACCCTTGATTCGGCTTGTCTCTCGCTTACCTGTCTTCTGTTACCCTCGACCTCGGCTTGTCTTTGACCATTCTATACTGTACTACTTACGTTAGTCCGGCCATTCTAAGGTCCGGTATACGTATCTGGCTACTGTTTGTACTCTGCGTGTTGGATCCCTGTCCCGATCCTGACAACCTGTCAATTGCTGGCAAAAGGGGCGTCCCCTGCCGTGGTTGACAGGTCCATGGCGGCAATGGCATTTTGGTTTAGGTGGCGAGGGAAGGAGGATTTTACCAAGACCTTCGTTATCAGGCAAGCCTTGAAAGGTTATCGCAAGGGCCGCAGGTCGCCGGATACCAGGCGCCCGGTGTCGGTTCGGGTGTTGGGGGATTTGGTGGGTCTGTTGCCCGAGGTCTGTTTTGATGGGTTTGAGGTCTCCCTGTTCAAAACGGCGTTTATCTTGGCTTTTTTGGGGGCGTTCCGCATTGGGGAGTTGGTGAGTGCTAATAAGGTGGTGCAGGGGGGCCTGCAAGTTTTAGGGGTTCGTATTTTGGATAGGAAGGTGGTGGTGCACCTTGGCAGATCCAAAACGGATGTCCGCGGCGTGGGCCGGGACGTAACACTATGGGCCTTGCCGGGATCGGCATTGTGCCCATTGGCCGCTACCGCGGAGTACCTGGCACGTAGGCCGGCAGTAAAGGGTTCCCTGTACATGCTGACGGATCGTCCCTTTCTCGGTTCCAGTTTACAAAGGTTTTTCGGTTGGGTCTAGGTAAGTTGGGGCTTCGGGCTGAACGTTTTGGATCGCACTCATTCCGTATTGGGGCGGCCACGGAGGCCGCACGGTTGGGACTGGGGGATGAGGTCGTGAAGCAGATAGGGAGATGGGAATCGGTAAGATTCTGTTCCTATGTACGGTTGGGTTTATTGGACTAATGAAGTTGGGGGACAATTAATAATACAAAAAAAAAAATATATACTAAGGAACACTTTAATGTTTTGGGCTGGGGTGGGGGTCTCTCTCGGACTTCCCTCACCGTTTGTTTTCTCCTCCCCAGGGCGTGTTGCATGGATCGTGGGCCATTCCTTTGTCTTCTGGGCCGAGAGGAGGGCCGCAGCTCGAGCACAAGGCCAGCAGCTGGGTTTTCCGAGGGGCCAGTTGGCGGTTCGATGGTTTGGGTATCGGGGGTTTTGCTGGGGGGGATGTTTGTGGGGCACTGTTTAGGATGCTGGCGGGTGGGCACACGCCGGACTTGCTGGTCCTACATGTGGGGTGTAATGACCTGGGTCTTACGCCACAACGCCGGCTGGTGAAGTGGATGAAGCAGGACATTAACAAGTTGAGGGATCTGCTTCCGGGTGTTATGTTAGTTTGGTCGGAAATTGTCCCACGGCGCCGATGGCGGCACGCACGGGATCCGGTGGCTGTCGATAAGTGCAGGAAGAAGGTGAACAGCTTGATGGCAAGCTTTGTCAGGAAGGTGGGGGGTGTGGTAGTGAGGCACCATGAGTTGGAGGAAGGGTTGCCAGGATACTACCGCTCGGATGGTGTTCATCTCTCGGATGTGGGTCTGGATCTGCTCAACTTGGGTTGGCAGGATGGTATTCAGTTGGCGCTGTTTCTTCGGGGTGGCAGAGCTCAGACAGCTTAAGGGGTCAAGGTCTGAGCTTGTGGCGGGACGGGGAGTTGAAGGAGAGGAAATAGGCTCCCCAGGATGAACGTGAGGTGGAACAAACAAGTTGTGGTCATCGGTGGTTGATAGGTTTCGAGTCCTGTCGGTGGCTCAGAACCTGGTGGGGCAGGGGTATCCGGGTATACCCCTGCCGTGGTTAATGGATGGTTGGCACTTTTACAATTGGTGGATTGGAATAATGTTGGTGTATGTTATATGTATGTATATGTGTTATTTATATGGGGGTCATTGCCTTTTGTATGGTAGCAGAAGGAACAGGATATGGGGGCGGAGTATGGGGGGCAATGACCCATGTTTACCTGTTAATTTATTACTATCGTTATTATTATTATTATTATTATTATTATTATTATTATTATTGGTTAATAAAGCTGTGGACAAATTTTCCCATATTCCTTAGTGTCTGCGTGTTATTGGGTTAGGATATGGGTTTGGATGTCCTGGATTCTGACTGCCCAAATGGCCAGGCTCTGTACCTCCTGCTCTCCCGCAGCTCCGGGAGACCGGCGCTCAGTTTGTGAGTCAGAGCACAAGGAGGGGATTCCCAGCCTGTGTTCAGACTCACACACTGAGCTGCAGGGAGGCTATTTCGGAGTGTACCAGCAGAGCTGGTTGCTCCCCCGCGGTCACTCTGTACAGATCCCCTGCACCTGCTGCCTGCCTGGGAAGGAGCTGCTGCCCATGCACCCTCCTAAATGCCAAATGGTAAGTAACTTTTATACCACCCTCCCTGCCCTATACCCCACCCCCCACTGCCATTATAACCCCCCTGCCATATACCCCCTGCCATTATATCACCACCCCCCTGCCCTATACCCCCTGCCATTATACCACCACCCTCCCTGCCCTATAACCCCTCCTGCCATTATATCACCCCCCCTGCCCTATAGCCCCCCTGCCATTATACCACCACCCTCCCTGCCCTATACCCCACCCCCGTGCCCTATACCCCCCTACCCTATACCCCCTGCCATTATATCACCACCCTCCCTGCCCTATACCCCACCGCCCCTTCCCTATACCCCCTGCCATTATACCACCACCCTCCCTGCCCTATACCCCACCCCCACTGCCATTATACCCCCACCCTCCCTGCCATTAAAACCGCCTGCCATTATAACCCCCCTGCCATTATACCACCACCCTCCCTGCCCTATACCCCACCCCCACTGCCATTATACCCCCACCCTCCCTGCCATTAAAACCCCCCGCCATTATAACCCCCCCTGCCATTATACCACCACCCTCCCTGCCCTATACCCCACCCCCCACGGCCATTATACCCCCACCCTCCCTGCCATTATAATTCCCCCTGCCCTATACCACCACCTCCCTTCCATTATAACACCCCCTGCCCTATACCCCCCACCATTATACTCCCACCCCTTTACCCCCACGACCCCTGCCATATACTCCCACCTCACTGCCCTTATAACCCCCCTGCCATTATACTCCCACCCCTCCTGCCCTATACCCCACCTCACTGCCATTATAACCCCAGAGCAGCCACCAAATGGTGAAACAGACCCTGCTGATCCTGCACCCTCCTAAATGGTAAGGTACTACTATACCCCCCCACCCTATAACCCCCTGCCATTATAACCCCACCCCCCTGCCCTATATCCCCCACGCTCTGTGCCATTATACCCTCACCCTCCCTGCCCTATTCCCCCATGCAATATCACACACGAAGTCCCAGACCCCAATCTACTCCGACCCACCCAGGCACATACAACTGTTCCCCTACACACAGGTTCACATTCACAAATTACATATGCAGTCACACACAATGCACATACATACGCTGTCACAAAATTTTTTTACACAAGGGACAAGGACAGATATATTCTGGGAGGCAGTGAGGTTAGTGCGCGCCCTGCAGTGAACCGGCAGCTGGGATAAGATGGCATCGTCATCACTACAGGGAGCACAAGTGAGCTGTGCAGGAAGAGCGCCCAGCAGCAACCGTTAATCACCATGGGGAAGATCCAAGAGCAAGGTAGGGAAGCTAGGTGGACATCTTAATTATTAAATGTGTGTAAGAATGTGATTTTTGTGTGTGTCTGTGATTGTGTGTATCTCTGTCGTTAAGTGTGTGTTTATTGTGATTGTGTGTCTGTGATTAGGTGTATGTCTGGGATTGTGTGTGTATTTATATACACACACAACCACAGATGTACAAGTCTGTGTGTATATAAATGTGTATATAAATGTGTTTAGTAGATAGCTCCCTTATTTGGTGTCCTTAAATATGTCAATCCCACATAAGGATAACAAATATGGGAGTTATCTACTAAACAACTGAAAGATTAAAATTAAGTAAAATGCTTTTACATTTTGATCTTTTAGCAGTTTAGTAGATAATTCCCTAAATTAATGCTCTTATGTGAGATTTCCATATTTAAATATGCCAAATTAGGGTGCTCTTTAGATCTAAATATGGCAATCTCACATAGGGATATCAAATAGAGGAGTTATCTGCTAAACAAAGATAGAAGTTTAGAGGTGTCAGCCAGCGCAGAACAGGAAATCTGGGTGGCTAGTATGAATTCTATGCAAATGTGTTGTCTGATTGTGTGTACATATTTGTGTATGTGTATATGTGCATACATCTTAGCCTTTTGCCAACACTACACACAAGCACACAACTGCATTCAAACAACACTACAAACAAACACACCTTTAAAATATCACCATGTTTTTGATAACCACACCACTGCCCTATACTGCCAACACTACACACAAATGCATGCCTGCATTCAAACGCCAACACTACACACCCCTACATTCACTCACACATTTTCCATACAAAAACCCATGCTTACATTTAGATGCACAGACACTGCTCAGTGCTACATTCATTGTAAAAAAATGTGGGTGTTTTTTTACATTTTATGGGGGGAGGGAGGTGCCATAAGCATGATCCGCCCCGTGTGCCAAATGCTCTAGGTACGCCCCTGATGCAACTGAGTCATACAGTTCTTTGAATCACAACCAATAATACACATGATCTGAAACTGCAGAAGTGTGATATACTATGCCACAATACAAAGAAATATAAAGAAACATGAACTGAAGTATCAATTAGCACGGTAATGAGGAACCTGCTCTGTTCATGCTACCAACTGGCACAGGACTCAAATTCTAACTACCCTTAAAGGAGCACAATCACATTCCCAGGCTTTCAAAATGTACAATTTGTTCATATACTATTAGGGAAACTAATGTTTTTAAAGTATTTTAGTAAAGCACCCTGCTATCTGAAAGTGAATAAAATATGTCATAGCTAATTGGCTTATCCTCCCAACATAGCTGCACCAGGGAGGAAATCACTTGTCCTAGTCGATGATCCCCTGCTGTGATTCTTCCTTTTAAATATCTGTGCTTGCTAACAATAAAGTGTGTGTGTTTTAACCCCTTAAGGACTGGACTTTTTTTGCGATGTTGTACATTTGCGACCAGGCATCTTTTTGACACTTTTGTGGTGTTTGTGTTTAGCTGTAATTTTCCGCTCTCTCATTTACTGTTCCCATACAAATTATATATTGTTTTTTTCAGGACAAAAGGGGCTTTCTTTACATACCATTATTTATATAATCTCATCTAATTTAATTTAAAAAAAATGAAAAAATATGATGAAAAATTGAAAAAAATACACGTTTTTTGAATTTTATGTTAAAAATCTTTTACTCATCTACAAAAGCGAATGAAAAAAACTGCTAAATAGATTCAAAATGTTGTCCTGAGTTCAAAAATACCCAGTGTTTACATGCTTTTTGCTTTTTTTTTGCATGTTATAGGGCTATAAGTACAAGTAGGATATTGCGGTTTCAAAACATACATTTTTAAAATTTATCAATAGTGACATTGTAACACTGTTATCTGTCATAAATTGCTAAATAACACCCCACATGTACATATTTTTTTAAAAGTAGACAACCCAGGGTATTCAATATGGGGTATGTCCAGACTTTTTTAGTAGCCACTTAGTCGCAAACACTGGCCAAAGTTAGCGTTCATATTTGTTTGTGTGTGAAAAAAGTAAAAAACTAAATTGAATGCTAATTTTGGCCAGTGTTTGTGACTAAGTGGTTACTAAAAACGACTGGACTTACCCCATTTGCAATACCTTGGGTTGTCTTCTTTTGCAAATGGTATGCCATCATGGGGGTAATTCTCATTCCTGGGATACCATATGCTCTCAAAGGCAACGTAACCAACCTGGCCATTTTCAATGTAAAAATATTTGACCTATATATTTGACCCTGTAACTTTCAAAAACGCTATAAAACCTGTACATGGGGGGTCCTGTTCTACTCAGGAGACTTTGCTGAACACAAATATTAGTGTTTCAAAACTGGAAAATGTATCACAACAATTATATAATTAGTAAAAGTGCTGTTTGTGTGTGAAAAATGAAAAAAAAGTCACTTTCACTGACAATATCATCTGTGTGATATGTTTTACTGTTTTGAATCACTAATATTTGTGTTCAGCGAAGTCTCCCGAGTAAAACAGTACCCCCCATGTACATGTTTTAGGGTGTCGTAGAACGTTACAGGGTAAAATACAGTGATAGCAAATTAAATTCTCTGGTCTTTCGGCCTGGGTTGGCAGGCAGGTCCCTTAAATTGCAATCAATAAAATAACTTCATTATGTAAAAATATTACCTAAATACGCACGTAGAATTTAAATATATATGCATATTTATATATTTGAAGTCTACGTGTATATTTATATAATTATTTATGTAATTTTGTATATCGACATATGAATAGTTTGCATTCTTTTTATTTATTTAAATATACATAGATATATATACAATTTCATTCTAAGTGTATTTTGATATAAATATATATATATATATTAATATCAAAATACAGTTAGAATAAAATTTCGTATAGATATATAATTTTTTTTCAATTTTTTATTATTATTTTTATTTTTTTTCATTTAATTTAAATTATTTATTATTCGTATTTTATAATAATATATATATACAATATATATAGTTACTATATATATTATATATATACGTGTGCAAATTAATTATAAGTGTATTTTTATATTAATATATGTACATATTAATATAAAAATACACTTAGCATGACATTATATATATGATATATAGACATATATTATATAGGTATAATATATGTCTATATATCATATATATACACATATATAATAATATATTTTTTTTTATTAACTATAACTTTAAATTTTTTTATGATTTTACAGTTGCAGGGAGACTGCCTGTCAGCACAGACAGTCCCCCTGCAGGCAGAGTCTAGGACACCTATTGTGACCATGTGGTCGCCCTGTTGGGCGATCACATGGCCCCAGGGGTCCTAAACCGCCATGGGGAGACTGTCTGGGCTGCAGGCAGTCTCCCCACAACGGGAGCACCGCCGATCGCCGCCGGGGGAACGACGGCGATCGGGTAAGTACATTTTAAATTTAGGACGGTTCAGGACCGTCGTCGGTCGGCAACGCAAAAATGCCGATGACGGTCCTGAACCGTCCTGCGTCCTCAAGGGGTTAAACTTCATCAAGTGTCAACAATTAGGGGGATCTACCTCCCTGACAACACAGATCAGAGGCAAAAAGAAAGTCTGATATGAAACTTTCAAGCCCTTCATTGAAGCAGAGGTGGATATTGACGGGTTCCTGCAATAGTATGAGCAACCCTTGTCTGGTAAGCTGTCTGGACCTGCCACTGAGGCTTACAGAACCATCCCTGACATTGATTTACATATTTACATCCGAGTCAAAGAAATACTCCTGGCCTGCTATGCCATCACTACAGAGGCATTTCGCTGATGGTTTAGAGATTTGAAAAAAGGAGATAATGACTTGTATGCAGAATTGACCTGCCAATTGCACCGAGCTGTGGTAGATTGGATACAGGGGTGTGGGGCCACCACCATGGATAATGTGTTACAGCTCCTCTTATTAGAAGAGTTTTACACCCTGTTCCAAATTATTATGCAAATTATATTTTTCTCATTTACCTAAATAATTGATGTAAATAACAGTCAGCATAATTCTCATGTTATCAACTATTAAGAGTACAATTCAAATTTTATTGAACAAACCTCCTAATGATAAATGTAAAGGCTTGGCCTGCAGTTGTGGGAGGGGCATGTTACCCTACTTAAACCCCCTACTCACCTTCCTCCGTCCCGTAAGTATCTTTAGCGATTCGCATGTCACTGTTTCCGGTCGCCATTACCTCCCCTTTACCTGGTCCTCGTGGTTTCATTGCCTGGCCTGCTGTTTCCCCGCTGTCCACGGTCCTTCTGGGCTCTCTTGGTGTCCCTGGCGCTCCAAGCCTCCGCTGTCCATCCCGTCGACTCTCCGTTTCGTGAGTCACTTACCCCTGCCGTCTTCGCGGTTAGGTATATCCCCTCTCACATACTTTTGCATGTTTTTTTTTTTCTCTCTCTCTCGTGTTTGGTTGCCGGTTTGGGCGTTTTGTTTCCCCTCATTCCTCTTGTTGCGTTCGCGTGTTTTTTTCCCGCGAACGGCCCACTGGTTCCCTGCACGGCAGCCCTATGGCATTCGTGAAGTGTTGGTTGATACTGTGCCTTGCTACATGCCTTTCTGCGATGTACCTGGTTAGTGTAGGTAGAGACATGTATGTATATTGTGTGCTGGGGAAGTATTACATAGGTTAGTACCTATAACATGGATCCTATTTTTCATTGCAGTATGTACTTACCAAATGAAATAGAAATAGAAATATTCCATTGCAGCGTTAGAGATCTCAAAGGGGTGCTATGGGATCAACCCCCGGCATGAGACTGAAATCCCCAAACTTTGCTCATCGCCTCCCGTGCTGCAGCCGGAGAGGCTTTCTGAGCAACAGTTATCCCAGGACACTGCACTCCAGATAATAATCTGATCAGATAATAGTCTTACCACCCACCCCCCCCCAAACCCCAGCACAGTGCTCGGCCCCCAGAGCCCAGGATGAAAGTGTTTTGCAGAAAGGCTATCATCCTCTGCGTGGGCTACATACTGCTGCTGGTACTTACCATGCTAAACCTCATGGGCAAATGGCACAAAGAGCCCCAGCAATGCAGTGACCAATTGCGTACACCCCCTACCAGACCCGCTCAGATATCCGCTAACCGCAACTATGTGTAAGTACTAAAGTCGAAACAGCTGGGAAATGGGAGTGGAGCAGGGCTTCGAATCTGCTTGGTTTGGAAAGGGCTGTGAAATGCTGTTACTTTGAACCCCTTTTCAATTCATTTACACGTGGTTTGTGCAAAGTCACAATCACAGAATTTCCAACATGTAGGGTTATTTACTAAACTCTGGATTGTAATGCATTGCAACCCAAATGGCATAACACAGGCAGAAATAAACAAGCTTTATGTACCGGCCCTCCCCTCCAGGGAAGAGGCAGCTGGTCTATGTGTTCACCACCTGGAGATTGTTGTTGTTGTTTTTTTTTTGGGGGGGGGGGGGGGGGGAGCTCTTAAACAAAAAATAAAATAAAGAAATAACATTAAATAAAAAGGGAAATAAAAAAATAAAATATATAATATAAAAAAAAAAAAAGAAATATATAAACAGAAGATACCCGGTGTATCGCATTCAGGTTTCTTTTACTGCTATGTCAATGCACGGTCTTAAGCTGCATAATTACCGTTATAGAACGGTTTTCAGTCTCGTTGCGGAGTCAGACTTCGCCTTACTCGTTCTACATTATTTTCTGGACGAAAGTTATGTGTTTTGTTCCCGGGCCCACAATCTGGCCCTCGTTAGCCCGTTGGGCTATACACTCCAGTTACGGTCGGTCAGTCACTCACATGGGCACATACACACACACACACACACAAACACACACTCACTCTGGGTCTCGTGAGGCCCATGGGTTTCCACCAACACGGATTCTATTACCTATTGCCGGGCTTGCTCCTTGCAGCCTGTCCGCCTGGACTCTGACGTGCTTACTTGGCGTGCTTTTGGTTACGGTCGGCCTGCGGTACTTCCTCATTCACACTCACATTTTCGATACACGTTTATCAAATCCGTCTTCTCTCACGCTAACTTCCCTCCCCTCTCAGTTAGCTGTGGCTGGCTGTCAGGGTCCCAGGTGTCCACTAATTGTAATTCCCCCATGGCTTCTTCGCCTTAGGTTAGTGGTCCCGCGAGGCCAACAACCATCCTCATACTCGGAGGTACTACGCCCCTCGGGCCAAATCATAGTTAGTCGCCTCGCTAGTGGCATAGAGAGGGCCTCACCTGTCACTCCCATTCTATATTATGTTTAACTGTCACCGAGAGGCCAACACCCCGCCACCACGTTCGGTGGCCATGTTATCCCCTCGCGCCAACGCATAGATAGAGTCTCTCATGCCGCTTGGCATCTAGCAGGGCCTCATCTGTCACCAAACCTAGTTTTAATTGTTTCGCCTTTTTGGCATTAGCTAGTATGCCAGCTCGCACACACACCCTGGAGGGTGTCCAGCGTTGGCGAGGTGAGCGTCTCCCTAGCGAGGAGCAGCGACTACAGGCCCGAGTGGCCCTATGGATGCCTATGATGGGAGAACAGCCCAGGTGGGAGTTGGTAATGCAGCTTAATTCTCTGGCACGGAGGGAACTGGGGCTCGACGACGCATACCAGGCGCTACATTGGTATGCAGTTCAGCGTGTTCCCGGGATGGCTAAGTGCGACAGACCAGAGGGCGAGGATTACAATGGCCCTGGTCTATTATGGGACGCCTTTGCCGGACCAAGGTTCGGGGACGCTGCAGAGTCACGGCTATGGGACATATATGAATCCAGAGCAACCATACTAGATCTCCCTATGGATGAAGACCTAGAGCCAGACCTGTTTGAATTGGCCATCCAGGAATGGGAACTGGAGCAGGATTACCAGTACCTACTCAGCTCCAGTCAGTCCAGTATACCTTGGAGGTACCGCCAGGGCAGTGGGAGTCCCAGGGAGCCAAAGGTGTCATCCTTCCTCCCCAGCGGCAGTGCGAGTTCCAGGGAGCCGAAGGTGTCGTCCTTCCTCCCCAGCGGCAGTGTGGGTCCCAGGGTGCCGAAGGTGTCGTCCTTCCTCCCCAGCGGCAGTGCGAGTTCCAGGGAGCCGAAGGTGTCGTCCTTCCTCCCCAGCGGCAGTGTGAGTTACAGGGGGCCGAAGGTTTTGTCCTTCCCCCCAGCAGCAGTGTGTCCTATAGGGAACAGAGAAAGTTGTTCTCTTTCCCCAGCAGCAGGACAATGTTACGGGAGTGGAGACAGTCGGTCTCCATCTCCAGCGGCAGCATGTGTTTCAGGGAGAGGAGCACAGCCCCCTCTCTCCCCAGCGGCAGCTTATCCTACCAAGGGGAGACACCAATTTTCCAGACGGCGCAGATGGGACCGTGGTCTCTGTGCCTGACCCACAGGGATGCTGGACAGCCTGTCCAGATCCCCAGCTACCATCGCAGGAGTATTAGGAGGAGGAGGTAAGCCAATTCTCCCATCCCCAGCTAACTCCTAACTTGGCCCCAGGGTTAACAGAGGAGATGTTAATCCCCACTGACACCCACGTTCCCCTGGCTACTGAGCCGGACTGTGTCCCAAGCACCCCAATGGAAGAGCTGGCAGCTGGGCAGAGTGCAGTTTGTCTCTCCCCTCAGTTTGTCCCTTGTCCAGAGCATGATGTCCTGCAGGCTATACCAGCGGAAGAGCTGGCATCAGGGCAGAGCGCCGCTGGCCTCTGCCCTACCCACCCCCTTGTTACAGGACTGGCCTGCACCCCCCTCATCCCAGCAGAAGCGCTGGCATCAGGGCAGAGCGCCGCTGGCCTCTGCCCCTCAAGTCCCCACAGCGTGTTGCCCCATCACCCCAGAGAAATACCCAGGTGCAGTCACTGTTTGCTGTGGGTGGGCTGCTCTAATAACTGTTTGTTGTGGGTTGGCTACTCTGGCACTTGCTTATGGTCGGTGGGTGAATCGACTAACGTAGGCACTGACCGACAGAAAGTCATGTGCCTGGTTAGTCTTCCACCCGAAGGGGAGATATGTGACGAAGTGCCCTTCGCCACTTGGTCCTGGAGAGGCCTGCTTGCCAGCCTCCTCCCTGTTACTATAACTCTTTGATGTATTTGGCTTTAAAGCCCCTATTCTACCTTCAGACAGATGTAGGTTGCTTTATTTCTCTTATTTTTTAGTCACCCTGTACCCATTATAGGTGCAGGGTGTGTAATGTAATTGTTTATAGTGTGTGTGTGTACTGTGAAATGCATTGCCTGATCTCCTGTACTGCTGAGGTTTGCTACCAACTAGGTGGATTTGGCTATGGAGCTTGTCTAGTGCCCTCTGTTGGTAGCAACAGCAATATGCACTACCTGAATAGCAAGACTGAAAAGCAAGGTTTATTTGCATATTCGGGTAGATTTGCATCTTGCTAATTCTGCAGGCACGTGAGATATTTTCTGTTTAATATTGTCTGCCCCACCCCTTTAAAAATATGCCATTATGTTATAATAAGTCACTGTATGTTGCCTGCTATGATTTGACTGTTTGTAATTTTATTGAGTTTTCACAGCAATGTTAATGTAATGACCATATGGGCTAGTCCCAAGTAAAATAAAGTTTTAGACAGTTCTGCTTGATCCCTCAAAACGTAGCCTTGTCTCGTTATTGGAGTGAGCTGTTATAATCACATTGGGGATTGCTATGCTCTGCGTACTCCCCTGAGCTTGAATCACTTAGCTCTTTTAAGAGCTGTTCCTGTTATGCTCTCCTTGGAGGAGAGGTCTTCCCCACACAGTCCTGGATGCTGGAGGTTCATACAGGGTGGAAGGAAGAGGTCTTTCCCACACGGTCCTTGAGGACAGAAGCTGATCCAGGGTGGAAGGAAGATGGCGAGACTCCAGTCAAGCTACGGTGTTTGCGGAATCTGCGGTGGTTGTGGTGTCCGGTGTGGGGCTTGTGGTCCTCGGCGTAAGCTTGGAAGCAGCCATCAACGGAGGGTACTCGGTCGGAGTATGGGGAGCTCCGTTACAACTTTACTTCCCCTTGCACAAGACTGCCGGTTAAAGTGCCGGGCACCTATTTACTCGCTCAGCATTTACCATACAGCTAGGCAATTAAGGTTTTGTTGATTGTTTTACGTTTCTGGCAGGTATCTATTTTTGCCCTCTTTTATTACAGGCCTACCACGATGTCGGTTCCAGCACACCTCATCCGACTTATTTCCCCCTTTCCTTCCTATACAGCCTTATTTGCCCCTCACACAAATGTAAAGGCTTGGCCTGCAGTGGTGGGAGGGGCATGTTACCCTACTTAAACCCCCTACTCACCTTCCTCCATCCCTTACGCATCCTTAGCAATTTGCATATCCCCACCCTCCACTCCCTCTATTTATACATTTTTTATTACACCTATTGGGCCCTCTTTTATTACGGGCCTACCATGACGTCGGTTCCAGCACACCTCATCCAACTTATTTCCCCCTTTACTTCCTATACGGCCTTATTTGCCCCTCACACAACAGTATTTTTTTTAACATTAAAAACTTACAATGCACTTTTCCAAATTATTACGCACAATAAGTTTCAAAACACTTTATAGGTTGTAAAGAACTGACAATTGTCATTTGTTGTGTTTGCAGCATATTTACTGAAATCAAAAGCTATTTCAATCAAAACTATAACAACATTTTAACTTTTTAAACATTTTAACAGGTCACGTTACATTTTACAAGCAAAAAAGATATCTACAAAGGGGAGAATAGAAACAACTCATAGAGTAGTATATCCTAAACTAATAAATATCTATAGTTCAAGGTTACACTCACACAAGTTAGTTGATTGTAGGGATGTCAGAAAATGTATAGTAATGGTATCGGAATAATATGAACTCCTCAGACTCCAAATCAAGGGCATGTGGGAACAAAAGATAAATACAGCAGTTAAGTGCAGATTTAAAAGACCAATTCTTGCGCTAGATGAAATAACACTTACACACTGGAGGTGTAGTTCAGGCACATAATGGTCTCAGAAGATAGTCTCTCCGAAAATGAAGGTAACTTCTTGATAGTAGTATAAACAAATGTATTCAATATAACCAAAAAATCTAATCAAAATGAAAATAAAATAGATAAATAAAACAGAAATAAATCAGAATTATATGAATAAAAAGTCCCACAGGGGCCCAACCCTGCGCGTTTCGTCCGGTAATCCGGACTTCCTCAGGGGTATCGTCAATTGAATTCTTGAAGTGGAGTCGGTATGTTGTTTCGTTGGCTGTTCCCGTCTTTTAAACCTCACTTTCCCGCTCTTTTTTCCAGCCGCAAACCAATCCGACGTCCTGGGCAGCAGCTGTAAGTGATTGCTTCAGTTTTAATGACATCACGTGTTCTTCCGTGCGTGAGTGCGTGAGCATGTGCGTTCCATTTATGCGTTCCGTTGTCATGAGGATTTAAACAGCACTTGTGGATCTTTGAATTTATTCAAACATCTCCGGAATGTTCATAATTGAAAACAATGTTACAAAATATTAGACATATAAGTAAATGTTACCAAACACAGATACTTATGTGTTTGAAACATTCTTTAAGACATGCACTACTTACATTTATAAAAAGGAGGAAAAGTACATTCTAAAATATATTCAACATTTAACCTTTTAGAAATATTAAAGTTATATTAAAGTTATTAGAATTAGACCTCCCAAAAAATGAAATGTATTAAAAATATTGAAAATATATTGAAAAGACATATATTACAATTGCATAAAATATCTTGAGAGATAATTATACATAATAAATGACCAATTCATGTAAATCCGAATATGAAAACCCAATAATAATTTATATGAAAAAGCGAAAATACAGTATTACCAGTGGAGTACACAATAAATAACAAGAGATGCTCTAATACACCTTTGTAAGTTTCCCTTTACCCTCACATAAAACAGAAATTACATACGGTATAAGGTGGAGTATCTTCTTGTTCAAACAATAAATAGAATGAATTTCTAGAGGTAAAACAGAATAAAAACACATAATAGTGCAATATATCTGAATAGTGTAAATATATGAAAGAAACCGAATGGAGTATCACTCACAAGATAAGAGCCTGTATATAAGGCTCAATATTCCAGCGTTGTGGAAAATTAGGTTCCCACTGCCTTCTTTGTGCTGCTAGGTGTAGATGTTGAAGGATCCAATGTCCTCTCCAAGGTAAGTATAAAGTGCTTTAATAGTAAGACTGCACAAACAAAGTAAAATATAAATAAAAACAGACCTTGTCATAAAGGTAAGTAATAATAGAGTCTTCAGATGTAGCAAAACGCGTTTCGCCTCAGATAGAGGCTTCCTCAGTTGCTGTAAGTCTTCTTCTGTAACTGTCCGTTTTTATACCGTTCATAATTCGCGCCCTTTCCTTCCTGCGGCATGTCGTGACGATTACTTCCGCATTCGGCTCTTGTGTTCCATCAGTGGAACGCATGGTTTCTTCTATGGGCGGTTTGAAACGGCATTTCCGGGTTCGGCATTTGCGTTCCAACAGTGGAACGCAAGTGCTGCGATTTCATTTCTCAATAGGATTTCTCATTTCTCAACTGTTTTAAGTCCATATAATAAAAAATATAGTAATTTGACTCTGAAACTAAGCTTAGGGATACCCAAAAGAGTTGCTAATAGGGTGGTATAGCATGCATGAAAAAAAGTAATAATAAAAACGCATATTAGTATATGTAGAATCTAATAGAAGTAACATTTTAAATAAGTCTTATGAAGGGAAATGGGGATGGTACAGAGTATATATATAAAACTCTGGCAGGAAATAATTGGATCTGAGAGGTATGCATGGGATCTTTATGGAACTTCTACCAAAATATATCAAGAAATATTGTAATCCTAAGTGATTAATCTAAAACATACAAATAAATGGATCTAAGCAAATGGGTATAAAAAGCATACGGGAATTATATAAGCATATGGATATATAGGAAGAAATTTAATAATAATGTTTAAAATTCATGAATATTATAAAACCAGTATATCTCCATTTCCCAAATGGTCTTTAAAAAATAAAAAAATAAAAGATAAATAAAAAATAAATAAAATAGAAATAAAAATAAATATAAAAAATGCAATTAAAAATGATTTTATTAAAAATGGCAAACTTCGAAATCTGAGTTTAAGCCGTATGGGATTAGTGTTTTGAAATTATATATAAAACACATTTCTTCCTTTCCCAAAGCTTTGATATAATTCCCTCCTCTCCAATCTCGTTTTACTTCTTTAATTGCACAAAAAAAAAACAGATTTTCTGGATTTTGATTGTGAGTAGTTTTAAAATGAAGGGATACGATGTGTGTTTCTAGGCCATTTCTAATGTTGCGGATATGCTCAGCCATTCTGACCTTTAAAGGTCTGATAGTTCTCCCTACATAAATCAAATCACAAGGGCATTTTAAAATGTATACAATGCCTTTAGAATGGCAAGTCAGATGGTCTTTAATTGTATATGGCTTCTGAATAATCTGTTCCAAATTCTCCAAGTGTCTTTTTGTGCTTTTTGTTGTTCTACACGGCAGACATGTACCACAACCATAAAATCCCTTTAAATCTTGAATAAAGTGCTTGGGTTTTTGTGTAGTTAAATGGTTTTTAACAAAAATGTCTTTAAAATTTCTTGCTCCTCTATACGTAATTTTAGGATTGGGAGGTAAAATTTTGTTTAAAATAGGGTCATCTCTTAGTAGATGCCAATATTTCCTTATAGTCTTATTTATACGTTTATTTTGTGCATTGCAATTGCAAATAAAGGAAATTTCATTATTTCCTACTGTTTGTTTCTTTTGTTTATACTGAATAAGATTATTTCTTTTAAATTTTTCTACTTCCTTTATTTCTTGATTTAAAACTGCTTCATTGTATCCCTTTTCTATTAATTGATATTTGATGTAATTCGCCTGTTCTAAATAGTCACTATCTAATTTACAATTTCGTCGAATCCTCAAAAATTGGCTCTTGGGTGCATTCTGGAGCCAAGGTTTGTGGTGGCAACTGTTTATATCAATATAACTATTGGCATCCACTGGTTTAAAATGGTTTCTGGTGATTATTTTGGAGTCCTGGATAAAAATGTCAAGGTCTAAAAAATTGATGTTAGATTCACTATAAGAACTTGTTAGTTGGATACCATAATCATTAATATTAAGGTGTAAAATAAATTCTTCCAAAGTTTCCGCAGTTCCAGTCCATATAAAGAAAATATCATCGATAAATCGACAATAGGACACCAAGTTCGCCTCCCACCTATGTCCTGTAAGTGCCGAGGTTACTTCCCAAAATGCCATAAAAAGATTGGCATAGCTGGGGGCGAACTTGGTGCCCATTGCCGTGCCGCGGATTTGCAGATAAAAGGTGTTTTCAAACTAGAAGTAATTGTGTGTTAAAATAAGTAAAATTCCTTCTAAAATATACTGAATTTGTTCATCTTTAAAATCTGATTTTTCTAAAAAATATTGGACTGCTGCCACTCCTTTATCATGCGGTATTATACTATATAATGAGGTGACATCACATGTCGCTAATAGATTCCCTTGTGTCCACTTTATATTTTCTAAAATTTGCAACACATGGATTGTATCTTTGAGGTAAGTTGGATTTTTGATGACAATTGGTTGGAGTAAGGTGTCTATATATTCAGAGATCCTTGTGGAAATGGAGTCAATGCCAGATATAATTGGCCTCCCTGGAGGGTTTTCCAAATTTTTGTGTATCTTTGGTAAAAGATAAAAAACCGGTATTTTTGGATTATCTATCCACAAATACTCAGCTTCTTTGTCATTGAGTATCCCCAAAATTTGTCCTTTTTCTACATATTGTTTAAATATTTTTTTAAAATCATTAGTGGGATTATTTTTCAATTTTTTGTAGGTGGAGGAGTCAGAAAGTATTCTGTCTGCTTCCTTAATGTATAAATCTTTATTTAAAATTACTGTTCCTCCACCTTTGTCCGCCGGTTTGATTATTAGATTGTCATTGTTTTTTATATTTTTTATAGCCTTTCTCCCTTCGATTGATAAGTTTTGTTTATATTTATTAGATTTTTTGAACTTTTCTACTTCTTTCATCACCATGGTTTCAAACGTCTTTATTTCTGTTGAAATCAGATGTCTTGGGAAGAATTGTGATTTTTCTTTAAGTGATGTATGGAGGTATTCATCATTTATTATATCCTGCTTAGGTTGTTCCTTATTGTAAAAGAATTTTTTCAAACACAATTTTCTTATGAACAAATTCATGTCTACAAAAAAATCGAAAGAATTAAAATCCGCTGTAGGGGCGAACTTAAGACCTTTTTTAAGAATGTCTGCTTGTTCTATAGTAAGGGGTTGGCCTGCTAAATTAAATACTCTTCCTAAATTGAGGTCTTGCCTCTCTTTTCCCTGTGTTGCCTTCCTCTTTCTTCTCTGTCGCCTTCTTCCTCCGTCAATCTTTGTCTTTTCCCCTGTATTTCCCAGGGTTGGGTATTGTCTACCCACTTCCTTCGGTTTTGAATCAGGTCCCTCCGAAAAAAAGAAGGTGATGGTGGAGTATCTGGTGGTGGCGATGCATTGGCATTAAGATTTCTTCCTTTGTTGTATGGGGATATTGATATTAAAAAGTCCCACAGGGGCCCAACCCTACGCGTTTCGTCCGGTAATCCGGACTTCCTCAGGGGTATCGTCAATTGAATTCTCGAAGTGGAGTCGGTATGTTGTTTCGTTGGCTGTTCCCGTCTTTTAAACCTTTTAAAAGAGCGGGAAAGTGAGGTTTCTGATTTATTTATGTTTTATTTATCTATTTTATTTTTATTTATTTTTTCATGTTGATTAGATTTTTTGGTTATATTGAATACATTTGTTTATACTACTATCAAGAAGTTACCTTCATTTTCGGAGAGACTATCTTCTGAGACCATTATGTGCCTGAACTACACCTCCAGTGTGTAAGTGTTATTTCATCTAGCGCAAGAATTGGTCTTTTAAATCTGCACTTAACTGCTGTATTTTTCTTTTGTTCCCACATGCCCTTGATTTGGAGTCTGAGGAGTTCATATTATTCCGATACCATTACTATACATTTTCTGACATGCCTACAATCAACTAACTTGTGTGAGTGTAACCTTGAACTATAGATATTTATTAGTTTAGGATATACTACTCTATGAGTTGTTTCTATTCTCCCCTTTGTAGATATCTTTTTTGCTTGTATTTTCTGTGAGGACTAGGAGGAGTCCTTTATCCTCTGCACTGTGGGAGTTACGTAAAGGTAATACTGTCCTATATATTTTATCCACAAAGTGGTGTATAAAGTTTTCCATTTAAAGGGTATATCCATTCACGTTACATTTTAACATTGGACCCCTTATTTGATAGCAGCTTCACAAGTCTTGCATCCATTGAACTTGTGAGTTTTTGGACAGTTTCTGCTTGAATTTGTTTGCAAGATGTCAGAATAGCCTCCCAGAGCTGCTGTTTGGATGTAAACTGCCTCCCCCCTCATAGATCCTTTGCTTGAGGATGCTCCAAAGGTTCTCAATAGGATTGAGGTCAGGGGAGGATGGAGGCCACACCCTGACTTTCTCTCCTTTTATCCCCATAGCAGCCATTGATTCAGAGGTATTCTTTGCAGCATGGTGCATTGTCATGCATGAAGATGATTTTATTACGGAAAGTATAGTTCTTCCTTCTGTACCAGGGAAGAAAGTGGTCAGTCATAAACTCCACATACTTTGCAGAGGTCATCTTTACACCTTCGGGGACCCTAAAGGGGCCGACCAGCTCTCTTCCCATGATTCCGGACCAAAACATGACTCCACCACTGCCTTGCTGATGTCGCAGCCTTGTTGGAACAGGGTGGCCGTCCACCAACCATCCACTACTCCATCCATCTGGACCATCCAGGGTTGCACGGCACTCACCAGTGAACAGGACTGTTTGAAAATTAGTGTCAGGATCCTATCCTGACAACCAAGGTATTGTTTTATTTTATTGCTGCAATACCTGTTTCTCGCCTTTAGTGGCCTCTCTAGCCACTAGTCAATCCTCAGTTACTCTCACCTGCCTTCTATAAAAGGCCACACCCAACTCTTCACATGGCCTTTACATTGAAGTCAGTATTCTGACATGGAACTTCTGATCCTGACTCCTGAAAACATTCTGTATCCTGGCTCCTGAAAACTTCTTGATCCTCTATTGAGACTCTGTGTGTCCCGTTGCAAGAATCCTCCTGAAACTCCTATCTTCAACTATTGCAGCACTGCATGATCCTGTAAGCAACCTGTATTACATTATACTGGAATCTACTTACCTGTGTCAACTGCTGCAACACTGCATGATCCTGTAAGCAACCTGTATTACATTATACTAGAATCTACTTACCTGTCTCAACTGCTGCAATCTGCATAATCCTTTAAGCAACTTGTACTATATTATACTGAAAGTACATACCAGCTTTAACCCTTTCAGCCCTGTATCATCTTGAACCTAGCTGCAGTGTGATATTCCACAGACTACTAGTCTACTTGGAAATAACGTCAAACCTACTTGTATATAAAATACTTTATTCAATTACTTTCAAGATATCCTGTTTGTGGCATATTGCCTTTATTCTGTTTTACTCTCAAAGTATCCTGTTTGTGGCATATTGCCTTAATTCTTTCTTACAAGTAAATTGTTATGTCTAAAAAGACAAATAAAGTTTCAACCCATAACCCTGGCAATCATCTCCTCTCTGACCTGCTCAGGAACATGACAATTAGTCTTCATGTATTTTTCTGCCCATTGCAGCCATTTCTGTTTGTGAGCATTGGTTAGTGGTGGCCGAATAGAAGGTTTATGCACAGTTGCAAGACTCTGGAGGATTCTGCACCTTTATGTCCGTGGGACTCTAGAGGCACCAGCAGCTTTAAATATCTGTTTGCTGCTATGTAATGGTATTTTAGCAGCTGCTCTCTTGATCTGATGCATGGATCTGGCAGAAATCTTCCTCAATGTGCCTTTATCTGCACAAACCCGTCTGTGCTCTCAATCAGCCACAAATCTCTTAATAGTGCGATGATCATGCTTACGTTTTCGTGAAATATCTAATGTTTTCATACCTTGTCCAAGGCATTGAACTATTTCACTCTTTTCAGCAGCAGCTAGATCCCTTTTCTTCCCCATATTGCATGAAAATGGTGCTCTGCTTAATAATGTGGAACACCATCCTTTAGTAGTTTTTCCTTAAATTGGGCTCACCTGGCAATCTAATTATCACAGGTGTCCGACACAATGCCATCCATGAGTAAAACTGAAAAACAAAATATTTAATCTTTGTGACACTTAATCTTTGTGCCTGCTCACCGTAACAGAGGCAGTACAACTGGCAGACGAATACCAGGATGCTCAGAGACGTCAATGGCCAGTACTTAAAGTACAGCTCTGCCCAGCCATTGTTAAGTCCAGGCCAAAAGGTTCTCAATGAACTGGAGATCCCCTGGATCCTGCTGCTCCACGGCCCGCTTCTCGAATTAGTCCACAGAGTCACAGAGCCGGAGTCAGGAACAGCAGCTGCATTGAGAAGGAAAGACAAATGAATACTGATTTAGGAAAACTCCAGGATCCTTTCAATTCCCTTCTACTCTGCAACTCTTGGCCTAGGTAAAGTGGACTGGTAGGCAAATACTTCCATGGTTTCATGGAAGGTTCTTGAGCATAGAGTGTGATAAACTCCCCTTTTTCAGTGAGTTTGCCACAAGTTCCTGGAGGAGCCTGCTTGTCAGCCTCCTGCCCACAGACTATGGACCTTGTGAAATATAATGTTAAAGTCTCTGTTCGTGCTTTTTGGGACTTATATGGCCACACTTCGAACTTTCAAAGTAGCACTTTGGAATACCGAACAAGCGCACGAACCAGAAACCACCCTGGAGCTTGTCAACACCTATTAACAACTTGTAACGCTTCTCACCGCAGTGTTCTAATTGTACGTCTTGGTGGCCGCAATTCCTATGGACAACTACGAGGTGGAGGCCATCTTGTTCGCATGAACGCAGGCAGCTGTGTTTGGGCATGAATCTAATGGAACTAAAATTGGATAAATAAACTCCCGAACACCGCTGGACTTCCATCATCGCCTGCGTTTGTTTCTATTCAACTTCGAAGGTCACTGTTCGGTGAGATAATTCGTCTGGATGAGGGGAACAAGCTCCAGGGTAAAATTTACTCTGTTCAGTAGTTTGTTCATTTTAAAACTACCGAACTAGACCGACCGCAAGTCCTGATTCTCTGGAACTGTTTTGGGCATGGGACCATGCCTGCGGTCGGTCAAATAAATAACTTCCATAGCATTCCTGAACCCCTGAACTGATCTGGGTGATTTTGGATATGTTGGTCATACAGATCAGGGCTACCAGGGGGTGTAACATGGGTATATCATGTGTTTTGGGGTACTTTTGGGACTTTATAAAAAAGTATGGTTTTTCTGTGCTTGGAGATACCGTATATACTCGAATATAAGCTGAGTTTTTCAGCACATTTTTGTGCTGAAAAACCCCCACTCGTCTTATACTCGAGTCAATTGTCTGTATTATAGCAATTTACATTGCCATAATACAGACAAGGACCGGGGGCTGGCAGGAAGCTGTTACTTACCTTCACAGCAGCTCCCTTCTCTCTCCTCCGGTCCGTGCAGCTCCCAGGTCAGCTCCCTCTGCAAGTCTCGCGAGTGCCGCGGGGTCAGAGCGTTGCCACGAGTTACCGTCGCAACGCTCCGCGCGGCCGCGAGACTTGCAGAGGGAGCTGATCTGGGAGCTGCACGGACCGGAGGAGAGAGAAGGGAGCTGACAGGAGCTCTGTGAAGGTAAGTAACAGCTTCCTGCCAGCTCCCCTCCTACACAGCACATCCACTGGACCACCAGGGAGTGAGAGCCCCCCTCCCTGGCAAGCTAACAAGCAGGGAGGGGGGACGAAAAAAAAATATTAATAATACAAAAAAATGCAGGATAGTAGAAAATGTTTAACTTAGAAATAATTTTCTATTATTAAAAACTTTTTTTATCTGTATGGGTGTATAATTAGGCATAGTTAACCAAGTAATTAGCCATGTTTACAGTGGGGGGATTTTAGAAACACTAAGAGTCAGATTGGAAGAATTTTATTATACCATTATTTGTTTGTATTGAATTTTTGAAAACAATGGTGCAAATAGACTGGAAGGTTGTTAAATAAACAATCTTACCATATTAATAAAAAAAATATATAGTAATAAAAAAAAAATAATATAAGAAAAAATAATATTAAAAAATAATTAGATAATAATAAAAAAAGCCCACCCCCCACCAATGCTCTCCATCACACACACACACTGCACTCATACACACACACTGCACTCATACACACACTGCCCTCATACATACACACACACTGCCCTCATACACACACACACTGCATTCACTCATACACACACTGCACTCATACACACACACTGCACTCATACATACACACTGCAGTCATACACACACTGCATTCATACACACACTGCATTCATACACACACTGCACTCATACACACACTGCACTCATACACACACACTGCATACACACATTGCATTCATACACACTGCATTCATACACACACTGCATTCATACACATTGCACTCATATACACACTGCACTCATACACACACTGCATTCATACACATTGCACTCATATACACACTGCACTCATACACACACTGCACTCATACACACACTGCACTCATACACACACTGCACACATACACACACTGCACGCATACACACACACTGCACACATACACACACTGCATTCATACACACACTGCACTCATACACACACTGCACTCATACACGCACACACACACACTGCATTCATTATATACACACACTGTAAATAAATATTCAATTAATATAATTTTTTTAGGATCTAATTTTATTGAGAAATTTACCAGTAGCTGCTGCATTTCCCACCCTAGTCTTATACTCGAGTCAATACGTTTTCCCATTTTTTTGGGGTAAAATTAGGGGCCTCGGCTTATAATCGGGTCGGCTTATACTCGAGTATATACGGTAATTGGATTAGAATTAGTACAGTTACTGATCCAATTATCTCCCAGGCAGAGGGATTGTGTGCTGTGTGTGGGAGTGTCGTGCCTTGCAACCTTATTGCTATTGGTTTGTGATGATGTAAATCAGTCCACCATCAGGTCCATGTGGGCATATTACTTGTATGGGGATTGTCATGTAAAGGCCAAGTACCATTAAAAATTGTGTGTCGTCCTGTTATTGGAGGGAAGGAAGATTTAACTCCTGTGCCTGCTGTTCCAGCTTGCAGGGAATTCAATAGGGAAAGTCCTGAGTAGCGTCCTTGGCGGAGGTACCCAGCCGGGTTACTGGGAGCTCCGTTACACTGAACATGAAGTAGATTTCCATGTAAATGTGTTTTTATGAGGTACTAGATATTAATATAATCTGTTACCACACACCATAAAAAAACTTAAGCATTTATGCATGCACGTGTATGACTCTACATGCAAACAGGCACCTATACTTACATACACATATAGTAGATTTGCATGCACGGTGAAAAAATATAGCTTGTGAAGAAAGAAAAATGTTTTGGGCTATTTAGGTTTAGTCCATGTGGAGCTACAGTTCAGACAAATTTTGTCCATCTGATCGATAAGAGGAAAAACAATATTGACAAACCAAAATGGTGTGAAAATGCACATTTTAGTGTACTGCAAAATATATACATTAGACAAATATTTACATATTTTTGCAGTACACACACAGGGGCATTTTCATGCAAATTGGTTGAAAGATGAAGTGATGAAAAAATCTGGATGTGTATATATATATATATATATATATATATATATATATATATATATATATATAGATTTTAAACTTGCTTGGCAATTCACCAATAAAGGGAAAACTATAACAAATGCCTAGGTGCTGAAACCACATTCAATATAGGTTTTAGGGCAAAATGAGGGTCTTGTTAATTAATGTTAGCCGCTGTTTTATTGTTAATTAAAAATCCATATCAACTTTGCAAACAAATCAAACTGAACTGGCTCTTCGTTGTCTATTTAATTTGTTTTGTTATTCAAATAAATAGCAATTTGCTGATTGGGATTTTGGACAAATTCGAACAAATCGTGCTTATAAAACGTGATCTATGTACATATAACAATCAAAGTTAATGTTATGATCTTATACCCTTTGACATTGCTCAAAACACACTAATGTCTTCATGTATTTAATACGTTAAAATACAAAATTGTTCTCAGCAACCTAATGTTTTCATGCAGATAATGTTCTTTTTGTAATCACAGTTTATATCATTCCAGGCCAAATTTATGATTTCCCCACAGTTCTCATTATTTCCTTGGTTATTAGGTTCATTTTCAAGCCAGTTACTGCAATGAAAAAAAAAAAAAAAAATTAATATTATTAATATTATTGTAATTTAATATTATGAAGTGATTTAGTCATAGCAGAAAGCAATTACTTAATAGCGAGTGAGTATTTCATTCTGCGCTGCATGCTGTTTAATGTGCTTTTTTAAAAATGTAGATTCATTAATGCTACTATTTATTGGGTTTAACAACGTTTTTGAAAGTGGGTTTTTTTTCAAAGATTTTTTATGTTTAACTTTTTTTTCAATTTATATTTTTATTAACAATTTCCACACAAAAATACGTCTGCTTCGTAGTATAACAAAGAAAAAAAAAACAGAGTATTGGTTATATCAACTGGCAAGGGTCAAACATGCCTATTTCGTGAGCATGTATGGATAGTTAAACTGCCATCAGGCAGACTCATAATGCAGTCCTAGAGTCTCTACGTGTCCTCTACATCGGGTGTCTCTATAGCGTTCATTGCAATGTAAATGGAAAGACAGAAGTGTCACTTAACAGTCAGATAGTCATGTGTAGAGCTACTAACTGCGGCAGGGGATGCTGTCAAGATTTAACTAAGTCAAGTCAACTGGTGAGAACTAAATTAAATAATATACAATAAACTAAAATACAATAAACTGAAATACAGTAAACTGAGATAAAGTAAATCTGGACAGGCGAAGAGGCTTAGTTGGCCAGGTCGTGTAGGAGTTGAGGTTCTTTCGCACACTTTTCAGTGCCATCAAGTCTCCTCTCCATCCGACCTTTTATCCGTCAGGTTAATTTTTCGTATAAAGGATGTCGGGTCACCCGATGAGGTCAGAGTGATGTCTCGGCTCCTCGCAGGGCTATGAGGGATCCGTATAGTTAACTGTTTTTATGTTAAAAAGCATAATATTTATATGAAATACTCCCGCAGTGGATATTTTCTGAGGTACACCTATATGCAAGCTCATTAATTCTAATATCTAATTCTAATATCTTTTCAACAATCATGTTGCAGCAACACATATACAGCAAAAAATGTGACAACTGAAGTGCACACAGTGGAAAGTACCAAATTATTAATGTGAAAAAACTTCCCTTAATTAAAGCAGATATTGTTCCAAAGACTTACTCTTGTCTTCCAAGCAAGTATACACAACAAAATAGGGGATGTTCTGCTAAGTGGATATCTGATACCTGACATTTACTCACAAGCGCATGGTGGAAGCCTGTAACCCAAGGACGGTCGGTGTTTGCAATCCTGGGAAGATTGGTGAGAGTTATCCACTCTTCACACTATATAATTGTCTAAAATATTCTGAATTTTCCTCCCTTGCTCTATCAAGGACTCCCAGCTCTGTCAAAGGTGGGTTGGTAAAGTAATGTGATGAAGAGCGGAGTACGGGAGAAAAAAGTAAAAATCTCCTAATTTATACTTTGTGTCTCCATAAATACGGAAAGATTTGGAAAGATATATACAGAAAGTCTGGATGTTACACATGAAGGGGAAGAGGGCAATAGTGTATGATCTTTTCTGAAGAAAAGAAGAGAGAGAAAGAGGAGGGGAAAGTAAAGAGGGAAATATTTTTCTTCCTTTTTATTCTCTTATTTCTTTTTTGCACGGTATTAACAAAAATATGTCAACCAGAAGAAACCAAGAAAATAAATCAACCCTTAATAAAGATAGGGATAAAGAGCATAAGGAAAAGACTGAAAGAAAAGACACTAAAACTGAAAAAAGACTCTCTTTTTTTTCCCCCCAAACGGATAAATCATTGCTAGAGAGCTCCGTAAAAGAAATTATCCTGACAACAGGTGAGGAAAAAATAGTCCAATGAGAAACATTACAAATGGAAAACTCGATGGTTTCGCCAGAATTTCTAAAAAGTTGTCTAGATCAGCAACTTTTAGCAATAAAGCAAGAAATTCTTAACAATAATGTGGATTTAAAGAAGGAAATTAAAGAGATAGGCCTGAGGATTATTCAAGTTGAAAGAAAAATGGATTTAACTGATATAATAATTAAAAATCACCAACAGCAACAGGGAGAATTAAATCAGAAAATTCAGGAGCTAGAATCAAAGATAAATAACCTTGAAGACAGATCAAGACAAAATAATCTGAGATTAAGGAATATCCCAGAAAGCATTACACAAGAAAAAATCAAAGTTTTCCTGGAATCATATTTTATGGAATTAGGTATCCAGAAGGATGAGAATTTTAATTTTTTAGAGAGATCTTACAGAATTCCAAAACCTAAAAATCTTTCAACGGAAGTCTCTAGAGACATTATGATCTGCTGTAATTCTTACCCATTTAGAGAAGAGCTAAGAAAGGCTTCAAGGCAAGGTAGCAAAAAAGAAGAATATTCAAATAAAGTCTTTCCAGACTTATCATACGAAACAAGGAAGAAAAGACGCCTATTCGCCACGGTTCTGGAGACTTTAAGAAAAAAATAATCTCAAACACTTTTGGGCTTTTCCAGCAAAACGTATGATTATTTTTGAAGCAAAGACTTTGGCGTTTTACAATCCAGACCTGGCCAGGAATTGGCTACAGGAGGTCCATATGTAAACTTAAGAGAAGGCACTGGGTGCCTTAATAGGATGAATAAGGGAGGATTTTTTTGATATGTGCTTTTTTTTTTTTTCACTTTTCGGTGTAATCTTAATAAATAAATTGACTATATGGTTCACACGATATAGCTTGGAAAAAGCCATAGATAATAATAGATTCACTAGATTAATATAAAGTAGATATATAGGAAAATTGAAATAATCACATTGTAAATTGTCTTCGCTAGAGGGAAATCGGATAATGCATATATATATTTTTTTCCACTCTGACTTTTCTCGGCACAATTTCAACAGTTAAAATGTTTATAATGGTTTGCATGTTATGGTATTATTTCGATAAAGCTACAGAATGTATAGATCGATTTTATTAATACAAAGTTGGTATACAAGAAAGTGGCATAATCACATTATAAATTGCCTCGGTCAGTGGAGAATAGGATAATGCATATATAAAGGTGTGGTTTTTTTTTCACTTTTTGGTGTAATTTCAATAAATAAATTGATCATATGGTTTATACGAAATAGCTTGGAAAAAGCCATAGATTATAATAGATTCACTAGATTAATATAAAGTTGGTATATAGGAAATTGAAATAATGACATTGTAAATTGTCCTCGTTAGAAGGAAACTGGATAATGTGTATATATAAATGTCCTTTTTTTTGACACTTTTCGGTGTAATTTCAACAATTAAATTGACTACATGGTTCATATAATATAGCTTGGAAAAAGTCAGATTATAAAGATACACTATATTAATATAAAGTAGGTATATAGGAAATTGAAATAATCACATTGTAATTTGTTTTTGCTAGAGGGAAACAGGATATTGTATGCATAAATGTGCTTTTTTTTTTCTCCATTCTTTGTAAAGATTATATGGACTTCCCATGACACTCTCGAGGAGGGCTTCCCTCACGCTCCCCCAACTAACTCCATATCTTTTCTGGAGTTTTGGATGCATACCCAGGGTTTTGGGACGCATTTTCTGTCTTCCACTGAGTGGGAGTGGAGATGGAATTTCTTATCAATAGTGTGGATGTGGATTGGCTCATGTCTGAACCACATGAGGTCATATGAATGTAAGTGTTGTATGTGGTTTTTTTAATTTAGGTTTTTGCTTTTTGCTGAGAGTGATAGTCGCGAAACTCAGATGGATAGCTTATGGTTAAATTCATGACATTAAATGCACAGGGACTAAACAACCCAACTAAAAGAGCCATGGTGTTTCAATATATTAAAAAGGAAGGCGCAAAAGTTATACTATTACAAGAAACCCATTGGGTCAGGCGAGATGTAAATCGCTTTATCCCAAAATACTTTAAAATGTAACTCTGCTCTTCTTTGGAGGATAAAAAGAAATGTGGAGTTGCCTTTCTAGTAACAGATGACCTAGATATTCAGGTTACATATCAGGACATAGATAAAAATTGAAGATTTATTATAGTTATATGTAAAATACAAGGTGAAGAATTTACTATTGTAAATATTTATGCTCCTAATACTAATTCTGTTCAGTTTATACAAATGGTTATGATTAAATTAGAGAAAATCAAAAAGGGCAAGATTATCATGGGAGGAGATTTTAACTGTATTTTGGATGGAACGTTAGATAGGAATTCATTAATAGGAGTTATTCAAGATAAAAGGGGAAAGAAATTATCAAATCAATTCTCAACTTTGATAAATAAGTATGGATTATTAGATCTATGGAGGATTAACCATCCGCTAGAAAAAGACTTTACCTGTTTTTCTAAAGCACACTGTACCTATTCCAGATTGGACTTATTATTAGGCTCTTCGGAGGTTTCATATAGGATCAAAAAGGTTTTGATTCATGAAGTAACCTGGTCAGACCACAATCCATTAATACTTGATTTTACTATATCACCAGATATGAAAATAAGGAATAATTGGAAACTTAATGAATCACTCCTGAAGGAGGCTCAAGATATAAATAACATAAAAGATCTAACAAACCGTTTTTTTGAGGAGAATGACAATAAAGGTACTCCAGACGCTATAGTTTGGTGCACATACAAGGCAGTGTTGAGGGGACACTTTATTAAATTAGGTTCAATTAAGAAAACGCATAAAGAAGCCTCTTTGACAGAATTATATATATCTCTGTATAAATTAACAAATTCTAATAAAAATAATCCAAACATAGAGATAAGTGAGAATATAGCAACAATAAAAAATAAAATCAACAACATTTTACTTTTACAAACTTCAAAAAAACTGGAATACCTAAGAATAAAATGGTATTATAGAGGGAATAGAGCAAATAAAATGCTTACTAATAAAGTTAAAGGTGAGAAATTGAATAAGTTAATACAAAAAATTATTACAGAGGATGGGATCCAATTAACACCTGAAAATATAGGTAAAGCATTTAATTATTTTTATCAAAAATTGTATAATTTACCCAATTATCCTTATAACCCTGAAATATATTTTCAAAACAAAAATCTAAAAAAAATGATCAAAGGAACAATTGAATTCTATTAATGAACCCTTTTCAGAAATTGAAATAATAAGTGCAATTGAGTCTCAAAAAAAGAACAAAAAAAACACCGGGGCCGGACGGTTATCCAAATATATTTTACCAGCAATTCGAGGACGTCCTAGTAATACACCTCAAAGATCTCTTTAATAATATAGTTAGAGAAAAAGATATACCAAATGAATTACTATATGCCAACATAATTCCTATACAAAAGCCAGATAAACCCACGGAATCCGTGGGGAATTATCGCCCCATATCTTTATCAAATTCCGACATAAAAATCTACGCACGCATTCTGGCAAATAGATAACAAAGAGTCCTCCCATCCATAATACATGGAGATCAGGTTGGTTTTATGGAGGACAGACAATCGAACAGTGTAAGAACTATGATTGACATTCTGGATTACGCTCATGAATCGGGTACTCCATTGCTGGCCCTGTCATTGGACGCAGAGAAGGCCTTTGACAGGGTCAGATGGGACTTCCTTTGGGAGGCCTTGAAAGCCTTTGGCTTTGAAGGCTGGATTCTGAGCGCCATTATGGCTCTGTATAGTTCCCCAATGGCTAGAACAATTGGGAGGGGTATAACCTCTGAGTGGTTTAAAATAAGAAATGGGACAAGACAGGGTTGTCCCTTGTCCCCATTGTTATACTTGCTATATATAGAACCCCTGATTTGTGACATTAGACATCACAATAGGCCAAGAGGAATATAAAACGTTGCTGTATGCGGACGATGTCCTAGTCACTATTTCAGATCCTATAATATCAATGGATGAACTGATAAGGGTGATTCATGAATTTGGGCAATATTCCAATTTTAAGTTAAATGTAGACAAGACAACTATCCTTGCCAAAAATATAAATAAGGAGGAGAAATCATACATTAGAGCGAAATATAGCTTTGAATGGGCAAAATTGTTTATTAATTACCTGGGTGTAAAGATCTCTAGAAATCCTGTTAGGATTCTAGAATATAACGTTATGCCTTTAATGATGCAAATCAATAAACAATTGAAAGATATGAGAACAGCAGAGATATCATGGACAGGCAGAATTAATGTAGTAAAGGCTTACCTGATGCCCAGATGGAGCTATGTATTCCGTATGTTACCATACATTAAAGGACCACTCTAGGCACCCAGACCACTTCAGCTTAATGAAGTGGTATGGGTGTCAGGTCCAGCTAGGGTTAACTAATTTTTTTATAAACATAGCAGTTTCAGAGAAACTGCTATGTTTATCAATTAGTTAAGCCTTCCCCCTATGTCCTCTAGTGGCTGTCTCATTGACAGCCGCTAGAGGCGCTTGCGTGCTTCTCACTGTGATTTTCACAGTGAGAGCACGCCAGCGTCCATAGGAAAGCATTATGAATGCTTTCCTATGTGACCGGCTGAATGCGCGCGTGCGCATTCAGCCGACGGGGAGGAGAAGAGGAGGATCGGAGGAGGAGAGCAGGAGGAGATCTCTCCGCCCAGCGCTGGAAAAAGGTAAGATTTAACCCCTTTCCCCTTTCCAGAGCCGGGCGGGAGGGGGTCCCTGAGGGTGGGGGCACCCTCAGGGCACTCTAGTGCCAGGAAAACGAGTATGCTTTCCTGGCACTAGAGTGGTCCTTTAAAGATGTATATGAATCTTGTTCATTGGCGCATATTATAACCTCTATGAAAAGAGAGCTCTAGGGGAGAATCATGGGCAAAAATTGAGGCTAAAAAAGCGGAAGTCCCAGATTTAATGGCTCTATTTTGGAATATACACAAGCGTGAGGGAGACGATATGGGTCTAATTTTAGACAATTTATTGGCTCAATGGAGAATTTGGAAAAAAAGATTTTAAAATCATAGATAAAATTATTATTGATCTACCCCTAAATGTCTTGTCCATTAACATTGAGGATCTCAATCTTGAACCACGGTTAGGTAAAGGCATTAATAGAATAAATCAGTTGTTTCAACAACAACAGATTAGACCTTTTGAAGAGATCAAACAAGCCTTCTCCCTTTCTTATAGAGAAAGCTTTACGTATTTAAGGATAAAACCTTTCTTAATGAGACACAGAATAGTGGAGATCTCGGAGGAATTACAATTTTTTATAAATCTATTAAATATCAAATATAGTAAAAACTTAGTATCTAACTGTTCTAAAATTGGTAGCAAATTTAAGTCAACTCCTGAATTCCCAGCCTTAAAAGCCTGGGAAAAAGACTTACAAATTAGTATTACGAGAAACGAATGGCTTAAGGCCAATAGTGCAGTAGTGAAAGCTTCACATTGTTTAAATCTATCGGAAAGCCATTATAAGGTTGTAAACAGATGGCACTATGTTCCAGCGAAATTAGCAAAAATATATCCAGGAACGCAATATCCTTGCTGGCGATGTGCTTCCTTTAGAGCAGATGGTGGTCATGTCCGATTATATCTCAATTATGGCAAAAGGTAGCGAAATTCTGCAGGGAAGAAATAGAGGTGGATCTTGATTTTACTTGCAGCTCTATGATATTACATATTGGATGGCCCACAATTCCAAAGGATAAAAAAGAAATAATTATCCATATCCTTATAGAAACTAAAGCAACTCTTGCAAGATTTTGGAAAACTTCAGATTCCCCGTCCTGGGAGATGATAAAACATCAGGTCCTGAATAATTGTAAAATGGAAATAGGGATATTGAGACAAGATAATTATTTCAATGCATGAATTGAACAATGGCAAAAATGGATTGTAAAATTAGAAAGAAGATATGAGATTTAACATATATTTAGGTTTATATGTTTGGGAATAGTAGTTGGGGTAGTGGAACCTGTGCATAAATTTCTAAGTAACCATAGTTTTTTTCGGAGCCTGATTGACAGAAAGAGTGATTGTTAAGCTTTTTTTTTTTTCCAGGCTCCTAGGAATAGTACCCGACTAACTCTCAGCAAGGGGCAGTGATTTTCTTCTTTTTTCTTTTTTTTTTCTTTGTGCGAATGAATATATGTCTTTGTGTTTTTAGGCTTTTGTCAAAAGATCAATATAGGTAGGTAGGAAATGTCATCAAAAGCATACATATCTAAAGAAGGGGATTTATAGAATAAAAAGAGAAAGGGGAGGAAAAAAAAGAGGAAAAATAGGCTCTTAGGAATCATTGTATATATGTAAAATCTTCCTCCTTTTTGTCTTGAAAATTTTCGAATTGTGATTGAATTATAATGTTCTTACATATACCTTATGTCATTCTCCTTTTAATGTTTAATGTCTAATGTCTAACTGTGTTTTTTTGTCTGATTTTTGTAATCTATATATGTGAAAAAGAGAGGAAAAAAAACTTTTCAATAAAGAGTAAATATAAAAAAAAAAAGAAGGGAATAGAATTTGGAGAGGCTTGATTCAGAGATAAATAAGGAACAGAACTTTCTACTAAATCATACTGTAGCGGAGTGTAATATTAGAATCCACGATCTCCGCTGGTCATACAGGTAAATCCACAGTCAGTGCTGAAAAGTAAGGCAATATCCCCAAATCCTGCCAATAACCGGACGAAACACAGTTTGGGAGTCAACTAACTGGCTTTATTCACAGGCTTGTAAATTTATACAGTTCCCCATGCAAGGGGTTTCTTGGCAGAAGTTCCAGGGGATTTCTCCCATAATGCAGTGTAATTCTCCCAGGGTGCATTGCTACACGAGAGGGATACTCCCACTAAAATGGACGATTAAGTGGATTATCCCCTCGTGTAGCAAAACCGACAATTCACATTAAAATCCTTTTTATACGTTTTGTACGGTACATTGACATAACCGAACATTCGGTAGATAGCTGGGGTCTGAGCGCATCTTTTGTGCGAATACCACTCAGATCCCAGCTGAAATGACTGAACGCCGCAACAAATACAGTTTACCTGGAAGTTCCCCTCAAACTGTTGATTATACTTAGGGGAACGATCCTACCGAACACCGGGCTCCCGAACGGTCTGGAAGTCCAGCGGTGTTCGTGTCGTCGAGTAGCCGTTTACAGTTCCAGGCGCTCGACGACCAAACACCGCTGAAGAATAGCGAATCCAAGATGGCCGACCGTCGCATGGTCGGTAGTCGAACGACGGCCACCTAGGAGAGCTTCTAATTACCGATTGCAACATTGTTGCAATCGGTTAACGAGGGCCACACGCTCCTAAGTGTGTGGTCTATCAGGGGAGCCCGCATTCGTTCCACGAACGGCCCGGATAGCCGCTGTTCGTCGAACAAAGTACTTGCATGCTGGTAGCTTACGGCTGCCAGCATGCGAATTACCATAACCTAGATACACAGTAAAAATACATGTAACATACAGTGAAGCCTACAGACAACCTTTCCTATATATTAGTCCAGAAGTGGCTAGGTTTGCCACACATACAAATGCTTAGAAATATAAAAAGGTTACAGACAATCTACAACACAGCTTAGAGAAGGTAGAGAAAGATACAATTCAAATAAAAAGAAGAAATACATGTGAGACAAAACTGATTACAATAGAAATGAAGTACGTACATATGGCAAGAGAAATAATTTAGAATATAGACCAAATTCATACCATACACAGTACCCAGACAAGCATCGCGAACGGGACATTCAGGATAGACCCCACAAAAGAACATATTACAGGCCACCAGATTAACAAAGAGAGAAATTATGGTAGGGTTCCTAATTTTAGAGATCCCTATATCTCCAAGCCATATCAACCATCAAAACAATTAGGAGAAAGAGATCAAATTAAGGCCCCCAAATATGGAGACTTACGTACCCTTAAGCCACAGATTCAAGAAAATGCCATTTAAAAAAAAAAAACCCGTAAGAACAGAAAGAAGGGCAAGATCGGATGAATATTTAACTGCTCAAAGTAAAATACATAAAAATACAAGGTTATCGTACATACCTATTTCCAGTAGGTTTGAAACCCTAGCAAAAACGTCTGAGGAAGAGGATTTTTGGAACCAGAGGAACAGAGTAAAACACAAATCTCAATATCAACAAAAATCACCACAAAAAAGGAGCATAGAGGAAGGGGAGCTAGAGGAGGAGTGGATTTTCAGAGGAGGAAAGAGAGACAAGCGGAACCATTAGATAAGAAGGCAACCGAGATACAAGCAGGAATTTTTAATTTAACTCCACACATTCTTAAATCCCCTCAAATCAAACTATTACAGAAGGGCCTTAAATTTGCACCAACTAAAAGCTTAAACAAATTCAACACATATGTTGATCTCAATAGATTCAAAAGAACGTTATGTTTAAAAAAATTCTTCCAAAAGAATCCCATCATGACTCATTTTGAAAATTCTCAAGACAATTACAAATATACTAATCTAAAAGAAAAATCCAAATTTTACCCTAAGAATTTGATATCAAGCGAAATGGTAACTTTTGAAAAAATGGTATTAAAGGATCTTAACAAAATTAAGAAACCCAATAAATATCATCAGAATCTCACCAAAAAAGAACATATGGTCCTAAACAAATTCCAGAAAGACAATTCAATAGTCATACTATACCGGTACTATACCATCTACCTAAGGTCCATAAAAATCCCACCCAACCCCCGGGAAGACCTATAGTTTCAGGCATCGGGTCTATATCATGTAGACTTTCCGAATATATAGATCGATGCCTGCAACCTTTGGTACAACGTACACCTAGTTATTTAAAAGATACAGGTGACATTTTGAGGCATATAAACCAACTAGTGTGGAATGAAAATTGTTTCCTAGTAACCGCAGACGTTAGTTCCCTCTACACCACTATTGAACATGATAGAGGTTGCACTGCCACGAGACACTTTTTAGATCAATCTAACGATTTCTCAATTGATCAAACTGATTTTATTGTGGAAGGGATTCTTCTAATTTTGACAAGCAACTATTTTTGGTATGATGGCAACTTTTATCTCCAGGCATGTGGAACGGCGATGGGAACGAGATTCGCGCCTAGCTATGCCAATTTATTTATGGCATACTGGGAGCTCCAGTTTGTCCATTATGGGGCCGGCTGGGCAGCGGGTCTCGTTACCTATCGCCGTTATATAGATGATCTATTCTTGATTTGGGAAGGCACGGAGGAATCTTTAACTAGTTTTTATAAACTCACTTAACTCCAATAATTGGGGTATCATTTTATCCACAGATATTAGTAAACTTAAAGTTAATTTTTTGGATCTTAATATTTATATAGAAGACAATAAGATAAAAACAAGCACACATTTTAAACGGGTAGATGTTAATAGTTTTATTTACACCACAAGCTGTCACTTTACACCCTGGTTAAAGGGAATCCCTAAATCACAATTTATGAGAATTAAAAGAAATTGCACTGAGGAAGTAGAATTCATTAAACAGGCACAAAAATTGGAAAATAATTTCCTTGAAAAAGGCTATAAACAAGATGATTTGTCAAATGCACTTAATGCAGTATCAATAATAAAAAGAGAACTTATTGAAGAATGGAAAAATAATAAGATAGAATCTAATGCCACAATACGAATTATTTGTAATTATAGCCATGGAAACTATCAATTCAGAAGAATAATTAATAAGCATTGGCCAATTCTAAGGGAAGACCCTGCTCTAACCGTCATTCTGCCAGAAAAACCTAAACTAATCTTTAGAGGAGCTCCCAATATGAAAAAATTACTAGTGAGAAATCACATTCGAAAAGATTGTAATATAAAACTGATTGACTGTAGAAAAGGTTTCTTTGGATGTGGTATATGCCTAGCATGTAAGAATACTGGAAATAAGAAAAGACACAGACAATTTCAATAATGCAAAAAACAATGAGGAGTTCCATATAAAAAGTTTAATTACTTTTTACTCTAAAAATGTCATTTATATGTTGGAATGTCCATGCGGCCTAAAATATGTGGGCCGCACGAAACGTAACTTACATACAAGGGTAGAGGAACATGTTAGAAATATCAAGAAAGGATATGAGGGACATAGTCCCTTAGGATTACTATTATGGGAGATCTTAAAATGGTTAGAAATACTGTCTTTTATTGGTATTTATAAAGTTTTAGGAAATTGGAGAGGGGGGGATTCCAACCAAATTTTAGGCCAACAGGAAATGAGATGGATGTTCAACCTTGGTACTCTACAACCTAACGGTTTGAACATTGATTTCGAATTATGACATTTTCTTTAAATCTATAAAAAAAAGTGTAATTTCACATCATTAAATTAGGTCACCATTTAAAATGGAGGATGGAGATGGTTGGCAATATTACTTAGTGATGTCACTTCCGCCAACCATTCACACCATTGGATATTTAAAATTTAAAATTATGTTACCATTTAAAATGGAGGATGGAAATGGCTGGCAATATCACTTAGTGCTGTCACTTCCGCCAACCATTCACACCATTAAATTATGTTACCATTTAAAATGGAGGATGGAGATGGTTGGCAATATCACTTAGTGATGTCATTTCCGCCAACCATTCACACCATTGGATATTTAAAATTATGTTACTACCAATGAACATTACATAACTAAAAATCACTGATGATTGACAATTTTGTCAACAAATGGAAATTCTCTACCACAGATGTTTTCTCTTGTAACATATAATGTAGAGTGTAACCTGTTTACTTCAAGAGGAGGATCCACAAGGACTTTCAAACATTTAAAAAGAAGGATTCCTGAGGCTATCATGCAGCTACTGAGGAAGCTCATAGAGTGAAACGCACTTAGCTGATTATTCTGGACTTTTTTATTGGACTTTTATTGGATCTTTTTACTTTCTAAGTACCCATTTATTTTGTTTTTAATGCATTGTTAATAAATGTATATTTACTATTTTATACTTTAGTCCAAAGTCCTTTCTAGCCATCAGGAACTCCATTGGGGAGAGTGCTATTCACCCTCTAAAGTAGCACATTGTTTATCAACCTCAAAGCCGGGATTTCAGGGCTCTGCAGAAGGTGAGCACAACTATTTATATCTCATAATGCCATTATAGTATGTGCAATTCTACACCGTTGTTTTTCTGCTTTTCTTCTCATTGTATACTCCTGGAGGGATACTACCTGGGATAAAAGGGTGTGTTACTGCCCTAAGAGCATAAAGGATCCTTTTACGGAGCCAATACCATATATGCTCCTGTCCGTGTGAGTGGTTTCAGTTATACTTACTACCAATTATCCATTTTTGGAACATCTGCACTATATTTTTTTGTTTCTTGTTTTTTTGTTTCCTTTTATATGTACATTCAAGTTTTCAAGACTGTCACTGTACCAAAGGGGTGAGTAAACCCTTCTACTGTTTAGAGCGCTCCACTTGTTTGGTATAATTTGTATACCTTATTTCTGTATATTTGTCTTTTATTGTGGGTAAGGGGTATTCCACTTTTAGTGTTGAGCAGCTTTTACATTTTGGGCACTGTAAAGAAACACTTTCTATCTCTTTTATTGAGGTAGTTTTCTCTATTCATTGTGAATGTATGTCTGTGTATGAAAGTATGTGTGTATGGATGTCAGTGTCTGTATGTCTGTATGTCTGTATGTATGTTGGTGTCTGTGTGTATGGATGTGTCTTTATGCCCTCATGCATGTGTGTCTGTATGTATGTTAGTATGTGTCTGTCTGTCACTATGTATGCCTGTGTGTATGTCTCAGTATGTGTGGGTCAGTATGTATGCGTATATGTCTGTTTCAGTATGTGTGTCTGTTAGTATCTATCTGTGTCCTTTTGTATCAGTGTGTGTGTTTGTGTCTGTGGGTGGTATTTGGAGGCGGACCCAGTGGGCGGTATTTGGAGCCGGGCCCCAGGGGGCCCAGACCCTGAGCTGAGTTAGGGGCCCCAAAATTTATGGTGGTGGCCCTGTCTATATGTTTCAGCCACTATGTCAATCTGCACTATTTACCATTCCAAGCACTCTGTTACCCCTGTTATATCAGTTTCTTTTCAGTTCATTTTAGATTTCACTAACGCAGCAACTGCTTGCCTTTTTTTATTTATTTTTTTTAAAAACCCTTCAATGTCATTCTTCCAGAGAAATGTGTCAAACCATTTTAGAAAGGTTTTTTTCAGCTTATCTGGATTTTGCGAGAAGCATTGTGCCACATTCAGTCTTTTAAGGCAGGAGAAGCCAAATGCCTTCACAGCATTAGAAAGGACCTATACAGGTCTTGAGAAAGTCCCGTGGGAGGGACGAAACGCGTAGACGTGGCTGCTGTTTGTTGCTGGTCCCACTTGATCCTTTTTCGGCTGCTTTTTATTGTTCAGTTATTTACCACTTATTTTTTTTTCATTATTATTTATTTATTATTTTTTTGCTTTGTGCTTTTTATTATAAACCCTTTTTTGGAGGTGAGTGAGGGTTGCTGTGCTTCCATACTCCTGACCCTGGGACACTAAGGACCTGTGCGTTTATTCCATCCAACTACACCGCGGTCTTTTGCGAAGTTACCGACCGCGGTGCATCAACTCGAGAGTAATCCATCAGTTGTAGCTGTGGGTGGTTTGCTACAACTTCACCGCGGCCTTTTTTGAAGATCCCGGCCGCGGTGTATATCATCGTTGCTAGACGGTTCCCCTTTGAAGTGGGTCGGAAGCCAGCCTGCTGCATAGAACTCCCTCTCTCTCCCACTTCCTTTTTTTGCTCCAATTACCTCGGTGGGGGGCCCACACCGAGGCAGGTACTTTTATTATTGTGCAATTTTTTTACAGATTTGTTTATTTCTTTAGTGTTTATTACTGTGTTTTGTGACAGTTTTATTTCTTGGGCAGCTGTTTGGATATTTTATTTATATTTTGCAATATAGAGTCGATTGACTCATCATTTACTCTCCACTCTATATTGTGTATCTGCAATAGAGAGCTTATTGGTATATCTATGATCATAGTGGGTCCAGGCAGTTATTGTGATTTTTTATGCATGTAGTGTTTGTCTTTATTTATCTCATATATATTGACAGTATATTTAATGTATAGGAGTTATACCCCAATAAATATAAATATAGTTATCATATTTGTTTCTGAGCGCACATACTGTTTTATTCCTTGTTGAGCTACCACTCAATTTTAGACGCTTGTGTATGTATGTAGCCGCCAGCCCTTAGTTTTTGTTACTTAATACACCTTGTTTTTATATATTTTTTAGGACCTATACAGTACCTTGTTCATTCGGTGAAAGTGCTGAATGACGATCCATGGCCCAGCATAGCTCAGTGGAGCTTACTGGATTCTCCTGTCACATTAAGAATCTGCGTAAAATGTGATTATGTTCATGCTTGATGAAATTGCACATTAAGAATCTGCGTAAAGTGATGTTAGTATCTATTTCGAGACAATTCCTAAAAACGTGCACGCTGAAATAAATGACTTGTTACATCTACGTTTCTATTTATAAAGCGGGCATCAACATTCTGCTGTGGAGTGCAAGATGAGACTGCTACCTATTGCCCTGTTCATTCACTTTATTATTGCATTTTAGAGTTGGATAGGTTAATGTTAGTGATGTACCAAACTATAGTTAGAATATAGAATAGTTAGAATAGTTCCCGGCGATCATAGCGTGTTCGCGTTCGCCACGGCGGGCGAACACATGCGCGGTTCGATCCGCCCCCTATTCGTCATCATTGAGTAAACTTTGACCCTTTGCCTCACAGTCAGCAGACACATTCCAGCCAATCAGCAGCAGACCCTCCCTTCCAGACCCTCCCACCTCCTGCACAGCATCCATTTTAGATTCATTCTGAAGCTGCATTCTTAGATAGAGGAGGGAAAGTGTAGCTGCTGCTCATTTGATAGGGAAATGGATAGCTAGGCTAGTGTATTCAGTGTCCACTACAGTCCTGAAGGACTCATCTGATCTCTGCTGTAAGGACAGCACCCCAAAAAGCCCTTTTTAGGGCTAGAACATCAGGCTGCTTTTTTTTCCTGTGTAATCTAATTGCAGTTGCCTGCCTGCCAGCTTCTGTGTCAGGCTCACAGTGGATACTGTGCCCACTTGCCCAGTGCCACCAATCATATCTGGTGTCACAATAGCTTGCATTTAAAAAAAAAAAATGTTTCACTGTAATAGATTGAATAGCAGTTAGTTGTCTGCAAGCGTCTGTGTGTCAGGCCAACAGCGTGTACTCTGCCAACCTCTGCCAGTGCACAGTGCCACTCTTATCTGGTGTCGCAATAGATTGCATTTAAAAACCCAAAAACTTTTTTCACTGTTATAGATTGAATAGCAGTTAATTGTCTTCAAGCAGGTGTCAGGCCTACAGCGTGTACTGTGCCAACCGCTACCAGTGCACATTGCCACTCATATCTGGTGTCACAATAGCGTGCATTTAAAATCCAAAAACATTTTTCACTGTTATAGATTGAATAGAAGTTAGTTGTCTTCAAGCGGGTGTCAGGCCTACCGCGTGTACTCTGCCAACATCTGCCAGTGCACATTGCCACTCATATATGGTGTCACAATAGCGTGCATTTAAAACCAAAAAATCTTTTTTTTTTTTTTTTAAATGTGATTATGTTTGCACATTAAGAATCTGCGTAAAGTGATGTTAGTATTACTATTTCGAGACAATTCCTAAAAACTGAAATAAATGACTTCTTACATCTACGTTTCTAGTTATAAAGCGGGCATAAACATTATGATGTGGAGTGTAAGATTAGACTGATACTTATTGCCCTTTTCATTCACTTCATTATTGCATTCTAGAGTTGGATAGGTTAGTGTGGGTTAGATCAGCAGCAAATGAGAAGCTTGGCTCTTGGCCAGGGCCGGACTGGGAAAAAAATTAGGCCCGGGCATTTTTCAATCAGAGCGGCCCCCTAAAAAGGGGGCGGGGCCAGAGAGGGTGTGTTTTGTCATCACTAATGACAAGCACACCCCCTCTCAAAGTGAGCAAGTTGGTTCAATGCGCAGAGCCCTGCTGAAGAGCTCTGGCATTAGAAAAAGGCTTGCGCTGTGTTTGCTTTTAAATTGTCTCTGGTGTCTCCACAAGTGGGATACCAGAGGACAATTGGGCCAGGAAAGTGTATTGTGCATGTGTTTGGAGCCTGCTTGTGAAATTGCGTGTGTGTAGAGTGTGGTGTGGTATTGTGTAAATAGGTCAATTTCATTTGTGTTTGTGGTGTAATATGTGTAGCTATGGGCTGTAGAGTGTGTGTATAGGGGGCATAGTGTTATAGGGTATGTAGCGAGTGTGTGCATACAGGCTGTAGTGTGTGTGTGTGTGTGTATAGGTGACGTAGTGTGTGTAGGGGTTGTAGAGAGGGTGTGTAGGAGATCTAGTGTGTAAAGGACCCAGAGTGTGTATAGGAGATTGTGTGTGTATATAGAGGATTAAGAGTGCATATAGGGTAAGGGATCTAGCGTGTATCTGAAGCGTTATGTGTGTGGTGGTGCAGTGTGAGGGGTGCTGTAGTGTTTGTGTGTGTGTGTGTGTGTGTATATATATATATATATTTGGACGTATTGTATATGTGAGGGGCGCAGTGTGTTTGTATTTAAGAGGGGTGCTGTGTGTGAGGGTGTTTTTATCTGCCGTCACATTCTAGGTTTCTAATTTTCTTTGTCTGTTAACTCACTGAGGGTTATTTTATATATGTGTATGTGTGTGAGCGAGGGTGCTGTCTGTCTGAGGGTGCGGTCTGTCTGAGGGTGCGGTCTGTCTGAGGGTGCGGTCTGTCTGAGGGTGCGGTCTGTCTGAGGGTGCTGTCTGTCTGAGGGTGCTGTCTGTGAGTGAGGGTGCTGTCTGTGAGTGAGGGTGCTGTCTGTGAGTGAGGGTGCTGTCTGTGAGTGAGGGTGCTGTCTGTGAGTGAGGGTGCTGTCTGTGAGTGAGGGTGCTGTCTGTGAGTGAGGGTGCTGTCTGTGTGAGGGTGCGCTGTGTGTCTGGGTGCGCTGTGTGTCTGGGTGCGCTGTGTGTCTGGGTGCACTGTGTGTCTGGGTGCGCTGTGAGTGTTTGGGGGGGGCTGTGTGTGTCTGGGGGTGATGTGTGTGTGTGTGTGTGTGTGAGGGGGCTGTTGGTGTGATTTTTTTTTAATTTAAATATTTTTTTTATTAATAATTAAAAAAAAAAAGTTATATCCCCCCCTCCCTTCTTACCTTTAGCATGGGAGGGGGGGAGCCGTTCTGCCTGGGGGGGATCCTTTCTGCAGCTTCCTTCCCTGGTGGTCCAGTGGTGAGAGTGAACTCTAACCTGCCGGCTAGAGTTCACTCTCGCGAGATCTGAGCGTTGCCACGGTAACCGCAGCAACGCTCAGACCTTGCGAGAGGACCCGGCGGAGCTGCTGGATTGAGCTCCGCCGGTCCTCTCTGCTGCCTCCCTCACACCCCACAGCTGGCGTCCGCCTGTCAGTGTCTCTGGGCCGGTGAGGGAGATCTTTGATCTCCCAACCGGCCCATGGAGGCTCAGAGCAGGGCCGGCGCTCGGGTAGCGCGCTGGCTCTACTGGGGCTGGCAGGGGAGATCCTGTGATCTCCCCTGCCGGCCTCGGCCCCACGGCCATCGCGGCCCACCGGGCATTTGCCCGGTGTGCCCGATGGCCAGTCCGGGCCTGCTCTTGGCTGCTTGAGACCTTGACTTTTTGGGAAAGTGCCTCAACATTGTTTTCACAAAAACTTTTGGGAAAGTGCCTAAAACATTTTTTCACAAAAAGTTCAGGATAAAGCACCCACAGATTCCTTGCATCATTTCTACTAAATTGGGTTGTGTTCCTCAATGAGCATGCATTTACTTCAGAAAAAAAGACACTGCTGGAAAAAAATGACGTTACCAATGCTGCAGAAGAGCTGTGATGGCCGAGTGGTTAAGGCGTTGGACTAGAAATCCAATGGGGTCTCCCCGCACAGGTTCAAATCCTGTTCACAGCGAGTGCGATTTCTGTTTTTAAAGTTAAAAATGTGATTATTTTCATGCTTGATGAAATTGCACATTAAGAATCTGCGGAAAGTGATGTTAGTATCTATTTCGAGACAATTCCTAAAAACGTGCACGCTGGAATAAATGACTTTTTACATCTACGTTTCTAGTTATAAAGCGGGCATAAACATTCTGATGTGGAGTGCAAGATTAGACTGATACTTATTGCCCTTTTCATTCACTTCATTATTGCATTCTAGAGTTGGATAGGTTAGTGTGGGTTAGGTCAGCAGCAAATGAGAAGCTTGGCTCTTGGCAGCTTGAGACCTTAACTTTTTGGGAAAGTGCCTCAACATTTTTTTCACAAAAACTTTTGGGAAAGTGCCTAAAACATTTTTTCACAAAAAGTTCAGGATAAAGCACCCACAGATTCCTTGCATCATTTCTACTAAATTGGGTTGTGTTCCTCAATGAGCATGCATTTACTTCAGAAAAAAAGACACTGCTGGAAAAAAGTGATGTTACCAATGCTGCAGAAGAGCTGTGATGGCCGAGTGGTTAAGGCGTTGGACTAGAAGTCCAATGGGGGTCTCCCCGCACAGGCTCAAATCCTGTTCACAGCGAGGGAGATTTCTGTTTTTAAAGTTAAAAATCTGATTATGTTCATGCTTGATGAAATTGCACAATAAGAATCTGCGGAAAGTGATGTTAGTATCTATTTCGAGACAATTCCTAAAAACGTGCACGCTGAAATAAATGACTTCTTACATCTACGTTTCTAGTTATAAAGCGGGTTATAATGTGGAGTGCAAGATTAGACTGATACTTAGCATGCATGCATTTACTTCGGAAAAAAAGACACTGCTGGAAAAAAAGTGACGTTACCAGTGCGGCAAAAGAGCTGTGATGGCCGAGTGGTTAAGGCGTTGGACTAGAAATCCAATGGGGTCTCCACGCACAGGTTCAAATCCTGTTCACAGCGAGGGAGATTTATGTTTTAAAGTTAAAAATGTGATTATGTTCATGCTTAGTGTTGTCGCGAACCCGAAATTTTCGGTTCGCGAATGGCGAACGCGAACTTCCGCAAATGTTCGCGAACCGGCGAACCGTGCAAACCGCCATTGACTTCAATGGGCAGGTGAATTTTAAAACCAACAGGGACTCTTTCTGGTCACAAAAGTGATGGAAAAGTTGTTTCCAGGGGACTAACACCTGGACTGTGGCATGCCGGAGGGGGATCCATGGCAAAACTCCCATGGAAAATTACATAGTTGATGCAGAGTCTGCTTTTAATCCATAAAGGGCAGAAATCACCTAACATTGACACCTGTCCTCAAAGCCCCTGATACACACCCCTGATACACACTGACACAGAGCAGAATAGAGACTGTTCCCCGTCCTCAGAGACCATGATACACACTGACACAGAGCAGAATAGAGACTGTTACCCCTACATAGGGTCACTTGGCAGATCTGGCGGGGTCGTGGGAGGGGGGGGATGACTTTCACCTCTTCCCCTGTTAGATTCCCGTTGTGCTGTGACATCACCCTTTTACGCTGTGTAAAGCATACTATTTAATTTGATCAGCATGGCCACTTGAGTTTTTATAGTTTTCACGCTGCTTGTAGTTTATATATGGTTCACAAAAATCAAACAAATGATAAAGTAAACATGTAAGGATTCAGAATATTCTTTCAAACCCTTACACATTGTGTGTACGTATTTTTTGTCTTAAGTTTGTGGCTTTAAAGAGGTTCACGTTGTTTCTATGATGTGCATAACATGTTCTTGTAAATGTTTGTTAAATTTTTCCTGGAATTGTAATTTTTGAATCTGAATAAAGATAGTCAAATCCCTGATACACACTGACACAGAGCAGAATAGGGACTGTTCCCCCTACATAGGGTCACTTGGCAGATATGGATTGACACCTATCCTAATGATCCCTGATACACACTGACACAGAGCAGAATAGAGACTGTTCCCCCTACATAGGGTCACTTGGCAGATATGGATTGACACCTGTCCTCAAAACCCCTGATACACACTGACACAGAGCAGAATAGGGACTGTTCCCCCTACATAGGGTCACTTGGCAGATATGGATTGACACCTGTCCTCAAAACCCCTGATACACACTGACACAGAGCAGAATAGGGACTGTTCCTCCTACATAGGGTCACTTGGCAGATATGGATTGACACCTGTCCTCAAAACCCCTGATACACACTGACACAGAGCAGAATAGGGACTGTTCCCCCTACATAGGGTCACTTGGCAGATATGGATTGACACCTGTCCTCAAAACCCCTGATACACACTGACACAGAGCAGAATAGAGACTGTTCCCCGTCCACAGAGACCATGATACACACTGACACAGAGCAGAATAGAGACTGTCCCCCCTACATAGGGTCACTTGGCAGGTATGGATTGACACCTGTCCTCAAAGCCACAGATACACACTGACACAGAGCAGAATAGAGACTGTTCCCTGTCCACAGAGACCATGATACACACTGACACAGAGCAGAATAGAGACTGTTCACCGTCCACAGAGACCATGATACACACTGACACAGAGCAGAATAGAGACTGTTCCCCGTCCACAGAGACCATGATACACACTGACACAGAGCAGAATAGGGACTGTTCCCCCTACATAGGGTCACTTGACAGGTATGGATTGACACCTGTCCTCACAGAGCAGAATAGAGACTGTTCCCCGTCCACAGAGACCATGATACACACTGACACAGAGCAGAATAGGGACTGTTCCCCCTACATAGGGTCACTTGGCAGGTATGGATTGACACCTGTCCTCAAAGCCCCTGATACACACTGACACAGAGCAGAATAGAGACTGTTCACCGTCCACAGAGTCCATGATACACACTGACACAGAGCAGAATAGAGACTGTTCCCCGTCCACAGAGACCATGATACACACTGACACAGAGCAGAATAGTGACTGTTCCCTGTCCACAGAGTCCATGATACACACTGACACCCCTACATAGGGTCACTTGGCAGATATGGATTGACACCTGTCCTCAAAACCCCTGATACACACTGACACAGAGCAGAATAGAGACTGTTCCCCGTCCACAGAGACCATGATACACACTGACACAGAGCAGAATAGAGACTGTCCCCCCTACATAGGGTCACTTGGCAGGTATGGATTGACACCTGTCCTCAAAGCCCCAGATACACACTGACACAGAGCAGAATAGAGACTGTTCCCTGTCCACAGAGACCATGATACACACTGACACAGAGCAGAATAGAGACTGTTCACCGTCCACAGAGACCATGATACACACTGACACAGAGCAGAATAGAGACTGTTCCCCGTCCACAGAGACCATGATACACACTGACACAGAGCAGAATAGGGACTGTTCCCCCTACATAGGGTCACTTGGCAGGTATGGATTGACACCTGTCCTCAAAGCCCCTGATACACACTGACACAGAGCAGAATAGAGACTGTTCACCGTCCACAGAGTCCATGATACACACTGACACAGAGCAGAATAGAGACTGTTCCCTGTCCACAGAGTCCATGATACACACTGACACAGAGCAGAATAGAGACTGGTCCCTGTCCACAGAGACCATGATACACACTGACACAGAGCAGAATAGAGACTGTTCCCCGTCCACAGAGACCATGATACACACTGACACAGAGCAGAATAGGGACTGTTACCCCTACATAGGGTCACTTGGCAGGTATGGATTGACACCTGTCCTCAAAGCCCATGATACACACTGGGGGGAGCTACTGTCCTCCCCAACCCCTGCGCGGTGGTGGGGGCCATAAATCACAATGGGGGGACCTACTGTCCTCCCCCCCTAGGCCCCCACCCCTGCGCGGTGGGTGGGGGCCATAAATCACAATGGGGGCCTACTTTCCTCCCCCCCCCGGCCCCCATCCCTGCGCGGTGGGTGGGGGGCATAAATCACAATGGGACGGACCTACTGATAGGAGTGGAGTATTGTTCATATCAGTTTAATACCTTACGCGTCTCCTATTAGTGGACGTGTATATGGCAGCCATTTTAGGAACCGCACACCTGGGACCCGAGCAAGGTCACCTCGTTCAAGCTGCTCTGGTTCCTTGATGAGCCAGCTGCCTGTGAGTTAACATGTCCCGTGGAGAAGCACTCTGTCCTGTAAAGCCTCACCACAAAAAAATTAAATAAATAGCACTCGGAGTGGTGAGTTTAGTAAATGTTCATATCAGTTTAATACCTTCCGCGTCTCCTATCAGAGGACATGTATATGGCAGCCATTTTAGGAACCGCACACCTGGGACCCGAGCAAGGTCACCTCTTTCAACAGGCGACATGATTTGGCCCTGTAAAACTATCCTGGATATTCTCTACAATTTCTATGGATATGGCATTGATTTATGTAACAGGGAGATGGAAGAAGATGCTTGGTCGGTCCTCTTACTTGAAATTTGGGGCACTGTGCGGGCAAGCTAATGTGCCACCAGATAGGAGTGGTGAGTTTAGTATTGTTCATATCAGTTTAATACCTTCCGCGTCTCCTATCAGTGGACGTGTAAATGGCAGACATTTGTAATTGTTGAATCACCTCCCCTTTTTAGGCCAAGGTGGGAAGATGCTTAGACCACTGGTATATTGGTGCCATCTTGGAGGATTTTTTTTTGGTTTGGTTTTTGAAGCCACAGTGCTGCACCAGTGGGCCTAAAAATTAGGCATGTACACATGCCTGAAAAATGCTGTAGCAGCGGCCAGAAAAATTGATGTTTGTTTCACAGGCAGAAAGTGCCCTAAAACATGGCGGTTTGAACCCTAGTTGGTGGCGGATAAGTCACGCAAGTCAAACGTCATTCAGAGCTAAAATACAGCAGCGTGTGGACCATTTTTAGCCCAAGACAGCTCATCTCATCAGGCCTTTTTTAATCGAATGTATCGCCCAGTGTCAGTCCCTTCGGGATCCATCCCTCATTCATCTTAATAAAGGTGAGGTAATCTAGACTTTTTCGACCTAGGCGACTTCTCTTCTCAGTGACAATACCTCCTGCTGCAATGAAGGTCCTTTCTGACAGGACACTTGAAGCGGGGCAGGCCAGAAGTTCTATCGCAAATTGGGATAGCTCAGGCCACAGGTCAAGCCTGCACACCCAGTAGTCAATGGGTTCATCGCTCCTCAGAGTGTCGATATCTGCAGTTAAGGCGAGGTAGTCTGCTACCTGTCAGTCGAGTCGCTCTCTGAGGATGGATCCCGAAGGGCTGTGGCGATGCATAGGACTTAAAAAGGTCCACATGTCCTCCATCAACAACACGTCTTTAAAGCGTCCTGTCCTTGCCGTCGTGGGAGGAGGAGGAGGAGGATGACTTCCACCTCTCCCCCTGTTAGATTCCCGTTGTGCTGTGACATCACCCTTATACGCTGTGTAAAGCATACTTTTTAATTTATTTTGCAAATGCTGCATTCTTTCCGACTTGTTGTAATTCGGTAACATTTCCGCCACTTTCTGCTTATACCGGGGGTCTAGTAGCGTGGACACCCAGTACAGGTCGTTCTCCTTCAGCCTTTTTATACGAGGGTCCCTCAACAGGCAGGACAACATGAAAGACCCCATTTGCACAAGGTTGGATGCCGAGCTACTCATTTCCCGTTCCTCCTCCTCACTGATGTCATTGAAGGTATGTTCTTCCCCCCAGCCACGTACAACACCACGGGTACCAGATAGGTGACAACGAGCACCCTGGGATGCCTGTTGTGTTTGGTCTTGCTCCTCCTCCTCCTCCTCAAAGCTACAATCCTCCTCTGACTCCTCTTCCTCACAATCCTCTTCCAGCGTTGCCGCAGGTCCAGCAAGCGATGCTGATAAGGCTGTTTCTGGTGGTGATGGTGTTATGGGCAAATGCAAATATTACAAGTTTTAGAATGAAATGTTGTATTTCTTAAACTGTGTACTTTGTCTTTAAGAGATATTGCAAGTTGACAAGGTGTTAGAAATGGAACATATTGTTTTTCATAGATGTTTCTTTAAGCAATAACCTCAGTGCATAATATGTTTGCGCCATTTTGTCCCAGACGAATTACAATAACAATAATGCATAAACAAGCTTCAAGGCTATACTACGACTCTTTCAGTACACAATATACTGTGGTAACCCCAAGTTAATGGAACTTCCCCAAATCCGGGAATCTCCCACGACTGTGCACTTACGTCTTAGTATAAACAACAGATAAGCTATTCAGACTTTGGGAAGCCATCTTGTCCCAAGTTGGTGGAAGTTCCCCAAGTCAGGAAAATTTCCATGACGTGTGCACTTGCTTTTAGTTATGGCCTTGTATCTTTGCCAAATTAAGGGAGGTCCTAAATTGATTTAAAGTAGACAAGTTACTTTTTCATATATGAACTATGGTAACTCTAAAATGACGACACTTAAGGTATAAATAAGTGTACTTTTAAATGTTAACACACAGAGAAGAGAGACTTGGAGACAGACGCTGCTCCATCTTAAAATGACTGAGAGGCTGACATGATGACATGTTCAGAAGGGTATGTTAACCTACTAATGATATTTGCAAGCATTTAATTTCATCTTATAAACTCTGCTATAATGGATTTTATATGTCTATATTTATATTTTTATATAATAAATATCTAAAAGACAAAACTATTGCTTCCAAGACAATCCTTATTTTATATTGTATTCTCAATTATTTACATATGTTAAATAGAGGATCTCTTACTAACTATATAACATTATGGCTAAGATATCTGTATGGTTAGCCCTGCTAAGTTCTATGCTTTAAGACATTATAGAGGTAAATAAGGGAACCGCCAGCGTTGACCACAACTCTTCCTCTTCCTCTTCACGCTCATCTACAGCCTGATCCAGCACTCTTCGCAGGGCACGCTCCAGGAAGAAAACAAATGGTATGATGTCGCTGATGGTGCCTTCGTTGCGACTGACTAGGTTTGTCACCTCCTCAAAAGGACGCATGAGCCTACAGGCATTGCGCATGAGCGTCCAGTAACGTGGCAAAAAAATTCCCAGCTCCCCAGAGGCTGTCCTAGCACCCCGGTCATACAAATATTCATTAACAGCTTTTTCTTGTTGGAGCAGGCGGTCGAACATTAGGAGTGTTGAATTCCAACGTGTAGGGCTGTCGCAAATCAAGCGCCTCACTGGCATGTTGTTTCGCCGCTGGATATCGGCAAAGTGAGCCATGGCCGTGTAGGAACGCCTGAAATGGCCACACATCTTCCTGGCCTGCTTCAGGACGTCCTGTAAGCCTGTGTACTTATGCACAAAGCGTTGTACGATCAGATTACACACATGTGCCATGCACGGCACATGTGTCAACTTGCCCAACTTCAATGCCGCTATCAATTTTTTTCCGTTGTCACACACCACTTTGCCGATATCCAGTTGCTGCGGAGTCAGCCACTTTTCCACCTGTGCGTTCAGGGCGGACAGGAGTGCTTGTCCAGTGTGACTCTCTGCTTTCAAGCAAGTCAAACCCAAGACGGCGTGACACTGCCGTATCCGGGATGTGGAATAGTACCTGGGGAGCTGGGGGGGTACCGTTGATGTGGAGCAAGACGCAGCAGCACAAGAGGACTCAGCCGAGGAGGTTATGGAAGAGGATGGAGTAGGAGGAGTAGAGGAGGTGGAAGCAGGACTGCCTGCAATTCGTGGCGGTGTCACCAACTCCTCTGCAATGCCACGCATTCCTTGATTGTCAGCCGTCAGCAGGTTTACCCAATGCGCAGTGTAGGTGATATACCTGCCCTGACCATGCTTTGCAGACCAGGTATCAGTGGTCAGATGGACCCTTGCCCCAACACTGTGTGCCAGACATGCCATGACTTCCTTTTGCACAATCGAGTACAAGTTGGGGATTGCCTTTTGTGAAAAGAAATTCCGGCCGGGTACCTTCCACTGCGGTGTCCCAATAGCTACAAATTTTTTGAACGCCTCAGACTCAACCAGATTGTATGGTAAAAGCTGGCGGGCTAATAGTTCGGACAAGCCAGCTGTCAGACGCTGGGCAAGGGGGTGACTTGGTGTCATTGGCTTCTTACGCTCAAACATGTCCTTGACAGACACATGACTGTGGGCAAATGAGCGGGAACTGCTCAAGGCGGGAGACGGAGTGGCGGATGGTTGAGAGGGGGCAAAAAGGACAGCAGTGGTTGACGTGGCTGAAGATGCTAGACCAGGAGGAGGATGGCGGCTTAGAGTAGGCGTGCTGCTTGTACTCATGTGTTGATCCCATAGGCGTTTGTGATGTGAGATCATGTGCCTACGCAAAGCAGTTGTACCTAGGTGGGTGTTGGACCTCCCACGACTCAGTTTCCTTTGGCACAGGTTGCAAATGGCATCGCTGTTGTCCGAGGCAGACACACAAATAAAATGCCACACTGCTGAGCTCTGCAATGACGGCATTCTGGTGGTGGACACAGCATGCGTTGATTGGCGTGCTGTCGGGCTGACCCCGGGTGCCAATGCATGCTGTCTGACTGTGCCACTAGCTCCTTGCGACGACCCCCCCTGCTTCCAACTCGTCTCCTCCTCCTCTCTGTCTCCCCATCTGAACTTTCGCCCTGTTCTTCTTCTTGCCGAGCGGGTACCCACGTGACATCCATGGACGCATCGTCATCATCAACCGCTTCACTTGTATCTGACAACTCAGAAAAGGAGGCAGCAGCGGGTACAACATCATCATCATCCCACCGTACCTCCATGTGTTTAATGCTGCCTGCCTGAGACATATCCCTGTTATCTACATCCTCTAGCAATAATGGTTGCGCATCACTCATTTCTTCAAACGGGTGTGTGAATAACTCCTCTGACATACCAAGTAAAGCGGCTGTGGTGCTAGTTTTGGTGGTGGCAGCAGGCGGGTGAGTGGTATCTTGAGAGGTGCCTGAAGCTAAGCTGGAGGAGGATGGTGCGTCAAGGTTCCGAGCGGAGGCTGTACAAGATTGGGTGTCCTGTGTTAGCCAGTCAACTATGTCCTCAGAACTTTTCAAGTTCAGGGTAAGTGGCTTCTGAAAACTGGGCATTATTCTAGGGCAAAAGGGAATCACAGCACCACGACCACGACGGCCCCTGCGGGGTGGCCTGCCTCTGCCTGTCATTTTTTGGGGGATTAGTGGTACTATGCGTGCAAGCTACTGTGAGACCAGATATGATTGGCAATGTGAACTGTAACAGTTCTGCAGAGCACACACTGTAGGCCTGACACACCCGCTTGAAGACAAGTAACTGCTATTCAATCTATAACAGTGAAAAACAAATTTTGTTTGTAAAAGCACGCTATAGAGACACCAGATATGATTGGCAATGTGCACTTGAACAGTTCTGCAGAGCACACACTGTAGGCCTGACACCCCCACATGGGCGTAGGAAGCGGGGGGGATGGGGGGGACGGATCCCCCCCAAGAAATAATGCGGGGGGGACAGGTATGCTGAAATCCCCCCCAGGTTAGGACTAGGAAAAGAGAAGTCCGACTGTCCGAGGAGTCTAGGAGACGGTCGGAGTGCTGACACCGCGGCGCTGATGACATTTCGGTGCATTCGGATTCGGCTTCCGAATGCACCAGTGTACCTGTTACACACGACCAGGCGGAACCGCGTGATCGGCACTCCGGGGTCTCCTTCCGGTTTCAGTGTGGCACGGGCGGAATGTGCTGCAGACGCACAGCACATGTCTGAACTCCAGTGGCAGCCTGTCAGGGAGGAACCTTGGCTTCAACTGAGTTGAATCAACTCCAACTCTCCAAGCAAAGCTGCTGGCTCACCTGCACTGCTGGGACCACTGAGACACAGCCTGGGTAAGTAATGTTTATAATGATGCTGTGTTAATTAAATAATGTGTAAATATTAGCAATAATTGTGTTAATTAGTAATGTGTAAATATTAGCAATAATTGTGTTAATTAGTAATGTGTAAATATTAGCAATAATTGTGTTAATTAGTAATGTGTAAATATTAGCAATAATTGTGTTAATTAGTAATGTGTAAATATTAGCAATAATTGTGTTAATTAGAAATGTGTAAATATTAGCAATAATTGTGTTAATTAAATAATGTGTAAATATTAGCAATAATTGTGTTAATTAGTAATGTGTAAATATTAGCAATAATTGTGTTAATTAAATAATGTGTAAATATTAGCAATAATTGTGTTAATTAAATAATGTGTAAATATTAGCAATAATTGTGTTAATTAGTAATGTGTAAATATTAGCAATAATTGTGTTAATTAGTAATGTGTAAATATTAGCAATAATTGTGTTTTGTGTAGCATTATCAATAATATACTGTTTTATGTAGCATGGTAATTCCTGTTGCTTCTCAAGACTAGTGGCCCCTATTCTAACAATATATAAAAAAAACATTATATTATATAGCATTTTTCTCCCCTGTGACTGTAAAACACAATGCAGTTTAGCCCATACTTTGTTTTTTTAGTAATGCTATACCGGTTAATTTTTACTGCTGCTATACCGGTTAATTTTTACTGCTGCTATACCGGTTAATTTTTACTGCTGCCATGTGGGTTTATTTTTACTGCTGCTATATGTCGGTTAATTTTTACTGCTGCTATACCGGTTAATTTTTACTGCTGCTATACCGGTTAATTTTTACTGCTGCCATGTGGGTTTATTTTTACTGCTGCTATATGTCAGTTAATTTTTACTGCTGCTATACCGGTTAATTTTTACTGATGCTATGTGGGTTTATTTTTACTGATGCCATGTGGGTTTATTTTTACTGATGCCATGTGGGTTTATTTTTACTGATGCCATGTGGGTTTATTTTTACTGCTGCTATATGTCGGTTTATTTTTACTGCTGCTATACCGGTTAATTTTTACTGATGCCATGTGGGTTTATTTTTACTGCTGCTATACCGGTTAATTTTTACTGCTGCTCTACCAGTTTATTTTTACTGCTGCTATACCGGTTAATTTTTACTGCTGCTATACCAGTTTATTTTTACTGCTGCTATACCGGTTAATTTTTACTGCTGCTATACCAGTTTATTTTTACTGCTGCTATACCGGTTAATTTTTACTGATGCCATGTGGGTTTATTTTTACTGATGCCATGTGGGTTTATTTTTACTGATGCCATGTGGGTTTATTTTTACTGATGCCATGTGGGTTTATTTTTACTGCTGCTATACCGGTTAATTTTTACTGATGCCATGTGGGTTTATTTTTACTGCTGCTATACCGGTTAATTTTTACTGCTGCTATACCGGTTTATTTTTACTGCTGCTATACCGGTTAATTTTTACTGATGCCATGTGGGTTTATTTTTACTGCTGCTATACCGGTTAATTTTTACTGCTGCTATACCAGTTTATTTTTACTGCTGCTATACCGGTTAATTTTTACTGCTGCTATACCAGTTTATTTTTACTGCTGCTATACCGGTTAATTTTTACTGATGCCATGTGGGTTTATTTTTACTGCTGCTATACCAGTTTATTTTTACTGCTGCTATACCGGTTAATTTTTACTGATGCCATGTGGGTTTGTTTTTACTGCTGCTATACCGGTTAATTTTTACTGATGCCATGTGGGTTTATTTTTACTGATGCCATGTGGGTTTATTTTTACTAATGCTATATGTCGGTTTATTTTTACTGCTTCTATACCGGTTAATTTTTACTGGTGCCATGTGGGTGTATTTTTACTAATGCTATATGTCGGTTTATTTCTACTAATGCTATATGTCGGTTAATTTTTATTAATGCTATATGTCGGTTAATTTTTACTGATGCTATCAGAGCATCAGTAAAAATCAACTAACATTTCAGCATTGCTTGATTTGTTGATTTTTACTAATGCTATGTGGGTTGATTTTTCCTGCTGGATAGTGCTCTTCAGATTACCCTCTCTGGATTGCTTTAAAGGACCACTATAGTGCCAGGAAAACATACTCGTTTTCCTGGCACTATAGTGCCCTGAGGGTGCCCCCACCCTCAGGGTCCCCCTCCCGCCTGGCTCTGGGGAGAGGAAACACTTACCTTTTATTCCAGCGCCGGGCGGGGAGCTCTTCTCCTCCTCTCCTCCCATTCGGCTGAATGCGCACGCGCGGCAAGAGCTGCACGCGCATTCAGCCGGTCTCATAGGAAAGCATTATCAATGCTTTCCTATGGACGCTTGCGTGCTCTCACTGTGATTTTCACAGTGAGAATCACGCAAGCGCCTCTAGCGGCTGTTAAAGAGACAGCCACTAGCGGCTTTGAGGGCTGGATTAACCCATTTCTAAACATAGCAGTTTCTCTAAATGGGTTAACCCTAGCTGGACCTGGCACCCAGACCACTTCATTAAGCTGAAGTGGTCTGGGTGCCTGGAGTGGTCCTTTAATAGTTTGATTTATTGGCTTGAGATACGGATCTGCATAAGTGAGGTGGGAGGGAGGGAGTGGAAAGCTAGGCTTTCCTATTCAGGCAGCACTGGGAGCGCTACCTGCAAGGGAGAATGTCGTTACATCTGTCACCAGTGCGCTGTGTGCTAAGATGACAGATGTATTTTATGCCTAGAACAGTTCCAGACTGCCTAAGTCACGTATGCCGGCTGCCGGGGGGGCAACTAGCAGTAATTCTGGAACACGCACTAGGTTAAAGATGCTATGTCAGAAAATGGGCTAGATATAATAAACAAATTATTGTAGAGAAACTAAAAAGTTAATGTTATTCTTAAATCTTTTGTTATCATTCAGTATTATCATTCTTCTTTATAATTTGTCTTTTCTAGAACCTTAGTTTATGCTTAAAAGTCAGTTTGAGTGAAGAAAGTCAGAATGGATATCCGCAAGTTTTTTACAAAGCCTAGTAAAGCAAATACATCCTCATCAAGCTCAGAAGCATGTCAACAAAAAGAGATCACTAAATCACCAGTCAGGCATCATTTTGTTGAGCCAGAAAAGGAATATGCTGAGACAGTGTCTTTAGAAGCAGTTGGCCTCATGAGTGACTCAAGTAGTGATGGTGAGGAAGACCATGCGTGTGGTCCTGCAATCAAAACTGTAGAAGATGTTCATAGTAAATCTAAAACCTACACGAAAGGAAAATGCATTTATCTTCCAGCTGATGATGAGAAAACATTACGAGCGGCAGTGGTACCAAATCAACCAGACTACAAAACAATTCCAGCTCAGACCATTGTAACGCAAAAGGCAAAGAAGCGTGTTCTACATTTTCAAGAGTGCTGGTTCCAAAGCTTTCCATGGCTGCACTATAGTTTTACTCTTGAAGGGGTACTATGTTTCTACTGTGCTAAAGCAGCTGTCCTGAATCTGACTCAACTCGAAAAGAACACTGAGCCAGCATTTGTGTGTGTAGGCTTTAAAAATTGGAAAAAAGCTATTGAAAAGTTTAAAAAACATCAGAGTTGTTCTGCTCATACATATTCCATGAAGCAACTATTGCATCATAAAGATTCGCAACCCATTAATACTCAGCTTTCACTACAAATTCAACAGCAACAGAATGATGCATGGCTGTGTCTCATCAAGATAGTACAAACAATAGCCCTGTTGGCAAAACAAGGTCTCCCTCTTCGTGGCCATGAAGACAATGATGGCAATTTTAAACAGTTTCTGCTTGCACGAGCAGATGATGTGTCTTATCTAAAAAATTGGATATCACACAAAGCAGAATACATGAGTCCCGACATTCAAAATGAGATTTTGAAGTTATTGTCTCACACCGTATTACGCCTTATTCGGAAACAGATTGGGAATAATGCCTTTGCAATTATTGTTGATGGCACACAAGATATATCTGGTCAAGAACAAGAAAGTTTCTGTATCCGCTATGTTGATGAAGACTTGTACCCACATGAGGACTTCATAGGCCTATATCAAGTTGATGAAACAAGTGGATCTGCAATCGCACAGATTGTCAAGGATGCTTTATGCCGTAATGGGCTTTGTATGTCAATGTTGCGAGGGCAAACATATGATGGAGCTTCAAATATGGCTGGTAAATATCATGGTGCCCAGGCATTAATCAAGCAAGAACAACCACTTGCCATTTATGTCCATTGCGGTGCACATTGCACAAATTTAGTTATTCAGGCCGCAGCACATCAATGTCCAATAATGGAAGATGCACTTATGTGTGTGCAAGATCTTGGCAAACTCTTTGGGCAATCTATGAAATGTAGAAACACATTTTCAGAAATTGTGCATCGTGAAGCTGAAGGGCCTATTAAAGTCTTGCATATTAAACCATTGTGCCCAACACGCTGGACTGTTAGAGTGAAGCCTGTGAAAAAAGTTCTGGATAATTACCAGCTGATTTTGGAAACACTTGAAGAAATTGCAAATACCAGAAGTAGTGGAGATATAAATCCACGTGCACGTGGCCTACTACAACAGTTTAGGCAAGGGAAAACTCTACTAGGTCTTCAAATCTCTCTTAGCGTCATGGAGATCTTAGAATGCCTGAATGTAGCCTTGCAAGGCAGAGAACAAACTATATCAGGACTTTTAGCAAGTGTACAACGGACCCATGATGCTATACAAAAGTTACGATGTGACACGTCCTTTGAAAGAGTTCTTGCTACCACTATTAATTTAGTGGAAAAATACCAGCTAAAAGAGGTTACTGTACCAAGACAACCTAACATTCCTAAACGTCTTCAACATGGGCCAACTGAACAATTTCATGCAAAGACTGTGAAGGAATACTATTGTCCTCAATATTTCCAAATAATGGATATTATATTGACACAGTTAATGCAGCGCTTTGACCAAGAAGGCTTACTTGTATATGAAAAACTGGAAAATTATCTGTTAACAGGACAAGCTAGTGATGTTCTTCCCCAGTATCCAGAGATTGAATATCATCTTCTCTCTGCCCAGATAACCACCTTATCAAGTGTTTACAAGTACACTTCAGTCTCTGAGGTTGTAGACATTTTGCGAAAGATGCCTGCCAGAGAAAGATGCTTTTTCTCTCAAGTAGAAAAAATTGTCAGAATCCTAATAACTATTCCTGCTTCTTCCTGTGAAGCTGAGAGAAGTTTTAGTGCACTGCGTAGATTAAAAACCTGGTTAAGGTCCACAATGACCCAGAAACGTTTGAACCATGTTGCTATATGCAACATCCATAGAGACATAATGGATAAACTAGACATTGAAGCCATAGCAAAGGAATTTGCAATGTGTTGTGATCGCCGCAAAAAAGTTTTTGGATTTTAAAAACTTGTGTTCTTTAATATGTGAGCTGGCAGTGGCAGGCACATATTTACAGGAACAGCTACCTTGCACCTAGTTAGCTGAAGTACGCTGCAGTGGTTGTGGTGCTTGGAGGTTCTCACCCTGTCTGCAGTTAGAAAATTGTTTCTATTTATATAGTTATAGTATTTAATTGTATTTATACAGTATCTTTTGAGAATATTGGGTCTATTTATATAGTTATAGTATTTAATTGTATTTATACAGTATCTTTTGAGAATATTGGGTCTATTTATATAGTTATAGTATTTAATTGTATTTATAAAAGATCTTTTGAGAATATTGTTTCTATTTATATAGTTATAGTATTTAATTGTATTTATACAAGATCTTTTGTTTTGTTAAAATCAGGCAATAGTGCATTACTTAAAGTATTATTACCACTAGTTTTAAGTGGAATAACTGAAATATATGCCAAACGTTTGGTTAATTTCTGTGACCTGATAAATAAAGAACTGTTCCTTTTGCATATTTTTTTGTTGTGAGATATTTCACACACACACACACACACACACACACACACACACACACACACACACACACACACACACACACACACACACACACACACACACACACACACACACACACACACACTCTTAAAATTTAACGTTATAAACAACTCCCAGTTTACTGAATAAGAATATACCCGGCGAGCAAAAAATGCTGTCCCCCCCAGATTTTTGTGGGTTCCTACACCCATGCACACCCACTTGAAAACAAGTAACTGCTATTCAATCTATAACAGTGAAAAACAAATTTTGGTTTTAAAAGCACGCTATAGAGACACCAGATATGATTGGCAATGTGCACTGGAACAGTTCTGCAGAGCACACACTGTAGGCCTGACACACCCGCTTGAAGACAAGTAACTGCTATTCAATCTATAACAGTGAAAAAAAAAATTGTTTTTAAAAGCACGCTATAGAGACACCAGATATGATTGGCAATGTGCACTGGAACAGTTCTGGAGAGCACACGGTGAAGGAAGGACTGACAGAGCCGCTTGAAGGACACTGACTGGCTGCTATTAGCTTACACTAGAAACCTTTTTTCTTTGTAAAAGCACGCTATAGAGACACCAGATATGATTGGCAATGTGCACTTGAACAGTTCTGCAGAGCACACACTGTAGGCCTGACACACCCGCTTGAAGACAAGTAACTGCTATTCAATCTATAACAGTGAAAAAAAAATGTTGTTTTTGAAAGCACGCTATAGAGACACCAGATATGATTGGCAATGTGCACTGGAACAGTTCTGGAGAGCACACGCTGAAGGAAGGACTGACAGAGCCGCTTGAAGGACACTGACTGGCTGCTATTAGCTTACACTAGAAACCTTTTTTCTTTGTAAACGCACGCTAAAGAGACACCAAATATGATTGGCAACTGTCAAAGCACGCTGGCACAGGTCTGCAGAGCACACGCTGAAGTAGGCCTGACACCAAGACGCTTGCAGACAACTAACTGCTCTTCTATTACAGTGAAAAACAATTATTTATTTTAAATCTAAAGCTTAAGCTATTGTAAAAACAGATATGAGTGGTGGCACTGGGCAAGAGGGCACAGTATCCACTGTGAACCTCACACAGAAGCTGGCAGGCAGGCACCTGCAATTACATTACACAGGAAAAAAAAATTGCTCTTCTATTACAGTGGAAACAAAATTTTGGTTGTAAAAGCATGCTAAAGAGACACCAGATATGATTGGCAACTGTCAAAGCACGCTGGCACAGGTCTGCAGAGCACACGCTGAAGTAGGCCTGACACCCAGACGCTTGCAGACAACTAACTGCTCTTCTATTACAGTGAAAAAAAATTATTTCTTTTAAATCTAAAGCTTAACCTATTGTTAAAACAGATATGAGTGGTGGCACTGACTGTGCAAATGGGCAAGGCATCCAACCTGACACAGAAGCTGGCAGGCAGGCAACTGCTCTTCTATTACAGTGAAAAACAATTATTTATTTTAAATCTAAAGCTTAACCTATTGTTAAAATAGATATGAGTGGTGGCACTGGGCAAGTAGGCACAGTATCCAATGTGAACCTCACACAGAAGCTGGCAGGCAGGCACCTGCAATTACATTACACAGGAAAAAAAAAAAAAAAGCAGCCTGATGTTATAGCCCTAAAAAGGGCTTTTTGGGGTGCTGTCCTTACAGCAGAGATCAGATGAGTCCTTCAGGATTGTAGTGGACACTGAATACCCTAGCCTAGCTATCAATTTCCCTATCTAATCAGCAGCAGCTAAACTTTCCCTCCTCTCACTAAGCATGCAGCTTCAGAATGAATCGAAAATGGATTCTGGGAGGGAGGTTGGAGGGTGTGGAAGGGAGGGAGTGCTGCTGATTGGCTGGAATATGTCTGCTGACCGAGAGGCACAGGGTCAAAGTTTGCCCAATGATGACGAATAGGGGGCGGATCGAACTGCGCATGTGTCCGCCCGCCGTGGCGAACGCGAACACGCTAAGTTCGCCGGGAACTGTTCGCCGGCGGACAGTTCGGTACATCACTATTCATGCTTGATGAAATTGCACATTAAGAATCTGCGGAAAGTGATGTTAGTATCTATTTCGAGACAATTCCTAAAAACGTGCACGCTGAAATAAATGACTTCTTTTTTTTTTTTTTTTTTTTTTTTTTACATCAGAACGGCTTCTGTCCCATGAGTTGGTATCGCTTAGGAATAGGGTAGGTGCCAATTCATCATATGTTATTGTATATACAAAAAGTTCTATTTAAGATTTCATCAAAATTCGTTTTATTATATTATTTTAATTTAACGTAAGACCGGCCGTGGAGCATCAGCATCATGTCAATTGCCTTCTCGTAATCTATGTTAGCTAGTGAATGATGCCTAGCTCCCCTGGTCATATCTTATCAGACTAAACAAACAAAACATACGTGGAAAATTGTTCATTCACACAGTGCACCAGGGGCATTAGGGAGCATATCGCGGAAATTTATAAGTTTAAGGACCAGTTTCTTTTAGTATATTCTATGTTATTGGTTAGTGGATATCTCAGTTGTCCAGGGTTCCCATATCTTAATGTGTTTGTTTGTCATATTAAGGTTTCTATATACCTGTTTCTCCATTAAACGTTGATATCCTATTTGGGATTCCACCTCTCTCCATGAGGGAGTATTTACAGTTTTCCAATATCTGGCGATACAGATTTTAACCGCCATTAGAATATGAATTATTAGATATTTTATAGTTTTAATTTTAGTAGGAATATTCATATGTAGCAAGAATAGTTGTGGAGAAAGGTCCATTGTTATTTTGAGAATGGTATTGATTTTTGTGGATGTCACTTGCTTTAAAGAATCCAAAGCATTGCAATCCCACCATATGTGTCTAAACGTTCCGTCACATCTTAAGCATCTCCAACAGAGAGGTTCTGTGGGAGAGTGAAATCTTGCAACTCTCGCTGGAACCATATACCACCTATGGACCAATTTAGTCTGTAATTCATACAAACTTATACTATGAATCGCTTTTCCAAGCAAATCGAATGACTCCCTCCATTGATCCAATGAAAACTCAGTTCCAATATCATTTTCCCATTTCAACATAGATTTCATTTTTCCCTTATTGTATCTACTATATAGAACCTTGTTTATTTTTGAGACCATATTATTCTTATGTTCTATACCAAGAACATTATCTATAAGTGAAATATTATGTACTGGTTTAGATTGTATAAAGTGTTTGATTCTAATATATGTAAAATGTTCGTTATCAAGTCCTTTTGTGTCAGTAAGAATTTGTTGAAACGATTTTATTTTAAGATCTGGTTTTAGAATATCAGCTAATTTTACAAGACCATTGTCTTTCCATTTTTTAATGTTAATGTCCTCTATATATATTTGTATTATTTCAATTGGTGAATTTATAGTTAGATGTTCTGTAATCTGTAATTTCTTCTTCAAAGTTTGTAAATTAGAAAAAATATCCAGTATTATCTTATTTTGTATTTTTAATTTAGCGAATGTTGAAGAATCAATCCAATATAACATTTTAATATCAAATATATTACTCGAGATTTGCTCTTGGTCTATCCACAAGTTGTCCATATTATCGTTATTCCATTCTAGGATATGGGAGAACATAATTGCGTCATGTATTTGATACACATCTGGGAATGATATTCCACCGTCCTTAAATTTTGTAGTTATGTATTTGAGGGCTATTCTTGATTTTTTTTTCCCCCATAGGTATTGTGAAAATATTTTTTGATATTCTTTTAATATGTCTTTTGGGACTTTCATAGGAATGGTTCTCATTATATATTCAAGTTTGGGTAGTAAATAATGTCTAACCGCATTAGATTTCCCTATCCATGATACGTATAGATTATTCCATTTAAGTAACGTATCTTTCATATCTTTGAGCAATGGGTAGTAATTAATTTTAATTATTTGGTTCCAGTCAAAGCTTATTTTAACTCCCAAATATTTTATGCTCTCACTCGACCAAATAAATGAAAATTTAGATTTTAGAGTTAGAAGTTGTTGTTCTGGTAAGTTGGTGTATATCACCTGTGTTTTATTTACATTGATTTTATAATTAGAGATAGATCTGTATTTCTCAATTAATTCCATAAAATGACATAATGAATCCTCGCATTCAGTTAATGTTAGAATTATATCATCTGCATATAATAGAACCTTGACTTGTTTGCCGGCAAGATGAATCCCTTGAATTTTTTGGTCTAATCTAATGGCTGAGGCGAGTGGTTCTATAGTCAAAGCATATAGCAATGGGGCAAGTGGACATCCCTGGCGTGTACCATTATTTACATCAAACCATTCCGATGCAATACCCCTTCCCATAACCCTCGCCGTTGGGTTAGTATAAAGAGACCAGATCAAATCATATATGAAATCTTGAAACCCAAATGCTTTGAGGACCCTCGACAGGAACAACCAGTTTACCCTGTCGAAGGCCTTCTCTGCATCCACGGCCACAAACAACGATGGGATCCCATTATCATCTATTACCTGTATTAAATTTAAAAGTCTGCGTACATTATGAGCTCCTTTCCTACCCATGATAAATCCGGCTTGATCCGGATGGATTAAAGTCGGAACAATTTTTTTTATTCTATCAGCTATTATCCTTGAAAAGATCTTTATATCAATGTTTAATAACGAAATAGGTCTATAATTCGATACAAAATGTGGGTCTTTCTCTGGTTTTAAAATGGGAGTAATCATTGTTTGTAACATTTCGTTGGGGAATTTTTTCTGGTCTCTTACTTCATTATAAACTTTAAAGAGAAGAGAAGCAATAGGGGTAGAAAATGTTTTATAAAAGGAATCTGTTAGACCATCTGGTCCCGGAGCTTTCCCTTTGCGGAGTGTTTTTATAGCATGGGTAATCTCTGTCATAGATATCGGAGATTCCAAATCTTTAATCTGTTCTATATTAATTTTTGGTAATTTACAGGTAGATAGGAAAGTATCTATCTCTTCAGGCGTTGAGGTAATCTTTGGGAGGTTATATAGTGACTTATAATATTGACCAAATACTTCCCCTATGTCAATTGGGGATAAATGATCTTTGTTGTCAAAGCACGCTGGCACAGGTCTGCAGAGCACACGCTGAAGTAGGCCTGACACCAAGACGCTTGCAGACAACTAACTGCTCTTCTATTACAGTGAAAAACAATTATTTATTTTAAATCTAAAGCTTAAGCTATTGTAAAAACAGATATGAGTGGTGGCACTGGGCAAGAGGGCACAGTATCCACTGTGAACCTCACACAGAAGCTGGCAGGCAGGCACCTGCAATTACATTACACAGGAAAAAAAAATTGCTCTTCTATTACAGTGGAAACAAAATTTTGGTTGTAAAAGCATGCTAAAGAGACACCAGATATGATTGGCAACTGTCAAAGCACGCTGGCACAGGTCTGCAGAGCACACGCTGAAGTAGGCCTGACACCCAGACGCTTGCAGACAACTAACTGCTCTTCTATTACAGTGAAAAAAAATTATTTCTTTTAAATCTAAAGCTTAACCTATTGTTAAAACAGATATGAGTGGTGGCACTGACTGTGCAAATGGGCAAGGCATCCAACCTGACACAGAAGCTGGCAGGCAGGCAACTGCTCTTCTATTACAGTGAAAAACAATTATTTATTTTAAATCTAAAGCTTAACCTATTGTTAAAATAGATATGAGTGGTGGCACTGGGCAAGTAGGCACAGTATCCAATGTGAACCTCACACAGAAGCTGGCAGGCAGGCACCTGCAATTACATTACACAGGAAAAAAAAAAAAAAAGCAGCCTGATGTTATAGCCCTAAAAAGGGCTTTTTGGGGTGCTGTCCTTACAGCAGAGATCAGATGAGTCCTTCAGGATTGTAGTGGACACTGAATACCCTAGCCTAGCTATCAATTTCCCTATCTAATCAGCAGCAGCTAAACTTTCCCTCCTCTCACTAAGCATGCAGCTTCAGAATGAATCGAAAATGGATTCTGGGAGGGAGGTTGGAGGGTGTGGAAGGGAGGGAGTGCTGCTGATTGGCTGGAATATGTCTGCTGACCGAGAGGCACAGGGTCAAAGTTTGCCCAATGATGACGAATAGGGGGCGGATCGAACTGCGCATGTGTCCGCCCGCCGTGGCGAACGCGAACACGCTAAGTTCGCCGGGAACTGTTCGCCGGCGGACAGTTCGGTACATCACTATTCATGCTTGATGAAATTGCACATTAAGAATCTGCGGAAAGTGATGTTAGTATCTATTTCGAGACAATTCCTAAAAACGTGCACGCTGAAATAAATGACTTCTTACATCTATGTTTCTAGTTATAAAGCGGGTTATAATGTGGAGTGCAAGATTAGAGTGGTACTTATTGCCCTTTTCATTCACTTCATTATTGCATTCTAGAGTTGGATAGGTTAGTGTGGGTTAGGTCAGCAGCAAATGAGAAGCTTTGCTCTTGGCTGCTTGAGACCTTCACTTTTTGGGAAAGTGCCTCAACATTTTTTTCACAAAAACTTTTGGGAAAGTGCCTAAAACATTTTTTCACAAAAAGTTCAGGATAAAGCACCCACAGATTCCTTGCATCATTTCTACTAAATTGGGTTGTGTTCCTCAATGAGCATGCATTTACTTCAGAAAAAAAGACACTGCTGGAAAAAAGTGACGTTACCAGGGCTGCAGAAGAGCTGTGATGGCCGAGTGGTTAAGGCGTTAGACTCGAAATCCAATGGGGTCTTAAAAAAGTGCCTAAAACATTTTTTCACAAAAAGTTCAGGATAAAGCACCCACAGATTCCTTGCATCATTTCTACTAAATTGGGTTGTGTTCCTCAATGAGCTTGCATTTACTTCGGAAAAAAATACACTGCTGGAAAAAAGTGATGTTACCCGTGCAGCAAAAGAGCTGTGATGGCCGAGTGGTTAAGGCGTTAGACTAGAAATCCAATGGGGTCTCCCCGCACAGGTTCAAATCCTGTTCACAGCGAGGGAGATTTCTATTTTTAAAGTTAAAAATGTGATTATGTTCATGCTTGATGAAATTGCACATTAACAATCTGCGGAAAGTGATGTTAGTATCTATTTCGAGACAATTCCTAAAAACGTGCACGCTGAAATAAATGACTTCTTACATCAACGTTTCTAGTTATAAAGCGGGTTATAATGTGGAGTGTAAGATTAGACTGATACTTATTGCCCTTTTCATTTACTTCATTATTGCATTCTAGAGTTGGATAGGTTAGTGTGGGTTAGGTCAGCAGCAAATGAGAAGCTTGGATCTTGGCTGCTTGAGACCTTCACTTTTTGGGAAAGTGCCTGAAACATTTTTTCACAAAAAGTTCAGGATAAAGCACCCACAGATTCCTTGCATCATTTCTACTAATTTGGGTTGTGTTCCTCAATGAGCATGCATTTACTTCGGAAAAAAAGACACTGCTGGAAAAAAAGTGACGTTACCAATGATGCAGAAGAGCTGTGATGGCTGAGTGGTTAAGGTGTTGGATTAGAAATCCAATGGGGTCTCCCCGCACAGGTTCAAATTCTGTTCACAGCGAGGGAGATTTCTGTTTTTAAAGTTAAAAATGTGATTATGTTCATGCTTGATGAAATTGCACATTAAGAATCTGCGGAAAGTGATGTTAGTATCTATTTCGAGACAATTCCTAAAAACGTGCACGCTGAAATAAATGAATTCTTACATCTACGTTTCTAGTTAGAAAGCGGGCATAAACATTCTGATGTGGAGTGGAAGATTAGATTGATACTTATTGCCCTTTTCATTCACTTCATTATTGCATTCTAGAGTTGGATAGGTTAGTGTGGGTTAGGTCAGCAGCAAATGAGAAGCTTGGCTCTTGGCTGCTTGAGACCTTCACTTTTTGGGAAAGTGCCTCAACATTTTTTTCAAAAAATTTTTTGGGAAAGTGCCTAAAACATTTTTTCACAAAAAGTTCAGGATAAAGCACCCACAGATTCCTTGCATCATTTCTACTAAATTGGGTTGTGTTCCTCAATGAGCATGCATTTACTTCGGAAAAAAAGACACTGCTGGAAAAAAAGTGACGTTACCAATGATGCAGAAGAGCTGTGATGGCCGAGTGGTTAAGGCGTTGGATTAGAAATCCAATGGGGTCTCCCCGCACAGGTTCAAATCCTGTTCACAGCAAGGGAGATTTCTGTTTTTAAAGTTAAAAATGTGATTATGTTCATGCTTGATGAGATTGCACATTAACAATCTGCGGAAAGTGATGTTACTATCTATTTCGAGACAATTCCTAAAAACGTGCACGCTGAAATAAATGACTTCTTACATCTACGTTTCTACACTGTGTGCAGAATTATTAGGCAAATTAGTATTTTGACCACATCATCCTCTTTATGCATGTTGTCTTACTCCAAGCTGTATAGGCTCGAAAGCCTACTACCAATTAAGCATATTAGGTGATGTGCATCTCTGTAATGAGAAGGGGTGTGGTCTAATGACATCAACACCCTATATCAGGTGTGCATAATTATTACGCAACTTCCTTTCCTTTGGCAAAATGGGTCAAAAGAAGGACTTGAAAGGCTCAGAAAAGTAAAAAATAGTGAGATATCTTGCAGAGGGATGCAGCACTCTTAAAATTGCAAAGCTTCTGAAGCGTGATCATCGAACAATCAAGTGTTTCATTCAAAATAGTCAACAGGGTCGCAAGAAGCGTGTGGAGAAACCAAGGCGCAAAATAACTGCCCATGAACTGAGAAAAGTCAAGCGTGCAGCTGCCAAGATGCCACTTGCCACCAGTTTGGCCATATTTCAGAGCTGCAACATCACTGGAGTGCCCGAAGGCACAAGGTGTGCAATACTCAGAGACATGGCCAAGGTAAGAAAGGCTGAAAGACGACCACCACTGAACAAGACACACAAGCTGAAACGTCAAGACTGGGCCAAGAAATATCTCAAGACTGATTTTTCTAAGGTTTTATGGACTGATGAAATGAGAGTGAGTCTTGATGGGCCAGATGGATGGATTGGTAAAGGGCAGAGAGCTCCAGTCCGACTCAGACGCCAGCAAGGTGGAGGTGGAGCACTGGTTTGGGCTGGTATCATCAAAGATGAGCTTGTAGGGCCTTTTCGGGTTGAGGATGGAGTCAAGCTCAACTCCCAGTTTCTGGAAGACACCTTCTTCAAGCAGTGGTACAGGAAGAAGTCTGCATCCTTCAAGAAAAACATGATTTTCATGCAGGACAATGCTCCATCACACGCGTCCAAGTACTCCACAGCGTGGCTGGCAAGAAAGGGTATAAAAGAAGAAAATCTAATGACATGGCCTCCTTGTTCACCTGATCTGAACCCCATTGAGAACCTGTGGTCCATCATCAAATGTGAGATTTACAAGTAGGGAAAACAGTACACCTCTCTGAACAGTGTCTGGGAGGCTGTGGTTGCTGCTGCACGCAATGTTGATGGTGAACAGATCAAAACACTGACAGAATCCATGGATGGCAGGCTTTTGAGTGTCCTTGCAAAGAAAGGTGGCTATATTGGTCACTGATTTGTTTTTGTTATCTTTTTGAATGTCAGAAATGTATATTTGTGAATGTTGAGATGTTATATTGGTTTCACTGGTAAAAATAAATAATTGAAATGGGTATATATTTGTTTTTTGTTAAGTTGCCTAATAATTATGCACAGTAATAGTCACTTGCACACACAGATATCCCCCTAAAATAGCTATAACTAAAAACAAACTAAAACTACTTCCAAAAATATTCAGCTTTGATATTAATGAGTTTTTTGGGTTCATTGAGAACATGGTTGTTGTTCAATAATAAAATTATTCCTCAAAAATACAACTTGCCTAATAATTCTGCACTCCCTGTAGTCATAAAGCGGGCATAAACATTATGATGTGGAGTGCAAGATTAGACTGATACTTATTGACCTTTTCATTCACTTCAATATTGCATTCTAGAGTTGGATAGGTTAGTGTGGGTTAGGTCAGCAGCAAATGAGAAGCTTGGCTCTTTGCTGCTTGAGACCTTCACTTTTTGGGAAAGTGCCTCAACATTGTTTTCACAAAAACTTTTGGGAAAGTGCCTAAAACATTTTTTCACAAAAAGTTCAGGATAAAGCACCCACAGATTCCTTGCATCATTTCTACTAAATTGGGTTGTGTTCCTCAATGAGCATGCATTTACTTCAGAAAGTTAAAAATGTGATTATGTTCATGCTTGATGAGATTTCACATTAACAATCTGCGGAAAGTGATGTTAGTATCTATTTCGAGACAATTCCTAAAAACGTGCACGCCGAAATAAATTACTTCTTACATCTACGTTTCTAGTTATGAAGCGGGTTTTAATGTGGAGTGCAAGATTAGACTGATACTTATTGCCCTTTTCATTCACTTCATTATTGTATTCTAGAGTTGGATAGGTTAGTGTGGGTTAGGTCAGCAGAAAATGAGAAGCTTGGCTTTTGGCTGCTTGAGACCTTCACTTTTTGGGAAAGTGCCTCAACATTTTTTTCACAAAAACTTTTGGGAAAGTGCCTAAAACATTTTTTCACAAAAAGTTCAGGATAAGCACCCACAGATTCCTTGCATCATTTCTACTAAATTGGGTTGTGTTCCTCAATGAGCAAGTAAAAATGTGATTATGTTCATGCTTGATGAAATTGCACATTAACAATCTGCGGAAAGTGATGTTACTATCTATTTCGAGGCAATTCCTAAAAACGTACAAGCTGAAATAAATGACTTCTTACATCTACATTTCTAGTTATAAAGCGGGCATAAACATTCTGATGTGGAGTGCAAGATTAGACTGATACTTATTGACCTTTTCATTTACTTCATTATCACATTCTAGAGTTGGATAGTTTAGTGTGGGTTAGGGCAGCAGCAAATGAGAAGCTTGGCTCTTGGCTGCTTGAGACCTTCACTTTTTGGGAAAGTGCCTGAAACATTTTTTCACAAAAAGTTCAGCATAAAGCACCCACAGATTCCTGGCATCATTTCTACTAAATTGGGTTGTGTTCCTCAATGAGCATGCATTTACTTCAGAAAAAAAGACACTGCTGGAAAAAAGTGACGTTACCGAAGCTGCAGAAGAGCTGTGATGGCCGAGTGGTTAAGGTGTTGGACTAGAAATCCGATGGGATCTCCCCGCACAGATTCAAACCCTGTTCACAGTGAGCGAGATTTCTGTTTTTAAAGTTAAAAATGTGATTATGTTCATGCTTGATGAAATTGCACATTAAGAACCTGCGGAAAGTGATGTTAGTATCTATTTCGAGACAATTCCTAAAAACGTGCGCGCTGAAATAAATGACTTCTTACATCTACGTTTCTAGTTATAAAGCAGGCATAAACATTCTGATGTGGAGTGCAAGATTAGACTGATATTTATTTAACTTTTCATTCACTTCATTATTGCATTCTAGAGTTGGATAGGTTAGTGTGGGTTAGGTCAGCAGCAAATGAGAAGCTTGGCTCTTCGCCGCTTGAGACCCTCACCTTTTGGGAAAGTGCCTAAAACATTTTTTCACACAAAGTACAGGATACATCACCCATAGATTCCTTGCATCATTTCTACTAAATTGGGTTGTGTTCCTCAATGAGCATGCATTTACTTCATAACTAGAAACGTAAATGTAAGAAGTCATTTATTTCAGCATGCACGCTTTTAGGAATTGTCTCGAAATAGATACTAACATCACTTTCCGCAGATTCTTAATGTGCAATTTCATCAAGCATGATGAATCTCGCTCACTGTGAACAGGATTTGAACCTGTGCAGGGAGATCCCATTGGATTTCGAGTCCAACACCTTAACCATTCGGTCATCACAGCTCTTCTGCAGCCATGGTAACGTCACTTTTTTCCAGCAGTGTCTTTTTTTGCATGCTCATTGAGGAACACAACCCAATTTAGTAGAAATAATGCAAGAAATCTGTGGGTGCTTTATCCTGAACTTTTTGTGAAAAAATGCTTTAGGCACTTTCCCAAAAGTTTTTGTGAAAAAAATGTTGAGGCACTTTCCCAAAAAGTGAAGGTCTCAAGCAGCCAAGAGCCAAGCTTCTCATTTGCTGCTGACCTAACCCACACTAACCTATCCAACTCTAGAATACAATAATGAAGTGAATGAAAACGGCAATAAGTATCAGTCTAATCTTGCACTCCACATGAGAATGTTTATTCCCGCTTTATAACTAGAAACGTAGATGTAAGAAGTAATTTATTTCAGCGTGCACGTTTTTAGGAATTGTCTCGAAATAGATACTAACATCACTTTCCGCAGATTGTAAATGTGCAATTTCATCAAGCATGAACATAATCACATTTTTAACTTTAAAATCAGAAATCTCCCTCGCTGTGAACAGGATTTGAACCTGTGCGGGGAGACCCCGTTGGATTTCTAGTCCAACACCTTAACCACTCGGCCATCACAGCTTTTCTGCAGCATTGGTAACGTCACTTTTTTCCAGCAGTGTCTTTTTTTCTGAAGTAAATGCATGCTCATTGAGGAACACAACCCAATTTAGTAGAAATGATGCAAGGAATCTGTGGGTGCTTTATCCTGAACTTTTTGTGAAAAAATTTTTTAGGCACTTTCCCAAAAGTTTTTGTGAAAAAAATGTTGAGGCACTTTCCCAAAAAGTGAAGGTCTCAAGCAGCCAAGAGCCAAGCTTCTCATTTGCTGCTGACCTAACCCACACTAACATATCCAACTCTAGAATACAATAATGAAGTGAATGAAAACGGCAATAAGTATCAGTCTAATCTTGCACTCCACATGAGAATGTTTATGCCCGCTTTATAACTAGAAACGTAGATGTAAGAAGTCATTTATTTCAGCGTGCACGTTTTTAGGAATTGTCTCAAAATAGATACTAACATCACTTTCCGCAGATTCTTTTTTTTTTTCAATATATATTTTTATTGGTTGAAATAAACATGGGAAGGTCAATCACAATAGATTGTGCATCAGCAGATGCGAGCTTTACAGTGTATAATACAGTAGAGTAATACAATGCATAGCAAACCATAATAAAACTTGTAGAACATAACAAAGCATAGTAAGGCTCATTGGTACATCAAAATATGTGGAAGTAGAGTGTTTACTTATCACTGTTCAGCATGATCAAAGAGCATCAACGTCTGTAGTAATATACTTTTAATTTGCTGTAGTAGCGACAGTAATCCTATTACCTTGTCATATCATGCAATGGTATTAACAATTATTAGTAATTTTGCATCTAGAGCATACTGCAAGAAACTTGACATATATACATCCTCTGAGGGGGATAAGGTGATGTGATACACGTTGCGTGGAAGTGTGAGACAGCGGGGTACACATTTTTACTGACGATGGGTGGGTTTGTTCTAAACCATACAATAATGCGTGCTATGACAGAGAACCAATGTTTGAAAATAGTGTTAATGAAAGCTCTACTATGCGGTTTGTAAATATCAGTTTTGGCAACGTCTGTAGATTAGCATGAAAGCATAACCCCTTAAACATTTCTTGAGATGAATTGAGTTCTTGCCTGTCGTGTTGCTCTACATAGGAGTACCGTAAAAGTGCTATATAATCACACATCCAGCATCCTTTACAATGCCCATGTGAATGAGATGAACTCCCAAAAAAATGTTACAAAATCGTAAGGAAAACTACGTTAATTTTATTAACAGGGGAAGACAAAGTTATCAATATATCAGAGTTCATGACAAGATAGTTATTGGGTGTTTTCTGCTACTGCTTCCCAGTTATGCCAGAGTTTGAGGAAAGTTGGGTTATTTCCTCTATGTGCCCATTCTCTTTCAAAGATGTAGGTGGTGTGAACCCCTTTATATTACCTCCTGAACAGTGGGGTACATTTTGCTTTTCCAGTGGGCGGCTATGCTAAGTTTGGCCGCCACAAGAATATTTAATACCGCCGCCCTTGAAGGGAAGCTGTGTAATTCAGGGGTCAAGTGAAGGAGGTAGGTAGCGGGTGAGAGTGGAAGAATGTGATCGCTAAGTGAGGCGATTAATTGTTGAATTTGTAACCAGAAATTGTGCAGGACCTTACAATCCCAGAATAGATGCTTCAATGTACTGTTTGGGTCTGCACACCTCCAACAACACCTATTTGAACCAGAATAAATCTTGCCTAATCTAGATGGGGTCATGTACCACCTCATTAATATTTTAAAATACGCTTCCCAGTGAGTAACTGTCAGGGTACCTGTGGTCTCTACCTCCAAAAGAGGTAGAGACTTAGCTGTTCCACCATTCAGACGGTCTGATGACTCCCTTCCCTGCGGTATATCCGGTCATGCAAGGCCGGCCGCGAGGGAGTGACTGCCTTTTACACCATCTAGGCAGGAAGTCATCATCAGGACACTCCCCCGGATCGACCTGTCAGTCAATTGCTGCAGGACCAATCAGGACGTCTCGGAGGTGTGGTTACTGCTCTGAACAGGGTATTTAACAGAGCTTCCTTCATTAGCTCATTGCCCTGTCGTGGTTCTAGCTTGTTCTAGTCACTCAGTGCTTGTGTTTTCTATTATCCCTTTTGGTTTTGACCCGGCTTGTTTACCTTACTCTGCTTATCTCTGTTACCCTTGATTCGGCTTGTCTCTCGCTTACCTGTCTTCTGTTACCCTCGACCTCGGCTTGTCTTTGACCATTCTCTACTGTACTACTTACGTTAGTCCGGCCATTCTAAGGTCCGGTATACGTATCTGGCTACTGTTTGTACTCTGCGTGTTGGATCCCTGTCCCGATCCTGACATTACGACAGGGCCAATGGATCCTGCAAGTACAAACAGTCAGCTGGCTGCTCCTGATCCTAGGTTTGAAGCCATGGATCACAGAATGGATCAGATGGCGCTTGCGCTACAGGCTCTATTAGCTGGTGCCAATAACCCACCAGAGGAGATACGTAATACCCCTGTTTCTCCTGTCGGTTCAGGTCTAGAGGTAGCCACAGTGGGTGCTTCTTCTCACATTACCCCCCCAGTACGCTATGGTGGGGCTCCTGAGAAGTGTCGTGGTTTTTTAAACCAAATTAGTATCCACTTTGAATTGCAACCTCGCTCTTATCCTACAGATAGGGCAAAAGTAGGATTTATTATCACACTACTCATTGAGAAAGCTCTGAGATGGGCCAACCCACTATGGGAGAACGATAATCCATTAGTTTATAACTATAACGCATTTGTAGCTGCTTTTAGAAGAACATTTGACCCTCCAGGTAGAAAGGTTAATGCAGCCAGATTACTGTTGCGCCTGAGACAGGAGAACCAAACACTGGTGGATTATGCACTAGAGTTCAGGTCTCTGGCGGCAGAAATCAAGTGGAATGAGCAGGCGTATATGGATGTATTTTTGAATGGCCTATCTGATGTAATCCTTGATGAGGTTGCTACCAGAGAACTCCCTGAGAATTTAGAGGATTTAATTTCATTAATCTCTCGTATAGATGAACGTCTAAGAGAGAGACAGAACACTCGAGAGAGGAACCAGAGACCTTCTTTTAGGTTAGCTCCCGCTGTTCCAAGTCCTGACTCCACGATATCTTTGCTTACTGAACCTATGCAGATAGGGTATACCCGCCTCTCTGAGGAGGAAAGACAGCACAGGAGAAGAGAGGGTTTGTGTATGTATTGTGGAGCCAAGGGTCATTTACTCTCGAACTGTTCTAACCGCCCGGGAAACGCTCGCACCTAAGTCTCTCTAGAGGACAGGCCTTGGGTGTTTCTATTTTGTCCTCTACTCCTGATTATAAAGATCACAGGCTTCTGCTACCAGTTTCCTTAACTTGGGGGAAGGAAGTAGTAAAGGCTATGGCATTGATAGATTCCGGTGCTGCTGAGAATTTTATCGACCAAGCCTTTGCTAGTAAGAACAATTTCCCATCCCAGCTAAGGGAGACACCTTTGGCCGTTGAGGCCATAGATGGTAGACCACTACTAGACCCTGTTATCTTTCGTGAGACCATACCCATTAATTTAAATGTTGGTATCCTACACGTGGAGAATTTATCTCTTCTGCTCATTTCGTCTCCTTCCGTTCCCATAGTTCTGGGGTACCCATGGTTGAAAAAACATAACCCTATTATCGATTGGGAGTTAGGAGAGATACTCTCGTGGGGCCAGGGCTGCCAGGATCGGTGTTTGTGCAAGGTTTCTCCATTAGCTAATATTAACATACCGGAGAATCCTACTCAGTCCACAGAAAGACAAATACCAGACCTTTACCTAGACTTAAGGGCAGTGTTTGACAAGAAGAATGCCGATTCTTTGCCTCCACACAGGTCATTTGACTGTAAGATTAAGCTTCTACCCGGCACTATGCCTCCGAGGGGCCATGTATATCCTTTGTCTGTTCAGGAAAACTCGGTTCTAGAGGAGTATATTCGGGAGAATTTAGAAAAGGGATTCATCAGGAGGTCTTCTTCTCCGGCCGGGGCTGGGTTCTTTTTCATTAAGAAGAAGGATGGCACGCTGAGACCTTGTATCGATTACCGAGGCTTGAATAAAATAACTGTCAGAAATGCCTATCCTATCCCACTGATTACCGAGTTATTTGATCGTCTTAAGGGCTCCAAAATCTTCACCAAGTTAGATCTCAGAGGGGCTTACAATTTGGTGAGAATCCAGCAAGGTCACGAGTGGATGACGGCATTCAATACCCGGTATGGCCATTACGAATACACTGTGATGCCATTTGGACTATGCAATGCTCCTGCAGTATTTCAAGATTTGATTAATGAGGTACTTAGGGAGTTTCAGCATGATTGTGTTATCGTTTACCTGGACGACATACTAATACACTCTAAGGAGATTGAGACTCACCATAGACAGGTCAGAAAGGTATTACACAAGCTGCTGCAACATGGTCTATATTGCAAATTGGAGAAGTGCAGTTTTGACCAGTCTCAGGTAGACTTTCTTGGATACGTGATTTCTGGGGAAGGTTTTAAAATGGATCCTGTAAAACTTCAATCTATTTTAGACTGGCCCTTGCCCAAAGGACTCAAGGCTATCCAAAGGTTTATTGGTTTTTCCAACTACTATAGGCGCTTCATTAAAGGATACTCCTCTATCATTGCGCCTATTACCAATATGACCAAACAAGGGGCTGATACTAAGTTCTGGTCTAAGGAGGCTCTGGGTGCTTTCAAGACTCTCAAGGAACTTTTTGCCTCGGCTCCCATTCTAGTCCATCCTGATACGACTCTGCCTTTCTTGCTCGAGGTCGATGCCTCTGAGACAGCAGTTGGGGCTGTTCTGTCTCAAAGGTTAGGGGTGGATAAACCGTTACACCCTTGTGGTTTCTTCTCTAAGAAATTTTCTGGGCCTGAGAGCAGATATGACATCGGGGAAAGGGAACTGTTAGCAGTCATTAAAGCCTTAAAGGAGTGGAGACATTTGTTGGAGGGGACCCTACACCCTATTACGATTTTGACGGACCACAAAAACTTGTCCTATATTGGGGAGGCTAAGCGCTTATCCTCTAGACAAGCTCGTTGGTCCTTATTCCTGACTCACTTCAATTATGTACTGACTTACAGACCTGGTTCTAAAAACTCTAAAGCCGATGCATTATCTCGCCAATATGAACCTTCTACTGTACCTGAACCAGTTCTTTCTTCTATAGTTCCGAAATGCAATATCATTGCTAATACGAATCTCAGGATTCATTCTCCATTATTGGCCGAGATCATTAAGTTGCAACATCTAGCACCTAAACAGACTCCTGCGGGCCGTCATTTCGTTCCTCCTGCTCTTCAACTGGAACTTTTACAGTGTTTACATAATAGCAAGATGGCGGGACATCCTGGTATTCGCAAGACTTACGCGTTGATCTCTAAGGACTTCTGGTGGCCTGCTTTACGGAGGGATGTTGAGGAGTTCATCGCTGCATGTGAAGTTTGTACTAAAACCAAACAACCCCATACGCTTCCATGTGGACTCCTGCAACCCTTGGAGGTTCCAGAGAAACCATGGTCCTGTTTGGCCATGGACTTTATTGTCGATCTACCTATCTCTAAAAGACAGACTGTTATCCTCACCGTGGTTGACAGGTTTACTAGGATGGCACACTTCATTCCCCTGCCTAAACTTCCGTCTTCTCCCGAATTGGCAGAGATATTCGCCAAGGAGATTTTTCGCCTACATGGGATACCCTCTCAAATTGTATCGGACAGAGGCTCCCAATTTGTTTCCCGCTTTTGGAGGTCCTTCTGCTCTCAACTTGGTATTAAATTAAACTTTTCTTCTGCCTATCATCCTCAGTCTAACGGAGCTGCTGAACGTACCAACCAGAAAATTGAACAATATTTACGATGCTTTGTTTCTGAACACCAGGATGATTGGGTCGGTTTGATTCCTTGGGCGGAGTTTGCACACAACAATCTCGTTTGCGATTCTACTCATTCAAGCCCCTTCTTCATGAATTATGGTTTTCATCCGTCTATTCTTCCTTCGGATTCTCCTTCCCAGGGGGTGCCGTCGGTTGATGTTCATGTTGCCAATTTGAGGAAGTTGTGGGATCAAACTCGACAAATCCTTGTGCACAACTCTATGTTGGTCAAGAAACACGCTGATAAACGTAGAAGGGCGGCTCCGGTCTTTGTTCCAGGTGATAGGGTATGGCTGAGCACGAGGAACATCCGTTTAAAAGTGCCCGCCATGAAGTTCGCTCCTCGGTATATTGGACCCTACAGGGTGCTGACCCGTATCAATCCGGTTGCGTATCGTTTAGCTCTTCCTAATACCTTACGCATTCCGAACTCGTTTCACGTTTCATTGCTGAAACCACTCATATGTAACAGATTTTCCTCCACAATAGCCCCTCCTCGCTCCGTTCAGGTGGAGGGTCAGGAGGAGTATGAGGTCAACTCTATTATTGATTCTCGAATCTCCCGGGGGAGAGTACAATATCTGGTTGATTGGAAGGGATATGGTCCTGAGGAGAGGAGTTGGGTACCTCAGGAGGATGTTCATGCTCCCCGTCTCCGCAGGGCGTATCACTCTCGCTTCCCATCTCGTCCCGGTTCATTCCGCCCGGTGGGCGTATCTGAGAGGGGGGGTACTGTCAGGGTACCTGTGGTCTCTACCTCCAAAAGAGGTAGAGACTTAGCTGTTCCACCATTCAGACGGTCTGATGACTCCCTTCCCTGCGGTATATCCGGTCATGCAAGGCCGGCCGCGAGGGAGTGACTGCCTTTTACACCATCTAGGCAGGAAGTCATCATCAGGACACTCCCCCGGATCGACCTGTCAGTCAATTGCTGCAGGACCAATCAGGACGTCTCGGAGGTGTGGTTACTGCTCTGAACAGGGTATTTAACAGAGCTTCCTTCATTAGCTCATTGCCCTGTCGTGGTTCTAGCTTGTTCTAGTCACTCAGTGCTTGTGTTTTCTATTATCCCTTTTGGTTTTGACCCGGCTTGTTTACCTTACTCTGCTTATCTCTGTTACCCTTGATTCGGCTTGTCTCTCGCTTACCTGTCTTCTGTTACCCTCGACCTCGGCTTGTCTTTGACCATTCTCTACTGTACTACTTACGTTAGTCCGGCCATTCTAAGGTCCGGTATACGTATCTGGCTACTGTTTGTACTCTGCGTGTTGGATCCCTGTCCCGATCCTGACAGTAACACATTTTGATAATTGTTTAGTGTATGTTATGGCATTTACCCAATTGGTCATGGGGAATGTTTCATCTAGTTCTTGTTCCCATTGAAGCATATATGGCAACTTAACTTCGCCTTTGTCATTGTTCGCTGCCAGGGTTGCGTAACAAAGGGAAAGAGATTTTATGATGGGTGTCTTTTTATGAGCTGTGAAGTAGATATGCCCCAGTTTGCTCATTGCTAGAGAGCGGACATGTTTTATGGATATAGATTGTAAGATGTGTTTGACCCTCAGGTACACGAAAAGGTCCCTTGAAGGTAGTGCAAAGATTGTTTGTAGATTAGGGAAGGGAGTTAACCCCTTAGCTGAGTACAGTGAGTGAACATGGGTTATACCCTTAGATACCCATTGTTGTATAGGCAGGTCTGGAGATATGACCGTAAGTGCCTGTAAGGGAGCATTAAATAGCAGTTCAGGACTTGGGCATATCAGGGGGCTCCAGGACTTCCATGATTTTAGTAAAAAATTAGTAGCCGATAACATACTCTGCAATCCGGGAATGAAGTGGACCACAGAGTATGCGATATTTGCTGTAAATCTCCACATTTCTCCTCTAGGTGTAGCCATACGGGGCTGGTTTTGTGTGTTATTATATCGATTCCCTGCGCTAATACCGTTGCTATATAATAGTTTTTGATATTAGGTATGTTCAGGCCATCTTTTTCCATAGGGTACCACAGGGACCTGAAGGAAATTCTCGGAGGTTTTTTCTTCCATACATGAGCGTTTAAAAGTTTCTGGAATCGTTTTAAGAGAGCATTGGGAAGAGCTATGGGCAGCGTCCTAAACAGATATAATATGATAGGAATTGCCATCATTTTAAGTGAAGAGATCCTACCCAGCCAAGAGACATTGGCCTTGTCCCATGTTTCAACTTGTTTAGAAAGTTTTGATAGAACCTCTACATGATTCTCCAAGATAATTTGTTTCGGGGTGTGAGCTATTTTGACTCCTAAGTAGGAGATCGAGGTTTTACGCCATTCAAAAGGATATTGGGCCTTAAGATCATCTATCGTTTTGGAGTCTAGATTGAAGGGAAGGATTTGTGTCTTGGTAATGTTGTTTTTATAATACGATATTCTACCATATGTCTTCAGATTGTTTACAACGTAAAGGACTGAATGCGACAGATCAGTGAGGAATAGCATGATATTGTCCGCAAAAAGTGCGATCTTTTTTACTCCTGCTGGCGTGGGAAGGCCTGGGATTAAGGTGTCTTTTTTGATAAGTCTAACCAATGGTTCCAGACATAAAATAAAAATATGAGGTGACAGGGGGCAGCCCTGTCTAGTTCCATTCTTTATGGAGAAACTTCGTGAAGTAAAGCCTGTATTAAAGACCTTAGCAGAGGGCGATGAGTAAAGGGCCTTTATGCTCGTAATTAAATGGCTTGAGAATTGGAACGCTGATAGTGTGTGTTCCATATAAGACCAATTCAGGCGGTCAAAAGCCTTTTCAGCGTCCAAAGCCATGAAGGTACCTTTCATTTTATTTTTGAATGCCCACTCCAATAGATCCATACAATATCTTGTATTGTCCCCCACCTGTTTACCAGGGACAAAGCCTGCTTGTTCTATGGAGACTAAGTTGGGCATTAGGGGTTTCAATCTGTTGGCGATTAGTTTTGCATATAATTTGACATCTGCATTTAAAAGTGATATTGGTCGAAGGTTACTGCAAATCGTTGGTGATTTGTTTGGTTTGGGCCGAGTTATGATGAATGCCTCCAGCATTTCTCGTGGAAATGATCCAGATCTTTGAACTGTGTTGAATATTTTCGTGATGTGGGAAATCAGTTGTGGTGCCATTTTAATGTAATAGTAGTTTGAAAGTCCATCGGGACCTGGGGCTTTGTTTTTTGGGAGGGATCGTATGGTTGTCGCGACCTCCTCTTCCATGAAGGGTGCGCTCAGCAAGTCATTTTGCTGATGTGTGACCTGTGGTAGGTCTACCTGTGTTAAATAATTTTTAATTTCTTCAAGATTGGGCGTATGTGTATCTGTATTTGTTTGTAGATTGTATAAGTCTTCATAGTAATAGGATAATTCGTCCACAATTTTGTTGGGGTTATAAATTTTTGAGTTCGATTTGGAAATGATGTAGGGAATTTTCGTCTGAAGGTATTTAGCTTTCAATTTGTTTGCTAGCAATTTGCCTGCTTTGTTTCCCATGTGGTCATAATGTTGTTGCAGCTTTCGTGCATTTTTATTATATTCCTGAGCGTTTAATTGGCGAAGTGCCTCTTGAGTTTTGGTTATTTGTTTAGATAGGGATTTAGAGGGAGCGGACTTATTGGATTGTTCCAGTATGCCAATTTTTTATTTAACTCGGTAAGCGAGTTTTGGAAAAGTTTTTTATGTTGAGATCCTAATTTTATGAATTCCCCTCTTATGACCGCCTTATGGGCAAGCCACACTGTTTCAGTAGATGTCACATCAGTGGAGTTGGTTGTGAAGTAGTTATCTAGTTCCGTAGCTATAGTTTTGTGGTTATTTGGGCAATCTAAAATAGACTCGTTTAGTCTCCATTTACCCCGACCTTTGGCAGGGTAAGGACCTCCAATAACGGTTTCTATCGGGGCATGGTCAAACCATGAACGTTGTCCTATCGTTTGATTTTTTAGATGCGGTAGAGTAGATTTATCTATCAGACAGAGGTCTATGCGTGTGTACGTAGTGAGAACGTGCGAGAAATAAGTGTAATCTCTAGCTGCGGGGTATAAGTTTCTCCAAGAATCATACAGGTCAACTGAGTGAAGCAGGTGGGAAAACAATTTGCCCATGTGTATAGATGCCTTGCTAGGAGGTTTGTTTTGGATGCGTTGTGTGTCCATCTGCGGATCTAGCGTGCAATTAAAGTCGCCACAGATTATTAAGTGGCCTTGTTTGAGACGAGATATTTTGTTGATGGCTTTCTTTATAAACGAATATTGGGCTACGTTCGGTGCATAAAGGGAGGCTAGTGTTAATTGAATACCATTCAGGTCACCTACCAGTATAAGCAACCTGCCAGCTGGGTCAGAGTATTGATTGTGTAGTGTAAAGACCCAGTTTGAGTGGAAAAGAATAGCTACCCCTTTAGTTTTATTGGGAGCTTGCGCATGGTAACTGACAGGGTAATTTTTAGAGTAAAGTTTAGGTGAATTTGCTTTTTGAAAGTGAGTTTCTTGCAAACACACTATAGCTGCTTTTGAAGCGTGCATTTCTTTCAATACCTGACGCCTTTTATTAGGGCTATTCAGGCCCTTAACATTGATAGACAGAATTTTCATAGTGTTTTGAGACATAATGATGGGTTGAGAGTAACTCTAATGGTATGGTCCTTACAAATGCAGGCGAGGCTACCTATCATAATGTTTACAATCTGCAAACTTATCCAAATCAATCTTTTGACAAAGTCTGATATATGCCTTGAGAACTCTGCTAGGAGTTTATGGGTAAATAGGGAAAGGGGGTGGAAAATCTGGGGAAACAACGAACTGAAGTATGTACAACAATCTCCAACGTGAAGGAGATGAAAAACGGCCATATAGAGAACACTCAGAGGTGATCTCAAGAGGTGGCCTTGGGTGGTGGGGGAACGTGGAGCTCCTATGATCCTGATAGGGTGTAACTCAAATAACTTTAAAAGGTGTGAGATTCACTTAGCCAAAAAGAAAAAAAAAACGCAGCCATATCTGCGATACATTAGCACACAATCAGCGGTTAACAGTGATGTATATAATATCGACATGTTTATAAGGTGGTTAATAGCAGCTAAAAGCCCATGTTACCGCCTGAGGACAACAATATAAGCACGACAACAGCAACTGCGGTGCCGTTTGGCAATCTCTTAATGCCTTTACAGACCTCAAAGGGAGTAAGAGGGAAGGAGCACTATCGTCTGGGACTCTTTCGCTTGAGTAGTCAGCGAGTGATGATTCGACTGTAAAGTCGTTAAGCGTATATTGGTTCCCTAGAGCTGACTTGTGGTCCGACCCTCAGCGCTCTGGAGAGATGTTGCGGGTAGTAAACCACAGGAAGTCCTCATCATTTAAATGGGAAGTAATAGCTCCTATGACTGTATTGAGTCGGTAGCTTTAGCCAGGTTGCATGTGGTACCGTTCCACAAGCGGTGAACTCAGTTACAAGGGGGCAAATATATGGTTAACGTATAGGGGAAGCTATATTATATGAGGACATGTAAATGTGAAATAAACTAAAGGTAGAACTGCATTCCACGAAAGGAGACCCAAGAGGCTACATTTAGGTTAGTAGTGGCATAGAAATTCGTGGGCTAGCAATCCCTATCGTGCTCTTAGGTAGTCAAAAGGTGGTTTGGTAACTCCTGATCCCGTGAGCTGGTCAGGCATTTGAGGCTTGCGGTGTAAATAAATAACGTACTCTACAGTTTAAATATGCATTAAGATATCATACCCATACTGCTTATTAGATCTCGATATGGATGGCAAAAATAGTTCATTTCTTTGTTGATTGTGCTCCTGCCATGTGCCAGTCTGCAAGAATTTTCTTTGGGGAGACTTCTCCAGATTCCGTGCTCTTGCCTGCTGTATTACACCATAATCCCCATTCTGAGAGGACCTTCATGCCTTCACTAGGTTTGGTAATTATCCGGGTAGAGCCTTGTCTCCACACGATTAGTTTCGTTAGATATCACCACTTGTAGTTCCGCAGCGTTTTGGTGATGGTGATAAACTCTCTGCGTTTTGCCATAGTGGCAGCTGACAAGTCCGCAAATAAAGCAATTTTGGAGTGTGGGTCAGGAAGAGTCGACAGTTTTCGCTGTGAACAAGATTTAAACCTGTGCGGGGAGACCCCATTGAATTTCAAGTCCAACGCCTTAACCAGTCGGCCATCACAGCTCTTCTGCAGCCTTGGTAACGTCACTTTTTTCCAGCAGTGTCTTGTTTTCTGAAGTAAATGCATGCTCATTGAGGAACACAACCCAATTTAGTAGAAATGATGCAAGGAATCTGTGGGTGCTTTATCCTGAACTTTTTGTGAAAAAATGTTTTAGGCACTTTCCCCAAAAAATTTTTGAAAAAAATGTTGAGGCACTTTCACAAAAAGTGAAGGTCTCAAGCAGCCAAGAGCCAAGCTTCTCATTTGCTGCTGACCTAACCCACACTAACCTATCCAACTCTAGAATGCAATAATGAAGTGAATGAAAAGGGCAATAAGTATCAATCTAATCTTGCACTCCACATCAGAATGTTTATGCCCGCTTTCTAACTAGAAACGTAGATGTAAGAATTCATTTATTTCAGCGTGCACGTTTTTAGGAATTGTCTCGAAATAGATACTAACATCACTTTCCGCAGATTCTTAATGTGCAATTTCATCAAGCATGAACATAATCACATTTTTAACTTTAAAAACAGAAATCTCCCTCGCTGTGAACAGGATTTGAACCTGTGCGGGGAGACCCCATTGGATTTCGAGTCCAACACCTTAACCACTCAGCCATCACAGCTCTTCTGCAGCCTTGGTAACATCACTTTTTTCCAGCAGTGTCTTTTTTTCTGAAGTAAATGCATGTTCATTGAGGAACACAACCCAATTTAGTAGAAATGATGCAAGGAATCTGTGGGTGCTTTATCCTGAACTTTTTGTGAAAAAATGTTTAAGGCACTTTTTTAAGACCCCATTGGATTTCGAGTCCAACGCCTTAACCACTCGGCCATCACAGCTCTGCTGCAGCCCTGGTAACGTCACTTTTTTCCAGCAGTGTCTTTTTTTTCTGAAGTAAATGCATGCTCATTGAGGAACACAACCCAATTTAGTAGAAATGATGCAAGGAATCTGTGGGTGCTTTATCCTGAACTTTTTGTGAAAAAATGTTTTAGGCACTTTCCCAAAAGATTTTGTGAAAAAAATGTTGAGGCACTTTCCCAAAAAGTGAAGGTCTCAAGCAGCCAAGAGCCAAGCTTCTCATTTGCTGCTGACCTAATCCACACTAACCTATCCAACTCTAGAATAAAATAATGAAGTGAATGAAAAGGGCAATAAGTATCAGTCTAATCTTACACTCCACATCATAATGTTTATGCCCGCTTTATAACTAGAAACGTAGATGTAAAAAGTCATTTATTTCAGCGTGCACGTTTTTAGGAATTGTCTCGAAATAGATACTAACATCACTTTCCGCAGATTCTTAATGTACAATTTCATCAAGCATGAACATATTCACATTTTTAACTTTAAAAACAGAAATATCCCTCGCTGTGAACAGGATTTGAACCTGTGCGGGGAGACCCCATTGGATTTTTAGTCCAACGCCTTAACCACTCGCCCATCACAGCTCTTCTGCAGCCTTGGTAACATCACTTTTTTCCAGCAGTGTCTTTTTTTTCTGAAGTAAATGCATGCTCATTGAGGAACACCACCCAATTTAGTAGAAATGATGCAAGGAATCTGTGGGTGCTTTATCCTGAACTTTTTGTGAAAAAATGTTTAAGGCACTTTTTTAAGACCCCATTGGATTTCGAGTCCAATGCCTTAACCACTCGGCCATCACAGCTCTTCTGCAGCCCTGGTAACGTCACTTTTTTCCAGCAGTGTCTTTTTTTTCTGAAGTAAATGCATGCTCATTGAGGAACACAACCCAATTTAGTAGAAATGATGGAAGGAATCTGTGAGTGCTTTATCCTGAACTTTTTGTGAAAAAATGTTTTAGGCACTTTCCCAAAAGTTTTTGTGAAAAAAATGTTGAGGCACTTTCCCAAAAAGTGAAGGTCTCAAGCAGCCAAGAGCCAAGCTTCTCATTTGCTACTGACCTAACCCACACTAACCTATCAAACTCTAGAATGCAATAATGAAGTGAATGAAAAGGGCAATAAGTATCAGTCTAATCTTACACTCCACATCAGAATGTTTATGCCCGCTTTATAACTAGAAACGTAGATGTAAAAAGTCATTTATTTCAGCGTGCACGTTTTTAGGAATTGTCTCGAAATAGATACTAACATCACTTTCCGCAGATTCTTAATGTGCAATTTCATCAAGCATGAACATAATCACATTTTTAACTTTAAAAACATAAATCTCCCTCGCTGTGAACAGGATTTGAACCTGTGCGGGGAGACCCCATTTGTGGGTGCTTTATCCTGAACTTTTTGTGAAAAATGTTTTAGGCACTTTCCCAAAAGTTTTTGTGAAAAAAATGTTGAGGCACTTTCCCAAAAAGTGAAGGGCTCAAGCAGCCAAGATTCTCATTTGCTGCTGACCTAACCCACACTAACCTATCCAACTCTAGAATGCAATAATGAAGTGAATGAAAAAGGCAATATGTATCAGTCTAATCTTGCACTCCACATCAGAATGTTTATGCCCGCTTTATAACTAGAAACGTAGATGTATGTATTTCAGCTTGCACGTTTTTAGGAATTGTCTCGAAATAGATACTAACATCACTTTCCGCAGATTGTTAATGTGCAATTTCATCAAGCATGAACATAATCACATTTTTAACTTTAAAAACAGAAATCTCCCTCGCTGTGAACAGGATTTGAACCTGTGCGGGGAGACCCCATTGGATTTCTAGTCCGACGCCTTAACCACTCGGCCATCACAGCTCTTCTGCAGCATTGGTAACGTCACTTTTTTCCAGCAGTGTCTTTTTTTCTGAAGTAAATGCATGCTCATTGAGGAACACAACCCAATTTAGCAGAAATGATGCAAGGAATCTGTGGGTGCTTTATCCTGAACTTTTTGTGATAAAATGTTTAAAGCACTTTCCCAAAAGTTATTGTGAAACTTTAAAAAAATGTTGAGGCACTTTCCCAAAAAGTGAAGTTCTCAAGCAGCCAAGAGCTAAGCTTCTCATTTGCTGCTGACCTAACCCACACTAACCTATCCAACTCTAGAATGCAATAATGAAGTGAATGAAAAGTTCAATAATTATCAGTCTAATCTTGCGCTCCACATCAGAATGTTTATGCCCGCTTTATAACTAGAAACGTAGATGTATGTATTTCAGCATGCACGTTTTTAGTATTTGTCTCGAAATAGATACTAACATCACTTTCCGCAGATTGTTAATGTGCAATTTCATCAAGCATGAACATAATCACATTTTTAACTTTAAAAACAGAAATCTCCCTCGCTGTGAACAGGATTTGAACATGTGCGGGGAGACCCCATTGGATTTCTAGTCCAACGCCTTAACCACTCGGCCATCACAGCTCTCCTGTGCGGGGAGACCCCATTGGATTTCTAGTCCAACGCCTTAACCACTCGGCCATCACAGCTCTCCTGCAGCATTGATAACATCACTTTTTTCCAGCAGTATCTTTTTTTCTGAAGTAAATGCATGCTCATTGAGGAACACAACCCAATTTAGCAGAAATGATGCAAGGAATCTGTGGGTGCTTTATCCTGAACTTTTTGTGAAAAAATGTTTTAGGCACTTTCCCAAAAGTTTTTGTGAAAAAAATGTTGAGGCACTTTCCCAAAAAGTGAAGGTCTCAAGCAGCCAAGAGCCAAGCTTCTCATTTGCTGCTGACCTAACCCACACTAACCTATTCAACTCTAGAATGCAATAATGAAGTGAATGAAAAGGTCAATAATTATCAGTCTAATCTTGCGCTCCATATCAGAATGTTTATTCCCGCTTTATAACTAGAAACGTAGATGTAAGAAGTCATTTATTTCAGCATGCATGTTTTTAGTATTTGTCTCGAAATAGATACTAACATCACTTTCCGCAGATTGTTAATGTGCAATTTCATCAAGCATGAACATAATCAAATTTTTAACTTTAAAAACAGAAATCTCCCTCGCTGTGAACAGGATTTGAACCTGTGCGGGGAGACCCCATTGGATTTCTAGTCCAACGCCTTAACCACTCGGCCATCACAGCTCTTCTGCAGCATTGGTAACGTCACTTTTTTCCAGCAGTGTCTTTTTTTCTGAAGTAAATGCATGCTCATTGAGGAACACAACCCAATTTAGCAGAAATGATGCAAGGAATCTGTGGGTGCTTTATCCTGAACTTTTTGTTAAAAAATGTTTTAGGCACTTTCCCAAAAGTTTTTGTAAAAAAAATGTTGAGGCACTTTCCCAAAAAGTGAAGGTCTCAAGCAGCCAAGAGCCAAGCTTCTCATTTGCTGTCCAACTCTAGAATGCAATAATGAAGTGAATGAAAAGGGCAATAATTATCAGTCTAATCTTGCGCTCCACATCAGAATTTTTATGCCCGCTTTATAACTAGAAACGTAGATGTAAGAAGTCATTTATTTCAGCACGCAAGTTTTTAGTATTTTTCTCGAAATAGATACTAACATCACTTTCCGCAGATTGTTAATGTGCAATTTCATCAAGCATGAACATAATCACATTTTTAACTTTAAAAACAGAAATCTCCCTCGCTGTGAACAGGATTTGAACCTGTGCGGGTAGACCCCATTGGATTTCTAGTCCAACGCCTTAACCACTCGGCCATCACAGCTCTTCTGCAGCATTGGTGACGTCACTTTTTTCCAGCAGTGTCTTTTTTTCCGAAGTAAATGCATGCTCATTGAGGAACACAACCCAATTTAGCAGAAATGATGCAAGGAATCTGTGGGTGCTTTATCCTGAACTTTTTGTGAAAAAATGTTTTAGGCACTTTCCCAAAAAATGAAGGTCTCAAGCAGCCAAGAGCCAAGCTTCTCATTTGCTGCTGACCTAACCCACACTAACCTATCCAACTCTAGAATGCAATAATGAAGTGAATGAAAATGTCAATAAGTAAATTCATGCTCATTGAGGAACACAACCCAATTTAGTAGAAATGATGCAAGGAATCTGTGGGTGCTTTATCCTGAACTTTTTGTGATAAAATGTTTTAAGCACTTTCCCAAAAGTTATTGTGAAACTTTAAAAAAATGTTGAGGCACTTTCCCAAAAAGTGAAGTTCTCAAGCAGCCAAGAGCCAAGCTTCTCATTTGCTGCTGACCTAACCCACACTAACCTATCCAACTCTAGAATGCAATAATGAAGTGAATGAAAAGTTCAATAATTATCAGTCTAATCTTGCGCTCCACATCAGAATGTTTATGCCCGCTTTATAACTAGAATCGTAGATGTATGTATTTCAGCATGCACGTTTTTAGTATTTGTCTCGAAATAGATACTAACATCACTTTCCGCAGATTGTTAATGTGCAATTTCATCAAGCATGAACATAATCACATTTTTAACTTTAAAAACAGAAATCTCCCTCGCTGTGAACAGGATTTGAACCTGTGCGGGGAGACCCCATTGGATTTCTAGTCCAACGCCTTAACCACTCGGCCATCACAGCTCTTCTGCAGCATTGGTAACGTCACTTTTTTCCAGCAGTGTCTTTTTTTCTGAAGTAAATGCATGCTCATTGAGGAACACAACCCAATTTAGCAGAAATGATGCAAGGAATCTGTGGGTGCTTTATCCTGAACTTTTTGTGATAAAATGTTTTAAGCACTTTCCCAAAAGTTATTGTGAAACTTTAAAAAAATGTTGAGGCACTTTCCCAAAAAGTGAAGTTCTCAAGCAGCCAAGAGCCAAGCTTCTCATTTGCTGCTGACCTAACCCACACTAACCTATCCAACTCTAGAATGCAATAATGAAGTGAATGAAAAGTTCAATAATTATCAGTCTAATCTTGCGCTCCATATCAGAATGTTTATGCCCGCTTTATAACTAGAAACGTAGATGTAAGAAGTCATTTATTTCAGCATGCATGTTTTTAGTATTTGTCTCGAAATAGATACTAACATCACTTTCCGCAGATTGTTAATGTGCAATTTCATCAAGCATGAACATAATCACATTTTTAACTTTAAAAACAGAAATCTCCCTCGCTGTGAACAGGATTTGAACCTGTGCGGGGAGACCCCATTGGATTTCTAGTCCAACGCCTTAACCACTCGGCCATCACTGCTCTTCTTCAGCATTGGTAACGTCACTTTTTTCCAGCAGTGTCTTTTTTTCTGAAGTAAATGCATGCTCATTGAGGAACACAACCCAATTTAGCAGAAATGATGCAAGGAATCTGTGGGTGCTTTATCCTGAACTTTTTGTGAAAAAATGTTTTAGGCACTTTCCCAAAAGTTTTTGTGAAAAAAATGTTGAGGCACTTTCACAAAAAGTGAAGGTCTCAAGCAGCCAAGAGCCAAGCTTCTCATTTGCTGCTGACCTAACCCACACTAACCTATCCAACTCTAGAATGCAATAATGAAGTGAATGAAAAGGGCAATAATTTGTCAGTCTAATCTTGCGCTCCACATCAGAATGTTTATGCCCGCTTTATAACTAGAAACGTAGATGTAAGAAGTCATTTATTTCAGCACGCAAGTTTTTAGTATTTGTCTCGAAATAGATACTAACATCAGTTTCCGCAGATTGTTAATGTGCAATTTCATCAAGCATGAACATAATCACATGTTTTACTTTAAAAGCAGAAATCTCCCTCGCTGTGAACAGGATTTGAACCTGTGCGGGGAGACCCCATTGGATTTCTAGTCCAACGCCTTAACCACTCGGCCATCACAGCTCTTCTGCAGCATTGGTAACGTCACTTTTTTCCAGCAGTGTCTTTTTTTCCGAAGTAAATGCATGCTCATTGAGGAACACAACCCATAATTCAGCAGAAATGATGCAAGGAATCTGTGGGTGCTTTATCCTGAACTTTTTGTGAAAAAATGTTTTAGGCACTTTCCCAAAAAATGAAGGTCTCAAGCAGCCAAGAGCCAAGCTTCTCATTTGCTGCTGACCTAACCCACACTAACCTATCCAACTCTAGAATGCAATAATGAAGTGAATGAAAATGTCAATAAGTAAATTCATGCTCATTGAGGAACACAACCCAATTTAGTAGAAATGATGCAAGGAATCTGTGGGTGCTTTATCCTGAACTTTTTGTGATAAAATGTTTTAAGCACTTTCCCAAAAGTTATTGTGAAACTTTAAAAAAATGTTGAGGCACTTTCCCAAAAAGTGAAGATCTCAAGCAGCCAAGAGCCAAGCTTCTCATTTGCTGCTGACCTAACCCACACTAACCTATCCAACTCTAGAATGCAATAATGAAGTGAATGAAAAGTTCAATAATTATCAGTCTAATCTTGCGCTCCACATCAGAATGTTTATGCCCGCTTTATAACTTGAAACGTAGATGTATGTATTTCAGCTTGCACGTTTTTAGGAATTGTCTCGAAATAGATACTAACATCACTTTCTGCAGATTCTTAATGTGCAATTTCATCAAGCATGAACATAATTACATTTTTAACTTTAAAAACAGAAATCTCCCTCGCTGTGAACAGGATTTGAACCTGTGCGGGGAGACCCCATTGGATTTCTAGTCCAACGCCTTAACCACTCGGCCATCACAGCTCTTCTACAGCTTTGGTAACGTCACTTTTTTCCAGCAGTATCTTTTTTTCTGAAGTAAATGCATGCTCATTGAGGAACACAACCCAATTTAGCAGAAATGATGCAAGGAATCTGTGGGTGCTTTATCCTGAACTTTTTGTGAAAAAATGTTTTAGGCACTTTCCCAAAAGTTTTTGTGAAAAAAATGTTGAGGCACTTTCCCAAAAAGTGAAGGTCTCAAGCAGCCAAGAGCCAAGCTTCTCATTTGCTGCTGACCTAACCCACACTAACCTATCCAACTCTAGAATGCAATAATGAAGTGAATGAAAAGGTCAATAATTATCAGTCTAATCTTGCGCTCCATATCAGAATGTTTATGCCCGCTTTATAACTAGAAACGTAGATGTAAGAAGTCATTTATTTCAGCATGCACGTTTTTAGTATTTGTCTCGAAATAGATACTAACATCACTTTCCGCAGATTGTTAATGTGCAATTTCATCAAGCATGAACATAATCACATTTTTAACTTTAAAAACAGAAATCTCCCTCGCTGTGAACAGGATTTGAACCTGTGCGGGGAGACCCCATTGGATTTCTAGTCCAACGCCTTAACCACTCGGCCATCACAGCTCTTCTGCAGCATTGGTAACGTCACTTTTTTCCAGCAGTGTCTTTTTTTCCGAAGTAAATGCATGCTCATTGAGGAACACAACCCATAATTCAGCAGAAATGATGCAAGGAATCTGTGGGTGCTTTATCCTGAACTTTTTGTGAAAAAATGTTTTAGGCACTTTCCCAAAAAATGAAGGTCTCAAGCAGCCAAGAGCCAAGCTTCTCATTTGCTGCTGACCTAACCCACACTAACCTATCCAACTCTAGAATGCAATAATGAAGTGAATGAAAATGTCAATAAGTAAATTCATGCTCATTGAGGAACACAACCCAATTTAGTAGAAATGATGCAAGGAATCTGTGGGTGCTTTATCCTGAACTTTTTGTGATAAAATGTTTTAAGCACTTTCCCAAAAGTTATTGTGAAACTTTAAAAAAATGTTGAGGCACTTTCCCAAAAAGTGAAGATCTCAAGCAGCCAAGAGCCAAGCTTCTCATTTGCTGCTGACCTAACCCACACTAACCTATCCAACTCTAGAATGCAATAATGAAGTGAATGAAAAGTTCAATAATTATCAGTCTAATCTTGCGCTCCACATCAGAATGTTTATGCCCGCTTTATAACTTGAAACGTAGATGTATGTATTTCAGCTTGCACGTTTTTAGGAATTGTCTCGAAATAGATACTAACATCACTTTCTGCAGATTCTTAATGTGCAATTTCATCAAGCATGAACATAATTACATTTTTAACTTTAAAAACAGAAATCTCCCTCGCTGTGAACAGGATTTGAACCTGTGCGGGGAGACCCCATTGGATTTCTAGTCCAACGCCTTAACCACTCGGCCATCACAGCTCTTCTACAGCTTTGGTAACGTCACTTTTTTCCAGCAGTATCTTTTTTTCTGAAGTAAATGCATGCTCATTGAGGAACACAACCCAATTTAGCAGAAATGATGCAAGGAATCTGTGGGTGCTTTATCCTGAACTTTTTGTGAAAAAATGTTTTAGGCACTTTCCCAAAAGTTTTTGTGAAAAAAATGTTGAGGCACTTTCCCAAAAAGTGAAGGTCTCAAGCAGCCAAGAGCCAAGCTTCTCATTTGCTGCTGACCTAACCCACACTAACCTATCCAACTCTAGAATGCAATAATGAAGTGAATGAAAAGGTCAATAATTATCAGTCTAATCTTGCGCTCCATATCAGAATGTTTATGCCCGCTTTATAACTAGAAACGTAGATGTAAGAAGTCATTTATTTCAGCATGCACGTTTTTAGTATTTGTCTCGAAATAGATACTAACATCACTTTCCGCAGATTGTTAATGTGCAATTTCATCAAGCATGAACATAATCACATTTTTAACTTTAAAAACAGAAATCTCCCTCGCTGTGAACAGGATTTGAACCTGTGCGGGGAGACCCCATTGGATTTCTAGTCCAACGCCTTAACCACTCGGCCATCACAGCTCTTCTGCAGCATTGGTAACGTCACTTTTTTCCAGCAGTGTCTTTTTTTCTGAAGTAAATGCATGCTCATTGAGGAACACAACCCAATTTAGCAGAAATGATGCAAGGAATCTGTGGGTGCTTTATCCTGAACTTTTTGTGATAAAATGTTTTAAGCACTTTCCCAAAAGCTATTGTGAAACTTTAAAAAAATGTTGAGGCACTTTCCCAAAAAGTGAAGATCTCAAGCAGCCAAGAGCCAAGCTTCTCATTTGCTGCTGACCTAACCCACACTAACCTATCCAACTCTAGAATGCAATAATGAAGTGAATGAAAAGTTCAATAATTATCAGTCTAATCTTGCGCTCCACATCAGAATGTTTATGCCCGCTTTATAACTAGAAACGTAGATGTATGTATTTCAGCATGCACGTTTTTAGTATTTGTCTCGAAATAGATACTAACATCACTTTCCGCAGATTGTTAATGTGCAATTTCATCAAGCATGAACATAATCACATTTTTAACTTTAAAAACAGAAATCTCCCTCGCTGTGAACAGGATTTGAACATGTGCGGGGAGACCCCATTGGATTTCTAGTCCAACGCCTTAACCACTCGGCCATCACAGCTCTCCTGTGCGGGGAGACCCCATTGGATTTCTAGTCCAACGCCTTAACCACTCGGCCATCACAGCTCTCCTGCAGCATTGATAACATCACTTTTTTCCAGCAGTATCTTTTTTTCTGAAGTAAATGCATGCTCATTGAGGAACACAACCCAATTTAGCAGAAATGATGCAAGGAATCTGTGGGTGCTTTATCCTGAACTTTTTGTGAAAAAATGTTTTAGGCACTTTCCCAAAAGTTTTTGTGAAAAAAATGTTGAGGCACTTTCCCAAAAAGTGAAGGTCTCAAGCAGCCAAGAGCCAAGCTTCTCATTTGCTGCTGACCTAACCCACACTAACCTATTCAACTCTAGAATGCAATAATGAAGTGAATGAAAAGGTCAATAATTATCAGTCTAATCTTGCGCTCCATATCAGAATGTTTATTCCCGCTTTATAACTAGAAACGTAGATGTAAGAAGTCATTTATTTCAGCATGCATGTTTTTAGTATTTGTCTCGAAATAGATACTAACATCACTTTCCGCAGATTGTTAATGTTCAATTTCATCAAGCATGAACATAATCAAATTTTTAACTTTAAAAACAGAAATCTCCCTCGCTGTGAACAGGATTTGAACCTGTGCGGGGAGACCCCATTGGATTTCTAGTCCAACGCCTTAACCACTCGGCCATCACAGCTCTTCTGCAGCATTGGTAACGTCACTTTTTTCCAGCAGTGTCTTTTTTTCTGAAGTAAATGCATGCTCATTGAGGAACACAACCCAATTTAGCAGAAATGATGCAAGGAATCTGTGGGTGCTTTATCCTGAACTTTTTGTTAAAAAATGTTTTAGGCACTTTCCCAAAAGTTTTTGTAAAAAAAATGTTGAGGCACTTTCCCAAAAAGTGAAGGTCTCAAGCAGCCAAGAGCCAAGCTTCTCATTTGCTGTCCAACTCTAGAATGCAATAATGAAGTGAATGAAAAGGGCAATAATTATCAGTCTAATCTTGCGCTCCACATCAGAATTTTTATGCCCGCTTTATAACTAGAAACGTAGATGTAAGAAGTCATTTATTTCAGCACGCAAGTTTTTAGTATTTTTCTCGAAATAGATACTAACATCACTTTCCGCAGATTGTTAATGTGCAATTTCATCAAGCATGAACATAATCACATTTTTAACTTTAAAAACAGAAATCTCCCTCGCTGTGAACAGGATTTGAACCTGTGCGGGTAGACCCCATTGGATTTCTAGTCCAACGCCTTAACCACTCGGCCATCACAGCTCTTCTGCAGCATTGGTGACGTCACTTTTTTCCAGCAGTGTCTTTTTTTCCGAAGTAAATGCATGCTCATTGAGGAACACAACCCAATTTAGCAGAAATGATGCAAGGAATCTGTGGGTGCTTTATCCTGAACTTTTTGTGAAAAAATGTTTTAGGCACTTTCCCAAAAAATGAAGGTCTCAAGCAGCCAAGAGCCAAGCTTCTCATTTGCTGCTGACCTAACCCACACTAACCTATCCAACTCTAGAATGCAATAATGAAGTGAATGAAAATGTCAATAAGTAAATTCATGCTCATTGAGGAACACAACCCAATTTAGTAGAAATGATGCAAGGAATCTGTGGGTGCTTTATCCTGAACTTTTTGTGATAAAATGTTTTAAGCACTTTCCCAAAAGTTATTGTGAAACTTTAAAAAAATGTTGAGGCACTTTCCCAAAAAGTGAAGTTCTCAAGCAGCCAAGAGCCAAGCTTCTCATTTGCTGCTGACCTAACCCACACTAACCTATCCAACTCTAGAATGCAATAATGAAGTGAATGAAAAGTTCAATAATTATCAGTCTAATCTTGCGCTCCACATCAGAATGTTTATGCCCGCTTTATAACTAGAATCGTAGATGTATGTATTTCAGCATGCACGTTTTTAGTATTTGTCTCGAAATAGATACTAACATCACTTTCCGCAGATTGTTAATGTGCAATTTCATCAAGCATGAACATAATCACATTTTTAACTTTAAAAACAGAAATCTCCCTCGCTGTGAACAGGATTTGAACCTGTGCGGGGAGACCCCATTGGATTTCTAGTCCAACGCCTTAACCACTCGGCCATCACAGCTCTTCTGCAGCATTGGTAACGTCACTTTTTTCCAGCAGTGTCTTTTTTTCTGAAGTAAATGCATGCTCATTGAGGAACACAACCCAATTTAGCAGAAATGATGCAAGGAATCTGTGGGTGCTTTATCCTGAACTTTTTGTGATAAAATGTTTTAAGCACTTTCCCAAAAGTTATTGTGAAACTTTAAAAAAATGTTGAGGCACTTTCCCAAAAAGTGAAGTTCTCAAGCAGCCAAGAGCCAAGCTTCTCATTTGCTGCTGACCTAACCCACACTAACCTATCCAACTCTAGAATGCAATAATGAAGTGAATGAAAAGTTCAATAATTATCAGTCTAATCTTGCGCTCCATATCAGAATGTTTATGCCCGCTTTATAACTAGAAACGTAGATGTAAGAAGTCATTTATTTCAGCATGCATGTTTTTAGTATTTGTCTCGAAATAGATACTAACATCACTTTCCGCAGATTGTTAATGTGCAATTTCATCAAGCATGAACATAATCACATTTTTAACTTTAAAAACAGAAATCTCCCTCGCTGTGAACAGGATTTGAACCTGTGCGGGGAGACCCCATTGGATTTCTAGTCCAACGCCTTAACCACTCGGCCATCACTGCTCTTCTTCAGCATTGGTAACGTCACTTTTTTCCAGCAGTGTCTTTTTTTCTGAAGTAAATGCATGCTCATTGAGGAACACAACCCAATTTAGCAGAAATGATGCAAGGAATCTGTGGGTGCTTTATCCTGAACTTTTTGTGAAAAAATGTTTTAGGCACTTTCCCAAAAGTTTTTGTGAAAAAAATGTTGAGGCACTTTCACAAAAAGTGAAGGTCTCAAGCAGCCAAGAGCCAAGCTTCTCATTTGCTGCTGACCTAACCCACACTAACCTATCCAACTCTAGAATGCAATAATGAAGTGAATGAAAAGGGCAATAATTTGTCAGTCTAATCTTGCGCTCCACATCAGAATGTTTATGCCCGCTTTATAACTAGAAACGTAGATGTAAGAAGTCATTTATTTCAGCACGCAAGTTTTTAGTATTTGTCTCGAAATAGATACTAACATCAGTTTCCGCAGATTGTTAATGTGCAATTTCATCAAGCATGAACATAATCACATGTTTTACTTTAAAAGCAGAAATCTCCCTCGCTGTGAACAGGATTTGAACCTGTGCGGGGAGACCCCATTGGATTTCTAGTCCAACGCCTTAACCACTCGGCCATCACAGCTCTTCTGCAGCATTGGTAACGTCACTTTTTTCCAGCAGTGTCTTTTTTTCCGAAGTAAATGCATGCTCATTGAGGAACACAACCCATAATTCAGCAGAAATGATGCAAGGAATCTGTGGGTGCTTTATCCTGAACTTTTTGTGAAAAAATGTTTTAGGCACTTTCCCAAAAAATGAAGGTCTCAAGCAGCCAAGAGCCAAGCTTCTCATTTGCTGCTGACCTAACCCACACTAACCTATCCAACTCTAGAATGCAATAATGAAGTGAATGAAAATGTCAATAAGTAAATTCATGCTCATTGAGGAACACAACCCAATTTAGTAGAAATGATGCAAGGAATCTGTGGGTGCTTTATCCTGAACTTTTTGTGATAAAATGTTTTAAGCACTTTCCCAAAAGTTATTGTGAAACTTTAAAAAAATGTTGAGGCACTTTCCCAAAAAGTGAAGATCTCAAGCAGCCAAGAGCCAAGCTTCTCATTTGCTGCTGACCTAACCCACACTAACCTATCCAACTCTAGAATGCAATAATGAAGTGAATGAAAAGTTCAATAATTATCAGTCTAATCTTGCGCTCCACATCAGAATGTTTATGCCCGCTTTATAACTTGAAACGTAGATGTATGTATTTCAGCTTGCACGTTTTTAGGAATTGTCTCGAAATAGATACTAACATCACTTTCTGCAGATTCTTAATGTGCAATTTCATCAAGCATGAACATAATTACATTTTTAACTTTAAAAACAGAAATCTCCCTCGCTGTGAACAGGATTTGAACCTGTGCGGGGAGACCCCATTGGATTTCTAGTCCAACGCCTTAACCACTCGGCCATCACAGCTCTTCTACAGCTTTGGTAACGTCACTTTTTTCCAGCAGTATCTTTTTTTCTGAAGTAAATGCATGCTCATTGAGGAACACAACCCAATTTAGCAGAAATGATGCAAGGAATCTGTGGGTGCTTTATCCTGAACTTTTTGTGAAAAAATGTTTTAGGCACTTTCCCAAAAGTTTTTGTGAAAAAAATGTTGAGGCACTTTCCCAAAAAGTGAAGGTCTCAAGCAGCCAAGAGCCAAGCTTCTCATTTGCTGCTGACCTAACCCACACTAACCTATCCAACTCTAGAATGCAATAATGAAGTGAATGAAAAGGTCAATAATTATCAGTCTAATCTTGCGCTCCATATCAGAATGTTTATGCCCGCTTTATAACTAGAAACGTAGATGTAAGAAGTCATTTATTTCAGCATGCACGTTTTTAGTATTTGTCTCGAAATAGATACTAACATCACTTTCCGCAGATTGTTAATGTGCAATTTCATCAAGCATGAACATAATCACATTTTTAACTTTAAAAACAGAAATCTCCCTCGCTGTGAACAGGATTTGAACCTGTGCGGGGAGACCCCATTGGATTTCTAGTCCAACGCCTTAACCACTCGGCCATCACAGCTCTTCTGCAGCATTGGTAACGTCACTTTTTTCCAGCAGTGTCTTTTTTTCCGAAGTAAATGCATGCTCATTGAGGAACACAACCCATAATTCAGCAGAAATGATGCAAGGAATCTGTGGGTGCTTTATCCTGAACTTTTTGTGAAAAAATGTTTTAGGCACTTTCCCAAAAAATGAAGGTCTCAAGCAGCCAAGAGCCAAGCTTCTCATTTGCTGCTGACCTAACCCACACTAACCTATCCAACTCTAGAATGCAATAATGAAGTGAATGAAAATGTCAATAAGTAAATTCATGCTCATTGAGGAACACAACCCAATTTAGTAGAAATGATGCAAGGAATCTGTGGGTGCTTTATCCTGAACTTTTTGTGATAAAATGTTTTAAGCACTTTCCCAAAAGTTATTGTGAAACTTTAAAAAAATGTTGAGGCACTTTCCCAAAAAGTGAAGATCTCAAGCAGCCAAGAGCCAAGCTTCTCATTTGCTGCTGACCTAACCCACACTAACCTATCCAACTCTAGAATGCAATAATGAAGTGAATGAAAAGTTCAATAATTATCAGTCTAATCTTGCGCTCCACATCAGAATGTTTATGCCCGCTTTATAACTTGAAACGTAGATGTATGTATTTCAGCTTGCACGTTTTTAGGAATTGTCTCGAAATAGATACTAACATCACTTTCTGCAGATTCTTAATGTGCAATTTCATCAAGCATGAACATAATTACATTTTTAACTTTAAAAACAGAAATCTCCCTCGCTGTGAACAGGATTTGAACCTGTGCGGGGAGACCCCATTGGATTTCTAGTCCAACGCCTTAACCACTCGGCCATCACAGCTCTTCTACAGCTTTGGTAACGTCACTTTTTTCCAGCAGTATCTTTTTTTCTGAAGTAAATGCATGCTCATTGAGGAACACAACCCAATTTAGCAGAAATGATGCAAGGAATCTGTGGGTGCTTTATCCTGAACTTTTTGTGAAAAAATGTTTTAGGCACTTTCCCAAAAGTTTTTGTGAAAAAAATGTTGAGGCACTTTCCCAAAAAGTGAAGGTCTCAAGCAGCCAAGAGCCAAGCTTCTCATTTGCTGCTGACCTAACCCACACTAACCTATCCAACTCTAGAATGCAATAATGAAGTGAATGAAAAGGTCAATAATTATCAGTCTAATCTTGCGCTCCATATCAGAATGTTTATGCCCGCTTTATAACTAGAAACGTAGATGTAAGAAGTCATTTATTTCAGCATGCACGTTTTTAGTATTTGTCTCGAAATAGATACTAACATCACTTTCCGCAGATTGTTAATGTGCAATTTCATCAAGCATGAACATAATCACATTTTTAACTTTAAAAACAGAAATCTCCCTCGCTGTGAACAGGATTTGAACCTGTGCGGGGAGACCCCATTGGATTTCTAGTCCAACGCCTTAACCACTCGGCCATCACAGCTCTTCTGCAGCATTGGTAACGTCACTTTTTTCCAGCAGTGTCTTTTTTTCTGAAGTAAATGCATGCTCATTGAGGAACACAACCCAATTTAGCAGAAATGATGCAAGGAATCTGTGGGTGCTTTATCCTGAACTTTTTGTGATAAAATGTTTTAAGCACTTTCCCAAAAGCTATTGTGAAACTTTAAAAAAATGTTGAGGCACTTTCCCAAAAAGTGAAGATCTCAAGCAGCCAAGAGCCAAGCTTCTCATTTGCTGCTGACCTAACCCACACTAACCTATCCAACTCTAGAATGCAATAATGAAGTGAATGAAAAGTTCAATAATTATCAGTCTAATCTTGCGCTCCACATCAGAATGTTTATGCCCGCTTTATAACTAGAAACGTAGATGTATGTATTTCAGCTTGCACGTTTTTAGGAATTGTCTCGAAATAGATACTAACATCACTTTCTGCAGATTCTTAATGTGCAATTTCATCAAGCATGAACATAATCACATTTTTAACTTTAAAAACAGAAATCTCCCTCGCTGTGAACAGGATTTGAACATGTGCAGGGAGACCCCATTGGATTTCTAGTCCAACGCCTTAACCACTCGGCCATCACAGCTCTCCTGCAGCATTGGTAACGTCACTTTTTTCCAGCAGTATCTTTTTTTCTGAAGTAAATGCATGCTCATTGAGGAACACAACCCAATTTAGCAGAAATGATGCAAGGAATCTGTGGGTGCTTTATCCTGAACTTTTTGTGAAAAAATGTTTTAGGCACTTTCCCAAAAGTTTTTGTGAAAAAAATGTTGAGGCACTTTCCCAAAAAGTGAAGGTCTCAAGCAGCCAAGAGCCAAGCTTCTCATTTGCTGCTGACCTAACCCACACTAACCTATCCAACTCTAGAATGCAATAATGAAGTGAATGAAAAGGTCAATAATTATCAGTCTAATCTTGCGCTCCATATCAGAATGTTTATGCCCGCTTTATAACTAGAAACGTAGATGTAAGAAGTCATTTATTTCAGCATGCACGTTTTTAGTATTTGTCTCGAAATAGATACTAACATCACTTTCCGCAGATTGTTAATGTGCAATTTCATCAAGCATGAACATAATCACATTTTTAACTTTAAAAACAGAAATCTCCCTCGCTGTGAACAGGATTTGAACCTGTGCGGGGAGACCCCATTGGATTTCTAGTCCAACGCCTTAACCACTCGGCCATCACAGCTCTTCTGCAGCATTGGTAACGTCACTTTTTTCCAGCAGTGTCTTTTTTTCCGAAGTAAATGCATGCTCATTGAGGAACACAACCCATAATTCAGCAGAAATGATGCAAGGAATCTGTGGGTGCTTTATCCTGAACTTTTTGTGAAAAAATGTTTTAGGCACTTTCCCAAAAAATGAAGGTCTCAAGCAGCCAAGAGCCAAGCTTCTCATTTGCTGCTGACCTAACCCACACTAACCTATCCAACTCTAGAATGCAATAATGAAGTGAATGAAAATGTCAATAAGTAAATTCATGCTCATTGAGGAACACAACCCAATTTAGTAGAAATGATGCAAGGAATCTGTGGGTGCTTTATCCTGAACTTTTTGTGATAAAATGTTTTAAGCACTTTCCCAAAAGTTATTGTGAAACTTTAAAAAAATGTTGAGGCACTTTCCCAAAAAGTGAAGATCTCAAGCAGCCAAGAGCCAAGCTTCTCATTTGCTGCTGACCTAACCCACACTAACCTATCCAACTCTAGAATGCAATAATGAAGTGAATGAAAAGTTCAATAATTATCAGTCTAATCTTGCGCTCCACATCAGAATGTTTATGCCCGCTTTATAACTTGAAACGTAGATGTATGTATTTCAGCTTGCACGTTTTTAGGAATTGTCTCGAAATAGATACTAACATCACTTTCTGCAGATTCTTAATGTGCAATTTCATCAAGCATGAACATAATTACATTTTTAACTTTAAAAACAGAAATCTCCCTCGCTGTGAACAGGATTTGAACCTGTGCGGGGAGACCCCATTGGATTTCTAGTCCAACGCCTTAACCACTCGGCCATCACAGCTCTTCTACAGCTTTGGTAACGTCACTTTTTTCCAGCAGTATCTTTTTTTCTGAAGTAAATGCATGCTCATTGAGGAACACAACCCAATTTAGCAGAAATGATGCAAGGAATCTGTGGGTGCTTTATCCTGAACTTTTTGTGAAAAAATGTTTTAGGCACTTTCCCAAAAGTTTTTGTGAAAAAAATGTTGAGGCACTTTCCCAAAAAGTGAAGGTCTCAAGCAGCCAAGAGCCAAGCTTCTCATTTGCTGCTGACCTAACCCACACTAACCTATCCAACTCTAGAATGCAATAATGAAGTGAATGAAAAGGTCAATAATTATCAGTCTAATCTTGCGCTCCATATCAGAATGTTTATGCCCGCTTTATAACTAGAAACGTAGATGTAAGAAGTCATTTATTTCAGCATGCACGTTTTTAGTATTTGTCTCGAAATAGATACTAACATCACTTTCCGCAGATTGTTAATGTGCAATTTCATCAAGCATGAACATAATCACATTTTTAACTTTAAAAACAGAAATCTCCCTCGCTGTGAACAGGATTTGAACCTGTGCGGGGAGACCCCATTGGATTTCTAGTCCAACGCCTTAACCACTCGGCCATCACAGCTCTTCTGCAGCATTGGTAACGTCACTTTTTTCCAGCAGTGTCTTTTTTTCTGAAGTAAATGCATGCTCATTGAGGAACACAACCCAATTTAGCAGAAATGATGCAAGGAATCTGTGGGTGCTTTATCCTGAACTTTTTGTGATAAAATGTTTTAAGCACTTTCCCAAAAGCTATTGTGAAACTTTAAAAAAATGTTGAGGCACTTTCCCAAAAAGTGAAGATCTCAAGCAGCCAAGAGCCAAGCTTCTCATTTGCTGCTGACCTAACCCACACTAACCTATCCAACTCTAGAATGCAATAATGAAGTGAATGAAAAGTTCAATAATTATCAGTCTAATCTTGCGCTCCACATCAGAATGTTTATGCCCGCTTTATAACTAGAAACGTAGATGTATGTATTTCAGCTTGCACGTTTTTAGGAATTGTCTCGAAATAGATACTAACATCACTTTCTGCAGATTCTTAATGTGCAATTTCATCAAGCATGAACATAATCACATTTTTAACTTTAAAAACAGAAATCTCCCTCGCTGTGAACAGGATTTGAACATGTGCAGGGAGACCCCATTGGATTTCTAGTCCAACGCCTTAACCACTCGGCCATCACAGCTCTCCTGCAGCATTGGTAACGTCACTTTTTTCCAGCAGTATCTTTTTTTCTGAAGTAAATGCATGCTCATTGAGGAACACAACCCAATTTAGCAGAAATGATGCAAGGAATCTGTGGGTGCTTTATCCTGAACTTTTTGTGAAAAAATGTTTTAGGCACTTTCCCAAAAGTTTTTGTGAAAAAAATGTTGAGGCACTTTCCCAAAAAGTGAAGGTCTCAAGCAGCCAAGAGCCAAGCTTCTCATTTGCTGCTGACCTAACCCACACTAACCTATCCAACTCTAGAATGCAATAATGAAGTGAATGAAAAGGTCAATAATTATCAGTCTAATCTTGCGCTCCATATCAGAATGTTTATGCCCGCTTTATAACTAGAAACGTAGATGTAAGAAGTCATTTATTTCAGCATGCACGTTTTTAGTATTTGTCTCGAAATAGATACTAACATCACTTTCCGCAGATTGTTAATGTGCAATTTCATCAAGCATGAATATAATCACATTTTTAACTTTAAAAACAGAAATCTCCCTCGCTGTGAACAGGATTTGAACCTGTGCGGGGAGACCCCATTGGATTTCTAGTCCAACGCCTTAACCACTCGGCCATCACAGCTCTTCTGCAGCATTGGTAACGTCACTTTTTTCCAGCAGTGTCTTTTTTTCTGAAGTAAATGCATGCTCATTGCGGAACACAACCCAATTTAGCAGAAATGATGCAAGGAATCTGTGGGTGCTTTATCCTGAACTTTTTGTGAAAAAATGTTTTAGGCACTTTCCCAAAAGTTTTTGTAAAAAAAATGTTGAGGCACTTTCCCAAAAAGTGAAGGTCTCAAGCAGCCAAGAGCCAAGCTTCTCATTTGCTGTCCAACTCTAGAATGCAATAATGAAGTGAATGAAAAGGGCAATAATTATCAGTCTAATCTTGCGCTCCACATCAGAATTTTTATGCCCGCTTTATAACTAGAAACGTAGATGTAAGAAGTCATTTATTTCAGCACGCAAGTTTTTAGTATTTGTCTCGAAATAGATACTAACATCACTTTCCGCAGATTGTTAATGTGCAATTTCATCAAGCATGAACATAATCACATTTTTAACTTTAAAAACAGAAATCTCCCTCGCTGTGAACAGGATTTGAACCTGTGCGGGGAGACCCCATTGGATTTCTAGTCCAACGCCTTAACCACTCGGCCATCACAGCTCTTCTGCAGCATTGGTAACGTCACTTTTTTCCAGCAGTGTCTTTTTTTCTGAAGTAAATGCATGCTCATTGAGGAACACAACCCAATTTAGCAGAAATGATGCAAGGAATCTGTGGGTGCTTTATCCTGAACTTTTTGTGATAAAATGTTTTAAGCACTTTCCCAAAAGTTATTGTGAAACTTTAAAAAAATGTTGAGGCACTTTCCCAAAAAGTGAAGATCTCAAGCAGCCAAGAGCCAAACTTCTCATTTGCTGCTGACCTAACCCACACTAACCTATCCAACTCTAGAATGCAATAATGAAGTGAATGAAAAGTTCAATAATTATCAGTCTAATCTTGCGCTCCACATCAGAATGTTTATGCCCGCTTTATAACTAGAAACGTAGATGTATGTATTTCAGCTTGCACGTTTTTAGGAATTGTCTCGAAATAGATACTAACATCACTTTCTGCAGATTCTTAATGTGCAATTTCATCAAGCATGAACATAATCACATTTTTAACTTTAAAAACAGAAATCTCCCTCGCTGTGAACAGGATTTGAACCTGTGCGGGGAGACCCCATTGGATTTCTAGTCCAACGCCTTAACCACTCGGCCATCACAGCTCTTCTACAGCTTTGGTAACGTCACTTTTTTCCAGCAGTGACTTTTTTTCCCGAAGTAAATGCATGCTCATTGAGGAACACAACCCAATTCAGTAGAAATGATGCAAGGAATCTGTGGGTGCTTTATCCTGAACTTTTTGTGAAAACATTTTTAGGCACTTTCCCAAAAGTTTTTGTGAAAAAAATGTTGAGGCACTTTCCCAAAAAGTGAAGGTCTCAAGCAGCCAAGAGCCAAGCTTCTCATTTGCTGCTGACCTAACCCACACTAACCTATCCAACTCTAGAATGCAATAATGAAGTGAATGAAAAGGTCAATAATTATCAGTCTAATCTTCCGCTCCACATCAAAATGTTTATGCCTGCTTTATAACTAGAAAAGTAGATGTAAGAAGTCATTTATTTCAGCATGCACGTTTTTAGTATTTGTCTCGAAATAGATACTAACATCACTTTCCGCAGATTGTTAATGTGCAATTTCATCAAGCATGAACATAATCACATTTTTTAACTTTAAAAACAGAAATCTCCCTCGCTGTGAACAGGATTTGAACCTGTGCGGGGAGACCCCATTGGATTTCTAGTCCAACGCCTTAACCACTCGGCCATCACAGCTCTTCTGCAGCATTGGTAACGTCACTTTTTTCCAGCAGTGTCTTTTTTTCTGAAGTAAATGCATGCTCATTGAGGAACACAACCCAATTTAGCAGAAATGATGCAAGGAATCTGTGGGTGCTTTATCCTGAACTTTTTGTGAAAAAATGTTTTAGGCACTTTCCCAAAAGTTTTTGTAAAAAAAATGTTGAGGCACTTTCCCAAAAAGTGAAGGTCTCAAGCAGCCAAGAGCCAAGCTTCTCATTTGCTGTCCAACTCTAGAATGCAATAATGAAGTGAATGAAAAGGGCAATAATTATCAGTCTAATCTTGCGCTCCACATCAGAATGTTTATGCCCGCTTTATAACTAGAAACGTAGATGTAAGAAGTCATTTATTTCAGCACGCAAGTTTTTAGTATTTGTCTCGAAATAGATACTAACATCACTTTCCGCAGATTGTTAATGTGCAATTTCATCAAGCATGAACATAATCACATTTTTAACTTTAAAAACAGAAATCTCCCTCGCTGTGAACAGGATTTGAACCTGTGCGGGGAGACCCCATTGGATTTCTAGTCCAACGCCTTAACCACTCGGCCATCACAGCTCTTCTGCAGCATTGGTAACGTCACTTTTTTCCAGCAGTGTCTTTTTTTCCGAAGTAAATGCATGCTCATTGAGGAACACAACCCAATTTAGCAGAAATGATGCAAGGAATCTGTGGGTGCTTTATCCTGAACTTCTAGTGAAAAAATGTTTTAGGCACTTTCCCAAAAAATGAAGGTCTCAAGCAGCCAAGAGCCAAGCTTCTCATTTGCTGCTGACCTAACCCACACTAACCTATCCAACTCTAGAATGCAATAATGAAGTGAATGAAAAGTTCAATAATTATCAGTCTAATCTTGCGCTCCACATCAGAATGTTTATGCCCACTTTATAACTAGAAACGTAGATGTAAGAAGTCATTTATTTCAGCATGCACGTTTTTAGGAATTGTCTCGAAATAGATACTAACATCACTTTCCGCAGATTGTTAATATGCAATTTCATCAAGCATGAGCATAATCAAATTTTTAACTTTAAAAACAGAGATCTCCCTCGCTGTGAACAGGATTTGAACCTGTGCGGGGAGACCCCATTGGATTTCGAGTCCAACGCCTTAACCACTCGGCCATCACAGCTCTTCTGCAGTTGTGGTAACGTCACTTTTTTCCAGCAGTATCTTTTTTTTCTGAAGTAAATGCATGCTCATTGAGGAACACAACCCAATTTAGTAGAAATTATGCAAGGAATCTGTGGGTGCTTTATCCTGAACTTTTTGTGAAAAAAATGTTTTAGGCACTTTCCCAAAAGTTTTTGTGAAAAAAATGTTGAGGCACTTTCCCAAAAAGTGAAGGTCTCAAGCAGCCAAGAGCCAAGCTTCTCATTTGCTGCTGACCTAACCCACACTAACCTATCCAAATCTAGAATGCAATAATGAAGTGAATGAAAAGGGCAATAAGTATCAGTCTAATCTTACACTCCACATCAGAATGTTTATGCCCGCTTTATAACTAGAAACGTAGATGTAAGAAGTCATTTATTTCAGCGTGCACTTTTTTAGGAATTGTCTCGAAATAGATACTAACATCACTTTCTGCAGACTCTTAATGTGCAATTTCATCAAGCATGAACATAATCACATTTTTAACTTTAAAAACAGAAATCTCCCTCGCTGTGAACAGGATATAAACCTGTGCGGGGAGACCCCATTGGATTTCTAGTCCAACGCCTTAACCACTCGGCCATCACAGCTCTTCTGCAGCTTTGGTAACGTCACTTTTTTCCAGCAGTGTCTTTTTTTCCGAAGTAGATGCATGCTCATTGAGGAACACAACCCAATTTAGTAGAAATGATGCATGGAATCTGTGGGTGCTTTATCCTGAACTTTTTGTGAAAAAATTTTTAGGCACTTTCCCAAAAGTTTTTGTGAAAAAAATGTTGAGGCACTTTCCCAAAAAGTGAAGATCTCAAGCAGCCAAGAGCCAAGCTTCTCATTTGCTGCTGACCTAACCCACACTAACCTATCCAACTCTAGAATGCAATAATGAAGTGAATGAAAAGTTCAATAATTATCAGTCTAATCTTCCGCTCCACATCAGAATGTTTATGCCCGCTTTATAACTAGAAACGTAGATGTATGTATTTCAGCTTGCACGTTTTTAGGAATTGTCTCGAAATAGATACTAACATCACTTTCTGCAGATCCACATCAGAATGTTTATGCCCGCTTTATAACTAGAAATGTAGATGTAAAAAGTCATTTATTTCAGCGTGCACTTTTTTAGGAATTGTCTCGAAATAGATACTAACATCACTTTCCGCAGATTCTTAATGTACAATTTCATCAAGCATGAACATAATCACATTTCTAACTTTAAAAACAGAAATCTCCCTCGCTGTGAACAGGATTTGAACCTGTGCGGGGAGACCCCATTGGATTTCTAGTCCAACGCCTTAACCACTCGGCCATCACAGCTCTTCTGCAGCATTGGTAACGTCACTTTTTTCCAGCAGTGTCTTTTTTTCTGAAGTAAATGCATGCTCATTGAGGAACACAACCCAATTTAGCAGAAATTATGCAAGGAATCTGTGGGTGCTTTATCCTGAACTTTTTGTGAAAAAATGTTTTAGGCACTTTCCCAAAAGTTTTTGTGAAAAAAATGTTGAGGCACTTTCCCAAAAAGTGAAGATCTCAAGCAGCCAAGAGCCAAGCTTCTCATTTGCTGCTGACCTAACCCACACTAACCTATCCAACTCTAGAATGCAATAATGAAGTGAATGAAAAGGTCAATAATTATCAGTCTAATCTTGCGCTCCACATCAGAATGTTTATGCCCGCTTTATAACTAGAAACGTAGATGTAAGAAGTCATTTATTTCAGCATGCACGTTTTTAGTATTTGTCTCAAAATAGATACTAACATCACTTTCCGCAGATTGTTAATGTGCAATTTCATCAAGCATGAACATAATCACATTTTTAACTTTAAAAACAGAAATCTCCCTCGCTGTGAACAGGATTTGAACCTGTGCAGGGAGACCCCATTGGATTTCTAGTCCAACGCCTTAACCACTCGGCCATCACAGCTCTTCTGCAGCATTTGTTACGTCACTTTTTTCCAGCAGTGTCTTTTTTTCCGAAGTAAATGCATGCTCATTGAGGAACACAACCCAATTTAGCAGAAATGATGCAAGGAATCTGTGGGTGCTTTATCCTGAACTTTTTGTGAAAAAATGTTTTAGGCACTTTCCCAAAAGTTTTTGTGAAAAAATGTTTTAGGCACTTTCCCAAAAGTTTTTGTGAAAAAAATGTTGAGGCACTTTCCCAAAAAGTGAAGGTCTCAAGCAGCCAAGAGCCAAGCTTCTCATTTGCTGCTGACCTAACCCACACTAACCTATCCAACTCTAGAATGCAATAATGAAGTGAATGAAAAGGGCAATAAGTATCAGTCTAATCTTACACTCCACATCAGAATGTTTATGCCCGCTTTATAACTAGAAACGTAGATGTATGTAGGAAGTGGGGCAACGAAGCGAGGGAGGCAGCGAGGACACCAGGCAGAACGGCGCGGAAAAATTTGAAGGCAGCGAAGCGGACTCTGCTATGCGGCTGAGCAGCTGAAGGTTCTCGAAAGCTGCATCAAAGCTGCTACAATGCGCCACAAAGCTGCTTCAAAAAACGATGGTACAAACCCTCAGCGTTGAAAACTTCTAATCAGCGAGACACGAGCAGGAGATGCGGCTGAAAAGCTGCTACAAAGCTGCCTTAAACATACAAGCCGATTTACAGAGGTATTCATCTGATATCTGCCCTGACTTTCATTATTAATCAGGCCAGAGTAAGATAAACGGCTGAGCAGCTGTCATAAAGCTGCTACAATGTTACAAGATATTTCATTGAGGCACTGATTCCCATGAGCAGGATAACAGGCTGAGCAGCTGCTGTAAAGTAGCTACAAAGATATAAAGTAATCATCTGACACTGATTCCGACTACAAGTCTGATAAATAAGAATTATTGGGGGGTGCTGAAACCCACTGGAAAACAGAGGTATACAGAGGAAGAGAAGACGCTGAGTTCTGATTTGGGCTGACAAGCACGCATATTTCTCCAGTCTGAAGGTATTTACGCTTATAAATAGAAGATTGACTCTGGCAGTGATAGGGTGGGAGGAAAGCGGTCCCAGTGGGTATAAAACATATTTTGTGTGTAAAAGAAAAAAATAGAGAAAAAGAAAGAGAAGAAAAGAGAAGGATAAAAAGAAAGGAAAAAGAGTAATATAAAAGAAAAAAAAAAAAAAGGGAAAAAGTATATATTTTTTTTTTTTTAAGTTTCAAAATTTTCTTTATTAACCCCTTAACGCCGTTACGGCGTTCTATGCCGTCGCGGCTTTAAAGGGCTTTAAAGCCGTTGCGGCGGCATAGAACGCCGTAACGGCTTGCAGCCTCAGGAGCAGAGGTGTACTCACCTCCGCCGCGATCCTCTTCTGGGGGGCTGTCTGAGAGCCCAGGCAGCCCCCCTCCGGCAAATGAGGCCCCCGGGGGCCATGTGATCGCTCTCAAAGAGCGATCACATGGCCCCCTATAGCTGGCTATGGATCTGCCAGCAGGGGGACTGTCTAAAATATTAGACAGTCCCCCTGCTGGTAGATAGTGTAAAAAAATAAATATTAAAATGTTATAAAATAAATTAAATGCCTTTTTATATATATATAATATGTATATATATTATATATATAATATATATACATATTATATATATGTAACGTCATACGTAATGTATTTTAATATTAATATTAGTATATATATTAGTATTAAAATACACTTAGAATGACGTTACATATATATAATATGTATATATATTATATATATATAATAGATCTACATATATATATATTATATATATATATATATATACGCATAATTACAATAATAAATAAATAAAATAATTAAATAAATAAATAAAATATTGAAACAAAATATAAAATAAATTATATATTCATATGTAATTTCATTCTAACTGTATTTTGTTATTAATATATATATATTGGAAACAGAATACACTTAGAATGACATTCTATATATATCTATCTATATATAAAATACAAATAACCGCAAATATATATAGAGATAAATACATATAATTACATAAAAGATTACATTAGTATACACGTAGAATTTATATACCTATAAATGCATATATATTAAAATTCTACGTGTATATTTAAGTAATTTTTTAACATAATTATGTCATTTGATTAATTAAAATTTGATTGACATGCCTGACAACACAGGGAGAAAGTGCAGAGAATTTAATTCGCAAGCACTATATTAGACCCTGTAACTCTCCAAGACACCATAAAACCTGTACATAGGGGGTACTGTTTTACTCGGGAGACTTCGCTGAACTCAAATATTAGTGTTTAAAACTGGTAAATTGTATTACAACGATGATATTTTAAGTAAAAGTGACGTTTTTTTGCATTTTTTACAAACAAACGGCACTTTTATGGACTATATTATTGTTGTAATATGTTTTACTGTTTTAAAACACTAATATTTGTGTTTAGTGAAATCTCCCGAGAATAACAGTACCCCACATGTACAGGTTTTATGGTGTTTTGGAAAGTTAGAGAGTCACATATAAGGCTTGCATTTCATTTTTTTGACATTGAAATTTGCCAGATTAGTTATGTTGCCTTTGAGACCGTATGGTAGCCCAGGAATAAGAATTACCCCCATGATGGCATACCATTTGCAAAAGTAGACAACCCAAGGTATTGCAAATGGGGTATGTCCAGTCATTTTTAGTAGCCACTTAGTCACAAACACTGGCCAAATATTAGTTTTTTGCTTTTTTCACACAAAAACAAATATGAACGCTAACTTTGGCCAGTGTTTGTGACTAAGTGGCTACTAAAAAAAACTAAACATACCCCACGTTCAATACCTTGGGTTGTCTACTTTTTCAAATGGTATGCCATTATGGGGGTAATTCTCATTCCTGGGCTACCACACCGTCTCAAAGGTAACATTACTAATCTGGCAAATTTCAATTTGAAAATGGAACGTTCTATATTTGACCCTGTAACTTTCCAAAACACCATAAAACCTGTTAATGGGGGGTACTGTTGTACTCGTGAGACATCAATGATTACAAATATGTGCATTTTGTTGCCATAAAACCTAACAGTATTATGACATTTACAGCTAAAATGTGAGGCGGAACTACAAATTTAAAAAAAAAATTCAAATTTCTCACAGTTTTTTTTAAATTTTATTCATAATAAATTGTTTCAAATACAAATATTTTATATGAAATGAAAGCCCTGTTTCTCCTGAACAAAATGATATATAATAAGTGTGGGTGCATTTAATATGAAAGAGGGGAACTACGGGTGAACAGACATATAGCGCAAATTCCAGTTTTTGTTTACGTTTTGTTTTGATCAGAACGTGTACTATTGACTCCGTCCTGAAGGGGTTAAGTAAATAAATGTTGTACATTACCAATTATAAGGTTACATATGAAAAAGATACATTTGGCAAGTCTAGTCGGAGATGTGAAGACGTGTCACAAAAGATTTTTACATTTACATTGTGTTGTTAATTATACATTGCATAACAAGGAGTAAAAGACCAGATATATAAATGACCGTATTAGAGAACATAAAAATATAAAATTGTAGAAGTGTAGAAGTTTAACACAATAAAATAATAAGATATATCCACCAATTCGCCTCAAACATAGTTAAGTCGTGCTGACTTCTAATATAAAATTAGATTTGCAGTCGGCGTGATGATTCTGCGTATTGGTCAATAGCTTGCAGGTGGGTTAAGTCGTGCTGACTTCTAATATAAAATTAGATTTGCAGTCGGCGTGATGATTCTGCGTATTGGTCAATAGCTTGCAGGTGGGTTAAGTGTTATATTGTGAGATTATAGATTACAAGGGTGCAGAATAACAAAAATATATCAATTAAGTTAATTCAATTTAATCTAACTTAATCTAACCAAACCCTAGAGTAGAAAGTGTTTTCACTAGTGTAAAAGACATCCTGTATTAGTTATTTAACAGATTTTGGGTATGAGTTTAGGGTCTCGGGATTTCCTTAGGGTAGTACCAACTGAGAAGTAGGTCCCTCAGCTAAGAAAGTAACCCATTTTTCCCATATCTGCATGTGTGTCGTCATGTTTCTGCGATAGGCAGCCGAAATTTCTTCCATCTGCCTAATGCATTCTACTTTATGGATCCATTCTCTGATTGAAGGGGCCTCAGCTTTTTTCCAATGGATAGGGATCATGAGGTTGGCTGCAAGCAACAATTGTGTGAGTAGGTTTAGATTGGGTTTCTCCATGGAGTTGTTTGAAGGAGGTAGCAGGAACAGCATGTGTTCTGGGGCGTAAGGGTATCGTATTTTCGTAATAAGTTGAGTTAGTGAGTGGATACGTGTCCAGAATTTAGAGATGACTGAGCAGGACCACCACATGTGTGATGAGTGGGCATTGGGAAGCATGCATCTCCAGCATTTATCTGTGCAGTTCTTATGCATAAGGCTAAGTTTTGTTGGGGTGTAATGCCAGCGAGTCAACCTCTTGTAATTACTTTCCTGAATTGCTAGATTTTGGGATGTGGTATGTATTCGATTTATAATTTGTTGCCATTGGGAGTTAGACAGTGAAACCGGTAACTCCAATGACCATTTGTGGATGTATGTAGGAAGCGTGTCGGGTTGCTTGGACTGGAGTAATTTATACATTGTCGACAGGATTTTCTTCTTTAGTGAGTGTGATCGACATAGGCTTTCAAAATGTGTGAGGTCTCTCGCTCCCTTAGGGAGGAGAGAGAGGTGGCGGACAAAGTGGCAGATTTGGTTATGAAACAAGCAGTGTGTGCTTGTTAGAGTGGAGTCAGGTAGGGTGTCTCGTATGGGCCTAATCGATTCGTTTTGTGTGATATCCTGTAGCGATAGATATGAGGTTGTCCCCTGTATTTGTTGTGACCAACGAGGGGTATCTATCGGCAGAAGTGGGTTGTGAGTTAGTGGATATAGGGGTGAGGGAAAAGGAGCTATTATACGACGGATTGGTCCTGATGACCATATTTTGAGCGTGGCTGTTATGGTGGGATGTTGTTTGTGTAGTAGGAGTAGCCGCCCACTTTCATGCCAGGGGACTGTACAGATGGGGGCATTCATGGATGCTTCTTCTATTGAGACCCATTGATGAGTGGGAGTTTGTTTTGACCATTCGTAAATTCTCACTAAATGGGTGGCTTTGTGATATGTTTCTATATCAGGGAGGCCAATACCCCCATCGCGTCTTGTATGTGTTAGAAGGGGATATGCTAGCCTTGGGTGTGTGTCTTTCCAGAGATATGAAGAGAAGGTTTTTTTGAGGTTGACAAAGAACTTTCTGGGGATTAGAATGGGCAGGGCCTGTATAAGGTAAAGAATACGTGGGAGGACATTCATTTTTAGAACATTCAACCTGCCGAACCACCCGTGTTGCAGGTTTCGCCATTTAGACAGGTCCCTATTTATGTTCGTTAGTAATGGTGGGAAGTTTAAGTGATAGGTTTGGGATAAGTGGCGGAGAATGTGTATTCCAAGATATTTGATGGAAATTGCTGCCCAAGAGAAGTGGAAGTCATTTTTGAGTTGGTTATCCACTTCTTGCGTGGTTTGGATTGGGAGTAATTCGCATTTCGTGAGGTTGGCTTTGAAATTAGAGAGTTCCCCATATGTTTGCATTTCCTGGAGGATGTGTGGGATAGATTGTGTGGGGTTTAAGACCGAGAAAAGAATGTCATCGGCGAAGGCCGATACTTTATATTCCCATTTGTCTATTCTTATTCCTTGGATAAGGGGGTTTTCTCTTATGCCTTGTAAGAAGGGTTCTAATGTTAGGATAAAGAGCAGGGGCGAGAGAGGGCATCCCTGTCTTGTGCCGTTTGTGATCGCGAAGGGGGTAGAGAGTTGACCATTGATTCGTAGTCTTGCTGTTGGAGTTGAGTATATAGCTGACATCCAGTCTAGCCATCTAGGTCCGAATCCTAATTCTCTAAGTGTCGTTAGCATAAAGGACCAATCCACTCTATCAAAAGCCTTCTCGGCGTCTATTGATTGGAGAGAACTCTGGTATGTGTCTTGTTGTGCCCAGTGTATTAGATTTAGAATTTTTGTGGTATTATTTTTTGCCTCTCTGCCTGGAACAAAGCCGGCCTGATCAGAGTGGATTAAGTTTGGGAGAAGGTTTTTGAGTCTGGATGCAAGGATTTTAGTGAATATCTTGACATCAACATTGATTAGCGATATGGGTCTGTAGCTACTGCATTGAAGAGGGTCCTTCCCTGGCTTTGGAATGTGTGCAATTGTGGCCTCTAGAGTGTGTATTGGTAAGGGCGCATTAGGGGAGATGGCATTGTAGGCATTGAGGAACGGGGAGGCTAATACAGGGGCTAGTTGTTTATAGTATTTGATGGTGAAGCCATCTGGGCCCGGGCTTTTACCTAGTGGAGTGTGTTTAACAGCTTGGAAAAATTCATCTTGCGTGATCGGGTCATCTAGGAAGGAACTGAGATTATTAGGGAGGGTTTGTTTAATCCTAGTTTGAAGATAGGCCTGGATCTCGGCATGCGAGGGTGGGGTGTTTCGAAGATTGTAAAGTTGTGTATAAAAGTTTTTGAAGCCCTCAGTTATTTCAGGTAGGATATGAGTTATTGTTCCGTCCTGTTTCTTTATGCCTTGTATAAAGGTCGTTTGTCTTTCTGGTTTAAGGGATTGTGCCAGTAGTCTGCCACACTTGCCTCCTCGGGAATAGTATGAGTGTTTGGTTAGTTGGATTTTCTTTTTTGCATGTAAGTGTAACAGGGTGGTTAGTTCCGTCCTTTTGGTTATCAAGGTTTTGTACGTCACTAGGTTATTGTCTGTGGTATGTTGGTTCTCTAAGTGTTTAATATCAGCGGTTAAAGTTTTTATCTTGGCGTCCCTTTCTCTTTTTTGAATGGAAGCCAGCTTGATTAATTCCCCCCGCAATACACTTTTGTGGGCTTCCCAAATTACCGGGTGTGGAGTGTCTGGAACTGTGTTGGTGAGGAAGTATGATTTTGCTGTCTCTAGGATCTCTTCGTTAATTTCTGGCACATTCAATAAAAGATCGTTCAGCTTCCATTGTGCTTTAGTCTGGGGTAGTGAGGGAATAGTCATCTCAAGAATCAGGGGGGCATGGTCCGACCAGGTGATCCCACCATAGGATGCCGAGACTATCAGAGGTAGGAATCTGTGATGTGTGAATAGCATGTCAATACGTGTGTAAGTGCCAGTGGGGGGTGAGAAGAATAAATAATCCCTACTGGATGGATGTAGTGTCCGCCAGCAGTCGAATAATTGTGCGTCATATAGGGTTTGCTTAATTTTGTCTCTTGTGGTGGACAGATAGGTACTGGAGGGTGCTGTAGAGTCTAGGGAACCGTCTAAGGAGATATTCATATCTCCCCCCACTAGGAGTTGGCCTTCTTGGAAGTTAGAGAGCTTCCCCAGAATTCTAGTCAGTGTGCGGTTTTGTTTCTTGTTTGGAAGATAAAGGTTGGCAAGCGTAATTTTGGTATTACCTATAGTCCCTGCAAGAAAAATATAGCGTCCAGCATCGTCTGTTTCTTTTTTATGTAGTGTGAAGGGGACTTGGTTACCTATCAAGATTCCCACTCCTCTTGCTTTAGCTCCAGTAAAATGGCTAAAATAACCCACTGGGTAGTGTTTGTTACGGAGCTTTGGGGCTGAATCTTTCCGAAAGTGGGTTTCTTGCAAAAATACAATCTCCGCTCTGTGTCTGTGAAAATCTTGCAGAGCTAGTGACCTTTTTTCCGGAGTGTTTAGGCCTTTAGCATTTTGAGATATAAAGCGAATGGTGGTCATGTTATGTGTGATGTGTAGGTGATAACAACAGAGTAAAATACAGTCAAGGTGCAAAGTAAATTGTGTCACTTTGTTTCAATTTTGGGATAACGACTAGTAAGGCGTTAAGATGAAAAGCAGTAGGGTTTACAGTACCAAATAGTATCTGAGTAGTAGATGTTATAGTACAACAGTTGTCGTTAATAAAATAAAACAATTATAACAATATTAAACAATTTAAACAATTCAAACAGTTGAGCAATTGAGCGCCTCTCGCTCCCCCTCTCCGACCAAGTGGCCTGGTTGAGGAGAGAGTAGATCCGCTCCTGGGCCCACTCCCGACAGAGGCTGCAGGACTACCAGCCGTGCGCCGGATTTAGCTACAGCCACTGCCCAGAGCTCCCCCGTTCCCGGATAAAACCTGGGAGTCAAGCAGGGGTCAAGGCAAGGGGCCTAGGACAATATAGTTGTTAAGTGAGGTTCAAGGGTAAAGCCCCCGCTATGTCCCTGCACGTTCACCTATGCGGTGATTTGCGTCTCCGATCTCTGTGCAGGAGATGGGGACTATTTTCAAGGGGTGTATGGACTGAGTGCAATCCTTGATGGGCTTTATCAGCTATACGAAAAGGTAAATGTAACGGCTGACAAGACCTAAGGTCTCGTCTTTGTTTATTAACTTGTTGGTAATGGGAAGTGGGAGGGGGGGGTGAGGATTGGAAAATAAGTGGGGGTAATGGGGGGGGGAGGGGTTGAATTCCTAATTGGGGTTAGTTCCCCTGCGGTATCGATAAAGTAGTAGTGCTGGTAGGCATATTATTGAATGTCGAGTACTCTAGCAACTGCTTTTGAACAGGGCAATATCCGAGGACACCTTAGTATGAAACAAAAATCCTGGTATATGTTTGGATAATCGACTTAGTGTCTTCACAGATCTGTAATTTTACTATACCGTTTATAATAATACAGAATTAAGTATGGAGGAGGAGGTGAGATGGGGAGGAGGGGAGGGGGAGTGGGAACCAGCGGGTACTCAGTGGAGAGGTTAATAGAAGGGCACATCAGTGGGAGCTTGTCTTAAGTGTGGGTTTTGTGGAACAAGGATCAGCAACAATAATAGCCAAGGAAATTATACATTGTGTCCACTGAATATAGCAACCTAAACAAAGGTAATGTTAATGTTCCTCCCCCAAGTTGGTTAATTGTCCCCCATCCCCCCTCCATAACTGTGAAAGTCCATGGTGGATTATAGCAAATTTATAGAAACATACGACCTGACATTGTGGGTTGAAGTAAGGACTAGTATCAAAGTCTCTGAAGCATTGTCTCTGACATGGATGTCGGTCTCTAGGGCCGAGTTTCTTGGACCGTGTTTCAGTCTCTGAGAGAGTAGCTGTAATGTCCTACGAGTAGCAGTTGATCTTGCTTCTGTCTTTGCATTTCGGATGAGATTGGTAGGATGTTGCGTGTCTCAATAGAGATTATGGAGGGTACAGAGAGTCTGTCAAAAGGAGGTGGAGGGGAAGTGGGAGAGAAGGGGGGGGGTGATGGAAAGGATATGTGGGTGGTTGGGCACAGCGACTGGGTCACATTCGCATCAGACCAGCTATTTCTTCTCTCGCATCGGCGTCCTCATTGGAGAAGTGAGTCTTGGGTCTGTTCTCCTCTTCTACAGTGGTGTAATCCCTTTCGAGCGGTGCAATGGGTCCTGATGTGGCTAAGGGGCGTACCAATCCATCACTGGCGTTTCGGGAATCTCCAGTGCTCTTAGGAACGGTGGGACGTCCAGGTGTGACGTGATTGAGTGCGTGGTGCCTTTGTGAGTTACTATTAAGGCAAAGGGGAATCCCCACCTGTATCGTATGTCATGGTTGCGTAGGTGTTCTGTCACTGGTCTCAGAGCCCGCCTCGCCTGTAGTGTGAGCCAGGACAGATCAGGGAATATTTGTACTGCGTGTCCTCTGTATAGCAAGGGAGGATTGGTATCTCTCAATGCCTTCAATAAACTTTCTTTCTCTGTATAGTAATGTAATCTACATATAACATCACGTGGCTGCTCTGTTGCAGGACCTCTTGGCTTTAAAGATATATGTGCTCTATCAATGATATAAATGTTATCAGACTCTTTTCCAAGTATTAAGTTGAATAAGTCAGTAAGCGTGGCTATAAGGTCTTCCCCTTGGGATTCAGGGAGCCCTCTTACCCTCAAATTGTTTATCGAGGTCATCGATTTGTCTTTGCATATCAGTCATAAAATGCATTTGAGAGTCCATTATGGAGGAAAAGTGAACCATTTGGGCTTGTTGTGCATCTTTCTCCTCTTCCAGGTCAGTGACTCTGTGATTTATCTGTTGCAGATTGGAGTTAATCGCGTCCAGTTTAACTTGGAAGGAGGACTCCATTTTGTTTATCATGGAGGCTATGTCAGCTTTAGATGGTAAGCTTTTAATGAGTTCTCTTAGTTCCAGGTCCCTGGGGTGTTCAGCGGATCTATCGGAGGTATCCGATGTCGCTGGGCTTTGCGGTATAGAGTCTAAAGTATTGTGGCTATGAGTTTCGTCTGGTGCCGGCGCCATTTTGCGGCTTGCGGCCTCCATCTCCCGGTCCGCCGACTCGGTAAAATAACCAGTCAATGTGCCCAATTTATGCCCACCAGACCTCCCTGGAGTGCGCTGTGTACCTTGGTTCTTTTTGTGGTTTCCCATTTTCGTTTAGTGCCGTGGATTGAAGCGGATTGCCCGTCGGATTGCAGGGAGCTGTATCAGTGCACAGCCATTCAGCTCCGGGGTCAGGCCACGCCCCCGGAAAAAGTATATATATGCTTTTATTATCCACTTTATTTTACATTCGATAAATAAGAGTTAATTTAAAGAGATAGTTGTCTAGTGTCGCAGTGAAGAGCAAAGGAGACACTTGGGTTAAACGTGATAAAGCAACTTAAACCACACAGTCATCCTTAGTGGAGTGTAAAGCTTAATCTAGCGTCTAAAATAGCGAGGAGGAGAAGGAGTGAACTGGGAGATAACGGAAAGTGACAAAGTGACTTAAAAGCGATTTAAACTCCACAGCCATCCTTAGTGGAGTACAAAGTTCAAAGCCTACTCTAGGAGCGCTAGAAATACGTATGGCTACTAAAAAAAGAGAGAGCCAAAAATATGGAGAAAAAGAAGGCAACGATTGGTGCTTTTTATTCACCTAAAGCTGCTGGCACAGAACCTGAGAGGCAACGAAAATCTTTGCCTCTAGAAAGTGTTCAGCTTTCTGCACATCAATTATCCAATATATCGGAGGACGACTTACCACACCTGTCAAAAAACCCACAGGGACTGACGCAACAACTCTTAACCCAAATGCTGGATAATTTACATAAAAAGATCCAAACGGACATTGAAAATAACTCTAAAGATATTAGATCGGAAATCGTCATTCTCTCTGAGAAATTCTCAAATCAGGCAATCACACTACAAAAAATACAAGAGGAAAATGAACAAATTAAAACATCTAATACACAGCTAGAGAAGAGATTGCAGGATACCGAGACTAAGCTGACCGACCTAGAGGATCGCTCCAGGAGAAACAACATAAGAGTCAGAGGCATACCGGAATCAATCTTACAAGAAGACTTATATTTGTACTTGAACAGCTTCTTTTCAAAAATACTATCCAGACAGACGTTGGGCCCTGAGACCTTTGAAAGATTCCACAGACTGGCTAGACCAAATGGAATCGACAAATCATACCCAAGAGATGTGATGATTTGCTTTTCCAGTTTTTGGATGAAAAACCAAATAATGCAGAAGATAAGGAACGGGATCCTAAATACGGAAGAATGGAGACACTTAGATGTTTATCAGGACTTATCCCAAAAGACAAGACAAGCAAGAAGAACTTTTTCCGAAGAAATGGTTATTCTTAGGAATAAGGAGATCAGATATAAGTGGTTGTTCCCGACGGCAATTATGGTCTTTTTTAAAGATAAATCTTATATCTTCAGAGACAACTTGGCATTAAAGCAGAAGATGACAAGTTTGAAACTTATCCCTTAGTCAAACCGAACTCCTCTTTTTTTTTTCCCTTCACATATAGAAATGGTAAAACGTATAGAGGGGTAATCACAGATTCACAGTTATAATTAATATAAATACATATAAATTAATTTAGTAGTATGAATTGAATGAAAAAGAAGCTTATAACACTTAAAAATCTAGAAAATAATTTACAAGATGTCAAGACGTTTTGATATGGGTAGAAATTGTGTTAAACAGGTTTGGGAATGCTACAGGCGCTACCCACACACGCAAATAATGAATATAATTATAGATTCACATATAGAGTAATAACTACAGATTCACATACAGAGTAATGTATAAACTACACTTATTACACTTATGGACACACCATTTAATGTATGTGAATGAAACGAATGAAGTGAGTTTATACTAATTTTGTATGAATATCACATAAAGGGAGGAGAAGGGAGACCATAACCAAGGGCTAGGGAAAGGGTATTGGAAGATAAAAACAGGAGGATAGAATTGTCCTAGATAAAATAAAAGTCAGTAGAACCGGGACTCAGTAGACAGATCTAGCAGTCGGATAAAGGGAAAGAACATCGTAACGCCTCTAGAAATAGGATCTAAAGAAAAAGGGAAAAGAAGGGCAGATGCATTTGAAAGATAGAGGGTGTATAATAAAGAATAAAATGCCTACTACCCTGGTCCAGGGTCCTGCGACGGCAGCAGGGTTAAATATGAAGACTGTATACAGAACTTCATATTACGGATTGAATGTGGTTATAGAAAGTTGGAGTTTTACCAGGTGGTCCAAATATATAGGACCGACTGGTAAAGGTATGAATGGATTTGAGTGTTTGATGCCATCTGAGGGGAGGATAGAGGGGAAGAGGGTTTGGGGAGAGCTGCGGTAGTATGTCATTAAACATACTATCTATTAACACAAGGGGCTTAAATTCAGGTCAGAAAAGAGGCTACTTGTATAAATTACTGATTGATAGTAAAACAGATATCGGTTTCGTTCAAGAAACACACTGGCAGGGGCGGACTGACACCTCACAGGGCCCTCGGGCAGTGGGTGATCAAGGGCCCGCCCTCCTGGTCCTGGTCCAAGGTTTTCTGGTTCCCTGCTATTCTTCTACCCCTTCTTTCTGGTGCTTTTACACATATATTATGTGTAGGCTGCCCAGCACACAGAATGGATGTGTGAGACACAAATCCCTGACTCCCACATCCCCGAGTGCCCCCCAAAATGGCCAGATTTACTTTTAAGGGGTTAATCCAACCAAAATCAGTGTTTTAATAAACACTGTTTTTAGATGGAGTAACCCTTGCTGGCGTGCCTCCCCAGCAATTAAAATAAAGCAAATTTAATTACACACTTCCACTAATTTTGCTTTGGACATCTCAAGCAGCATCCCCCACATGTACAACCTTAAAACTAGCCACATGTGTTTGGAGTCTACTTGTGGGGTTGCGTGTGTGGGGGATGTGGTTAGTGATGTGTTCCTGTATGTCAAAGTGTTGTGTTAGATTAATCCTCTCTCTTGTTTTACCTATTGTACAGCGCTGCAGAATATGTTGGCGCTTTATAAGAGATTGTAAAAGTTGTGTGTGTGAAGGCTGTGTGCAGTATTGCAATGGTGGGTATGCTGTTTGTGATGTGTATGTGAAGGGAGGCTGCATGTCATTTTGTATGTGTGGGGATGCTGCTTGTGGTGTGTCTATACAGTGAGGCTCCTTGTGGGTTTTTGCGTAGGTGAATGGGGCTATTTGCAGTGCATTATGTGAGTAGAGAGGGCTGGCTGTGTTGCAGTGTGTGTGGGATAGAATCTGTAGTAGGCATCTGGTGGTTACTGGGGCTGTAGTGTGTGCGTGTTTGGATAATAGAGGTTCTACTGTGTATAAGTTGGATAGTGGCTGTAGTGTGTGTGTGTAGGGGGATAAATGCTGAAATAGGTGCAGGGAGGCACAGAGGCTGTGGTGGGCACTGTGAGGCGCGGGGACTGAGGTGGGCGCAGGGAGGCATGGGGACTGAAGTGGGGGGTGGGGCTGGACAGAGTATGAGATGGGACATAGATGTTGTGGTGAGCTCAGGAAGGGACATAGGGGCTGTGGTGGGTACTGAAAGGGATAGGAGCTATGGTAGTTGGAGGTGGCATAAGGGATGTGGTGGGAACATAGGGGTTTGGGTGGAAACATGGATAGGTAGATCCTGGGGTGAGTGTTGGGAGGAGTGGTGGCTGAGGTGAGTGCAGGGGGGGTGAGGTGGGTGCAGGAGCAGCTGTGGTGGATGCAGACGGGGCTGAGGTGGGTGCAGGGGAAGCTGTGGTGTGTGCAGAAGGAGCTGTGGTGGGTGCGGATAGACAAGGGGCTGTTGTGGGCACAGGATGGGACATAGAGGCTGTAGTGGGCACAGGGAGGGACATAGTGGCTGTAGTGGGTACTGGAAGGCATAGGAGCTATGGTAGGTGGAGGTGGCATAGGGGCTGTGGTGGGTACAGGGATAGGTATATCCTGGGGTAAGTGCAAGGAGGAATGGTGGCTGAGGTAGGTGCACGGGAACTGAGGCAAGTGCAGGGGGAGCTGTGGTTAGTACAGGGGGGCTGAGGTGGGTGCAGGTGGAGCTGTGGTTAGTACAGGGGGGTCGAGGTGGGTACAGGGAGAAAGGGGGCTGAGGTGGGTGCAAGGGGAGATGTGGTGTGTGGAGGAGGAGCTTAGGTGGGTATTGGGGGCTGAGGTTGTTACTGGGGGCGGAGGTGGGTACAGGGGGGCTGAGGTAGGAGCAGAGCTGGGTACTGGGGGCTGAGGTGGGAGCAGAAGTGGGTACTGGGGGCTGAGGTGGGTAAAGGAGGTTGAGGTGGGTACAGAGCTGAGGTGGGAGCAGGGGGGCTGAGGTGGGTACTGGGGGCTGAGGTGGGTACAGGGGGGCTGAGGTGGGAGCAGAGGTTGGTACAGGGGGGCTGATGTGAGTACAGGGGGGCTGATGTGGGTACTAGGGGCTGAGGTGGGTACTGGGAAGCTGAGGTGGGGGCTGAGGTGGGTACTGGGGCTGAGGTGGGTACAGGGGGGCTGATGTGGGCACTGAGGTGGGTACAGGGGGGCTGATGTGGGTACAGGGGGGCTGAGGTTGGGCAGAGGTGGGTACAGGGGGCTGATGTGGGCCCTGAGGTGGGAGCAGAGGTGGGTACAGGGGGCTTAGGTGGTAGCCGAGGTGGGTACAGGGGGGCCGAGGTGGGTACTGGGGGGCTGAGGTGGGAGCAGAGGTGGATATTGGGGGCTGAGGTGGGTACAGGGGGGCTAAGGTGGGAGCAGAGGTGGATATTGGGGCAGAGGTCGGTACAGGGGGGCTGAGGTGGGTACTGGGGGCTGAGGTGGGAGCAGAGGTGGGTACAGGGGGGCTGAGGTGGGAGCAGAGGTGGGTACTGGGGGCAGAGGTGGGTACTGGGGGGATGATGTGGGTACTGGGGGCTGAGGTGGGTGCAGAGGTGGGTACTGGGGGCTAAGGTGGGTAGAGGGGTGCAGAGGTGGGTAGAGGGGTGCAGAGGTGGGAACAGGGGGGCTGAGGTGGGTACAGGGGGGCTGAGGTGGGTACTGGGGGCTGAGGTGGGTACTGGGGGGGCTGATTTGGGTACTGGGGGGTTTAGGTGGGTACTGGCAGGGCTGATTTGGGGTACTGGGGGGGGCTGATTTTGGGTACTGGGGGGGCTGATTTGGGTACTGGGGGGGCTGATTTTGGGTACTGGGGGGGCTGATTTGAGTACAGGGGGGCTGATTTGAGTACAGGGGGGGCTGATTTGGGTACAGGGGGGCTGAGGTGGGTACAGGGGGGCTGATTTGGGTACTGGGGGGGCTTAGGTGGGTACTGGCAGGGCTGATTTTGGGTACTGGGGGGGGCTGATTTTGGGTACTGGGGGGGCTGATTTTGGGTACTGGGGGGGCTGATTTGAGTACAGGGGGGGCTGATTTGAGTACAGGGGGGCTGATTTGGGTACAGGGGGGCTGAAGTGGGTACAGGGGGGCTGATTTTGGTACTGGGGGGGCTGATGTGGGTACTTGGGGGGGGCTGATATGGGTACAGGGAGACAGGGGGGTGCTGACCTGAATTAAAATTATAAGAAGCTTACCTGTGCTGTTTGCCCGGCTGCTCCAGCTCCTTATCGTCCAGGTGCTCTTCAGGCAGGGCAGGAAGTGATGTCACTTCCTGGCCCCGCCTCTTCCTCCTCACACACAGCACCGCACGGCTGGAGACCTGGCAGCAAGAACGGAATACTCACTGCCAGGTCTCCCTGAGAGAGGGGAAACGGGGGAGGGAGGAAGGGGGTTAACTACAGGGTGATATGCTGCAGGGGCCCTGCAGCATATCACTGGAATAACGGAGGAATCATGTTTCTGGCTGAGGAGATCTCTGATCTCCTCAGCCAGAGCATGGCTGTGCTGCCGGGCCCCTGACTGCCTCGGGCCCTCGGTCCATGACCGATCTGCCCGACCTGTCAGTCCGCCCCTGCACACTGGTCTAATTCTATGCCTAAACTATGGAACTACAAAAAATTTCCAGTGGTCCATAGATCTAATTTGGCGGGAAAGAACAAGAAAAGAGGGGTGGCAATTCTTTTTTCTGGTAGCTTGAAATATGAGCTGATCTATGAGGAGACTGACCCTGGTGGTAGGTTTCTTATAGTGATAGTTTGAATTAATGATATTTTGTATACTTTAGTAAATGTTTATGCTCCAAATCAATCCCCATACAGATTTCTGGGAAATTTGATGCAAAAGATTGACCGCGTATCGTCTGGTAGCCTAATCATCGGGGGGGATTTTAACTGCATGATAGACGATAAAATAGATAGGATTAGAACCAAGTCTGTTTACACAGACGGCAAGCAAAGAATAGGTCTATCAATGATGCAGAATATTTTGGCAAAAAACTGTTTATATGACGCCTGGAGAACGTCTAACCCAGAAGCGAGAGATTATACGTTTTTTTCAAATGTTCATCAGACATATACAAGAATTGATTACTTTTTGGTAAGATCGGAAACTTTGGAGCGAATTAAGAAGGTGACAATTGGACCTATAACATGGTCCGACCATGCACCTGTAAGTCTAGTCATAAAAAACAATCCGGAATATAAATCTAGAGACAAATGGAGACTAAATGAAAATGTATTAAAATCAGAAACCAATGTAGAAGAACTGCGCACTCAGACTAGAGAATTTTTTTAAATTAACGATACAGGGGATGTCTCCAATGCCATGCTATGGTGCACTTTCAAATCATATATGAGAGGATGTCTCATAAAAATGGGTGCTATTATAAAAAAAAAGAAAGGAAAAGAGCTCAACGAGCTTTATATTGACTTGGCAAAACAAGAACGCTTACATAAACTTACCATGGATCATAAAATTTTGGAGGATATTAAAGAGATCAGGGGAAAAATATTAGTAAGAACTCAAGAAATGATTAACAAAGCTATGTTAACTCTAAAACAGAGATGGTACTATGGAAATAATAAAACAGGGAAAAGTCTTTCAAATAAACTAAAAACTAAAAATAAACTTCAATCTATAAACCATATAATAGTTGGAAGTAAAAAAATGTTTTCTCCAACTCAAATAGCCAAAGCATTCGAAGACTATTATAAAAGCCTATACAATATAAAATTTAATGAGCCATCTGAGGGCGAAACAAAACAGTTTCTGGATAAATTGAGCTTACCAACAATATCTTTGGAGAAATTGAGCCAACTAAATGCCCCCTTTTCTATTCAGGAGATTAGTAATACCATCAAAGCACTAACAACAGGTAAAGCACCAGGCCCAGATGGCTTCTCTTCAATCTTTTATAAAAAATTAAGCGATATAATTTCTCCATATATATTAAGAACATTTGAAGATTTTGCCAATCATAAAGCCATTCCAACGGAACTACTCCAGGCCTCTATAATACCAATCCCTAAGATAGATAAGGACCCTACGTACACTTCGAACTATAGACCCCCTTATCAATTTGGATATCAAAGTATACTCCAGAATTTTGGCCGATAGATTAAAACAAATTATACCCAACATTGTACATTTAGATCAGAGCGGGTTTGTAGAGGGTAGGGGCACATCTGATAACATTAGGAAATTACTGAACGTCTTATATCATGCAGATCAAAGTTTGTCTCCTTTTGCTGTGGTCACCCTCGATGCCGAGAAGGCCTTTGACCGGGTTAATTGGAAGTACATGGAAGAAGTACTGAGGGCCTTCGGCATCGAGGGTTTCTTTAAGGAGTGCACAATGGCGCTATATAAGGATCCTCAAGCCAAAGTATCAGGATACATGTTCCAATCAAACTGGTTCCCTATTAGAAATGGGACGCGACAGGGATGCCCTTTGGCACCCCTGTTATATATCCTTTCCATAGAACCGTTGGCAGCCGCGATTAGACAGAACGAAGACATCAGCGGGCTAAAAGTGAATAAGATGGAGAACAAAATTGCATTATATGCAGATGATGTTCTATTGACCCTTGCAGATCCTATTAGATATATCCCAGCCGTATTTCGGCTTATTAAAGAGTTTGGTAAACATTCAGGTTATAAAATAAATATAAAGAAAACACAAATCCTGATAAAAGGCCTAAGTGGACCAGGCGTAGAAAAACTCAAAAAAGATTTTAAATGCGACTGGGAAGTAAGGAACATAAAATATTTAGGGGTAAAACTAGCTCTAGATTATAGAGAAACTGGAGAACTTAACTATACTGATATCGCCATTCACTTTAGGAACATCTTAAAAAATTGGAAGGGATTGGAACTTTCGTGGTTGGGCAGGATTGAAGCAGTAAACTTTTATCTCCTTCCAAAGTTGACATTTTTATTTAGTAATCTCCCGTTGAGGGTGTCTTGTCAGACGATACGCGGCCTTCAAAGGCAATTATCAAATTATATTTGCCAAGATAGGAGACCTAGAGTCTCATTGGAAATACTACAGAGAGACTGGAAAGAAGGGGGGATCTGTTTCCCAGATATACAGAAACTATATATGAACAATATGGTAGCACACCTAATTAAGTGTGACAATTTTACAATGGCTAGACCAAACTGGATAGATATTGAAAAATCAGATCTCGGTGATATTGAACCCCTATCGCTTTGGTGGGGCGATAGTGAATTCCTAAAGAATATAAGATCTAGCAATCCGATGAATAATACAATGATATACATCGTTAAGCATCTGAAAAAGAAATACGGAATAAAATACTTATCACTAAATGCCCCATTAACAAGCCTAAAACTTTATATAAAGGATATAAATATCCAAGAATGGGAAAATTGTGGACTAGTAAGAATAGCGGAACTTTTAAATAATAAAAAAATGTTGCCATTTCCAATATTACAATCCAAATATAATCTCCCTTCGAAGGAAATCTTTAACTATCTAAGAATAAAATCCTTCACTATGGGAAAAGATTTTTCGGAAACTTCTATAATTGACCAGTTTGTAGAATTTCATCACAAAAAAAAAAATTGCTTCCAGATATAATCAATTCGTAAGAAGTTATAGGCAAATAGACAAAGCGCCAGCAATGAATAAATGGGAGCAAGAACTGCATTTTTCATCCTCGGTTGAGGATTGGCTGTTGGGTTTACAAGCAGTAAAAAGATATATACATGGGGTGAATATACAGGAAGTGTACTTCAAACTAGTATATCGTTGGTACTTGGTCCCTACTCGCCTTCATAGATTTCAACCCACACTCCTACCAGATTGTTGGAGATGCGGTAGGGAGTTAGGTTCATTCTCCCACATCTGGTGGGACTGTGAGGTGTTGAAACCTATGAAATCAATCCTAGCGGAATTGGTAGACTTTATGTTCGAGGTTCGGACCGCGATCACGCCTCAAATGTTTTTGTTTCATTTAGATTTATCCAAAAGCAACATAAGACTAAAAATTCTTATGATTCATATCTGTATGGCAATAAAAATAGTTATGGCCAGAAATTGGAGAAATATGGGCGCGTTAAACTGGCAGGAGATATGTACACAGATTGAATATCAACGCAGCATGGAAGCTGGGATAGCCCTAAACAAGATATCTAGAGAAAAATATAATGAAGTCTGGGTCCCCCCCACCCCATTTAGATGGCTTCCCGCAGGTTGTAGAGAAAATGGGATGTTTGGATAAGCTGTAATGTATGGTATGTATGTATGAATGTAGATACAGCAGAACACTGGTAGATGTTTATTAGAAGCACGATCCTACTGTTATTATTAATTATTATTTTATTGTAAAGTAATTCTGTGTACTGTGTATTTAAAATTTATAGTTGAAAGCGGTATCTGTACTTGAATGAATTTAAAAAAAAAATGAAAATAAAGATTTATATATATAAAAAAAAAGAAACGTAGATGTAAAAAGTCATTTATTTCAGCGTGCACTTTTTTAGGAATTGTCTCGAAATAGATACTAACATCACTTTCTGCAGATTCTTAATGTGCAATTTCATCAAGCATGAACATAATCACATTTTTAATTTTAAAAACAGAAATCTCCCTCGCTGTGAACAGGATTTGAACCTGTGCGGGGAGACCCCAGTGGATTTCTAGTCCAACGCCTTAACCACTCGGCCATCACAGCTCTTCTGCAGCCTTTGTAACGTCACTTTTTTCCAGCAGTGTCTTTTTTTCCGAAGTAAATGCATGCTCATTGAGGAACACAACCCAATTTAGTAGAAATGATGCAAGGAATCTGTGGGTGCTTTATCCTGAACTTTTTGTGAAAAAATGTTTTAGGCACTTTCCCAAAAGTTTTTGTGAAAAAAATGTTGAGGCACTTTCCCAAAAAGTGAAGGTCTCAAGCAGCCAAGAGCCAAGCTTCTCATTTGCTGCTGACCTAACCCACACTAACCTATCAAACTCTAGAATGCAATAATGAAGTGAATGAAAAGAGCAATAAGTATCAGTCTAATCTTGCACTCCACATCAGAATGTTTATGCCCGCTTTATAACTAGAAACGTAGATGTAAGAAGTCATTTATTTCAGCGTGCACGTTTTTAGGAATTGTCTCGAAATAGATACTAACATCACTTTCTGCAGATTCTTAATGTGCAATTTCATCAAGCATGAACATAATCACATTTTTAACTTTAAAAACAGAAATCTCCCTCACTGTGAACAGGATTTGAACCTGTGCGGGGAGACCCCATTGGATTTCTAGTCCAACGCCTTAACCACTCGGCCATCACAGCTCTTCTACAGCTTTGGTAACGTCACTTTTTTCCAGCAGTGTCTTTTTTTCCGAAGTAAATGCATGCTCATTGAGGAACACAACCCAATTTAGTAGAAATGATGCAAGGAATCTGTGGGTGCTTAATCCTGAACTTTTTGTGAAAAAATGTTTAGGCACTTTCCCAAAAGTTTTTGTGAAAAAAATGTTGAGGCACTTTCCCAAAAAGTGAAGGTCTCAAGCAGCCAAGAGCCAAGCTTCTCATTTGCTGCTGACCTAACCCACACTAACCTATCCAACTCTAGAATGCAATAATGGAGTGAATGAAAATGTCAATAAGTAAATGTATGCTCATTGAGGAACACAACCCAATTTAGTAGAAATGATGCAAGGAATCTGTGGGTGCTTTATCCTGAACTTTTTGTGAAAAAATGTTTTAGGCACTTTCCCAAAAGATTTTGTGAAAAAAATGTTGAGGAACTTTCCCAAAAAGTGAAGGTCTCAAGCAGCCAAGAGCCAAGCTTCTCATTTGCTGCTGACCTAACCCACACTAACCTATCCAACTCTAGAATGCAATAATGAAGTGAATGAAAAGAGCAATAAGTATCAGTCTAATCTTGCACTCCACATCAGAATGTTTATGCCCGCTTTATAACTAGAAACGTAGATGTAAGAAGTCATTTATTTCAGCGTGCACGTTTTTAGGAATTGTCTCGAAATAGATACTAACATCACTTTCCGCAGATTCTTAATGTGCAATTTCATCAAGCATGAACATAATCACATTTTTAACTTTAAAAACAGAAAACTCCCTCGCTGTGAACAGGATTTGAACCTGTGCGGCGAGACCCCATTGGATTTCGAGTCCAACGCCTTAACCACTCGGCCATCACAGCTCTTCTGCAGCCTTGGTAACATCACTTTTTTCCAGCAGTGTCTTTTTTTTCTAAAGTAAATGCATGCTCATTGAGGAACACAACCCAATTTAGTAGAAATGATGCAAGGAATCTGTGGGTGCTTTATCCTGAACTTTTTGTGAAAAAATGTTTAAGGCACTTTTTAAGACCCCATTGGATTTCGAGTCCAACGCCTTAACCACTCGGCCATCACAGCTCTGCTGCAGCCCTGGTAACGTCACTTTTTTCCAGCAGTGTATTTTTTTCTGAAGTAAATGCATGCTCATTGAGGAACACAACCCAATTTAGTAGAAATAATGCAAGGAATCTGTGGGTGCTTAATCCTGAACTTTTTGTGAAAAAATGTTTAGGCACTTTCCCAAAAGTTTTTGTGAAAAAAATGTTGAGGCACTTTCCCAAAAAGTGAAGGTCTCAAGCAGCCAAGAGCCAAGCTTCTCATTTGCTGCTGACCTAACCCACACTAACCTATCCAACTCTAGAATGCAATAATGAAGTGAATGAAAAGAGCAATAAGTATCAGTCTAATCTTGCACTCCACATCAGAATGTTTATGCCCGCTTTATAACTAGAAACGTAGATGTAAGAAGTCATTTATTTCAGCGTGCATGTTTTTAGGAATTGTCTCGAAATAGATACTAACATCACTTTCCGCAGATTCTTAATGTGCAATTTCATCAAGCATGAACATAATCACATTTTTAACTTTAAAAACAGAAAACTCCCTCGCTGTGAACAGGATTTGAACCTGTGCGGGGAGACCCCATTGGATTTCAAGTCCAACGCCTTAACCACTCGGCCATCACAGCTCTTCTGCAGCCTTGGTAACATCACTTTTTTCCAGCAGTGTCTTTTTTTTCTAAAGTAAATGCATGCTCATTGAGGAACACAACCCAATTTAGTAGAAATGATGCAAGGAATCTGTGGGTGCTTTATCCTGAACTTTTTGTGAAAAAATGTTTAAGGCACTTTTTAAGACCCCATTGGATTTCGAGTCCAACGCCTTAACCACTCGGCCATCACAGCTCTGCTGCAGCCCTGGTAACGTCACTTTTTTCCAGCAGTGTATTTTTTTCTGAAGTAAATGCATGCTCATTGAGGAACACAACCCAATTTAGTAGAAATAATGCAAGGAATCTGTGGGTGCTTAATCCTGAACTTTTTGTGAAAAATGTTTAGGCACTTTCCCAAAAGTTTTTGTGAAAAAAATGTTGAGGCACTTTCCCAAAAAGTGAAGGTCTCAAGCAGCCAAGAGCCAAGCTTCTCATTTGCTGCTGACCTAACCCACACTAACCTATCCAACTCTAGAATGCAATAATGAAGTGAATGAAAAGGGCAATAAGTATCAGTCTAATCTTACACTCCACATCATAATGTTTATTCCCGCTTTATAACTAGAAACGTAGATGTAAAAAGTCATTTAATTAAGCGTGCACTTTTTTAGGAATTGTCTCGAAATAGATACTAACATCACTTTCTGCAGATTCTTATTGTGCAATTTCATCAAACATGAACATAATCACATTTTTAACTTTAAAAACAGAAATCTCCCTCGCTGTGAACAGGATTTGAACCTGTGCGGTGAGACCCCATTGGATTTCTAGTCCAACGCCTTAACCACTCGGCCATCACAGCTCTTCTACAGCTCTGGTAACGTCACTTTTTTCCAGCAGTGTCTTTTTTTCCGAAGTAAATGCATGCTCATTGAGGAATACAACCCAATTTAGTAGAAATGATGCAAGGAATCTGTGGGTGCTTAATCCTGAACTTTTTGTGAAAAAATGTTTAGGCACTTTCCCAAAAGTTTTTGTGAAAAAAATGTTGAGGCACTTTCCCAAAAAGTGAAGGTCTCAAGCAGCCAAGAGCCAAGCTTATCATTTGCTGCTGACCTAACCCACACTAACCTATCCAACTCTAGAATGCAATAATGAAGTGAATGAAAAGAGCAATAAGTATCAGTCTAATCTTGCACTCCACATCAGAATGTTTATGCCCGCTTTATAACTAGAAACGTAGATGTAAGAAGTCATTTATTTCAGCGTGCACGTTTTTAGGAATTGTCTCGAAATAGATACTAACATCACTTTCCGCAGATTATTAAAGGGAAACTCCAGTGCCAGAAAAACGATCCGTTTTTCTGGCACTGGAGGGTCCCTCTCCCTCCCACCCACCAATCCCCGGTTACTGAAGGGGTGAAAACCCCTTCAGTGACTTACCTGGGACAGCGGCGATGTCCTTCGCCGCTGTCTCCGCCTCCGCGACGCTCCTCCTAGTGATTACGTCGGCCGGTGGGCGAGACTAATCTCGCTCACCGGCCGAGGAGACCTAATGCGCATGCGCGGAAATTCCGCGCATGCGCATTACGTCTCCCCATAGGAAAGCATTGAAAAATCATTTCAATGCTTTCCTATGGGGTTTTGATCGACGCTGGAGGTCCTCACACAGCGTGAGGACGTCCAGCGACGCTCTAGCACAGGAAACCTGTGCTAGAACCCAGGAAGTGACCTCTAGTGGCTGTCTAATAGACATCCACTAGAGGTGGAGTTAACCCTGTAATGTAAATATTGCAGTTTATGAAAAACTGCAATAATTACAGTTGCAGGGTTAAGGGTAGTGGGAGTTGGCACCCAGACCACTCCAATGAGCAGAAGTGGTCTGGGTGCCTAGAGTGTCCCTTTAATGTGCAATTTCATCAAGCATGAACATAATCACATTTCTAACTTTAAAAATATAAAACTCCCTCGCTGTGAACAGGATTTGAACCTGTGCGGGGAGACCCCATTGGATTTCGAGTCCAATGCCTTAACCACTCGGCCATCACAGCTCTTCTGCAGTCTTGGTAACATCACTTTTTTCCAGCAGTGTCTTTTTTTTCTGAAGTAAATTCATGCTCATTGAGGAACACAACCCAATTTAGTAGAAATGATGCAAGGAATCTGTGGGTGCTTTATCCTGAACTTTTTGTGAAAAAATGTTTAAGGCACTTTTTTAAGACCCCATTGGATTTCGAGTCCAACGCCTTAACCACTCGGCCATCACAGCTCTTCTGCAGCCCTGGTAACATCACTTTTTTCCAGCAGTGTCTTTTTTTCTGAAGTAAATGCATGCTCATTGAGGAACACAACCCAATTTAGTAGAAATGATGCAAGGAATCTGTGGGTGCTTTATCCTGAACTTTTTGTGAAAAAATGTTTAAGGCACTTTCCCAAAAGTTTTTGTGAAAAAAATGTTGAGTCACTTTCCCAAAAATTGAAGGTCTCAAGCAGCCAAGAGCCAAGCTTCTCATTTGCTGCTGACATAACCCACACTAACCTATCCAACTCTAGAATGCAATAATGAAGTGAATGAAAAGGGCAATAAGTATCAGTCTAATCTTACACTCCACATCATAATGTTTATGCCCGCTTTATAACTAGAAACGTAGATGTAAAAAGTCATTTATTTCAGCGTGCACGTTTTTATGAATTGTCTCGAAATAGATACTAACATCACTTTCCGCAGATTCTTAATGTGCAATTTCATCAAGCATGAATATAATCACATTTCTAACTTTAAAAACATAAAGCTCCCTCGCTGTGAACAGGATTTGAACCTGTGCGGGGAGACCCCAGTGGATTTCTAGTCCAACGCCTTAACCACTCGGCCATCACAGCTCTTCTGCAGCCTTTGTAACGTCACTTTTTTCCAGCAGTGTCTTTTTTTCCGAAGTAAATGCATGCTCATTGAGGAACACAACCCAATTTAGCAGAAATGATGCAAGGAATCTGTGGGTGCTTTATCCTGAACTTTTTGTGAAAAAATGTTTTAGGCACTTTCCCAAAAGTTTTTGTGAAAAAAATGTTGAGGCACTTTCCCAAAAAGTGAAGGTCTCAAGCAGCCAAGAGCCAAGCTTCTCATTTGCTGCTGACCTAACCCACACTAACCTATCAAACTCTAGAATGCAATAATGAAGTGAATGAAAAGAGCAATAAGTATCAGTCTAATCTTGCACTCCACATCAGAATGTTTATGCCCGCTTTATAACTAGAAACGTAGATGTAAGAAGTCATTTATTTCAGCGTGCACGTTTTTAGGAATTGTCTCGAAATAGATACTAACATCACTTTCTGCAGATTCTTAATGTGCAATTTCATCAAGCATGAACATAATCACATTTTTCACTTTAAAAACAGAAATCTCCCTCGCTGTGAACAGGATTTGAACCTGTGCGGGGAGACCCCATTGGATTTCTAGTCCAACGCCTTAACCACTCGGCCATCACAGCTCTTCTACAGCTTTGGTAACGTCACTTTTTTCCAGCAGTGTCTTTTTTTCCGAAGTAAATGCATGCTCATTGAGGAACACAACCCAATTTAGTAGAAATGATGCAAGGAATCTGTGGGTGCTTAATCCTGAACTTTTTGTGAAAAAATGTTTAGGCACTTTCCCAAAAGTTTTTGTGAAAAAAATGTTGAGGCACTTTCCCAAAAAGTGAAGGTCTCAAGCAGCCAAGAGCCAAGCTTCTCATTTGCTGCTGACCTAACCCACACTAACCTATCCAACTCTAGAATGCAATAATGGAGTGAATGAAAATGTCAATAAGTAAATGCATGCTCATTGAGGAACACAACCCAATTTAGTAGAAATGATGCAAGGAATCTGTGGGTGCTTTATCCTGAACTTTTTGTGAAAAAATGTTTTAGGCACTTTCCCAAAAGATTTTGTGAAAAAAATGTTGAGGAACTTTCCCAAAAAGTGAAGGTCTCAAGCAGCCAAGAGCCAAGCTTCTCATTTGCTGCTGACCTAACCCACACTAACCTATCCAACTCTAGAATGCAATAATGAAGTGAATGAAAAGAGCAATAAGTATCAGTCTAATCTTGCACTCCACATCAGAATGTTTATGCCCGCTTTATAACTAGAAACGTAGATGTAAGAAGTCATTTATTTCAGCGTGCACGTTTTTAGGAATTGTCTCGAAATAGATACTAACATCACTTTCCGCAGATTCTTAATGTGCAATTTCATCAAGCATGAACATAATCACATTTTTAACTTTAAAAACAGAAAACTCCCTCGCTGTGAACAGGATTTGAACCTGTGCGGCGAGACCCCATTGGATTTCGAGTCCAACGCCTTAACCACTCGGCCATCACAGCTCTTCTGCAGCCTTGGTAACATCACTTTTTTCCAGCAGTGTCTTTTTTTTCTAAAGTAAATGCATGCTCATTGAGGAACACAACCCAATTTAGTAGAAATGATGCAAGGAATCTGTGGGTGCTTTATCCTGAACTTTTTGTGAAAAAATGTTTAAGGCACTTTTTAAGACCCCATTGGATTTCGAGTCCAACGCCTTAACCACTCGGCCATCACAGCTCTGCTGCAGCCCTGGTAACGTCACTTTTTTCCAGCAGTGTATTTTTTTCTGAAGTAAATGCATGCTCATTGAGGAACACAACCCAATTTAGTAGAAATAATGCAAGGAATCTGTGGGTGCTTAATCCTGAACTTTTTGTGAAAAAATGTTTAGGCACTTTCCCAAAAGTTTTTGTGAAAAAAATGTTGAGGCACTTTCCCAAAAAGTGAAGGTCTCAAGCAGCCAAGAGCCAAGCTTCTCATTTGCTGCTGACCTAACCCACACTAACCTATCCAACTCTAGAATGCAATAATGAAGTGAATGAAAAGAGCAATAAGTATCAGTCTAATCTTGCACTCCACATCAGAATGTTTATGCCCGCTTTATAACTAGAAACGTAGATGTAAGAAGTCATTTATTTCAGCGTGCATGTTTTTAGGAATTGTCTCGAAATAGATACTAACATCACTTTCCGCAGATTCTTAATGTGCAATTTCATCAAGCATGAACATAATCACATTTTTAACTTTAAAAACAGAAAACTCCCTCGCTGTGAACAGGATTTGAACCTGTGCGGGGAGACCCCATTGGATTTCGAGTCCAACGCCTTAACCACTCGGCCATCACAGCTCTTCTGCAGCCTTGGTAACATCACTTTTTTCCAGCAGTGTCTTTTTTTTCTAAAGTAAATGCATGCTCATTGAGGAACACAACCCAATTTAGTAGAAATGATGCAAGGAATCTGTGGGTGCTTTATCCTGAACTTTTTGTGAAAAAATGTTTAAGGCACTTTTTAAGACCCCATTGGATTTCGAGTCCAACGCCTTAACCACTCGGCCATCACAGCTCTGCTGCAGCCCTGGTAACGTCACTTTTTTCCAGCAGTGTATTTTTTTCTGAAGTAAATGCATGCTCATTGAGGAACACAACCCAATTTAGTAGAAATAATGCAAGGAATCTGTGGGTGCTTAATCCTGAACTTTTTGTGAAAAAATGTTTAGGCACTTTCCCAAAAGTTTTTGTGAAAAAAATGTTGAGGCACTTTCCCAAAAAGTGAAGGTCTCAAGCAGCCAAGAGCCAAGCTTCTCATTTGCTGCTGACCTAACCCACACTAACCTATCCAACTCTAGAATGCAATAATGAAGTGAATGAAAAGGGCAATAAGTATCAGTCTAATCTTACACTCCACATCATAATGTTTATGCCCGCTTTATAACTAGAAACGTAGATGTAAAAAGTCATTTAATTAAGCGTGCACTTTTTTAGGAATTGTCTCGAAATAGATACTAACATCACTTTCTGCAGATTCTTATTGTGCAGTTTCATCAAACATGAACATAATCACATTTTTAACTTTAAAAACAGAAATCTCCCTCGCTGTGAACAGGATTTGAACCTGTGCGGTGAGACCCCATTGGATTTCTAGTCCAACGCCTTAACCACTCGGCCATCACAGCTCTTCTACAGCTCTGGTAACGTCACTTTTTTCCAGCAGTGTCTTTTTTTCCGAAGTAAATGCATGCTCATTGAGGAATACAACCCAATTTAGTAGAAATGATGCAAGGAATCTGTGGGTGCTTAATCCTGAACTTTTTGTGAAAAAATGTTTAGGCACTTTCCCAAAAGTTTTTGTGAAAAAAATGTTGAGGCACTTTCCCAAAAAGTGAAGGTCTCAAGCAGCCAAGAGCCAAGCTTATCATTTGCTGCTGACCTAACCCACACTAACCTATCCAACTCTAGAATGCAATAATGAAGTGAATGAAAAGAGCAATAAGTATCAGTCTAATCTTGCACTCCACATCAGAATGTTTATGCCCGCTTTATAACTAGAAACGTAGATGTAAGAAGTCATTTATTTCAGCGTGCACGTTTTTAGGAATTGTCTCGAAATAGATACTAACATCACTTTCCGCAGATTATTAAAGGGAAACTCCAGTGCCAGAAAAACGATCCGTTTTTCTGGCACTGGAGGGTCCCTCTCCCTCCCACCCACCAATCCCCGGTTACTGAAGGGGTGAAAACCCCTTCAGTGACTTACCTGGGACAGCGGCGATGTCCTTCGCCGCTGTCTCCGCCTCCGCGACGCTCCTCCTAGTGATTACGTCGGCCGGTGGGAGAGACTAATCTCGCTCACCGGCCGAGGAGACCTAATGCGCATGCGCGGAAATTCCGCGCATGCGCATTACGTCTCCCCATAGGAAAGCATTGAAAAATCATTTCAATGCTTTCCTATGGGGTTTTGATCGACGCTGGAGGTCCTCACACAGCGTGAGGACGTCCAGCGACGCTCTAGCACAGGAAACCTGTGCTAGAACCCAGGAAGTGACCTCTAGTGGCTGTCTAATAGACATCCACTAGAGGTGGAGTTAACCCTGTAATGTAAATATTGCAGTTTATGAAAAACTGCAATAATTACAGTTGCAGGGTTAAGGGTAGTGGGAGTTGGCACCCAGACCACTCCAATGAGCAGAAGTGGTCTGGGTGCCTAGAGTGTCCCTTTAATGTGCAATTTCATCAAGCATGAACATAATCACATTTCTAACTTTAAAAATATAAAACTCCCTCGCTGTGAACAGGATTTGAACCTGTGCGGGGAGACCCCATTGGATTTCGAGTCCAACGCCTTAACCACTCGGCCATCACAGCTCTTCTGCAGTCTTGGTAACATCACTTTTTTCCAGCAGTGTCTTTTTTTTCTGAAGTAAATTCATGCTCATTGAGGAACACAACCCAATTTAGTAGAAATGATGCAAGGAATCTGTGGGTGCTTTATCCTGAACTTTTTGTGAAAAAATGTTTAAGGCACTTTTTTAAGACCCCATTGGATTTCGAGTCCAACGCCTTAACCACTCGGCCATCACAGCTCTTCTGCAGCCCTGGTAACATCACTTTTTTCCAGCAGTGTCTTTTTTTCTGAAGTAAATGCATGCTCATTGAGGAACACAACCCAATTTAGTAGAAATGATGCAAGGAATCTGTGGGTGCTTTATCCTGAACTTTTTGTGAAAAAATGTTTAAGGCACTTTCCCAAAAGTTTTTGTGAAAAAAATGTTGAGTCACTTTCCCAAAAATTGAAGGTCTCAAGCAGCCAAGAGCCAAGCTTCTCATTTGCTGCTGACATAACCCACACTAACCTATCCAACTCTAGAATGCAATAATGAAGTGAATGAAAAGGGCAATAAGTATCAGTCTAATCTTACACTCCACATCATAATGTTTATGCCCGCTTTATAACTAGAAACGTAGATGTAAAAAGTCATTTATTTCAGCGTGCACGTTTTTATGAATTGTCTCGAAATAGATACTAACATCACTTTCCGCAGATTCTTAATGTGCAATTTCATCAAGCATGAACATAATCACATTTCTAACTTTAAAAACATAAAGCTCCCTCGCTGTGAACAGGATTTGAACCTGTGCGGGGAGACCCCATTGGATTTCTAGTCCAACACCTTAACCACTCGGCCATCACAGCTCTTCTGCAGCCCTGGTAACGTCACTTTTTTCCAGCAGTGTCTTTTTTTCTGAAGTAAATGCATGCACATTGAGGAACACAACCCAATTTAGTAGAAATGATGCAAGGAATCTGTGGGTGCTTTATCCTGAACTTTTTGTGAAAAAAAATTTAAGGCACTTTTTTAAGACCCCATTGGATTTCGAGTCCAACGCCTTAACCACTCGGCCATCACAGCTCTTCTGCAGCCCTGGTAACGTCACTTTTTTCCAGCAGTGTCTTTTTTTCTGAAGTAAATGCATGCTCATTGAGGAACACAACCCAATTTAGTAGAAATGATGCAAGGAATCTGTGGGTGCTTTATCCTGAACTTTTTGTGAAAAACATGTTTAAGGCACTTTCCCAAAAGTTTTTGTGAAAAAAATGTTGTCACTTTCCCAAAAATTGAAGGTCTCAAGCAGCCAAGAGCCAAGCTTCTCATTTGCTGCTGACCTAACCCACACTAACCTATCCAACTCTAGAATGCAATAATGAAGTGAATGAAAATGGCAATAAGTATCAGTCTAATCTTACACTCCACATCATAATGTTTATGCCCACTTTATAACTAGAAACGTAGATGTAAGAAGTCATTTATTTCAGCGTGCACGTTTTTAGGAATTGTCTCGAAATAGATACTAACATCACGTTCCGCAGATTCTTAATGTGCAATTTCATCAAGCATGAACATAATCCCATTTTTAACTTTAAAAACAGAAAACTCCCTCGCTGTGAACAGGATTAGAACCTGTGCGGTGAGACCCCATTGGATTTCGAGTCCAACGCCTTAACCACTCGGCCATCACAGCTCTTCTGCAGTCTTGGTAACATCACTTTTTTCCAGCAGTGTCTTTTTTTTCTGAAGTAAATGCATGCTCATTGAGGAACACAACCCAATTTAGTAGAAATGATGCAAGGAATCTGTGGGTGCTTTATCCTGAACTTTTTGTGAAAAAATGTTTAAGGCACTTTTTTAAGACCCCATTGGATTTCGAGTCCAACGCCTTAACCACTCGGCCATCACAGCTCTTCTGCAGCACTGGTAACATCACTTTTTCCAGCAGTGTCTTTTTTTCTGAAGTAAATGCATGCTCATTGAGGAACACAACCCAATTTAGTAGAAATGATGCAAGGAATCTGTGGGTGCTTTATCCTGAACTTTTTGTGAAAAACATGTTTAAGGCACTTTCCCAAAAGTTTTTGTGAAAAAAATGTTGAGTCACTTTCCCAAAAATTGAAGGTCTCAAGCAGCCAAGAGCCAAGCTTCTCATTTGCTGCTGACCTAACCCACACTAACCTATCCAACTCTAGAATGCAATAATGAAGTGAATGAAAATGGCAATAAGTATCAGTCTAATCTTACACTCCACATCATAATGTTTATGCCCGCTTTATAACTAGAAACGTAGATGTAAGAAGTCATTTATTTCAGCGTGCACGTTTTTAGGAATTGTCTCGAAATAGATACTAACATCACTTTCCGCAGATTCTTAATGTGCAATTTCATCAAGCATGAACATAATCCCATTTTTAACTTTAAAAACAGAAAACTCCCTCGCTGTGAACAGGATTAGAACCTGTGCAGTGAGACCCCATTGGATTTCGAGTCCAACGCCTTAACCACTCGGCCATCACAGCTCTTCTGCAGCCTTGGTAACATCACTTTTTTCCAGCAGTGTCTTTTTTTTCTGAAGTAAATGCATGCTCATTGAGGAACACAACCCAATTTAGTAGAAATGATGCAAGGAATCTGTGGGTGCTTTATCCTGAACTTTTTGTGAAAAAATGTTTAAGGCACTTTTTTAAGACCCCATTGGATTTCGAGTCCAACGCCTTAACCACTCGGCCATCACAGCTCTTCTGCAGCACTGGTAACATCACTTTTTTCCAGCAGTGTCTTTTTTTCTGAAGTAAATGCATGCTCATTGAGGAACACAACCCAATTTAGTAGAAATGATGCAAGGAATCTGTGGGTGCTTTATCCTGAACTTTTTGTGAAAAAATGTTTTAGGCACTTTCCCAAAAGTTTTTGTGAAAAAAATGTTGAGGCACTTTCCCAAAAATTGAAGGTCTCAAGCAGCCAAGAGCCAAGCTTCTCATTTGCTGCTGACCTAACCCACACTAACCTATCCAACTCTAGAATGCAATAATGAAGTGAATGAAAAGGGCAATGAGTATCAGTCTAATCTTACACTCCACATCATAATGTTTATGCCCGCTTTATAACTAGAAACGTAGATGTAAGAAGTCATTTATTTTAGCGTGCACGTTTTTAGGAATTGTCTCGAAATAGATACTAACATCACTTTCCGCAGATTCTTAATGTGCAGTTTCATCAAGCATGAACATAATCACATTTTTAACTTTAAAAACAGAAATCTCCCTCGCTGTGAACAGGATTTGAACCTGTGCGGGGAGACCCCATTGGATTTCGAGTCCAACGACTTAACCACTCGGCCATCACAGCTCTTCTGCAGCCCTGGTAACGTCACTTTTTTCCAGCAGTGTCTTTTTTTCTGAAGTAAATGCATGCTCAATGAGGAACACATCCCAATTTAGTAGAAATGATGCAAGGAATCTGTGGGTACTTTATCCTGAACTTTTTGTGAAAAACATGTTTAAGGCACTTTCCCAAAAGTTTTTGTGAAAAAAATGTTGAGTCACTTTCCCAAAAATTGAAGGTCTCAAGCAGCCAAGAGCCAAGCTTCTCATTTGCTGCTGACCTAACCCACACTAACCTATCCAACTCTAGAATGCAATAATGAAGTGAATGAAAAGGGCAATAAGTATCAGTCTAATCTTACACTCCACATCATAATGTTTATGCCCGCTTTATAACTAGAAACGTATATGTAAGAAGTCATTTATTTCAGCGTGCACGTTTTTAGGAATTGTCTCGAAATAGATACTAATATCACTTTCCGCAGATTCTTAATGTGCAATTTCATCAAGCATGAACATAATCACATTTTTAACTTTAAAAACAGAAAACTCCCTCGCTGTGAACAGGATTTGAAACTGTGCGGGGAGACCGCATTGGATTTCGAGTCCAACGCCTTAACCACTCGGCCATCACAGCTCTGCTGCAGTCTTGGTAACATCACTTTTTTCCAGCAGTGTCTTTTTTTTCTGAAGTAAATGCATGCTCATTGAGGAACACAACCCAATTTAGTAGAAATGATGCAAGGAATCTGTGGGTGCTTTATCCTGAACTTTTTGTGAAAAAAATGTTTAAGGCACTTTTTTAAGACCCCATTGGATTTCGAGTCCAACGCCTTAACCACTCGGCCATTACAGCTCTTCTGCAGCCCTGGTAACGTCACTTTTTTCCAGCAGTGTCTTTTTTTTCTGAAGTAAATGCATGCTCATTGAGGAACACAACCCAATTTAGTAGAAATGATGCAAGGAATCTGTGGGTGCTTTATCCTGAACTTTTTGTGAAAAAATGTTTTAGGCACTTTCCCAAAAGATTTTGTGAAAAAAATGTTGAGGCACTTTCCCAAAAAGTGAAGGTCTCAAGCAGCCAAGAGCCAAGCTTCTCATTTGCTGCTGACCTAACCCACACTAACCTATCCAACTCTAGAATGCAATAATGAAGTGAATGAAAAGGGCAATAAGTATCAGTCTAATCTTACACTCCACATCATAATGTTTATGCCCGCTTTATAACTAGAAACGTAGATGTAAAAAGTCATTTATTTCAGCGTGCATGTTTTTAGGAATTGTCTCGAAATAGATACTAACATCACTTTCCGCAGATTCTTAATGTGCAATTTCATCAAGCATGAACATAATCACCTTTCTATCTTTAAAAACAGAAATCTCCCTCGCTGTGAAAAGGATTTGAACCTTTGCGGGGAGACCCCATTGGATTTCGAGTCCAACGCCTTAACCACTCGGCCATCACAGCTCTGCTGCAGCCCTGGTAACGTCACTTTTTTCCAGCAGTGTCTTTTTTTTCTGAAGTAAATGCATGCTCATTGAGGAACACAACCCAATTTAGTAGAAATGATGCAAGGAATCTGTGGGTGCTTTATCCTGAACTTTTTGTGAAAAAATGTTTAAGGCACTTTTTTAAGACCCCATTGGATTTCGAGTCCAACGCCTTAACCACTCGGCCATCACAGCTCTTCAGCAGCCCTGGTAACGTCACTTTTTTCCAGCAGTGTCTTTTTTTCTGAAGTAAATGCATGCTCATTGAGGAACACAACCCAATTTAGTAGAAATGATGCAAGGAATATGTGGGTGCTTTATCCTGAACTTTTTGTGAAAAACATGTTTAAGGCACTTTCCCAAAAGTTTTTGTGAAAAAAATGTTGAGTCACTTTCCCAAAAATTGAAGGTCTCAAGCAGCCAAGAGCCAAGCTTCTCATTTGCTGCTGACCTAACCAACACTAACCTATCCAACTCTAGAATGCAATAATGAAGTGAATGAAAAGGGCAATAAATATCAGTCTAATCTTACGCTCCACATCATAATGTTTTTGCCCGCTTTATAACAAGAAACGTAGATGTAAGAAGTCATTTATTTCAGCGTGCACGTTTTTAGGAATTGTCTCGAAATAGATACTAACATAACTTTCCGCAGATTCTTAATGTGCAATTTCATCAAGCATGAACATAATCACATTTTTAACTTTAAAAACAGAAAACTCCCTCGCTGTGAACAGGATTTGAACCTGTGCGGGGAGACCCCATTGGATTTCTAGTCCAACGCCTTAACGACTCGGCCATCACAGCTCTTCTGCAGTCTTGGTAACATCACTTTTTTCCAGCAGTGTCTTTTTTTTCTGAAGTAAATGCATGCTCATTGAGGAACACAACCCAATTTAGTAGAAATGATGCAAGGAATCTGTGGGTGCTTTATCCTGAACTTTTTGTGAAAAAATGTTTAAGGCACTTTTTTAAGACCCCATTGGATTTTGAGTCCAACGCCTTAACCACTCGGCCATCACAGCTCTTCTGCAGCCCTGGTAACGTCACTTTTTTCCAGCAGTGTCTTTTTTTCTGAAGTAAATGCATGCTCATTGAGGAACACAACCCAATTTAGTAGAAATGATGCAAGGAATATGTGGGTGCTTTATCCTGAACTTTTTGTGAAAAACATGTTTAAGGCACTTTCCCAAAAGTTTTTGTGAAAAAAATGTTGAGTCACTTTCCCAAAAATTGAAGGTCTCAAGCAGCCAAGAGCCAAGCTTCTCATTTGCTGCTGACCTAACCCACACTAACCTATCCAACTCTAGAATGCAATAATGAAGTGAATGAAAAGGGCAATAAGTATCAGTCTAATCTTACACTCCACATCATAATGTTTATGCCCGCTTTATAACTAGAAACGTAGATGTAAAAAGTCATTTATTTCAGCGTGCACGTTTTTATGAATTGTCTCGAAATAGATACTAACATCACTTTCCGCAGATTCTTAATGTGCAATTTCATCAAGCATGAACATAATCACATTTCTAACTTTAAAAACATAAAGCTCCCTCGCTGTGAACAGGATTTGAACCTGTGCGGGGAGACCCCATTGGATTTCTAGTCCAACACCTTAACCACTCGGCCATCACAGCTCTTCTGCAGCCCTGGTAACGTCACTTTTTTCCAGCAGTGTCTTTTTTTCTGAAGTAAATGCATGCACATTGAGGAACACAACCCAATTTAGTAGAAATGATGCAAGGAATCTGTGGGTGCTTTATCCTGAACTTTTTGTGAAAAAAAATTTAAGGCACTTTTTTAAGACCCCATTGGATTTCGAGTCCAACGCCTTAACCACTCGGCCATCACAGCTCTTCTGCAGTCTTGGTAACATCACTTTTTTCCAGCAGTGTCTTTTTTTTCTTAAGTAAATGCATGCTCATTGAGGAACACAACCCAATTTAGTAGAAATGATGCAAGGAATCTGTGGGTGCTTTATCCTGAACTTTTTGTGAAAAAATGTTTAAGGCACTTTTTTAAGACCCCATTGGATTTCGAGTCCAACGCCTTAACCACTCGGCCATCACAGCTCTTCTGCAGCACTGGTAACATCACTTTTTTCCAGCAGTGTCTTTTTTTCTGAAGTAAATGCATGCTCATTGAGGAACACAACCCAATTTAGTAGAAATGATGCAAGGAATCTGTGGGTGCTTTATCCTGAACTTTTTGTGAAAAAATGTTTTAGGCACTTTCCCAAAAGATTTTGTGAAAAAAATGTTGAGGCACTTTCCCAAAAAGTGAAGGTCTCAAGCAGCCAAGAGCCAAGCTTCTCATTTGCTGCTGACCTAACCCACACTAACCTATCCAACTCTAGAATGCAATAATGAAGTGAATGAAAAGGGCAATAAGTATCAGTCTAATCTTACACTCCACATCATAATGTTTATGCCCGCTTTATAACTAGAAACGTAGATGTAAAAAGTCATTTATTTCAGCGTGCATGTTTTTAGGAATTGTCTCGAAATAGATACTAACATCACTTTCCGCAGATTCTTAATGTGCAATTTCATCAAGCATGAACATAATCACCTTTCTATCTTTAAAAACAGAAATCTCCCTCGCTGTGAAAAGGATTTGAACCTTTGCGGGGAGACCCCATTGGATTTCGAGTCCAACGCCTTAACCACTCGGCCATCACAGCTCTGCTGCAGCCCTGGTAACGTCACTTTTTTCCAGCAGTGTCTTTTTTTTCTGAAGTAAATGCATGCTCATTGAGGAACACAACCCAATTTAGTAGAAATGATGCAAGGAATCTGTGGGTGCTTTATCCTGAACTTTTTGTGAAAAAATGTTTAAGGCACTTTTTTAAGACCCCATTGGATTTCGAGTCCAACGCCTTAACCACTCGGCCATCACAGCTCTTCAGCAGCCCTGGTAACGTCACTTTTTTCCAGCAGTGTCTTTTTTTCTGAAGTAAATGCATGCTCATTGAGGAACACAACCCAATTTAGTAGAAATGATGCAAGGAATATGTGGGTGCTTTATCCTGAACTTTTTGTGAAAAACATGTTTAAGGCACTTTCCCAAAAGTTTTTGTGAGAAAAATGTTGAGTCACTTTCCCAAAAATTGAAGGTCTCAAGCAGCCAAGAGCCAAGCTTCTCATTTGCTGCTGACCTAACCAACACTAACCTATCCAACTCTAGAATGCAATAATGAAGTGAATGAAAAGGGCAATAAATATCAGTCTAATCTTACGCTCCACATCATAATGTTTTTGCCCGCTTTATAACAAGAAACGTAGATGTAAGAAGTCATTTATTTCAGCGTGCACGTTTTTAGGAATTGTCTCGAAATAGATACTAACATAACTTTCCGCAGATTCTTAATGTGCAATTTCATCAAGCATGAACATAATCACATTTTTAACTTTAAAAACAGAAAACTCCCTCGCTGTGAACAGGATTTGAACCTGTGCGGGGAGACCCCATTGGATTTCTAGTCCAACGCCTTAACGACTCGGCCATCACAGCTCTTCTGCAGTCTTGGTAACATCACTTTTTTCCAGCAGTGTCTTTTTTTTCTGAAGTAAATGCATGCTCATTGAGGAACACAACCCAATTTAGTAGAAATGATGCAAGGAATCTGTGGGTGCTTTATCCTGAACTTTTTGTGAAAAAATGTTTAAGGCACTTTTTTAAGACCCCATTGGATTTTGAGTCCAACGCCTTAACCACTCGGCCATCACAGCTCTTCTGCAGCCCTGGTAACGTCACTTTTTTCCAGCAGTGTCTTTTTTTCTGAAGTAAATGCATGCTCATTGAGGAACACAACCCAATTTAGTAGAAATGATGCAAGGAATATGTGGGTGCTTTATCCTGAACTTTTTGTGAAAAACATGTTTAAGGCACTTTCCCAAAAGTTTTTGTGAAAAAAATGTTGAGTCACTTTCCCAAAAATTGAAGGTCTCAAGCAGCCAAGAGCCAAGCTTCTCATTTGCTGCTGACCTAACCCACACTAACCTATCCAACTCTAGAATGCAATAATGAAGTGAATGAAAAGGGCAATAAGTATCAGTCTAATCTTACACTCCACATCATAATGTTTATGCCCGCTTTATAACTAGAAACGTAGATGTAAAAAGTCATTTATTTCAGCGTGCACGTTTTTATGAATTGTCTCGAAATAGATACTAACATCACTTTCCGCAGATTCTTAATGTGCAATTTCATCAAGCATGAACATAATCACATTTCTAACTTTAAAAACATAAAGCTCCCTCGCTGTGAACAGGATTTGAACCTGTGCGGGGAGACCCCATTGGATTTCTAGTCCAACACCTTAACCACTCGGCCATCACAGCTCTTCTGCAGCCCTGGTAACGTCACTTTTTTCCAGCAGTGTCTTTTTTTCTGAAGTAAATGCATGCACATTGAGGAACACAACCCAATTTAGTAGAAATGATGCAAGGAATCTGTGGGTGCTTTATCCTGAACTTTTTGTGAAAAAAAATTTAAGGCACTTTTTTAAGACCCCATTGGAATTCGAGTCCAACGCCTTAACCACTCGGCCATCACAGCTCTTCTGCAGTCTTGGTAACATCACTTTTTTCCAGCAGTGTCTTTTTTTTCTTAAGTAAATGCATGCTCATTGAGGAACACAACCCAATTTAGTAGAAATGATGCAAGGAATCTGTGGGTGCTTTATCCTGAACTTTTTGTGAAAAAATGTTTAAGGCACTTTTTTAAGACCCCATTGGATTTCGAGTCCAACGCCTTAACCACTCGGCCATCACAGCTCTTCTGCAGCACTGGTAACATCACTTTTTTCCAGCAGTGTCTTTTTTTCTGAAGTAAATGCATGCTCATTGAGGAACACAACCCAATTTAGTAGAAATGATGCAAGGAATCTGTGGGTGCTTTATCCTGAACTTTTTGTGAAAAAATGTTTTAGGCACTTTCCCAAAAGATTTTGTGAAAAAAATGTTGAGGCACTTTCCCAAAAAGTGAAGGTCTCAAGCAGCCAAGAGCCAAGCTTCTCATTTGCTGCTGACCTAACCCACACTAACCTATCCAACTCTAGAATGCAATAATGAAGTGAATGAAAAGGGCAATAAGTATCAGTCTAATCTTACACTCCACATCATAATGTTTATGCCCGCTTTATAACTAGAAACGTAGATGTAAAAAGTCATTTATTTCAGCGTGCATGTTTTTAGGAATTGTCTCGAAATAGATACTAACATCACTTTCCGCAGATTCTTAATGTGCAATTTCATCAAGCATGAACATAATCACCTTTCTATCTTTAAAAACAGAAATCTCCCTCGCTGTGAAAAGGATTTGAACCTTTGCGGGGAGACCCCATTGGATTTCGAGTCCAACGCCTTAACCACTCGGCCATCACAGCTCTGCTGCAGCCCTGGTAACGTCACTTTTTTCCAGCAGTGTCTTTTTTTTCTGAAGTAAATGCATGCTCATTGAGGAACACAACCCAATTTAGTAGAAATGATGCAAGGAATCTGTGGGTGCTTTATCCTGAACTTTTTGTGAAAAAATGTTTAAGGCACTTTTTTAAGACCCCATTGGATTTCGAGTCCAACGCCTTAACCACTCGGCCATCACAGCTCTTCAGCAGCCCTGGTAACGTCACTTTTTTCCAGCAGTGTCTTTTTTTCTGAAGTAAATGCATGCTCATTGAGGAACACAACCCAATTTAGTAGAAATGATGCAAGGAATATGTGGGTGCTTTATCCTGAACTTTTTGTGAAAAACATGTTTAAGGCACTTTCCCAAAAGTTTTTGTGAAAAAAATGTTGAGTCACTTTCCCAAAAATTGAAGGTCTCAAGCAGCCAAGAGCCAAGCTTCTCATTTGCTGCTGACCTAACCAACACTAACCTATCCAACTCTAGAATGCAATAATGAAGTGAATGAAAAGGGCAATAAATATCAGTCTAATCTTACGCTCCACATCATAATGTTTTTGCCCGCTTTATAACAAGAAACGTAGATGTAAGAAGTCATTTATTTCAGCGTGCACGTTTTTAGGAATTGTCTCGAAATAGATACTAACATAACTTTCCGCAGATTCTTAATGTGCAATTTCATCAAGCATGAACATAATCACATTTTTAACTTTAAAAACAGAAAACTCCCTCGCTGTGAACAGGATTTGAACCTGTGCGGGGAGACCCCATTGGATGTCTAGTCCAACGCCTTAACGACTCGGCCATCACAGCTCTTCTGCAGTCTTGGTAACATCACTTTTTTCCAGCAGTGTCTTTTTTTTCTGAAGTAAATGCATGCTCATTGAGGAACACAACCCAATTTAGTAGAAATGATGCAAGGAATCTGTGGGTGCTTTATCCTGAACTTTTTGTGAAAAAATGTTTTAGGCACTTTCCCAAAAGTTTTTGTGAAAAAAATGTTGAGGCACTTTCCCAAAAAGTGAAGGTCTCAAGCAGCCAAGAGCCAAGCTTCTCATTTGCTGCTGACCTAACCCACACTAACCTATACAACTCTAAAATGCAATAATGAAGTAAATGAAAAGGTCAATAAGTATCAGTCTAATCTTGCACTCCACATCAGAATGTTTATGCCCGCTTTATAACTAGAAACGTAGATGTAAAAAGTCATTTATTTCAGCGTGCACTTTTTTAGGAATTGTCTCGAAATAGATACTAACATCACTTTCTGCAGATTCTTAATGTGCAATTTCATCAAGCATGAACATAATCACATTTTTAACTTTAAAAACAGAAAACTCCCTCGCTGTGAACAGGATTTGAACCTGTGCGGGGAGACCCCATTGGATTTCTAGTCCAACGCCTTAACGACTCGGCCATCACAGCTCTTCTGCAGTCTTGGTAACATCACTTTTTTCCAGCAGTGTCTTTTTTTTCTGAAGTAAATGCATGCTCATTGAGGAACACAACCCAATTTAGTAGAAATCATGCAAGGAATCTGTGGGTGCTTTATCCTGAACTTTTTGTGAAAAAATGTTTAAGGCACTTTTTTAAGACCCCATTGGATTTTGAGTCCAACGCCTTAACCACTCGGCCATCACAGCTCTTCTGCAGCCCTGGTAACGTCACTTTTTTCCAGCAGTGTCTTTTTTTCTGAAGTAAATGCATGCTCATTGAGGAACACAACCCAATTTAGTAGAAATGATGCAAGGAATATGTGGGTGCTTTATCCTGAACTTTTTGTGAAAAACATGTTTAAGGCACTTTCCCAAAAGTTTTTGTGAAAAAAATGTTGAGTCACTTTCCCAAAAATTGAAGGTCTCAAGCAGCCAAGAGCCAAGCTTCTCATTTGCTGCTGACCTAACCCACACTAACCTATCCAACTCTAGAATGCAATAATGAAGTGAATGAAAAGGGCAATAAATATCAGTCTAATCTTACGCTCCACATCATAATGTTTTTGCCCGCTTTATAACTAGAAACGTAGATGTAAGAAGTAATTTATTTCAGCGTGCACGTTTTTAGGAATTGTCTCGAAATAGATACTAACATCACTTTCCGCAGATTCTTAATGTGCAATTTCATCAAGCATGAACATAATCACATTTTTAACTTTAAAAACAGAAAACTCCCTCGCTGTGAACAGGATTTGAACCTGTGCAGGGAGACCCCATTGGATTTCTAGTCCAACGCCTTAACCACTCGGCCATCACAGCTCTTCTGCAACCTTGGTAACGTCACTTTTTTCCAGCAGTGTCTTTTTTCTGAAGTAAATGCATGCTCATTGAGGAACACAACCCAATTTAGTAGAAATTATGCAAGGAATCTGTGGGTGCTTTATCCTGAACTTTTTGTGAAAAAATGTTTAAGGCACTTTTTTAAGACCCCATTGGATTTCGAGTCCAACGCCTTAACCACTCGGCCATCACAGCTCTGCTGCAGCCCTGGTAACGTCACTTTTTTCCAGCAGTGTCTTTTTTTCTGAAGTAAATGCATGCTCATTGAGGAACACAACCCAATTTAGTAGAAATGATGCAAGGAATCTGTGGGTGCTTTATCCTGAACTTTTTGTGAAAAACATGTTTAAGGCACTTTCCCAAAAGTTTTTGTGAAAAAAATGTTGAGTCACTTTCCCAAAAATTGAAGGTCTCAAGCAGCCAAGAGCCAAGCTTCTCATTTGCTGCTGACCTAACCCACACTAACCTATCCAACTCTAGAATGCAATAATGAAGTGAATGAAAAGGGCAATAAGTATCAGTCTAATCTTACACTCCACATCATAATGTTTATGCCCGCTTTATAACTAGAAACGTAGATGTAAGAAGTAATTTATTTCAGCGTGCACGTTTTTAGGAATTGTCTCGAAATAGATACTAACATCACTTTCCGCAGATTCTTAATGTGCAATTTCATCAAGCATGAACATAATCACATTTCTAACTTTAAAAACATAAAGCTCCCTCGCTGTGAACAGGATTTGAACCTGTGCGGGGAGACCCCATTGGATTTCTAGTCCAACACCTTAACCACTCGGCCATCACAGCTCTTCTGCAGCCCTGGTAACGTCACTTTTTTCCAGCAGTGTCTTTTTTTCTGAAGTAAATGCATGCACATTAAAGAACACAACCCAATTTAGTAGAAATGATGCAAGGAATCTGTGGGTGCTTTATCCTGAACTTTTTGTGAAAAAAAATTTAAGGCACTTTTTTAAGACCCCATTGGATTTCGAGTCCAACGCCTTAACCACTCGGCCATCACAGCTCTGCTGCAGCCCTGGTAACGTCTCTTTTTTCCAGCAGTGTCTTTTTTTCTGAAGTAAATGCATGCTCATTGAGGAACACAACCCAATTTAGTAGAAATGATGCAAGGAATCTGTGGGTGCTTTATCCTGAACTTTTTGTGAAAAAATGTTTTAGGCACTTTCCCAAAAGTTTTTGTGAAAAAAATGTTGAGGCACTTTCCCAAAAAGTGAAGGTCTCAAGCAGCCAAGAGCCAAGCTTCTCATTTGCTGCTGACCTAACCCACACTAACCTATACAACTCTAAAATGCAATAATGAAGTAAATGAAAAGGTCAATAAGTATCAGTCTAATCTTGCACTCCACATCAGAATGTTTATGCCCGCTTTATAACTAGAAACGTAGATGTAAAAAGTCATTTATTTCAGCGTGCACTTTTTTAGGAATTGTCTCGAAATAGATACTAACATCACTTTCTGCAGATTCTTAATGTGCAATTTCATCAAGCATGAACATAATCACATTTTTAACTTTAAAAACAGAAAACTCCCTCGCTGTGAACAGGATTTGAACCTGTGCGGGGAGACCCCATTGGATTTCTAGTCCAACGCCTTAACGACTCGGCCATCACAGCTCTTCTGCAGTCTTGGTAACATCACTTTTTTCCAGCAGTGTCTTTTTTTTCTGAAGTAAATGCATGCTCATTGAGGAACACAACCCAATTTAGTAGAAATCATGCAAGGAATCTGTGGGTGCTTTATCCTGAACTTTTTGTGAAAAAATGTTTAAGGCACTTTTTTAAGACCCCATTGGATTTTGAGTCCAACGCCTTAACCACTCGGCCATCACAGCTCTTCTGCAGCCCTGGTAACGTCACTTTTTTCCAGCAGTGTCTTTTTTTCTGAAGTAAATGCATGCTCATTGAGGAACACAACCCAATTTAGTAGAAATGATGCAAGGAATATGTGGGTGCTTTATCCTGAACTTTTTGTGAAAAACATGTTTAAGGCACTTTCCCAAAAGTTTTTGTGAAAAAAATGTTGAGTCACTTTCCCAAAAATTGAAGGTCTCAAGCAGCCAAGAGCCAAGCTTCTCATTTGCTGCTGACCTAACCCACACTAACCTATCCAACTCTAGAATGCAATAATGAAGTGAATGAAAAGGGCAATAAATATCAGTCTAATCTTACGCTCCACATCATAATGTTTTTGCCCGCTTTATAACTAGAAACGTAGATGTAAGAAGTAATTTATTTCAGCGTGCACGTTTTTAGGAATTGTCTCGAAATAGATACTAACATCACTTTCCGCAGATTCTTAATGTGCAATTTCATCAAGCATGAACATAATCACATTTTTAACTTTAAAAACAGAAAACTCCCTCGCTGTGAACAGGATTTGAACCTGTGCAGGGAGACCCCATTGGATTTCTAGTCCAACGCCTTAACCACTCGGCCATCACAGCTCTTCTGCAACCTTGGTAACGTCACTTTTTTCCAGCAGTGTCTTTTTTCTGAAGTAAATGCATGCTCATTGAGGAACACAACCCAATTTAGTAGAAATTATGCAAGGAATCTGTGGGTGCTTTATCCTGAACTTTTTGTGAAAAAATGTTTAAGGCACTTTTTTAAGACCCCATTGGATTTCGAGTCCAACGCCTTAACCACTCGGCCATCACAGCTCTGCTGCAGCCCTGGTAACGTCACTTTTTTCCAGCAGTGTCTTTTTTTCTGAAGTAAATGCATGCTCATTGAGGAACACAACCCAATTTAGTAGAAATGATGCAAGGAATCTGTGGGTGCTTTATCCTGAACTTTTTGTGAAAAACATGTTTAAGGCACTTTCCCAAAAGTTTTTGTGAAAAAAATGTTGAGTCACTTTCCCAAAAATTGAAGGTCTCAAGCAGCCAAGAGCCAAGCTTCTCATTTGCTGCTGACCTAACCCACACTAACCTATCCAACTCTAGAATGCAATAATGAAGTGAATGAAAAGGGCAATAAGTATCAGTCTAATCTTACACTCCACATCATAATGTTTATGCCCGCTTTATAACTAGAAACGTAGATGTAAGAAGTAATTTATTTCAGCGTGCACGTTTTTAGGAATTGTCTCGAAATAGATACTAACATCACTTTCCGCAGATTCTTAATGTGCAATTTCATCAAGCATGAACATAATCACATTTCTAACTTTAAAAACATAAAGCTCCCTCGCTGTGAACAGGATTTGAACCTGTGCGGGGAGACCCCATTGGATTTCTAGTCCAACACCTTAACCACTCGGCCATCACAGCTCTTCTGCAGCCCTGGTAACGTCACTTTTTTCCAGCAGTGTCTTTTTTTCTGAAGTAAATGCATGCACATTAAAGAACACAACCCAATTTAGTAGAAATGATGCAAGGAATCTGTGGGTGCTTTATCCTGAACTTTTTGTGAAAAAAAATTTAAGGCACTTTTTTAAGACCCCATTGGATTTCGAGTCCAACGCCTTAACCACTCGGCCATCACAGCTCTGCTGCAGCCCTGGTAACGTCTCTTTTTTCCAGCAGTGTCTTTTTTTCTGAAGTAAATGCATGCTCATTGAGGAACACAACCCAATTTAGTAGAAATGATGCAAGGAATCTGTGGGTGCTTTATCCTGAACTTTTTGTGAAAAAATGTTTTAGGCACTTTCCCAAAAGTTTTTGTGAAAAAAATGTTGAGGCACTTTCCCAAAAAGTGAAGGTCTCAAGCAGCCAAGAGCCAAGCTTCTCATTTGCTGCTGACCTAACCCACACTAACCTATACAACTCTAAAATGCAATAATGAAGTAAATGAAAAGGTCAATAAGTATCAGTCTAATCTTGCACTCCACATCAGAATGTTTATGCCCGCTTTATAACTAGAAACGTAGATGTAAAAAGTCATTTATTTCAGCGTGCACTTTTTTAGGAATTGTCTCGAAATAGATACTAACATCACTTTCTGCAGATTCTTAATGTGCAATTTCATCAAGCATGAACATAATCACATTTTTAACTTTAAAAACAGAAAACTCCCTCGCTGTGAACAGGATTTGAACCTGTGCGGGGAGACCCCATTGGATTTCTAGTCCAACGCCTTAACGACTCGGCCATCACAGCTCTTCTGCAGTCTTGGTAACATCACTTTTTTCCAGCAGTGTCTTTTTTTTCTGAAGTAAATGCATGCTCATTGAGGAACACAACCCAATTTAGTAGAAATCATGCAAGGAATCTGTGGGTGCTTTATCCTGAACTTTTTGTGAAAAAATGTTTAAGGCACTTTTTTAAGACCCCATTGGATTTTGAGTCCAACGCCTTAACCACTCGGCCATCACAGCTCTTCTGCAGCCCTGGTAACGTCACTTTTTTCCAGCAGTGTCTTTTTTTCTGAAGTAAATGCATGCTCATTGAGGAACACAACCCAATTTAGTAGAAATGATGCAAGGAATCTGTGGGTGCTTTATCCTGAACTTTTTGTGAAAAAATGTTTAAGACACTTTTTTAAGACCCCATTGGATTTCGAGTCCAACGCCTTAACCACTCGGCCATTACAGCTCTTCTGCAGCCCTGGTAACGTCACTTTTTTCCAGCAGTGTCTTTTTTTCTGAAGTAAATGCATGCTCATTGAGGAACACAACCCAATTTAGTAGAAATGATGCAAGGAATCTGTGGGTGCTTTATCCTGAACTTTTTGTGAAAAACATGTTTAAGGCACTTTCCCAAAAGTTTTTGTGAAAAAAATGTTGAGTCACTTTCCCAAAAATTGAAGGTCTCAAGCAGCCAAGAGCCAAGCTTCTCATTTGCTGCTGACCTAACCCACACTAACCTATCCAACTCTAGAATGCAATAATGAAGTGAATGAAAAGGGCAATAAATATCAGTCTAATCTTACGCTCCACATCATAATGTTTTTGCCCGCTTTATAACTAGAAACGTAGATGTAAGAAGTAATTTATTTCAGCGTGCACGTTTTTAGGAATTGTCTCGAAATAGATACTAACATCACTTTCCGCAGATTCTTAATGTGCAATTTCATCAAGCATGAACATAATCACATTTTTAACTTTAAAAACAGAAAACTCCCTCGCTGTGAACAGGATTTGAACCTGTGCAGGGAGACCCCATTGGATTTCTAGTCCAACGCCTTAACCACTCGGCCATCACAGCTCTTCTGCAACCTTGGTAACGTCACTTTTTTCCAGCAGTGTCTTTTTTCTGAAGTAAATGCATGCTCATTGAGGAACACAACCCAATTTAGTAGAAATTATGCAAGGAATCTGTGGGTGCTTTATCCTGAACTTTTTGTGAAAAAATGTTTAAGGCACTTTTTTAAGACCCCATTGGATTTCGAGTCCAACGCCTTAACCACTCGGCCATCACAGCTCTGCTGCAGCCCTGGTAACGTCACTTTTTTCCAGCAGTGTCTTTTTTTCTGAAGTAAATGCATGCTCATTGAGGAACACAACCCAATTTAGTAGAAATGATGCAAGGAATCTGTGGGTGCTTTATCCTGAACTTTTTGTGAAAAACATGTTTAAGGCACTTTCCCAAAAGTTTTTGTGAAAAAAATGTTGAGTCACTTTCCCAAAAATTGAAGGTCTCAAGCAGCCAAGAGCCAAGCTTCTCATTTGCTGCTGACCTAACCCACACTAACCTATCCAACTCTAGAATGCAATAATGAAGTGAATGAAAAGGGCAATAAGTATCAGTCTAATCTTACACTCCACATCATAATGTTTATGCCCGCTTTATAACTAGAAACGTAGATGTAAGAAGTAATTTATTTCAGCGTGCACGTTTTTAGGAATTGTCTCGAAATAGATACTAACATCACTTTCCGCAGATTCTTAATGTGCAATTTCATCAAGCATGAACATAATCACATTTCTAACTTTAAAAACATAAAGCTCCCTCGCTGTGAACAGGATTTGAACCTGTGCGGGGAGACCCCATTGGATTTCTAGTCCAACACCTTAACCACTCGGCCATCACAGCTCTTCTGCAGCCCTGGTAACGTCACTTTTTTCCAGCAGTGTCTTTTTTTCTGAAGTAAATGCATGCACATTAAAGAACACAACCCAATTTAGTAGAAATGATGCAAGGAATCTGTGGGTGCTTTATCCTGAACTTTTTGTGAAAAAAAATTTAAGGCACTTTTTTAAGACCCCATTGGATTTCGAGTCCAACGCCTTAACCACTCGGCCATCACAGCTCTGCTGCAGCCCTGGTAACGTCTCTTTTTTCCAGCAGTGTCTTTTTTTCTGAAGTAAATGCATGCTCATTGAGGAACACAACCCAATTTAGTAGAAATGATGCAAGGAATCTGTGGGTGCTTTATCCTGAACTTTTTGTGAAAAAATGTTTTAGGCACTTTCCCAAAAGTTTTTGTGAAAAAAATGTTGAGGCACTTTCCCAAAAAGTGAAGGTCTCAAGCAGCCAAGAGCCAAGCTTCTCATTTGCTGCTGACCTAACCCACACTAACCTATACAACTCTAAAATGCAATAATGAAGTAAATGAAAAGGTCAATAAGTATCAGTCTAATCTTGCACTCCACATCAGAATGTTTATGCCCGCTTTATAACTAGAAACGTAGATGTAAAAAGTCATTTATTTCAGCGTGCACTTTTTTAGGAATTGTCTCGAAATAGATACTAACATCACTTTCTGCAGATTCTTAATGTGCAATTTCATCAAGCATGAACATAATCACATTTTTAACTTTAAAAACAGAAAACTCCCTCGCTGTGAACAGGATTTGAACCTGTGCGGGGAGACCCCATTGGATTTCTAGTCCAACGCCTTAACGACTCGGCCATCACAGCTCTTCTGCAGTCTTGGTAACATCACTTTTTTCCAGCAGTGTCTTTTTTTTCTGAAGTAAATGCATGCTCATTGAGGAACACAACCCAATTTAGTAGAAATCATGCAAGGAATCTGTGGGTGCTTTATCCTGAACTTTTTGTGAAAAAATGTTTAAGGCACTTTTTTAAGACCCCATTGGATTTTGAGTCCAACGCCTTAACCACTCGGCCATCACAGCTCTTCTGCAGCCCTGGTAACGTCACTTTTTTCCAGCAGTGTCTTTTTTTCTGAAGTAAATGCATGCTCATTGAGGAACACAACCCAATTTAGTAGAAATGATGCAAGGAATATGTGGGTGCTTTATCCTGAACTTTTTGTGAAAAACATGTTTAAGGCACTTTCCCAAAAGTTTTTGTGAAAAAAATGTTGAGTCACTTTCCCAAAAATTGAAGGTCTCAAGCAGCCAAGAGCCAAGCTTCTCATTTGCTGCTGACCTAACCCACACTAACCTATCCAACTCTAGAATGCAATAATGAAGTGAATGAAAAGGGCAATAAATATCAGTCTAATCTTACGCTCCACATCATAATGTTTTTGCCCGCTTTATAACTAGAAACGTAGATGTAAGAAGTAATTTATTTCAGCGTGCACGTTTTTAGGAATTGTCTCGAAATAGATACTAACATCACTTTCCGCAGATTCTTAATGTGCAATTTCATCAAGCATGAACATAATCACATTTTTAACTTTAAAAACAGAAAACTCCCTCGCTGTGAACAGGATTTGAACCTGTGCAGGGAGACCCCATTGGATTTCTAGTCCAACGCCTTAACCACTCGGCCATCACAGCTCTTCTGCAACCTTGGTAACGTCACTTTTTTCCAGCAGTGTCTTTTTTCTGAAGTAAATGCATGCTCATTGAGGAACACAACCCAATTTAGTAGAAATTATGCAAGGAATCTGTGGGTGCTTTATCCTGAACTTTTTGTGAAAAAATGTTTAAGGCACTTTTTTAAGACCCCATTGGATTTCGAGTCCAACGCCTTAACCACTCGGCCATCACAGCTCTGCTGCAGCCCTGGTAACGTCACTTTTTTCCAGCAGTGTCTTTTTTTCTGAAGTAAATGCATGCTCATTGAGGAACACAACCCAATTTAGTAGAAATGATGCAAGGAATCTGTGGGTGCTTTATCCTGAACTTTTTGTGAAAAACATGTTTAAGGCACTTTCCCAAAAGTTTTTGTGAAAAAAATGTTGAGTCACTTTCCCAAAAATTGAAGGTCTCAAGCAGCCAAGAGCCAAGCTTCTCATTTGCTGCTGACCTAACCCACACTAACCTATCCAACTCTAGAATGCAATAATGAAGTGAATGAAAAGGGCAATAAGTATCAGTCTAATCTTACACTCCACATCATAATGTTTATGCCCGCTTTATAACTAGAAACGTAGATGTAAGAAGTAATTTATTTCAGCGTGCACGTTTTTAGGAATTGTCTCGAAATAGATACTAACATCACTTTCCGCAGATTCTTAATGTGCAATTTCATCAAGCATGAACATAATCACATTTCTAACTTTAAAAACAGAAATCTCCCTCGCTGTGAACAGGATTTGAACCTGTGCGGGGAGACCCCATTGGATTTCGAGTCCAACGCCTTAACCACTCGGCCATCACAGCTCTTCTGCATCCTTGGTAACGTCACTTTTTTCCAGCAGTGTCTTTTTTCTGAAGTAAATGCATGCTCATTGAGGAACACAACCCAATTTAGTAGAAATGATGCAAGGAATCTGTGGGTGCTTTATCCTGAACTTTTTGTGAAAAAATGTTTAAGGCACTTTTTTAAGACCCCATTGGATTTCGAGTCCAACGCCTTAACCACTCGGCCATCACAGCTCTTCTGCAGCCCTGGTAACATCACTTTTTTCCAGCAGTGTCTTTTTTTCTGAAGTAAATGCATGCTCATTGAGGAACACAACCCAATTTAGTAGAAATGATGCAAGGAATATGTGGGTGCTTTATCCTGAACTTTTTGTGAAAAACATGTTTAAGGCACTTTCCCAAAAGTTTTTGTGAAAAAAATGTTGAGGCACTTTCCCAAAAAGTGAAGGTCTCAAGCAGCCAAGAGCCAAGCTTCTCATTTGCTGCTGACCTAACCCACACTAACCTATCCAACTCTAGAATGCAATAATGAAGTGAATGAAAAGGGCAATAAATATCAGTCTAATCTTACGCTCCACATCATAATATTTTTGCCCGCTTTATAACTAGAAACGTAGATGTAAGAAGTCATTTTTTTCAGCGTGCACGTTTTTAGGAATTGTCTCGAAATAGATACTAACATCACTTTCCGCAGATTCTTAATGTGCAATTTCATCAAGCATGAACATAATCACATTTTTAACTTTAAAAACAGAAAACTCCCTCGCTGTGAACAGGATTTGAACCTGTGCAGGGAGACCCCATTGGATTTCTAGTCCAACGCCTTAACCACTCGGCCATCACAGCTCTTCTGCAACCTTGGTAACGTCACTTTTTTCCAGCAGTGTCTTTTTTCTGAAGTAAATGCATGCTCATTGAGGAACACAACCCAATTTAGTAGAAATGATGCAAGGAATCTGTGGGTGCTTTATCCTGAACTTTTTGTGAAAAAATGTTTAAGGCACTTTTTTAAGACCCCATTGGATTTCGAGTCCAACGCCTTAACCACTCGGCCATCACAGCTCTGCTGCAGCCCTGGTAACGTCACTTTTTTCCAGCAGTGTCTTTTTTTCTGAAGTAAATGCATGCTCATTGAGGAACACAACCCAATTTAGTAGAAATGATGCAAGGAATCTGTGGGTGCTTTATCCTGAACTTTTTGTGAAAAACATGTTTAAGGCACTTTCCCAAAAGTTTTTGTGAAAAAAATGTTGAGTCACTTTCCCAAAAATTGAAGGTCTCAAGCAGCCAAGAGCCAAGCTTCTCATTTGCTGCTGACCTAACCCACACTAACCTATCCAACTCTAGAATGCAATAATGAAGTGAATGAAAAGGGCAATAAGTATCAGTCTAATCTTACACTCCACATCATAATGTTTATGCCCGCTTTATAACTAGAAACGTAGATGTAAGAAGTAATTTATTTCAGCGTGCACGTTTTTAGGAATTGTCTCGAAATAGATACTAACATCACTTTCCGCAGATTCTTAATGTGCAATTTCATCAAGCATGAACATAATCACATTTCTAACTTTAAAAACAGAAATCTCCCTCGCTGTGAACAGGATTTGAACCTGTGCGGGGAGACCCCATTGGATTTCGAGTCCAACGCCTTAACCACTCGGCCATCACAGCTCTTCTGCAACCTTGGTAACATCACTTTTTTCCAGCAGTGTCTTTTTTTTCTGAAGTAAATGCATGCTCATTGAGGAACACAACCCAATTTAGTAGAAATGATGCAAGGAATCTGTGGGTGCTTTATCCTGAACTTTTTGTGAAAAAATGTTTAAGGCACTTTTTTAAGACCCCATTGGATTTCGAGTCCAACGCCTTAACCACTCGGCCATCACAGCTCTGCTGCAGCCCTGGTAACGTCACTTTTTTCCAGCAGTGTCTTTTTTTTCTGAAGTAAATGCATGCTCATTGAGGAACACAACCCAATTTAGTAGAAATGATGCAAGGAATCTGTGGGTGCTTTATCCTGAACTTTTTGTGAAAAAATGTTTAAGGCACTTTTTTAAGACCCCATTGGATTTCGAGTCCAACGCCTTAACCACTCGGCCATCACAGCTCTTCTGCAGCCGTGGTAACGTCACTTTTTTCCAGCAGTGTATTTTTTTCTGAAGTAAATGCATGCTCATTGAGGAACACAACCCAATTTAGTAGAAATGATGCAAGGAATCTGTGGGTGCTTTATCCTGAACTTTTTGTGAAAAACATGTTTAAGGCACTTTCCCAAAAGTTTTTGTGAAAAAAATGTTGAGTCACTTTCCCAAAAATTGAAGGTCTCAAGCAGCCAAGAGCCAAGCTTCTCATTTGCTGCTGACCTAACCCACACTAAACTATCCAACTCTAGAATGCGATAATGAAGTGAATTAAAAGGGCAATAAGTATCAGTCTAATCTTACACTCCACATCATAATGTTTATGCCTGCTTTATAACTAGAAACGTAGATGTAAGAAGTAATTTATTTCAGCGTGCACGTTTTTAGAAATTGTCTCGAAATAGATACTAATATCACTTTCCGCAGATTCTTAATGTGCAATTTCATCAAGCATGAACATAATCACATTTTTAACTTTAAAAACAGAAAACTCCCTCGCTGTGAACAGGATTTGAACCTGTGCGGGGAGACCCCACTGGATTTCGAGTCCAACGCCTTAACCACTCGGCCATCACAGCTCTTCTGCAACCTTGGTAACATCACTTTTTTCCAGCAGTGTCTTTTTTTTCTGAAGTAAATGCATGCTCATTAAGGAACACAACCCAATTTAGTAGAAATGATGCAAGGAATCTGTGGGTGCTTTATCCTGAACTTTTTGTGAAAAAATGTTTAAGGCACTTTTTTAAGACCCCATTGGATTTCGAGTCCAACGCCTTAACCACTCGGCCATCACAGCTCTGCTGCAGCCCTGGTAACGTCACTTTTTTCCAGCAGTGTCTTTTTTTTCTGAAGTAAATGCATGCTCATTGAGGAACACAACCCAATTTAGTAGAAATGATGCAAGGAATCTGTGGGTGCTTTATCCTGAACTTTTTGTGAAAAAATGTTTAAGGCACTTTTTTAAGACCCCATTGGATTTCGAGTCCAACGCCTTAACCACTCGGCCATCACAGCTCTTCTGCAGCCCTGGTAACGTCACTTTTTTCCAGCAGTGTATTTTTTTCTGAAGTAAATGCATGCTCATTGAGGAACACAACCCAATTTAGTAGAAATGATGCAAGGAATCTGTGGGTGCTTTATCCTGAACTTTTTGTGAAAAACATGTTTAAGGCACTTTCCCAAAAGTTTTTGTGAAAAAAATGTTGAGTCACTTTCCCAAAAATTGAAGGTCTCAAGCAGCCAAGAGCCAAGCTTCTCATTTGCTGCTGACCTAACCCACACTTACCTATCCAACTCTAGAATGCAATAATGAAGTGAATTAAAAGGGCAATAAGTATCAGTCTAATCTTACACTCCACATCATAATGTTTATGCCCGCTTTATAACTAGAAACGTAGATGTAAGAAGTAATTTATTTCAGCGTGGACGTTTTTAGGAATTGTCTCGAAATAGATACTAACATCACTTTCCGCAGATTCTTAATGTGCAATTTCATCAAGCATGAACATAATCACATTTTTAACTTTAAAAACAGAAAACTCCCTCGCTGTGAACAGGATTTGAACCTGTGCGGGGAGACCCCATTGGATTTCTAGTCCAACGCCTTAACCACTCGGCCATCACAGCTCTTCTGCAGTCTTGGTAACATCACTTTTTTCCAGCAGTGTCTTTTTTTTCTGAAGTAAATGCATGCTCATTGAGGAACACAACCCAATTTAGTAGAAATGATGCAAGGAATCTGTGGGTGCTTTATCCTGAACTTTTTGTGAAAAAATGTTTAAGGCACTTTTTTAAGACCCCATTGGATTTCGAGTCCAACGCCTTAACCACTCGGCCATTACAGCTCTTCTGCAGCCCTGGTAACGTCACTTTTTTCCAGCAGTGTCTTTTTTTCTGAAGTAAATGCATGCTCATTGAGGAACACAACCCAATTTAGTAGAAATGATGCAAGGAATCTGTGGGTGCTTTATCCTGAACTTTTTGTGAAAAAATGTTTAACCCCTTCACGACGGGTGACGGACGAGGTCCGTCATCCTGGGGATGGCCTTAACGACGGGTGACGGACCTCGTCCGTCACGCGGTAAAATTAACCCCAGATCGCCGCAATCGCGGCGATCGCGGGGTTAATGGTGCTCCGGTCTGCCTCTGCATTAGAGGCAGACCGGGAGCACCGGATCGGGCTGTCAGAGTACATGTGCCCGCTCTGACAGCATGCCAGAGCGGGCACATGTGCTCTCTATACTCACCTCCGCCTCCCTGCACTTCAGGGTTCAGTGTGAAGTGCAGGGAGCCGGATCTGCAGTGATCCTGCCCCCTGGTGTTAAAAAAAAAAGTTAAATTAAAATCCCACCCCCCCTTTACCCATATTAATAAAAAATTAACCCCTTCCCTGCCAATTGATCACTGACTACAGTGATCAATTGGCAGGGATTACATTTTAATATGATCTGATTTTTTTTTTAACCCCTGAGGGTTAATTCTTTTTTTTTTTAACCCTCAGGGGTTAAATTTATTTTATTAATTAATTTAAATATTTTAAAATTATAAATTTAGCTAGCTGGGGAGGGTGGAAGTTAGTGGGGAATTGGGGGATTTAGTGTTAGGCTAACTAGGGGTTAACGTTAAAAAAAGTTTTAAAATAAGCTTTAAAAAGTTAAAAAATTAAGTAAAAAAAAAAGTTTTAATAACGTTTAAGTAAAAAAAAAAAAACCCTTTACCCAGTCCAAATAAAAATTAACCCCTTGCCTGCCAGTCTATCACTGCCTACAGTGATCAAAATGCAGATCACAGTATTATACTGTGATCTAATTTTTTTTTAACCCCTGACGATTAACTTTTATTTATTTTTTAACCCTCAGGGGTTAAATTAATTTAATTAACTAATTTAAATATTGTATAATTAAATATTTTGCTAGCTGGGGTGGGTGGGAGTTATGGGAAAATGGGGAATTTACTGTTAGTGCTGCTTACTGCTAGTTAGGGGTTAACGGTAAAAGAAAAAGCTTAGAAAAATGTTAAATCTGTAAAAAAAAGTTTTACGAAAGTTTAGGAAACTTTAAAAAAATGAATAAGCAAAACAAAAGTTTAAAAAATAGTTTTAAAAAGTAAAAAAAGTTTTAAAAAGTAAAAAAATACATTTAATAACGCTCATTACCACTACACCTGGTACAAGCTAGCGGAAAAATGATCCCACGCTAAGGTTCAAAATATGCCTTTTGAAATACCCTGGGATGTCTTCTTTAAGAAATGGTATGGCTTTATGGGGTATTTGGATTATATAGCCTGGTAAAATACTCTAAAATGGGACATGGGCACAGCGTAAAAATGTAAAGTTTGAAAAAAATGGAATGGCTGTGTCCCAAATGTGCCCCTCCGATGTCCACATATACCTGGCAAAGGTACATACGGGGGTATTTTTGTACTCAGCCGACATAGCTGAGCAACATATAAAGTATTATAGAGTGGTGGTACACAAAATGTTTGCAAAATATACTGTGCAAACTCACTTTGTGTGTCAAAAAGGCAGAAAAAACGCTTATTACCACTACACCTGGTACAAGCTAGCGGAAAAATTATCCCACACTAATTTTCAAAATATGCCTTTTGAAATACCCTGGGATGTCTTCTTTAAGAAATGGTATGGCTTTATGGAGTATTTGGATTATATAGCCTGGTAAAATACTCTAAAATGGGACATGGGCACAGCGTAAAAATGTAAAGTTTGAAAAAAAATGGAATGGCTGTGTCCCAAATGTGCCCCTCCGATGTCCACATATACCTGGCAAAGGTACATACGGGGGTATTTTTGTACTCAGCCGACATAGCTGAGCAACATATAAAGTATTATAGAGTGGTGGTACACATAAGGTTTGCAAAATATACTGTGCAAACTCACTTTGTGTGTCAAAAAGGCAGAAAAAACGCTTATTACCACTACACCTGGTACAAGCTAGCGGAAAAATTATCCCACGCTAAGGTTCAAAATATGCCTTTTGAAATACCCTGGGGTGTCTACTTTAAGAAATGGTAGGCCTTTGTGGGGTAGTTTGAATTTAAAACTTATGAAGATGCTTGGAAATTGCACATAGGTCCAGCGTCAAAATTCAAAGTTCTGTAAAAACTGATATGGCTTGGTCTCCAATATGCCACTGTAGCTTCACAAAATAGTGCCAAAGACATTCATTGGGGATGTCTTTTTACTCAGAAGACTTAGCTGAGCATAATTTGAAGGTTTTGAACTTAGTGGCACATATGAAATATACAAAATGCCCAGCAAAAATGCAATCCGTATGTCAAAAAATGCACAAAATTATTTTTTACCACATACTTTGGCATATATTGGTGAATAAATGGGGGCATGCTAAGGCACAATATGCACCTTATGATATACCCTGGAGTGTCTACTTTTACAAATGGTAGGCCTTTGTGGTTTTTTTTTTGAACAGTCAAACTGTTATAATACCCCAAATGGAAGCATAGGCTCATTAAATCCGTCTCTCAAAATTCAACTGTGAATACTGAAAAGGACAGGTCTCCTGTATGGCACTGTAGCTTCACGAAATAGTGCCATAGACATACAATGGGGGTGTCCTTTTACTCAGAAGACTTAGCTGAGCATAATTTGGGGGGTTTGAACTTAGTGGCACATATGAAATATACAAAATGCCCAGCAAAAATGCAATCCGTATGTAAAAAATGCACAAAATTATTTTTTACCACATACTTTGGCATGTAATGGTAAAAAAATGGGGGCATGTTAAGGCACAATATGCACCTTATGAGATACCCTGGAGTGTCTACTTTTACAAATGGTAGGCCTTTGTGGGGGTTTTTGAACAGTCAAACTGTTATAATACCCCAAATGGAAGCATAGGCTCATTAAATCCGTCTCTCAAAATTCTACTGTGAATACTGAAAAGGACAGGTCTCCTGTATGGCACTGTAGCTTCACGAAATAGTGCCATAGACATACAATGGGGGTGTCCTTTTACTCAGAAGACTTAGCTGAGCATAATTTGGGGGGTTTGAACTTAGTGGCACATATGAAATATACAAAATGCCCAGCAAAAATGCAATCCGTATGTAAAAAATGCACACAATTATTTTTTACCACATACTTTGGCATGTAATGGTAAAAAAATGGGGGCATGTTAAGGCACAATATGCACCTTATGAGATACCCTGGAGTGTCTACTTTTACAAATGGTAGGCCTTTGTGGGGGTTTTTGAACAGTCAAACTGTTATAATACCCCAAATGGAAGCATAGGCTCATTATATCCGTCTCTCAAAATTCTACTGTGAATACTGAAAAGGACAGGTCTCCTATATGGCACTGTAGCTTCACAAAATAGTGCCAAAGACATACAATGGGGGTACCGTTGTACTCAGCAGAAGTAACTGAACACATAATAAAACTTTGTACAGGAATAGCACACAACAACTTTACAAAATACACATGAGAAGTTCTTTGTTATACGTTTGTGTGCGAAAACCCCCCAAAAACAGAATTTTACTCCAATATTTAGCAGAGGTTGGCGGTAAAATGGCTACGTAGAAAGTGTCAAAACAACCTTAGGTAAATAGCCTGTGATGTCTACTTTATATAAATATATACTTTTGTGTGGCAATTTTGTTTTATTTTATGGCTATTAGGCTTACAAGACAAACATACCAAATTCTAAAATCGCTCCATATTAAAATTTTATTTTACTCCTTGTGCTTTGTGACCTGTAACTACCAAAAAAAACTTAAAATCCCAGACACATTATATATTCTGTAAATCAGAACAAATAAATGAATTTATTTTTAATTACTTTCCTTAACCTGCACTAATTATGCACACATTATGATTGCAAAAACTGTAAAAAAAACAATATTTTTCATTTTTTTTGCATTTTTCTGTATTTTTTTATAATAAGTAAGCATTTATATATTTATATGTTATATCAAATTAAAGCCCTTTCTGTCCTTTAAAAAACAGTATATAATATGTGTCGGTGCAATAAATGAGAGAGATGCAAATTGCAGTTGAACGCAAACAGCAAGAAAATGCAAAAATTGCTTGTGTCATTAAGCGTAAGTCAAGCTTCTGAAGCTCTGTCCTTAAGGGGTTAAGGCACTTTTTTAAGACCCCATTGGATTTCGAGTCCAACGCCTTAACCACTCGGCCATTACAGCTCTTCTGCAGCCCTGGTAACGTCACTTTTTTCCAGCAGTGTCTTTTTTTCTGAAGTAAATGCATGCTCATTGAGGAACACAACCCAATTTAGTAGAAATGATGCAAGGAATCTGTGGGTGCTTTATCCTGAACTTTTTGTGAAAAACATGTTTAAGGCACTTTCCCAAAAGTTTTTGTGAAAAAAATGTTGAGTCACTTTCCCAAAAATTGAAGGTCTCAAGCAGCCAAGAGCCAAGCTTCTCATTTGCTGCTGACCTAACCCACACTAACCTATCCAACTCTAGAATGCAATAATGAAGTGAATTAAAAGGGCAATAAGTATCAGTCTAATCTTACACTCCACATCATAATGTTTATGCCCGCTTTATAACTAGAAACGTAGATGTAAGAAGTCATTTATTTCAGCGTGCACGTTTTTAGGAATTGTCTCGAAATAGATACTAACATCACTTTCCGCAGATTCTTAATGTGCAATTTCATCAAGCATGAACATAATCACATTTTTAACTTTAAAAACAGAAAACTCCCTCGCTGTGAACAGGATTTGAACCTGTGCGGGGAGACCCCATTGGATTTCTAGTCCAACGCCTTAACCACTCGGCCATCACAGCTCTTCTGCAGTCTTGGTAACATCACTTTTTTCCAGCAGTGTCTTTTTTTTTCTGAAGTAAATGCATGCTCATTGAGGAACACAACCCAATTTAGTAGAAATGATGCAAGGAATCTGTGGGTGCTTTATCCTGAACTTTTTGTGAAAAAATGTTTAAGGCACTTTTTTAAGACCCCATTGGATTTCGAGTCCAACGCCTTAACCACTCGGCCATTACAGCTCTTCTGCAGCCCTGGTAACGTCACTTTTTTCCAGCAGTGTCTTTTTTTCTGAAGTAAATGCATGCTCATTGAGGAACACAACCCAATTTAGTAGAAATGATGCAAGGAATCTGTGGGTGCTTTATCCTGAACTTTTTGTGAAAAAATGTTTAAGGCACTTTTTTAAGACCCCATTGGATTTCGAGTCCAACGCCTTAACCACTCGGCCATCACAGCTCTGCTGCAGCCCTGGTAACGTCACTTTTTTCCAGCAGTGTCTTTTTTTTCTGAAGTAAATGCATGCTCATTGAGGAACACAACCCAATTTAGTAGAAATGATGCAAGGAATCTGTGGGTGCTTTATCCTGAACTTTTTGTGAAAAAATGTTTAACCCCTTAAGGACACATGACGTGTGTGACACGTCATGATTCCCTTTTATTCCAGAAGTTTGGTCCTTAAGGGGTTAAGGCACTTTTTTAAGACCCCATTGGATTTCGAGTCCAACGCCTTAACCACTCGGCCATCACAGCTCTTCTGCAGCCCTGGTAACGTCACTTTTTTCCAGCAGTGTATTTTTTTCTGAAGTAAATGCATGCTCATTGAGGAACACAACCCAATTTAGTAGAAATGATGCAAGGAATCTGTGGGTGCTTTATCCTGAACTTTTTGTGAAAAACATGTTTAAGGCACTTTCCCAAAAGTTTTTGTGAAAAAAATGTTGAGTCACTTTCCCAAAAATTGAAGGTCTCAAGCAGCCAAGCTTCTCATTTGCTGCTGACCTAACCCACACTTACCTATCCAACTCTAGAATGCAATAATGAAGTGAATTAAAAGGGCAATAAGTATCAGTCTAATCTTACACTCCACATCATAATGTTTATGCCCGCTTTATAACTAGAAACGTAGATGTAAGAAGTAATTTATTTCAGCGTGCACGTTTTTAGGAATTGTCTCGAAATAGATACTAACATCACTTTCCGCAGATTTTTAATGTGCAATTTCATCAAGCATGAACATAATCACATTTTTAACTTTAAAAACAGAAAACTCCCTCGCTGTGAACAGGATTTGAACCTGTGCGGGGAGACCCCATTGGATTTCTAGTCCAACGCCTTAACCACTCGGCCATCACAGCTCTTCTGCAGTCTTGGTAACATCACTTTTTTCCAGCAGTGTCTTTTTTTTCTGAAGTAAATGCATGCTCATTGAGGAACACAACCCAATTTAGTAGAAATGATGCAAGGAATCTGTGGGTGCTTTATCCTGAACTTTTTGTGAAAAAATGTTTAAGACACTTTTTTAAGACCCCATTGGATTTCGAGTCCAACGCCTTAACCACTCGGCCATTACAGCTCTTCTGCAGCCCTGGTAACGTCACTTTTTTCCAGCAGTGTCTTTTTTTCTGAAGTAAATGCATGCTCATTGAGGAACACAACCCAATTTAGTAGAAATGATGCAAGGAATCTGTGGGTGCTTTATCCTGAACTTTTTGTGAAAAACATGTTTAAGGCACTTTCCCAAAAGTTTTTGTGAAAAAAATGTTGAGTCACTTTCCCAAAAATTGAAGGTCTCAAGCAGCCAAGAGCCAAGCTTCTCATTTGCTGCTGACCTAACCCACACTAACCTATCCAACTCTAGAATGCAATAATGAAGTGAATTAAAAGGGCAATAAGTATCAGTCTAATCTTACACTCCACATCATAATGTTTATGCCCGCTTTATAACTAGAAACGTAGATGTAAAAAGTCATTTATTTCAGCGTGCACGTTTTTAGGAATTGTCTCGAAATAGATACTAACATCACTTTCCGCAGATTCTTAATGTGCAATTTCATCAAGCATGAACATAATCACATTTCTAACTTTAAAAACATAAAGCTCCCTCGCTGTGAACAGGATTTGAACCTGTGCGGGGAGACCCCATTGGATTTCTAGTCCAACACCTTAACCACTCGGCCATCACAGCTCTTCTGCATCCCTGGTAACGTCACTTTTTTCCAGCAGTGTCTTTTTTTCTGAAGTAAATGCATGCTCATTGAGGAACACAACCCAATTTAGTAGAAATGATGCAAGGAATCTGTGGGTGCTTTATCCTGAACTTTTTGTGAAAAACATGTTTAAGGCACTTTCCCAAAAGTTTTTGTGAAAAAAATGTTGAGTCACTTTCCCAAAAATTGAAGGTCTCAAGCAGACAAGAGCAAAGCTTCTCATTTGCTGCTGACCTAACCCACACTAACCTATCCAACTCTAGAATGCAATAATGAAGTGAATGAAAAGGGCAATAAGTATCAGTCTAATCTTACACTCCACATCATAATGTTTATGCCCGCTTTATAACTAGAAACGTAGATGTAAAAAGTCATTTATTTCAGCGTGCACGTTTTTAGGAATTGTCTCGAAATAGATACTAACATCACTTTCCGCAGATTCTTAATGTGCAATTTCATCAAGCATGAACATAATCACATTTTTAACTTTAAAAACAGAAAACTCCCTCGCTGTGAACAGGATTTGAACCTGTGCGGGGAGACCCCATTGGATTTCTAGTCCAACGCCTTAACCACTCGGCCATCACAGCTCTTCTGCAGCCCTGGTAACGTCACTTTTTTCCAGCAGTGTCTTTTTTTTTCTGAAGTAAATGCATGCTCATTGAGGAACACAACCCAATTTAGTAGAAATGATGCAAGGAATCTGTGGGTGCTTTATCCTGAACTTTTTGTGAAAAAATGTTTAAGGCACTTTTTTAAGACCCCATTGGATTTCGAGTCCAACCCCTTAACCACTCGGCCATCACAGCTCTGCTGCAGCCCTGGTAACGTCACTTTTTTCCAGCAGTGTCTTTTTTTTCTGAAGTAAATGCATGCTCATTGAGGAACACAACCCAATTTAGTAGAAATGATGCAAGGAATCTGTGGGTGCTTTATCCTGAACTTTTTGTGAAAAAATGTTTAAGGCACTTTTTTAAGACCCCATTGGATTTCGAGTCCAACGCCTTAACCACTCGGCCATCACAGCTCTTCTGCAGCCCTGGTAACGTCACTTTTTTCCAGCAGTGTCTTTTTTTCTGAAGTAAATGCATGCTCATTGAGTAACACAACCCAATTTAGTAGAAATGATGCAAGGAATCTGTGGGTGCTTTATCCTGAACTTTTTGTGAAAAAAAATGTTTAAGGCACTTTCCCAAAAGTTTTTGTGAAAAAAATGTTGAGTCACTTTCCCAAAAATTGAAGGTCTCAAGCAGCCAAGAGCCAAGCTTCTCATTTGCTGCTGACCTAACCCACACTAACCTATCCAACTCTAGAATGCAATAATGAAGTGAATTAAAAGGGCAATAAGTATCAGTCTAATCTTACACTCCACATCATAATGTTTATGCCCGCTTTATAACTAGAAACGTAGATGTAAGAAGTCATTTATTTCTGCGTGCACGTTTTTAGGAATTGTCTCGAAATAGATACTAACATCACTTTCCGCAGATTCTTAATGTGCAATTTCATCAAGCATGAACATAATCACATTTTTAACTTTAAAAACAGAAAACTCCCTCGCTGTGAACAGGATTTGAACCTGTGCGGGGAGACCCCATTGGATTTCTAGTCCAACGCCTTAACCACTCGGCCATCACAGCTCTTCTGCAGCATTGGTAACGTCACTTTTTTCCAGCAGTGTCTTTTTTTTCTGAAGTAAATGCATGCTCATTGAGGAACACAACCCAATTTAGTAGAAATGATGCAAGGAATCTGTGGGTGCTTTATCCTGAACTTTTTGTGAAAAAATGTTTAAGGCACTTTTTTAAGACCCCATTGGATTTCGAGTCCAACGCCTTAACCACTCGGCCATCACAGCTCTTCTGCAGCCCTGGTAACGTCACTTTTTTCCAGCAGTGTCTTTTTTTCTGAAGTAAATGCATGCTCATTGAGGAACACAACCCAATTTAGTAGAAATGATGCAAGGAATCTGTGGGTGCTTTATCCTGAACTTTTTGTGAAAAACATGTTTAAGGCACTTTCCCAAAAGTTTTTGTGAAAAAAATGTTGAGTCACTTTCCCAAAAATTGAAGGTCTCAAGCAGACAAGAGCAAAGCTTCTCATTTGCTGCTGACCTAACCCACACTAACCTATCCAACTCTAGAATGCAATAATGAAGTGAATGAAAAGGGCAATAAGTATCAGTCTAATCTTACACTCCACATCATAATGTTTATGCCCGCTTTATAACTAGAAACGTAGATGTAAAAAGTCATTTATTTCAGCGTGCACGTTTTTAGGAATTGTCTCGAAATAGATACTAACATCACTTTCCGCAGATTCTTAATGTGCAATTTCATCAAGCATGAACATAATCACATTTTTAACTTTAAAAACAGAAAACTCCCTCGCTGTGAACAGGATTTGAACCTGTGCGGGGAGACCCCATTGGATTTCTAGTCCAACGCCTTAACCACTCGGCCATCACAGCTCTTCTGCAGTCTTGGTAACATCACATTTTTCCAGCAGTGTCTTTTTTTTTCTGAAGTAAATGCATGCTCATTGAGGAACACAACCCAATTTAGTAGAAATGATGCAAGGAATCTGTGGGTGCTTTATCCTGAACTTTTTGTGAAAAAATGTTTAAGGCACTTTTTTAAGACCCCATTGGATTTCGAGTCCAACCCCTTAACCACTCGGCCATCACAGCTCTGCTGCAGCCCTGGTAACGTCACTTTTTTCCAGCAGTGTCTTTTTTTTCTGAAGTAAATGCATGCTCATTGAGGAACACAACCCAATTTAGTAGAAATGATGCAAGGAATCTGTGGGTGCTTTATCCTGAACTTTTTGTGAAAAAATGTTTAAGGCACTTTTTTAAGACCCCATTGGATTTCGAGTCCAACGCCTTAACCACTCGGCCATCACAGCTCTTCTGCAGCCCTGGTAACGTCACTTTTTTCCAGCAGTGTCTTTTTTTCTGAAGTAAATGCATGCTCATTGAGGAACACAACCCAATTTAGTAGAAATGATGCAAGGAATCTGTGGGTGCTTTATCCTGAACTTTTTGTGAAAAAAAATGTTTAAGGCACTTTCCCAAAAGTTTTTGTGAAAAAAATGTTGAGTCACTTTCCCAAAAATTGAAGGTCTCAAGCAGCCAAGAGCCAAGCTTCTCATTTGCTGCTGACCTAACCCACACTAACCTATCCAACTCTAGAATGCAATAATGAAGTGAATTAAAAGGGCAATAAGTATCAGTCTAATCTTACACTCCACATCATAATGTTTATGCCCGCTTTATAACTAGAAACATAGATGTAAGAAGTCATTTATTTCTGCGTGCACGTTTTTAGGAATTGTCTCGAAATAGATACTAACATCACTTTCCGCAGATTGTTAATGTGCAATTTCATCAAGCATGAACATAATTACATTTCTAACTTTAAAAACAGAAAACTCCCTTGCTGTGAACAGGATTTGAACCTGTGCGGGGAGACCCCATTGGATTTCGAGTCCAACGCCTTAACCACTCGGCCATCACAGCTCTTCTGCAGCCCTGGTAACGTCACTTTTTTCCAGCAGTGTCTTTTTTTCTGAAGTAAATGCATGCTCATTGAGGAACACAACCCAATTTAGAAGAAATGATGCAAGGAATCTGTGGGTACTTTATCCTGAACTTTTTGTGAAAAACATGTTTAAGGCACTTTCCCAAAAGTTTTTGTGAAAAAAATGTTGAGTCACTTTCCCAAAAATTGAAGGTCTCAAGCAGCCAAGAGCCAAGCTTCTCATTTGCTGCTGACCTAACCCACACTAACCTATCCAACTCTAGAATGCAATAATGAAGTGAATGAAAAGGGCAATAAGTATCAGTCTAATCTTACACTCCACATCATAATGTTTATGCCCGCTTTATAACTAGAAACGTAGATGTAAAAAGTCATTTATTTCAGCGTGCACGTTTTTAGGAATTGTCTCGAAATAGATACTAACATCACTTTCCGCAGATTCTTAATGTGCAATTTCATCAAGCATGAACATAATCACATTTTTAACTTTAAAAACAGAAAACTCCCTCGCTGTGAACAGGATTTGAACCTGTGCGGGGAGACCCCATTGGATTTCTAGTCCAACGCCTTAACCACTCGGCCATCACAGCTCTTCTGCAGTCTTGGTAACATCACATTTTTCCAGCAGTGTCTTTTTTTTTCTGAAGTAAATGCATGCTCATTGAGGAACACAACCCAATTTAGTAGAAATGATGCAAGGAATCTGTGGGTGCTTTATCCTGAACTTTTTGTGAAAAAATGTTTAAGGCACTTTTTTAAGACCCCATTGGATTTCGAGTCCAACCCCTTAACCACTCGGCCATCACAGCTCTGCTGCAGCCCTGGTAACGTCACTTTTTTCCAGCAGTGTCTTTTTTTTCTGAAGTAAATGCATGCTCATTGAGGAACACAACCCAATTTAGTAGAAATGATGCAAGGAATCTGTGGGTGCTTTATCCTGAACTTTTTGTGAAAAAATGTTTAAGGCACTTTTTTAAGACCCCATTGGATTTCGAGTCCAACGCCTTAACCACTCGGCCATCACAGCTCTTCTGCAGCCCTGGTAACGTCACTTTTTTCCAGCAGTGTCTTTTTTTCTGAAGTAAATGCATGCTCATTGAGGAACACAACCCAATTTAGTAGAAATGATGCAAGGAATCTGTGGGTGCTTTATCCTGAACTTTTTGTGAAAAAAAATGTTTAAGGCACTTTCCCAAAAGTTTTTGTGAAAAAAATGTTGAGTCACTTTCCCAAAAATTGAAGGTCTCAAGCAGCCAAGAGCCAAGCTTCTCATTTGCTGCTGACCTAACCCACACTAACCTATCCAACTCTAGAATGCAATAATGAAGTGAATTAAAAGGGCAATAAGTATCAGTCTAATCTTACACTCCACATCATAATGTTTATGCCCGCTTTATAACTAGAAACGTAGATGTAAGAAGTCATTTATTTCTGCGTGCACGTTTTTAGGAATTGTCTCGAAATAGATACTAACATCACTTTCCGCAGATTCTTAATGTGCAATTTCATCAAGCATGAACATAATCACATTTTTAACTTTAAAAACAGAAAACTCCCTCGCTGTGAACAGGATTTGAACCTGTGCGGGGAGACCCCATTAGATTTCTAGTCCAACGCCTTAACCACTCGGCCATCACAGCTCTTCTGCAGCATTGGTAACGTCACTTTTTTCCAGCAGTGTCTTTTTTTTCTGAAGTAAATGCATGCTCATTGAGGAACACAACCCAATTTAGTAGAAATGATGCAAGGAATCTGTGGGTGCTTTATCCTGAACTTTTTGTGAAAAAATGTTTAAGGCACTTTTTTAAGACCCCATTGGATTTCGAGTCCAACGCCTTAACCACTCGGCCATCACAGCTCTTCTGCAGCCCTGGTAACGTCACTTTTTTCCAGCAGTGTATTTTTTTCTGAAGTAAATGCATGCTCATTGAGGAACACAACCCAATTTAGTAGAAATGATGCAAGGAATCTGTGGGTGCTTTATCCTGAACTTTTTGTGAAAAACATGTTTAAGGCACTTTCCCAAAAGTTTTTGTGAAAAAAATGTTGAGTCACTTTCCCAAAAATTGAAGGTCTCAAGCAGCCAAGAGCCAAGCTTCTCATTTGCTGCTGACCTAACCCACACTAACCTATCCAACTCTAGAATGCAATAATGAAGTGAATTAAAAGGGCAATAAGTATCAGTCTAATCTTACACTCCACATCATAATGTTTATGCCCGCTTTATAACTAGAAACGTAGATGTAAGAAGTCATTTATTTCTGCGTGCACGTTTTTAGGAATTGTCTCGAAATAGATACTAACATCACTTTCCGCAGATTCTTAATGTGCAATTTCATCAAGCATGAACATAATCACATTTTTAACTTTAAAAACAGAAAACTCCCTCGCTGTGAACAGGATTTGAACCTGTGCGGGGAGACCCCATTGGATTTCTAGTCCAACGCCTTAACCACTCAGCCATCACAGCTCTTCTGCAGTCTTGGTAACATCACTTTTTTCCAGCAGTGTCTTTTTTTTTCTGAAGTAAATGCATGCTCATTGAGGAACACAACCCAATTTAGTAGAAATGATGCAAGGAATCTGTGGGTGCTTTATCCTGAACTTTTTGTGAAAAAATGTTTAAGGCACTTTTTTAAGACCCCATTGGATTTCGAGTCCAACGCCTTAACCACTCGGCCATTACAGCTCTTCTGCAGCCCTGGTAACGTCACTTTTTTCAAGCAGTGTATTTTTTTCTGAAGTAAATGCATGCTCATTGAGGAACACAACCCAATTTAGTAGAAATGATGCAAGGAATCTGTGGGTGCTTTATCCTGAACTTTTTGTGAAAAACATGTTTAAGGCACTTTCCCAAAAGTTTTTGTGAAAAAAATGTTGAGTCACTTTCCCAAAAATTGAAGGTCTCAAGCAGCCAAGAGCCAAGCTTCTCATTTGCTGCTGACCTAACCCACACTAACCTATCCAACTCTAGAATGCAATAATGAAGTGAATTAAAAGGGCAATAAGTTTCAGTCTAATCTTACACTCCACATCATAATGTTTATGCCCGCTTTATAACTAGAAACGTAGATGTAAGAAGTCATTTATTTCAGCGTGCACTTTTTTAGGAATTGTCTCGAAATAGATACTAACATCACTTTCCGCAGATTCTTAATGTGCAATTTCATCAAGCATGAACATAATCACATTTTTAACTTTAAAAACAGAAAACTCCCTCGCTGTGAACAGGATATGAACCTGTGCGGGGAGACCCCATTGGATTTCTAGTCCAACGCCTTAACCACTCAGCCATCACAGCTCTTCTGCAGTCTTGGTAACATCACTTTTTTCCAGCAGTGTCTTTTTTTTTCTGAAGTAAATGCATGCTCATTGAGGAACACAACCCAATTTAGTAGAAATGATGCAAGGAATCTGTGGGTGCTTTATCCTGAACTTTTTGTGAAAAAATGTTTAAGGCACTTTTTTAAGACCCCATTGGATTTCGAGTCCAACGCCTTAACCACTCGGCCATTACAGCTCTTCTGCAGCCCTGGTAACGTCACTTTTTTCCAGCAGTGTCTTTTTTTCTGAAGTAAATGCATGCTCATTGAGGAACACAACCCAATTTAGTAGAAATGATGCAAGGAATCTGTGGGTGCTTTATCCTGAACTTTTTGTGAAAAAATGTTTTAGGCACTTTCCCAAAAGTTTTTGTTAAAAAAATGTTGAGTCACTTTCCCAAAAATTGAAGGTCTCAAGCAGCCAAGAGCCAAGCTTCTCATTTGCTGCTGACCTAACCCACACTAACCTATCCAACTCTAGAATGCAATAATGAAGTGAATGAAAAGGGCAATAAGTATCAGTCTAATCTTACACTCCACATCATAATGTTTATGCCCGTTTTATAACTAGAAACGTAGATGTAAGAAGTCATTTATTTCAGCGTGCACGTTTTTAGGAATTGTCTCGAAATAGATACTAACATCACTTTCCGCAGATTCTTAATGTGCAATTTCATCAAGCATGAACATAATCACATTTCTAACTTTAAAAACAGAAATCTCCCTCGCTGTGAACAGGATTTGAACCTGTGCGGGGAGACCCCATTGGATTTCTAGTCCAACGCCTTAACCACTCAGCCATCACAGCTCTTATGCAGCCTTGGTAACGTCACTTTTTTCCAGCAGTATCTTTTTTTTCTGAAGTAAATGCATGCTCATTGAGGAACACAACCCAATTTAGTAGAAATGATGCAAGGAATCTGTGGGTGCTTTATCCTGAACTTTTTGTGAAAAAATGTTTTAGGCACTTTCCCAAAAGTTTTTGTGAAAAAAATGTTGAGGCACTTTCCCAAAAAGTGAAGGTCTCAAGCAGCCAAGAGCCAAGCTTCTCATTTGCTGCTGACCTAACCCACACTAACCTATACAACTCTAAAATGCAATAATGAAGTAAATGAAAAGGTCAATAAGTATCAGTCTAATCTTGCACTCCACATCAGAATGTTTATGCCCGCTTTATAACTAGAAACGTAGATGTAAAAAGTCATTTATTTCAGCGTGCACTTTTTTAGGAATTGTCTCGAAATAGATACTAACATCACTTTCTGCAGATTCTTAATGTGCAATTTCATCAAGCATGAACATAATCACATTTCTAACTTTAAAAACAGAAATCTCCCTCGCTGTGAACAGGATTTGAACCTGTGCGGGGAGACCCCATTGGATTTCTAGTCCAACACCTTAACCACTCGGCCATCACAGCTCTTCTGCTGCATTGGTAACGTCACTTTTTTCCAGCAGTGTCTTTTTTCTGAAGTAAATGCATGCTCATTGAGGAATACAACCCAATTTAGTAGAAATGATGCAAGGAATCTGTGGGTGCTTTATCCTGAACTTTTTGTGAAAAAATGTTTAAGGCACTTTTTTAAGACCCCATTGGATTTCGAGTCCAACGCCTTAACCACTCGGCCATCACAGCTTTTCTGCAGCCCTGGTAACGTCACTTTTTTCCAGCAGTGTCTTTTTTTCTGAAGTAAATGCATGCTCATTGAGGAACACAACCCAATTTAGTAGAAATGATGCAAGGAATCTGTGGGTGCTTTATCCTGAACTTTTTGTGAAAAACATGTTTAACCCCTTAAGGACACATGACATGTGTGACACGTCATGATTCCCTTTTATTCCAAAAGTTTGGTCCTTAAGGGGTTAAGGCACTTTCCCAAAAGTTTTTGTGAAAAAAATGTTGAGTCACTTTCAAAAAAAAATGAAGGTCGCAAGCAGCCAAGAGCCAAGCTTCTCATTTGCTGCTGACCTAACCCACACTAACCTATCCAACTCTAGAATGCAATAATGAAGTGAATGAAAAGGGCAATAAGTATCAGTCTAATCTTACACTCCACATCATAATGTTTATGCCCGCTTTATAACTAGCAACGTAGATGTAAAAAGTCATTTATTTCAGCGTGCACGTTTTTAGGAATTGTCTCGAAATATATACTAACATCACTTCCCGCAGATTCTTAATGTGCAATTTCATCAAGCATGAACATAATCACATTTCTAACTTTAAAAACATAAAGCTCCCTCGCTGTGAACAGGATTTGAACCTGTGCAGGGAGACCCCCATTGGATTTCTAGTCCAACGCCTTAACCACTCGGCCATCACAGCTCTTCTGCAGCCCTGGTAACGTCACTTTTTTCCAGCAGTGTCTTTTTTTCTGAAGTAAATGCATGCTCATTGAGGAACACAACCCAATTTAGTAGAAATGATGCAAGGAATCTGTGGGTGCTTTATCCTGAACTTTTTGTGAAAAAAATTTTAAGGCACTTTTTTAAGACCCCATTGGATTTCGAGTCCAACGCCTTAACCACTCGGCCATCACAGCTCTTCTGCAGCCCTGGTAACGTCACTTTTTTCCAGCAGTGTCTTTTTTTCTGAAGTAAATGCATGCTCATTGAGGAACACAACCCAATTTAGTAGAAATGATGCAAGGAATCTGTGGGTGCTTTATCCTGAACTTTTTGTGAAAAAAATGTTTAAGGCACTTTCCCAAAAGTTTTTGTGAAAAAAATGTTGAGTCACTTTCCCAAAAATTGAAGGTCTCAAGCAGCCAAGAGCCAAGCTTCTCATTTGCTGCTGACCTAACCCACACTAACCTATCCAACTCTAGAATGCAATAATGAAGTGAATGAAAAGGGCAATAAGTATCAGTCTAATCTTACACTCCACATCATAATGTTTATGCCCGTTTTATAACTAGAAACGTAGATGTAAGAAGTCATTTATTTCAGCGTGCACGTTTTTAGGAATTGTCTGGAAATAGATACTAACATCACTTTCCGCAGATTCTTAATGTGCAATTTCATCAAGCATGAACATAATCACATTTTTAACTTTAAAAACAGAAATCTCCCTCGCTGTGAACAGGATTTGAACCTGGGCGGGGAGACCCCATTGGATTTCAAGTACAACGCCTTAACCACTCGGCCATCAAAGATCTTCAGCAGCCTTGGTAACATCACTTTTTTCCAGCAGTGTCTTTTTTTTCTGAAGTAAATGCATGCTCATTGAGGAACACAACCCAATTTAGTAGAAATGATGCAAGGAATCTGTGGGTGCTTTATCCTGAACTATTTGTGAAAAAATGTTGAAGGCACTTTTTTAAGACCCCATTGGATTTCGAGTCCAACGCCTTAACCACTCGGCCATCACAGCTCTGCTGCAGCCCTGGTAACGTCACTTTTTTCCAGCAGTGTCTTTTTTTTCTGAAGTAAATGCATGCTCATTGAGGAACACAACCCAATTTAGTAGAAATGATGCAAGGAATCTGTGGGTGCTTTATCCTGAACTTTTTGTGAAAAAAATTTTAAGGCACTTTCCCAAAAGATTTTGTGAAAAAAATGTTGAGGCACTTTCAAAAAAAGTTAAGATCTCAAGCAGCCTAGAGCCAAGCTTCTCATTTGCTGGTGACCTAACCCACACTAACCTATCCAACTCTAGAATGCAATAATGAAGTGAATGAAAAGGGCAATAAGTATCAGTCTAATCTTACACTCCACATCATAATGTTTATGCCCGCTTTATAACTAGAAACGTAGATGTAAAAAGTCATTTATTTCAGCGTGCATGTTTTTAGGAATTGTCTCGAAATAGATACTAACATCACTTTCCGCAGATTCTTAATGTGCAATTTCATCAAGCATGAACATAATCACATTTTTAACTTTAAAGACAGAAATCTCCCTCGCTGTGAACAGGATTGTGAACCTGTGCGGGGAGACCCCATTGGATTTCGAGTCCAACGCCTTAACCACTCGGCCATCACAGCTCTTCTGCAGCCTTGGTAACATCACATTTTTCCAGCAGTGTCTTTTTTTTCTGAAGTAAATGCATGCTCATTGAGGAACACAACCCAATTTAGTAGAAATGATGCAAGGAATCTGTGGGTGCTTTATCCTGAACTTTTTGTGAAAAAATGTTTAAGGCACTTTTTTAAGACCCCATTGGATTTCGAGTCCAACGCCTTAACCACTCGGCCATCACAGCTCTTCTGCAGCCCTGGTAACGTCACTTTTTTCCAGCAGTGTCTTTTTTTCTGAAGTAAATGCATGCTCATTGAGGAACACAACCCAATTTAGTAGAAATGATGCAAGGAATCTGTGGGTGCTTTATCCTGAACTTTTTGTGAAAAACATGTTTAAGGCACTTTCCCAAAAGTTTTTGTGAAAAAAATGTTGAGTCACTTTCACAAAAATTGAAGGTCTCAAGCAGCCAAGAGCCAAGCTTCTCATTTGCTGCTGACCTAACCCACACTAACCTATCCAACTCTAGAATGCAATAATGAAGTGAATGAAAAGGGCAATAAGTATCAGTCTAATCTTACGCTCCACATCATAATGTTTATGCCCGCTTTATAACTAGAAACGTAGATGTAAGAAGTCATTTATTTCAGCGTGCACGTTTTTAGGAATTGTCTCGAAATAGATACTAACATCACTTTCCACAGATTCTTAATGTGCAATTTCATCAAGCATGAACATAATCACATTTTTAACTTTAAAAACAGAAATCTCCCTCGCTGTGAACAGGATTTGAACCTGTGCGGGGAGACCCCATTGGATTTCGAGTCCAACGCCTTAACCACTCGGCCATCACAGCTCTTCTGCAGCTTTGGTAACATCACTTTTTTCCAGCAGTGTCTTTTTTTCTGAAGTAAATGCATGCTCATTGAGGAACACAACCCAATTTAGTAGAAATGATGCAAGGAATCTGTGGGTGCTTTATCCTGAACTTTTTGTGAAAAAATGTTTAAGGCACTTTTTTAAGACCCCATTGGATTTCGAGTCCAACGCCTTAACCACTCGGCCATCACAGCTCTGCTGCAGCCCTGGTAACGTCACTTTTTTCCAGCAGTGTCTTTTTTTTCTGAAGTAAATGCATGCTCATTGAGGAACACAACCCAATTTAGTAGAAATGATGCAAGGAATCTGTGGGTGCTATATCCTGAACTTTTTGTGAAAAAATGTTTTAGGCACTTTCCCAAAAGATTTTGTGAAAAAAATGTTGAGGCACTTTCCCAAAAAGTTAAGGTCTCAAGCAGCCAAGAGCCAAGCTTCTCATTTGCTGCTGACCTAACCCACACTAACCTATCCAACTCTAGAATGCAATAATGAAGTGAATGAAAAGGGCAATAAGTATCAGTCTAATCTTACGCTCCACATCATAATGTTTATGCCCGCTTTATAACTAAAAACGTAGATGTAAGAAGTCATTTATTTCAGCCTGCACGTTTTTAGGAATTGTCTCGAAATAGATACTAACATCACTTTCCGCAGATTCTTAATGTGCAATTTCATCAAGCATGAACATAATCACATTTCTAACATAAAGCTCTTCGCTGTGAACAGGATTTGAACCTGTGCGGGGAGACCCCATTGGATTTCTAGTCCAACGCCTTAACCACTCGGCCATCACAGCTCTTCTACAGCCCTGGTAACGTCACTTTTTTCCAGCAGTGTCTTTTTTTCTGAAGTAAATGCATGCTCATTGAGGAACACAACCCAATTTAGTATAAATGATGCAAGGAATCTGTGGGTGCTTTATCCTGAACTTTTTGTGAAAAATTTTTTAAGGCACTTTTTTAAGACCCCATTGGATTTCGAGTCCAACGCCTTAACCACTCGGCCATCACAGCTCTTCTGCAGCCCTGGTAACGTCACTTTTTTCCAGCAGTGTCTTTTTTTCTGAAGTAAATGCATGCTCATTGAGGAACACAACCCAATTTAGTAGAAATGATGCAAGGAATCTGTGGGTGCTTTATCCTGAACTTTTTGTGAAAAAAATGTTTAAGGCACTTTCCCAAAAGTTTTTGTGAAAAAATGTTGAGTCACTTTCCCAAAAATTGAAGGTCTCAAGCAGCCAAGAGCCAAGCTTCTCATTTGCTGCTGACCTAACCCACACTAACCTATCCAACTCTAGAATGCAATAATGAAGTGAATGAAAAGGGCAATAAGTATCAGTCTAATCTTACACTCCACATCATAATGTTTATGCCCACTTTATAACTAGAAACGTAGATGTAAGAAGTCATTTATTTCAGCGTGCACGTTTTTAGGAATTGTCTCGAAATAGATACTAACATCACTTTCCGCAGATTCTTAATGTGCAATTTCATCAAGCATGAACATAATCACATTTTTAACTTTAAAAACAGAAATCTCCCTCGCTGTGAACAGGATTTGAACCTGTGCGGGGAGACCGCATTGGATTTCGAGTCCAACGCCTTAACCACTCGGCCATCACAGCTCTTCTGCAACCTTGGTAACATCACTTTTTTCCAGCAGTGTCTTTTTTTTCTGAAGTAAATGCATGCTCAATGAGGAACACAACCCAATTTAGTAGAAATGATGCAAGGAATCTGTGGGTGCTTTATCCTGAACTTTTTGTGAAAAAATGTTTAAGGCACTTTTTTAAGACCCCATTGGATTTCGAGTCCAACGCCTTAACCACTCGGCCATCACAGCTCTTCTGCAGCCCTGGTAACGTCACTTTTTTCCAGCAGTGTCTTTTTTTCTGAAGTAAATGCATGCTCATTGAGGAACACAACCCAATTTAGTAGAAATGATGCAAGGAATATGTGGGTGCTTTATCCTGAACTTTTTGTGAAAAACATGTTTACGGCACTTTCCCAAAAGTTTTTGTGAAAAAAAAGTTGAGTCACTTTCCCAAAAATTGAAGGTCTCAAGCAGCCAAGAGCCAAGCTTCTCATTTGCTGCTGACCTAACACACACTAACCTATCCAACTCTAGAATGCAATAATGAAGTGAATGAAAAGGGCAATAAGTATCAGTCTAATCTTACACTCCACATCATAATGTTTATGCCCGCTTTATAACTAGAAACGTAGATGTAAGAACTCATTTATTTCAGCGTGCACATTTTTAGGAATTGTCTCGAAATAGATACTAACATCACTTTCCGCAGATTCTTAATGTGCAATTTCATCAAGCATGAACATAATCACATTTTTAACTTTAAAAACAGAAAACTCCCTCGCTGTGAACAGGATTTGAACCTGTGCGGGGAGACCCCATTGGATTTAAAGTCCAACGCCTTAACCACTCGGCCATCAAAGCTCTTCTGCAGTCGTGGTAACATCAATTTTTTCCAGCAGTGTCTTTTTTTTCTGAAGTAAATGCATGCTCATTGAGGAACACAACCCAATTTAGTAGAAATTATGCAAGGAATCTGTGGGTGCTTTATCCTGAACTTTTTGTGAAAAACATGTTTAAGGCACTTTCCCAAAAGTTTTTGTGAAAAAAATGTTGAGTCACTTTCACAAAAATTGAAGGTCTCAAGCAGCCAAGAGCCAAGCTTCTCATTTGCTGCTGACCTAACCCACACTAACCTATCCAACTCTAGAATGCAATAATGAAGTGAATGAAAAGGGCAATAAGTATCAGTCTAATCTTACACTCCACATCATAATGTTTATGCCCGCTTTATAACTAGAAACGTAGATGTAAGAAGTCATTTATTTCAGCGTGCACGTTTTTAGGAATTGTCTCGAAATATATACTAACATCACTTTCCGCAGACTCTTAATGTGCAATTTCATCAAGCATGAACATAATCACATTTCTAACTTTAAAAACAGAAATCTCCCTCGCTGTGAACAGGATTTGAACCTGTGCGGGGAGACCCCATTGGATTTCTAGTCCAACGCCTTAACCACTCGGCCATCACAGCTCTTCTGCTGCATTGGTAACGTCACTTTTTTCCAGCAGTGTCTTTTTTCTGAAGTAAATGCATGCTTATTGAGGAACAAAACCCAATTTAGTAGAAATGATGCAAGGAATCTGTGGGTGCTTTATCCTGAACTTTTTGTGAAAAAATGAAAAATGTTTTAGGCACTTTCCCCAAAGATTTTGTGAAAAAAATGTTGAGGAACTTTCCCAAAAAGTGAAGGTCTCAAGCAGCCAAGAGCCAAGCTTCTCATTTGCTGCTGACCTAACCCACACTAACCTATCCAACTCTAGAATGCAATAATGAAGTGAATGAAAAGGGCAATAAGTATCAGTCTAATCTTACACTCCACATCATAATGTTTATGCCCGCTTTATAACTAGAAACGTAGATGTAAAAAGTCATTTATTTCAGCGTTCACGTTTTTAGGAATCGTCTCGAAATAGAAACTAACATCACTTTCCGCAGATTCTTAATGTGCAATTTCATCAAGCATGAACATAATCACATTTTTAACTTTAAAAAAAAGTGCCTTAAACATTTTTTCACAAAAAGTTCAGGATAAAGCACCCACAGATTCCTTGCATAATTTCTACTAAATTGGGTTTTGTTCCTCAATAAGCATGCATTTACTTCAGAAAAAAAAGACACTGCTGGAAAAAGTGAACACTGAAAAGATTTTGTGAAAAAAATGTTGAGGCACTTTCCCAAAAAGTGAAGGTCTCAAGCAGCCAAGAGCCAAGCTTCTCATTTGCTGCTGACCTAACCCACACTAACCTATCCAACTCTAGAATGCAATAATGAAGTGAATGAAAAGGCCAATAAGTATCAATCTAATCTTACACTCCACATCATAATGTTTATGCCCGCTTTATAACTAGAAACGTAGATGTAAAAAGTCATTTATTTCAGCGTGCACATTTTTAGGAATTGTCTCGAAATAGATACTAACATCACTTTCCGCAGATTCTTAATGTGCAATTCCATCAAGTATGAACATAATCACATTTCTAACTTTAAAAACAGAAATCTCCCTCGCTGTGAACAGGATTTGAACCTGTGCGGGGAGACCCCATTGGATTTCTAGTCCAACGCCTTAACCACTCGGCCATCACAGCTCTTCTGCAGCCCTGGTAACGTCACATTTTTCCAGCAGTGTCTTTTTTTCTGAAGTAAATGCATGCCCATTGAGGAACACAACCCAATTTAGTAGAAATGATGCAAGGAATCTGTGGGTACTTTATCCTGAACTTTTTGTGAAAAACATGTTTAAGGCACTTTCCCAAAAGTTTTTGTGAAAAAAATGTTGAGTCACTTTCCCAAAAAGTGAAGGTCTCAAGCAGCCAAGAGCCAAGCTTCTCATTTGCTGCTGACCTAACCCACACTAACCTATCCAACTCTAGAATGCAATAATGAAGTGAATGAAAATGGCAATAAGTATCAGTCTAATCTTACACTCCACATCATAATGTTTATGCCCGCTTTATAACTAGAAACGTAGATGTAAAAAGTCATTTATTTCAGCGTGCAAGTTTTTAGAAATTGTCTCGAAATAGATACTAACATCACTTTCCGCAGATTGTTAATGTGCAATTTCATCAAGCATAAACATAATCACATTTCTAACTTTAAAAACATAAATCTCCCTCTTTGTGAGCAGGATTTGAACCGGTGCGGGGAGACCCCATTGGATTTCTAGTCCAACGCCGTAACCACTCGGCCATCACAGCTCTTCTGCAGCCTTGGTAACATCACTTTTTTCAAGCAGTGTCTTTTTTTTCTGAAGTAAATGCATGCTCATTGAGGAACACAACCCAATTTAGTAGAAATGATGCAAGGAATCTGTGGGTGCTTTATCCTGAACTTTTTGTGAAAAAATGTTTAAGGCACTTTTTTAAGACCCCATTGGATTTCGAGTCCAACGCCTTAACCACTCGGCCATCACAGCTCTTCTGCAGCCCTGGTAACGTCACTTTTTTCCAGCAGTGTATTTTTTTCTGAAGTAAATGCATGCTCATTGAGGAACACATCCCAATTTAGTAGAAATGATGCAAGGAATCTGTGGGTGCTTTATCCTGAACTTTTTGTGAAAAACATGTTTAAGGCACTTTCCCAAAAGTTTTTGTGAAAAAAATGTTGAGTCACTTTCCCAAAAAGTGAAGGTCTCAAGCAGCCAAGAGCCAAGCTTCTCATTTGCTGCTGACCTAACCCACACTAACCTATCCAACTCTAGAATGCAATAATGAAGTGAATGAAAAGGGCAATAAGTATCAGTCTAATCTTACACTCCACATCATAATGTTTATGCCCGCTTTATAACTAGAAACGTAGATGTAAGAAGTCATTTATTTCAGCGTGCACGTTTTTAGGAATTGTCTCGAAATAGATACTAACATCACTTTCCGCAGACTCTTAATGTGCAATTTCATCAAGCATGAACATAATCACATTTCTAACTTTAAAAACAGAAATCTCCCTCGCTGTGAACAGGATTTGAACCTGTGCGGGGAGACCCCATTGGATTTCTAGTCCAACGCCTTAACCACTCGGCCATCACAGCTCTTCTGCTGCATTGGTAACGTCACTTTTTTCCAGCAGTGTCTTTTTTTCCAAAGTAAATGCATGCTCATTGAGGAACACAACCCAATTTAGTAGAAATGATGCAAGGAATCTGTGGGTGCTTTATCCTGAACTTTTTGTGAAAAAATGTTTTAGGCACTTTCCCCAAAGATTTTGTGAAAAAAATGTTGAGGAACTTTCCCAAAAAGTGAAGGTCTCAAGCAGCCAAGAGCCAAGCTTCTCATTTGCTGCTGACCTAACCCACACTAACCTATCCAACTCTAGAATGCAATAATGAAGTGAATGAAAAGGCCAATAAGTATCAGTCTAATCTTACACTCCACATCATAATGTTTATGCCCGCTTTATAACTAGAAACGTAGATGTAAAAAGTCATTTATTTCAGCGTTCACGTTTTTAGGAATTGTCTCGAAATAGAAACTAACATCACTTTCCGCAGATTCTTAATGTGCAGTTTCATCAAGCATGAACATAATCACATTTTTAACTTTAAAAAAAAGTGCCTTAAACATTTTTTCACAAAAAGTTCAGGATAAAGCACCCACAGATTCTTTGCATAATTTCTACTAAATTGGGTTTTGTTCCTCAATAAGCATGCATTTACTTCAGAAAAAAAAGACACTGCTGGAAAAAAGTGAACACTGAAAAGATTTTGTGAAAAAAATGTTGAGGCACTTTCCCAAAAAGTGAAGGTCTCAAGCAGCCAAGAGCCAAGCTTCTCATTTGCTGCTGACCTAACCCACAGTAACCTATCCAACTCTAGAATGCAATAATGAAGTGAATGAAAAGGCCAATAAGTATCAGTCTAATCTTACACTCCACATCATAATGTTTATGCCCGCTTTATAACTAGAAACGTAGATGTAAAAAGTCATTTATTTCAGCGTGCACATTTTTAGGAATTGTCTCGAAATAGATACTAACATCACTTTCCGCAGATTCTTAATGTGCAATTCCATCAAGTATGAACATAATCACATTTCTAACTTTAAAAACAGAAATCTCCCTCGCTGTGAACAGGATTTGAACCTGTGCGGGGAGACCCCATTGGATTTCTAGTCCAACGCCTTAACCACTCGGCCATCACATCTCTTCTGCAGCCCTGGTAACGTCACATTTTTCCAGCAGTGTCTTTTTTTCTGAAGTAAATGCATGCCCATTGAGGAACACAACCCAATTTAGTAGAAATGATGCAAGGAATCTGTGGGTACTTTATCCTGAACTTTTTGTGAAAAACATGTTTAAGGCACTTTCCCAAAAGTTTTTGTGAAAAAAATGTTGAGTCACTTTCCCAAAAAGTGAAGGTCTCAAGCAGCCAAGAGCCAAGCTTCTCATTTGCTGCTGACCTAACCCACACTAACCTATCCAACTCTAGAATGCAATAATGAAGTGAATGAAAATGGCAATAAGTATCAGTCTAATCTTACACTCCACATCATAATGTTTATGCCCGCTTTATAACTAGAAACGTAGATGTAAAAAGTCATTTATTTCAGCGTGCAAGTTTTTAGAAATTGTCTCGAAATAGATACTAACATCACTTTCCGCAGATTGTTAATGTGCAATTTCATCAAGCATAAACATAATCACATTTCTAACTTTAAAAACATAAATCTCCCTCTTTGTGAGCAGGATTTGAACCGGTGCGGGGAGACCCCATTGGATTTCTAGTCCAACGCCGTAACCACTCGGCCATCACAGCTCTTCTGCAGCCTTGGTAACATCACTTTTTTCAAGCAGTGTCTTTTTTTTCTGAAGTAAATGCATGCTCATTGAGGAACACAACCCAATTTAGTAGAAATGATGCAAGGAATCTGTGGGTGCTTTATCCTGAACTTTTTGTGAAAAAATGTTTAAGGCACTTTTTTAAGACCCCATTGGATTTCGAGTCCAACGCCTTAACCACTCGGCCATCACAGCTCTTCTGCAGCCCTGGTAACGTCACTTTTTTCCAGCAGTGTATTTTTTTCTGAAGTAAATGCATGCTCATTGAGGAACACAACCCAATTTAGTAGAAATGATGCAAGGAATCTGTGGGTGCTTTATCCTGAACTTTTTGTGAAAAACATGTTTAAGGCACTTTCCCAAAAGTTTTTGTGAAAAAAATGTTGAGTCACTTTCCCAAAAAGTGAAGGTCTCAAGCAGCCAAGAGCCAAGCTTCTCATTTGCTGCTGACCTAACCCACACTAACCTATCCAACTCTAGAATGCAATAATGAAGTGAATGAAAAGGGCAATAAGTATCAGTCTAATCTTACACTCCACATCATAATGTTTATGCCCGCTTTATAACTAGAAACGTAGATGTAAGAAGTCATTTATTTCAGCGTGCACGTTTTTAGGAATTGTCTCGAAATAGATACTAACATCACTTTCCGCAGACTCTTAATGTGCAATTTCATCAAGCATGAACATAATCACATTTCTAACTTTAAAAACAGAAATCTCCCTCGCTGTGAACAGGATTTGAACCTGTGCGGGGAGACCCCATTGGATTTCTAGTCCAACGCCTTAACCACTCGGCCATCACAGCTCTTCTGCTGCATTGGTAACGTCACTTTTTTCCAGCAGTGTCTTTTTTCTGAAGTAAATGCATGCTTATTGAGGAACAAAACCCAATTTAGTAGAAATGATGCAAGGAATCTGTGGGTGCTTTATCCTGAACTTTTTGTGAAAAAATGTTTTAGGCACTTTCCCCAAAGATTTTGTGAAAAAAATGTTGAGGAACTTTCCCAAAAAGTGAAGGTCTCAAGCAGCCAAGAGCCAAGCTTCTCATTTGCTGCTGACCTAACCCACACTAACCTATCCAACTCTAGAATGCAATAATGAAGTGAATGAAAAGGGCAATAAGTATCAGTCTAATCTTACACTCCACATCATAATGTTTATGCCCGCTTTAAAACTAGAAACGTAGATGTAAGAAGTCATTTATTTCAGCGTGCACGTTTTTAGGAATTGTCTCGAAATAGATACTAACATCACTTTCCGCAGATTCTTAATGTGCAATTTCATCAAGCATGAACATAATCACATTTCTAACTTTAAAAACATAAAGCTCCCTCGCTGTGAATAGGATCTGAACCTGTGCGGGGAGACCCCATTGGATTTCTAGTCCAACGCCTTAACCACTCGGCCATCACAGCTCTTCTACAGCCCTGGTAACGTCACTTTTTTCCAGCAGTGTCTTTTTTTCTGAAGTAAATGCATTCTCATTGAGGAACACAACCCAATTTAGAAGAAATGATGCAAGGAATCTGTGGGTGCTTTATCCTGAACTTTTTGTGAAAAAATGTTTTAGGCACTTTCCCAAAAGATTTTGTGAAAAAAATGTTGAGGCACTTTCCCAAAAAGTGAAGGTCTCAAGCAGCCAAGAGCCAAGCTTCTCATTTGCTGCTGACCTAACCCACACTAACCTATCCAACTCTAGAATGCAATAATGAAGTGAATGAAAAGTTCAATAATTATCAGTCTAATCTTGTGCTCCACATCAGATTGTTTATGCCCGCTTTATAACTAGAAACGTAGATGTAAGAAGTCATTTATTTCAGCATGCACGTTTTTAGGAATTGTCTCGAAATAGATACTAACATCACTTTCCGCAGATTGTTAATGTGCAATTTCATCAAGCATGAACATAATCACATTTCTAACTTTAAAAACATAAATCTCCCTCTTGTGAGCAGGATTTGAACCTGTGCGGGGAGACCCCATTGGATTTCTAGTCCAACGCCTTAACCACTCGGCACTCACAGCTCTTCTGCAGCCTTGGTAACATCACTTTTTTCAAGCAGTGTCTTTTTTTTCTGAAGTAAATGCATGCTCATTGAGGAACACAACCCAATTTAGTAGAAATAATGCAAGGAATCTGTGGGTGCTTTATCCTGAACTTTTTGTGAAAAAATGTTTAAGGCACTTTTTTAAGACCCCATTGGATTTCGAGTCCAACGCCTTAACCACTCGGCCATCACAGCTCTTCTGCAGCCCTGGTAACGTCACTTTTTTCCAGCAGTGTATTTTTTTCTGAAGTAAATGCATGCTCATTGAGGAACACAACCCAATTTAGTAGAAATGATGCAAGGAATCTGTGGGTGCTTTATCCTGAACTTTTTGTGAAAAACATGTTTAAGGCACTTTCCCAAAAGTTTTTGTGAAAAAAATGTTGAGTCACTTTCCCAAAAATTGAAGGTCTCAAGCAGCCAAGAGCCAAGCTTCTCATTTGCTGCTGACCTAACCCACACTAACCTATCCAACTCTAGAATGCAAAAATGAAGTGAATGAAAAGTGCAATAAGTATCAGTCTAATCTGACACTCCACATCATAATGTTTATGCCCGCTTTATAACTAGAAACGTAGATGTAAGAAGTCATTTATTTCAGCGTGCACGTTTTTAGGAATTGTCTCGAAATAGATACTAACATCACTTTCCGCAGATTCTTAATGTGCAATTTCATCAAGCATGAACATAATCACATTTATAACTTTAAAAACATAAAGCTCCCTCGCTGTGAATAGGATTTGAACCTGTGCGGGGAGACCCCATTGGATTTCTAGTCCAACGCCTTAACCACTCGGCCATCACAGCTCTTCTACAGCCCTGGTAACGTCACTTTTTTCCAGCAGTGTCTTTTTTTCTGAAGTAAATGCATGCTCATTGAGGAACACAACCCAATTTAGTAGAAATGATGCAAGGAATCTGTGGGTACTTTATCCTGAACTTTTTGTGAAAAACATGTTTAAGGCACTTTCCCAAAAGTTTTTGTGAAAAAAATGTTGAGTCACTTTCACAAAAATTGAAGGTCTCAAGCAGCCAAGAGCCAAGCTTCTCATTTGCTGCTGACCTAACCCACACTAACCTATTCAACTCTAGAATGCAATAATGAAGTGAATGAAAAGGGCAATAAGTATCAGTCTAATCTTACACTCCACATCATAATGTTTATGCCCGCTTTATAACTAGAAACGTAGATGTAAGAAGTCATTTATTTCAGCGTGCACGTTTTTAGGAATTGTCTCGAAATAGATACTAACATCACTTTCCGCAGACTCTTAATGTGCAATTTCATCAAGCATGAACATAATCACATTTTTAACTTTAAAAACAGAAATCTCCCTCGCTGTGAACAGGATTTGAACCTGTGCGGGGAGACCCCATTGGATTTCGAGTCCAACGCCTTAACCACTCGGCCATCACAGCTCTTCTGCAGCCCTGGTAACGTCACTTTTTTCCAGCAGTGTATTTTTTTCTGAAGTAAATGCATGCTCATTGAGGAACACAACCCAATTTAGTAGAAATGATGCAAGGAATCTGTGGGTGCTTTATCCTGAACTTTTTGTGAAAAAATGTTTAAGGCACTTTTTTAAGACCCCATTGGATTTGAGTCCAACGCCTTAACCACTCGGCCATCACAGCTCTTCTGCAGCCCTGGTAACGTCACTTTTTTCCAGCAGTGTATTTTTTTCTGAAGTAAATGCATGCTCATTGAGGAACACAACCCAATTTAGTAGAAATGATGCAAGGAATCTGTGGGTGCTTTATCCTGAACTTTTTGTGAATAAATGTTTAAGGCACTTTTTAAAGACCCCATTGGATTTCGAGTCCAACGCCTTAACCACTCGGCCATCCCAGCTCTGCTGCAGCCCTGGTAACGTCACTTTTTTCCAGCAGTGTCTTTTTTTTCTGAAGTAAATGCATGCTCATTGAGGAACACAACCCAATTTAGTAGAAATGATGCAAGGAATCTGTGGGTGCTTTATCCTGAACTTTTTGTGAAAAAATGTTTTAGGCACTTTCCCAAAAGATTTTGTGAAAAAAATGTTGAGGCACTTTCCCAAAAAGTGAAGGTCTCAAGCAGCCAAGAGCCAAGCTTCTCATTTGCTGCTGACCTAACCCACACTTACCTATCCAACTCTAGAATGCAATAATGAAGTGAATGAAAAGGCCAATAAGTATCAGTCTAATCTTACACTCCACATCATAATGTTTATGCCCGCTTTATAACTAGAAACGTAGATGTAAAAAGTCATTTATTTCAGCGTGCACATTTTTAGGAATTGTCTCGAAATAGATACTAACATCACTTTCCGCAGATTCTTAATGTGCAATTCCATCAAGTATGAACATAATCACATTTCTAACTTTAAAAACAGAAATCTCCCTCGCTGTGAACAGGATTTGAACCTGTGCGGGGAGACCCCATTGGATTTCTAGTCCAACGCCTTAACCACTCAGCCATCACAGCTCTTCTGCAGCCCTGGTAACGTCACATTTTTCCAGCAGTGTCTTTTTTTCTGAAGTAAATGCATGCCCATTGAGGAACACAACCCAATTTAGTAGAAATGATGCAAGGAATCTGTGGGTACTTTATCCTGAACTTTTTGTGAAAAACATGTTTAAGGCACTTTCCCAAAAGTTTTTGTGAAAAAAATGTTGAGTCACTTTCACAAAAATTGAAGGTCTCAAGCAGCCAAGAGCCAAGCTTCTCATTTGCTGCTGACCTAACCCACACTAACCTATTCAACTCTAGAATGCAATAATGAAGTGAATGAAAACGGCAATAAGTATCAGTCTAATCTTACACTCCACATCATAATGTTTATGCCCGCTTTATAACTAGAAACGTAGATGTAAGAAGTCATTTATTTCAGCGTGCAAGTTTTTAGGAATTGTCTCGAAATAGATACTAACATCACTTTCCGCAGATTGTTAATGTGCAATTTCATCAAGCATAAACATAATCACATTTCTAACTTTAAAAACATAAATCTCCCTCTTTAGTGAGCAGGATTTGAACCGGTGCGGGGAGACCCCATTGGATTTCTAGTCCAACGCCTTAACCACTCGGCACTCACAGCTCTTCTGCAGCCTTGGTAACATCACTTTTTTCAAGCAGTGTCTTTTTTTTCTGAAGTAAATGCATGCTCATTGAGGAACACAACCCAATTTAGTAGAAATGATGCAAGGAATCTGTGGGTGCTTTATCCTGAACTTTTTGTGAAAAAATGTTTAAGGCACTTTTTTAAGACCCCATTGGATTTCGAGTCCAACGCCTTAACCACTCGGCCATCACAGCTCTTCTGCAGCCCTGGTAACGTCACTTTTTTCCAGCAGTGTATTTTTTTCTGAAGTAAATGCATGCTCATTGAGGAACACAACCCAATTTAGTAGAAATGATGCAAGGAATCTGTGGGTGCTTTATCCTGAACTTTTTGTGAAAAACATGTTTAAGGCACTTTCCCAAAAGTTTTTGTGAAAAAAATGTTGAGTCACTTTCCCAAAAATTGAAGGTCTCAAGCAGCCAAGAGCCAAGCTTCTCATTTGCTGCTGACCTAACCCACACTAACCTATCCAACTCTAGAATGCAAAAATGAAGTGAATGAAAAGTGCAATAAGTATCAGTCTAATCTGACACTCCACATCATAATGTTTATGCCCGCTTTATAACTAGAAACGTAGATGTAAGAAGTCATTTATTTCAGCGTGCACATTTTTAGGAATTGTCTCGAAATAGATACTAACATCACCTTCCGCAGATTCTTAATGTGCAAATTCATCAAGCATGAACATAATCATATTTTTAACTTTAAAAACAGAAATCTCCCTCGCTGTGAACAGGATTTGAACCTGTGCGGGGAGACCCCATTGGATTTCTAGTCCAACGCCTTAACCACTCGGCCATCACAGCTCTTCTGCAGCTTTGGTAACGTCACTTTTTTCCAGCAGTGTCTTTTTTTCCGAAGTAAATGCATTCTCATTGAGGAACACAACCCAATTTAGAAGAAATGATGCAAGGAATCTGTGGGTGCTTTATCCTGAACTTTTTGTGAAAAAATGTTTAAGGCACTTTTTTAAGACCCCATTGGATTTCGAGTCCAACGCCTTAACCACTCGGCCATCACAGCTCTTCTGCAGCCCTGGTAACGTCACTTTTTTCCAGCAGTGTCTTTTTTTCTGAAGTAAATGCATGCTCATTGAGGAACACAACCCAATTTAGTAGAAATGATGCAAGGAATATGTGGGTGCTTTATCCTGAACTTTTTGTGAAAAACATGTTTAAGGCACTTTCCCAAAAGTTTTTGTGAAAAAAATGTTGAGTCACTTTCCCAAAAATTGAAGGTCTCAAGCAGCCAAGAGCCAAGCTTCTCATTTGCTGCTGACCTAACCCACACTAACCTATCCAACTCTAGAATGCAATAATGAAGTGAATGAAAAGGGCAATAAGTATCAGTCTAATCTTACGCTCCACATCATAATGTTTATGCCCGCTTTATAACTAGAAACGTAGATGTAAAAAGTCATTTATTTCAGCGTGCACATTTTTAGGAATTGTCTCGAAATAGATACTAACATCACTTTCCGCAGATTCTTAATGTGCAATTCCATCAAGTATGAACATAATCACATTTCTAACTTTAAAAACAGAAATCTCCCTCGCTGTGAACAGGATTTGAACCTGTGCGGGGAGACCCCATTGGATTTCGAGTCCAACGCCTTAACCACTCGGCCATCACAGCTCTTCTGCAGCCCTGGTAACGTCACTTTTTTCCAGCAGTGTATTTTTTTCTGAAGTAAATGCATGCTCATTGAGGAACACAACCCAATTTAGTAGAAATGATGCAAGGAATCTGTGGGTGCTTTATCCTGAACTTTTTGTGAAAAAATGTTTAAGGCACTTTTTTAAGACCCCATTGGATTTCGAGTCCAACGCCTTAACCACTCGGCCATCACAGCTCTTCTGCAGCCCTGGTAACGTCACTTTTTTCCAGCAGTGTATTTTTTTCTGAAGTAAATGCATGCTCATTGAGGAACACAACCCAATTTAGTAGAAATGATGCAAGGAATCTGTGGGTGCTTTATCCTGAACTTTTTGTGAAAAAATGTTTAAGGCACTTTTTTAAGACCCCATTGGATTTCGAGTCCAACGCCTTAACCACTCGGCCATCCCAGCTCTGCTGCAGCCCTGGTAACGTCACTTTTTTCCAGCAGTGTCTTTTTTTTCTGAAGTAAATGCATGCTCATTGAGGAACACAACCCAATTTAGTAGAAATGATGCAAGGAATCTGTGGGTGCTTTATCCTGAACTTTTTGTGAAAAAATGTTTTAGGCACTTTCCCAAAAGATTTTGTGAAAAAAATGTTGAGGCACTTTCCCAAAAAGTGAAGGTCTCAAGCAGCCAAGAGCCAAGCTTCTCATTTGCTGCTGACCTAACCCACACTAACCTATCCAACTCTAGAATGCAATAATGAAGTGAATGAAAAGGCCAATAAGTATCAGTCTAATCTTACACTCCACATCATAATGTTTATGCCCGCTTTATAACTAGAAACGTAGATGTAAAAAGTCATTTATTTCAGCGTGCACATTTTTAGGAATTGTCTCGAAATAGATACTAACATCACTTTCCGCAGATTCTTAATGTGCAATTCCATCAAGTATGAACATAATCACATTTCTAACTTTAAAAACAGAAATCTCCCTCGCTGTGAACAGGATTTGAACCTGTGCGGGGAGACCCCATTGGATTTCTAGTCCAACGCCTTAACCACTCGGCCATCACAGCTCTTCTGCAGCCCTGGTAACGTCACATTTTTCCAGCAGTGTCTTTTTTTCTGAAGTAAATGCATGCCCATTGAGGAACACAACCCAATTTAGTAGAAATGATGCAAGGAATCTGTGGGTACTTTATCCTGAACTTTTTGTGAAAAACATGTTTAAGGCACTTTCCCAAAAGTTTTTGTGAAAAAAATGTTGAGTCACTTTCACAAAAATTGAAGGTCTCAAGCAGCCAAGAGCCAAGCTTCTCATTTGCTGCTGACCTAACCCACACTAACCTATTCAACTCTAGAATGCAATAATGAAGTGAATGAAAACGGCAATAAGTATCAGTCTAATCTTACACTCCACATCATAATGTTTATGCCCGCTTTATAACTAGAAACGTAGATGTAAGAAGTCATTTATTTCAGCGTGCAAGTTTTTAGGAATTGTCTCGAAATAGATACTAACATCACTTTCCGCAGATTGTTAATGTGCAATTTCATCAAGCATAAACATAATCACATTTCTAACTTTAAAAACATAAATCTCCCTCTTTAGTGAGCAGGATTTGAACCGGTGCGGGGAGACCCCATTGGATTTCTAGTCCAACGCCTTAACCACTCGGCACTCACAGCTCTTCTGCAGCCTTGGTAACATCACTTTTTTCAAGCAGTGTCTTTTTTTTCTGAAGTAAATGCATGCTCATTGAGGAACACAACCCAATTTAGTAGAAATAATGCAAGGAATCTGTGGGTGCTTTATCCTGAACTTTTTGTGAAAAAATGTTTAAGGCACTTTTTTAAGACCCCATTGGATTTCGAGTCCAACGCCTTAACCACTCGGCCATCACAGCTCTTCTGCAGCCCTGGTAACGTCACTTTTTTCCAGCAGTGTATTTTTTTCTGAAGTAAATGCATGCTCATTGAGGAACACAACCCAATTTAGTAGAAATGATGCAAGGAATCTGTGGGTGCTTTATCCTGAACTTTTTGTGAAAAACATGTTTAAGGCACTTTCCCAAAAGTTTTTGTGAAAAAAATGTTGAGTCACTTTCCCAAAAATTGAAGGTCTCAAGCAGCCAAGAGCCAAGCTTCTCATTTGCTGCTGACCTAACCCACACTAACCTATCCAACTCTAGAATGCAAAAATGAAGTGAATGAAAAGTGCAATAAGTATCAGTCTAATCTGACACTCCACATCATAATGTTTATGCCCGCTTTATAACTAGAAACGTAGATGTAAGAAGTCATTTATTTCAGCGTGCACGTTTTTAGGAATTGTCTCGAAATAGATACTAACATCACTTTCCGCAGATTCTTAATGTGCAATTTCATCAAGCATGAACATAATCACATTTATAACTTTAAAAACATAAAGCTCCCTCGCTGTGAATAGGATTTGAACCTGTGCGGGGAGACCCCATTGGATTTCTAGTCCAACGCCTTAACCACTCGGCCATCACAGCTCTTCTACAGCCCTGGTAACGTCACTTTTTTCCAGCAGTGTCTTTTTTTCTGAAGTAAATGCATGCTCATTGAGGAACACAACCCAATTTAGTAGAAATGATGCAAGGAATCTGTGGGTACTTTATCCTGAACTTTTTGTGAAAAACATGTTTAAGGCACTTTCCCAAAAGTTTTTGTGAAAAAAATGTTGAGTCACTTTCACAAAAATTGAAGGTCTCAAGCAGCCAAGAGCCAAGCTTCTCATTTGCTGCTGACCTAACCCACACTAACCTATTCAACTCTAGAATGCAATAATGAAGTGAATGAAAAGGGCAATAAGTATCAGTCTAATCTTACACTCCACATCATAATGTTTATGCCCGCTTTATAACTAGAAACGTAGATGTAAGAAGTCATTTCAGCGTGCACGTTTTTAGGAATTGTCTCGAAATAGATACTAACATCACTTTCCGCAGACTCTTAATGTGCAATTTCATCAAGCATGAACATAATCACATTTTTAACTTTAAAAACAGAAATCTCCCTCGCTGTGAACAGGATTTGAACCTGTGCGGGGAGACCCCATTGGATTTCGAGTCCAACGCCTTAACCACTCGGCCATCACAGCTCTTCTGCAGCCCTGGTAACGTCACTTTTTTCCAGCAGTGTATTTTTTTCTGAAGTAAATGCATGCTCATTGAGGAACACAACCCAATTTAGTAGAAATGATGCAAGGAATCTGTGGGTGCTTTATCCTGAACTTTTTGTGAAAAAATGTTTAAGGCACTTTTTTAAGACCCCATTGGATTTGAGTCCAACGCCTTAACCACTCGGCCATCACAGCTCTTCTGCAGCCCTGGTAACGTCACTTTTTTCCAGCAGTGTATTTTTTTCTGAAGTAAATGCATGCTCATTGAGGAACACAACCCAATTTAGTAGAAATGATGCTCATTGAGGAACACAACCCAATTTAGTAGAAATGATGCAAGGAATCTGTGGGTACTTTATCCTGAACTTTTTGTGAATAAATGTTTAAGGCACTTTTTAAAGACCCCATTGGATTTCGAGTCCAACGCCTTAACCACTCGGCCATCCCAGCTCTGCTGCAGCCCTGGTAACGTCACTTTTTTCCAGCAGTGTCTTTTTTTTCTGAAGTAAATGCATGCTCATTGAGGAACACAACCCAATTTAGTAGAAATGATGCAAGGAATCTGTGGGTGCTTTATCCTGAACTTTTTGTGAAAAAATGTTTTAGGCACTTTCCCAAAAGATTTTGTGAAAAAAATGTTGAGGCACTTTCCCAAAAAGTGAAGGTCTCAAGCAGCCAAGAGCCAAGCTTCTCATTTGCTGCTGACCTAACCCACACTAACCTATCCAACTCTAGAATGCAATAATGAAGTGAATGAAAAGGCCAATAAGTATCAGTCTAATCTTACACTCCACATCATAATGTTTATGCCCGCTTTATAACTAGAAACGTAGATGTAAAAAGTCATTTATTTCAGCGTGCACATTTTTAGGAATTGTCTCGAAATAGATACTAACATCACTTTCCGCAGATTCTTAATGTGCAATTCCATCAAGTATGAACATAATCACATTTCTAACTTTAAAAACAGAAATCTCCCTCGCTGTGAACAGGATTTGAACCTGTGCGGGGAGACCCCATTGGATTTCTAGTCCAACGCCTTAACCACTCGGCCATCACAGCTCTTCTGCAGCCCTGGTAACGTCACATTTTTCCAGCAGTGTCTTTTTTTCTGAAGTAAATGCATGCCCATTGAGGAACACAACCCAATTTAGTAGAAATGATGCAAGGAATCTGTGGGTACTTTATCCTGAACTTTTTGTGAAAAACATGTTTAAGGCACTTTCCCAAAAGTTTTTGTGAAAAAAATGTTGAGTCACTTTCACAAAAATTGAAGGTCTCAAGCAGCCAAGAGCCAAGCTTCTCATTTGCTGCTGACCTAACCCACACTAACCTATTCAACTCTAGAATGCAATAATGAAGTGAATGAAAACGGCAATAAGTATCAGTCTAATCTTACACTCCACATCATAATGTTTATGCCCGCTTTATAACTAGAAACGTAGATGTAAGAAGTCATTTATTTCAGCGTGCAAGTTTTTAGGAATTGTCTCGAAATAGATACTAACATCACTTTCCGCAGATTGTTAATGTGCAATTTCATCAAGCATAAACATAATCACATTTCTAACTTTAAAAACATAAATCTCCCTCTTTAGTGAGCAGGATTTGAAACGGTGCGGGGAGACCCCATTGGATTTCTAGTCCAACGCCTTAACCACTCGGCACTCACAGCTCTTCTGCAGCCTTGGTAACATCACTTTTTTCAAGCAGTGTCTTTTTTTTCTGAAGTAAATGCATGCTCATTGAGGAACACAACCCAATTTAGTAGAAATGATGCAAGGAATCTGTGGGTGCTTTATCCTGAACTTTTTGTGAAAAAATGTTTAAGGCACTTTTTTAAGACCCCATTGGATTTCGAGTCCAACGCCTTAACCACTCGGCCATCACAGCTCTTCTGCAGCCCTGGTAACGTCACTTTTTTCCAGCAGTGTATTTTTTTCTGAAGTAAATGCATGCTCATTGAGGAACACAACCCAATTTAGTAGAAATGATGCAAGGAATCTGTGGGTGCTTTATCCTGAACTTTTTGTGAAAAACATGTTTAAGGCACTTTCCCAAAAGTTTTTGTGAAAAAAATGTTGAGTCACTTTCCCAAAAATTGAAGGTCTCAAGCAGCCAAGAGCCAAGCTTCTCATTTGCTGCTGACCTAACCCACACTAACCTATCCAACTCTAGAATGCAAAAATGAAGTGAATGAAAAGTGCAATAAGTATCAGTCTAATCTGACACTCCACATCATAATGTTTATGCCCGCTTTATAACTAGAAACGTAGATGTAAGAAGTCATTTATTTCAGCGTGCACATTTTTAGGAATTGTCTCGAAATAGATACTAACATCACCTTCCGCAGATTCTTAATGTGCAAATTCATCAAGCATGAACATAATCATATTTTTAACTTTAAAAACAGAAATCTCCCTCGCTGTGAACAGGATTTGAACCTGTGCGGGGAGACCCCATTGGATTTCTAGTCCAACGCCTTAACCACTCGGCCATCACAGCTCTTCTGCAGCTTTGGTAACGTCACTTTTTTCCAGCAGTGTCTTTTTTTCCGAAGTAAATGCATTCTCATTGAGGAACACAACCCAATTTAGAAGAAATGATGCAAGGAATCTGTGGGTGCTTTATCCTGAACTTTTTGTGAAAAAATGTTTAAGGCACTTTTTTAAGACCCCATTGGATTTCGAGTCCAACGCCTTAACCACTCGGCCATCACAGCTCTTCTGCAGCCCTGGTAACGTCACTTTTTTCCAGCAGTGTCTTTTTTTCTGAAGTAAATGCATGCTCATTGAGGAACACAACCCAATTTAGTAGAAATGATGCAAGGAATATGTGGGTGCTTTATCCTGAACTTTTTGTGAAAAACATGTTTAAGGCACTTTCCCAAAAGTTTTTGTGAAAAAAATGTTGAGTCACTTTCCCAAAAATTGAAGGTCTCAAGCAGCCAAGAGCCAAGCTTCTCATTTGCTGCTGACCTAACCCACACTAACCTATCCAACTCTAGAATGCAATAATGAAGTGAATGAAAAGGGCAATAAGTATCAGTCTAATCTTACGCTCCACATCATAATGTTTATGCCCGCTTTATAACTAGAAACGTAGATGTAAGAAGTCATTTATTTCAGCGTGCACGTTTTTAGGAATTGTCTCGAAATAGATACTAACATCACTTTCCGCAGATTCTTAATGTGCAATTTCATCAAGCATGAACATAATCACATTTTTAACTTTAAAAACAGAAATCTCCCTCGCTGTGAACAGGATTTGAACCTGTGTGGGGAGACCCCATTGGATTTCGAGTCCAACGCCTTAACCACTCGGCCATCACAGCTCTTCTGCAGCCATGGTAACATCACTTTTTTCCAGCAGTGTCTTTTTTTTCTGAAGTAAATGCATGCTCATTGAGGAACACAACCCAATTTAGTAGAAATGATGCAAGGAATCTGTGGGTGCTTTATCCTGAACTTTTTGTGAAAAAATGTTTAAGGCACTTTTTTAAGACCCCATTGGATTTCGAGTCCAACGCCTTAACCACTCGGCCATCACAGCTCTGCTACAGCCCTGGTAACGTCACTTTTTTCCAGCAGTGTCTTTTTTTTCTGAAGTAAATGCATGCTCATTGAGGAACACAACCCAATTTAGTAGAAATGATGCAAGGAATCTGTGGGTGCTTTATCCTGAACTTTTTGTGAAAAAATGTTTTAGGCACTTTCCCAAAAGATTTTGTGAAAAAAATGTTGAGGCACTTTCCCAAAAAGTTAAGGTCTCAAGCAGCCAAGAGCCAAGCTTCTCATTTGCTGCTGACCTAACCCACACTAACCTATCCAACTCTAGAATGCAATAATGAAGTGAATGAAAAGGGCAATAAGTATCAGTCTAATCTTACACTCCACATCATAATGTTTATGCCCGCTTTATAACTAGAAACGTAGATGTAAGAAGTCATTTATTTCAGCGTGCACGTTTTTAGGAATTGTCTCGAAATAGATACTAACATCACTTTCCGCAGATTCTTAATGTGCAATTTCATCAAGCATGAACATAATCACATTTTTAACTTTAAAAACAGAAAACTCCCTCGCTGTGAACAGGATTTGAACCTGTGCAGGGAGACCCCATTGGATTTCGAGTCCAACGCCTTAACCACTCGGCCATCACAGCTCTTCTGCAGGCTTGGTAACATCACATTTTTCCAGCAGTGTCTTTTTTTTCTGAAGTAAATGCATGCTCATTGAGGAACACAACCCAATTTAGTAGAAATGATGCAAGGAATCTGTGGGTGCTTTAACCTGAACTTTTTGTGAAAAAATGTTTAAGGCACTTTTTTAAGACCCCATTGGATTTCGAGTCCAACGCCTTAACCACTCGGCCATCACAGCTCTTCTGCAGCCCTGGTAACGTCACTTTTTTCCAGCAGTGTCTTTTTTTCTGAAGTAAATGCATGCTCATTGAGGAACACAACCCAATTTAGTAGAAATGATGCAAGGAATATGTGGGTGCTTTATCCTGAACTTTTTGTGAAAAACATGTTTAAGGCACTTTCCCAAAAGTTTTTGTGAAAAAAATGTTGAGTCACTTTCCCAAAAATTGAAGGTCTCAAGCAGCCAAGAGCCAAGCTTCTCATTTGCTGCTGACCTAACCCACACTAACCTATCCAACTCTAGAATGCAATAATGAAGTGAATGAAAAGGGCAATAAGTATCAGTCTAATCTTACGCTCCACATCATAATGTTTATGCCCGCTTTATAACTAGAAACGTAGATGTAAAAAGTCATTTATTTCAGCGTGCACATTTTTAGGAATTGTCTCGAAATAGATACTAACATCACTTTCCGCAGATTCTTAATGTGCAATTCCATCAAGTATGAACATAATCACATTTCTAACTTTAAAAACAGAAATCTCCCTCGCTGTGAACAGGATTTGAACCTGTGCGGGGAGACCCCATTGGATTTCTAGTCCAACGCCTTAACCACTCGGCCATCACAGCTCTTCTGCAGCCCTGGTAACGTCACATTTTTCCAGCAGTGTCTTTTTTTCTGAAGTAAATGCATGCCCATTGAGGAACACAACCCAATTTAGTAGAAATGATGCAAGGAATCTGTGGGTACTTTATCCTGAACTTTTTGTGAAAAACATGTTTAAGGCACTTTCCCAAAAGTTTTTGTGAAAAAAATGTTGAGTCACTTTCACAAAAATTGAAGGTCTCAAGCAGCCAAGAGCCAAGCTTCTCATTTGCTGCTGACCTAACCCACACTAACCTATTCAACTCTAGAATGCAATAATGAAGTGAATGAAAACGGCAATAAGTATCAGTCTAATCTTACACTCCACATCATAATGTTTATGCCCGCTTTATAACTAGAAACGTAGATGTAAGAAGTCATTTATTTCAGCGTGCAAGTTTTTAGGAATTGTCTCGAAATAGATACTAACATCACTTTCCGCAGATTGTTAATGTGCAATTTCATCAAGCATAAACATAATCACATTTCTAACTTTAAAAACATAAATCTCCCTCTTTAGTGAGCAGGATTTGAAACGGTGCGGGGAGACCCCATTGGATTTCTAGTCCAACGCCTTAACCACTCGGCACTCACAGCTCTTCTGCAGCCTTGGTAACATCACTTTTTTCAAGCAGTGTCTTTTTTTTCTGAAGTAAATGCATGCTCATTGAGGAACACAACCCAATTTAGTAGAAATGATGCAAGGAATCTGTGGGTGCTTTATCCTGAACTTTTTGTGAAAAAATGTTTAAGGCACTTTTTTAAGACCCCATTGGATTTCGAGTCCAACGCCTTAACCACTCGGCCATCACAGCTCTTCTGCAGCCCTGGTAACGTCACTTTTTTCCAGCAGTGTATTTTTTTCTGAAGTAAATGCATGCTCATTGAGGAACACAACCCAATTTAGTAGAAATGATGCAAGGAATCTGTGGGTGCTTTATCCTGAACTTTTTGTGAAAAACATGTTTAAGGCACTTTCCCAAAAGTTTTTGTGAAAAAAATGTTGAGTCACTTTCCCAAAAATTGAAGGTCTCAAGCAGCCAAGAGCCAAGCTTCTCATTTGCTGCTGACCTAACCCACACTAACCTATCCAACTCTAGAATGCAAAAATGAAGTGAATGAAAAGTGCAATAAGTATCAGTCTAATCTGACACTCCACATCATAATGTTTATGCCCGCTTTATAACTAGAAACGTAGATGTAAGAAGTCATTTATTTCAGCGTGCACATTTTTAGGAATTGTCTCGAAATAGATACTAACATCACCTTCCGCAGATTCTTAATGTGCAAATTCATCAAGCATGAACATAATCATATTTTTAACTTTAAAAACAGAAATCTCCCTCGCTGTGAACAGGATTTGAACCTGTGCGGGGAGACCCCATTGGATTTCTAGTCCAACGCCTTAACCACTCGGCCATCACAGCTCTTCTGCAGCTTTGGTAACGTCACTTTTTTCCAGCAGTGTCTTTTTTTCCGAAGTAAATGCATTCTCATTGAGGAACACAACCCAATTTAGAAGAAATGATGCAAGGAATCTGTGGGTGCTTTATCCTGAACTTTTTGTGAAAAAATGTTTAAGGCACTTTTTTAAGACCCCATTGGATTTCGAGTCCAACGCCTTAACCACTCGGCCATCACAGCTCTTCTGCAGCCCTGGTAACGTCACTTTTTTCCAGCAGTGTCTTTTTTTCTGAAGTAAATGCATGCTCATTGAGGAACACAACCCAATTTAGTAGAAATGATGCAAGGAATATGTGGGTGCTTTATCCTGAACTTTTTGTGAAAAACATGTTTAAGGCACTTTCCCAAAAGTTTTTGTGAAAAAAATGTTGAGTCACTTTCCCAAAAATTGAAGGTCTCAAGCAGCCAAGAGCCAAGCTTCTCATTTGCTGCTGACCTAACCCACACTAACCTATCCAACTCTAGAATGCAATAATGAAGTGAATGAAAAGGGCAATAAGTATCAGTCTAATCTTACGCTCCACATCATAATGTTTATGCCCGCTTTATAACTAGAAACGTAGATGTAAGAAGTCATTTATTTCAGCGTGCACGTTTTTAGGAATTGTCTCGAAATAGATACTAACATCACTTTCCGCAGATTCTTAATGTGCAATTTCATCAAGCATGAACATAATCACATTTTTAACTTTAAAAACAGAAATCTCCCTCGCTGTGAACAGGATTTGAACCTGTGTGGGGAGACCCCATTGGATTTCGAGTCCAACGCCTTAACCACTCGGCCATCACAGCTCTTCTGCAGCCATGGTAACATCACTTTTTTCCAGCAGTGTCTTTTTTTTCTGAAGTAAATGCATGCTCATTGAGGAACACAACCCAATTTAGTAGAAATGATGCAAGGAATCTGTGGGTGCTTTATCCTGAACTTTTTGTGAAAAAATGTTTAAGGCACTTTTTTAAGACCCCATTGGATTTCGAGTCCAACGCCTTAACCACTCGGCCATCACAGCTCTGCTACAGCCCTGGTAACGTCACTTTTTTCCAGCAGTGTCTTTTTTTTCTGAAGTAAATGCATGCTCATTGAGGAACACAACCCAATTTAGTAGAAATGATGCAAGGAATCTGTGGGTGCTTTATCCTGAACTTTTTGTGAAAAAATGTTTTAGGCACTTTCCCAAAAGATTTTGTGAAAAAAATGTTGAGGCACTTTCCCAAAAAGTTAAGGTCTCAAGCAGCCAAGAGCCAAGCTTCTCATTTGCTGCTGACCTAACCCACACTAACCTATCCAACTCTAGAATGCAATAATGAAGTGAATGAAAAGGGCAATAAGTATCAGTCTAATCTTACACTCCACATCATAATGTTTATGCCCGCTTTATAACTAGAAACGTAGATGTAAGAAGTCATTTATTTCAGCGTGCACGTTTTTAGGAATTGTCTCGAAATAGATACTAACATCACTTTCCGCAGATTCTTAATGTGCAATTTCATCAAGCATGAACATAATCACATTTTTAACTTTAAAAACAGAAAACTCCCTCGCTGTGAACAGGATTTGAACCTGTGCAGGGAGACCCCATTGGATTTCGAGTCCAACGCCTTAACCACTCGGCCATCACAGCTCTTCTGCAGGCTTGGTAACATCACATTTTTCCAGCAGTGTCTTTTTTTTCTGAAGTAAATGCATGCTCATTGAGGAACACAACCCAATTTAGTAGAAATGATGCAAGGAATCTGTGGGTGCTTTAACCTGAACTTTTTGTGAAAAAATGTTTAAGGCACTTTTTTAAGACCCCATTGGATTTCGAGTCCAACGCCTTAACCACTCGGCCATCACAGCTCTTCTGCAGCCCTGGTAACGTCACTTTTTTCCAGCAGTGTCTTTTTTTCTGAAGTAAATGCATGCTCATTGAGGAACACAACCCAATTTAGTAGAAATGATGCAAGGAATATGTGGGTGCTTTATCCTGAACTTTTTGTGAAAAACATGTTTAAGGCACTTTCCCAAAAGTTTTTGTGAAAAAAATGTTGTCACTTTCCCAAAAATTGAAGGTCTCAAGCAGCCAAGAGCCAAGCTTCTCATTTGCTGCTGACCTAACCCACACTAACCTATCCAACTCTAGAATGCAATAATGAAGTGAATGAAAAGGGCAATAAGTATCAGTCTAATCTTACGCTCCACATCATAATGTTTATGCCCGCTTTATAACTAGAAACGTAGATGTAAGAAGTAATTTATTTCAGCGTGCACGTTTTTAGGAATTGTCTCGAAATAGATACTAACATCACTTTCCGCAGATTCTTAATGTGCAATTTCATCAAGCATGAACATAATCACATTTTTAACTTTAAAAACAGAAATCTCCCTCGCTGTGAACAGGATTTGAACCTGTGCGGGGAGACCCCATTGGATTTCGAGTCCAATGCCTTAACCACTCGGCCATCACAGCTCTTCTGCAGCCTTGGTAACATCACTTTTTTCCAGCAGTGTCTTTTTTTTCTGAAGTAAATGCATGCTCATTGAGGAACACAACCCAATTTAGTAGAAATGATGCAAGGAATCTGTGGGTGCTTTATCCTGAACTTTTTGTGAAAAAATGTTTAAGGCACTTTTTTAAGACCCCATTGGATTTCGAGTCCAACGCCTTAACCACTCGGCCATCACAGCTCTGCTACAGCCCTGGTAACGTCACTTTTTTCCAGCAGTGTTTTTTTTTTCTGAAGTAAATGCATGCTCATTGAGGAACACAACCCAATTTAGTAGAAATGATGCAAGGAATCTGTGGGTGCTTTATCCTGAACTTTTTGTGAAAAAATGTTTAAGGCACTTTTTTAAGACCCCATTGGATTTCGAGTCCAACGCCTTAACCACTCGGCCATCACAGCTCTTCTGCAGCCCTGGTAACGTCACTTTTTTCCAGCAGTGTCTTTTTTTCTGAAGTAAATGCATGCTCATTGAGGAACACAACCCAATTTAGTAGAAATGATGCAAGGAATCTGTGGGTGCTTTATCCTGAACTTTTTGTGAAAAAAATGTTTAAGGCACTTTCCCAAAAGTTTTTGTGAAAAAAATGTTGAGTCACTTTCCCAAAAATTGAAGGTCTCAAGCAGCCAAGAGCCAAGCTTCTCATTTGCTGCTGACCTAACCCACACTAACCTATCCAACTCTAGAATGCAATAATGAAGTGAATGAAAAGGGCAATAAGTATCAGTCTAATCTTACACTCCACATCATAATGTTTATGCCCGCTTTATAACTAGAAACGTAGATGTAAGAAGTCATTTATTTCAGCGTGCACGTTTTTAGGAATTGTCTCGAAATAGATACTAACATCACTTTCCGCAGATTCTTAATGTGCAATTTCATCAAGCATGAACATAATCACATTTTTAACTTTAAAAACAGAAAACTCCATCGCTGTGAACAGGATTTGAACCTGTGCGGGGAGACCCCATTGGATTTCTAGTCCAACGCCTTAACCACTCGGCCATCACAGCTCTTCTGCTGCATTGGTAACGTCACTTTTTTCCAGCAGTGTCTTATTTTTCTGAAGTAAATGCATGCTCATTGAGTAACACAACCCAATTTAGTAGAAATGATGCAAGGAATCTGTGGGTGCTTTATCCTGAACTTTTTGTGAAAAAATTTTTAAGGCACTTTTTAAAGACCCCATTGGATTTCGAGTCCAACGCCTTAACCACTCGGCCATCACAGCTCTTCTGCAGCCCTGGTAACGTCACTTTTTTCCAGCAGTGTCTTTTTTTCTGAAGTAAATGCATGCTCATTGAGGAACACAACCCAATTTAGTAGAAATGATGCAAGGAATCTGTGGGTGCTTTATCCTGAACTTTTTGTGAAAAAAATGTTTAAGGCACTTTCCCAAAAGTTTTTGTGAAAAAAATGTTGAGTCACTTTCCCAAAAATTGAAGGTCTCAAGCAGCCAAGAGCCAAGCTTCTCATTTGCTGCTGACCTAACCCACACTAACCTATCCAACTCTAGAATGCAATAATGAAGTGAATGAAAAGGGCAATAAGTATCAGTCTAATCTTACGCTCCACATCATAATGTTTATGCCCGCTTTATAACTAAAAACGTAGATGTAAGAAGTCATTTATTTCAGCCTGCACGTTTTTAGGAATTGTCTCGAAATAGATACTAACATCACTTTCCGCAGATTCTTAATGTGCAATTTCATCAAGCATGAACATAATCACATTTTTAACTTTAAAAACAGAAATCTCCCTCGCTGTGAAGAGGATTTGAACCTGTGCGGGGAGACCCCATTGGATTTCGAGTCCAACGCCTTAACCACTCGGCCATCACAGCTCTTCTGCAGCCTTGGTAACATCACTTTTTTCCAGCAGTGTCTTTTTTTTCTGAAGTAAATGCATGCTCATTGAGGAACACAACCCAATTTAGTAGAAATGATGCAAGGAATCTGTGGGTGCTTTATCCTGAACTTTTTGTGAAAAAATGTTTAAGGCACTTTTTTAAGACCCCATTGGATTTCGAGTCCAACGCCTTAACCACTCGGCCATCACAGCTCTGCTACAGCCCTGGTAACGTCACTTTTTTCCAGCAGTGTTTTTTTTTTCTGAAGTAAATGCATGCTCATTGAGGAACACAACCCAATTTAGTAGAAATGATGCAAGGAATCTGTGGGTGCTTTATCCTGAACTTTTTGTGAAAAAATGTTTAAGGCACTTTTTTAAGACCCCATTGGATTTCGAGTCCAACGCCTTAACCACTCGGCCATCACAGCTCTTCTGCAGCCCTGGTAACGTCACTTTTTTCCAGCAGTGTCTTTTTTTCTGAAGTAAATGCATGCTCATTGAGGAACACAACCCAATTTAGTAGAAATGATGCAAGGAATCTGTGGGTGCTTTATCCTGAACTTTTTGTGAAAAAAATGTTTAAGGCACTTTCCCAAAAGTTTTTGTGAAAAAAATGTTGAGTCACTTTCCCAAAAATTGAAGGTCTCAAGCAGCCAAGAGCCAAGCTTCTCATTTGCTGCTGACCTAACCCACACTAACCTATCCAACTCTAGAATGCAATAATGAAGTGAATGAAAAGGGCAATAAGTATCAGTCTAATCTTACACTCCACATCATAATGTTTATGCCCGCTTTATAACTAGAAACGTAGATGTAAGAAGTCATTTATTTCAGCGTGCACGTTTTTAGGAATTGTCTCGAAATAGATACTAACATCACTTTCCGCAGATTCTTAATGTGCAATTTCATCAAGCATGAACATAATCACATTTTTAACTTTAAAAACAGAAAACTCCATCGCTGTGAACAGGATTTGAACCTGTGCGGGGAGACCCCATTGGATTTCTAGTCCAACGCCTTAACCACTCGGCCATCACAGCTCTTCTGCTGCATTGGTAACGTCACTTTTTTCCAGCAGTGTCTTATTTTTCTGAAGTAAATGCATGCTCATTGAGTAACACAACCCAATTTAGTAGAAATGATGCAAGGAATCTGTGGGTGCTTTATCCTGAACTTTTTGTGAAAAAATTTTTAAGGCACTTTTTAAAGACCCCATTGGATTTCGAGTCCAACGCCTTAACCACTCGGCCATCACAGCTCTTCTGCAGCCCTGGTAACGTCACTTTTTTCCAGCAGTGTCTTTTTTTCTGAAGTAAATGCATGCTCATTGAGGAACACAACCCAATTTAGTAGAAATGATGCAAGGAATCTGTGGGTGCTTTATCCTGAACTTTTTGTGAAAAAAATGTTTAAGGCACTTTCCCAAAAGTTTTTGTGAAAAAAATGTTGAGTCACTTTCCCAAAAATTGAAGGTCTCAAGCAGCCAAGAGCCAAGCTTCTCATTTGCTGCTGACCTAACCCACACTAACCTATCCAACTCTAGAATGCAATAATGAAGTGAATGAAAAGGGCAATAAGTATCAGTCTAATCTTACGCTCCACATCATAATGTTTATGCCCGCTTTATAACTAAAAACGTAGATGTAAGAAGTCATTTATTTCAGCCTGCACGTTTTTAGGAATTGTCTCGAAATAGATACTAACATCACTTTCCGCAGATTCTTAATGTGCAATTTCATCAAGCATGAACATAATCACATTTTTAACTTTAAAAACAGAAATCTCCCTCGCTGTGAAGAGGATTTGAACCTGTGCGGGGAGACCCCATTGGATTTCGAGTCCAACGCCTTAACCACTCGGCCATCACAGCTCTTCTGCAGCCTTGGTAACATCACTTTTTTCCAGCAGTGTCTTTTTTTTCTGAAGTAAATGCATGCTCATTGAGGAACACAACCCAATTTAGTAGAAATGATGCAAGGAATCTGTGGGTGCTTTATCCTGAACTTTTTGTGAAAAAATGTTTAAGGCACTTTTTTAAGACCCCATTGGATTTCGAGTCCAACGCCTTAACCACTCGGCCATCACAGCTCTGCTGCAGCCCTGGTAACGTCACTTTTTTCCAGCAGTGTCTTTTTTTTCTGAAGTAAATGCATGCTCATTGAGGAACACAACCCAATTTAGTAGAAATGATGCAAGGAATCTGTGGGTGCTTTATCCTGAACTTTTTGTGAAAAAATGTTTTAGGCACTTTCCCAAAAGATTTTGTGAAAAAAATGTTGAGGCACTTTCCCAAAAAGTTAAGGTCTCAAGCAGCCAAGAGCCAAGCTTCTCATTTGCTGCTGACCTAACCCACACTAACCTATCCAACTCTAGAATGCAATAATGAAGTGAATGAAAAGGGCAATAAGTATCAGTCTAATCTTACACTCCACATCATAATGTTTATGCCCGCTTTATAACTAGAAACGTAGATGTAAAAAGTCATTTATTTCAGCATGCATGTTTTTAGGAATTGTCTCGAAATAGATACTAACATCACTTTCCGCAGATTGTTAATGTGCAATTTCATCAAGCATGAACATAATTACATTTCTAACTTTAAAAACAGAAAACTCCTTTTCTGTGAACAGGATTTGAACCTGTGCGGGGAGACCCCATTGGATTTCGAGTCCAACGACTTAACCACTCGGCCATCACAGCTCTTCTGCAGCCCTGGTAACGTCACTTTTTTCCAGCAGTGTCTTTTTTTCTGAAGTAAATGCATGCTCATTGAGGAACACAACCGAATTTAGAAGAAATGATGCAAGGAATCTGTGGGTACTTTATCCTGAACTTTTTGTGAAAAACATGTTTAAGGCACTTTCCCAAAAGTTTTTGTGAAAAAAATGTTGAGTCACTTTCCCAAAAATTGAAGGTCTCAAGCAGCCAAGAGCCAAGCTTCTCATTTGCTGCTGACCTAACCCACACTAACCTATCCAACTCTAGAATGCAATAATGAAGTGAATGAAAAGGGCAATAAGTATCAGTCTAATCTTACACTCCACATCATAATGTTTATGCCCGCTTTATAACTAGAAACGTAGATGTAAGAAGTCATTTATTTCAGCGTGCACGTTTTTAGGAATTGTCTCGAAATAGATACTAACATCACTTTCCGCAGATTCTTTATGTGCAATTTAATCAAGCATGAACATAATCACAATGTACAGAAGGTATTAGAAGCAACAAGTGCCAAAATACACACAACACTCCCTGTGTATAAACATATAAAACAATACTTATGCATGTACAGGTATATGTGAGGGATGTCCCATGTAGTCAGTACCTACAATAATAAAAAAGGTACATAGTATAGACTGTACATACAACGAGAGAAATATGGAGGTAATTGGATACACTCACGGATTCCAGAGCCGTACCAGGCTCTGTATTTAGTGCCCAAAGGTGCCTCAAAAAGGCTTTGCTGGAGAATCCTGGATGGTATCCCCCAGAGGTAGAAGGAACAGCAGCAGAGTGATGATAAAAAAGTGTAGATTTATTGTAAATATAAATTAAAATAATAACTGTGCAGGTCCCATATGGTGACTCACGAAATCACAGTCATGCAGACGCGTTTCAACTCAGTCCGAGTTTTCATCAGTGTATAAAATCATCCGGTTGCTGTTCCGTTTTAAATTCATTTCAATTTTGATTGCCGGTCACATGGGCGGAAGTTCGGGTGGCCGGCGTCTGACATCACTTCCGGTATTTCGGCGCTCATTTTCCAGCTTGATTATGTTTAGTGCGATTGCCCATTCGAGGCTGGAGACTCCATCTTGTGAAAGGGCATCTATTATAGTTCTTAGCATGCTCGCATAGAAAAAAGAACTTGCAGTATTGGAAGTGGCACAATGATATATACGAAATAGCGGTAATAATGCAATGTTTTGCATAAAAGGACATTATAAATACATAATGTGCAATATCAGTATGGGATTAATTAGTACATTTGTCCAACTAGAGCAGAAAAGTTTCATATTAAGGATGGACATCTATCGTATCTCAAAGGATGTATCCATATAAACAATAATTACTGAAATACAATGAAATAAGAAGTGTAGTATAAAATAAAATAAAATAAGAATACACAATGTTAAAGCAACAGCAGCAGTATAATAATATATATAAAAAGAGAAAATATGTGTATACATTAAACAGCATGTGGGTATATGGTACAGAATGATCCCATCTAGGTGGTATGAATATAGCCCATATAGAATAAGATTGGTGGGTGAAAAAAAAGACTAAAAGAAGAGTCTCTATAAAAAACTTAAAAAATATATAAAAAATGTAAAAAATATAAAGTTATAAAAAATGAACCAACTCAAAATCTAAATTTAGACCGTAGGGGGATAAGGTATTCAATTCAAAAATCCACCTACTTTCAATTTTACAAAGTTCTTTAAAGTTATCTTCACCCCTCCAATCTTTTTTCTTTTGAGCAATGGCAGTGAAATTGACACATGAAGGGTCACTGTTGTGGCATTGTAAAAAATGTGCAGAGACACTGTGTTTGGCATACCCCCTCTGTATGTTGCCCAAGTGTTCCAGTATGCGGGTTTTTAAAGTCCTCGTGGTCATTCCCACATACTGGAGTCCACAAGGGCACCAGAGGAGGTATATCACATTACTAGAATGGCAAGTAAGAATAGAATTGATCTTATACTCCTTTTTAGATATATTGGAGATAAATTTGGTTTGTGTATCTTTCTTAAATTTTGTTCTTTTACAGGCTGTGCACATTTTGCATGGGTAGAAACCATGTTTTTGGTTAAAAACGTTGGTATTAGCGGTATGTGTTTTTATGTGGTTTCTGACCAGCAACGTTTGTAAATTTTTAGTACCCCTATATATAATTTTTGGTTTTTCACCAATGATGTTATTAAGACCCTCATCGGTTCTCAGAATGTGCCAGTACTTCTGGACAATAGATTTTATGTGTTTAGCGTCACCGCTATAATCTAAAATTAGAAGAGGTTCCTCTGTTTGTTTAGTTATTTGTTTATCCTTATATTCTAATAGGGACTCTCTATTTAGTTGTCCGGTTTCCTGAATTTGATGGTCCAAGATGCTTGGATCATATTTCTTTTCAATGAAGAAATTTTTCAAACGTCCCACCTGTTCCTCATATTCTTTGATGTCACTACAATTTTTGAAAATCCGGTTGAATTGGCTCTTGGGCACATTGCGCAACCACGGATCGTAATGACAACTCGTGGTGTCAATGTACCCATTGACATCCACTGGTTTGAAATAAGTTCTGGTGGAAATATGATTGTGTGAGACATAGATATCCAAATCTAAAAACTGGACTGATGTTTGGCTAATTTGACTAGTCAGAACGATGTTATTATGATTGTCATTAAGGCCCTCCAGGAAGAGATCCAAGGACACTCTGGACCCCTTCCATATAAAGAAGATGTCGTCGATATATCTGCGATAGAGGACCAGACCCGCTCCCATGATGTCCCGAGCTGGGAGGAAGGTACCCTCCCAGTGAGACATAAAGAGATTAGCATAGCTGGGAGCGAATCTGGTCCCCATCGCATTACCGACTAACTGTAAAAAAAAGGAACCATTGAACCAAAAAAAGTTGTTGGTAAGAATTAAATAGATACTGTCTCTGATGAAATTAATCTGGCTCTCAGCAAACTTATTACTATGCATCAAAAAATGCTTGACAGCCGTGCAACCCAACTCATGAGAAATAATAGTATATAAACTGGTCACATCACATGTGACCAGATAGTAATCCTCTTCCCATTGGATATTCTGTAAGGTCTTTATTAGCTGTGTAGAGTCCCTGAGATAGGATGGTTGAGATATCACCAAAGGTTGAAGTAGTTTATCTACATATTCAGATAGCCTACTTAGTAGGGAGCCTATCCCGGATACTATAGGCCTTCCAGGGGGTTTCTTTGTATCCTTATGGATTTTTGGGAGGATGTAGAGAACTGGTATACGGCATACCGAGACATTTAGATATTTATATTCCTGCTTGTTGAGAATTCCATCTTCCATACCCTTACTCAATAACGATGTATATTTCTTTCTTATTTCTGGAGTAGGATCCGCTTTAAGTTTGGTATAGGTGGAGGCATCGTTGAGCTGTCTGTATATCTCCTCCATGTAATCCGCAACATTCAGCACAACGATGCCCCCACCCTTGTCTGCTGGCTTAATAGCAATATTGTGATCTTGTTGAAGATCTCTCAACGCTTTAGTTTGGGAATAATTTAAGTTATTTCTTTTCTTTTTGGATATCTGTCTCACATCATTAGTGACCAATTTCTCAAAAACCTTCATTTCGCCGCTAATGTGGTTTCTGGGAAAAAACTGGGATTTGTCTTTCAAATTTGTGTGTATAAAATTGTCACTGTTAGTATCTCTTAATTCATTAATAGGGAATTTTTAAAAATGTTTCTTTAAACAAAGTTTCCGAATGAATTTGTGGATGTCTATGAAAGTATTAAAAGGTTTATTGGAACTAGTTGGTGCGAATTTTAGGCCCTTATCGAGGACTTCTAATTCTTTATTCGTTAATACTTTATTGGAGAGGTTAAAGATACCTAATGGTGGTTTTTCCCTCTTTTTTTCAATGTCCAAAGGTCTTCCTGCTCGGCATCCCCTTCTCCCTGATCCCACGGTCTATGAACATAATCACATTTTTAACTTTAAAAACAGAAAACTCCCTCGCTGTGAACAGGATTTGAACCTGTGCAGGGAGACCCCATTGGATTTCGAGTCCAACGCCTTAACCACTCGGCCATCACAGCTCTTCTGCAGTCTTGGTAACATCACTTTTTTCGAGCAGTGTCTTTTTTTTCTGAAGTAAATGCATGCTCATTGAGGAACACAACCCAATTTAGTAGAAATGATGCAAGGAATCTGTGGGTGCTTTATCCTGAACTTTTTGTGAAAAAATGTTTAAGGCACTTTTTTAAGACCCCATTGGATTTCGAGTCCAACGCCTTAACCACTCGGCCATCACAGCTCTTCTGCAGCCCTGGTAACGTCACTTTTTTCCAGCAGTGTCTTTTTTTCTGAAGTAAATGCATGCTCATTGAGGAACACAACCCAATTTAGTAGAAATGATGCAAGGAATCTGTGGGTGCTTTATCCTGAACTTTTTGTGAAAAAATGTTTTAGGCACTTTCCCAAAAGTTTTTGTGAAAAAAATGTTGAGTCACTTTCCCAAAAATTGAAGGTCTCAAGCAGCCAAGAGCCAAGCTTCTCATTTGCTGCTGACCTAACCCACACTAACCTATCCAACTCTAGAATGCAATAATGAAGTGAATGAAAAGGGCAATAAGTATCAGTCTAATCTTACACTCCACATCATAATGTTTATGCCCGCTTTATAACTAGAAACGTAGATGTAAGAAGTCATTTATTTCAGCGTGCACGTTTTTAGGAATTGTCTCGAAATAGATACTAACATCACTTTCTGCAGATTCTTAATGTGCAATTTCATCAAGCATGAACATAATCACATTTCTAACATAAAGCTCCTCGCTGTGAACAGGATTATGAACCTGTGCGGGGAGACCCCATTGGATTTCTAGTCCAACGCCTTAACCACTCGGCCATCACAGCTCTTCTACAGCCCTGGTAACGTCACTTTTTTCCAGCAGTGTCTTTTTTTCTGAAGTAAATGCATGCTCATTGAGGAACACAACCCAATTTAGTAGAAATGATGCAAGGAATCTGTGGGTGCTTTATCCTGAACTTTTTGTGAAAAATTTTTTAAGGCACTTTTTTAAGACCCCATTGGATTTCGAGTCCAACGCCTTAACCACTCGGCCATCACAGCTCTTCTGCAGCCCTGGTAACGTCACTTTTTTCCAGCAGTGTCTTTTTTTCTGAAGTAAATGCATGCTCATTGAGGAACACAACCCAATTTAGTACAAATGATGCAAGGAATCTGTGGGTGCTTTATCCTGAACTTTTTGTGAAAAAAATGTTTAAGGCACTTTCCCAAAAGTTTTTGTGAAAAAAATGTTGAGTCACTTTCCCAAAAATTGAAGGTCTCAAGCAGCCAAGAGCCAAGCTTCTCATTTGCTGCTGACCTAACCCACACTAACCTATCCAACTCTAGAATGCAATAATGAAGTGAATGAAAAGGGCAATAAGTATCAGTCTAATCTTACACTCCACATCATAATGTTTATGCCCGCTTTATAACTAGAAACGTAGATGTAAGAAGTCATTTATTTCAGCGTGCACGTTTTTAGGAATTGTCTCGAAATAGATACTGACATCACTTTCCGCAGATTCTTAATGTGCAATTTCATCAAGCATGAACATAATCACATTTTTAACTTTAAAAACAGAAAACTCCCTCGCTGTGAACAGGATTTGAACCTGTGCGGGGAGACCCCATTGGATTTCTAGTCGAACGCCTTAACCACTCGGCCATCACAGCTCTTCTGCTGCATTGGTAACGTCACTTTTTTCCAGCAGTGTCTTTTTTTCTGAAGTAAATGCATGCTCATTGAGGAACACAACCCAATTTAGAAGAAATGATGCAAGGAATCTGTGGGTACTTTATCCTGAACTTTTTGTGAAAAACATGTTTAAGGCACTTTCCCAAAAGTTTTTGTGAAAAAAATGTTGAGTCACTTTCCCAAAAATTGAAGGTCTCAAGCAGCCAAGAGCCAAGCTTCTCATTTGCTGCTGACCTAACCCACACTAACCTATCCAACTCTAGAATGCAATAATGAAGTGAATGAAAAGGGCAATAAGTATCAGTCTAATCTTACACTCCACATCATAATGTTTATGCCCGCTTTATAACTAGAAACGTAGATGTAAGAATTCATTTATTTCAGCGTGCACGTTTTTAGGAATTGTCTCGAAATAGATACTAACATCACTTTCCGCAGATTCTTAATGTGCAATTTAATCAAGCATGAACATAATCACAATGTACAGAAGGTATTAGAAGCAACAAGTGCCAAAATACACACAACACTCCCTGTGTATAAACATATAAAACAATACTTATGCATGTACAGGTATATGTGAGGGATGTCCCATGTAGTCAGTACCTACAATAATAAAAAAGGTACATAGTATAGACTGTACATACAACGAGAGAAATATGGAGGTAATTGGATACACTCACGGATTCCAGAGCCGTACCAGGCTCTGTATTTAGTGCCCAAAGGTGCCTCAAAAAGGCTTTGCTGGAGAATCCTGGATGGTATCCCCCAGAGGTAGAAGGAACAGCAGCAGAGTGATGATAAAAAAGTGTAGATTTATTGTAAATATAAATTAAAATAATAACTGTGCAGGTCCCATATGGTGACTCACGAAATCACAGTCATGCAGACGCGTTTCAACTCAGTCCGAGTTTTCATCAGTGTATAAAATCATCCGGTTGCTGTTCCGTTTTAAATTCATTTCAATTTTGATTGCCGGTCACATGGGCGGAAGTTCGGGTGGCCGGCGTCTGACATCACTTCCGGTATTTCGGCGCTCATTTTCCAGCTTGATTATGTTTAGTGCGATTGCCCATTCGAGGCTGGAGACTCCATCTTGTGAAAGGGCATCTATTATAGTTCTTAGCATGCTCGCATAGAAAAAAGAACTTGCAGTATTGGAAGTGGCACAATGATATATACGAAATAGCGGTAATAATGCAATGTTTTGCATAAAAGGACATTATAAATACATAATGTGCAATATCAGTATGGGATTAATTAGTACATTTGTCCAACTAGAGCAGAAAAGTTTCATATTAAGGATGGACATCTATCGTATCTCAAAGGATGTATCCATATAAACAATAATTACTGAAATACAATGAAATAAGAAGTGTAGTATAAAATAAAATAAAATAAGAATACACAATGTTAAAGCAACAGCAGCAGTATAATAATATATATAAAAAGAGAAAATATGTGTATACATTAAACAGCATGTGGGTATATGGTACAGAATGATCCCATCTAGGTGGTATGAATATAGCCCATATAGAATAAGATTGGTGGGTGAAAAAAAAGACTAAAAGAAGAGTCTCTATAAAAAACTTAAAAAATATATAAAAAATGTAAAAAATATAAAGTTATAAAAAATGAACCAACTCAAAATCTAAATTTAGACCGTAGGGGGATAAGGTATTCAATTCAAAAATCCACCTACTTTCAATTTTACAAAGTTCTTTAAAGTTATCTTCACCCCTCCAATCTTTTTTCTTTTGAGCAATGGCAGTGAAATTGACACATGAAGGGTCACTGTTGTGGCATTGTAAAAAATGTGCAGAGACACTGTGTTTGGCATACCCCCTCTGTATGTTGCCCAAGTGTTCCAGTATGCGGGTTTTTAAAGTCCTCGTGGTCATTCCCACATACTGGAGTCCACAAGGGCACCAGAGGAGGTATATCACATTACTAGAATGGCAAGTAAGAATAGAATTGATCTTATACTCCTTTTTAGATATATTGGAGATAAATTTGGTTTGTGTATCTTTCTTAAATTTTGTTCTTTTACAGGCTGTGCACATTTTGCATGGGTAGAAACCATGTTTTTGGTTAAAAACGTTGGTATTAGCGGTATGTGTTTTTATGTGGTTTCTGACCAGCAACGTTTGTAAATTTTTAGTACCCCTATATATAATTTTTGGTTTTTCACCAATGATGTTATTAAGACCCTCATCGGTTCTCAGAATGTGCCAGTACTTCTGGACAATAGATTTTATGTGTTTAGCGTCACCGCTATAATCTAAAATTAGAAGAGGTTCCTCTGTTTGTTTAGTTATTTGTTTATCCTTATATTCTAATAGGGACTCTCTATTTAGTTGTCCGGTTTCCTGAATTTGATGGTCCAAGATGCTTGGATCATATTTCTTTTCAATGAAGAAATTTTTCAAACGTCCCACCTGTTCCTCATATTCTTTGATGTCACTACAATTTTTGAAAATCCGGTTGAATTGGCTCTTGGGCACATTGCGCAACCACGGATCGTAATGACAACTCGTGGTGTCAATGTACCCATTGACATCCACTGGTTTGAAATAAGTTCTGGTGGAAATATGATTGTGTGAGACATAGATATCCAAATCTAAAAACTGGACTGATGTTTGGCTAATTTGACTAGTCAGAACGATGTTATTATGATTGTCATTAAGGCCCTCCAGGAAGAGATCCAAGGACACTCTGGACCCCTTCCATATAAAGAAGATGTCGTCGATATATCTGCGATAGAGGACCAGACCCGCTCCCATGATGTCCCGAGCTGGGAGGAAGGTACCCTCCCAGTGAGACATAAAGAGATTAGCATAGCTGGGAGCGAATCTGGTCCCCATCGCATTACCGACTAACTGTAAAAAAAAGGAACCATTGAACCAAAAAAAGTTGTTGGTAAGAATTAAATAGATACTGTCTCTGATGAAATTAATCTGGCTCTCAGCAAACTTATTACTATGCATCAAAAAATGCTTGACAGCCGTGCAACCCAACTCATGAGAAATAATAGTATATAAACTGGTCACATCACATGTGACCAGATAGTAATCCTCTTCCCATTGGATATTCTGTAAGGTCTTTATTAGCTGTGTAGAGTCCCTGAGATAGGATGGTTGAGATATCACCAAAGGTTGAAGTAGTTTATCTACATATTCAGATAGCCTACTTAGTAGGGAGCCTATCCCGGATACTATAGGCCTTCCAGGGGGTTTCTTTGTATCCTTATGGATTTTTGGGAGGATGTAGAGAACTGGTATACGGCATACCGAGACATTTAGATATTTATATTCCTGCTTGTTGAGAATTCCATCTTCCATACCCTTACTCAATAACGATGTATATTTCTTTCTTATTTCTGGAGTAGGATCCGCTTTAAGTTTGGTATAGGTGGAGGCATCGTTGAGCTGTCTGTATATCTCCTCCATGTAATCCGCAACATTCAGCACAACGATGCCCCCACCCTTGTCTGCTGGCTTAATAGCAATATTGTGATCTTGTTGAAGATCTCTCAACGCTTTAGTTTGGGAATAATTTAAGTTATTTCTTTTCTTTTTGGATATCTGTCTCACATCATTAGTGACCAATTTCTCAAAAACCTTCATTTCACCGCTAATGTGGTTTCTGGGAAAAAACTGGGATTTGTCTTTCAAATTTGTGTGTATAAAATTGTCACTGTTAGTATCTCTTAATTCATTAATAGGGAATTTTTAAAAATGTTTCTTTAAACAAAGTTTCCGAATGAATTTGTGGATGTCTATGAAAGTATTAAAAGGTTTATTGGAACTAGTTGGTGCGAATTTTAGGCCCTTATCGAGGACTTCTAATTCTTTATTCGTTAATACTTTATTGGAGAGGTTAAAGATACCTAATGGTGGTTTTTCCCTCTTTTTTTCAATGTCCAAAGGTCTTCCTGCTCGGCATCCCCTTCTCCCTGATCCCACGGTCTATGAACATAATCACATTTTTAACTTTAAAAACAGAAAACTCCCTCGCTGTGAACAGGATTTGAACCTGTGCAGGGAGACCCCATTGGATTTCGAGTCCAACGCCTTAACCACTCGGCCATCACAGCTCTTCTGCAGTCTTGGTAACATCACTTTTTTCGAGCAGTGTCTTTTTTTTCTGAAGTAAATGCATGCTCATTGAGGAACACAACCCAATTTAGTAGAAATGATGCAAGGAATCTGTGGGTGCTTTATCCTGAACTTTTTGTGAAAAAATGTTTAAGGCACTTTTTTAAGACCCCATTGGATTTCGAGTCCAACGCCTTAACCACTCGGCCATCACAGCTCTTCTGCAGCCCTGGTAACGTCACTTTTTTCCAGCAGTGTCTTTTTTTCTGAAGTAAATGCATGCTCATTGAGGAACACAACCCAATTTAGTAGAAATGATGCAAGGAATCTGTGGGTGCTTTATCCTGAACTTTTTGTGAAAAAATGTTTTAGGCACTTTCCCAAAAGTTTTTGTGAAAAAAATGTTGAGTCACTTTCCCAAAAATTGAAGGTCTCAAGCAGCCAAGAGCCAAGCTTCTCATTTGCTGCTGACCTAACCCACACTAACCTATCCAACTCTAGAATGCAATAATGAAGTGAATGAAAAGGGCAATAAGTATCAGTCTAATCTTACACTCCACATCATAATGTTTATGCCCGCTTTATAACTAGAAACGTAGATGTAAGAAGTCATTTATTTCAGCGTGCACGTTTTTAGGAATTGTCTCGAAATAGATACTAACATCACTTTCTGCAGATTCTTAATGTGCAATTTCATCAAGCATGAACATAATCACATTTCTAACATAAAGCTCCTCGCTGTGAACAGGATTTGAACCTGTGCGGGGAGACCCCATTGGATTTCTAGTCCAACGCCTTAACCACTCGGCCATCACAGCTCTTCTACAGCCCTGGTAACGTCACTTTTTTCCAGCAGTGTCTTTTTTTCTGAAGTAAATGCATGCTCATTGAGGAACACAACCCAATTTAGTAGAAATGATGCAAGGAATCTGTGGGTGCTTTATCCTGAACTTTTTGTGAAAAAATTTTTAAGGCACTTTTTTAAGACCCCATTGGATTTCGAGTCCAACGCCTTAACCACTCGGCCATCACAGCTCTTCTGCAGCCCTGGTAACGTCACTTTTTTCCAGCAGTGTCTTTTTTTCTGAAGTAAATGCATGCTCATTGAGGAACACAACCCAATTTAGTAGAAATGATGCAAGGAATCTGTGGGTGCTTTATCCTGAACTTTTTGTGAAAAAAATGTTTAAGGCACTTTCCCAAAAGTTTTTGTGAAAAAATGTTGAGTCACTTTCCCAAAAATTGAAGGTCTCAAGCAGCCAAGAGCCAAGCTTCTCATTTGCTGCTGACCTAACCCACACTAACCTATCCAACTCTAGAATGCAATAATGAAGTGAATGAAAAGGGCAATAAGTATCAGTCTAATCTTACACTCCACATCATAATGTTTATGCCCGCTTTATAACTAGAAACGTAGATGTAAGAAGTCATTTATTTCAGCGTGCACGTTTTTAGGAATTGTCTCGAAATAGATACTAACATCACTTTCCGCAGATTCTTAATGTGCAATTTCATCAAGCATGAACATAATCACATTTTTAACTTTAAAAACAGAAATCTCCCTCGCTGTGAACAGGATTTGAACCTGTGCGGGGAGACCCCATTGGATTTCGAGTCCAACGCCTTAACCACTCGGCCATCACAGCTCTTCTGCAGCCTTGGTAACATCACTTTTTTCCAGCAGTGTCTTTTTTTTCTGAAGTAAATGCATGCTCAATGAGGAACACAACCCAATTTAGTAGAAATGATGCAAGGAATCTGTGGGTGCTTTATCCTGAACTTTTTGTGAAAAAATGTTTAAGGCACTTTTTTAAGACCCCATTGGATTTCGAGTCCAACACCTTAACCACTCGGCCATCACAGCTCTGCTACAGCCCTGGTAACGTCACTTTTTTCCAGCAGTGTCTTTTTTTTCTGAAGTAAATGCATGCTCATTGAGGAACACAACCCAATTTAGTAGAAATGATGCAAGGAATCTGTGGGTGCTTTATCCTGAACTTTTTGTGAAAAAATGTTTTAGGCACTTTCCCAAAAGATTTTGTGAAAAAAATGTTGAGGCACTTTCCCAAAAAGTTAAGGTCTCAAGCAGCCAAGAGCCAAGCTTCTCATTTGCTGCTGACCTAACCCACACTAACCTATCCAACTCTAGAATGCAATAATGAAGTGAATGAAAAGGGCAATAAGTATCAGTCTAATCTTACACTCCACATCATAATGTTTATGCCCGCTTTATAACTAGAAACGTAGATGTAAGAAGTCATTTATTTCAGCGTGCACGTTTTTAGGAATTGTCTCGAAATAGATACTAACATCACTTTCCGCAGATTCTTAATGTGCAATTTCATCAAGCATGAACATAATCATATTTTTAACTTTAAAAACAGAAATCTCCCTCGCTGTGAACAGGATTTGAACCTGTGTGGGGAGACCCCATTGGATTTCGAGTCCAATGCCTTAACCACTCGGCCATCACAGCTCTTCTCCAGTCTTGGTAACATCACTTTTTTCCAGCAGTGTCTTTTTTTTCTGAAGTAAATGCATGCTCATTGAGGAACACAACCCAATTTAGTAGAAATGATGCAAGGAATCTGTGGGTGCTTTATCCTGAACTTTTTGTGAAAAAATGTTTAAGGCACTTTTTTAAGACCCCATTGGATTTCGAGTCCAACGCCTTAACCACTCGGCCATCACAGCTCTTCTGCAGCCGTGGTAACGTCACTTTTCTCCAGCAGTGTCTTTTTTTCTGAAGTAAATGCATGCTCATTGAGGAACACAACCCAATTTAGTAGAAATGATGCAAGGAATCTGTGGGTGCTTTATCCTGAACTTTTTGTGAAAAAAATGTTTAAGGCACTTTCCCAAAAGTTTTTGTGAAAAAAATGTTGAGTCACTTTCCCAAAAATTGAAGGTCTCAAGCAGCCAAGAGCCAAGCTTCTCATTTGCTGCTGACCTAACCCACACTAACCTATCCAACTCTAGAATGCAATAATGAAGTGAATGAAAAGGGCAATAAGTATCAGTCTAATCTTACACTCCACATCATAATGTTTATGCCCGCTTTATAACTAGAAACGTAGATGTAAGAAGTCATTTATTTCAGCGTGCACGTTTTTAGGAATTGTCTCGAAATAGATACTAACATCACTTTCCGCAGATTCTTAATGTGCAATTTCATCAAGCATGAACATAATCACATTTTTAACTTTAAAAATAGAAAACTCCCTCGCTGTGAACAGGATTTGAACCTGTGCGGAGAGACCCCATTGGATTTCTAGTCCAACGCCTTAACCACTCGGCCATCACAGCTCTTCTGCTGCATTGGTAACGTCACTTTTTTCCAGCAGTGTCTTTTTTTTCTGAAGTAAATGCATTCTCATTGAGTAACACAACCCAATTTAGTAGAAATGATGCAAGGAATCTGTGGGTGCTTTATCCTGAACTTTTTGTGAAAAAATTTTTAAGGCACTTTTTTAAGACCCCATTGGATTTCGAGTCCAACGCCTTAACCACTCGGCCATCACAGCTCTTCTGCAGCCCTGGTAACGTCACTTTTTTCCAGCAGTGTCTTTTTTTCTGAAGTAAATGCATGCTCATTGAGGAACACAACCCAATTTAGTAGAAATGATGCAAGGAATATGTGGGTGCTTTATCCTGAACTTTTTGTGAAAAACATGTTTAAGGCACTTTCCCAAAAGTTTTTGTGAAAAAAATGTTGAGTCACTTTCCCAAAAATTGAAGGTCTCAAGCAGCCAAGAGCCAAGCTTCTCATTTGCTGCTGACCTAACCCACACTAACCTATCCAACTCTAGAATGCAATAATGAAGTGAATGAAAAGGGCAATAAGTATCAGTCTAATCTTACACTCCACATCATAATGTTTATGCCCGCTTTATAACTAGAAACGTAGATGTAAGAAGTCATTTATTTCAGCGTGCACGTTTTTAGGAATTGTCTCGAAATAGATACTAACATCACTTTCTGCAGATTCTTAATGTGCAATTTCATCAAGCATGAACATAATCACATTTCTAACATAAAGCTCCTCGCTGTGAACAGGATTTGAACCTGTGCGGGGAGACCCCATTGGATTTCTAGTCCAACGCCTTAACCACTCGGCCATCACAGCTCTTCTACAGCCCTGGTAACGTCACTTTTTTCCAGCAGTGTCTTTTTTTCTGAAGTAAATGCATGCTCATTGAGGAACACAACCCAATTTAGTAGAAATGATGCAAGGAATCTGTGGGTGCTTTATCCTGAACTTTTTGTGAAAAAATTTTTAAGGCACTTTTTTAAGACCCCATTGGATTTCGAGTCCAACGCCTTAACCACTCGGCCATCACAGCTCTTCTGCAGCCCTGGTAACGTCACTTTTTTCCAGCAGTGTCTTTTTTTCTGAAGTAAATGCATGCTCATTGAGGAACACAACCCAATTTAGTAGAAATGATGCAAGGAATCTGTGGGTGCTTTATCCTGAACTTTTTGTGAAAAAAATGTTTAAGGCACTTTCCCAAAAGTTTTTGTGAAAAAATGTTGAGTCACTTTCCCAAAAATTGAAGGTCTCAAGCAGCCAAGAGCCAAGCTTCTCATTTGCTGCTGACCTAACCCACACTAACCTATCCAACTCTAGAATGCAATAATGAAGTGAATGAAAAGGGCAATAAGTATCAGTCTAATCTTACACTCCACATCATAATGTTTATGCCCGCTTTATAACTAGAAACGTAGATGTAAGAAGTCATTTATTTCAGCGTGCACGTTTTTAGGAATTGTCTCGAAATAGATACTAACATCACTTTCCGCAGATTCTTAATGTGCAATTTCATCAAGCATGAACATAATCACATTTTTAACTTTAAAAACAGAAATCTCCCTCGCTGTGAACAGGATTTGAACCTGTGCGGGGAGACCCCATTGGATTTCGAGTCCAACGCCTTAACCACTCGGCCATCACAGCTCTTCTGCAGCCTTGGTAACATCACTTTTTTCCAGCAGTGTCTTTTTTTTCTGAAGTAAATGCATGCTCAATGAGGAACACAACCCAATTTAGTAGAAATGATGCAAGGAATCTGTGGGTGCTTTATCCTGAACTTTTTGTGAAAAAATGTTTAAGGCACTTTTTTAAGACCCCATTGGATTTCGAGTCCAACACCTTAACCACTCGGCCATCACAGCTCTGCTACAGCCCTGGTAACGTCACTTTTTTCCAGCAGTGTCTTTTTTTTCTGAAGTAAATGCATGCTCATTGAGGAACACAACCCAATTTAGTAGAAATGATGCAAGGAATCTGTGGGTGCTTTATCCTGAACTTTTTGTGAAAAAATGTTTTAGGCACTTTCCCAAAAGATTTTGTGAAAAAAATGTTGAGGCACTTTCCCAAAAAGTTAAGGTCTCAAGCAGCCAAGAGCCAAGCTTCTCATTTGCTGCTGACCTAACCCACACTAACCTATCCAACTCTAGAATGCAATAATGAAGTGAATGAAAAGGGCAATAAGTATCAGTCTAATCTTACACTCCACATCATAATGTTTATGCCCGCTTTATAACTAGAAACGTAGATGTAAGAAGTCATTTATTTCAGCGTGCACGTTTTTAGGAATTGTCTCGAAATAGATACTAACATCACTTTCCGCAGATTCTTAATGTGCAATTTCATCAAGCATGAACATAATCACATTTTTAACTTTAAAAACAGAAAACTCCCTCGCTGTGAACAGGATTTGAACCTGTGTGGGGAGACCCCATTGGATTTCGAGTCCAATGCCTTAACCACTCGGCCATCACAGCTCTTCTCCAGTCTTGGTAACATCACTTTTTTCCAGCAGTGTCTTTTTTTTCTGAAGTAAATGCATGCTCATTGAGGAACACAACCCAATTTAGTAGAAATGATGCAAGGAATCTGTGGGTGCTTTATCCTGAACTTTTTGTGAAAAAATGTTTAAGGCACTTTTTTAAGACCCCATTGGATTTCGAGTCCAACGCCTTAACCACTCGGCCATCACAGCTCTTCTGCAGCCGTGGTAACGTCACTTTTCTCCAGCAGTGTCTTTTTTTCTGAAGTAAATGCATGCTCATTGAGGAACACAACCCAATTTAGTAGAAATGATGCAAGGAATCTGTGGGTGCTTTATCCTGAACTTTTTGTGAAAAAAATGTTTAAGGCACTTTCCCAAAAGTTTTTGTGAAAAAAATGTTGAGTCACTTTCCCAAAAATTGAAGGTCTCAAGCAGCCAAGAGCCAAGCTTCTCATTTGCTGCTGACCTAACCCACACTAACCTATCCAACTCTAGAATGCAATAATGAAGTGAATGAAAAGGGCAATAAGTATCAGTCTAATCTTACACTCCACATCATAATGTTTATGCCCGCTTTATAACTAGAAACGTAGATGTAAGAAGTCATTTATTTCAGCGTGCACGTTTTTAGGAATTGTCTCGAAATAGATACTAACATCACTTTCCGCAGATTCTTAATGTGCAATTTCATCAAGCATGAACATAATCACATTTTTAACTTTAAAAATAGAAAACTCCCTCGCTGTGAACAGGATTTGAACCTGTGCGGAGAGACCCCATTGGATTTCTAGTCCAACGCCTTAACCACTCGGCCATCACAGCTCTTCTGCTGCATTGGTAACGTCACTTTTTTCCAGCAGTGTCTTTTTTTTCTGAAGTAAATGCATTCTCATTGAGTAACACAACCCAATTTAGTAGAAATGATGCAAGGAATCTGTGGGTGCTTTATCCTGAACTTTTTGTGAAAAATTTTTTAAGGCACTTTTTTAAGACCCCATTGGATTTCGAGTCCAACGCCTTAACCACTCGGCCATCACAGCTCTTCTGCAGCCCTGGTAACGTCACTTTTTTCCAGCAGTGTCTTTTTTTCTGAAGTAAATGCATGCTCATTGAGGAACACAACCCAATTTAGTAGAAATGATGCAAGGAATATGTGGGTGCTTTATCCTGAACTTTTTGTGAAAAACATGTTTAAGGCACTTTCCCAAAAGTTTTTGTGAAAAAAATGTTGAGTCACTTTCCCAAAAATTGAAGGTCTCAAGCAGCCAAGAGCCAAGCTTCTCATTTGCTGCTGACCTAACCCACACTAACCTATCCAACTTTAGAATGCAATAATGAAGTGAATGAAAAGGGCAATAAGTATCAGTCTAATCTTACGCTCCACATCATAATGTTTATGCCCGCTTTATAACTAGAAACGTAGATGTAAGAAGTCATTTATTTCAGCGTGCACGTTTTTAGGAATTGTCTCGAAATAGATACTAACATCACTTTCCGCAGATTCTTAATGTGCAATTTCATCAAGCATGAACATAATCACATTTTTAACTTTAAAAACAGAAATCTCCCTCGCTGTGAACAGGATTTGAACCTGTGCGGGGAGACCCCATTGGATTTCGAGTCCAACGCCTTAACCACTCAGCCATCACAGCTCTTCTGCAGCCTTGGTAACATCACTTTTTTCCAGCAGTGTCTTTTTTTTCTGAAGTAAATGCATGCTCATTGAGGAACACAACCCAATTTAGTAGAAATGATGCAAGGAATCTGTGGGTGCTTTATCCTGAACTTTTTGTGAAAAAATGTTTAAGGCACTTTTTTAAGACCCCATTGGATTTCGAGTCCAACGCCTTAACCACTCGGCCATCACAGCTCTGCTACAGCCCTGGTAACGTCACTTTTTTCCAGCAGTGTCTTTTTTTTCTGAAGTAAATGCATGCTCATTGAGGAACACAACCCAATTTAGTAGAAATGATGCAAGGAATCTGTGGGTGCTTTATCCTGAACTTTTTTTGTGAAAAAATGTTTAAGGCACTTTTTTAAGACCCCATTGGATTTCGAGTCCAATGCCTTAACCATTCGGCCATCACAGCTCCTCTGCAGTCTTGGTAACATCACTTTTTTCCAGCAGTGTCTTTTTTTTCTGAAGTAAATGCATGCTCATTGAGGAACACAACCCAATTTAGTAGAAATGATGCAAGGAATCTGTGGGTGCTTTATCCTGAACTTTTTGTGAAAAAATGTTTAAGGCACTTTTTTAAGACCCCATTGGATTTCGAGTCCAACGCCTTAACCACTCGGCCATCACAGCTCTTCTGCAGCCCTGGTAACGTCACTTTTCTCCAGCAGTGTCTTTTTTTCTGAAGTAAATGCATGCTCATTGAGGAACACAACCCAATTTAGTAGAAATTATGCAAGGAATCTGTGGGTGCTTTATCCTGAACTTTTTGTGAAAAAAATGTTTAAGGCACTTTCCCAAAAGTTTTTGTGAAAAAAATGTTGAGTCACTTTCCCAAAAATTGAAGGTCTCAAGCAGCCAAGAGCCAAGCTTCTCATTTGCTGCTGACCTAACCCACACTAACCTATCCAACTCTAGAATGCAATAATGAAGTGAATGAAAAGGGCAATAAGTATCAGTCTAATCTTACACTCCACATCATAATGTTTATGCCCGCTTTATAACTAGAAACGTAGATGTAAGAAGTCATTTATTTCAGCGTGCACGTTTTTAGGAATTGTCTCGAAATAGATACTAACATCACTTTCCGCAGATTCTTAATGTGCAATTTCATCAAGCATGAACATAATCACATTTTTAACTTTAAAAATAGAAAACTCCCTCGCTGTGAACAGGATTTGAACCTGTGCGGAGAGACCCCATTGGATTTCTAGTCCAACGCCTTAATCACTCGGCCATCACAGCTCTTCTGCTGCATTGGTAACGTCACTTTTTTCCAGCAGTGTCTTTTTTTTCTGAAGTAAATGCATTCTCATTGAGTAACACAACCCAATTTAGTAGAAATGATGCAAGGAATCTGTGGGTGCTTTATCCTGAACTTTTTGTGAAAAAATTTTTAAGGCACTTTTTTAAGACCCCATTGGATTTCGAGTCCAACGCCTTAACCACTCGGCCATCACAGCTCTTCTGCAGCCCTGGTAACGTCACTTTTTTCCAGCAGTGTCTTTTTTTCTGAAGTAAATGCATGCTCATTGAGGAACACAACCCAATTTAGTAGAAATGATGCAAGGAATCTGTGGGTGCTTTATCCTGAACTTTTTGTGAAAAAAATGTTTAAGGCACTTTCCCAAAAGTTTTTGTGAAAAAAATGTTGAGTCACTTTCCCAAAAATTGAAGGTCTCAAGCAGCCAAGAGCCAAGCTTCTCATTTGCTGCTGACCTAACCCACACTAACCTATCCAACTCTAGAATGCAATAATGAAGTGAATGAAAAGGGCAATAAGTATCAGTCTAATCTTACACTCCACATCATAATGTTTATGCCCGCTTTATAACTAGAAACGTAGATGTAAGAAGTCATTTATTTCAGCGTGCACGTTTTTAGGAATTGTCTCGAAATAGATACTAACATCACTTTCCGCAGATTCTTAATGTGCAATTTCATCAAGCATGAACATAATCACATTTTTAACTTTAAAAACAGAAAACTCCCTCGCTGTGAACAGGATTTGAACCTGTACGGGGAGACCCCATTGGATTTCTAGTCCAACGCCTTAACCACTCGGCCATCACAGCTCTACTGCTGCATTGGTAACGTCACTTTTTTCCAGCAGTGTCTTTTTTTTATGAAGTAAATGCATGCTCATTGAGTAACACAACCCAATTTAGTAGAAATGATGCAAGGAATCTGTGGGTGCTTTATCCTGAACTTTTTTTGTGAAAAAATGTTTAAGGCACTTTTTTAAGACCCCATTGGATTTCGAGTCCAACGCCTTAACCACTCGGCCATCACAGCTCTTCTGCAGCCCTGGTAACGTCACTTTTTTCCAGCAGTGTCTTTTTTTCTGAAGTAAATGCATGCTCATTGAGGAACACAACCCAATTTAGTAGAAATGATGCAAGGAATCTGTGGGTGCTTTATCCTGAACTTTTTGTGAAAAAAATGTTTAAGGCACTTTCCCAAAAGTTTTTGTGAAAAAAATGTTGAGTCACTTTCCCAAAAATTGAAGGTCTCAAGCAACCAAGAGCCAAGCTTCTCATTTGCTGCTGACCTAACCCACACTAACCTATCCAACTCTAGAATGCAATAATGAAGTGAATGAAAAGGGCAATAAGTATCAGTCTAATCTTACACTCCACATCATAATGTTTATGCCCGCTTTATAACTAGAAACGTAGATGTAAGAAGTCATTTATTTCAGCGTGCACGTTTTTAGGAATTGTCTCGAAATAGATACTAACATCACTTTCCGCAGATTCTTAATGTGCAATTTCATCAAGCATGAACATAATCACATTTTTAACTTTAAAAACAGAAAACTCCCTCGCTGTGAACAGGATTTGAACCTGTGCGGGGAGACCCCATTGGATTTCTAGTCCAACGCCTTAACCACTCGGCCATCACAGCTCTTCTGCTGCATTGGTAACGTCACTTTTTTCCAGCAGTGTCTTTTTTTTCTGAAGTAAATGCATGCTCATTGAGTAACACAACCCAATTTAGTAGAAATGATGCAAGGAATCTGTGGGTGCTTTATCCTGAACTTTTTGTGAAAAAATGTTTAAGGCACTTTTTTAAGACCCCATTGGATTTCGAGTCCAACGCCTTAACCACTCGGCCATCACAGCTCTTCTGCAGCCCTGGTAACGTCACTTTTTTCCAGCAGTGTCTTTTTTTCTGAAGTAAATGCATGCTCATTGAGGAACACAACCCAATTTAGTACAAATGATGCAAGGAATCTGTGGGTGCTTTATCCTGAACTTTTTGTGAAAAAAATGTTTAAGGCACTTTCCCAAAAGTTTTTGTGAAAAAAATGTTGAGTCACTTTCCCAAAAATTGAAGGTCTCAAGCAGCCAAGAGCCAAGCTTCTCATTTGCTGCTGACCTAACCCACACTAACCTATCCAACTCTAGAATGCAATAATGAAGTGAATGAAAAGGGCAATAAGTATCAGTCTAATCTTACACTCCACATCATAATGTTTATGCCCGCTTTATAACTAGAAACGTAGATGTAAGAAGTCATTTATTTCAGCGTGCACGTTTTTAGGAATTGTCTCGAAATAGATACTAACATCACTTTCCGCAGATTCTTAATGTGCAATTTCATCAAGCATGAACATAATCACATTTTTAACTTTAAAAACAGAAAACTCCCTCGCTGTGAACAGGATTTGAACCTGTGCGGGGAGACCCCATTGGATTTCTAGTCGAACGCCTTAACCACTCGGCCATCACAGCTCTTCTGCTGCATTGGTAACGTCACTTTTTTCCAGCAGTGTCTTTTTTTCTGAAGTAAATGCATGCTCATTGAGGAACACAACCCAATTTAGAAGAAATGATGCAAGGAATCTGTGGGTACTTTATCCTGAACTTTTTGTGAAAAACATGTTTAAGGCACTTTCCCAAAAGTTTTTGTGAAAAAAATGTTGAGTCACTTTCCCAAAAATTGAAGGTCTCAAGCAGCCAAGAGCCAAGCTTCTCATTTGCTGCTGACCTAACCCACACTAACCTATCCAACTCTAGAATGCAATAATGAAGTGAATGAAAAGGGCAATAAGTATCAGTCTAATCTTACACTCCACATCATAATGTTTATGCCCGCTTTATAACTAGAAACGTAGATGTAAGAATTCATTTATTTCAGCGTGCACGTTTTTAGGAATTGTCTCGAAATAGATACTAACATCACTTTCCGCAGATTCTTAATGTGCAATTTAATCAAGCATGAACATAATCACAATGTACAGAAGGTATTAGAAGCAACAAGTGCCAAAATACACACAACACTCCCTGTGTATAAACATATAAAACAATACTTATGCATGTACAGGTATATGTGAGGGATGTCCCATGTAGTCAGTACCTACAATAATAAAAAAGGTACATAGTATAGACTGTACATACAACGAGAGAAATATGGAGGTAATTGGATACACTCACGGATTCCAGAGCCGTACCAGGCTCTGTATTTAGTGCCCAAAGGTGCCTCAAAAAGGCTTTGCTGGAGAATCCTGGATGGTATCCCCCAGAGGTAGAAGGAACAGCAGCAGAGTGATGATAAAAAAGTGTAGATTTATTGTAAATATAAATTAAAATAATAACTGTGCAGGTCCCATATGGTGACTCACGAAATCACAGTCATGCAGACGCGTTTCAACTCAGTCCGAGTTTTCATCAGTGTATAAAATCATCCGGTTGCTGTTCCGTTTTAAATTCATTTCAATTTTGATTGCCGGTCACATGGGCGGAAGTTCGGGTGGCCGGCGTCTGACATCACTTCCGGTATTTCGGCGCTCATTTTCCAGCTTGATTATGTTTAGTGCGATTGCCCATTCGAGGCTGGAGACTCCATCTTGTGAAAGGGCATCTATTATAGTTCTTAGCATGCTCGCATAGAAAAAAGAACTTGCAGTATTGGAAGTGGCACAATGATATATACGAAATAGCGGTAATAATGCAATGTTTTGCATAAAAGGACATTATAAATACATAATGTGCAATATCAGTATGGGATTAATTAGTACATTTGTCCAACTAGAGCAGAAAAGTTTCATATTAAGGATGGACATCTATCGTATCTCAAAGGATGTATCCATATAAACAATAATTACTGAAATACAATGAAATAAGAAGTGTAGTATAAAATAAAATAAAATAAGAATACACAATGTTAAAGCAACAGCAGCAGTATAATAATATATATAAAAAGAGAAAATATGTGTATACATTAAACAGCATGTGGGTATATGGTACAGAATGATCCCATCTAGGTGGTATGAATATAGCCCATATAGAATAAGATTGGTGGGTGAAAAAAAAGACTAAAAGAAGAGTCTCTATAAAAAACTTAAAAAATATATAAAAAATGTAAAAAATATAAAGTTATAAAAAATGAACCAACTCAAAATCTAAATTTAGACCGTAGGGGGATAAGGTATTCAATTCAAAAATCCACCTACTTTCAATTTTACAAAGTTCTTTAAAGTTATCTTCACCCCTCCAATCTTTTTTCTTTTGAGCAATGGCAGTGAAATTGACACATGAAGGGTCACTGTTGTGGCATTGTAAAAAATGTGCAGAGACACTGTGTTTGGCATACCCCCTCTGTATGTTGCCCAAGTGTTCCAGTATGCGGGTTTTTAAAGTCCTCGTGGTCATTCCCACATACTGGAGTCCACAAGGGCACCAGAGGAGGTATATCACATTACTAGAATGGCAAGTAAGAATAGAATTGATCTTATACTCCTTTTTAGATATATTGGAGATAAATTTGGTTTGTGTATCTTTCTTAAATTTTGTTCTTTTACAGGCTGTGCACATTTTGCATGGGTAGAAACCATGTTTTTGGTTAAAAACGTTGGTATTAGCGGTATGTGTTTTTATGTGGTTTCTGACCAGCAACGTTTGTAAATTTTTAGTACCCCTATATATAATTTTTGGTTTTTCACCAATGATGTTATTAAGACCCTCATCGGTTCTCAGAATGTGCCAGTACTTCTGGACAATAGATTTTATGTGTTTAGCGTCACCGCTATAATCTAAAATTAGAAGAGGTTCCTCTGTTTGTTTAGTTATTTGTTTATCCTTATATTCTAATAGGGACTCTCTATTTAGTTGTCCGGTTTCCTGAATTTGATGGTCCAAGATGCTTGGATCATATTTCTTTTCAATGAAGAAATTTTTCAAACGTCCCACCTGTTCCTCATATTCTTTGATGTCACTACAATTTTTGAAAATCCGGTTGAATTGGCTCTTGGGCACATTGCGCAACCACGGATCGTAATGACAACTCGTGGTGTCAATGTACCCATTGACATCCACTGGTTTGAAATAAGTTCTGGTGGAAATATGATTGTGTGAGACATAGATATCCAAATCTAAAAACTGGACTGATGTTTGGCTAATTTGACTAGTCAGAACGATGTTATTATGATTGTCATTAAGGCCCTCCAGGAAGAGATCCAAGGACACTCTGGACCCCTTCCATATAAAGAAGATGTCGTCGATATATCTGCGATAGAGGACCAGACCCGCTCCCATGATGTCCCGAGCTGGGAGGAAGGTACCCTCCCAGTGAGACATAAAGAGATTAGCATAGCTGGGAGCGAATCTGGTCCCCATCGCATTACCGACTAACTGTAAAAAAAAGGAACCATTGAACCAAAAAAAGTTGTTGGTAAGAATTAAATAGATACTGTCTCTGATGAAATTAATCTGGCTCTCAGCAAACTTATTACTATGCATCAAAAAATGCTTGACAGCCGTGCAACCCAACTCATGAGAAATAATAGTATATAAACTGGTCACATCACATGTGACCAGATAGTAATCCTCTTCCCATTGGATATTCTGTAAGGTCTTTATTAGCTGTGTAGAGTCCCTGAGATAGGATGGTTGAGATATCACCAAAGGTTGAAGTAGTTTATCTACATATTCAGATAGCCTACTTAGTAGGGAGCCTATCCCGGATACTATAGGCCTTCCAGGGGGTTTCTTTGTATCCTTATGGATTTTTGGGAGGATGTAGAGAACTGGTATACGGCATACCGAGACATTTAGATATTTATATTCCTGCTTGTTGAGAATTCCATCTTCCATACCCTTACTCAATAACGATGTATATTTCTTTCTTATTTCTGGAGTAGGATCCGCTTTAAGTTTGGTATAGGTGGAGGCATCGTTGAGCTGTCTGTATATCTCCTCCATGTAATCCGCAACATTCAGCACAACGATGCCCCCACCCTTGTCTGCTGGCTTAATAGCAATATTGTGATCTTGTTGAAGATCTCTCAACGCTTTAGTTTGGTAATAATTTAAGTTATTTCTTTTCTTTTTGGATATCTGTCTCACATCATTAGTGACCAATTTCTCAAAAACCTTCATTTCGCCGCTAATGTGGTTTCTGGGAAAAAACTGGGATTTGTCTTTCAAATTTGTGTGTATAAAATTGTCACTGTTAGTATCTCTTAATTCATTAATAGGGAATTTTTAAAAATATTTCTTTAAACAGAGTTCTGAATGAATTTGTGGATGTCTATGAAAGTATTAAAAGGTTTATTGGAACTAGTTGGTGCGAATTTTAGGCCCTTATCGAGGACTTCTAATTCTTTATTCGTTAATACTTTATTGGAGAGGTTAAAGATACCTAATGGTGGTTTTTCCCTCTTTTTTTCAATGTCCAAAGGTCTTCCTGCTCGGCATCCCCTTCTCCCTGATCCCACGGTCTATGAACATAATCACATTTTTAACTTTAAAAACAGAAAACTCCCTCGCTGTGAACAGGATTTGAACCTGTGCAGGGAGACCCCATTGGATTTCGAGTCCAACGCCTTAACCACTCGGCCATCACAGCTCTTCTGCAGTCTTGGTAACATCACTTTTTTCGAGCAGTGTCTTTTTTTTCTGAAGTAAATGCATGCTCATTGAGGAACACAACCCAATTTAGTAGAAATGATGCAAGGAATCTGTGGGTGCTTTATCCTGAACTTTTTGTGAAAAAATGTTTAAGGCACTTTTTTAAGACCCCATTGGATTTCGAGTCCAACGCCTTAACCACTCGGCCATCACAGCTCTTCTGCAGCCCTGGTAACGTCACTTTTTTCCAGCAGTGTCTTTTTTTCTGAAGTAAATGCATGCTCATTGAGGAACACAACCCAATTTAGTAGAAATGATGCAAGGAATCTGTGGGTGCTTTATCCTGAACTTTTTGTGAAAAAATGTTTTAGGCACTTTCACAAAAGTTTTTGTGAAAAAAATGTTGAGTCACTTTCCCAAAAATTGAAGGTCTCAAGCAGCCAAGAGCCAAGCTTCTCATTTGCTGCTGACCTAACCCACACTAACCTATCCAACTCTAGAATGCAATAATGAAGTGAATGAAAAGGGCAATAAGTATCAGTCTAATCTTACACTCCACATCATAATGTTTATGCCCGCTTTATAACTAGAAACGTAGATGTAAGAAGTCATTTATTTCAGCGTGCACGTTTTTAGGAATTGTCTCGAAATAGATACTAACATCACTTTCTGCAGATTCTTAATGTGCAATTTCATCAAGCATGAACATAATCACATTTCTAACATAAAGCTCCTCGCTGTGAACAGGATTTGAACCTGTGCGGGGAGACCCCATTGGATTTCTAGTCCAACGCCTTAACCACTCGGCCATCACAGCTCTTCTACAGCCCTGGTAACGTCACTTTTTTCCAGCAGTGTCTTTTTTTCTGAAGTAAATGCATGCTCATTGAGGAACACAACCCAATTTAGTAGAAATGATGCAAGGAATCTGTGGGTGCTTTATCCTGAACTTTTTGTGAAAAAATTTTTAAGGCACTTTTTTAAGACCCCATTGGATTTCGAGTCCAACGCCTTAACCACTCGGCCATCACAGCTCTTCTGCAGCCCTGGTTACGTCACTTTTTTCCAGCAGTGTCTTTTTTTCTGAAGTAAATGCATGCTCATTGAGGAACACAACCCAATTTAGTAGAAATGATGCAAGGAATCTGTGGGTGCTTTATCCTGAACTTTTTGTGAAAAAAATGTTTAAGGCACTTTCCCAAAAGTTTTTGTGAAAAAATGTTGAGTCACTTTCCCAAAAATTGAAGGTCTCAAGCAGCCAAGAGCCAAGCTTCTCATTTGCTGCTGACCTAACCCACACTAACCTATCCAACTCTAGAATGCAATAATGAAGTGAATGAAAAGGGCAATAAGTATCAGTCTAATCTTACACTCCACATCATAATGTTTATGCCCGCTTTATAACTAGAAACGTAGATGTAAGAAGTCATTTATTTCAGCGTGCACGTTTTTAGGAATTGTCTCGAAATAGATACTAACATCACTTTCCGCAGATTCTTAATGTGCAATTTCATCAAGCATGAACATAATCACATTTTTAACTTTAAAAACAGAAATCTCCCTTGCTGTGAACAGGATTTGAACCTGTGCGGGGAGACCCCATTGGATTTCGAGTCCAACGCCTTAACCACTCGCCCATCACAGCTCTTCTGCAGCCTTGGTAACATCACTTTTTTCCAGCAGTGTCTTTTTTTTTTTTCTGAAGTAAATGCATGCTCAATGAGGAACACAACCCAATTTAGTAGAAATGATGCAAGGAATCTGTGGGTGCTTTATCCTGAACTTTTTGTGAAAAAATGTTTAAGGCACTTTTTTAAGACCCCATTGGATTTCGAGTCCAACGCCTTAACCACTCGGCCATCACAGCTCTTCTGCAGCCCTGGTAACGTCACTTTTTTCCAGCAGTGTCTTTTTTTCTGAAGTAAATGCATGCTCATTGAGGAACACAACCCAATTTAGTAGAAATTATGCAAGGAATATGTGGGTGCTTTATCCTGAACTTTTTGTGAAAAACATGTTTACGGCACTTTCCCAAAAGTTTTTGTGAAAAAAATGTTGAGTCTCTTTCACAAAAATTGAAGGTCTCAAGCAGCCAAGAGCCAAGCTTCTCATTTGCTGCTGACCTAACCCACACTAACCTATCCAACTCTAGAATGCAATAATGAAGTGAATGAAAAGGGCAATAAGTATCAGTCTAATCTTACGCTCCACATCATAATGTTTATGCCCGCTTTATAACTAGAAACGTAGATGTAAGAAGTCATTTATTTCAGCGTGCACGTTTTTAGGAATTGTCTCGAAATAGATACTAACATCACTTTCCGCAGATTGTTAATGTGCAATTTCATCAAGCATGAACATAATTACATTTCTAACTTTAAAAACAGAAAACTCCCTTGCTGTGAACAGGATTTGAACCTGTGCGGGGAGACCCCATTGGATTTCGAGTCCAACGCCTTAACCACTCGGCCATCACAGCTCTTCTGCAGCCCTGGTAACGTCACTTTTTTCCAGCAGTGTCTTTTTTTCTGAAGTAAATGCATGCTCATTGAGGAACACAACCCAATTTAGAAGAAATGATGCAAGGAATCTGTGGGTACTTTATCCTGAACTTTTTGTGAAAAACATGTTTAAGGCACTTTCCCAAAAGTTTTTGTGAAAAAAATGTTGAGTCACTTTCCCAAAAATTGAAGGTCTCAAGCAGCCAAGAGCCAAGCTTCTCATTTGCTGCTGACCTAACCCACACTAACCTATCCAACTCTAGAATGCAATAATGAAGTGAATGAAAAGGGCAATAAGTATCAGTCTAATCTTACACTCCACATCATAATGTTTATGCCCGCTTTATAACTAGAAACGTAGATGTAAGAATTCATTTATTTCAGCGTGCACGTTTTTAGGAATTGTCTCGAAATAGATACTAACATCACTTTCCGCAGATTCTTAATGTGCAATTTAATCAAGCATGAACATAATCACAATGTACAGAAGGTATTAGAAGCAACAAGTGCCAAAATACACACAACACTCCCTGTGTATAAACATATAAAACAATACTTATGCATGTACAGGTATATGTGAGGGATGTCCCATGTAGTCAGTACCTACAATAATAAAAAAGGTACATAGTATAGACTGTACATACAACGAGAGAAATATGGAGGTAATTGGATACACTCACGGATTCCAGAGCCGTACCAGGCTCTGTATTTAGTGCCCAAAGGTGCCTCAAAAAGGCTTTGCTGGAGAATCCTGGATGGTATCCCCCAGAGGTAGAAGGAACAGCAGCAGAGTGATGATAAAAAAGTGTAGATTTATTGTAAATATAAATTAAAATAATAACTGTGCAGGTCCCATATGGTGACTCACGAAATCACAGTCATGCAGACGCGTTTCAACTCAGTCCGAGTTTTCATCAGTGTATAAAATCATCCGGTTGCTGTTCCGTTTTAAATTCATTTCAATTTTGATTGCCGGTCACATGGGCGGAAGTTCGGGTGGCCGGCGTCTGACATCACTTCCGGTATTTCGGCGCTCATTTTCCAGCTTGATTATGTTTAGTGCGATTGCCCATTCGAGGCTGGAGACTCCATCTTGTGAAAGGGCATCTATTATAGTTCTTAGCATGCTCGCATAGAAAAAAGAACTTGCAGTATTGGAAGTGGCACAATGATATATACGAAATAGCGGTAATAATGCAATGTTTTGCATAAAAGGACATTATAAATACATAATGTGCAATATCAGTATGGGATTAATTAGTACATTTGTCCAACTAGAGCAGAAAAGTTTCATATTAAGGATGGACATCTATCGTATCTCAAAGGATGTATCCATATAAACAATAATTACTGAAATACAATGAAATAAGAAGTGTAGTATAAAATAAAATAAAATAAGAATACACAATGTTAAAGCAACAGCAGCAGTATAATAATATATATAAAAAGAGAAAATATGTGTATACATTAAACAGCATGTGGGTATATGGTACAGAATGATCCCATCTAGGTGGTATGAATATAGCCCATATAGAATAAGATTGGTGGGTGAAAAAAAAGACTAAAAGAAGAGTCTCTATAAAAAACTTAAAAAATATATAAAAAATGTAAAAAATATAAAGTTATAAAAAATGAACCAACTCAAAATCTAAATTTAGACCGTAGGGGGATAAGGTATTCAATTCAAAAATCCACCTACTTTCAATTTTACAAAGTTCTTTAAAGTTATCTTCACCCCTCCAATCTTTTTTCTTTTGAGCAATGGCAGTGAAATTGACACATGAAGGGTCACTGTTGTGGCATTGTAAAAAATGTGCAGAGACACTGTGTTTGGCATACCCCCTCTGTATGTTGCCCAAGTGTTCCAGTATGCGGGTTTTTAAAGTCCTCGTGGTCATTCCCACATACTGGAGTCCACAAGGGCACCAGAGGAGGTATATCACATTACTAGAATGGCAAGTAAGAATAGAATTGATCTTATACTCCTTTTTAGATATATTGGAGATAAATTTGGTTTGTGTATCTTTCTTAAATTTTGTTCTTTTACAGGCTGTGCACATTTTGCATGGGTAGAAACCATGTTTTTGGTTAAAAACGTTGGTATTAGCGGTATGTGTTTTTATGTGGTTTCTGACCAGCAACGTTTGTAAATTTTTAGTACCCCTATATATAATTTTTGGTTTTTCACCAATGATGTTATTAAGACCCTCATCGGTTCTCAGAATGTGCCAGTACTTCTGGACAATAGATTTTATGTGTTTAGCGTCACCGCTATAATCTAAAATTAGAAGAGGTTCCTCTGTTTGTTTAGTTATTTGTTTATCCTTATATTCTAATAGGGACTCTCTATTTAGTTGTCCGGTTTCCTGAATTTGATGGTCCAAGATGCTTGGATCATATTTCTTTTCAATGAAGAAATTTTTCAAACGTCCCACCTGTTCCTCATATTCTTTGATGTCACTACAATTTTTGAAAATCCGGTTGAATTGGCTCTTGGGCACATTGCGCAACCACGGATCGTAATGACAACTCGTGGTGTCAATGTACCCATTGACATCCACTGGTTTGAAATAAGTTCTGGTGGAAATATGATTGTGTGAGACATAGATATCCAAATCTAAAAACTGGACTGATGTTTGGCTAATTTGACTAGTCAGAACGATGTTATTATGATTGTCATTAAGGCCCTCCAGGAAGAGATCCAAGGACACTCTGGACCCCTTCCATATAAAGAAGATGTATCTGCGATAGAGGACCAGACCCGCTCCCATGATGTCCCGAGCTGGGAGGAAGGTACCCTCCCAGTGAGACATAAAGAGATTAGCATAGCTGGGAGCGAATCTGGTCCCCATCGCATTACCGACTAACTGTAAAAAAAAGGAACCATTGAACCAAAAAAAGTTGTTGGTAAGAATTAAATAGATACTGTCTCTGATGAAATTAATCTGGCTCTCAGCAAACTTATTACTATGCATCAAAAAATGCTTGACAGCCGTGCAACCCAACTCATGAGAAATAATAGTATATAAACTGGTCACATCACATGTGACCAGATAGTAATCCTCTTCCCATTGGATATTCTGTAAGGTCTTTATTAGCTGTGTAGAGTCCCTGAGATAGGATGGTTGAGATATCACCAAAGGTTGAAGTAGTTTATCTACATATTCAGATAGCCTACTTAGTAGGGAGCCTATCCCGGATACTATAGGCCTTCCAGGGGGTTTCTTTGTATCCTTATGGATTTTTGGGAGGATGTAGAGAACTGGTATACGGCATACCGAGACATTTAGATATTTATATTCCTGCTTGTTGAGAATTCCATCTTCCATACCCTTACTCAATAACGATGTATATTTCTTTCTTATTTCTGGAGTAGGATCCGCTTTAAGTTTGGTATAGGTGGAGGCATCGTTGAGCTGTCTGTATATCTCCTCCATGTAATCCGCAACATTCAGCACAACGATGCCCCCACCCTTGTCTGCTGGCTTAATAGCAATATTGTGATCTTGTTGAAGATCTCTCAACGCTTTAGTTTGGTAATAATTTAAGTTATTTCTTTTCTTTTTGGATATCTGTCTCACATCATTAGTGACCAATTTCTCAAAAACCTTCATTTCGCCGCTAATGTGGTTTCTGGGAAAAAACTGGGATTTGTCTTTCAAATTTGTGTGTATAAAATTGTCACTGTTAGTATCTCTTAATTCATTAATAGGGAATTTTTAAAAACATTTCTTTAAACAGAGTTCTGAATGAATTTGTGGATGTCTATGAAAGTATTAAAAGGTTTATTGGAACTAGTTGGTGCGAATTTTAGGCCCTTATCGAGGACTTCTAATTCTTTATTCGTTAATACTTTATTGGAGAGGTTAAAGATACCTAATGGTGGTTTTTCCCTCTTTTTTTCAATGTCCAAAGGTCTTCCTGCTCGGCATCCCCTTCTCCCTGATCCCACGGTCTATGAACATAATCACATTTTTAACTTTAAAAACAGAAAACTCCCTCGCTGTGAACAGGATTTGAACCTGTGCAGGGAGACCCCATTGGATTTCGAATCCAACGCCTTAACCACTCGGCCATCACAGCTCTTCTGCAGTCTTGGTAACATCACTTTTTTCGAGCAGTGTCTTTTTTTTCTGAAGTAAATGCATGCTCATTGAGGAACACAACCCAATTTAGTAGAAATGATGCAAGGAATCTGTGGGTGCTTTATCCTGAACTTTTTGTGAAAAAATGTTTAAGGCACTTTTTTAAGACCCCATTGGATTTCGAGTCCAACGCCTTAACCACTCGGCCATCACAGCTCTTCTGCAGCCCTGGTAACGTCACTTTTTTCCAGCAGTGTCTTTTTTTCTGAAGTAAATGCATGCTCATTGAGGAACACAAACCCAATTTAGTAGAAATGATGCAAGGAATCTGTGGGTGCTTTATCCTGAACTTTTTGTGAAAAAATGTTTTAGGCACTTTCACAAAAGTTTTTGTGAAAAAAATGTTGAGTCACTTTCCCAAAAATTGAAGGTCTCAAGCAACCAAGAGCCAAGCTTCTCATTTGCTGCTGACCTAACCCACACTAACCTATCCAACTCTAGAATGCAATAATGAAGTGAATGAAAAGGGCAATAAGTATCAGTCTAATCTTACACTCCACATCATAATGTTTATGCCCGCTTTATAACTAGAAACGTAGATGTAAGAAGTCATTTATTTCAGCGTGCACGTTTTTAGGAATTGTCTCGAAATAGATACTAACATCACTTTCTGCAGATTCTTAATGTGCAATTTCATCAAGCATGAACATAATCACATTTCTAACATAAAGCTCCTCGCTGTGAACAGGATTTGAACCTGTGCGGGGAGACCCCATTGGATTTCTAGTCCAACGCCTTAACCACTCGGCCATCACAGCTCTTCTACAGCCCTGGTAACGTCACTTTTTTCCAGCAGTGTCTTTTTTTCTGAAGTAAATGCATGCTCATTGAGGAACACAACCCAATTTAGTAGAAATGATGCAAGGAATCTGTGGGTGCTTTATCCTGAACTTTTTGTGAAAAAATTTTTAAGGCACTTTTTTAAGACCCCATTGGATTTCGAGTCCAACGCCTTAACCACTCGGCCATCACAGCTCTTCTGCAGCCCTGGTAACGTCACTTTTTTCCAGCAGTGTCTTTTTTTCTGAAGTAAATGCATGCTCATTGAGGAACACAACCCAATTTAGTAGAAATGATGCAAGGAATCTGTGGGTGCTTTATCCTGAACTTTTTGTGAAAAAAATGTTTAAGGCACTTTCCCAAAAGTTTTTGTGAAAAAATGTTGAGTCACTTTCCCAAAAATTGAAGGTCTCAAGCAGCCAAGAGCCAAGCTTCTCATTTGCTGCTGACCTAACCCACACTAACCTATCCAACTCTAGAATGCAATAATGAAGTGAATGAAAAGGGCAATAAGTATCAGTCTAATCTTACACTCCACATCATAATGTTTATGCCCGCTTTATAACTAGAAACGTAGATGTAAGAAGTCATTTATTTCAGCGTGCACGTTTTTAGGAATTGTCTCGAAATAGATACTAACATCACTTTCCGCAGATTCTTAATGTGCAATTTCATCAAGCATGAACATAATCACATTTTTAACTTTAAAAACAGAAATCTCCCTTGCTGTGAACAGGATTTGAACCTGTGCGGGGAGACCCCATTGGATTTCGAGTCCAACGCCTTAACCACTCGGCCATCACAGCTCTTCTGCAGACCTGGTAACATCACTTTTTTCCAGCAGTGTCTTTTTTTTTTTTCTGAAGTAAATGCATGCTCAATGAGGAACACAACCCAATTTAGTAGAAATGATGCAAGGAATCTGTGGGTGCTTTATCCTGAACTTTTTGTGAAAAAATGTTTAAGGCACTTTTTTAAGACCCCATTGGATTTCGAGTCCAACGCCTTAACCACTCGGCCATCACAGCTCTTCTGCAGCCCTGGTAACGTCACTTTTTTCCAGCAGTGTCTTTTTTTCTGAAGTAAATGCATGCTCATTGAGGAACACAACCCAATTTAGTAGAAATGATGCAAGGAATCTGTGGGTGCTTTATCCTGAACTTTTTGTGAAAAAATGTTTTAGGCACTTTCACAAAAGTTTTTGTGAAAAAAATGTTGAGTCACTTTCCCAAAAATTGAAGGTCTCAAGCAGCCAAGAGCCAAGCTTCTCATTTGCTGCTGACCTAACCCACACTAACCTATCCAACTCTAGAATGCAATAATGAAGTGAATGAAAAGGGCAATAAGTATCAGTCTAATCTTACACTCCACATCATAATGTTTATGCCCGCTTTATAACTAGAAACGTAGATGTAAGAAGTCATTTATTTCAGCGTGCACGTTTTTAGGAATTGTCTCGAAATAGATACTAACATCACTTTCTGCAGATTCTTAATGTGCAATTTCATCAAGCATGAACATAATCACATTTCTAACATAAAGCTCCTCGCTGTGAACAGGATTTGAACCTGTGCGGGGAGACCCCATTGGATTTCTAGTCCAACGCCTTAACCACTCGGCCATCACAGCTCTTCTACAGCCCTGGTAACGTCACTTTTTTCCAGCAGTGTCTTTTTTTCTGAAGTAAATGCATGCTCATTGAGGAACACAACCCAATTTAGTAGAAATGATGCAAGGAATCTGTGGGTGCTTTATCCTGAACTTTTTGTGAAAAAATTTTTAAGGCACTTTTTTAAGACCCCATTGGATTTCGAGTCCAACGCCTTAACCACTCGGCCATCACAGCTCTTCTGCAGCCCTGGTAACGTCACTTTTTTCCAGCAGTGTCTTTTTTTCTGAAGTAAATGCATGCTCATTGAGGAACACAACCCAATTTAGTAGAAATGATGCAAGGAATCTGTGGGTGCTTTATCCTGAACTTTTTGTGAAAAAAATGTTTAAGGCACTTTCCCAAAAGTTTTTGTGAAAAAATGTTGAGTCACTTTCCCAAAAATTGAAGGTCTCAAGCAGCCAAGAGCCAAGCTTCTCATTTGCTGCTGACCTAACCCACACTAACCTATCCAACTCTAGAATGCAATAATGAAGTGAATGAAAAGGGCAATAAGTATCAGTCTAATCTTACACTCCACATCATAATGTTTATGCCCGCTTTATAACTAGAAACGTAGATGTAAGAAGTCATTTATTTCAGCGTGCACGTTTTTAGGAATTGTCTCGAAATAGATACTAACATCACTTTCCGCAGATTCTTAATGTGCAATTTCATCAAGCATGAACATAATCACATTTTTAACTTTAAAAACAGAAATCTCCCTTGCTGTGAACAGGATTTGAACCTGTGCGGGGAGACCCCATTGGATTTCGAGTCCAACGCCTTAACCACTCGCCCATCACAGCTCTTCTGCAGCCTTGGTAACATCACTTTTTTCCAGCAGTGTCTTTTTTTTTTTTTCTGAAGTAAATGCATGCTCAATGAGGAACACAACCCAATTTAGTAGAAATGATGCAAGGAATCTGTGGGTGCTTTATCCTGAACTTTTTGTGAAAAAATGTTTAAGGCACTTTTTTAAGACCCCATTGGATTTCGAGTCCAACGCCTTAACCACTCGGCCATCACAGCTCTTCTGCAGCCCTGGTAACGTCACTTTTTTCCAGCAGTGTCTTTTTTTCTGAAGTAAATGCATGCTCATTGAGGAACACAACCCAATTTAGTAGAAATTATGCAAGGAATATGTGGGTGCTTTATCCTGAACTTTTTGTGAAAAACATGTTTACGGCACTTTCCCAAAAGTTTTTGTGAAAAAAATGTTGAGTCTCTTTCACAAAAATTGAAGGTCTCAAGCAGCCAAGAGCCAAGCTTCTCATTTGCTGCTGACCTAACCCACACTAACCTATCCAACTCTAGAATGCAATAATGAAGTGAATGAAAAGGGCAATAAGTATCAGTCTAATCTTACGCTCCACATCATAATGTTTATGCCCGCTTTATAACTAGAAACGTAGATGTAAGAAGTCATTTATTTCAGCGTGCACGTTTTTAGGAATTGTCTCGAAATAGATACTAACATCACTTTCCGCAGATTCTTAATGTGCAATTTCATCAAGCATGAACATAATTACATTTCTAACTTTAAAAACAGAAAACTCCCTTGCTGTGAACAGGATTTGAACCTGTGCGGGGAGACCCCATTGGATTTCGAGTCCAACGCCTTAACCACTCGGCCATCACAGCTCTTCTGCAGCCCTGGTAACGTCACTTTTTTCCAGCAGTGTCTTTTTTTCTGAAGTAAATGCATGCTCATTGAGGAACACAACCCAATTTAGAAGAAATGATGCAAGGAATCTGTGGGTACTTTATCCTGAACTTTTTGTGAAAAACATGTTTAAGGCACTTTCCCAAAAGTTTTTGTGAAAAAAATGTTGAGTCACTTTCCCAAAAATTGAAGGTCTCAAGCAGCCAAGAGCCAAGCTTCTCATTTGCTGCTGACCTAACCCACACTAACCTATCCAACTCTAGAATGCAATAATGAAGTGAATGAAAAGGGCAATAAGTATCAGTCTAATCTTACACTCCACATCATAATGTTTATGCCCGCTTTATAACTAGAAACGTAGATGTAAGAATTCATTTATTTCAGCGTGCACGTTTTTAGGAATTGTCTCGAAATAGATACTAACATCACTTTCCGCAGATTCTTAATGTGCAATTTAATCAAGCATGAACATAATCACAATGTACAGAAGGTATTAGAAGCAACAAGTGCCAAAATACACACAACACTCCCTGTGTATAAACATATAAAACAATACTTATGCATGTACAGGTATATGTGAGGGATGTCCCATGTAGTCAGTACCTACAATAATAAAAAAGGTACATAGTATAGACTGTACATACAACGAGAGAAATATGGAGGTAATTGGATACACTCACGGATTCCAGAGCCGTACCAGGCTCTGTATTTAGTGCCCAAAGGTGCCTCAAAAAGGCTTTGCTGGAGAATCCTGGATGGTATCCCCCAGAGGTAGAAGGAACAGCAGCAGAGTGATGATAAAAAAGTGTAGATTTATTGTAAATATAAATTAAAATAATAACTGTGCAGGTCCCATATGGTGACTCACGAAATCACAGTCATGCAGACGCGTTTCAACTCAGTCCGAGTTTTCATCAGTGTATAAAATCATCCGGTTGCTGTTCCGTTTTAAATTCATTTCAATTTTGATTGCCGGTCACATGGGCGGAAGTTCGGGTGGCCGGCGTCTGACATCACTTCCGGTATTTCGGCGCTCATTTTCCAGCTTGATTATGTTTAGTGCGATTGCCCATTCGAGGCTGGAGACTCCATCTTGTGAAAGGGCATCTATTATAGTTCTTAGCATGCTCGCATAGAAAAAAGAACTTGCAGTATTGGAAGTGGCACAATGATATATACGAAATAGCGGTAATAATGCAATGTTTTGCATAAAAGGACATTATAAATACATAATGTGCAATATCAGTATGGGATTAATTAGTACATTTGTCCAACTAGAGCAGAAAAGTTTCATATTAAGGATGGACATCTATCGTATCTCAAAGGATGTATCCATATAAACAATAATTACTGAAATACAATGAAATAAGAAGTGTAGTATAAAATAAAATAAAATAAGAATACACAATGTTAAAGCAACAGCAGCAGTATAATAATATATATAAAAAGAGAAAATATGTGTATACATTAAACAGCATGTGGGTATATGGTACAGAATGATCCCATCTAGGTGGTATGAATATAGCCCATATAGAATAAGATTGGTGGGTGAAAAAAAAGACTAAAAGAAGAGTCTCTATAAAAAACTTAAAAAATATATAAAAAATGTAAAAAATATAAAGTTATAAAAAATGAACCAACTCAAAATCTAAATTTAGACCGTAGGGGGATAAGGTATTCAATTCAAAAATCCACCTACTTTCAATTTTACAAAGTTCTTTAAAGTTATCTTCACCCCTCCAATCTTTTTTCTTTTGAGCAATGGCAGTGAAATTGACACATGAAGGGTCACTGTTGTGGCATTGTAAAAAATGTGCAGAGACACTGTGTTTGGCATACCCCCTCTGTATGTTGCCCAAGTGTTCCAGTATGCGGGTTTTTAAAGTCCTCGTGGTCATTCCCACATACTGGAGTCCACAAGGGCACCAGAGGAGGTATATCACATTACTAGAATGGCAAGTAAGAATAGAATTGATCTTATACTCCTTTTTAGATATATTGGAGATAAATTTGGTTTGTGTATCTTTCTTAAATTTTGTTCTTTTACAGGCTGTGCACATTTTGCATGGGTAGAAACCATGTTTTTGGTTAAAAACGTTGGTATTAGCGGTATGTGTTTTTATGTGGTTTCTGACCAGCAACGTTTGTAAATTTTTAGTACCCCTATATATAATTTTTGGTTTTTCACCAATGATGTTATTAAGACCCTCATCGGTTCTCAGAATGTGCCAGTACTTCTGGACAATAGATTTTATGTGTTTAGCGTCACCGCTATAATCTAAAATTAGAAGAGGTTCCTCTGTTTGTTTAGTTATTTGTTTATCCTTATATTCTAATAGGGACTCTCTATTTAGTTGTCCGGTTTCCTGAATTTGATGGTCCAAGATGCTTGGATCATATTTCTTTTCAATGAAGAAATTTTTCAAACGTCCCACCTGTTCCTCATATTCTTTGATGTCACTACAATTTTTGAAAATCCGGTTGAATTGGCTCTTGGGCACATTGCGCAACCACGGATCGTAATGACAACTCGTGGTGTCAATGTACCCATTGACATCCACTGGTTTGAAATAAGTTCTGGTGGAAATATGATTGTGTGAGACATAGATATCCAAATCTAAAAACTGGACTGATGTTTGGCTAATTTGACTAGTCAGAACGATGTTATTATGATTGTCATTAAGGCCCTCCAGGAAGAGATCCAAGGACACTCTGGACCCCTTCCATATAAAGAAGATGTCGTCGATATATCTGCGATAGAGGACCAGACCCGCTCCCATGATGTCCCGAGCTGGGAGGAAGGTACCCTCCCAGTGAGACATAAAGAGATTAGCATAGCTGGGAGCGAATCTGGTCCCCATCGCATTACCGACTAACTGTAAAAAAAAGGAACCATTGAACCAAAAAAAGTTGTTGGTAAGAATTAAATAGATACTGTCTCTGATGAAATTAATCTGGCTCTCAGCAAACTTATTACTATGCATCAAAAAATGCTTGACAGCCGTGCAACCCAACTCATGAGAAATAATAGTATATAAACTGGTCACATCACATGTGACCAGATAGTAATCCTCTTCCCATTGGATATTCTGTAAGGTCTTTATTAGCTGTGTAGAGTCCCTGAGATAGGATGGTTGAGATATCACCAAAGGTTGAAGTAGTTTATCTACATATTCAGATAGCCTACTTAGTAGGGAGCCTATCCCGGATACTATAGGCCTTCCAGGGGGTTTCTTTGTATCATTATGGATTTTTGGGAGGATGTAGAGAACTGGTATACGGCATACCGAGACATTTAGATATTTATATTCCTGCTTGTTGAGAATTCCATCTTCCATACCCTTACTCAATAACGATGTATATTTCTTTCTTATTTCTGGAGTAGGATCCGCTTTAAGTTTGGTATAGGTGGAGGCATCGTTGAGCTGTCTGTATATCTCCTCCATGTAATCCGCAACATTCAGCACAACGATGCCCCCACCCTTGTCTGCTGGCTTAATAGCAATATTGTGATCTTGTTGAAGATCTCTCAACGCTTTAGTTTGGGAATAATTTAAGTTATTTCTTTTCTTTTTGGATATCTGTCTCACATCATTAGTGACCAATTTCTCAAAAACCTTCATTTCGCCGCTAATGTGGTTTCTGGGAAAAAACTGGGATTTGTCTTTCAAATTTGTGTGTATAAAATTGTCACTGTTAGTATCTCTTAATTCATTAATAGGGAATTTTTAAAAATGTTTCTTTAAACAAAGTTTCCGAATGAATTTGTGGATGTCTATGAAAGTATTAAAAGGTTTATTGGAACTAGTTGGTGCGAATTTTAGGCCCTTATCGAGGACTTCTAATTCTTTATTCGTTAATACTTTATTGGAGAGGTTAAAGATACCTAATGGTGGTTTTTCCCTCTTTTTTTCAATGTCCAAAGGTCTTCCTGCTCGGCATCCCCTTCTCCCTGATCCCACGGTCTATGAACATAATCACATTTTTAACTTTAAAAACAGAAAACTCCCTCGCTGTGAACAGGATTTGAACCTGTGCAGGGAGACCCCATTGGATTTCGAGTCCAACGCCTTAACCACTCGGCCATCACAGCTCTTCTGCAGTCTTGGTAACATCACTTTTTTCGAGCAGTGTCTTTTTTTTCTGAAGTAAATGCATGCTCATTGAGGAACACAACCCAATTTAGTAGAAATGATGCAAGGAATCTGTGGGTGCTTTATCCTGAACTTTTTGTGAAAAAATGTTTAAGGCACTTTTTTAAGACCCCATTGGATTTCGAGTCCAACGCCTTAACCACTCGGCCATCACAGCTCTTCTGCAGCCCTGGTAACGTCACTTTTTTCCAGCAGTGTCTTTTTTTCTGAAGTAAATGCATGCTCATTGAGGAACACAACCCAATTTAGTAGAAATGATGCAAGGAATCTGTGGGTGCTTTATCCTGAACTTTTTGTGAAAAAATGTTTTAGGCACTTTCACAAAAGTTTTTGTGAAAAAAATGTTGAGTCACTTTCCCAAAAATTGAAGGTCTCAAGCAGCCAATAGCCAAGCTTCTCATTTGCTGCTGACCTAACCCACACTAACCTATCCAACTCTAGAATGCAATAATGAAGTGAATGAAAAGGGCAATAAGTATCAGTCTAATCTTACACTCCACATCATAATGTTTATGCCCGCTTTATAACTAGAAACGTAGATGTAAGAAGTCATTTATTTCAGCGTGCACGTTTTTAGTTATTGTCTTGAAATAGATACTAACATCACTTTCTGCAGATTCTTAATGTGCAATTTCATCAAGCATGAACATAATCACATTTCTAACATAAAGCTCCTCGCTGTGAACAGGATTTGAACCTGTGCGGGGAGACCCCATTGGATTTCTAGTCCAACGCCTTAACCACTCGGCCATCACAGCTCTTCTACAGCCCTGGTAACGTCACTTTTTTCCAGCAGTGTCTTTTTTTCTGAAGTAAATGCATGCTCATTGAGGAACACAACCCAATTTAGTAGAAATGATGCAAGGAATCTGTGGGTGCTTTATCCTGAACTTTTTGTGAAAAAATTTTTAAGGCACTTTTTTAAGACCCCATTGGATTTCGAGTCCAACGCCTTAACCACTCGGCCATCACAGCTCTTCTGCAGCCCTGGTAACGTCACTTTTTTCCAGCAGTGTCTTTTTTTCTGAAGTAAATGCATGCTCATTGAGGAACACAACCCAATTTAGTAGAAATGATGCAAGGAATCTGTGGGTGCTTTATCCTGAACTTTTTGTGAAAAAAATGTTTAAGGCACTTTCCCAAAAGTTTTTGTGAAAAAATGTTGAGTCACTTTCCCAAAAATTGAAGGTCTCAAGCAGCCAAGAGCCAAGCTTCTCATTTGCTGCTGACCTAACCCACACTAACCTATCCAACTCTAGAATGCAATAATGAAGTGAATGAAAAGGGCAATAAGTATCAGTCTAATCTTACACTCCACATCATAATGTTTATGCCCGCTTTATAACTAGAAACGTAGATGTAAGAAGTCATTTATTTCAGCGTGCACGTTTTTAGGAATTGTCTCGAAATAGATACTAACATCACTTTCCGCAGATTCTTAATGTGCAATTTCATCAAGCATGAACATAATCACATTTTTAACTTTAAAAACAGAAATCTCCCTCGCTGTGAAGAGGATTTGAACCTGTGCGGGGAGACCCCATTGGATTTCGAGTCCAACGCCATAACCACTCGGCCATCACAGCTCTTCTGCAGCCTTGGTAACATCACTTTTTTCCAGCAGTGTCTTTTTTTTCTGAAGTAAATGCATGCTCATTGAGGAACACAACCCAATTTAGTAGAAATGATGCAAGGAATCTGTGGGTGCTTTATCCTGAACTTTTTGTGAAAAAATGTTTTAGGCACTTTCCCAAAAGATTTTGTGAAAAAAATGTTGAGGCACTTTCCCAAAAAGTGAAGGTCTCAAGCAGCCAAGAGCCAAGCTTCTCATTTGCTGCTGACCTAACCCACACTAACCTATCCAACTCTAGAATGCAATAATGAAGTGAATGAAAAGGGCAATAAGTATCAGTCTAATCTTACGCTCCACATCATAATGTTTATGCCCGCTTTATAACTAGAAACGTAGATGTAAGAAGTCATTTATTTCAGCGTGCACGTTTTTAGGAATTGTCTCGAAATAGATACTAACATCACTTTCCGCAGATTCTTAATGTGCAATTTCATCAAGCATGAACATAATTAAATTTCTAACTTTAAAAACAGAAAACTCCCTTGCTGTGAACAGGATTTGAACCTGTGCGGGGAGACCCCATTGGATTTCGAGTCCAACGCCTTAACCACTCGGCCATCACAGCTCTTCTGCAGCCCTGGTAACGTCACTTTTTTCCAGCAGTGTCTTTTTTTCTGAAGTAAATGCATGCTCATTGAGGAACACAACCCAATTTAGAAGAAATGATGCAAGGAATCTGTGGGTACTTTATCCTGAACTTTTTGTGAAAAACATGTTTAAGGCACTTTCCCAAAAGTTTTTGTGAAAAAAATGTTGAGTCACTTTCCCAAAAATTGAAGGTCTCAAGCAGCCAAGAGCCAAGCTTCTCATTTGCTGCTGACCTAACCCACACTAACCTATCCAACTCTAGAATGCAATAATGAAGTGAATGAAAAGGGCAATAAGTATCAGTCTAATCTTACACTCCACATCATAATGTTTATGCCCGCTTTATAACTAGAAACGTAGATGTAAGAATTCATTTATTTCAGCGTGCACGTTTTTAGGAATTGTCTCTAAATAGATACTAACATCACTTTCCGCAGATTCTTAATGTGCAATTTAATCAAGCATGAACATAATCACAATGTACAGAAGGTATTAGAAGCAACAAGTGCCAAAATACACACAACACTCCCTGTGTATAAACATATAAAACAATACTTATGCATGTACAGGTATATGTGAGGGATGTCCCATGTAGTCAGTACCTACAATAATAAAAAAGGTACATAGTATAGACTGTACATACAACGAGAGAAATATGGAGGTAATTGGATACACTCACGGATTCCAGAGCCGTACCAGGCTCTGTATTTAGTGCCCAAAGGTGCCTCAAAAAGGCTTTGCTGGAGAATCCTGGATGGTATCCCCCAGAGGTAGAAGGAACAGCAGCAGAGTGATGATAAAAAAGTGTAGATTTATTGTAAATATAAATTAAAATAATAACTGTGCAGGTCCCATATGGTGACTCACGAAATCACAGTCATGCAGACGCGTTTCAACTCAGTCCGAGTTTTCATCAGTGTATAAAATCATCCGGTTGCTGTTCCGTTTTAAATTCATTTCAATTTTGATTGCCGGTCACATGGGCGGAAGTTCGGGTGGCCGGCGTCTGACATCACTTCCGGTATTTCGGCGCTCATTTTCCAGCTTGATTATGTTTAGTGCGATTGCCCATTCGAGGCTGGAGACTCCATCTTGTGAAAGGGCATCTATTATAGTTCTTAGCATGCTCGCATAGAAAAAAGAACTTGCCGTATTGGAAGTGGCACAATGATATATACGAAATAGCGGTAATAATGCAATGTTTTGCATAAAAGGACATTATAAATACATAATGTGCAATATCAGTATGGGATTAATTAGTACATTTGTCCAACTAGAGCAGAAAAGTTTCATATTAAGGATGGACATCTATCGTATCTCAAAGGATGTATCCATATAAACAATAATTACTGAAATACAATGAAATAAGAAGTGTAGTATAAAATAAAATAAAATAAGAATACACAATGTTAAAGCAACAGCAGCAGTATAATAATATATATAAAAAGAGAAAATATGTGTATACATTAAACAGCATGTGGGTATATGGTACAGAATGATCCCATCTAGGTGGTATGAATATAGCCCATATAGAATAAGATTGGTGGGTGAAAAAAAAGACTAAAAGAAGAGTCTCTATAAAAAACTTAAAAAATATATAAAAAATGTAAAAAATATAAAGTTATAAAAAATGAACCAACTCAAAATCTAAATTTAGACCGTAGGGGGATAAGGTATTCAATTCAAAAATCCACCTACTTTCAATTTTACAAAGTTCTTTAAAGTTATCTTCACCCCTCCAATCTTTTTTCTTTTGAGCAATGGCAGTGAAATTGACACATGAAGGGTCACTGTTGTGGCATTGTAAAAAATGTGCAGAGACACTGTGTTTGGCATACCCCCTCTGTATGTTGCCCAAGTGTTCCAGTATGCGGGTTTTTAAAGTCCTCGTGGTCATTCCCACATACTGGAGTCCACAAGGGCACCAGAGGAGGTATATCACATTACTAGAATGGCAAGTAAGAATAGAATTGATCTTATACTCCTTTTTAGATATATTGGAGATAAATTTGGTTTGTGTATCTTTCTTAAATTTTGTTCTTTTACAGGCTGTGCACATTTTGCATGGGTAGAAACCATGTTTTTGGTTAAAAACGTTGGTATTAGCGGTATGTGTTTTTATGTGGTTTCTGACCAGCAACGTTTGTAAATTTTTAGTACCCCTATATATAATTTTTGGTTTTTCACCAATGATGTTATTAAGACCCTCATCGGTTCTCAGAATGTGCCAGTACTTCTGGACAATAGATTTTATGTGTTTAGCGTCACCGCTATAATCTAAAATTAGAAGAGGTTCCTCTGTTTGTTTAGTTATTTGTTTATCCTTATATTCTAATAGGGACTCTCTATTTAGTTGTCCGGTTTCCTGAATTTGATGGTCCAAGATGCTTGGATCATATTTCTTTTCAATGAAGAAATTTTTCAAACGTCCCACCTGTTCCTCATATTCTTTGATGTCACTACAATTTTTGAAAATCCGGTTGAATTGGCTCTTGGGCACATTGCGCAACCACGGATCGTAATGACAACTCGTGGTGTCAATGTACCCATTGACATCCACTGGTTTGAAATAAGTTCTGGTGGAAATATGATTGTGTGAGACATAGATATCCAAATCTAAAAACTGGACTGATGTTTGGCTAATTTGACTAGTCAGAACGATGTTATTATGATTGTCATTAAGGCCCTCCAGGAAGAGATCCAAGGACACTCTGGACCCCTTCCATATAAAGAAGATGTCGTCGATATATCTGCGATAGAGGACCAGACCCGCTCCCATGATGTCCCGAGCTGGGAGGAAGGTACCCTCCCAGTGAGACATAAAGAGATTAGCATAGCTGGGAGCGAATCTGGTCCCCATCGCATTACCGACTAACTGTAAAAAAAAGGAACCATTGAACCAAAAAAAGTTGTTGGTAAGAATTAAATAGATACTGTCTCTGATGAAATTAATCTGGCTCTCAGCAAACTTATTACTATGCATCAAAAAATGCTTGACAGCCGTGCAACCCAACTCATGAGAAATAATAGTATATAAACTGGTCACATCACATGTGACCAGATAGTAATCCTCTTCCCATTGGATATTCTGTAAGGTCTTTATTAGCTGTGTAGAGTCCCTGAGATAGGATGGTTGAGATATCACCAAAGGTTGAAGTAGTTTATCTACATATTCAGATAGCCTACTTAGTAGGGAGCCTATCCCGGATACTATAGGCCTTCCAGGGGGTTTCTTTGTATCCTTATGGATTTTTGGGAGGATGTAGAGAACTGGTATACGGCATACCGAGACATTTAGATATTTATATTCCTGCTTGTTGAGAATTCCATCTTCCATACCCTTACTCAATAACGATGTATATTTCTTTCTTATTTCTGGAGTAGGATCCGCTTTAAGTTTGGTATAGGTGGAGGCATCGTTGAGCTGTCTGTATATCTCCTCCATGTAATCCGCAACATTCAGCACAACGATGCCCCCACCCTTGTCTGCTGGCTTAATAGCAATATTGTGATCTTGTTGAAGATCTCTCAACGCTTTAGTTTGGTAATAATTTAAGTTATTTCTTTTCTTTTTGGATATCTGTCTCACATCATTAGTGACCAATTTCTCAAAAACCTTCATTTCGCCGCTAATGTGGTTTCTGGGAAAAAACTGGGATTTGTCTTTCAAATTTGTGTGTATAAAATTGTCACTGTTAGTATCTCTTAATTCATTAATAGGGAATTTTTAAAAATGTTTCTTTAAACAAAGTTTCCGAATGAATTTGTGGATGTCTATGAAAGTATTAAAAGGTTTATTGGAACTAGTTGGTGCGAATTTTAGGCCCTTATCGAGGACTTCTAATTCTTTATTCGTTAATACTTTATTGGAGAGGTTAAAGATACCTAATGGTGGTTTTTCCCTCTTTTTTTCAATGTCCAAAGGTCTTCCTGCTCGGCATCCCCTTCTCCCTGATCCCACGGTCTATGAACATAATCACATTTTTAACTTTAAAAACAGAAAACTCCCTCGCTGTGAACAGGATTTGAACCTGTGCAGGGAGACCCCATTGGATTTCGAGTCCAACGCCTTAACCACTCGGCCATCACAGCTCTTCTGCAGTCTTGGTAACATCACTTTTTTCGAGCAGTGTCTTTTTTTTCTGAAGTAAATGCATGCTCATTGAGGAACACAACCCAATTTAGTAGAAATGATGCAAGGAATCTGTGGGTGCTTTATCCTGAACTTTTTGTGAAAAAATGTTTAAGGCACTTTTTTAAGACCCCATTGGATTTCGAGTCCAACGCCTTAACCACTCGGCCATCACAGCTCTTCTGCAGCCCTGGTAACGTCACTTTTTTCCAGCAGTGTCTTTTTTTCTGAAGTAAATGCATGCTCATTGAGGAACACAACCCAATTTAGTAGAAATGATGCAAGGAATCTGTGGGTACTTTATCCTGAACTTTTTGTGAAAAACATGTTTAAGGCACTTTCCCAAAAGTTTTTGTGAAAAAAATGTTGAGTCACTTTCCCAAAAATTGAAGGTCTCAAGCAGCCAAGAGCCAAGCTTCTCATTTGCTGCTGACCTAACACACACTAACCTATCCAACTCTAGAATGCAATAATGAAGTGAATGAAAAGGGCAATAAGTATCAGTCTAATCTTACACTCCACATCATAATGTTTATGCCCGCTTTATAACTAGAAACGTAGATGTAAGAAGTCATTTATTTCAGCGTGCACGTTTTTAGGAATTGTCTCGAAATAGATACTAACATCACTTTCCGCAGATTCTTAATGTGCAATTTCATCAAGCATGAACATAATCACATTTTTAACTTTAAAAACAGAAAACTCCCTCACTGTGAACAAGATATGAACCTGTGCGGGGAGACCCCATTGGATTTCGAGTCCAACGTCTTAACCATTCGGCCATCACAGCTCTTCTGCAGTTGTGGTAACATCACTTTTTTCCAGCAGTGTCTTTTTTTTTTGAAGTAAATGCATGCTCATTGAGGAACACAACCCAATTTAGTAGAAATGATGCAAGGAATCTGTGGGTGCTTTATCCTGAACTTTTTGTGAAAAAATGTTAAAGGCACTTTTTTAAGACCCCATTGGATTTCGAGTCCAACGCCTTAACCACTCGGCCATCACAGCTCTTCTGCAGCCCTGGTAACGTCACTTTTTTCCAGCAGTGTCTTTTTTTCTGAAGTAAATGCATGCTCATTGAGGAACACAACCCAATTTAGTAGAAATGATGCAAGGAATCTGTGGGTGCTTTATCCTGAACTTTTTGTGAAAAAATGTTTTAGGCACTTTCCCAAAAGTTTTTGTGAAAAAAATGTTGAGTCACTTTCCCAAAAATTGAAGGTCTCAAGCAGCCAAGAGCCAAGCTTCTCATTTGCTGCTGACCTAACCCACACTAACCTATCCAACTCTAGAATGCAATAATGAAGTGAATGAAAAGGGCAATAAGTATCAGTCTAATCTTACACTCCACATCATAATGTTTATGCCCGCTTTATAACTAGAAACGTAGATGTAAGAAGTCATTTATTTCAGCGTGCACGTTTTTAGGAATTGTCTCAAAATAGATACTAACATCACTTTCCTCAGATTCTTAATGTGCAATTTCATCAAGCATGAACATAATCACATTTTTAACTTTAAAAACAGAAATCTCCCTCGCTGTGAACAGGATTTGAACCTGTGCGGGGAGACCCCATTGGATTTCTAGTCCAACGCCTTAACCACTCGGCCATCACAGCTCTTCTACAGCCCTGGTAACGTCACTTTTTTCCAGCAGTGTCTTTTTTTCTGAAGTAAATGCATGCTCATTGAGGAACACAACCCAATTTAGTAGAAATGATGCAAGGAATCTGTGGGTGCTTTATCCTGAACTTTTTGTGAAAAAATTTTTAAGGCACTTTTTTAAGACCCCATTGGATTTCGAGTCCAACGCCTTAACCACTCGGCCATCACAGCTCTTCTGCAGCCCTGGTAACGTCACTTTTTTCCAGCAGTGTCTTTTTTTCTGAAGTAAATGCATGCTCATTGAGGAACACAACCCAATTTAGTAGAAATGATGCAAGGAATCTGTGGGTGCTTTATCCTGAACTTTTTGTGAAAAAAATGTTTAAGGCACTTTCCCAAAAGTTTTTGTGAAAAAATGTTGAGTCACTTTCCCAAAAATTGAAGGTCTCAAGCAGCCAAGAGCCAAGCTTCTCATTTGCTGCTGACCTAACCCACACTAACCTATCCAACTCTAGAATGCAATAATGAAGTGAATGAAAAGGGCAATAAGTATCAGTCTAATCTTACACTCCACATCATAATGTTTATGCCCGCTTTATAACTAGAAACGTAGATGTAAGAAGTCATTTATTTCAGCGTGCACGTTTTTAGGAATTGTCTCAAAATAGATACTAACATCACTTTCCGCAGATTCTTAATGTGCAATTTCATCAAGCATGAACATAATCACATTTTTAACTTTAAAAACAGAAATCTCCCTCGCTGTGAACAGGATTTGAACCTGTGCGGGGAGACCCCATTGGATTTCAAGTCCAACGCCTTAACCACTCGGCCATCACAGCTCTTCTGCAGCCTTGGTAACATCGCTTTTTTCCAGCAGTGTCTTTTTTTTCTGAAGTAAATGCATGCTCATTGAGGAACACAACCAAATTTAGTAGAAATGATGCAAGGAATCTGTGGGTGCTTTATCCTGAACTTTTTGTGAAAAAATGTTTAAGGCACTTTTTTAAGACCCCATTGGATTTCGAGTCCAACGCCTTAACCACTCAGCCATCACAGCTCTTCTGCAGTCGTGGTAACATCACTTTTTTCCAGCAGTGTCTTTTTTTTCTGAAGTAAATGCATGCTCATTGAGGAACACAACCCAATTTAGTAGAAATGATGCAAGGAATCTGTGGGTGCTTTATCCTGAACTTTTTGTGAAAAAATGTTTTAGGCACTTTCCCAAAAGATTTTGTGAAAAAAATGTTGAGGCACTTTCCCAAAAAGTGAAGGTCTCAAGCAGCCAAGAGCCAAGCTTCTTATTTCGCTGCTGACCTAACCCACACTAACCTATCCAACTCTAGAATGCAATAATGAAGTGAATGAAAAGGGCAATAAGTATCATTCTAATCTTACACTCCACATCATAATGTTTATGCCCGCTTTATATCTAGAAACGTAGATGTAAAAAGTCATTTATTTCAGCGTGCACGTTTTTAGGAATTGTCTCGAAATAGATACTAACATCACTTTCCGCAGATTCTTAATGTGCAATTTCATCAAGCATGAACATAATCACATTTCTAACTTTAAAAACAGAAATCTCCCTCGCTGTGAACAGGATTTGAACCTGTGCGGGGAGACCCCATTGGATTTCTAGTCCAACGCCTTAACCACTCGGCCATCACAGCTCTTCTGCTGCATTGGTAACGTCACTTTTTTCCAGCAGTGTCTTTTTTCTGAAGTAAATGCATGCTTATTGAGGAACAAAACCCAATTTAGTAGAAATGATGCAAGGAATCTGTGGGTGCTTTATCCTGATTTTTTTGTGAAAAAATGTTTTAGGCACTTTCCCCAAAGATTTTGTGAAAAAAATGTTGAGGAACTTTCCCAAAAAGTGAAGGTCTCAAGCAGCCAAGAGCCAAGCTTCTCATTTGCTGCTGACCTAACCCACACTAACCTATCCAACTCTAGAATGCAATAATGAAGTGAATGAAAAGGGCAATAAGTATCAGTCTAATCTTACACTCCACATCATAATGTTTATGCCCGCTTTATAACTAGAAACGTAGATGTAAAAAGTCATTTATTTCAGCGTGCACGTTTTAAGGAATTGTCTCGAAATAGAAACTAACATCACTTTCCGCAGATTCTTAATGTGCAATTTCATCAAGCATGAACATAATCACATTTCTAACTTTAAAAACATAAAGCTCCCTCGCTGTGAACAGGATTTGAACCTGTGCGGGGAGACCCCATTGGATTTCTAGTCCAACGCCTTAACCACTCGGCCATCACAGCTCTTCTGCTGCATTGGTAACGTCACTTTTTTCCAGCAGTGTCTTTTTTTCTGAAGTAAATGCATGCTCATTGAGGAACACAACCCAATTTAGTAGAAATGATGCAAGGAATCTGTGGGTACTTTATCCTGAACTTTTTGTGAAAAACTTGTTTAAGGCACTTTCCCAAAAGTTTTTGTGAAAAAAATGTTGAGTCACTTTCCCAAAAATTGAAGGTCTCAAGCAGCCAATAGCCAAGCTTCTCATTTGCTGCTGACCTAACACACACTAACCTATCCAACTCTAGAATGCAATAATGAAGTGAATGAAAAAGGCAATAAGTATCAGTCTAATCTTACACTCCACATCATAATGTTTATGCCCGCTTTATAACTAGAAACGTAGATGTAAAAAGTCATTTATTTCAGCGTGCACATTTTTAGGAATTGTCTCGAAATAGATACTAACATCACTTTCCGCAGATTCTTAATGTGCAATTCCATCAAGTATGAACATAATCACATTTCTAACTTTAAAAACAGAAATCTCCCTCGCTGTGAACAGGATTTGAACCTGTGCGGGGAGACCCCATTGGATTTCTAGTCCAACGCCTTAACCACTCGGCCATCACAGCTCTTCTACAGCCCTGGTAACGTCACTTTTTTCCAGCAGTGTCTTTTTTTCTGAAGTAAATGCATGCTCATTGAGGAACACAACCCAATTTAGTAGAAATGATGCAAGGAATCTGTGGGTGCTTTATCCTGAACTTTTTGTGAAAAAATGTTTAAGGCACTTTTTTAAGACCCCATTGGATTTCGAGTACAACGCCTTAACCACTCGGCCATCACAGCTCTTCTGCAGCCCTGGTAACGTCACATTTTTCCAGCAGTGTATTTTTTTCTGAAGTAAATGCATGCTCATTGAGGAACACAACCCAATTTAGTAGAAATGATGCAAGGAATCTGTGGGTGCTTTATCCTGAACTTTTTGTGAAAAAATGTTTAAGGCACTTTTTTAAGACCCCATTGGATTTCGAGTCCAACGCCTTAACCACTCGGCCATCACAGCTCTGCTGCAGCCCTGGTAACGTCACTTTTTTCCAGCAGTGTCTTTTTTTTCTGAAGTAAATGCATGCTCATTGAGGAACACAACCCAATTTAGTAGAAATTATGCAAGGAATCTGTGGGTGCTTTATCCTGAACTTTTTGTGAAAAAATGTTTTAGGCACTTTCCCAAAAGATTTTGTGAAAAAAATGTTGAGGCACTTTCCCAAAAAGTGAAGGTCTCAAGCAGCCAAGAGCCAAGCTTCTCATTTGCTGCTGTCCTAACCCACACTAACCTATCCAACTCTAGAATGCAATAATGAAGTGAATGAAAAGGCCAATAAGTATCAGTCTAATCTTACACTCCACATCATAATGTTTATGCCCGCTTTATAACTAGAAACGTAGATGTAAAAAGTCATTTATTTCAGCGTGCACATTTTTAGGAATTGTCTCGAAATAGATACTAACATCACTTTCCGCAGATTCTTAATGTGCAATTCCATCAAGTATGAACATAATCACATTTCTAACTTTAAAAACAGAAATCTCCCTCGCTGTGAACAGGATTTGAACCTGTGCGGGGAGACCCCATTGGATTTCTAGTCCAACGCCTTAACCACTCGGCCATCACAGCTCTTCTGCAGCCCTGGTAACGTCACATTTTTCCAGAAGTGTCTTTTTTTCTGAAGTAAATGCATGCCCATTGAGGAACAAAACCCAATTTAGTAGAAATGATGCAAGGAATCTGTGGGTACTTTATCCTGAACTTTTTGTGAAAAACATGTTTAAGGCACTTTCCCAAAAGTTTTTGTGAAAAAAATGTTGAGTCACTTTCACAAAAATTGAAGGTCTCAAGCAGCCAAGAGCCAAGCTTCTCATTTGCTGCTGACCTAACCCACACTAACCTATCCAACTCTAGAATGCAATAATGAAGTGAATGAAAAGTTCAATAATTATCAGTCTAATCTTGTGCTCCACAACAGAATGTTTATGCCCGCTTTATAACTAGAAACGTAGATGTAAGAAGTCATTTATTTCAGCATGCACGTTTTTTGGAATTGTCTCGAAATAGATACTAACATCACTTTCCTCAGATTCTTAATGTGCAATTTCATCAAGCATGAACATAATCACATTTCTAACTTTAAAAACAGAAATCTCCCTCGCTGTGAACAGGATTTGAACCTGTGCGGGGAGACCCCATTGGATTTCTAGTCCAACGCCTTAACCACTCGGCCATCACAGCTCTTCTGCTGCATTGGTAACGTCACTTTTTTCCAGCAGTGTCTTTTTTTCTGAAGTAAATGCATGCTCATTGAGGAACACAACCCAATTTAGTAGAAATGATGCAAGGAATCTGTGGGTGCTTTATCCTGAACTTTTTGTGAAAAACATAATCATATTTTTAACTTTAAAAACAGAAATCTCCCTTGCTGTGAACAGGATTTGAACCTGTGCGGGGAGACCCCATTGGAATTCTAGTCCAACGCCTTAACCACTCGGCCAAAACAGCTCTTCTGCAGCTTTGGTAACGTCACTTTTTTCCAGCAGTGTCTTTTTTTCCGAAGTAAATGCATTCTCATTGAGGAACACAACCCAATTTAGTAGAAATGATGCAAGGAATCTGTGGGTGCTTTATCCTGAACTTTTTGTGAAAAAATGTTTTAGGCACTTTCCCAAAAGATTTTGTGAAAAAAATGTTGAGGAACTTTCCCAAAAAGTGAAGGTCTCAAGCAGCCAATAGCCAAGCTTCTCATTTGCTGCTGACCTAACCCACACTAACCTATCCAACTCTAGAATGCAATAATGAAGTGAATGAAAAGTTCAATAATTATCAGTCTAATCTTTTGCTCCACATCAGAATGTTTATGCCCGCTTTATAACTAGAAACGTAGATGTAAGAAGTCATTTATTTCAGCATGCACGTTTTTTGGAATTGTCTCGAAATAGATACTAACATCACTTTCCGCAGATTGTTAATGTGCAATTTCATCAAGCATGAACATAATCATATTTTTAACTTTAAAAACAGAAATCTCCCTCGCTGTGAACAGGATTTGAACCTGTGCGGGGAGACCCCATTGGATTTCTAGTCCAACGCCTTAACCACTCGGCCATCACAGCTCTTCTGCTGCATTGGTAACGTCACTTTTTTCCAGCAGTGTCTTTTTTTCCAAAGTAAATGCATGCTCATTGAGGAACACAACCCAATTTAGTAGAAATGATGCAAGGAATCTGTGGGTGCTTTATCCTGAACTTTTTGTGAAAAAATGTTTAAGGCACTTTCCCAAAAGTTTTTGTGAAAAAAATGTTGAGGCACTTTCCCAAAAAGTGAAGGTCTCAAGCAGCCAAGAGCCAAGGTTCTCATTTGCTGCTGACCTAACCCACACTAACCTATCCAACTCTAGAATGCAATAGGTTATATAGAAAAGACAGGGAAGGCAAGAAAGGGGGAGGGGTGGCCCTGTATGTAAAGAATAGCATAAAATCTAGCCTAATAAAGGTTAGTGAGGCGAACATAGAGTCAGTTTGGGTTACGTTAGAATTTGGTAATCACACAGTAACTCGTGTAGGTGTGATTTATAGGCCCCCAGGACAAATTGAAGAGTTAGATAATCTACTAGTTGAAGAAATAGCTAAAATGACAATGAAGGGGGAAGTTATCATCATGGGTGACTTTAATCTTCCTGATGTAAATTGGAAAACAAAAATAGCTACTTGTGCCAGGAGCACACATATTCTAAACTCCCTACTGGGATTGTCTCTAAAACAAGTCGTTGAGGAGCCAACTCGTAAAGAGGCCATACTAGATTTAGTGTTAACAAATGGAGATTTGGTATCAGATATTACTGTAGGTGAAAGTTTAGGATCCAGTGATCATCAGTCAGTGTGGTTTAATATAAGAACAGTGACCGAGTCACACCACACAAAAACAAAAGTTTTAGACTTTAGAAAAACAGACTTTTCCAAAATTAGAATATGTGTAAAGGAGTCATTATCAGACTGGAGCAATTTAAATGGAGTCCAAAAGAAATGGGATTATTTAAAAGTTGCACTACTGAACGCAACAGAAAATTGCATTAGGCTTGTCAGTAAAAGCAAAAAATTCAAGAAACCACTGTGGTACTCCACAGATGTAGCCAAAATAGTAAAAAACAAAAAGTTAGCATTTAGTAATTATAAAAAAAACCAGAGTGAGGAAGACAGAATGACCTATAAGATTAGGCAGAAAGAGGCTAAGCAAGTTATAAGAGCTTCCAAATCACACACAGAAGAGAAAATAGCACAGTCAGTAAAAAAGGGGGACAAAACCTTTTTTAGATACATAAATGAGAAAAGAAAAGTAAAACAAGGATTAGTTAGATTAAAAACAAAAGAAGGAAGGTATGTAGATGAGGATAAAGGTCTAGCTGACTGCCTCAATGAATATTTTTGTTCGGTATTTACAGATGAAAATGAAGGAAAGGGACCTCAGTTAAGAAAAAGGATAAATGAGTCATTTATTACACGTGAGTTTACAGAGGAAGAGGTTCTATTTCAACTGTCAAAAGTAAAGACAAATAAGTCAATGGGACCTGATGGAATACACCCAAAGCTATTAAAAGAGCTTAGTGGTGTACTAGCAAAACCATTAACAGATTTATTTAACCAATCATTGATAACAGGAGTAGTCCCAGAAGATTGGAAGTTAGCAAATGTTGTGCCCATTCACAAGAAAGGTAATAGGGAGGAGTCGGGCAACTATAGGCCAGTAAGCCTAACTTCAGTAGTGGGGAAAGTGATGGAAACCATGTTAAAGGATAGGATTGTTGAACATCTAAAAACACATGGATTTCAAGATCAGAGACAACATGGGTTTACTTCAGGGAGATCATGCCAAACTAATCTTATTGATTTTTTTGATTGGGTAACTAAAATTATAGATCAGGGTGGTGCAGTAGACATTGCTTACCTCGATTTCAGTAAGGCTTTTGACACTGTTGCACATAGAAGGCTTATCAACAAACTACAATCTTTGAGTTTGGATTCCAATATTGTTGAATGGGTAAGGCAGTGGCTGAGTGACAGGCAACAGAGGGTTGTAGTCAATGGAGTATATTCGAAGCTTGGGCTTGTCACCAGTGGGGTACCTCAGGGATCTGTACTTGGACCCATTCTCTTTAATATTTTTATTAGTGATATTGCAGAAGGTCTTGATGGTAAGGTGTGTCTTTTTGCGGATGATACTAAGATATGTAACAGGGTTGATGTTCCAGGAGGGATAAGCCAAATGGAAAATGATTTAGGTAAACTAGAAAAATGGTCAGAGTTGTGGCAACTGACATTTAATGTGGATAAGTGCAAGATAATGCATCTTGGACGTAAAAACCCAAGGGCAGAGTACAGAATATTTGATAGAGTCCTAACCTCAACATCTGAGGAAAGGGATTTAGGGGTGATTATTTCTGAGGACTTAAAGGTAGGCAGACAATGTAATAGAGCAGCAGGAAATGCTAGCAGAATGCTTGGTTGTATAGGGAGAGGTATTAGCAGTAGAAAGAGGGAAGTGCTCATGCCATTGTACAGAACACTGGTGAGACCTCACTTGGAGTACTGTACACAGTACTGGAGACCCTATCTTCAGAAGGATATTGATACCTTAGAGAGAGTTCAAAGAAGGGCTACTAAACTGGTTCATGGATTGCAGGATAAAACTTACCAGGAAAGGTTAAAGGATCTTAACATGTATAGCATGGAGGAAAGACGAGACAGGGGGGATATGATAGAAACATTTAAATACATAAAGGGAATCAACACAGTAAAGGAGGAGACTATATTTAAAAGAAGAAAAACTACCACAACAAGAGGACATAGTCTTAAATTAGAGGGACAAAGGTTTAAAAATAATATCAGGAAGTATTACTTTACTGAGAGGGTAGTGGATGCATGGAATAGCCTTCCAGCTGAAGTGGTAGAGGTTAACACAGTAAAGGAGTTTAAGCATGCGTGGGATAGGCATAAGGCTATCCTAACTATAAGATAAGGCCAGGGACTAATGAAAGTATTTAGAAAACTGGGCAGACTAGATGGGCCGAATGGTTCTTATCTGCCGTCACATTCTATGTTTCTATGTTTCTATGAAAAGGGCAATAAGTATCAGTCTAATCTTACACTCCACATCATAATGTTTATGCCCGCTTTATAACTAGAAACGTAGATGCAAAAAGTCATTTATTTCAGCGTGCACGTTTTTAGGAATTGTCTCGAAATAGATACTAACATCACTTTCCGCAGATTCTTAATGTGCAATTTCATCAAGCATGAACATAATCAAATTTCTAACTTTAAAAACAGAAATCTCCCTCGCTGTGAACAGGATTTGAACCTGTGCGGGGAGACCCCATGGGATTTCTATTCCAACGCCTTAACCACTCGGCCATCACAGCTCTTCTGCTGCATTGGTAACGTCAGATGTAAGAAGTCATTTATTTCAGCGTGCACGTTTTTAGGAATTGTCTCGAAATCGATACTAACATCACTTTCCGCAGATTCTTAATGTGCAATTCCATCAAGTATGAACATAATCACATTTCTAACTTTAAAAACAGAAATCTCCCTCGCTGTGAACAGGATTTGAACCTGTGCGGGGAGACCCCATTGGATTTCTAGTCCAACGCCTTAACCACTCGGCCATCACAGCTCTTCTGCAGCCGTGCTAACGTCACATTTTTCCAGCAGTTTCTTTTTTTCTGAAGTAAATGCATGCCCATTGAGGAACACAACCCAATTTAGTAGAAATTATGCAAGGAATCTGTGTGTGCTTTATCCTGAACTTTTTGTGAAAAAATGTTTAAGGCACTTTTTTAAGACCCCATTGGATTTCGAGTCCAACGCCTTAACCACTCGGCCATCACAGCTCTTCTGCTGCATTGGTAACGTCACTTTTTTCCAGCAGTGTCTTTTTTTCCGAAGTAAATGCATGCTCATTGAGGAACACAACCCAATTTAGTAGAAATGATGCAAGGAATCTGTGGGTGCTTTATCCTGAACTTTTTGTGAAAAAATGTTTTAGGCACTTTCCCTAAAGATTTTGTGAAAAAAATGTTGAGGCACTTTCCCAAAAAGTGAAGGCCTCAAGCAGCCAAGAGCCAAGCTTCTCATTTGCTGCTGACCTAACCCACACTAACCTAGCCAACTCTAGAATGCAAAATGAAGTGAATGAAAATGGCAATAAGTATCAGTCTAATCTTACACTCCACATCGTAATGTTTATGCCCGCTTTATAACTAGAAACGTAGATGTAAGAAGTCATTTATTTCAGCGTGCACGTTTTTTGGAATTGTCTCAAAATAGATACTAACATCACTTTCCTCAGATTCTTAATGTGCAATTTCATCAAGCATGAACATAATCACATTTCTAACTTTAAAAACAGAAATCTCCCTCGCTGTGAACAGGATTTGAACCTGTGCGGGGAGACCCCATTGGATTTCTAGTCCAACGCCTTAACCACTCGGCCATCACAGCTCTTCTGCTGCATTGGTAACGTCACTTTTTTCCAGCAGTGTCTTTTTTCTGAAGTAAATGCATGCTCATTGAGGAACACAACCCAATTTAGCAGAAATGATGCAAGGAATCTGTGGGTGCTTTATCCTGAACTTTTTGTGAAAAAATGTTTTAGGCACTTTCCCAAAAGATTTTGTGAAAAAAATGTTGAGGCACTTTCCCAAAAAGTGAAGGCCTCAAGCAGCCAAGAGCCAAGCTTCTCATTTGCTGCTGACCTAACCCACACTAACCTATCCAACTCTAGAATGCAATAATGAAGTGAATGAAAAGGGCAATAAGTATCAGTCTAATCTTACACTCCACATCATAATGTTTATGCCCGCTTTATAACTAGAAACGTAGATGTAAGAAGTCATTTATTTCAGCGTGCACGTTTTTAGGAATTGTCTCGAAATAGATACTAACATCAACTTGCGCAGATTCTTAATGTGCAAATTCATCAAGCATGAACATAATCATATTTTTAACTTTAAAAACAGAAATCTCCCTCGCTGTGAACAGGATTTGAACCTGTGCGGGGAGACCCCATTGGATTTCGAGTCCAACGCCTTAACCACTCGTCCATCACAGCTCTTCTGCATTCGTGGTAACATCACTTTTTTCCAGCAGTGTCTTTTTTTTCTGAAGTAAATGCATGCTCATTGAGGAACACAACCCAATTTAGTAGAAATTATGCAAGGAATCTGTGGGTGCTTTAACCTGAACTTTTTGTGAAAAAATGTTTAAGGCACTTTTTAAAGACCCCATTGGATTTCGAGTCCAACGCCTTAACCACTAGGCAATCACAGCTCTGCTGCAGCCCTGGTAACGTCACTTTTTTCCAGCAGTGTCTTTTTTTTCTGAAGTAAATGCATGCTCATTGAGGAACACAACCCAATTTAGTAGAAATGATGCAAGGAATCTGTGGGTGCTTTATCCTGAACTTTTTGTGAAAAAATGTTTTAGGCACTTTCCCTAAAGATTTTGTGAAAAAAATGTTGAGGCACTTTCCCAAAAAGTGAAGGCCTCAAGCAGCCAAGAGCCAAGCTTCTCATTTGCTGCTGACCTAACCCACACTAACCTATCCAACTCTAGAATGCAATAATGAAGTGAATGAAAAAGGCAATAAATATCAGTCTAATCTTACACTCCACATCGTAATGTTTATGCCCGCTTTATAACTAGAAACGTAGATGTAAGAAGTCATTTATTTCAGCGTGCACGTTTTTAGGAATTGTCTCAAAATAGATACTAACATCACCTTCCGCAGATTCTTAATGTGCAAATTCATCAAGCATGAACATAATCATATTTTTAACTTTAAAAACAGAAATCTCCCTCGCTGTGAACAGGATTTGAACCTGTGCAGGGAAACCCCATTGGATTTCTAGTCCAACGCCTTAACCACTCGGCCATCACAGCACTTCTGCAGCTTTGGTAACGTCACTTTTTTCCAGCAGTGTCTTTTTTTCCGAAGTAAATGCATTCTCATTGAGGAACACAACCCAATTTAGTAGAAATGATGCAAGGAATCTGTGGGTGCTTTATCCTGAACTTTTTTTGAAAAAATGTTTTAGGCACTTTCCCAAAAGATTTTGTGAAAAAAATGTTGAGGCACTTTCCCAAAAAGTGAAGGTCTCAAGCAGCCAAGAGCCAAGCTTCTCATTTGCTGCTGACCTAACCCACACTAACCTATCCAACTCTAGAATGCAATAATGAAGTGAATGAAAAGTTCAATAATTATCAGTCTAATCTTGTGCTCCACAACAGAATGTTTATGCCCGCTTTATAACTAGAAACGTAGATGTAAGAAGTCATTTATTTCAGCATGCACGTTTTTTGGAATTGTCTCGAAATAGATACTAACATCACTTTCCTCAGATTCTTAATGTGCAATTTCATCAAGCATGAACATAATCACATTTCTAACTTTAAAAACAGAAATCTCCCTCGCTGTGAACAGGATTTGAACCTGTGCGGGGAGACCCCATTGGATTTCTAGTCCAACGCCTTAACCACTCGGCCATCACAGCTCTTCTGCTGCATTGGTAACGTCACTTTTTTCCAGCAGTGTCTTTTTTCTGAAGTAAATGCATGCTCATTGAGGAACACAACCCAATTTAGTAGAAATGATGCAAGGAATCTGTGGGTGCTTTATCCTGAACTTTTTGTGAAAAAATGTTTTAGGCACTTTCCCTAAAGATTTTGTGAAAAAAATGTTGAGGCACTTTCCCAAAAAGTGAAGGCCTCAAGCAGCCAAGAGCCAAGCTTCTCATTTGCTGCTGACGTAACCCACACTAACCTATCCAACTCTAGAATGAAAAAATGAAGTGAATGAAAAGGGCAATAAGTATCAGTCTAATCTTACACTCCACATCATAATGTTTATGCCCGCTTTATAACTAGAAACGTAGATGTAAGAAGTCATTTATTTCAGCGTGCACGTTTTTAGGAATTGTCTCGAAATAGATACTAACATCACCTTCCGCAGATTCTTAATGTGCAAATTCATCAAGAATGAACATAATCATATTTTTAACTTTAAAAACAGAAATCTCCCTTGCTGTGAACAGGATTTGAACCTGTGCGGGGAGACCCCATTGGAATTCTAGTCCAACGCCTTAACCACTCGGCCATCACAGCTCTTCTGCAGCTTTGGTAACGTCACTTTTTTCCAGCAGTGTCTTTTTTTCCGAAGTAAATGCATTCTCATTGAGGAACACAACCCAATTTAGTAGAAATGATGCAAGGAATCTGTGGGTGCTTTATCCTGAACTTTTTGTGAAAAAATGTTTTAGGCACTTTCCCAAAAGATTTTGTGAAAAAAATGTTGAGGAACTTTCCCAAAAAGTGAAGGTCTCAAGCAGCCAATAGCCAAGCTTCTCATTTGCTGCTGACCTAACCCACACTAACCTATCCAACTCTAGAATGCAATAATGAAGTGAATGAAAAGTTCAATAATTATCAGTCTAATCTTTTGCTCCACATCAGAATGTTTATGCCCGCTTTATAACTAGAAACGTAGATGTAAGAAGTCATTTATTTCAGCATGCACGTTTTTTGGAATTGTCTCGAAATAGATACTAACATCACTTTCCGCAGATTGTTAATGTGCAATTTCATCAAGCATGAACATAATCATATTTTTAACTTTAAAAACAGAAATCTCCCTCGCTGTGAACAGGATTTGAACCTGTGCGGGGAGACCCCATTGGATTTCTAGTTCAACGCCTTAACCACTCGGCCATCACAGCTCTTCTGCTGCATTGGTAACGTCACTTTTTTCCAGCAGTGTCTTTTTTTCCGAAGTAAATGCATGCTCATTGAGGAACACAACCCAATTTAGTAGAAATGATGCAAGGAATCTGTGGGTGCTTTATCCTGAACTTTTTGTGAAAAAATGTTTAAGGCACTTTCCCAAAAGTTTTTGTGAAAAAAATGTTGAGGCACTTTCCCAAAAAGTGAAGGTCTCAAGCAGCCAAGAGCCAAGCTTCTCATTTGCTGCTGACCTAACCCACACTAACCTATCCAACTCTAGAATGCAATAATGAAGTGAATGAAAAGGGCAATAAGTATCAGTCTAATCTTACACTCCACATCATAATGTTTATGCCCGCTTTATAACTAGAAACGTAGATGCAAAAAGTCATTTATTTCAGCGTGCACGTTTTTAGGAATTGTCTCGAAATAGATACTAACATCACTTTCCGCAGATTCTTAATGTGCAATTTCATCAAGCATGAACATAATCAAATTTCTAACTTTAAAAACAGAAATCTTTCTCGTTGTGAACAGGATTTGAACCTGTGCAGGGAGACCCCATGGGATTTCTATTCCAACGCCTTAACCACTCGGCCATCACAGCTCTTCTGCTGCATTGGTAACGTCACTTTTTTCCAGCAGTGTCTTTTTTTCTGAAGTAAATGCATGCTCATTGAGGAACACAACCCAATTTAGTAGAAATGATGCAAGGAATCTGTGGGTGCTTTATCCTGAACTTTTTGTGAAAAAATCTTTTAGGCACTTTCCCAAAAGATTTTGTGAAAAAAAATGTTGAGGCACTTTCCCAAAAAGTGAAGGCCTCAAGCAGCCAAGAGCCAAGCTTCTCATTTGCTGCTGACCTAACCCACACTAACCTATCCAACTCTAGAATGCAAAAATGAAGTGAATGAAAAGGGCAATAAGTATCAGTCTAATCTTACACTCCACATCATAATATTTATGCCCGCTTTATAACTAGAAACGTAGATGTAAGAAGTCATTTATTTCAGCGTGCACGTTTTTAGGAATTGTCTCGAAATAGATACTAACATCACCTTCCGCAGATTCTTAATGTGCAAATTCATCAAGCATGAACATAATCATATTTTTAACTTTAAAAACAGAAATCTCCCTCGCTGTGAACAGGATTTGAACCTGTGCGGGGAGACCCCATTGGATTTCTAGTCCAACGCCTTAACCACTCGGCCATCACAGCTCTTCTGCAGCTTTGGTAACGTCACTTTTTTCCAGCAGTGTCTTTTTTTCCGAAGTAAATGCATTCTCATTGAGGAACACAACCCAATTTAGTAGAAATGATGCAAGGAATCTGTGGGTGCTTTATCCTGAACTTTTTGTGAAAAAATGTTTTAGGCACTTTCCCAAAAGATTTTGTGAAAAAAATGTTGAGGAACTTTACCAAAAAGTGAAGGTCTCAAGCAGCCAGGAGCCAAGCTTCTCATTTGCTGCTGACCTAACCCACACTAACCTATCCAACTCTAGAATGCAATAATGAAGTGAATGAAAAGTTCAATAATTATCAGTCTAATCTTGTGCTCCACATCAGAATGTTTATGCCCGCTTTATAACTAGAAAGGTAGATGTAAGAAGTCATTTATTTCAGCATGCACGTTTTTAGGAATTGTCTCGAAATAGACACTAACATCACTTTCCGCAGATTCTTAATGTGCAATTTCATCAAGCATGACATAATCACATTTCTAACTTTAAAAACAGAAATCTCCCTCGCTGTGAACAGGATTTGAACCTGTGCGGGGAGACCCCATTGGATTTCTAGTCCAACGCCTTAACCACTCGCCCATCACAGCTCTTCTGCAGCCCTGGTAACGTCACTTTTTTCCAGCAGTGTCTTTTTTTCCGAAGTAAATGCATGCTCATTGAGGAACACAACCCAATTTAGTAGAAATGATGCAAGGAATCTGTGGGTGCTTTATCCTGAACTTTTTGTGACAAAAAGTTTTAGGCACTTTCCCAAAAGATTTTGTGAAAAAAATGTTGAGGCACTTTCCCAAAAAGTGAAGGTCTCAAGCAACCCACACTAACCTATCCAACTCTAGAATGCAATAATGAAGTGAATGAAAAGTTCAATAATTATCAGTCTAATCTTGTGCTCCACATCAGAATTTTTATGCCCGCTTTATAACTAGAAACGTAGATGTAAGAAGTCATTTATTTCAGCATGCACATTTTTAGGAATTGTCTCGAAATAGATACTAACATCACTTTCCGCAGATTGTTAATGTGCAATTTCATCAAGCATGAACATAATCATATTTTTAACTTTAAAAACAGAAATCTCCCTCGCTGTGAACAGGATTTGAACCTGTGCGGGGAGACCACATTGGATTTCTAGTCCAACGCCTTAACCACTCGGCCATCACAGCTCTTCTGCTGTATGGTAACGTCACTTTTTTCCAGCAGTGTCTTTTTTCTGAAGTAAATGCATGCTCATTGAGGAACAAAACCCAATTTAGTAGAAATGATGCAAGGAATCTGTGGGTGCTTTATCCTGAACTTTTTGTGAAAAAATGTTTAAGGCACTTTCCCAAAAGTTTTTGTGAAAAATATGTTGAGGCACTTTCCCAAAAAGTGAAGGTCTCAAGCAGCCAAGAGCCAAGCTTCTCATTTGCTGCTGACCTAACCCACACTAACCTATCCAACTCTAGAATGCAATAATGAAGTGAATGAAAAGGGCAATAAGTATCAGTCTAAACTTACACTCCACATCATAATGTTTATGCCCGCTTTATAACTAGAAACGTAGATGTAAAAAGTCATTTATTTCAGCATGCACGTTTTTTGGAATTGTCTCGAAATAGATACTAACATCACTTTCCGCAGATTCTTAATGTGCAATTTCATCAAACATGAACATAATCACATTTCTAACTTTAAAAACAGAAATCTCCCTCACTGTGAACAGGATTTGAACCTGTGCGGGGAGACCCCAGTGGATTTCTAGTCCAACGCCTTAACCACTCGGCTATCACAGCTCTTCTGCTCCATTGGTAACGTCAAGCTTCTCATTTGCTGCTGACCTAACCCACACTAACCTACTTTCCGCAGATTCTTAATGTGCAATTCCATCAAGTATGAACATAATCACATTTCTAACTTTAAAAACAGGAATCTCCCTCGCTGTGAACAGGATTTGAACCTGTGCGGGGAGACCCCATTGGATTTCTAGTCCAACGCCTTAACCACTCGCCCATCACAGCTCTTCTGCAGCCCTGGTAATGTCACTTTTTTCCAGCAGTGTCTTTTTTTCCGAAGTAAATGCATGCTCATTGAGGAACACAACCCAATTTAGTAGAAATGATGCAAGGAATCTGTGGGTGCTTTATCCTGAACTTTTTGTGAAAAAAAGTTTTAGGCACTTTCCCAAAAGATTTTGTGAAAAAAATGTTGAGGCACTTTCCCAAAAAGTGAAGGTCTCAAGCAGCCAAGAGCCAAGCTTCTCATTTGCTGCTGACCTAACCCACACTAACCTATCCAACTCTAGAATGCAATAATGAAGTGAATGAAAAGTTCAATAATTATCAGTCTAATCTTGTGCTCCACATCAGAATTTTTATGCCCGCTTTATAACTAGAAATGTAGATGTAAGAAGTCATTTATTTCAGCATGCACATTTTTAGGAATTGTCTCGAAATAGATACTAACATCACTTTCCGCAGATTGTTAATGTGCAATTTCATCAAGCATGAACATAATCATATTTTTAACTTTAAAAACAGAAATCTCCCTCGCTGTGAACAGGATTTGAACCTGTGCGGGGAGACCCCATTGGATTTCTAGTCCAACGCCTTAACCACTCGGCCATCACAGCTCTTCTGTTTCATTGGTAACGTCACTTTTTTCCAGCAGTGTCTTTTTTTCTGAAGTAAATGCATGCTCATTGAGGAACACAACCCAATTTAGTAGAAATTATGCAAGGAATCTGTGGGTGCTTTATCCTGAACTTTTTGTGAAAAAAAGTTTTAGGCACTTTCCCAAAAGATTTTGTGAAAAAAATGTTGAGGCACTTTCCCAAAAAGTGAAGGTCTCAAGCAGCCAAGAGCCAAGCTTCTCATTTGCTGCTGACCTAACCCACACTAACCTATCCAACTCTAGAATGCAATAATGAAGTGAATGAAAAGGGCAATAAGTATCAGTCTAATCTTACACTCCACATCATAATGTTTATGCCCGCTTTATAACTAGAAACATAGATGTAAAAAGTCATTTATTTCAGCGTGCACGTTTTTAGGAATTGTCTCGAAATAGATACTAACATCACTTTCCGCAGATTCTTAATGTGCAATTTCATCAAGCATGACATAATCACATTTCTAACTTTAAAAACAGAAATCTCCCTCGCTGTGAACAGGATTTGAACCTGTGCGGGGAGACCCCATTGGATTTCTAGTCCAACGCCTTAACCACTCGCCCATCACAGCTCTTCTGCAGCCCTGGTAACGTCACTTTTTTCCAGCAGTGTCTTTTTTTCCGAAGTAAATGCATGCTCATTGAGGAACACAACCCAATTTAGTAGAAATGATGCAAGGAATCTGTGGGTGCTTTATCCTGAACTTTTTGTGAAAAAAAGTTTTAGGCACTTTCCCAAAAGATTTTGTGAAAAAAATGTTGAGGCACTTTCCCAAAAAGTGAAGGTCTCAAGCAACCCACACTAACCTATCCAACTCTAGAATGCAATAATGAAGTGAATGAAAAGTTCAATAATTATCAGTCTAATCTTGTGCTCCACATCAGAATTTTTATGCCCGCTTTATAACTAGAAACGTAGATGTAAGAAGTCATTTACTTCAGCATGCACATTTTTAGGAATTGTCTCGAAATAGATACTAACATCACTTTCCGCAGATTGTTAATGTGCAATTTCATCAAGCATGAACATAATCATATTTTTAACTTTAAAAACAGAAATCTCCCTCGCTGTGAACAGGATTTGAACCTGTGCGGGGAGACCCCATTGGATTTCTAGTCCAACGCCTTAACCACTCGGCCATCACAGCTCTTCTGCTGTATGGTAACGTCACTTTTTTCCAGCAGTGTCTTTTTTCTGAAGTAAATGCATGCTCATTGAGGAACAAAACCCAATTTAGTAGAAATGATGCAAGGAATCTGTGGGTGCTTTATCCTGAACTTTTTGTGAAAAAATGTTTAAGGCACTTTCCCAAAAGTTTTTGTGAAAAAAATGTTGAGGCACTTTCCCAAAAAGTGAAGGTCTCAAGCAGCCAAGAGCCAAGCTTCTCATTTGCTGCTGACCTAACCCACACTAACCTATCCAACTCTAGAATGCAAAAATGAAGTGAATGAAAAGGGCAATAAGTATCAGTCTAATCTTACACTCCACATCATAATGTTTATGCCCGCTTTATAACTAGAAACGTAGATGTAAAAAGTCATTTATTTCAGCGTGCACGTTTTTAGGAATTGTCTCGAAATAGATACTAAAATCACTTTCCGCAGATTCTTAATGTGCAATTTCATCAAGCATGAACATAATCACATTTCTAACTTTAAAAACAGAAATCTCCCTCGCTGTGAACAGGATTTGAACCTGTGCGGGGAGACCCCATTGGATTTCTAGTCCAACGCCTTAACCACTCGGCCATCACAGCTCTTCTGCTGTATGGTAACGTCACTTTTTTCCAGCAGTGTCTTTTTTCTGAAGTAAATGCATGCTCATTGAGGAACACAACCCAATTTAGTAGAAACGATGCAAGGAATCTGTGGGTGCTTTATCCTGAACTTTTTGTGAAAAAATGTTTAAGGCACTTTCCCAAAAGTTTTTGTGAAAAATATGTTGAGGCACTTTCCCAAAAAGTGAAGGTCTCAAGCAGCCAAGAGCCAAGCTTCTCATTTGCTGCTGACCTAACCCACACTAACCTATCCAACTATAGAATGCAATAATGAAGTGAATGAAAAGGGCAATAAGTATCAGTCTAAACTTACACTCCACATCATAATGTTTATGCCCGCTTTATAACTAGAAACGTAGATGTAAAAAGTCATTTATTTCAGCATGCACGATTTTTGGAATTGTCTCGAAATAGATACTAACATCACTTTCCGCAGATTCTTAATGTGCAATTTCATCAAACATGAACATAATCACATTTCTAACTTTAAAAACAGAAATCTCCCTCACTGTGAACAGGATTTGAACCTGTGCGGGGAGACCCCAGTGGATTTCTAGTCCAACGCCTTAACCACTCGGCTATCACAGCTCTTCTGCTCCATTGGTAACGTCAAGCTTCTCATTTGCTGCTGACCTAACCCACACTAACCTATCCAACTCTAGAATGCAAAAATGAAGTGAATGAAAAGGGCAATAAGTATCAGTCTAATCTTACACTCCACATCATAATGTTTATGCCCGCTTTATAACTAGAAACGTAGATGTAAGAAGTCATTTATTTCAGCGTGCACGTTTTTAGGAATTGTCTCAAAATAGATACTAACATCACCTTCCGCAGATTCTTAATGTGCAAATTCATCAAGCATGAACATAATCATATTTTTAACTTTAAAAACAGGAATCTCCCTCGCTGTGAACAGGATTTTAACCTGTGCGGGGAGACCCCATTGGATTTCTAGTCCAACGCCTTAACCACTCGGCCATCACAGCTCTTCTGCTGCATTGGTAACGTCACTTTTTTCCAGCAGTGTTATTTTTCTGAAGTAAATGCATGCTCATTGAGGAACACAACCCAATTTAGTAGAAATGATGCAAGGAATCTGTGGGTGCTTTATCCTGAACTTTTTGTGAAAAAATGTTTTAGGCACTTTCCCAAAAGATTTTGTGAAAAAAATGTTGAGGCACTTTCCCAAAAAGTGAAGGCCTCAAGCAGCCAAGAGCCAAGCTTCTCATTTGCTGCTGACCTAACCCACACTAACCTATCCAACTCTAGAATGCAAAAATGAAGTGAATGAAAAGGGCAATAAGTATCAGTCTAATCTTACACTCCACATCATAATGTTTATGCCCGCTTTATAACTAGAAACGTAGATGTAAGAAGTAATTTATTTCAGCGTGCACGTTTTTAGGAATTGTCTCGAAATAGATACTAACATCACCTTCCGCAGATTCTTAATGTGCAAATTCATCAAGCATGAAAATAATCATATTTTTAACTTTAAAAACAGAAATCTCCCTCGCTGCGAACAGGATTTGAACCTGTGCGGGGAGACGCCATTGGATTTCTATTTCAACGCCTTAACCACTCGGCCATCACAGCTCTTCTGCTGCATTGGTAACGTCACTTTTTTCCAGCAGTGTCTTTTTTCTGAAGTAAATGCATGCTCATTGAGGAACACAACCCAATTTAGTAGAAATGATGCAAGGAATCTGTGGGTGCTTTATCCTGAACTTTTTGTGAAAAAATGTTTAAGGCACTTTCCCAAAAGTTTTTGTGAAAAAAATGTTGAGGCACTTTCCCAAAAAGTGAAGGTCTCAAGCAGCCAAGAGCCAAGCTTCTCATTTGCTGCTGACCTAACCCACACTAACCTATCCAACTCTAGAATGCAATAATGAAGTGAATGAAAAGGGCAATAAGTATCAGTCTAATCTTACACTCCACATCATAATGTTTATGCCCGCTTTATAACTAGAAACGTAGATGCAAAAAGTCATTTATTTCAGCGTGCACGTTTTTAGGAATTGTCTCGAAATAGATACTAACATCACTTTCCGCAGATTCTTAATGTGCAATTTCATCAAGCATGACATAATCACATTTCTAACTTTAAAAACAGAAATCTCCCTCGCTGTGAACAGGATTTGAACCTGTGCGGGGAGACCCCATTGGATTTCTAGTCCAACGCCTTAACCACTCGCCCATCACAGCTCTTCTGCAGCCCTGGTAACGTCACTTTTTTCCAGCAGTGTCTTTTTTTCCGAAGTAAATGCATGCTCATTGAGGAACACAACCCAATTTAGTAGAAATGATGCAAGGAATCTGTGGGTGCTTTATCCTGAACTTTTTGTGAAAAAAAGTTTTAGGCACTTTCCCAAAAGATTTTGTGAAAAAAATGTTGAGGCACTTTCCCAAAAAGTGAAGGTCTCAAGCAACCCACACTAACCTATCCAACTCTAGAATGCAATAATGAAGTGAATGAAAAGTTCAATAATTATCAGTCTAATCTTGTGCTCCACATCAGAATTTTTATGCCCGCTTTATAACTAGAAACGTAGATGTAAGAAGTCATTTACTTCAGCATGCACATTTTTAGGAATTGTCTCGAAATAGATACTAACATCACTTTCCGCAGATTGTTAATGTGCAATTTCATCAAGCATGAACATAATCATATTTTTAACTTTAAAAACAGAAATCTCCCTCGCTGTGAACAGGATTTGAACCTGTGCGGGGAGACCCCATTGGATTTCTAGTCCAACGCCTTAACCACTCGGCCATCACAGCTCTTCTGCTGTATGGTAACGTCACTTTTTTCCAGCAGTGTCTTTTTTCTGAAGTAAATGCATGCTCATTGAGGAACAAAACCCAATTTAGTAGAAATGATGCAAGGAATCTGTGGGTGCTTTATCCTGAACTTTTTGTGAAAAAATGTTTAAGGCACTTTCCCAAAAGTTTTTGTGAAAAAAATGTTGAGGCACTTTCCCAAAAAGTGAAGGTCTCAAGCAGCCAAGAGCCAAGCTTCTCATTTGCTGCTGACCTAACCCACACTAACCTATCCAACTCTAGAATGCAAAAATGAAGTGAATGAAAAGGGCAATAAGTATCAGTCTAATCTTACACTCCACATCATAATGTTTATGCCCGCTTTATAACTAGAAACGTAGATGTAAAAAGTCATTTATTTCAGCGTGCACGTTTTTAGGAATTGTCTCGAAATAGATACTAAAATCACTTTCCGCAGATTCTTAATGTGCAATTTCATCAAGCATGAACATAATCACATTTCTAACTTTAAAAACAGAAATCTCCCTCGCTGTGAACAGGATTTGAACCTGTGCGGGGAGACCCCATTGGATTTCTAGTCCAACGCCTTAACCACTCGGCCATCACAGCTCTTCTGCTGTATGGTAACGTCACTTTTTTCCAGCAGTGTCTTTTTTCTGAAGTAAATGCATGCTCATTGAGGAACACAACCCAATTTAGTAGAAACGATGCAAGGAATCTGTGGGTGCTTTATCCTGAACTTTTTGTGAAAAAATGTTTAAGGCACTTTCCCAAAAGTTTTTGTGAAAAATATGTTGAGGCACTTTCCCAAAAAGTGAAGGTCTCAAGCAGCCAAGAGCCAAGCTTCTCATTTGCTGCTGACCTAACCCACACTAACCTATCCAACTATAGAATGCAATAATGAAGTGAATGAAAAGGGCAATAAGTATCAGTCTAAACTTACACTCCACATCATAATGTTTATGCCCGCTTTATAACTAGAAACGTAGATGTAAAAAGTCATTTATTTCAGCATGCACGATTTTTGGAATTGTCTCGAAATAGATACTAACATCACTTTCCGCAGATTCTTAATGTGCAATTTCATCAAACATGAACATAATCACATTTCTAACTTTAAAAACAGAAATCTCCCTCACTGTGAACAGGATTTGAACCTGTGCGGGGAGACCCCAGTGGATTTCTAGTCCAACGCCTTAACCACTCGGCTATCACAGCTCTTCTGCTCCATTGGTAACGTCAAGCTTCTCATTTGCTGCTGACCTAACCCACACTAACCTATCCAACTCTAGAATGCAAAAATGAAGTGAATGAAAAGGGCAATAAGTATCAGTCTAATCTTACACTCCACATCATAATGTTTATGCCCGCTTTATAACTAGAAACGTAGATGTAAGAAGTCATTTATTTCAGCGTGCACGTTTTTAGGAATTGTCTCAAAATAGATACTAACATCACCTTCCGCAGATTCTTAATGTGCAAATTCATCAAGCATGAACATAATCATATTTTTAACTTTAAAAACAGGAATCTCCCTCGCTGTGAACAGGATTTTAACCTGTGCGGGGAGACCCCATTGGATTTCTAGTCCAACGCCTTAACCACTCGGCCATCACAGCTCTTCTGCTGCATTGGTAACGTCACTTTTTTCCAGCAGTGTTATTTTTCTGAAGTAAATGCATGCTCATTGAGGAACACAACCCAATTTAGTAGAAATGATGCAAGGAATCTGTGGGTGCTTTATCCTGAACTTTTTGTGAAAAAATGTTTTAGGCACTTTCCCAAAAGATTTTGTGAAAAAAATGTTGAGGCACTTTCCCAAAAAGTGAAGGCCTCAAGCAGCCAAGAGCCAAGCTTCTCATTTGCTGCTGACCTAACCCACACTAACCTATCCAACTCTAGAATGCAAAAATGAAGTGAATGAAAAGGGCAATAAGTATCAGTCTAATCTTACACTCCACATCATAATGTTTATGCCCGCTTTATAACTAGAAACGTAGATGTAAGAAGTAATTTATTTCAGCGTGCACGTTTTTAGGAATTGTCTCGAAATAGATACTAACATCACCTTCCGCAGATTCTTAATGTGCAAATTCATCAAGCATGAAAATAATCATATTTTTAACTTTAAAAACAGAAATCTCCCTCGCTGCGAACAGGATTTGAACCTGTGCGGGGAGACGCCATTGGATTTCTATTTCAACGCCTTAACCACTCGGCCATCACAGCTCTTCTGCTGCATTGGTAACGTCACTTTTTTCCAGCAGTGTCTTTTTTCTGAAGTAAATGCATGCTCATTGAGGAACACAACCCAATTTAGTAGAAATGATGCAAGGAATCTGTGGGTGCTTTATCCTGAACTTTTTGTGAAAAAATGTTTAAGGCACTTTCCCAAAAGTTTTTGTGAAAAAAATGTTGAGGCACTTTCCCAAAAAGTGAAGGTCTCAAGCAGCCAAGAGCCAAGCTTCTCATTTGCTGCTGACCTAACCCACACTAACCTATCCAACTCTAGAATGCAATAATGAAGTGAATGAAAAGGGCAATAAGTATCAGTCTAATCTTACACTCCACATCATAATGTTTATGCCCGCTTTATAACTAGAAACGTAGATGCAAAAAGTCATTTATTTCAGCGTGCACGTTTTTAGGAATTGTCTCGAAATAGATACTAACATCACTTTCCGCAGATTCTTAATGTGCAATTTCATCAAGCATGAACATAATCACATTTCTAACTTTAAAAACAGGAATCTCCCTCGCTGTGAACAGGATTTGAACCTGTGCGGGGAGACCCCATTGGATTTCTATTCCAACGCCTTAACCACTCGGCCATCACAGCTCTTCTGTAGCATTGGTAACGTCACTTTTTTCCAGTAGTGTCTTTTTTCTGAAGTAAATGCATGCTCATTGAGGAACACAACCCAATTTAGTAGAAATGATGCAAGGAATCTGTGGGTGCTTTATCCTGAACTTTTTGTGAAAAAATGTTTTAGGCACTTTCCCAAAAGATTTTGTGAAAAAAATGTTGAGGCACTTTCCCAAAAAGTGAAGGCCTCAAGCAGCCAAGAGCCAAGCTTCTCATTTGCTGCTGACCTAACCCACACTAACCTATCCAACTCTAGAATGCAAAAATGAAGTGAATGAAAAGGGCAATAAGTATCAGTCTAATCTTACACTCCACATCATAATGTTTATGCCCGCTTTATAACTAGAAACGTAGATGTAAGAAGTAATTTATTTCAGCGTGCACGTTTTTAGGAATTGTCTCGAAATAGATACTAACATCACCTTCCGCAGATTCTTAATGTACAAATTCATCAAGCATGAAAATAATCATATTTTTAACTTTAAAAACAGAAATCTCCCTCGCTGCGAACAGGATTTGAACCTGTGCGGGGAGACGCCATTGGATTTCTATTTCAACGCCTTAACCACTCGGCCATCACAGCTCTTCTGTTGCATTGGTAACGTCACTTTTTTCCAGCAGTGTCTTTTTTCTGAAGTAAATGCATGCTCATTGAGGAACACAACCCAATTTAGTAGAAATGATGCAAGGAATCTGTGGGTGCTTTATCCTGAACTTTTTGTGAAAAAATGTTTAAGGCACTTTCCCAAAAGTTTTTGTGAAAAAAATGTTGAGGCACTTTCCCAAAAAGTGAAGGTCTCAAGCAGCCAAGAGCCAAGCTTCTCATTTGCTGCTGACCTAACCCACACTAACCTATCCAACTCTAGAATGCAATAATGAAGTGAATGAAAAGGGCAATAAGTATCAGTCTAATCTTACACTCCACATCATAATGTTTATGCCCGCTTTATAACTAGAAACGTAGATGCAAAAAGTCATTTATTTCAGCGTGCACGTTTTTAGGAATTGTCTCGAAATAGATACTAACATCACTTTCCGCAGATTCTTAATGTGCAATTTCATCAAGCATGAACATAATCACATTTCTAACTTTAAAAACAGAAATCTCCCTCGCTGTGAACAGGATTTGAACCTGTGCGGGGAGACCCCATTGGATTTCTATTCCAACGCCTTAACCACTCGGCCATCACAGCTCTTCTGTAGCATTGGTAACGTCACTTTTTTCCAGTAGTGTCTTTTTTCTGAAGTAAATGCATGCTCATTAAGGAACACAACCCAATTTAGTAGAAATGATGCAAGGAATCTGTGGGTGCTTTATCCTGAACTTTTTGTGAAAAAATGTTTTAGGCACTTTCCCAAAAGATTTTGTGAAAAAAATGTTGAGGCACTTTCCCAAAAAGTGAAGGTCTCAAGCAGCCAAGAGCCAAGCTTCTCATTTGCTGCTGACCTAACCCACACTAACCTATCCAACTCTAGAATGCAATAATGAAGTGAATGAAAAGGTCAATAATTATCAGTCTAATCTTGCGCTCCACATCAGAATGTTTATGCCCGCTTTATAACTAGAAACTTAGATGTAAAAAGTCATTTATTTCAGCGTGCACTTTTTTAGGAATTGTCTCGAAATAGATACTAACGTCACTTTCTGCAGATTCTTAATGAGCAATTTCATCAAGCATGAACATAATCACATTTTTAACTTTAAAAACAGAACTCTCCCTCGCTGTGAACAGGATTTGAACCTGTGCGGGGAGACCCCATTGGATTTCTAGTCCAACGCCTTAACCACTCGGCCATCACAGCTCTTCTGCAGCTTTGGTAACGTCACTTTTTTCCAGCAGTGTCTTTTTTTCCGAAGTAAATGCATGCTCATTGAGGAACACAACCCAATTTAGCAGAAATGATGCAAGGAATCTGTGGGTGCTTTATCCTGAACTTTTTGTGAAAAAATGTTTTAGGCACTTTCCCAAAAGTTTTTGTGAAAAAAATGTTGAGGCACTTTCCCAAAAAGTGAAGGTCTCAAGCAGCCAAGAGCCAAGCTTCTCATTTGCTGCTGACCTAACCCACACTAACCTATCCAACTCTAGAATGCAATAATGAAGTGAATGAAAATGTCAATAATTATCAGTCTAATCTTGCGCTCCACATCAGAATGTTTATGCCCGCTTTATAACTAGAAACGTAGATGTAAGAAGTCATTTATTTCAGCATGCACGTTTTTAGTATTTGTCTCGAAATAGATACTAACATCACTTTCCGCAGATTGTTAATGTGCGATTTCATCAAGCATGAACATAATCACATTTTTAACTTTAAAAACAGAAATCTCCCTCGCTGTGAACAGGATTTGAACCTGTGCGGGTAGACCCCAATGGATTTCTAGTCCAACGCCTTAACCACTCGGCCATCACAGCTCTTCTGCAGCATTGGTAACGTCACTTTTTTCCAGCAGTGTCTTTTTTTCTGAAGTAAATGCATGCTCATTGAGGAACACAACCCAATTTAGTAGAAATTATGCAAGGAATCTGTGGGTGCTTTATCCTGAACTTCTTGTGAAAAAATGTTTTAGGCACTTTCCCAAAAGTTTTTGTGAAAAAAATGTTGAGGCACTTTCCCAAAAAGTGAAGGTCTCAAGCAGCCAAGAGCCAAGCTTCTCATTTGCTGCTGACCTAACCCACACTAACCTATCGAACTCTAGAATGCAATAATGAAGTGAATGAAAATGTCAATAATTATCAGTCTAATCTTGTGCTCCACATCAGAATGTTTATGCCCGCTTTATAACTAGAAACGTAGATGTAAGAAGTCATTTATTTCAGCATGCACGTTTTTAGTATTTGTCTCGAAATAGATACTAACATCACTTTCCGCAGATTGTTAATGTGCAATTTCATCAAGCATGAACATAATCACATTTTTAACTTTAAAAACAGAAATCTCCCTCACTGTGAACAGGATTTGAACCTGTGCGGGGAGACCCCATTGGATTTCTAGTCCAACGCCTTAACCACTCGGCCATCACAGCTCTTCTGCAGCTTTGGTAACGTCACTTTTTTCCAGCAGTATCTTTTTTTCCGAAGTAAATGCATGCTCATTGAGGAACACAACCCAATTTAGCAGAAATGATGCAAGGAATCTGTGGGTGCTTTATCCTGAACTTTTTGTGAAAAAATGTTTTAGGCACTTTCCCAAAAGTTTTTGTGAAAAAAATGTTGAGGCACTTTCCCAAAAAGTGAAGGTCTCAAGCAGCCAAGAGCCAAGCTTCTCATTTGCTGCTGACCTAACCCACACTAACCTATCCAACTCTAGAATGCAATAATGAAGTGAATGAAAATGTCAATAATTATCAGTCTAATCTTGCGCTCCACATCAGAATGTTTATGCCCGCTTTATAACTAGAAACGTAGATGTAAGAAGTCATTTATTTCAGCATGCACGTTTTTAGTATTTGTCTCGAAATAGATACTAACATCACTTTCCGCAGATTGTTAATGTGCAATTTCATCAAGCATGAACATAATCACATTTTTAACTTTAAAAACAGAAATCTCCCTCGCTGTGAACAGGATTTGAACCTGTGCGGGGAGACCCCATTGGATTTCTAGTCCAACGCCTTAACCACTCGGCCATCACAGCTCTTCTGCAGCTTTGGTAACGTCACTTTTTTCCAGCAGCTAAACCCAATTTAGCAGAAATGATGCAAGGAATCTGTGGGTGCTTTATCCTGAACTTTTTGTGAAAAAATGTTTTAGGTACTTTAACAAAAGTTTTTGTGAAAAAAATGTTGAGGCACTTTCCCAAAAACGTGCATTGTAACGTCACAATTTTCCAGCAGTGTCTTTTTTTCCGAAGTAAATGCATGCTCATTGAGGAACACAACCCAATTTAGTAGAAATGATGCAAGGAATCTGTGGGTGCTTTATCCTGAACTTTTTGTGAAAAAATGTTTTAGGCACTTTCCCAAAAGTTTTTGTGAAAAAAATGTTGAGGCACTTTCCCAAAAAGTGAAGGTCTCAAGCAGCCAAGAGCCAAGCTTCTCATTTGCTGCTGACCTAACCCACACTAACCTATCCAACTCTAGAATGCAATAATGAAGTGAATGAAAAGGTCAATAATTATCAGTCTAATCTTGCGCTCCACATCAGAATGTTTATGCCCGCTTTATAACTAGAAACTTAGATGTAAAAAGTCATTTATTTCAGCGTGCACTTTTTTAGGAATTGTCTCGAAATAGATACTAACATCACTTTCTGCAGATTCTTAATGTGCAATTTCATCAAGCATGAACATAATCACATTTTTAACTTTAAAAACAGAACTCTCCCTCGCTGTGAACAGGATTTGAACCTGTGCGGGGAGACCCTATTGGATTTCTAGTCCAACGCCTTAACCACTCGGCCATCACAGCTCTTCTGCAGCTTTGGTAACGTCACTTTTTTCCAGCAGTGTCTTTTTTTCCGAAGTAAATGCATGCTCATTGAGGAACACAACCCAATTTAGCAGAAATGATGCAAGGAATCTGTGGGTGCTTTATCCTGAACTTTTTGTGAAAAAATGTTTTAGGCACTTTCCCAAAAGTTTTTGTGAAAAAAATGTTGAGGCACTTTCCCAAAAAGTGAAGGTCTCAAGCAGCCAAGAGCCAAGCTTCTCATTTGCTGCTGACCTAACCCACACTAACCTATCCAACTCTAGAATGCAATAATGAAGTGAATGAAAATGTCAATAATTATCAGTCTAATCTTGCGCTCCACATCAGAATGTTTATGCCCGCTTTATAACTAGAAACGTAGATGTAAGAAGTCATTTATTTCAGCATGCACGTGTTTAGTATTTGTCTCGAAATAGATACTAACATCACTTTCCGCAGATTGTTAATGTGCAATTTCATTTATCATTTATCATTATTTATTATAATCACATTTTTAACTTTAAAAACAGAAATCTCCCTCGCTGTGAACAGGATTTGAACCTGTGCGGGTAGACCCCAATGGATTTCTAGTCCAACGCCTTAACCACTCGGCCATCACAGCTCTTCTGCAGCATTGGTAACGTCACTTTTTTCCAGCAGTGTCTTTTTTTCTGAAGTAAATGCATGCTCATTGAGGAACACAACCCAATTTAGTAGAAATTATGCAAGGAATCTGTGGGTGCTTAATCCTGAACTTTTTGTGAAAACATTTTTAGGCACTTTCCCAAAAGTTTTTGTGAAAAAAATGTTGAGGCACTTTCCCAAAAAGTGAAGGTCTCAAGCAGCCAAGAGCCAAGCTTCTCATTTGCTGCTGACCTAACCCACACTAACCTATCCAACTCTAGAATGCAATAATGAAGTGAATGAAAATGTCAATAATTATCAGTCTAATCTTGCGCTCCACATCAGAATGTTTATGCCCGCTTTATAACTAGAAACGTAGATGTAAGAAGTCATTTATTTCAGCATGCACGTGTTTAGTATTTGTCTCGAAATAGATACTAACATCACTTTCCGCAGATTGTTAATGTGCAATTTCATCAAGCATGAACATAATCACATTTTTAACTTTAAAAACAGAACTCTCCCTCGCTGTGAACAGGATTTGAACCTGTGCGGGTAGACCCCAATGGATTTCTAGTCCAACGCCTTAACCACTCGGCCATCACAGCTCTTCTGCAGCATTGGTAACGTCACTTTTTTCCAGCAGTGTCTTTTTTTCTGAAGTAAATGCATGCTCATTGAGGAACACAACCCAATTTAGTAGAAATTATGCAAGGAATCTGTGGGTGCTTAATCCTGAACTTTTTGTGAAAACATTTTTAGGCACTTTCCCAAAAGTTTTTGTGAAAAAAATGTTGAGGCACTTTCCCAAAAAGTGAAGGTCTCAAGCAGCCAAGAGCCAAGCTTCTCATTTGCTGCTGACCTAACCCACACTAACCTATCCAACTCTAGAATGCAATAATGAAGTGAATGAAAATGTCAATAATTATCAGTCTAATCTTGCGCTCCACATCAGAATGTTTATGCCCGCTTTATAACTAGAAACGTAGATGTAAGAAGTCATTTATTTCAGCATGCACGTTTTTAGTATTTGTCTCGAAATAGATACTAACATCACTTTCCGCAGATTGTTAATGTGCAATTTCATCAAGCATGAACATAATCACATTTTTAACTTTAAAAACAGAAATCTCCCTTGCTGTGAACAGGATTTGAACCTGTGCGGGGAGACCCCATTGGATTTCTAGTCCAACGCCTTAACCACTCGGCCATCACAGCTCTTCTGCAGCTTTGGTAACGTCACTTTTTTCCAGCAGCTAAACCCAATTTAGCAGAAATGATGCAAGGAATCTGTGGGTGCTTTATCCTGAACTTTTTGTGAAAAAATGTTTTAGGCACTTTAACAAAAGTTTTTGTGAAAAAAATGTTGAGGCACTTTCCCAAAAACGTGCATGGTAACGTCACATTTTTCCAGCAGTGTCTTTTTTTCCGAAGTAAATGCATGCTCATTGAGGAACACAACCCAATTTAGTAGAAATGATGCAAGGAATCTGTGGGTGCTTTATCCTGAACTTTTTGTGAAAAAATGTTTTAGGCACTTTCCCAAAAGTTTTTGTGAAAAAAATGTTGAGGCACTTTCCCAAAAAGTGAAGGTCTCAAGCAGCCAAGAGCCAAGCTTCTCATTTGCTGCTGACCTAACCCACACTAACCTATCCAACTCTAGAATGCAATAATGAAGTGAATGAAAAGGTCAATAATTATCAGTCTAATCTTGCGCTCCACATCAGAATGTTTATGCCCGCTTTATAACTAGAAACTTAGATGTAAAAAGTCATTTATTTCAGCGTGCACTTTTTTAGGAATTGTCTCGAAATAGATACTAACATCACTTTCTGCAGATTCTTAATGTGCAATTTCATCAAGCATGAACATAATCACATTTTTAACTTTAAAAACAGAACTCTCCCTCGCTGTGAACAGGATTTGAACCTGTGCGGGGAGACCCTATTGGATTTCTAGTCCAACGCCTTAACCACTCGGCCATCACAGCTCTTCTGCAGCTTTGGTAACGTCACATTTTTCCAGCAGTGTCTTTTTTTCCGAAGTAAATGCATGCTCATTGAGGAACACAACCCAATTTAGTAGAAATGATGCAAGGAATCTGTGGGTGCTTTATCCTGAACTTTTTGTGAAAAAATGTTTTAGGCACTTTCCCAAAAGTTTTTGTGAAAAAAATGTTGAGGCACTTTCCCAAAAAGTGAAGGTCTCAAGCAGCCAAGAGCCAAGCTTCTCATTTGCTGCTGACCTAACCCACACTAACCTATCCAACTCTAGAATGCAATAATGAAGTGAATGAAAATGTCAATAATTATCAGTCTAATCTTGCGCTCCACATCAGAATGTTTATGCCCGCTTTATAACTAGAAACGTAGATGTAAGAAGTCATTTATTTCAGCATGCACGTTTTTAGTATTTGTCTCGAAATAGATACTAACATCACTTTCCGCAGATTGTTAATGTGCAATTTCATCAAGCATGAACATAATCACATTTTTAACTTTAAAAACAGAAATCTCCCTCGCTGTTAACAGGATTTGAACCTGTGCGGGGAGACCCCATTGGATTTCTAGTCCAACGCCTTAACCACTCGGCCATCACAGCTCTTCTGCAGCTTTGGTAACGTCACTTTTTTCCAGCAGCTAAACCCAATTTAGCAGAAATGATGCAAGGAATCTGTGGGTGCTTTATCCTGAACTTTTTGTGAAAAAATGTTTTAGGCACTTTAACAAAAGTTTTTGTGAAAAAAATGTTGAGGCACTTTCCCAAAAACGTGCATGGTAACGTCACATTTTTCCAGCAGTGTCTTTTTTTCCGAAGTAAATGCATGCTCATTGAGGAACACAACCCAATTTAGTAGAAATGATGCAAGGAATCTGTGGGTGCTTTATCCTGAACTTTTTGTGAAAAAATGTTTTAGGCACTTTCCCAAAAGTTTTTGTGAAAAAAATGTTGAGGCACTTTCCCAAAAAGTGAAGGTCTCAAGCAGCCAAGAGCCAAGCTTCTCATTTGCTGCTGACCTAACCCACACTAACCTATCCAACTCTAGAATGCAATAATGAAGTGAATGAAAAGGTCAATAATTATCAGTCTAATCTTGCGCTCCACATCAGAATGTTTATGCCCGCTTTATAACTAGAAACTTAGATGTAAAAAGTCATTTATTTCAGCGTGCACTTTTTTAGGAATTGTCTCGAAATAGATACTAACATCACTTTCTGCAGATTCTTAATGTGCAATTTCATCAAGCATGAACATAATCACATTTTTAACTTTAAAAACAGAACTCTCCCTCGCTGTGAACAGGATTTGAACCTGTGCGGGGAGACGCTATTGGATTTCTAGTCCAACGCCTTAACCACTCGGCCATCACAGCTCTTCTGCAGCTTTGGTAACGTCACTTTTTTCCAGCAGTGTCTTTTTTTCCGAAGTAAATGCATGCTCATTGAGGAACACAACCCAATTTAGCAGAAATGATGCAAGGAATCTGTGGGTGCTTTATCCTGAACTTTTTGTGAAAAAATGTTTTAGGCACTTTCCCAAAAGTTTTTGTGAAAAAAATGTTGAGGCACTTTCCCAAAAAGTGAAGGTCTCAAGCAGCCAAGAGCCAAGCTTCTCATTTGCTGCTGACCTAACCCACACTAACCTATCCAACTCTAGAATGCAATAATGAAGTGAATGAAAATGTCAATAATTATCAGTCTAATCTTGCGCTCCACATCAGAATGTTTATGCCCGCTTTATAACTAGAAACGTAGATGTAAGAAGTCATTTATTTCAGCATGCACGTGTTTAGTATTTGTCTCGAAATAGATACTAACATCACTTTCCGCAGATTGTTAATGTGCAATTTCATCAAGCATGAACATAATCACATTTTTAACTTTAAAAACAGAAATCTCCCTCGCTGTGAACAGGATTTGAACCTGTGCGGGTAGACCCCAATGGATTTCTAGTCCAACGCCTTAACCACTCGGCCATCACAGCTCTTCTGCAGCATTGGTAACATCACTTTTTTCCAGCAGTGTCTTTTTTTCTGAAGTAAATGCATGCTCATTGAGGAACACAACCCAATTTAGTAGAAATTATGCAAGGAATCTGTGGGTGCTTAATCCTGAACTTTTTGTGAAAACATTTTTAGGCACTTTCCCAAAAGTTTTTGTGAAAAAAATGTTGAGGCACTTTCCCAAAAAGTGAAGGTCTCAAGCAGCCAAGAGCCAAGCTTCTCATTTGCTGCTGACCTAACCCACACTAACCTATCCAACTCTAGAATGCAATAATGAAGTGAATGAAAATGTCAATAATTATCAGTCTAATCTTGCGCTCCACATCAGAATGTTTATGCCCGCTTTATAACTAGAAACGTAGATGTAAGAAGTCATTTATTTCAGCATGCACGTGTTTAGTATTTGTCTCGAAATAGATACTAACATCACTTTCCGCAGATTGTTAATGTGCAATTTCATCAAGCATGAACATAATCACATTTTTAACTTTAAAAACAGAAATCTCCCTCGCTGTGAACAGGATTTGAACCTGTGTGGGTAGACCCCAATGGATTTCTAGTCCAACGCCTTAACCACTCAGCCATCACAGCTCTTCTGCAGCATTGGTAACGTCACTTTTTTCCAGCAGTGTCTTTTTTTCTGAAGTAAATGCATGCTCATTGAGGAACACAACCCAATTTAGTAGAAATTATGCAAGGAATCTGTGGGTGCTTAATCCTGAACTTTTTGTGAAAACATTTTTAGGCACTTTCCCAAAAGTTTTTGTGAAAAAAATGTTGAGGCACTTTCCCAAAAAGTGAAGGTCTCAAGCAGCCAAGAGCCAAGCTTCTCATTTGCTGCTGACCTAACCCACACTAACCTATCCAACTCTAGAATGCAATAATGAAGTGAATGAAAATGTCAATAATTATCAGTCTAATCTTGCGCTCCACATCAGAATGTTTATGCCCGCTTTATAACTAGAAACGTAGATGTAAGAAGTCATTTATTTCAGCATGCACGTTTTTAGTATTTGTCTCGAAATAGATACTAACATCACTTTCCGCAGATTGTTAATGTGCAATTTCATCAAGCATGAACATAATCACATTTTTAACTTTAAAAACAGAAATCTCCCTCGCTGTGAACAGGATTTGAACCTGTGCGGGTAGACCCCAATGGATTTCTAGTCCAACGCCTTAACCACTCGGCCATCACAGCTCTTCTGCAGCATTGGAGCTGCAGCATTGCAGCATTAAAGTTAGAAATGTGATTATGTTCATGCTTGATGAAATTGCACATTAAGAATCTGCGGAAAGTGATGTTAGTATCTATTTCGAGACAATTCCTAAAAACGTGCACGCTGAAATAAATGACTTCTTACATCTACGTTTCTAGTTATGAAGCGGGCATAAACATTCTGATGTGGAGTGCAAGATTAGACTGACACATATTGCCATTTTCATTCACTTCATTATTGCATTCTAGAGTTGGATAGGTTAGTGTGGGTTAGGTCAGCAGCAAATGAGAAGCTTGGCTCTTGGCTGCTTGAGACCTTCACTTTTTGGGAAAGTGCCTCAACATTTTTTTCACTAAATCTTTTGGGAAAGTGCCTAAAACATTTTTTCACAAAAAGTTCAGGATAAAGCACCCACAGATTCCTTGCATCATTTCTACTATATTGGGTTGTGTTCCTCAATGAGCATGCATTTACTCCGGAAAAAAAGACAATGCTGGAAAAAAGGGATTTTACCAGTGCTGCAAAAGAGCTGTGATGGCCGAGTGGTTAAGGCGTTGGACTAGAAATCCCATGGGGTCTCCACGCACAGGTTCAAATCCTGTTCGCAGCGAGGGATATTTCTATTTTTAAAGTTAAAAATGTGATTATGTTCATGCTTGATGAATTGCACATTAACAATCTGCGGAAAGTGATGTTAGTATCTTTTTTTTTCGAGACAATTCCTAAAAACGTGCACGCTGAAATACATACATCTACGTTTCTAGTTATAAAGCGGGCATAAACATTCTGATGTGGAGTGCAAGATTAGACTGATACATATTGCCCTTTTCATTCACTTCATTATTGCATTCTAGAGTTGGATAGGTTAGTGTGGGTTAGGTCAGCAGCAAATGAGAAGCTTGGCTCTTGGCTGCTTGAGACCTTCACTTTTTGGGAAAGTGCTTCAACATTTTTTTCACAAAAACTTTTGGGAAAGTGCCTAAAACATTTTTTCACAAAAAGTTCAGGATAAAGCACCCACAGATTCCTTGCATCATTTCTACTAAATTGGGTTGTGTTCCTCAATGAGCATGCATTTACTCCGGAAAAAAAGACAATGCTATAAAAAAGTGACGTTACCAAGGCTGCAGAAGAGCTGTGATGGCTGAGCGGTTAAGGCGTTGGACTAGAAATCCAATGAGGTCTCCCCGCACAGGTTTCAATCCTGTTCACAGCGAGGGAGATTTCTATTTTAAAGTTAAAAATGTGATTATGTTCATGCTTGATGAAATTGCACATTAACAATCTGCGGAAAGTGATGTCAGTATCTTTTTTTTTCGAGACAATTCCTAAAAACGTGCACGCTGAAATACATACATCTACGTTTCTAGTTATAAAGCGGGCATAAACATTCTGATGTGGAGTGCAAGATTAGACTGATGCATATTGCCCTTTTCATTCACTTCATTATTGCATTCTAGAGTTGGATAGGTTAGTGTGGGTTAGGTCAGCAGCAAATGAGAAGCTTGGCTCTTGGCTGCTTGAGACCTTAACTTTTTGGGAAAGTGCCTCAACATTTTTTTCACAAAATCTTTTGGGAAAGTGCTTAAAACATTTTTTCACAAAAAGTTCAGGATAAAGCACCCACAGATTCCTTGCATCATTTCTACTAAATTGGGTTGTGTTCCTCAATGAGCATGCATTTACTTCGGAAAAAAAGACACTGCTGGAAAAAAGTGATGTTACCAGTGCTGCAAAAGAGCTGTGATGGCCGAGTGGTTAAGTCCAGGGCCGGACTGGCCTACCGGGATACCGGGAAATTTCAGCCACAAGACATGAAAAAAATATTTTCTGTTTGCTTATGCGGCCGTGCGGCCGCAGCCACAACCGCACAGCCGCAGCCACACCTGCACCGGCCGCTGCTGCTTGCTGTGCGAGGGCACAGCTACTTCCTGTGTCAGCCGCCGGATGTGAGCGGCAAATGACGACATGACGTCACATCCGGCGGCTGCGTGGCGGCGGCTCTACAGAGACTGCATCGCGGCCTCTCTTCCCTGAGCTGTTGTTGAAGGTAAGAATAAAGGGGCTTGGGGGACCTATTGTATTGTGTATTAGGGAGGGGGGACCTATTGTATTGTGTATTGGGGAGGGGGGACCTATTGTATTGTGTATTTGGGAGGGGGGTACCTATTGTATTGTGTATTGGGGAGGGGGGGACCTATTGTATTGGGGAGGGGGGACCTATTGTATTGGGGAGGGGGGACCTATTGTATTGTGTATTGGGGAGGGGGGACCTATTGTATTGTGTATTAGGGAGGGGGGACCTATTGTATTGTGTATTGGGGAGGGGGGACCTATTGTATTGTGTATTGGGGAGGGGGGACCTATTGTATTGTGTATTAGGGAGGGGGGACCTATTGTATTGTGTATTAGGGAGGGGGGACCTATTGTATTGTGTATTAGGGATGGGGGACCTATGTATTTTGTATTAGGGAGGGGGGACCTATTGTATTGTGTATTGGGGAGGGGGGACCTATTGTATTGTGTATTGGGGAGGGGGGACCTATTGTATTGTGTATTAGGGACGGGGACCTATTGTATTGTGTATTAGGGATGGGGGACCTATTGTATTGTGTATTAGGGAGGGGGGACCTATTGTATTGTGTATTGGGGAGGGGGGACCTATTGTATTGTGTATTGGGGAGGGGGGACCTATTGTATTGTGTATTAGGGAGGGGGATCTATTGTATTGTGTATTAGGGAGGGGGTGACCTATTGTATTGTGTATTAGGGATGGGGGACCTATTGTATTGTGTATTAGGTTGGGGGGACCTATTGTATTGTGTATTGGGGATGGGGGACCTATTGTATTGTGTATTGGGGAAGCGGGAACAGTAATGTATTGTGTATTGGGGAGGGGGGATCAGTAATGTTTTGGGGAAGGGGAGAGGGGAGAGGGGGCAGTAATGTATTGGGGAGGGGAGGAGGGGAAGTAATGTATTGGGGAGGGGAGGAGGGGAAGTAATGTATTGGGGAGGGGAAGAAGGGGCAGGAATGTATTAGGGGAGGGGGGTCAACTGTGTATAAGGGGAGGGAGGGGTCAGCAGTATATTAGAGGAGGGGGTGACAGCAGTATATTAGAGGAGGGGGTGACAGCAGTATATTAGAGGAGGGGGTGACAGCAGTATATTAGAGGAGGGGGTGACAGCAGTATATTAGAGGAGGGGTGACAGCAGTATATTAGAGGAGGGGGTGACAGCAGTATATTAGAGGAGGGGGTGACAGCAGTATATTAGAGGAGGGGGTGACAGCAGTATATTAGAGGAGGGGGTGACAGCAGTATATTAGAGGAGGGGGTGACAGCAGTATATTAGAGGAGGGGGTTACAGCAGTGTATTAGATAGGGGGGAGGGGGACAGGAAAGATCTGACTTGGGAATTTGAGATGAGGCAATGATTATATTTTTTACATTTATATTTGTGGCTCAATGAATATTTTATACATGTGTGTGTGTATAGAAGGAAATGTAAATAGAGGGGGCTACAGGGGTGAGGGAATTATATTTGTAATATATTTATTAGGAACTGTGGAGGGAAGGGGGTTGGATGAGAGCATTAAATATTATATTTATGGGGTAGGAACTGTATTATATATTTATGGTTTAGTGCAGGGGTAGGGAACCTTCGACACTCCCTTTGATTTTTGACTACATCTCCATTAAGGCTTGAAAAGCATCATTGGAGGTGTAGTCCACAACATCTGGAGTGGCAAAGTATGTCTACTCCTGGTTTAGAGCATAGGTGTATAACCATTGGCTTCCCCTGGCCAAAATAACCCCTTAAACTCTTAAAGGATCTCTTCCCTGAGCTGTTGTTGAAGGTAAGAATAAAGGGGCTTGGGGGACCTATTGTATTGTGTATTAGGGAGGGGGGACCTATTGTATTGTGTATTGGGGAGGGGGGACCTATTGTATTGTATATTTGGGAGGGGGGTACCTATTGTATTGTGTATTGGGGAGGGGGGGACCTATTGTATTGGGGAGGGGGGACCTATTGTATTGTGTATTGGGGAGGGGGGACCTATTGTATTGTGTATTAGGGAGGGGGGACCTATTGTATTGTGTATTGGGGAGGGGGGACCTATTGTATTGTGTATTGGGGAGGGGGGACCTATTGTATTGTGTATTAGGGAGGGGGACCTATTGTATTGTGTATTAGGGAGGGGGGACCTATTGTATTGTGTATTAGGGATGGGGGACCTATTGTATTGTGTATTAGGGAGGGGGGCCTATTGTATTGTGTATTGGGGAGGGGGAACCTATTGTATTGTGTATTGGGGAGGGGGGACCTATTGTATTGTGTATTAGGGAGGGGGGACCTATTGTATTGTGTATTAGGGAGGGGGGACCTATTGTATTGTGTATTAGGGAGGGGGACCTATTGTATTGTGTATTAGGGAGGGGGGACCTATTGTATTGTTTATTGGGGAGGGGGGACCTATTGTATTGTGTATTGGGGAAGGGGGAACAGTAATGTATTGTGTATTGGGGAGGGGGGATCAGTAATGTTTTGGGGAAGGGGAGAGGGGAGAGGGGGCAGTAATGTATTGTAGACTTCTTACATCTACATTTCTAGTTTTAAAGCTGGCATCAACGTTCTGCTATGGAGTGCAAGAGTAGGTTTTTACTTATGGAAATGTTCACGTTATTGTTGCATTCTAGAGTTGGATAGGTTAGTATGGATTAGGTCAGCAGCAAATGAAAAGATGGGCTGTTGGTTGCATGATACCTTCACTTTTTGGGAACGTGCCTCGACATTTTTTTTCACAAAAAATTCAGGATAAAGCACCCACAGATTTCTTGCATCATATCTACTAAATTGAGCTGTAATGTTTGTGTTCCTCAATGAGCATGCGTTTACTTCCGAAAAAAGATACTACCGGAAAAAAGTGACATTAACTAAGCAGCAGAAAAGCTGTGATGGTCGAGTGGTTAAGACGTTGAGCTCGAAATCCAATGGGGTCTCCCCGCACATGTTCAAATCCTGTACACAGCAGGAGAAATTATTGTTTTTGTTTTTTTTAAATGTGATTATGTTCATGCTAGATGAAATTGCACATTAAGAAACTGCATAAAGTGACATTAGTATCTATTTAGAGACAATTCCTAAAAACATGCACGCTGAAATAAATGACTTCATATTAAAATAAATCAATAAAATATTGAAACAAAATGTAATATAAATTATATATTCATATGTAATTTCATTCTAACTGTATTTTGTTATTAATATATATATATATATATATATATATATATATATATATATATATATATATATTGGTAACAAAATACACTTAGAATGACATTCTATATATATCTATCTATATATAAAATACAAATAACCGCAAATATATATAGATAAATTCATATAATTACATAAAAGATTACATTAGTATACACGTAGAATTTAAATACCTATAAATGCATATATATTAAATTTCTACGTGTATATTTAAATAATCTTTTAACATAATTATGTGATTCGATATATTAAAATTTGATTGACGTGCCTGACAACACAGGGAGAAAGTGCAGATAATTTAATTCGCAAGCACTATATTTGACCCTGTAACTCTCCAAGACACCTTAAAACCTGTACATAAGGGGTACTGTTTTACTTGGGAGACTTTGCTGAACTTAAATATTAGTGTTTCAAATTGGTAAATTGTATTACAACGATGATATTTTAAGTAAAAGTGACGTTTTTTGCATTTTTTACAAACGAACGGCACTTTTATGGACTATATTATTGTTGTAATATGTTTTACTGTTTTAAAACACTAATATTTGTGTTTAGTGAAGTCTCCCAAGAATAACAGTACCCCCCCCCCCCCCCATGTACAGGTTTTATGGTGTTTTGTAAACTTAGAGGGTCACATATAAGGCTTGCATTTCATTTTTTTGACATTTAAATTTGCCAGATTTGTTATGTTGCCTTTGAGAGCGTATGGTAGCCCAGGAATGAGAATTACCCCCATGATGGCATACCATTTGCAAAAGTAGACAACCCAAGGGGTTGTCCAGTCTTTCTTAGTAGCCACTTAGTCACAAACACTGGCCAAATATTAGTTTTTTTCTTTTTTCACACAAAAACAAATATGAACGCTAACTTTGGCCAGTGTTTGTGACTAAGTGGCTACTAAAAAAGACTAAACATACCCCACTTTCAATACCATGGCTTGTCTACTTTTTCAAATGGTATGCCATTATGGGGGTAATTCTCATTCCTGGGCTACCACACCGTCTCAAAGGTAACATTACTAATCTGGCAAATTTCAATTTAAAAATGGAACATTCTATATTTGACCCTGTAACTTTCCAAAACACCATAAAACCTGTTAATGGGGTTGTACTCGTGAGACATCGCTGATTACAAATATGTGCATAACAGTATTATGACATTAACAGATAAAATGTCAGACGGAAATACAAATTTAAAAGAAAAAAAATCTAATTTTCTCACATTTTTTTATATTTTATTCATAATTAATTATGTTCCATATATGAATAGTTAATGATAAAGTAAAGCCCTGTTTCTCCTGAACAAAATTATATATAATAAGTGTGGGTGCACTTAATGTGACAGCGGTGAATTACGGTTGAACAGACATATAGCGCAAATTCCAGTTTTTGTTTACGTTTTGTTTTGATCAGAACGTGTTCTATTGACTCCGTCCTGGGTTAACCCCTTCAGGACGGAGCCAAATGTACAAGTTGTGATCAAAACGAAACGTAAACAAATCACAGAATTTGACTGTATGTCTGTTCAACTATAATTTACCTCTTTCATACTAAGTGCACCCACACTTATTATATATAGGTTTGTTCAGAGGAAACAGGACTTTCATTCCATATCAAACATTCATATATAGAACTCCATTTTATATGAATAAAATCTAAAAAAGTTTTAAAAATTAAGAAATTTTGATATTTTTCAATTTCTGCATGTCAATTTAACTGTTAATGTCACAATACTGTTTGGTTTTACTGCAATAAAACATACATATTTGTATTCAGAAATGTCTCATGAGTAAAACAGTAACCCCCATGTATAGGTTTTATGGTGTTTTGGAAAGTTACAGGGTCAAATATGCATCTTGTCTATTTATTTATTTTTTACATAGAAATTCAACAGATTGGTTTGCTGGGCATAGGTTGCCTTTGAGACCGTATGGCAGCCAAGAAATGTAAGTTACCCCATCATGGCATACTATTGAAAAAGTAGACATCCCAGGGTATTCAAAATGGGGTATGGCCAGTAGTGTTGTCGCAAACCCGAAATTGACTTCAATGGGCAGGCGAATTTTAAAACCAACAGGGACTCTTTCTGGCCACAAAAGTGATGGAAAAGTTGTTTCAATTGGACTAACACCTGGACTGTGGCATGCCGGAGGGGGATCCATGGCAAAACTCCCATGGAAAATTACACAGTTGATGCAGAGTCTGCTTTTAATCCATAAAGGGCAGAAATCACCTAACATTCCTAAATCACAATGGATATAGATTGACACCTGACATATGACATATTGACACCTTGACATATGGATTGACACCTTTCCTCAGAGACCCTGATGCACACGGACACAGAGCAGAATAGGGACTGTTCACCCTACATAGGGTCACTTGGCAGATATGGCATGGTCGTGGGAGGAGGAGGAGGATCACTTTCACCTCTTCCCCTGTTAGATTCCCGTTGTGCTGTGACATAACCCTTATACGCTGTGTAAAGCATACTTTTTAATTTATTTTGCAAATGCTGCATCCTTTCCGACTTGTAATTCGGTAACATTTCTGCCACTGTCTGCTTATACCGGGGGTCTAGTAGCGTGGACACCCAGAACAGGTCGTTCTCCTTCAGCCTTTTTATACGAGGGTCCCTCAACAGGCACGACAGCATGAAAGACCCCATTTGCACAAGGTTGGATGCCGAGCTACTCATTTCCCGTTCCTCCTCCTCACACAGAGCAGAATAGAGACTGTTCCCCCTACATAGGGTCACTTGGCAGATATGGATTGACACCTGTCCTCAAAACCACTGATACACACTGACACAGAGAAGAATAGAGACTGTTACCCCTACATAGGGTCACTTGTCAGATATGGATTGACACCTATCCTAATGATCCCTGATACATACACACTGACACAGAGCAGAATAGAGACTGTTACCCGTCCACAGAGACCATGATACACACTGACACAGAGCAGAATAGAGACTGTTCCCCGTCCTCAGAGACCATGATACACACTGACACAGAGCAGAATAGAGACCGGGGGTCTAGTAGCGTGGACACCCAGCACAGGTTGTTCTCCTTCAGCCTTTTTATACGAGGGTCCCTCAACAGGCACGACAGCATGAAAGACCCCATTTGCACAAGGTTGGATGCCGAGCTACTCATTTCCCGTTCCTCCTCCTCACACAGAGCAGAATAGAGATTGTTCCCCCTACATAGGGTCACTTGGCATATATGGATTGACACCTATCCTAATGATCCCTGATACATACACACTGACACAGAGCAGAATAGAGACTGTTCCCCATCCACAGAGACCATGATACACACTGTCACAGAGCAGAATAGAGACTGTTCCACGTCCTCAGAGACCATGATACACACTGACACAGAGCAGAATAGAGACCGGGGGTCTAGTATCGTGGACACCCAGCACAGGTTGTTCTCCTTCAGCCTTTTTATACGAGGGTCCCTCAACAGGCACGGCAGCATGAAAGACCCCATTTGCACAAGGTTGGATGCCGAGCTACTCATTTCCCGTTCCTCCTCCTCACACAGAGCAGAATAGAGACTGTTCCCCCTACATAGGGTCACTTGGCAGATATGGTTTGACACCTATCCTAATGATCCCTGATACATACACACTGACACAGAGCAGAATAGAGACTGTTCCCTGTCCACAGAGACCATGATACACACTGACACAGAGCAGAATAGAGACTGTTTCCCGTCCTCAGAGACCATGATACACACTGACACAGAGAAGAATAGAGACCGGGGGTCTAGTAGCGTGGACACCCAGCACAGGTTGTTCTCCTTCAGCCTTTTTATACGAGGGTCCCTCAACAGGCACGACAGCATGAAAGACCCCATTTGCACAAGGTTGGATGCCGAGCTACTCATTTCCCGTTCCTCCTCCTCACACAGAGCAGAATAGAGACTGTTCCCCCTACATAGGGTCACTTGGCAGATATGGATTGACACCTGTCCTCAAAACCCCTGATACACACTGGGGGGAGCTACTGTCCTCCCCCACCCCTGCGCGGTGGGTGGGGGCCATAAATCACAATGGGGGGACCTACTGTCCTCCCCCCCTCGGCCCCCACCCCTGCGCGGTGGGTGGGGGCCATAAATCACAATGGGGGGACCTACTGTCCTCCCCCCCCGGCCCCCACCCCTGCGCAGTGGGTAGGGGCCATAAATCACAATGGGGGGGACCTACTTTCCTCCCCCCCGGCTCCCACCCCTGCGCGGTGGGTGGGGGCCATAAATCACAATGGGGGGGACCTACTGATAGGAGTGGAGTATGCGCGGGCAAGCTAATGTGCCACCAGATAGGAGTGGTGAATCTGGTATTGTTCTGATCAGTTTAATACCTTCCGCATCTCCTATCAGTGGACGTGTATATGGCAGCCATTTTAGGAACCGCACACCTGGGACCCGAGCAAGGTCACCTCGTTCAAGCTGATCTGGTTCCTTGATGAGCCAGCTGCCCGTGAGTTAACATGACCCGTGGAGAAGAACTCTGTCCTGTAAAGCCTCACCACAAAAAAATTAAATAAATAACAGCACTCGGAGTGGTGAGTTTAGTAAATGTTCATTTCAGTTTAATACCTTCCGCGTCTCCTATCAGTGGACGTGTATATGGCAGCCATTTTAGGAACCGCACACCTGGGACCCGAGCAAGGTCACCTCTTTCAACAGGTGACAAGATTTGGCCCTGTAAAACTCTCCTGGATATTATGTACAATTTCTATGGATATGACAGTGATTCATGTAACAGGGAGATGGAAGAAGATGCTTGGTCAGTCCTCTTACTTGAAATTTGGGGCACTGCGCGGGCACGCTAATGTGCCACCAGATAGGAGTGGTGAGTTTAGTATTTTTCTGATCAGTTTAATACCTTCCGCGTCTCCTATCAGTGGACGTGTACATGGCAGCCATTTTAGGAACCGCACACCTGGGACCCGAGCAAGGTCACCTCTTTCAACAGGCGACAAGATTTGGCCCTGTAAAACTCTCCTGGATATTATGTACAATTTCTATGGATATGGCAGTGATTTATGTAACAGGGAGATGGAAGAAGATGCTTGGTCGGTCCTCTTACTTGAAATTTGGGGCACTGCGCGGGCAAGCTAATGTGCCACCAGATAGGAGTGGTGAGTTTAGTATTGTTCTGATCAGTTTAATACCTTCCGCGTCTCCTATCAGTGGACGTGTATATGGCAGCCATTTTAGGAACCGCACACCTGGGACCCGAGCAAGGTCACCTCTTTTAACAGGCGACAAGATTTGGCCCTGTAAAACTCTCCTGGATCTTATGTACAATTTCAATGGATATGGCAGTGATTTATGTAACAGGGAGATGGAAGAAGATGCTTGGTCGGTCCTCTTACTTGAAATTTGGGGCACTGCTCGGGCAAGCTAATGTGCCACCAGATAGGAGTGGTGAGTTTAGTATTGTTCTGATCAGTTTAATACCTTCCACGTCTCCTATCAGTGGACGTGTATATGGCAGCGATTTTTAATTGTGGAATCACCTCCCCTTTTTAGGCCAAGGTTGGAAGATGCTTAGACCACTGGTATATTGGTGCCATCTTGGAGGATTTTTTTTGGTTTGGTTTTTGAAGCCACAGTGCACCAGTGGGCCTAAAAATTAGGCATGTACACATGCCTGAAAAATTTGTTATTGTTGCAGCCGCTGCTGTTGATGTTTGTTTCACAGGCAGAAAGTGCCCTAAAACATGGCGGCTTGAACCCTAGTGTGTGGCGGATAAGTCACGCAAGTCAAACGTCATTCAGAGCTAAAATACAGCAGCGTGTGGACCATTTTTAGCCCAAGGCAGCTCATCTCATCAGGCCTTTTTTAATCGAATGTATCGCCCAATGTCAGTCCCTTCGGGATCCATCCCTCATTCATCTTAATAAAGGTGAGGTAATCTAGACTTTTTTGACCTAGGCGACTTCTCTTCTCAGTGACAATACCTCCTGCTGCACTGAAGGTCCTTTCTGACAGGACACTTGAAGCGGGGCAGGCCAGAAGTTCTATCGCAAATTGGGATAGCTCAGGCCACAGGTCAAGCCTGCACACCCAGTAGTCAAGGGGTTCATCGCTCCTCAGAGTGTCGATATTTTTAGTTAAGGCGAGGTAGTCTGCTACCTGTCGGTCGAGTCGCTCTCTGAGGGTGGATCCCGAAGGGCTGTGGCGATGCCTAGGACTTAAAAAGGTCTGCATGTCCTCCATCAACAACACGTCTTTAAAGCGTCCTGTCCTTGCCGGCGTGGTCGTGGGAGGAGGAGGATGATTCCACCACTCCCCCTGTTAGATTCCCGTTGTGCTGTGAAATCACCCTTATACGCTGTGTAAAGCATACTTTTTAATTTATTTTGCAAATGCTGCATCCTTTCCGACTTGTTGTAATTTGGTAACATTTCCGCCACTTTCTGCTTATACCGGGGGTCTAGTAGCGTGGACACCCAGTACAGGTCGTTCTCCTTCAGCCTTTTTATACGAGGGTCCCTCAACAGGCAGGACAGCATGAATGACCCCATTTGCACAAGGTTGGATGCCGAGCTACTCATTTCCCGTTCCTCCTCCTCACTGCTGTCATTGAAGGTATGTTCTTCACCCCAGCCACGTACAACACCACGGGTACCAGATAGGTGACAACGAGCACCCTGGGATGCCTGTTGTGTTTGGTCTTGCTCCTCCTCCTCCTCAAAGCCACATTCCTCCTCTGACTCCTCTTCCTCGCAATCCTCTTCCAGCCTTGCCGCAGGTCCAGCAAGCGATGCTGATAAGGCTGTTTCTGGTGGTGATGGTGACCACAACTCTTCCTCTTCCTCTTCACGCTCATCTACGGCCTGATCCAGCACTCTTCGCAAGGCACGCTCCAGGAAGAAAACAAATGGTATGATGTCGCTGATGGTGCCTTCGGTGCGACTGACGAGGTTTGTCACCTCCTCAAAAGCACGCATGAGCCTACAGGCATTGCGCATGAGCGTCCAGTAACGTGGCAAAAAAATTCCCAGCTCCCCAGAGGCTGTCCTAGCACACCGTTCATACAAATATTCATTAACAGCTTTTTCTTGTTGGAGCAGGCGGTCGAACATTAGGAGTGTTGAATTCCAACGTGTAGGGCTGTCGCAAATCAAGCACCTCACTGGCATGTTGTTTCGCCGCTGGATATCGGCAAAGTGAGCCATGGCCGTGTAGGAATGCCTGAAATGGCCACATGCCTTCCTGGCCTGCTTCAGGACGTCCTGTAAGCCTGTGTACTTATGCACAAAGCGTTGTACGATCAGATTACACACATGTGCCATGCACGGCACATGTGTCAACTTGCCCAACTTCAATGCCACTATCAAATTTTTTCCGTTGTCACACACCACTTTGCCGATATCCAGTTGCTGCGGAGTCAGCCACTTTTCCACCTGTGCGTTCAGGGCGGACAGGAGTGCTTGTCCGGTGCGACTCTCTGCTTTCAAGCAAGTCAAACCCAAGACGGCGTGACACTGCCATATCCGGGATGTGGAATAGTACCTGGGGAGCTGGGGGGGTGCCGTTGATGTGGAGCAAGACGCAGCAGCACAAGAGGACTCAGCCGAGGAGGTTATGGAAGAGGATGGAGTAGGAGGAGTAGAGGAGGTGGCAGCAGGACTGCCTGCAAGTCGTGGCGGTGTCACCAACTCCTCTGCAATGCCACGCATTCCTTGCTTGTCAGCCGTCAGCAGGTTTACCCAATGCACAGTGTAGGTGATATACCTGCCCTGACCATGCTTTGCAGACCAGGTATCAGTGGTCAGATGGACCCTTGCCCCAACACTGTGTGCCAGACATGCCATGACTTCCTTTTGCACAATCGAGTACAGGTTGGGGATTGCCTTTTGTGAAAAGAAATTCCGACCGGGTACCTTCCACTGCCGTGTCCCAATAGCTGCAAACGCCTCAGACTCAACCAGATTGTATGGTAAAAGCTGGTGGGCTAATAGTTCGGACAAGTCAGCTGTCAGACACTGGGCAAGGGGGTGACTTGGTGACATTGGCTTCTTACGCTCAAACATGTCCTTGACAGACACATGACTGTGGGCAGATGAGCGGGAACTGCTCAAGGCGGGAGACGGAGTGGCGGATGGTTGAGAGGGGGCAAGGAGAACAGCAGTGGTTGACGTGGCTGAAGATGCTGGACCAGGAGGAGGATGGCGGCTTAAAGTAGGTGTGCTGCTTGTACTCTTGTGTTGATCCCATAGGCGTTTGTGATGTGAGATCATGTGCCTATGCAAAGCAGTTGTACCTAGGTGGGTGTTGGACCACCCACAACTCAGTTTCCTTTGGCACAGGTTGCAAATGGCATCGCTGTTGTCAGAGGCAGACACACAAAAAAATTCCACACTGCTGAGCTCTGCAATGACGGCATTCTGGTGGTGGACACAGCATGCGTTGATTGGCGTGCTGTCGGGCTGACCCCGGGGGCCGATGCATGCTGTCTGACTGTGCCACTAGCTCCTTGCAACGACCCCCCCCTGCTTCCAACTCGTCTCCTCCTCCTCTCTGTCTCCCCATCTGAACTTTCGCCCTGTTCTTCTTCTTGCCGAGTGGGCAACCACGTGACATCCATGGACGCATCGTCATCATCAACCGCTTCGCTTGTATCTGACAACTCAGAAAAGGAAGCAGCAGCGGGTACAACATCATCATCATCACACCGTACCTCCATGTGTTTAATGCTGCCTGCCTGAGACATATCCCTGTTATCTACATCCTCTGGCAATAATGGTTGCGCATCACTCATTTCTTCAAACGGGTGTGTGAATAACTCCTCTGACATACCAAGTAAAGCGGCTGTGGTGCTAGTTTTGGTGGTGGCGGCAGGCGGGTGAGTGGTATCTTGAGAGGTGCCTGAAGCTAAGCTGGAGGAGGATGGTGCGTCAAGGTTCCGAGCCGAGGCTTTAGAAGATTGGGTGTCCTGTGTTAGCCAGTCAACTATGTCCTCAGAACTTTTCAAGTTCAGGGTACGTGGCTTCTGAAAACTGGGCATTATTCTAGGGCAAAAGGGAATCACAGCACCATGACCACGATGGCCCCTGCGAGGTGGCCTGCCTCTGCCTGTCATTTTTTGGGGGATTAATGGTACTATGCGTGCAAGCTACTGTGAGACCAGATATGAGTGGCAATGTGCACTGGCACCGGTCTGCAGAGCACACACTGTAGGCCTGACAGAGCCGCTTGAAGGACACTGACTGGCTGCTATTAGCTTAAAAGCACGCTATAGAGACTCCAGATATGATTGGCAATGTGCACTGTAACAGTTCTGGAGAGCACACGTTGAAGGAAGGACTGACAGAGCCGCTTGAAGGACACTGACTGGCTGCTATTAGCTTACAATGGAAACCTTTTTTCTTTGTAAAAGCACGCAATAGAGACACCAGATATGATTGGCAATGTGCACTGGAACAGTTCTGGAGAGCACACACTGTAGGCCTGACAGAGCCGCTTGAAGGACACTGACTGGCTGCTGTGGCAAACCTAGCCACTTCTGGACTGTAATATAGAAAGGTTGTCTGTACTATGTGCTTTGTGTAGTTTGCTATGTATACTGTGTGGGATGTGTAAATGTACGGTGTATCTATGCTATGGTAATTCGCATGCTGGCAGCAGTAAGCTACCAGCATGCAAGTACTTCGTTCCATGAACAGCGGCTCTCCGGGCCGTTCGTGGAACGAATGCGGGCTCCCCTGATAGACCACACACTTAGGAGCGTGTGGCCCTCATTAACCGATTGCAACAATGTTGCAATCGGTAATTAGAAGCTCTCCTAGGTGACCGTCATTCGGCTACCGACCATGCGGCGGTCGGCCATCTTGGATTCGCTATTCTTCAGCGGTGTTTGGTCGTCAAGCGCCTGGAACTGAAAACGGCTACTCGACAACACAAACACCGCTGGACTTCCAGACCGTTCGGGAGTCCGGTATTCGGTAGAATCGTTCCCCCAAGTATAATCGACAGTTTGAGGGGAACTTCGATGTAAACTGTATTTGTTGCGGCGTTCGGTCATTTCAGCTGGGATCTGAGCGGTATTCACACAAAAGATGCGCTCAGACCCCAGCTATCTACCAAACGTTCGGTTATTTAAATGTACCGTATAAAACTTATAAAAAGGATTTTTATGTGAATTGTCAGTTTTGCTACACGAGGGGATAATCTACTTAATCGTCCATTTTAGTGGGAGTATCCCTCTCGTGTAGCAATGCACCCTGGGAGAATTACACTGCATTATGGGAGAAATCCCCTGAAACTTCTGTCCGGAAACCCCTTGCATGGGGAACTGTATAAATATACAAGCCTGTGAATAAAGCCAGTTAGTTGACTCCCAAACTGTGTTTCGTCCGGTTATTGGGAGGATTGGGATATTGCCTGACTGTGGATTTACCCGACTGTGGATTTACCTGTGATACCAGTGGAGATCGTGGATTCTACTATTACACTCTGCTACAATTGGTGACAAGCGACGGGATCCAACCTTACAGCCAAAAAGCGCAATTCGTGCAAAAATAACTGCCGAATAAGAAAAGGGAATGGCAAGCAGAATACAGCGAAAGAACTGACTACTGAAGTGAATGGAGACAGATTATTCTAAGCTGAAGAGGCAAACATTAAAAGAACTGCTGGAAGCCAGGGGTAAGATAGCCAGCAGCAAACCCAAGGCTACACTAATTGCCGAGCTGATGTAGGGAGACCGAGCCCGCAGCGCTACACCCCCAGCAGTTATGGAAGAAACTCTCTACCAGAGGGAAATGAGGACCAGGCTAGAATTTTTGCCTCAGCCTGTATCGGATGCCATGATGAACCTGGTGATGGCGAATGTACAAGAGTACGTAATGGCACACAGCCCACAGCATACGTTGTCTCGAGCAGAGTCCGCAACCGGGTCCCTCTACAACCAGGTAAAACCCAAAATTCCTTATCATGCCTTCAAAGTATTTTGCGAGGAAAAGGATGAAATTGATGGGTACTTGCAGGACTTTGAGAGACTATGTGATTTTGCATGATTTAGAGCGGGCAGTATGGGTGCCACTGCTGGCAGGCAAGCTAGCAGGTCGGGCAGCCGAAGCATACCGCGCTGTGCCCAGTGAGGACAGCAAGGACTATGAGAAGGTGAAGCGAGCAATATTAGAGAGGTATGCCATTACTCCAGAGGCATACCGGCGCAAGTTCAGAAACCTGGGCAAACCAGAGAGAGATTCTCACGCTGAATGGGCTCACAAGCTAGACCAGGCCTCCCAAGGGTGAATACAGGCCAGCCAAGCCACCACCAGGGAAGGGTTGCATCAGCTGATGTTGTTGGAGCAATTTTTTTATGGATTATCTCCAGAGGCACAAGAATGGGTGCGGGACAGGAAACCCCTCACCCTAACCGAAGCAGCTAGGTTGGCCGACCAACACTTTGATGCACGGAGACACCATGGACCTATAGCCAAAAGTTACCCTCGACCCACGGGACTACCCAGCGCTATACCGCCTCCAGCCCACATGGCCTCCCCGTTTCGTCCTTCCCCAGGAAATTTACCCCCACCTTCCAGGTACAACGGGCGGGCCAACATCCAATGCCACTCCTGCAAACAATGGGGGCATATGGCCCGGGAATGTACCCAAAACCACGGCAAGCCCGCCTGGAATCAAGGGCGCCCAAACCCAGCACCCAGGGCTGCTGCCCATCATTATCAAAGGGAACCGGCCACGCAGGAGTTGTGGAGTGTTCACGCAGAGGAACCCCTGGGCATATTACATGAAGTAATGTCAGTCCGAGCCACAGATAACCGGCAGCATCACCGACAGCTGGTAACCCTAGAGGGGAAAGAGGTTCAGAGACTGCGAGATTCGGGAGCTGTGGCGGATCTGTGGCAGTACGAGTGGCAGGGGGGGCAGTATACCGACTACCTACTGCTAAAGTACATTTGAATTGGGGTGTGGGAGAGGGGACAGTAGAAGTAGGACTGATGCAAAATTTACCAGCAGATGTTGTGCTGGGGAATGATTTGGGCCAGATGACCTCTGCTTTTGTCCCACAGGCTCCCTACCAGGAAGCCCATCCAGTCACCACACGGCAACAGACTCGCACCACGGCTCCACCAACACACTCTGAGGCTCAGGTAAGAGACCAAGACCCCCACCCGACACGTATGTCCTGGGATACCCCAGCTCAGTTTGAAGCCAAGGTGAAGTCCGACCCCACACTACAGGTGTACAGGGACAGGGTACGCACTGACCAGGGAGGGCTAGAGGGGGAGCGGTACACTTGGGAGAAAGGGCTACTTTACCGCATTGCTGAACGGGAAGTAGGAGGGTCGGTCACAGTGACCACCAAACAGTTAGTGGTTCCCTAGAAATACCGTCCAGAGCTACTTAGGATTGCTCACGATATCCCCTTGTCTGGACATCTAGGGATGACCCGTAACCGATATAGGTTAACCCATGCATTTTTCTGGCCAGGGATTTCTAAAGATGTGAGGCAATACTGCACCTCCTGTGATATATGCCAGCGAGTAGGTAAGCGAGGTGACCGTCACAAAGCTAAATTGTGTCCCCTCCCTATTATTTCAGAACCGTTCAGTAGAGTGGCCGTTGACATAGTAGGCCCCTTACCCAAACCCAGTCCCTCCGGGAAACGGTTCATCTTAACGGTAGTGGACTATGCCACCTGATACCCCGAGGCCGTAGCCCTCACTAATATCCATGTGGAGACGGTGGCCAAGGCTTTAATGAAGATATTTTCCCGGGTGGGGTTTCCCCAAGAAATAATATCCGATAGGGGCACCCAATTTACAGCCGAGGTCACCCAGCAATTGTGGAAAATCTGTGGCATTAAGCCCATAATAAATTCCGCCTACCACCCCCAGTCCAATGGGCTATGCGAAAGGTTTAACGGTACGCTGAAACAAATGCTCCGTACGTTTGGAGAAGCCCACAAAGACTGGGAGCGGTTTTTACCCCACTTGCTCTTCGCATATAGGGAGGTACCCCAAGAATCGACAGGGTTTTCCCCTTTCGAATTACTGTTCGGTAGGAGGGTACGGGGGCCGTTAGACCTAATTAGGGAACATTGGGAGGGAGAGGATAACCCAGAGGGAACCCCTATCGTATCTTACGTATTTGAGTTCCGGGACCGTCTGGAGGCGCTGACTCAGACTGTGCGCACCAACCTCCAGGCGGCCCAACAACGCCAGCGCCGCTGGTACGATAGGGGGGCCAGAGACCGCAGCTTTCAAGTGGGGCAGAAGGTTTTGATTTTAAAACCCGTTCGCACAGACAAGCTGCAGGCCATCTGGCAAGGCCCATACCAGGTGGTGGAACAGAGATGTGACACCACCTATGTGATTGGCCCCTGCTCAGGGGTAGGAAAGAGACGCATGCTCTATGTAAACATGCTCCAACCCTACCATGAGAGGATAGAGGACGTGGCGGCGATATGCTGATCTATTAGAACCCGAAGAACCGATAGAGCCGTCCCGGGGAGTTCAACTGGGGGAGCGGCTAAGTCCTCAAGAGCGTGCTCAGGTACAAGAGCTGATCGTAGCTAAAGGGGCTACCTTCTCCAATTTGCCTGTGTACACTCCACTAGCCACCCACCGAGTCGAAACCCCGGGGCAGCTACCTATGCGACAGGCTCCATATCGTGTCCCTGAATCCGTCAGGACGCATATGAAGACTGAGCTGGACGAAATGTTGCAGCTAGGGGTTATCGAACCTTCCGATAGCCCCTGGGCATGGCCGGTAGTGCTGGTACCTAAGAAGGACAGCACGACGCGCTTCTGCGTCGACTACCGGAGGGTCAATGACAAGACAGTGTCTGATGCCTACCCGATGCCCCGGATAGACGAGCTGCTAGATAAGATGGCCCGTGGCCAGTATCTCACTACCATAGATTTGTGTAAGGGATACTGGCAAATCCCACTAGCCGATGATGCCATCCCCAAGTCGGCCTTTGTCACCCCGTTTGGCCTGTACCAATTTCGGGTCATGCCATTCGGGATGAAAAACGCTCCGGCAACCTTTCAGTGGATGGTAGATCGGCTACTGGACGGTTTCCAAGGTTATGCATGTGCGTACTTAGACGACATTGCCATATTTAGCCAGACCTGGGAGGAACACTTACAACATATAGGGGCCATCCTAGATCATATTGGGGAGGCAGGGCTAACCCTGAAACTCAGCAAGTGTCATATAGGGATGGCAGAGGTGCAGTACTTGGGCCACCGGGTGGGGTGTGGGCAGCAGAAACCCGAGCCAGCTAAAATTGAAGCCGTAGCCAAGTGGCCCACCCCCAGGACCAAAACCCAAGTGTTGGCATTCCTAGGTACCGCAGGGTACTATAGAAAATTCGTGCCCAATTACAGTGCCCTGGCCAAACGCCTGACTGACTTGACCCGCAAGAACCTCCCTCGACAGGTTGTCTGGGCCCCAGAGTGTGAGCAGGCATTCCAACAACTCAAAACTGCTCTAACTAATGCTCCTGTACTTGCCGCTCCTGATCCAACTAAAATATTTCTTGTCCACACAGACGCTTCAATGTTTGGATTGGGAGCAGTGCTGAGCCAAGTGGGAGCAGATGGCGGAGAACATCCCGTAGCTTACTTGAGCCGAAAGTTGCTGCCCCGGGAAGTAAGCTACGCCGCCATTGAAAAAGAATGCCTGGCCGTGGTGTGGGCTCTCAAAAAGTTACAGCCTTATTTGTATGGACAACCTTTTTCCCTACTCACAGATCACAACCCGTTGGTGTGGCTGAACCGTGTGGCTGGGGACAATGCCAGGCTGTTGCGCTGGAGTTTGGCGCTGCAGCCCTTTGACTTTACGATCCATTATCGCCCAGGGAAGCAAAACGGTAACGCCGACGGGTTATCTAGACAGACTGAACTTGAAAAATGATAGGTGAGTACTCTCCCGGACCTCCCCAAGCCGATCCGTTGGGATCAGACTGTGTATGCCGGCTTGGTTCTGGGGGAGCATTGTGGCAAACCTAGCCACTTCTGGACTGTAATATAGAAAGGTTGTCTGTACTATGTGCTTTGTGTAGTTTGCTATGTATACTGTGTGGGATGTGTAAATGTACGGTGTATCTATGCTATGGTAATTCGCATGCTGGCAGCAGTAAGCTACCAGCATGCAAGTACTTCGTTCCATGAACAGCGGCTATCCTGGCCGTTCGTGGAACAAATGCGGGCTCCCCTGATAGACCACACACTTAGGAGCGTGTGGCCCTCGTTAACCGATTGCAACAATGTTGCAATCGGTAATTAGAAGCTCTCCTAGGTGACCGTCGTTCGGCTACCGACCATGCAGCGGTCGGCCATCTTGGATTCGCTATTCTTCAGCGGTGTTTGGTCGTCAAGCGCCTGGAACTGAAAACGGCTACTCGACAACACAAACACCGCTGGACTTCCAGACCGTTCGGGAGCCCGGTATTCGGTAGAATCGTTCCCCCAAGTATAATCGACAATTTGATGTAAACTGTATTTATTGCGGCGTTCGGTCATTTCAGCTGGGATCTGAGCGGTATTAACACAAAAGATGCGCTCAGACCCCAGCTATCTACCGAACATTCGGTTATTTAAATGTACCGTATAAAACTTATAAAAAGGATTTTTATGTGAATTGTCAGTTTTGCTACACGAGGGGATAATCTACTTAATCGTCCATTTTAGTGGGAGTATCCCTCTCGTGTAGCAATGCACCCTGGGAGAATTACACAGCATTATGGGAGAAATCCCCTGAAACTTCTTGCATGGGGAACTGTATAAATATACAAGCCTGTGAATAAAGCCAGTTAGTTGACTCCCAAACTGTGTTTCGTCCGGTTATTGGGAGGATTGGGATATTGCCTTACTTTTCAGTGCTGACTGTGGATTTACCTGTGATACCAGCGGAGATCGTGGATTCTACTATTGCACTCCGCTACAGCTGCTATTAGCTTACAATAGAAACCTTTTTTCTTTGTAAAAGCACGCTATAGAGACACCAGATATGATTGGCAATGTGCACTGTAACAGTTCTGGAGAGCACACGCTGAAGGAAGGACTGACAGAGCCGCTTGAAGGACACTGACTGGCTGCTATTAGCTTACAATGGAAACCTTTTTTCTTTGTAAAAGCACGCTATAGAGACACCAGATATGATTGGCAATGTGCACTGGAACAGTTCTGGAGAGCACACACTGTAGGCCTGACAGAGCCGCTTGAAGGACACTGACTGGCTGCTATTAGCTTACACTGGAAACCTTTTTTCTTTGTAAAAGCACGCTACAGAGACACACGCTGAAGGAGGCCTGACACCCAGACGCTTGCAGACAACTAACTGCTCTTCTATTACAGTGAAAAAAAAATTTTTTTTTTTTAAATCTAAAGCTTAAGCTATTGTAAAAACAGATATGAGTGGTGGCACTGACTGTGCAAATGGGCAAGGCATCCAGCCTGACACAGAAGCTGGCAGGCAGGCAACTGCTCTTCTATTACAGTGAATTTTTTTTTTTTTTTAAATCTAAAGCTTAAGCTATTGTAAAAACAGATATGAGTGGTGGCACTGGGCAAGAGGGCACAGTATCCACTGTGAACCTCACACAGAAGCTGGCAGGCAGGCAACAGCTCTTCTATTACAGTGAAAAAAATATATATTTTTTTTAAATCTAAAGCTTAAGCTATTGTAAAAACAGATATGAGTGGTGGCACTGGGCAAGTGGGCACAGTAACCACTGTGAACCTCACACAGAAGCAGGCAGGCAGGCAGGCAACTGCTCTTCTATTACAGTGAAAAAAAAATGGTTTTAAAAGCACGCTATAGAGACATCAGATATGATTGGCAATGTGCACTGGAACAGTTCTGGAGAGCACACACTGTAGGCCTGACAGAGCCGCTTGAAGGACACTGACTGGCTGCTATTAGCTTACACTGGAAACCTTTTTTCTTTGTAAAAGCATGCTACAGAGACACCAGATATGAGTGGCAACTGTCAAAGTACGCTGGCACAGGTCTGCAGAGCACACGCTGAAGGAGGCCTGACACCCAGACGCTTGCAGACAACTAACTGTTCTTCTATTACAGTGAAAAACATTTTTTTTTTTAAATCTAAAGCTTACGCTATTGTAAAAACAGATATGAGTGGTGGCACTGGGCAAGTGGGCACAGTATCCACTGTGAACCTCACACAGAAGCTGGCAGGCAGGCAACTGCTCTTCTATTACAGTGGAAAAAAATATTTTTTTTAAATCTAAAGCTTAAGCTATTGTAAAAACAGATATGAGTGGTGGCACTGACTGTGCAAATGGGCAACGCATCCAGCCTGACACAGAAGCTGGCAGGCAGGCAACTGCTCTTCTATTACAGTGAAAAAAAGATATATTTTTTTGAATCTAAAGCTTAAGCTATTGTAAAAACAGATATGAGTGGTGGCACTGGGCAAGAGGGCACAGTATCCACTGTGAACCTCACACAGAAGCTGTCAGGCAGGCAATTGCTCTTCTATTACAGTGAAAAAAATAGAGAAAATGTATGACAAACTTACCGTAATTTTCTTTTCCTGGCTATTTCTCATGGCAGCATCACTTATGGGTAGCTCCTCCCTTAGCAGTCTCAGGACAGGAATTAATTAGATTCATTAATTAGACTGATAGGTATAAAGAGTCCCTCCTCCCCTTACACCACAGTCCAATTATAAAGCTGAAAACAAAAAATGGGCGGGAACCCTGATGCTGCCATGAGAAATAGCCAGGAAAATAAAATTACGGTAAGTTTGTCATAAATTTTCTCTATTCCTGGCTAATCATGGCAGCATCACTTATGGGTAATACCCAAGCTCACAGAATCTAGGGTGGGAATAAAATTACGATAAAATACACAGAACAGATTATTATGCTACTGATACCGGAGAAACTGACGGAAGCCAAGCACAGAGAGATGGACACAGGTTTCTTCAGGAAGGAAGAGATTCTTTATTCGGTTCACCGATCGGGACTCAGAGGGACTAATGTCACCAAAATACAACAAGTTCTGAGCCCCGGACAATAGTGCAGGCTCCTTATATAGGCACATAACTCCTCCCATATTAAGCTCCACCCGCACATTCTCTTAACCAATCAAAACAAATAAGAATTAACTTCCTGCTTGACCGCATGGCTTGTCCAGCACAATGGAGGAGGGGAATACTACATCCGGTATTCTTGCACATGCTCCGTACACTACTGATCGTATCTTTGCCACGTGCAACCAACCGACCGATACGTCAGCATATGCACGTACGCATGCCACGTGGTAATCTCGGCCTACTAAATTTATTTTTACAGAGATTCCACCACATTCCCCCCTTTGATGCCTCTGATATTTCACAATTACTTGAGGCATCACTTAACCTTGGTTTGCATACACCTCAGGTTACCATGAATCAGACCAGACTTTTCTATGATGTGAATTCCTCAACACTCCTGCATTGGTTCTCCCTGATTTAGAGCCTCATATTTATATATGGCCATTATCTGTGCTGCAGCCTTCCTCTCTGCTATATTTTCTATCAGGCTCTGCACAGACTTAACTACTAAAGGAATAAGACATGGCAGGAGTAGACACAACATTAAAATCAGTATGACTCCGCCTACCAATGCCTTAAGCCCTCCAAACTGCTCATACCAGTTACCAAACCAACTACTTGGATTATACCCTTTCCATACCTGAGTAGGCACATGCGCTAGTTTAACCATATGGCTAGTAAGCTCAGCTATTGCTTGCCCTTCGTCATCTATTTGAAGACAGCAATTGCTCAGGTTAAACTTCCCACATACACCTCCCTCAAACCATACGTCCTTTAAATTGGCATATCTTGCAAACGGGTTAGATGGTTCTGAGACATTTGAAGCCGACCACCAAGTTGTATTCTTTGTATCATCATCATAAGCTTTTTGCCCTAGACAAGTTAATTCTCCTACAGAAGTATTAAACATCATTCCTTTCCTTGCTATGCAAACATAACCTATGATGGAGGTTTTCAATCTCCACTCAGATTTACCTCTAACACTCATCTGATAATCGGCTTGTGAAGATATTAATTGTTCAACTGCCTCAGAACCGGACATTACCTCCTTTGCTTCCCAAGGCCATTGGTCTCCCATGTTAGTACCTCCACACACATAGCAGTTCGTTACATTAAGACTACCAGCAATACTCTCAGCTAAATCTATGAACAGGTTTTTAGCGTTATGGGGGATCTTATTATCTATACTCATCTCTTCATAAAAGGAATGGAATACCTGATGAGTTTGGGAGGTTACAGTATCGGTCTCTATCCCTATAAACAATATTGTCCCAGGGTCTAAACCCGTCCCATATATTTGAAACCCAAATAAGTTACCATATTTATCTAAGAATTGGTCAAGATTATTTATAAGAATATGGACTGGATTGCATTCCATAGACTTACAGTATGGATTGGTAGGCAACTTAGTAACAATCATATCCTTGTCTGCTGTCTGTCCCCAAGTTGCCCACCCCACACAAGACCAATATGGGCAAAAATTATATTCCCTATTTGGGCATCTTGGACTCACATACTTATTTTTACTACTGGGACAAATATATTTATCATTAGACCCATACGTTCTCTCCCATCTAAGATCCCCACATACATTCCATGGCTTTCTACCACTTGATATCGCTTTACATGCATCAAATAGCAGAACACCCGAAGAATGTACGGATTCTAACACTGTTTTATTTATTAGGGTCCCCTGAGGATCTCCATTCCTGAGGGTCAACCAAATTGTACGGGGTTTATACTCCGGATTGAAGCACTTAGGTTCTCCTACTCCTAAATGGCATACACTATACTCTATATTTAAGTATCTACACCTAGACACATCACCTTTAAACTCATATTGCGAATGCCAAATTAGGGTCTGGGTAATATGATTACCTGTTCTTGTAGTCTTAATGCAAACCTCACAGCTAGGAGTGTCGGTACCTCTACCTTCCTGAATATAAAAAGACATATAAATAAACATTATCATAAGCACATCTTTCGTCGGCTGCATCCTCAATCTTCGCCCGTGCGATGGCACCTCAGCTTCCAGGATGTAAGGGCTGCAGGGAATGGAGTTCTGCTCGTCTTCACAGGGGTCCCTTCGAGACTTTCCTGGCTTTTAAATAACACGTTGGTGAGCGGACAGGCTTTATTATGGCCGTCTAAACACTCACTTACCAATCTCTGAAACAATAAAATTTGTAATCCACAAGGTTTCCTCGTCACTCCGACTGAGTCGTGCGCTTTAACCGGATCTTGCAGGGATTCTCTGGATCTGTTGTAGCTTGCCAAGAATCTACTGCTGCTGCTTTAACCCTGGAGTGATGAATCCACTAAGTCACTTCGGCCACTTTTATCGCTGATGGGGTAGACAAAAGAACAACATAAGGACCCCTCCACTTAGGCCCTAACGGTATATTATTCCACTCTTTAATCCACACTTGGTCTCCTGGATGGTAACTATGAACAGGGGGATAAATATTCATAGGTAATCTATCTTGTACCCATTTCTGTACCTCCTCCATAGTCTTACCCAACTCTACAACCTGCTGCCGGGTAATTCCTTCTCCCAACTGACTCAAATCCCCCCTTAAGTTACCAAGTACGGGAGGTGGTCGCACATACATGATTTCAAAAGGAGAGAGACCCATCCTTCTGGTAGGTGTACTGCAAATTCGCAACAGAGCTATAGGCAAAAGAACGTTCCACTTAAGTTGGGTTTCCTGACACATCTTTGCCAACTGATTCTTAATAGTTCTATTCATTCTCTCTACTTTACCAGAACTGTGAGGTCTGTATGCCGTATGAAGTCTCCACTTAATACCAAGCATATGAGTCAGTTGTTGTAGGCACTGATGAACAAAGGCTGGACCATTGTCCGATCCTATAGAGCAGGGTAGTCCATATCGGGGTATTATTTCTCGTAGCAGGAATCTCACAACTTCTCCTGCTTTCTCTGTACGAGTAGGACATGCTTCTACCCAGCCTGAATAGGTGCACACAACTACTAGTAGGTAGCGGTGTCCACCAGATTTAGGCATAACTGTATAGTCAATTTGTAGATCGGACATAGGGAGTCCCCCCATATACTGAACTCCTGGTGGCTTTACTGGTCCTTGCCTTGCATTATTTTTAGCACACGTTACACATCTTCGTACAATGGCTTGAGTTAAGTTGGACAATCTTGGTATGTAGAAATGTTTTCTGAGAGATTCTTCTGTACTCTCTCTTCCAGAATGTGTCCCGTTGTGATAGTTTTGGACAATTTCTACCGCTAGTGATGCTGGAATAACTATTCTCCCATCTTCTAACTGATACCATTTGTTCTCCAGGTACTTTCCAGGTTCAGTCTTTAACCACTCTTCTTCTTGAGCTGTATAAACTGGAGTCCATTGAGACAGTGGAGTCAGTATAAGAGCAGCTATATGTTCCACATATTCCTGTCTTCCTGATTCAGCGGCACGCTTAGCTGCATTATCTGCCATCCGGTTTCCTTTGGTTACATCACCATCGCCTCTCAGATGCGCTCGACAATGTATAATACCGACTTCTTTTGGTTCCCATACTGCTTCCAATAGTTGTAGTATTTCAGCTGCGTACTTGATTTCTTTGCCCTCTGAATTCAATAGTCCTCTTTCTTTATACAAAGCTCCGTGGGCATGAGTGGTTAAAAACGCATACTTGGAGTCCGTGTAGATGTTTACTCTTAAACCTTCAGCCAATTGTAACGCTCGTGTTAGTGCTATCAATTCTGCCTTTTGTGCTGATGTTCCTTTTGACAGTGGCCGAGCTTCTATCACCTTGTCTATCGTTGTTACTGCATATCCTGCATAGCGAATCCCTTCTTTCACATAACTACTGCCTGAAAAATATTATTATGTACTTTAAATGTATTTAATGTGTTGATATAAATATTATAAGTTTAATTCAGATTGCTTCCAGAACACTGAAATTGAGAAGCCATACCTTGGCCTATAGAGTATTACAGACTTTCATTGTATAAGGAATGGAGACCACATCTGGTTCACTTTAAGAGTGATGTTGAAGGGCTTGTTTATAGTAACCTTTGACCTAGCCTTGAAAGCCTGAATTCCTTTGAAGACTCACATTTCTACAGGCAATTATTCATTACATCATGTATATAGAAGTTCTTTGTCTCACATATCTTGCCGCCAAATATAACGTATGACTTTAATCATAGATTTCAAATGATGCTAAGTAACTCCCCTTTTTCTAAGATAGCCACTTATTTTAAAGTAAGGCAATCTTATGTATACTCCCCTCTGTAACTGAATTTTAAACCCATAAAACTGATTGTAGTTTAGAATTCGTGGCCAATACCTTTAACATCAAAAATGGATAACATCTAGAAAATTGCTCTCTGTATTGGACAAAGAATGTTAAAGACATTTGTTATTACCAGATGGATTGTTATGTTTGAATAAACATAAGTTAACTGCAAGATACTTGATTCGATTATTAATAAAACTGATATGTGACAAACAAAGATTTCACGGAATGCCAATTTCCTACATTTAATGGTGGAGAATGCGGGCAACAACAACAACAACAGCAAACTTTTGATTTAAGCCTGAATTATGACTGCTACAAGCTACAAGAAGATTACAAGAAGAAGACAAGAAACTCACTGAAGAAAAGTTGAAATTGTTCCCTGAAGAAAAAGCTTTAGTACCCGGCTTGCAACAGGAGAAACACAAGTGACTGATACAGCAGGATGGCATCCCAAAAATCCTTTATTTAAACATTCAGTTTTACTATGCGAAAATAGAGTTGCGCAGGGGAAAAATCGTTCGAACGTGGAAATGCTCAGTACTGACGGAAGAATATGACGATAATATATTGATAATATATTATAATTTTGACGATAATAATTGAGATGACAATCTGGATCCTTTTATCCATACTTTATTTATGAAGAAATAAATGTTATGACGAATTGCAGATCGAAGATGGCATTTCGGAGGATTCTCAAGAAATAACTACATATTCCAAAAAGTATTCTTCCATCAGATGATGCGCACACCTGTGGAAATCAAATACTTCAAGGGTATGTGTCTTTAACATGTCTGTAGAAGTTGCTCATATGTATATTGAAACAAATTGTATTGACTGTTTAGTTAATTATGGATTGGCAGCAAAAGACTGCTGTCAAATGTAACAGGATCTGTCTGTAAAAGAGTTAATCCTGAAAACGCTATTGTGTATTGAAATGGTTAGACAGATTAACTGGTAATGAGCAAAGCAATGTGGTTAAAAGGGAAAGAAAAAGTTGCATTACTGGCAAAAGGCTTTCTGGAAACTAATGATTCTATAAAGGAATGGTGTCAACTTGAAAAGACCAGTAATTGTTATGTTTGTAATACATCGAAAAAAAAAAAAAAAGAAATGTGTTGTTAAAAACAATTGAAAAATATATGTGTTGTTGCAAGGTCTAGTAATTTACTTAGCCCCTAGTTAAACTGTAAATTTCCTTAAAAGTGTTAAACGAAGGAAAACGCCCCCCATGGCTCTCTTTTGAGAGTGCATTGGATGCAACATTTGTTGAAACAAAAACTCAGACTCTCGGCAGTTGTTGAAAGGATTAAGTAATGTCAAGGAAATTAAGATTTTAATATAATGAAAGAAATGCTTAAGAATCAGACTGATCTGTTAAATAGAACCCATAAAACAATGTCTCACATGTCCAATATTAGACGTTGTTACTAATTTTGACAATTTGCAAAAATTGTTAGTCTGGGGAATGTTACAGATATTTTGTGGAAAAATCTGAAAGATTTGGATTAAAGTAGAAGTTGTGTGAAAAGGGCAGAAGAGAAGAAAAGATATAGGAAAATGGGGAAATTGTGCAAGAAAAAGGGTCAGATGGATACTCTCAGATTAGCCAGATTGATTAAAAATGTGTCTAAATATGATGAGCAGAGAGGACCTTTTTACAATATGAGGGTTTTTGAAGGTGAAATGAATAAACAAAAATTTAGTGATGTGGTAGCCACCAGATGTCGTTTGATCTGGCTGCCAGCCTCATTAAGTAAAGGGGTTAAAAATTAACTCATTGATGTGTTGGAGGATAAGGAATGTGAAAAGCCCAGAGTTTAGTTGCAGGGATTGTTTCCAAATATATTGCTAATGGTTGTACAGTGTGAAACTGGTTTGAATAGTTTTGAATTTTCTATTTTTGATTAATTTAAATGGAGAAAAATTATGATATACATGTTTGTGCTAATTTAAGGAATAAGGCATGGAATTGATTAATGATAAAAAAGAAAAAACAGTTTACTATGTCTAAAGAGTAACACAGGCAGAGTGTTAGTGAATATGTCTCTATAATATCAGGGTAACCAAATGAGCTAGATTAAGAGATTTTGCTGCTATGAAAATTATGAAATCCTTGCAATTGTTAAAAAGGAAAAACACAGGAATAACTAAAATGTTGCACAGACACACTTTTGTCTAGGGATACTTCAGCAGGACTGGCCCCTATTAAAATTGTGTCTAGTGAAGAAGGTAGAAGGAGAAATTAGGTTATTAATTGAATATGGTAATTTTAGAGTGAGGTTTAAGGAAAGACCACAAAATTAACAAAATTACCAGGGTACTAAAAACTATTCGGCCACACCCCAAGATAGATATTATAGGATTTTATTAGAGTAATTCTATGGTATGCTATAATTGCAACCAAGAAGGTCATGCTAGGAGATATTGTCCTAAATATGAAGAAAAAAAACTTACCCAGTGAAAGGGAAAGAAAATTGAATTTCCCAGACCACAAGAATCTACAGAGAGTGGCAGCTGTAAAAACAGAGCATACATCTTCAACCAACCCCCCTCACATATCAAATTCATGTGAAGAGTGTATACTGATGTTAAATGCCATTGAAATTCAGCAAGTGAAATCTGCCTAAACTCATCAATAAATAGGGATGTGAAACCCCTAGCTATTATCAGATCTATCTTGCTGATAACGAAGTGAAGATGGGCGACCATATATTTATGGAAGACTAGAGGGAAAAATAACAGAGATTTTTTTTAGAAACAGGAGCAGGAATGACTCTAATAAAACACGCTTGCCTTTAAAAATGTAAGCATATGAACAAATCCCTTCTAAGTTTAATGGAACACATGCAATTCTATCCACTGATAATGAAGTGGAGATTGAAGGAGGAAAAATCTTTTGGTGATTTATAGTTGCACCTCTCCTCCCACTGTACTATTATTATGGGAATGGATGTTATCAATGAAAAAAAGTTGTATGTGGATTTATTAAATTTGGTTTTATGGCAAGCTTTAGGTGAGAGCAAAACAGGTTGAGTGCTTAAACCTAATAATTTAAGATAGTTTAGTCATGATATAACTGTAAAACAGAGTGAAGTGTCACCTTCTATACAACAAGATGATGAGGTTGTACCATATAAAACTAAATACCCCACAGTGTGCTCTAAGTCTAAACAAGAGTGTGGGATAGTGAATTTGCAAGTTGTAATTGTAGTTCTAGACCCCCTGCAGTTAAACAATATAAGATCCCAAAGAATAAGAAGAAGGTGTGAATCAGGTGATAAAAGCATTGGTATCTCAAGGAGTGTTGAGAGTGGGTAATTCCAAATGTAAGTCACCATTTGGCTAATAATCAAGCCAATGGCACTTATAGTTTAATTGTGGACACATATGTGGTGAATAAGTAAATCTCATCAGATATCATGGCGCAAATAGATGCTAATGTTAAGTACTTTCTGTATTGGATATAGTCAATGTGTTCTTTTCTATACCATTCAATCCAGATAGCTAGTATCGCTATGCTTTTACCTTTAAAAATCATCAATATCTGTTCCAGGTGTTGCTACAGGGCTTCCAATCCTCACCAGCTTACTTTCATAAAGCAATGGCTCAAGTATTGGAACCCCTGGGGTATGGGAATAAGATGTTGCAATATGTTAATGATCTGTTAAGTTCAAACAGTAACAAGGGAAGAGCATGAGCAGATACTGTGTGATATTTGTCAAACACTGGCACATAATGGGTTAAAACTGAACACATTCAAAGTGCAGATCTTGAAGGAAAGATTTACTTTCCTAGGAGTTAATATAGATCCAGAATGTAAAACGCCATGTACAGCAAGGGTTAAAGCATTGCAGCAATTGCCAAGGCCAATGACAGTGTATCATCTACAGAAATGTTTAAGCTTGATAAATGTTAGCAGAGAATTTATATATGATATGGCAGGGATAGCAAAACCCTTATGCAATATGCTAAAATATAAAAGATAAGATCATCTGGACAGGGGAAGCTGAAAAGAGTTAAATCTGTTAAAAGATGCTCTCACACAAGCGCCTGTGCTAGCTGCTCCCATTGAAACAGTACCATATATTGTTCATTGTTATGCAGGTGTCTCTTCATTAATAGCAGTTTAATGCAAAGGTAGCATGAATCTTTACGAATACTGGGATATTTTTCTAAAATTATGTATCCAGTGGAAAGAGGAATGTTTTCCTATGTAAAACAGCTCATGGCTGTATGATGGGCTTCAGAAGCAACACAACCCATGGCAGGATTTGGACAGATAAATTTACAAACCCCCCAAATATCTAAAACTGTTACAAAATTGTTCTGAGTTAGGAGTATATAGCCAGTTACAAAATAAACCACCCAGGGTAGAAACCAGTAAAAGATATGCTATTCCTGATTTGATGTCAGAAGGAAATGGAAATATAATCCAGATCTCCTTTTGAGAAGCAAACAATACAAGGGATTTCTAGTTTGTATGTGGAGGGACGAGATTTTATGTTGATGGATCACATCACACAGGTTATGTCATATATGACGATTAAACAAAAGAATTGCAAAGATAGACTGCCAGGCCATATGTCTGCTCAGAAAGCGGAGTTAGAATCTGTAAAGAAAGTTCTAGAAATAACAGTATATGACCCAGTGAATATAATAAGTGACAGCAGTTATGTAGTTAAAGCTTTAACACTTCACCTCCCAATATGGAGAAACGAGGAATGGTAGATTCTCAGGATAAAGCTTTAAAACATGCAGGTATTCTGGCAGAACTGTTTAATTAGGCAGGAAAAATTATTTAACTTGTTGTTGTGAAACAGACTTGTAGATCAGGAATCAAAGGAAACTTTGTATGAGGAGTTGTAATACTTGAAAAATGTAATGAGTGCAACTGTTAGTAAAAGACAAATAACAAATACCCTATAAGATCAGATAGAGAATGAAAGGATGTAGCTTTCAGTATAGAAACAATGGATCTAGATACTGAAACTGGCATGTACAGGGTTAAACACAATGAAACACAAACATTTGTACCTAGTGGCTTATTACAAGGGCTGATTGTATTCAATCATAGTACACAGGGCATTTGGGTACAGGACAACTGTTTAAGGTCCTGCAAAATAAATTGTATCATCCTAATTTAAAACAAAAAGTGTATAAATATATTGCAGAAGTGTCTCATATGTGCTCAATTTAATCCAAGACCTAAATACTAGAAACCAAAATTGCAGAGAGTTCCTTTGGCAAAAAGACCATGGTACTCTATATAAATTAATTTCTAAATTAAAATGAATAAAATAAAATAGAAATAAAAATGCTTTAAGATAAGAGTAATTGGTTAACATATTTACCAGGAGTATTAATGTCTATTCCTGCAAATCCAAACTCAAGTGTCACCTCATGAGTTAGTGACATGTAGAACTATGTAATCACTTTCCCTAATAAACCTTTTGTTCCAAGTACATTCAAAGTTACAGCAGAACAAGCTGACTAGTTGAAAGTATTACAGGAACATCTATTGTTAGATTTGAAGTTTGCTACTTCAAATGTCGTCCCTTATGGTAAACTATGTGTTAAAGTTGTACAGCGCTACGGAATCTGATGGCGCTATATAAAAATAAATTAAATAAATATAAAGAAGTAACACAGGGAAATTATGCAGATATGTTTAAGCCAGGTTACAAGGCAATGGTATCATTTAAAACACCAGGTCTATGAAAAACAAGTTGGGAAGGTCCTTATGGTCCTTATGTTAGTCTAAGAATAAAAATTAGGACAAACTGTGTTACAGGTTTAAAAAGCAAACATTGGTACAAAGTGTAATAAATCAATTCTTGTGTCTAGTGATCAATGTAAAAGAAATGTACTAAGGTATAAGAAATGTACTAATGTATAAGAAATGTACTAAGGTATAAGAAATTTACTAATGTATAAGAAATTTACTAATGTATAAGAATAGTAAACTGCCATCTGTTTTTCATTACAGAACCAATACTGTTTTACATGGACAAAAACCTGTATGATTTTAAATAAAAGGACAAATTGTTTGGACTTTCAAAGGACATTATGGACTTTCAAAGAGACTGTGCTTGTGGATTCGATTGGAGAGGACAATATTTCATGGACTAAATCAAACCGATTGTGTTTTCTGGTTAATGTAAACTGTATACAATTACACAGCATAATAACTATGATACTGTTATTATTAATGTTAGGTAAAATCAATGCCCAAGGTAAATTAATGAATTAGTGAAAAATGTAAAGGTAATTGTAACAAGAATTTTGTTCTTAGGAGTTCAGAAATGAAAGGGTTAAAATGACTTGCTTCTCCCTCTTGGAGTGTAAAAAGCAATACAGACAACTGGAAATGGCTGTGTTAAAAGGCCTTTCCTTGTAAACTGATACTTAGATCAATATCAGAAAACAAAATTAAAATCCTATAAATAATTGGTATAAGTTATTATGATGCAATATTTTAAAATTCATTCAAATAAAGCATCAAAGAGGGGCTTGAAAAATATTATTATGTACTTTAAATGTATTTAATGTGTTGATATAAATATTATAAGTTTAATTCAGATTGCTTCCAGAACACTGAAATTGAGAAGCCATACCTTGGCCTATAGAGTATTACAGACTTTCATTGTATAAGGAATGGAGACCACATCTGGTTCACTTTAAGAGTGATGTTGAAGGGCTTGTTTATAGTAACCTTTGACCTAGCCTTGAAAGCCTGAATTCCTTTGAAGACTCACATTTCTACAGGCAATTATTCATTACATCATGTATATAGAAGTTCTTTGTCTCACATATCTTGCCGCCAAATATAACGTATGACTTTAATCATAGATTTCAAATGATGCTAAGTAACTCCCCTTTTTCTAAGATAGCCACTTATTTTAAAGTAAGGCAATCTTATGTATACTCCCCTCTGTAACTGAATTTTAAACCCATAAAACTGATTGTAGTTTAGAATTCGTGGCCAATACCTTTAACATCAAAAATGGATAACATCTAGAAAATTGCTCTCTGTATTGGACAAAGAATGTTAAAGACATTTGTTATTACCAGATGGATTGTTATGTTTGAATAAACATAAGTTAACTGCAAGATACTTGATTCGATTATTAATAAAACTGATATGTGACAAACAAAGATTTCACGGAATGCCAATTTCCTACACTGCCGTCTGTATAATATTGGACATCAGGGTTCTGGATGGGAAAGTCACGAAGATCTGGTCTACTTGAAAATACTTCATCCATCACCTCCAAACAATCGTGTTGACTTTCAGTAGGTTGCGGCAAAAGGGTAGCTGGATTTAAGGTATTGACAGTCTCTAAATGCACTCTTGGGTTTTCACACAACATTGCTTGATATTTGGTCATACGGCTGTTACTGAACCAATGATTTCCTTTGTAATCCAACAACGTCTGTACTGCGTGTGGGACTCGTACATAAAGTTCTTGACCCAGAGTGAGTTTATCGGCTTCAGCTACCAGCAGGGCGGCTGAAGCTACAGCTCTTAGACAAGGTGGAAGACCACTGGCCACTGCATCCAGTTGCTTAGACATATAGGCAACAGGTCTTTGCCATGATCCCAAGTACTGTGTCAATACTCCCACAGCCATTCTTCTTTGCTCGTGTACATACAGGTAGAATGGCCGTGTGTGATCAGGTAGACCTAATGCTGGGGCACTCATCAAAGCCTTCTTCACATCTTCAAATGCCTTTTGCTGTTCTTGAGTCCATAGGAAGGGGTCGTGTTCTGTACCCTTGATAGATGCATACAGAGGTTTTGCCAATATCGCGTAACTAGGAATCCATATCCTACAGAAGCCTGCTGCCCCCAAGAACTCTCGCACTTGTCTTCTATTCTTGGGTGTTGGTATTTGGCACACAGCTTCTTTTCTCTCTGGCCCCATTATTCTTTGACCTTCAGAGATATGGAATCCCAGATATTTGACAGTTGGCAGACACAACTGAGCCTTCTTCCTAGACACCTTGTATCCTGCCTTCCAGAGAATGTGTTGTAGATCGTGTGTTGCTTGCTGACATATTTCTCTTGTGACTGCGGCTATCAACAAGTCATCTACATATTGTAATAATACACACTCTCCTGGGATGGACTTGAAATCCAGTAGGTCTTGACTTAGAGCTGAACCAAATAGGGTAGGTGAATTTTTAAACCCTTGGGGCAGTCTTGTCCAAGTCATCTGGCGTTTCAAGCCCGTTACAGCATTTTCCCATTGGAAAGCGAAGATTAGTGTTGTCGCGAACCCGAAATTTTCGGTTGGCGAACGCGAACTTCCGCAAATGTTCGCGAACCGGCGAACCGCGCGAACCGCCATTGACTTCAATGGGCAGGCGAATTTTAAAACCAACAGGGACTCTTTCTGGCCACAAAAGTGATGGAAAAGTTGTTTCAAGGGGACTAACACCTGGACTGTGGCATGCCGGAGGGGGATCCATGGCAAAATTCCCATGGAAAATTGCACAGTTGATGCAGAGTCTGCTTTTAATCCATAAAGGGCAGAAATCACCTAACATTGACACCTGTCCTCAAAGCCCTGCCCTGATACACACTGACACAGAGCAGAATAGAGACTGTTCCCTGTCCACAGAGACCATGATACACACTGACACAGAGCAGAATAGGGACTGTTCCCCCTACATAGGGTCACTTGGCAGATATGGATTGACACCTGTCCTCAAAACCCCTGATACACACTGACACAGAGCAGAATAGGGACTGTTCCCCCTACATAGGGTCACTTGGCAGATATGGATTGACACCTGTCCTCAAAACCCCTGATACACACTGACACAGAGCAGAATAGGGACTGTTCCCCCTACATAGGGTCACTTGGCAGATATGGATTGACACCTGTCCTCAAAACCCCTGATACACACTGACACAGAGCAGAATAGAGACTGTTCCCTGTCCACAGAGACCATGATACACACTGACACAGAGCAGAATAGAGACTGTTCACCGTCCACAGAGACCATGATACACACTGACACAGAGCAGAATAGGGACTGTTCCCCCTACATAGGGTCACTTGGCAGATATGGATTGACACCTGTCCTCAAAACCCCTGATACACACTGACACAGAGCAGAATAGAGACTGTTCCCTGTCCACAGAGACCATGATACACACTGACACAGAGCAGAATAGGGACTGTTCCCCCTACATAGGGTCACTTGGCAGATATGGATTGACACCTGTCCTCAAAACCCCTGATACACACTGACACAGAGCAGAATAGAGACTGTTCCCTGTCCACAGAGACCATGATACACACTGACACAGAGCAGAATAGGGACTGTTCCCCCTACATAGGGTCACTTGGCAGGTATGGATTGACACCTGTCCTCAAAGCCCCTGATACACACTGACACAGAGCAGAATAGGGACTGTTCCTCCTACATAGGGTCACTTGGCAGATATGGATTGACACCTGTCCTCAAAACCCCTGATACACACTGACACAGAGCAGAATAGGGACTGTTCCCCCTACATAGGGTCACTTGGCAGATATGGATTGACACCTGTCCTCAAAACCCCTGATACACACTGACACAGAGCAGAATAGGGACTGTTCCCCCTACATAGGGTCACTTGGCAGATATGGATTGACACCTGTCCTCAAAACCCCTGATACACACTGACACAGAGCAGAATAGAGACTGTTCCCTGTCCACAGAGACCATGATACACACTGACACAGAGCAGAATTGATACCGGAGAAACTGACGGAAGCCAAGCACAGAGAGATGGACACAGGTTTCTTCAGGAAGGAAGAGATTCTTTATTCGGTTCACCGATCGGGACTCAGAGGGACTAATGTCACCAAAATACAGCAAGTTCTGAGCCCCGGACAATAGTGCAGGCTCCTTATATAGGCACATAACTCCTCCCATATTAAGCTCCACCCGCACATTCTCTTGACCAATCAATACAAATAAGAATTAACTTCCTGCTTGACCGCATGGCCTGTCCAGCACAATGGAGGAGGGGAATACTACATCCTGTATTCTTGCACATGCTCCGTACACTACTGATCGTATCTTGCCTCGTGCAACCAACTGATATCGAGACGTCAGCATATGCACATACACATGCCACGTGGTAATCTCGGCCTACTAAATTTATTTTTACCGAGATTCCACCACATTCCCCCCTTTGATGCCTCTTGATATTTCACAATTACTTGAGGCATCACTTAACCTTGGTTTGCATACACCGCAAGTTACCATGAACCAGACCAGACTTATCTATGATGTGAATCTTCAACACTCATCTTCCTGCATTGATTCTCCCTGATCTAGAGCCTTATATTTATAAATTGGCATTATCTGTGCAGCAGCCTTCCTCTCCGCTATATTTTCTATCAGGCTTTGCACAGACCTAACTACTAAGGGTATAAGACATGGCAGGAGTAGACACAACATTAAAATCAATAGGACTCCACCTACCAATGCCTTAAGCCCTCCAAACTGCTCATACCAGCTACCAAACCAGCTACTTGGATTGTACCCTTTCCATACCTGAGTAGGCACATGCGCTAGTTTAACCATATGGCTAGTAAGCTCAGCTATTGCTTGCCCTTCGTCATCTATTTGAAGACAGCAATTGCTCAGGTTAAACTTCCCACATACACCTCCCTCTACTGCCAATAGGTAATCCAAGGCTAATCTATTTTGGTATACTGCTGTCCTCATCCTGGTATTATGCTTCGCCCATAATAATCTATAATACGCTGGGGAGGCCATTCATCATCTTCCCAGGCACCTATCTCTATGGGTCCCCTTTTCTTCCTATGATTCACATCTTACACTTTAACACCTAAAGTCTCACCTGTTTCGATAGGTAACAAGAAGAAGGATGGTTTGAGCATACCTAACACACATGCCCCTTCCCAGTCCTGTGGCAACTCCGAATAGGCTTTCTTACCACAGATCCAGTACAAATTTGCTGGGGCTCTCCAATTAGATGTGATGGATAGATCAAACCACACATCCTTTAAATTGGCGTATCTTGCAAACGGGTTAGATGGTTCTGAGACATTTGAAGCCGACCACCAAGTTGTATTCTTTTATCATCATCATAAGCTTTTTGCCCAAGACAAGTTAATTCTCCTACAGAAGTATTATACATCATTCCTTTCCTCGCTATGCAAACATAACCTATGATGGAGGTCTTTAATCTCCACTCAGATTTACCTCTAACACTCATATGATAATCGGCTTGTGAAGATATTAATTGGTCAACTGCCTCAGAACCGGACATTACCTCCTTTGCTTCCCAAGGCCATTGGTCTCCCATGTTAGTACCTCCACACACATAGCAGTTGGTAACATTAAGACTACCAGCAATACTTTCAGCTAAATCTATAAACAGGTTTTTAGCATTATGGGGGATCTTATTATCTATACTCATTTCTTCATAGAAGGAATGATATACCTGATGAGTCTGGGAGGTTACCGTATCAGTCTCTATCCCTATAAACAATACTGTCCCAGGGTCTAAACCCGTCCCATATATTTGGAACCCAAATAAATTACCATATTTATCTAAGAACTTGTCAGGGTTATTTATAAGTATATGGATTGGATTGCATTCCATAGACTTACAGTATGGATTGGTAGTAAAAACCAAAGTAAAGAAAATGTTACTTGCGCTTTCTCCTTAATCCCTATGTATATTTAGAAAAATGGAGGTCATTTAGTTGCTCCAATGGCCATTGGAGGTAAGGCCCGCCTGCCAACGTCAAGGCAGACCCCCCTAAGCGGGTCCTAACACTGACCCTTCAGCCTGCTTCCTTGAGCTTCTGGCAAAAATATCTCTAATGAGACAGAAAGGGGTATTTTTTATATACACCCCTATACTTATTAACCCTTAATAGGGAACACATGGGATGGGCAGCAGCATTGTGGGGTATGTTTGTATGTCAACCATGATTTAAAGCCAAATCTTAAGCAAATTGAATGCGATGAGGAAAATGTGGAAGCTTTATGGGTAAATATCTGCTTGGGGGAAAAGAAGGGAAACCAACTATTGGTTGGGATATGTTATAAACCACCTAATGTTAATATTGACGAGGAACAACAGCTGTTTGAGCAAATTGAGAAAGCTGCAAATCTTGGTAACACTTTAATTATTGGAGATTTTAATTACCCAGACATAAATTGGGACATAGGGACTAGTAGCTCAGCAAAGGGAATTAGGTTTTTAAACTTGTTAAATGACAACTTCATGTCACAACTTGTACAAGCACCAACTAGAATGGACGCTTGTCTGGACCTGGTTTTAACAAACAACGTTGATCTTTTGACCAACATTCAAGTAGGTGAGCACTTGGGAAATAGTGATCACAATATAGTGTCCTTTGAAATAAACTCAAAAAAACAAAAGCACATGGGGTATACTAAAACATAATTTTAAAAAGGCCAATTTCAATAAGATAAGGGAAGCTTTACAATATATTGACTGGCATAAACTCTTTAGTGAAAAGAACACTGAGGATAAATGGATCATCTTCCAACAAATATTAGAAAGGTACATTTCTCAGTATGTACCATTGGGAAATAAGTATAAAAGAAACAAATTAAAACCAATGTGGCTTAGTAGAGAAGTAAAACAAGAGATTAAAAATAAGAAAAGGGCATTTAAAGCATTTAAATCAGACAAATCAGATGCATCTTATAAAAGATATAAGAAAGCAAATAATGCGTGCAAAAAGGCAATTAAACTTGCTAAACTTCAAAATGAAAAAATGATAGCTAAAGAGAGCAAAACCAACCCCAAAGCATTTTTTAAGTACATAAATTCCAAAAAAAACAAAAATGAAAGTATAGGTACACTTAAAACTGAAACAGGGGTGTTAGTTAATGAAGACCAAGAAAAGGCAGGAATTCTAAATAACTATTTCTCCTCCGTATATATTAAAGAAGAACCCATGGCAATAGATGTGCAAATGATTGCTACTAAAAACTTGCAGAATAATTGTAATTGGTTAACTCAAGACAATGTGCTGCAGCAACTAAAGAAAGTTAATATAAACAAAGCTCCAGGGCCTGACGGTATCCATCCACGTGTACTTAAGGAACTAAGTGTAGAAATAAGTGAACCTCTGTTTTTAATCTTTCAAGATTATTTTCTTTCAGGAAGTGTTCCGGAGGATTGGAGGAAGGCAGATGTGGTTCCTATATTCAAAAAGGGTTCAAAATCCTTGCCTGGAAATTATAGACCTGTGAGCTTAACTTCTGTGGCTGGTAAAATATTTGAAAGGTTATTAAGGGATAATATTCAAGAATTCCTTGAGAAGAATATGGTTATCAGCAAAAATCAGCACGGTTTTATGAAGCACAGGTCATGTCAAACTAACTTGATTGCGTTCTACGAAGAAGTAAGTAGAAGTATAGATCAGGGTGTTGCAGTGGATGTGATCTATTTGGATTTTGCCAAGGCATTTGATACAGTTCCACACAAAAGATTAGTGTTCAAACTCAAGGAAATCGGTCTCGATGAAAATGCTTGTTCTTGGGTAGAACATTGGCTTAAAAACAGAATACAAAGAGTTGTCGTTAATGGTAAATTTTCAAGCTGGACAGAGGTGGCAAGTGGTGTCCCTCAGGGGTCTGTTCTGGGACCCCTTCTATTTAACATTTTTATAAATGATCTTGAAGACAGCATTGAAAGTCATGTTTCAGTGTTTGCAGATGACACAAAACTTTGTAAAATAATACAATGTGAGCAAGATATTACTTTGCTGCAGAAGGATTTAGATAGACTGGAGGACTGGGCACTCAAATGGCAGATGAAATTTAATGTTGAAAAATGCAAAGTTATGCACTTCGGCGTAAAGAATACACAAGCAACGTATACCCTTAATGGAAGTGAATTAGGAATAACAACACACGAAAAGGACTTGGGAATTGTTATAGACAACAAACTATGCAACAATGTGCAATGTCAATCAGCAGTGGCCAAGGCCAGTAAGGTATTGTCATGCATGAAAAAGGGCATTCATTCTCGGGACGAGAATATCATTTTGCCTCTCTATAAATCACTGGTAAGACCACATATTGAATATGCTGTGCAATTTTGGGCACCTGTTCTAAAGAAGGATATCATGGCACTAGAAAAAGTGCAGAGGCGAGCTACAAAATTAATAAAAGGAATGGAACATATCAGCTATGAAGAAAGGTTAACAAATTTAAACCTATTTAGTTTAGAAAAAACGTCGCCTGAGAGGGGATATGATAACATTATACAAATATATTCGGGGCCAATACAAACCATTGTGTGGAAATCTATTCACAAACCGGACTTTACATAGGACACGAGGCCATGCGTTTAGACTGGAAGAAAGAAGATTTCGTCTAAGGCAAAGGAAAGGTTTTTTTACTGTAAGAACAATCAGGATGTGGAATTCTCTGCCTGAAGAAGTGGTTTTATCAGAGTCCATACAGATGTTCAAACAGCTACTAGATGCATACTTGCAAAGACAGAATATTCAAGGATATAATCTTTCAATGTAGGGTAATAACTGCTTGATTCAAGGATAAATCTGACTGCCATTCTGGGGTCAAGAAGGAATTTTTTGTCCTAGCTTGTTGCAAAATTGTGCTTCAAACAGGGTTTTTTTTTTTTTGCCTTTTGGATCAACAGCAAAAAACAGGTGTGAGGAAGGCTGAACTTGATGGACGCAAGTCTCTTTTCAGCTATCTAACTATGTAACTATGTAACTATGTAACCAGGCTGTGTGATACAAAGTAAATACAAATAGAAAAAGAGAAGTCCTGAGCTTAGTCCCATTACTGCTGGGCCAGCTGCAATGACTACAATACACATCAGCCCCAATATATAGTAAAAACCAAAGTAAAGAAAATGTTACTTGCGCTTTCTCCTTAATCCCTATGTATATTTAGACAAATGGAGGTCATTTAGTTGCTCCAATGGCCATTGGAGGTAAGGCCCGCCTGCCAACGTCAAGGCAGACCCCCCTAAGCGGGTCCTAACACTGACCCTTCAGCCTGCTTCCTTGAGCTTCTGGCAAAAATATCTCTAATGAGACAGAAAGGGGTATTTTTTATATACACCCCTATACTTATTAACCCTTAATAGGGAACACATGGGATGGGCAGCAGCATTGTAACCAGGCTGTGTGATACAAAGTAAATACAAATACAAAAAGAGAAGTCCTGCGCTTAGTCCCATTACTGCTGGGCCAGCTGCAATGACTACAATACACATCAGCCCCAATATATAGTAAAAACCAAAGTAAAGAAAATGTTACTTGCGCTTTCTCCTTAATCCCTATGTATATTTAGACAATTGGAGGTCATTTGAATAAGGATTCATCACTCCTAGGGTTTTGGCTAGTCAACGCTGTATAAAGTCGCCACTCTTCTTCCTTTGGTACGGATAATGTCATAATACCTGAAGGTCCATTAAACTTTAAGGATGTTGTTCCATTTGGTAGGAACGTAATCTGCGCTTGTAATTTGGATAGCATATCACGTCCCAGCAATTGGACTGGACATTCAGGCATGTAAAGGAATTGATGTTTTACTACGTGGCCTCCCAATGTACAGAGTCGACTTTTAAGAACCGGTTTTGCAGCACTTCTTCCAGTTGCTCCTATTACAGTAATAGTTCTTCCAGATGGAGGAGCAACTAGGTTAGTCACCACCGAATGTTCAGCACCAGTGTCGATCATGAACGCACTCCTTTTTCCCCCTATTGATACATCGACCATAGGCTCCGCTCGACCAAGGGGGATCAATAGTCCTCCATGACCGTGTCAGCCAATCCTACAAAGTCCCTACCTTCTCTATCGCGGGACCTTTGCGCTGCTGGATAATACCTATCTTCCCTTACACTTCCTCTGTTCCCATTGCTTCCTCTATTACCATTACTCCCTCCGGGGCCTCCTCTACCTCTCGCTCTGCCTCTAAAGTTTCCATAACCTGCCCTGGGTTGGTCTCTCTCATACTGCTCTCTTTGCGGACACTCACTTCTCCAATGCCCTTCTTCCTTGCAATATGCGCACTGATTCCTACTCAGGGGCTCCCTATTCCACCTACTATCGCCTCTATCTGTTCCCCGTCTATCTACGCCTGCGATTGCTACCGCTAGCATATCTGCCTTTCTACGCATCTTGCGCTCTTCCTCTTTCTTTGTCTCTGTTTCCCTGTTCATGTACACCTTATTTGCTACCTCCATTAGTTGGGTGATAGACATACCTGCAAACCCTTCTAACTTTTGTAGCTTGCGCTTAATATCTCCGTAAGCTTGGCTGACAAAGGCGGAGTTTACCATTCGGGAATTATCAGCGTCTTCCGGATTAAAGGGGGTATACAAGCGGTATGCCTCCAATAATCGGTCATGAAAGACACTGGGCGCTTCATCACTTTTCTGAATCACCTCAACTGTCTTCGACATATTAATGGCTTTCTTCCCTCCGGCTTTCATGCCAGCAATTATAGCGTCTCTATAGGCTTTTAGTTGAACCATATCTGAGCCATTAACATTCCAGTCAGGATCGGTATTAGGATAATGTGTTGCGGCCCATGCTGCTGGATTGGCTTGATTTAAAGCACGGGCTTCATCCTCTAGCGCTTTAATGGCCGCTTGGTTAATCCTAGTCCTTTCCTCATTATTGAACAATGTCATTAATAACTGCTGGCAATCAGCCCATGTCGGATTATGTGTCTGAACTATCGAGGTGAACAGATCGGTCATAGCTTGTGGTTTCTCAGTGTACGAGGAATTTTGGGTCTTCCAATTCAAGAGATCGGTAGTCGTGAACGGGACATATACGAAGACTGGGTCAGCATATACCATTTGACCTGCGGCATCGAGATAGGCTGACCCAGGATTCAGACGAAGAGGCATCTGGTAATGTTTAGGTCGTTGGGTACCGGTCAGTTGTCGGGTTAGTATAGGGCTACGTGAAGGGGCGTCGGTTAGAGGTTCCAGTCGGGGGTGGTAAGGCATGAGGATGTGGGAGCTTGAATTTGGGAAAGGTCGGTAAATAGAATATTCCGAGCCGAGCTAGAAGAAGCTTGACCGGAAGTTTGAAGTGGCGCCAAATCAGGATATTCAGATCTAACGGGGGTTGGTTCCGGAAGGGAAGGTTTAATACGAGGGGGGGTGGATTCTGCACTGGAGGAGGAAGCGGAAGTGGATGGGGGCAATGGGGGAAAAGCTTCCTGTACTCGTACCACTTCCTCCTAAAGGGAAGTAAGGGGGCGGCAAAGGGATCTCGGACTCAGGGGGCGTGTCCAAAATAGGCCTAACCATAGTCCTAGTGGACAAACAAGTCCTGGCCACCATGAGGCGACATTGCTCCTCGTGGCATATCCGAATCCATCTTGGCGAGTCGTTTACGGCCTGTCTCCAACAATCAATATATGGAAACAGTCCGTAAAGTTCAGGCCTACCTGATACAGCCACGTGTACACGCTGTACCAGAGTTGGATCCAAACTGCCACGTGGTGGCCATGCCGCAACCAAAGTAGGCCACTCCCTAGTGCACAAAGTGACCAAACGTACAGGGGACATTTTAACCCCAAAATCACATGTTTTAAATCCTTTTTTGAAATTCTTTACCATACAACCTAAGGGATCCAAGATCGTTGACTCCGACGCGCCCATACTTATCAATGGAGCGTCGTTGACAACGAATACTATGCACACGTTCTATTCAACAGTCACACCCGTTTCTTCCGGCAACAGCACCACATGGTACGGTTACCAAGTGAAACGTACACAATAACACAATAAACACTCAAGGAATTCCCGTACACACACAGCTGTTACACCAGTCACTAAATAATCAATATTATACCCTTTGGCGAAACTATACAGTCACCCACGCTATAATTCTCTATATATGAATTACCCGTCTATAACACACCCCAGTAACATCGTCTTTTACAAATAGTGGTTACAGTACGGTTAGCATAGGTCAAGGCACAATTTAAGGTCACAATACAATTATTAGTGGTTATGGTGTTAAACATGCAATAGACGACAATGATTAGTACTTATATACAGTGTCAGTAAATATACAGGGTTAGGGTACCGTGCACTATGATACAGCAACACACTATTAACACTCTCGCTAGACGGCTGAGCTCGCGCTATCTAACAAGATATACACTTTACTAACAATCTTTAACACATATACAATCCCAACTAAACTATTGGCCAGTACCTTGAATGGACTACCTAAAACTATCTACATCCGTTTTGGTTAGCCACACTGCCCAAGCACCACATATAGCGAACTAGAGGGCGGAATTTACAACAGAACCCTTTTAGTCTTTCTACTCTATCAATAGTCTTGTGGGTTCCAAATTTACACGCCTTCCCACTTAGCCAAGATAGGTTGAGATCTAGCGGACCGAATTTACACAGGCGCCGCTTAGTCTCCCGGTCCCTCCGACCTAGCGAACAAAATATACACCCTAGAACGCTAGTCTAGACAAGACACCGGTGTCCGGCTAGGGCTATTTACACAGGACCCCGCCTGACTCCAAACAAAATCAAACGGTCTTACTAAAGAGCGTTCGATTGAGCGGTGCGCCTTCGCTCCTTCCCTCCGACAGAGGGGGCAGTTTCCATACACAGATTTAAACGCCTTATGGGCCTACCGCACAATCGGTATACCCCTAGTGGGTCCGCCGTCTAAAACAGCAGTCGTCTTACCTCCTCGTTCCTGAACCTGAGTTCACACTCATCGACGGGGACACCCCAGCACTTCTTACGTAGAGGCCGATGATCTCCTGGACAACAGACCAGTGGCGCCGAGACGAAGGGAGGTCCACGCAGAAGTTCAGGGGTGCAGCCGTAGAGAACGTGGGCAAAGATAGACCGTCTCACGCCTCTGCCTCTCAGCTACCGTTGAACGATGAGCTTCCCGGCCGATGCACCAAATGATACCGGGGAAACTGACGGAAGCCAACCACAGAGAGATGGACACAGGTTTCTTCAGGAAGGAAGAGATTCTTTATTCGGTTCACCGATCGGGACTCAGAGGGACTAATGTCACCAAAATACAGCAAGTTCTGAGCCCCGGACAATAGTGCAGGCTCCTTATATAGGCACATAACTCCTCCCATATTAAGCTCCACCCGCACATTCTCTTGACCAATCAATACAAATAAGAATTAACTTCCTGCTTGACCGCATGGCCTGTCCAGCACAATGGAGGAGGGGAATACTACATCCTGTATTCTTGCACATGCTCCGTACACTACTGATCGTATCTTGCCTCGTGCAACCAACTGATCGATACGTCAGCATATGCACGTACACATGCCACGTGGTAATCTCGGCCTACTAAATTTATTTTTACCGAGATTCCACCACAGAATAGGGACTGTTCCCCCTACATAGGGTCACTTGGCAGATATGGATTGACACCTGTCCTCAAAACCCCTGATACACACTGACACAGAGCAGAATAGGGACTGTTCCCCCTACATAGGGTCACTTGGCAGATATGGATTGACACCTGTCCTCAAAACCCCTGATACACACTGACACAGAGCAGAATAGAGACTGTTCCCTGTCCACAGAGACCATGATACACACTGACACAGAGCAGAATAGAGACTGTTCACCGTCCACAGAGACCATGATACACACTGACACAGAGCAGAATAGAGACTGTTCCCTGTCCACAGAGACCATGATACACACTGACACAGAGCAGAATAGAGACTGTTCACCGTCCACAGAGACCATGATACACACTGACACAGAGCAGAATAGGGACTGTTCCCCCTACATAGGGTCACTTGGCAGCTATGGATTGACACCTGTCCTCAAAACCCCTGATACACACTGACACAGAGCAGAATAGAGACTGTTCCCTGTCCACAGAGACCATGATACACACTGACACAGAGCAGAATAGAGACTGTTCCCTGTCCACAGAGACCATGATACACACTGACACAGAGTGTCCGCGTGAAATAGGCCCGTGAGTAATGACGTCACGGGTAGCCTGCCCATAGTATCGCATAGGGTGGAAGAGCTGATAGGACATCTGAAACGTATTGGGATGGAGATGCTTAATTGTTCTCCAAAATGCTTGACACCACCCCATAGTGAATCTCTGCAAACTTTAATACCATCAGAGGAGGAAGAATGTGGCAGCCCACTGGGATTATTCAAAAAATTTCAAATTGATGATTTTCCAGACCCTGGGGTTGACATTAGTCCAGATTTACATCTAGTGACCCATGAGGATGTTCCAGGCACTACTTGTGAAATAAAGACAGATAATAAAGTGAATGATCCTTCTCCTTGGGACTTGCACCCTGTCGTTGAAGGTGGAGTAGGCAATGGCAAGAGCATGCTGTGGGTAGTCAGTGCAAACACTCTCTTCCCGGTGAATAATGAGGAGACTAACTATGATGACGTTATTTGCGTTGAAAGTAATGATGCCAGAGATCTTTTGAAACCATATGGAAGGAACGAATTGGTTAAAAGAAAGGCAAGAGACCACCTGCATATAGACAAGAATACGCATAAGAGAAAGAAGAGAACAGGTGAAAAAGAGAAGCTGCAGACTGCCTATCTGCAAATAGTTGAGTTATGTCCTGAAGATGTCCGTGTTACCACAGTGCAGACTCTGTTTGATACACTACTGAGGAGAGTCAGAGAAACCCCAGATCTTCACGTATTGGATGAGTCGGTGCGTGGAGTTGCAGAGAACGTAGAACAAGAAATATTTAAACTTTTCCTGTGTACTGACAGCAGATATAAGAATAAATACCGGATCCTCCTTTTCAATTTGAAGGACCCTAAAAATCAGATCCTGCTCCGTCGTGTGGTCCTTGGTGAAATCACCCCACAGTGTTTGGTTCTAATGAGTGCAACGTAAATGGCTGCACAGGAGCTGGCCAACTGGAGAATTCAAAAGAGAAAACATGCACTGGAACTAATCGAGAAAGAGGAAAGACAGCCATACCAGATTCAGATGACAAAGCTGACACACAAGGGGTTAATTGAAATTGATACCGTGCCCGATCAGAACTTGACCCTAGATGATCTGTCTGATTCTGTGTGGCAGCCTCAGGATTCTCAGCAGGATTGCATCTCAGAGAAAAGGGACACAACATCCCAACACAAGAGCCACCTTTTAGATCAGGACTGCCTTATATGCAAAGGGCTGATAAACCCCCCAGGTGATGCTGACTTAAGCAAATGGGTAATTACCAAGAAACCAGAGAAAATATGGAAACACCATATAACTAATGGCAATCAACATTCTTCATGCATTGAAAAGAAGAACAAGAAATTGTATGATCCAGATACTAGACTCACAGATCCAGCAGACTCAAGTGTGTGGAAGGGATTCCTTCACATGTTCTCTATAAAGCAGTTTAAAGTTACAGCCACGCCAGAGTCTGGTTATAGCAGTCATCTTTGCCAGGATTTACCAAAAGTGTTAACATCCGAAGGATGCATTTTGCAAGAGTCTGTTTGGGAATATGTGGATCGTATCTGGCCAGAGTGCACCAAGGACATGTGTGTGATCCGCAGAATTAAAAGAGCCTTGAGTGGTATCTTTCAGTGTCCAATCTGTTGTCCCTCCTCACATGTTCCTCTCAGAGCAGAATGTATGTATCTCAAAATAAAAAGATATATACACAAATGTAGTACACTTCCAGAGTTGAAATAAAAAAGTATTTAATGACTTACATATAGGTAAAAAACAAACGGCTTGTCACCATGCACGTCCTACGCGTTTCGTCCTAGATATGGACTTCCTCAGGGACTTGGTGCAGTAAAGTGCAAAAACGAAATAGCAGCATAAAGCATATCCCCCCTCCCAGTCCTTATATACATCCCCATTTAGTCCCAAATGTTCGCAGCTGGTTTTCAATTTTCGCGGCATTTTCCCGGTGACGTCATCACGTGTGCCGCGATGTTTCTCCTGATGACGTCATCACGTCCAGCGTGTGCGTTCCATCTTGCGTTTCACAGACCCGGAAGTGGGTCGCGGCCATTGCAATTCAATCGTTTTAGCTCAGAAAGTTTGCATGCGAATAAGGGAAATCGGGGTGGGGGGAAGAGAAAAGGGTTAAAAGAACTCTGGATGGTACTACTTAGAATGAATAAAAAATGAGTAAGAATATATGTTTCCATTACAGTTTATATTCATCATGCAGACTGCAATTACAAGATTTGTGAATGCATCTCACTATACAAAACAAAATATAATAAAGAATAAAGAATAAAGATTCATGTGCAAACATGAATCAACTGTTCTGCATGTGTACATATATAATTCTTGGATTTCCATACATATATCATTCTTACTATTTGGAGGTTATATCTAATACAAACATTGCTACTCTTTAATGTACATTGATCATACAGTACAATACATTGGTCATACAGTGTTAGTTGTCTATACACATTGTTGTGATTGGTGAGACCCATTTATATCACACTTCTGTCTCTTTCTACTTGAAGGTGAATGGAGTTCATTTTATCTTTGAATTAAATGAAATCCAGAATTTGAAAAAATTATGAAGAAGTTTTATGAAAAAATTATGGATATACACAGAAAATAAATAGTTATACGTAATGGTAAATATAGAAAATATAAAAAAATAAGAAAATATATAAAAAATATATAAAAATATGTGGGAAATATAAAAAAGGTTATGAAAAATTGTATGAATAAAAAGAAAAAAATGAAATAAAATGAAGAAATGAAATGAAAAATGCAAAATAAAAATTAAAAATTAGATAAAGATGAAACAAATAAAAATAAAAATAAAAATAAATATAAATATAAATAAAAATAAAAATAAAAATGAAAATAAAAAATAAAAATACAAATGAAAATAAAAATATAAATAAAAATAAAAATAAAAATAAAAATATAAATATAAATATAAATATAAATAAAAAATAAAAAATAAAATATAATATAAATATTTTTTTTTTTAAATGTATATGATTTGAATCTTCAATTTTTTTAAAGAGAGAGAAGTGTGATAGTACCCATGCACTACACAAGAACCGGAAAGGAGATAATTTGTTTAGTCTTCAAAGAAGCTCCACAGGTCAATATCTAGGTTTAGGCCAAGAGGTTGGAGTGTTTTTAATTTGCTGATCCAAAAAGTCTCTCTTTGAGAGAGTTTTTTGGTCAAATTACCTCCTCTCCAATATGGATCCACCTGTTCAATACCCCAAAACATAAAACTCCGCCAGTCAAATTTGTTGCAAGTGTTGCAATGTAGTGGTACTATATGTTTCATTGATTTCTTTCTAATATTATTTTGGTGTTCCAATATTCTCTCTTTTAGTTTTCTGCATGTTCTCCCCACATATTGTTTCCCGCAGGGGCATTGTAACATATAAACTACATTCCTCGTGTTGCAATTAATATAAGATTTTATTTTAAATCGTTCTTTCGTAGTGAAGCTTGTGAAGTCTCTTTTTTGTATACATTTTTGATTTTTACAGGCTTTACAAGAATTGCAAGGGGTGAAGCCACTGATGTTAGAGGTTATGCTTTTACGTGGGATTTTTAGGGCATAGCTTGGAGCTAATACATTTTTTAAGTTTTTTGTTCGCCTGAAAATCACTGGTGTTTTTTTTGGTAAAGCTTTACCTAAAATGGGATCTTGACGCAGAATGTCCCAATGTTTGTTGAGGATCTTTTTTATTTTCCAGTGTTGTGTATTGTATTGGGTTGTAAAAGAAAAATTATAATTATCCTTAAAATGTCTTTTGGGGTTTGGAGCTATCAGAAAATGGGACTCAATCCTAGACACATGCTCTCAAAACCTCATGAAACTAATAATTGAATTTGAAAAACAAGGTAGAGAACAAATAGAGATAGACATAAAAACATTGGAATCTGAGGGCAGTCAAAATATAGAACCCAATAAATATAAAGAAAAAGAACAAGAAATTTGCAATACAATTAACAATCTGGACGAAAAAATTGCAGACACTAAAAACAACAAAATGAAAAGAGATAGACGAGATAAAACCTTTAACACTTTTTCCACTAGCAATAAAATTAAGAATAAACACAAACGATTTTTTGATAGAGATAATAGAAACTTTGAGACATCACAAAAAAACACCTATTTTAGAAAATTTGACACCTATAAAAGAAACACCTCACCCATTCGAACAGGTAACTCACCCATTAACCACATACGGAATTCACCTATCAAAATGAGAACATTTACCAATAACCACACACGAAGCCCCATCGTCACAAGACGAAAAACATACACCACAAACACTGTCCCACAGACTCAAAATTCCCAGACGAAAGGGAGGATCTTTTTTTAGAGGGAGGGGCACACAGGGACGGGAGAATAACCCAATTTTTCAAACCACGCCACAACCATCAGGGAATCACATCAGATATTCACTCAATTTCCCCCAAAAGAAAAAGAATAGAGGAGAACCCACGGAGAGAGGACTCTCTAAGACAAAGACACTAGAGAAACATTATGGAATCTATAACCTAACTGATGTTGAGTTAAGTGATACGGATTTGAAAGCCCTAAGTAAAGGCCTCAAATTTGCACCAAACCAAAAAATGAATTTTTTTAATACTTACATTGATGTTCAGAAATACATTCGCAAAATGACACTTAAGAGATTCTTCTTAAAGAGAGAGACAGAAGAAAACACATCTACAAAAAGTTCAGATGAAACCAGTTTAGAGCAGAAACAATTTAAAAAGAAATCACATTTTTACCCAGTAGGAGATAGAGGTCCCTTCCTAGACACATTTAATAGTATGGTATGCCATGACCTAGAAGAATTAGAAAAGGAAAAAAATCCAAGGGAAAATAAATATAATATGAGTAAGGAAGAATCAGCAAGCATAACAAAATTAAAAAAAAATGGACACCATAGTAATAAAAGAAGCTGATCAGGGGGGAGCCATAGTTATTATGACGAGAGAATATTATATGAATGAGGCACACAGAATCTTGGGAGATGTAGAAACTTACATCAAACTCACAGGAGATCCAACAAAAAAATTTAATACCATCCTAGGACTCCTGTTGGACCAGGCTTATGAAAACAATATAATCTCTAAAAACAATAAGGAATATCTCTTTAATAATTTTCCAATCATACCCATTTTTTATTTTCTCCCCAAACTACATAAAAACCCAATAACACCCCCGGGGAGACCAATCATCAGCGGTATAAATTCTGTATCCGCTCACCTTTCAGAATTTGTGGATCACCACCTTCAAAAATATGCGCAAGAAGCCCCCTCCTACCTAAAAGACACTGCACATGTTCTAAGAACTATGGAGAATATAATTTGGGAACACGACTATGTTTGGGTGACTCTAGATGTCACATCATTATATACAATAATAAAACACAAGAAAGGCCTGGGTGCAGTGGAAAGAATTATGGAGAAAGATGAAAACATATCATCAAATTTTCGAAATTTCATCCTAAACAGTATCCACTACATCCTTAAACACAATTATTTTTTCTTTGATGATTCATTTTACCTCCAAACCACTGGTACAGCCATGGGGACCAGGTTCGCCCCCAGCTATGCAAACATATATATGCGGGATTGGGAATCCAACCACATATGGAGTGGGCATAGCTGGGTAGCGAACCTGGTCCTATGGAAGCGTTTTATTGATGACATTATCTTAATTTGGCAAGGACCACAGGATGATTTGTCATCATTTATAGATTACATTCACCAAAATGATTATGGTTTAAAGTTCACATATGAAGTTAACACCACCACCATCAATTTCCTTGATTTAAACCTCTTTGTAGAAAACAACCAGATTCAATCAAAATGTTTTTTTAAAAAAACTGAAGGTAACAGTTTTATTCATAGAAAAAGCTGCCACAAAGACAAATGGTTGGAGACCATACCAAAAAGCCAGCTAATACGAGTAAGAAGAAATTGCTCGAAAAATTCAGATTTTAGAGAACAGGCTGAGCATTTAAAAAACAAATTTGTGGCAAAAAAATATGAAACAACTCTGTTAGACAAAGAAATTAAAGAAATAGGAAAAAAGAATAGAAGAGACCTGATAGCTCCAAACCCCAAAAGACATTTTAAGGATAATTATAATTTTTCTTTTACAACCCAATACAATACACAACACTGGAAAATAAAAAAAGATCCTCAACAAACATTGGGACATTCTGCGTCAAGATCCCATTTTAGGTAAAGCTTTACCAAAAAAAAACACCAGTGATTTTCAGGCGAACAAAAAACTTAAAACATGTATTAGCCCCAAGCTATGCCCTAAAAATCCCACGTAAAAGCATAACCTCTAACATCAGTGGCTTCACCCCTTGCAATTCTTGTAAAGCCTGTAAAAATCTAAAATTTATACAAAAAAGAGACTTCACAAGCTTCACTACGAAAGAACAATTTAAAATAAAATCTAATATTAATTGCAACACGAGGAATGTAGTTTATATGTTACAATGCCCCTGCGGGAAACAATATGTGGGGAGAACATGCAGAAAACTAAAAGAGAGAATATTGGAACACCAAAATAATATTAGAAAGAAATCAATGAAACATATAGTACCACTACATTGCAACACTTGCAACAAATTTGACTGGCGGAGTTTTATGTTTTTGGGTATTGAACAGGTGGATCCATATTGGAGAGGAGGTAATTTGACCAAAAAACTCTCTCAAAGAGAGACTTTTTGGATCAGCAAATTAAAAACACTCCAACCTCTTGGCCTAAACCTAGATATTGACCTGTGGAGCTTCTTTGAAGACTAAACAAATTATCTCCTTTCCGGTTCTTGTGTAGTGCATGGGTACTATCACACTTCTCTCTCTTTAAAAAAATTGAAGATTCAAATCATATACATTTTAAAAATGTTTTTATTTATATTATATTTTATTTTTTATTTTTTATTTATATTTATATTTTTATTTTTATTTTTATTTTTATTTATATTTTTATTTTCATTTGTATTTTTATTTTTATTTTTTATTTTCATTTTTATTTTTATTTATATTTATATTTATTTTTATTTTTATTTTTATTTGTTTCATCTTTATCTAATTTTTAATTTTTATTTTGCATTTTTCATTTCATTTCTTCATTTTATTTCATTTTTTTCTTTTTATTCATACAATTTTTCATAACCTTTTTTATATTTCCCACATATTTTTATATATTTTTTATATATTTTCTTATTTTTTTATATTTTCTATATTTACCATTACGTATAACTATTTATTTTCTGTGTATATCCATAATTTTTTCATAAAACTTCTTCATAATTTTTTCAAATTCTGGATTTCATTTAATTCAAAGATAAAATGAACTCCATTCACCTTCAAGTAGAAAGAGACAGAAGTGTGATATAAATGGGTCTCACCAATCACAACAATGTGTATAGACAACTAACACTGTATGACCAATGTATTGTACTGTATGATCAATGTACATTAAAGAGTAGCAATGTTTGTATTAGATATAACCTCCAAATAGTAAGAATGATATATGTATGGAAATCCAAGAATTATATATGTACACATGCAGAACAGTTGATTCATGTTTGCACATGAATCTTTATTCTTTATTCTTTATTATATTTTGTTTTGTATAGTGAGATGCATTCACAAATCTTGTAATTGCAGTCTGCATGATGAATATAAACTGTAATGGAAACATATATTCTTACTCATTTTTTATTCATTCTAAGTAGTACCATCCAGAGTTCTTTTAACCCTTTTCTCTTCCCCCCACCCCGATTTCCCTTATTCGCATGCAAACTTTCTGAGCTAAAACGATTGAATTGCAATGGCCGCGACCCACTTCCGGGTCTGTGAAACGCAAGATGGAACGCACACGCTGGACGTGATGACGTCATCAGGAGAAACATCGCGACACACGTGATGACGTCACCGGGAAAATGCCGCGAAAATTGAAAACCAGCTGGCGAACATTTGGGACTAAATGGGGATGTATATAAGGACTGGGAGGGGGGATATGCTTTATGCTGCTATTTCGTTTTTGCACTTTACTGCACCAAGTCCCTGAGGAAGTCCATATCTCGGACGAAATGCGTAGGACGTGCATGGTGACAAGCCGTTTGTTTTTTACCTATATGTAAGTCATTAAATACTTTTTTATTTCAACTCTGGAAGTGTACTACATTTGTGTATATATCTTTTTATTTTGAGGTACATACATTCTGCTCTGAGAGGAACATGTGAGGAGGGACAACAGATTGGACACTGAAAGATACCACTCAAGGCTCTTTTAATTCTGCAAATCTATTTTCCCCTATCTATGTGCATATATCTATTGAAGACAAGAGGAAGTCTTCGGGGAGTTACCAGGATACTTCACCTGAAACATTAAGGGAAGTCCTGGTTTGCTTTGAATCACATATACATAATTTGCTTCACTGGGTTGTGTTCACATATATTGTTGTTTTTGTTTTCATGTGTGTGATCCGACTGAATCAAAGAACGTCAAGTGATGCAGTTTCATATGCTCGGCTGTATTCTTATCTTAATCGGAAGCTGAGATATGCAATCATCAGAAGTCATGGCATGGAGGCGTTCCTAGTGCCTCTACCTGCCGGCCAACCCATCCCTCAAAGATTGCGTCCTTTGGGAGGTCCAGGTTTGGAAGACAACCATCCTATTCTGCTTCTGATCTTGCTTCTTCCAAGCCATCCTTCCTGGACAGCTTATCCCAAAAAATCTTCCAAGAAACATAAAGAAGGTTTGGATATCCCAGATGAAATTTTCTCTGACATATTAGCAGATGTTGAACGAGAGGAGAGACAAATGGCCGAGCAAGGGCTCCCTCCTCCAGGTTTCCCAAATTTTGAGCAGTGGAATCAGAATTCTGAGGATACAGGAGAGGAAGTTGGCATGCCTGAGTTCATGAATATGCTCCAAAATTTGAGCAATGGCCTTCAGTTCCCAGGAGAATTCTCTGTAATTATAGGAGAGAGTCAGGGTGCTAATATTATGTCACCTCTCCATGTGCCAAATACTGTTCCAGCAGGTCTCCCATATCCATCTTTTACATTGTATCCAGAAGCAGCCTACCCTGGCTGGCATGGTATGTTGCCCCCTACTCATGCAGTAAATCCATTGTCCATTGACCCAGCCAATCTCTTCTCTTACCCGCTTTCACAAATAATACCACCTAACTTCTTATCTGATCAACATTTTACTGCAGGACCTCAACCTTTTGCATAAATGTTGTAGTTTTGTTATATTTAAGTTTTTTTGTTTTTTTTTAACTGTTATGTTTTAGCGAAATATTGAAAAAAATACATGTAATGTGCTGAACATCAAAGCTGAAATTTTAATTTGTCTCAGTAAGTTGAAAGCCATACTTTCTATGGGAGTTTCAAATGTTCAATAATTGTTTTCTGAAGAAAGCATAACTGTCTGTTTTTAGCAAGCAACAACCCCATATTAAGCTGTTTATTCACTGAACAACTATTTGTACTGAATTGAAAACTGAATGACAAAATGTAGGCAGAAAACGAATGATTTTAATATATTCTTCAAATACCAGAATTGTTTAATTTGTTTTTTAGTTCACTACTATTCTGTGTTTAGTAATGTATAAGTGTGCCAGATGTGACAAGTTTACATAGGTTAATTATAGCCACTGTTATATCTGGGCTACAAATACATGCATTTTGGCAAACACCTCAAAGCCCATGTAAGCTTTGTGTTGTTGAATTTCAATGATTTCTTTTCTGTTGCATGTGTGTTGTTGTACTGTAAAATGGGTAAAGCATGGGATATGTTTTTACATTTGTATACAAAAAATTTTAATATACGTTGAAAAAAAAAAAAAAAGGACGCATGAGCCTACAGGCATTGCGCATGAGCGTCCAGTAACGTGGCAAAAAAATTCCAAGCTCCCCAGAGGCTGTCCTAGCACCCCGGTCATACAAATATTCATTAACAGCTTTTTCTTGTTGGAGCAGGCGGTCGAACATTAGGAGTGTTGAATTCCAACGTGTAGGGCTGTCGCAAATCAAGCGCCTCACTGGCATGTTGTTTCGCCGCTGGATATCGGCAAAGTGAGCCATGGCCGTGTAGGAACGCCTGAAATGGCCACACACCTTCCTGGCCTGCTTCAGGACGTCCTGTAAGCCTGTGTACTTATGCACAAAGCGTTGTACGATCAGATTACACACATGTGCCATGCACGGCACATGTGTCAACTTGCCCAACTTCAATGCCGCTATCAAATTTTTTCCGTTGTCACACACCACTTTGCCGATATCCAGTTGCTGCGGAGTCAGCCACTTTTCCACCTGTGCGTTCAGGGCGGACAGGAGTGCTTGTCCGGTGTGACTCTCTGCTTTCAAGCAAGTCAAACTCAAGACGGCGTGACACTGCCGTATCCGGGATGTGGAATAGTACCTGGGGAGCTGGGGGGTGCCGTTGATGTGGAGCAAGACGCAGCCGAGGAGGTTATGGAAGAGGATGGAGTAGGAGGAGTAGAGGAGGTGGCAGCAGGGACTGCCTGCAATTCGTGGCAGTGTCACCAACTCCTCTGCAATGCCACGCATTCCTTGCTTGTCAGCCGTCAGCAGGTTTACCCAATGCGCAGTGTAGGTGATATACCTGCCCTGACCATGCTTTGCAGATCAGGTATCAGTGGTCAGATGGACCCTTGCCCCAACACTGTGTGCCAGACATGCCATGAGTTCCTTTTGCACAATCGAGTACAAGTTGGGGATTGCCTTTTGTGAAAAGAAATTCCGGCCGGGTACCTTCCACTGCGGTGTCCCAATAGCTACAAATTTTTTGAACGCCTCAGACTCAACCAGATTGTAGGGTAAAAGCTGGCGGGCTAATAGTTCGGACAAGCCAGCTGTCAGACGCTGGGCAAGGGGGTGACTTGGTGACATTGGCTTCTTACGCTCAAACATGTCCTTGACAGACACATGACTGTGGGCAGATGAGCGGGAACTGCTCAAGGCAGGAGACGGAGTGGCAGATGGTTGAGAGGGGGCAAGAAGGACAGCAGTGGTTGACGTGGCTGAAGATGCTAGACCAGGAGGAGGATGGCGACTTAGAGTAGGCGTGCTGCTTGTACTCATGTGTTGATCCCATAGACGTTTGTGATGTGAGATCATGTGCCTACGCAAAGCAGTTGTACCTAGGTGGGTGTTGGACCTCCCACGACTCAGTTTCCTTTGGCACAGGTTGCAAATGGCATCGCTGTTGTCCGAGGCAGACACACAAAAAAAATGCCACACTGCTGAGCTCTGCAATGACGGAATTCTGGTGGTGGACACAGCAGGCGTTGATTGGCGTGCTGTCGGGCTGACCCCGGGTGCCAATGCATGCTGTCTGACTGTGCCACTAGCTCCTTGCGACGACCCCCCCCTGCTTCCAACTCGTCTCCTCCTCCTCTCTGTCTCCCCATCTGAACTTTCGCCCTGTTCTTCTTCTTGCCGAGCGGGCACCCACGTGACATCCATGGACGCATCGTCATCATCAACCGCTTCGCTTGTATCTGACAACTCACAAAAGGAAGCAGCAGCGGGTACAACATCATCATCATCACACCGTACCTCCATGTGTTTAATGCTGCCTGCCTGAGACATATCCCTGTTAGCTACATCCTCTAGCAATAATGGTTGCGCATCACCGCTTGAAGACAAGTAACTGCTATTCAATCTATAACAGTGAAAAATAAATTTTGGTTTTAAAAGCACGCTATAGAGACACCAGATATGATTGGCAATGTGCACTGGAACAGTTCTGCAGAGCACACGCTGAAGGAAGGACTGACACACCCGCTTGAAGACAAGTAACTGCTATTCAATCTATAACAGTGAAAAATAAATTTTGGTTTTAAAAGCACGCTATAGAGACACCAGATATGATTGGCAATGTGCACTGGAACAGTTCTGCAGACCACACGCTGAAGGAAGGACTGACACACCCGCTTGAAGACAAGTAACTGCTATTCAATCTATAACAGTGAAAAATAAATTTTGGTTTTAAAAGCACGCTAAAGAGACAACAAATATGATTGGCAACTGTCAAAGCACGCTGGCACAGGTCTGCAGAGCACACGCTGAAGTAGGCCTGACACCCAGACGCTTGCAGACAACTAACTGATCTTCTATTACAGTGAAAAAAAATGATTTCTTTAAAATCTAAAGCTCAAGCTATTGTTAAAACAGATATGAGTGGTGGCACTGACTGTGCAAATTGGCAAGGCATCCAACCTGACACAGAAGCTGGCAGGCAGGCAACTGCTCTTCTATTACAGTGAAAAAAAAATGATTTCTTTAAAATCTAAAGCTTAAGCTATATTTAAAACAGATATGAGTGGTGGCACTGGGCAAGTAGGCACAGTATCCAATGTGAACCTCACACAGAAGCTGGCAGGCAGGCAACTGCTCTTCTATTACAGTGAAAACAAATTATTTATTTTAAATTTAAAGCTTAACCAATTGTTAAAACAGATGTGAGTGGTGGCACTGGGCAAGTAGGCACAGTATCCAATCTGAACCTCACACAGAAGCTGGCAGGCAGGCAACTGCTCTTCTATTACAGTGAAAACAAATTATTTATTTTAAATCTAAAGCTTAACCAATTGTTAAAACAGATATGAGTGGTGGCACTGACTGTGCAAGTGGGCAAGGCATCAAACCTGACACAGAAGCTGGCAGGCAGGCAGGCAACTGCTCTTCTATTACAGTGAAAACAAATTATTTATTTTAAATCTAAAGATTAACCAATTGTTAAAACAGATATGAGTGGTGGCACTGGGCAAGTAGGCACAGTATCCAATGTGAACCTCACACAGAAGCTGGCAGGCAGACAACTGCTCTTCTATTACAGTGGAAACAAAATTTTGATTGTAAAAGCACGCTATAGAGACACCAGATATGAGTGGCGACTGTCAAAGTACGCTGGCAGGATTGTGCAGGGCACACGCTGAAGGAAGGCCTGACAGAGCCGCTTGAAGGACACTGACTGGCTGCTATTAGCTTACACTGGAAACCTTTTTTCTTTGTAAAAGCACACTAAAGAGACACCAGATATGATTGGCAACTGTCAAAGCATGCTGGCAGAGGTCTGCAGAGCACACGCTGAAGTAGGCCTGACACCCAGACGTTTGCAGACAACTAACTGATCTTCTATTACAGTGAAAAAAAATGATTTCTTTAAAATCTAAAGCTTAAGCTATTGTTAAAACAGATATGAGTGGTGGCACTGACTGTGCAAATGGGCAAGGCATCCAACCTGACACAGAAGCTGGCAGGCAGGCAACTGCTCTTCTATTACAGTGAAAAAAAATGATTTCTTTAAAATCTAAAGCTTAAGCTATTGTTAAAACAGATATGAGTGGTGGCACTGGGCAAGTAGGCACAGTATCCAATGTGAACCTCACACAGAAGCTGGCAGGCAGGCAACTGCTCTTCTATTACAGTGAAAACAAATTATTTATTTTAAATCTAAAGCTTAACCAATTGTTAAAACAGATATGAGTGGTGGCACTGACTGTGCAAATGGGCAAGGCATCCAACCTGACACAGAAGCTGGCAGGCAGGCAGGCAACTGCTCTTCTATTACAGTGAAAACAAATTATTTATTTTAAATCTAAAGCTTAACCAATTGTTAAAACAGATATGAGTGGTGGCACTGGGCAAGTAGGCACAGTATCCAATGTGAACCTCACACAGAAGCTGGCAGGCAGGCAACTGCTCTTCTATTACAGTGGAAACAAAATTTTGATTGTAAAAGCACGCTATAGAGACACCAGATATGAGTGGCAACTGTCAAAGTACGCTGGCAGGGTTGTGCAGGGCACACGCTGAAGGAAGGCCTGACAGAGCCGCTTGAAGGACACTGACTGGCTGCTATTAGCTTACACTGGAAACCTTTTTTCTTTGTAAAAGCACACTAAAGAGACACCAGATATGATTGGCAACTGTCAAAGCATGCTGGCAGAGGTCTGCAGAGCACACGCTGAAGTAGGCCTGACACCCAGACGCTTGCAGACAACTAACTGATCTTCTATTACAGTGAAAAAAAATGATTTCTTTAAAATCTAAAGCTTAAGCTATTGTTAAAACAGATATGAGTGGTGGCACTGACTGTGCAAATGGGCAAGGCATCCAACCTGACACAGAAGCTGGCAGGCAGGCAACTGCTCTTCTATTACAGTGAAAAAAATGATTTCTTTAAAATCTAAAGCTTAAGCTATTTGTAACGGACCGTTTCAGCATGAAAGGGGAAAAATCTGTTTAGGCGATAATCCCCTTTTTACAGAAAGGCACAGCTACTGCAGAACACCACACTCCCGATCTGGATACGAAATAACACTCCGAACTGGAACAGCTGAACAAGAAAAGCATACAATCGGCTTACACTCTTGGCAGTCAGCTTACAATCCAATCCCCCCCAAGAACGAGACGACACTTCATTTTGAGGGTTAAGCAGGAACTCAAGACTGGGACACCCAGTCTGGCTTTTATTACCAACAAGTACATACAGGACACTCCCAGGGGGAGGATGAAATTAACCAAGCACATGGATGTACCTCCCACACATTTCCTCCCCTTAGATTAACACTTAACACAATTATACTGTACACCTTTTTCCCCAATTCCTGGATGTACCCCAAATACATATGCTACACCTCCAAAACAGGTATCCCCTGATAGCCCTTATTCAGGGGGACAACATATGCAAGAATCAGCCCATTCGGATAAATGGTTCAGGAGTTATGGGACTCCAAAGATTTGACCGACCGCATGGGTAAAGTATCCGAAAACAGTTCCATGCATTTTGGCCCTGCGGTCGGTCACAAACAAGGGAATGAAAACAGGCGAATTGCCTGTGTTATAGAGCCTGGAGAGGGTTTGAATGAATTCCCTTGTTTATGGGGTTCTTTCTACCGAACGGTGGGTCATTCGGTAGTTTCCATACGAATTTCTGGAAGTATGGAGGTCTCAGCGGTGTTTGCCTAGTCAAGTGTCCGATTTTAGTTCCAGACACTCGACGGCAAAACACCGCTGTTCGGTAGTTAAAGATGGCCGCCGCCACGTGGTTGTTTCCTGAATGGCGGCCACCCAGAGGACACAGAACACATTACATGATTGCCAATTACCCGTTTGCAACATTGTTGCAAACGGTAATTGGAGGCACACTTATTCCTGGGTGGTCTGGTTGTTCGGTAGTTTCCTCAATACAAGGAATGGAGTGATTCTACCGAACAATCAGATGAAGGCTGCATATATATATATAACCCAGGTTAACTGCATACATAAATACATATACAATATACAGGCAGTACAATAGAATATGCTTCACAGTCTTAAAGGGACAGTAGTCCCAAAATGTCCACCGCTGATTTTAAAGGGCCAGTAGCAGCAATATAAATTATACATGCCCAAATATAGTCTTTAAAGTGCAATATGTCCAGGGGCCATAGTCGCAGGGCAGGAGGCTAGCAGCCAGGCTTCTCCAGCCCAAAGTGGCGAAGTTGGTTTCGCCACACTATTGTTAAAACAGATATGAGTGGTGGCACTGACTGTGCAAATGGGCAAGGCATCCAACCTGACACAGAAGCTGGCAGGCAGGCAACTGCTCTTCTATTACAGTGAAAAAAAATGATTTCTTTAAAATCTAATGCTTAAGCTATTGTTAAAACAGATATGAGTGGTGGCACTGACTGTGCAAATGGGCAAGGCATCCAACCTGACACAGAAGCTGGCAGGCAGGCAACTGCTCTTCTATTACAGCGAAAACAAATTATTTCTTTAAAATCTAAAGCTTAAGCTATTGTTAAAACAGATATGAGTGGTGGCACTGACTGTGCAAATGGGCAAGGCATCCAACCTGACACAGAAGCTGGCAGGCAGGCAACTGCTCTTCTATTACAGCGAAAACAAATTATTTATTTTAAATCTAAAGCTTAACCAATTGTTAAAACAGATATGAGTGGTGGCACTGGGCAAGTAGGCACAGTATCCAATGTGAACCTCACACAGAAGCTGGCAGGCAGGCAACTGCTCTTCTATTACAGTGAAAACAAATTATTTATTTTAAATCTAAAGCTTAACCAATTGTTAAAACAGATATGAGTGGTGGCACTGGGCAAGTGGGCACAGTATCCAATGTGAACCTCACACAGAAGCTGGCAGGCAGGCAACTGCTCTTCTATTACACTGAAAAAAAATATTTATTTTAAATGTAAAGCTTAACCTATTGTTAAAACTGATATGAGTGGTGGCACTGGGCAAGTAGGCACAGTATCCAATGTGAACCTCACACAGAAGCTGGCAGGCAGGCAACTGCTCTTCTATTACAGTGAAAACAAATTATTTATTTTAAATCTAAAGCTTAACCAATTGTTAAAACAGATATGAGTGGTGGCACTGGGCAAGTAGGCACAGTATCCAATGTGAACCTCACACAGAAGCTGGCAGGCAGGCACCAGGAAAAAAAAAAAAGCAGCCTGATGTTATAGCCCTAAAAAGGGCTTTTTGGGGTGCTGTCCTTACAGCAGAGATCAGATGAGTCCTTCAGGATTGTAGTGGACACTGAATACCCTAGCCTAGCTATCAATTTCCCTATCTAATCAGCAGCAGCTAAACTTTCCCTCCTCTCACTAAGCATGCAGCTTCAGAATGAATTGAAAATGGATGCTGGGAGGGAGGTTGGAGGGTGTGGAAGGGAGTGCTGCTGATTGGCTGGAATGTGTCTGCTGACCGAGAGGCACAGGGTCAAAGTTTGCCCAATGATGACGAATAGGGGGCGGATCGAACTGCGCATGTGTCCGCCCGCCGCGGCGAACGCAAACACGCTAAGTTCGCCGGGAACTGTTCGCCGGCGGACAGTTCGGTACATCACTAGCGAAGATACATTGGCTTTCTGCGGCAATTCGGAGGCAAAAGAAGGCATCTTTGAGGTCTAAGACTGTAAAATAGGTAGCCCCGCCCGGAATTAAAGCAAGCAGGTTATATGGATTGGGCACAACTGGATGTATACTGACAACCGCATCATTGACTGCTCTCAAGTCCTGCACAGGGCGATACTCATCTGTACCGGGCTTTTGAACAGGCAGCAATGGGGTGTTCCAGGGGGAAGTACAGTATTTTAGGATACCATACCGTATGAACTTATCCAGATAAGATTGAATATTCTTCTTAGCCTTCTGCGGGATATGATATTGCCGTAGGCTCACTGGATAAACCCCAAGTTTTAGTTCAATTCGAATGGGTGGAATATTGCGGGCCAGTCCTGGTGGATTGTTCTCTGCCCAAACTCCTGGTATGTGTCAGGGTACCTGTTGTCTCTACCTATGAGGAGGTGAGACACTTGGACGTTCTTCCTCTCAAAAGGGTTGAATCACTCGTTCCTCGCGGTTCTCTCGGTCGTTTACACGCCGGCCGCGAGGGATCCACTTCCTTTTATGACGCGGCGCTCAGTAGCCGACGTCATGATGACAACCCGTCCCGACCTGTCAATCAAGTCCCGAGCACGAATGAGGACTCGTCGGGGGCGTGATTACCTATCTGGAACCAGGGTATAAAGTAGGGCTTTCTACATTTGTTCATTTCCCTGTCGTGGTTCTTGCTTGTCTAGTCACTCAGTGCTCTTGTTATATATCTGTCTCTTTGGTTTTGACCCGGCTTGTTTGTTCTACCTCGCTTACTTCTATTACCCTTGACTCGGCTTGTCTCTCGCTTACCTACTCTCTCGTTCCCTCGACCTCGGCTTGTCTCTAGACCATTCTTTACTTACTCTTACGTAGTCCGGCCATTCTAAGGTCCGGTATACGTACCTATTACCTGTTTGTACTCTGCGTGTTGGATCCCTGTCCCGATCCTGACAGTATGTTGAATAAGGATTCATCACTCTTAGGGTTTTGGCTAGTCAACGCTGTATAAAGTCGCCACTCTTCTTCCTTTGGTACAGATAATGTCATAATACCTGAAGGTCCATTAAACTTTAAGGATGTTGTTCCATTTGGTAGGAACGTTATCTGTGCTTGTAATTTAGATAGCAAATCACGTCCCAGCAATTGGACTGGACATTCAGGCATATAAAGGAATTGATGTTTCACTACGTGGCCTCCCAATGCACATTGTCGACTTTTAAGAACCGGTATTGCAGCACTTCTTCCAGTTGCTAATATTACGGTGATAGTTCTTCCAGATGGAGGAGCAACCAGATCAGTCACCACCGAATGTTCAGCACCAGTATCAATCAGGAATGAACTCCTTTTTCCCCCTATTGATACTTCGACCATAGGCTCCGCTCGGCCAAGGGGGATGGAGCCCGGTCGGTATCAATAGTCATCCATGACCGTGTCAGCCAATCCTACAAAGTCCCTATCTTCTCTATCGCGGGACATTTGCGCTGCGGGATAATATCTGTCTTCCCTAACACTACCTCTGTCATTACCATTACTCCCTCTGGGACCTCCTCTACCTCTCGCTCTACCTCTAAAGTTTCCATATCCTGCCCTGGGTGGGTCTCTCTCATACTGCTCTCTTTTTGGACACTCGCTTCTCCAATGCCCTTCTTCTCTACAGTAAGCGCACTGATTCCTACTCAGGGGTTCCCTATTCCACTTGCTATCGCCTCTATCCGGGCCCCGTCTATCTACGCCTGCGATCGCTACTGCTAGCATATCCGCCTTTTTACGCATCTTGCGCTCTTCCTCTATCTTACTCTCTGATTCCCTATTCATATAAACCTTATTAGCTACCTCCATTAGTTGGGTGATGGACATTCCTACGAACCCTTCTAACTTTTGTAGCTTGCGCTTAATATCTCCGTAGGCTTGGCTGACAAAGGCAGAGTTTATCATTCGGGAATGCTCAGGGGCTTCCAGATTAAAGGGGGTATATTCAATACCCAATAATCGGTCATAAAAGACACTAGGCGCTTCATCACTTTTCTGTATCACCTCAGCCGTCTTAGACATATTTATGGCTTTCTTCCCTCCGGCTTTCATGCCAGCAATTATAGCGTCTCTATAGGCTCTTAAATGAACCATATCTGCGCCATTAACATCCCATTCAGGATCAGCATTAGGATAATGAGTGCGGCCCATGCTGCTGGATTAGCTTGATTTAATGTACGAGCTTCTTCTTCCAGCCCTTTAATGGCCCCTTGGTTTATCCTAGTCCTCTCCTCGTTGTTAAACAATGTCATTAGTAATTGCTGGCAATCAGCCCAAGTTGGATTGTGCGTCTGGACTATTGAGGTGAACAGGTCGGTCATGGCTTGTGGTTTGTCAGTATACGAGGAATTATGAGTTTTCCAATTCAAGAGATCGGTAGTTGTGAATGGGACATATACGAAGACGGAGTCAGCATACACCATTTGACCTACATCATTAAGGTATGCTGATCCTGGAGTCAAACTAAGTGGCATCTGATAATGTTTAGGTTTTTGGGTACCGGTCAGTTGTCGGGTTAGTACAGGGCTTCGTTGAGGGGCGTCGGTTAGGGGTTCCAGTCGAGGGGTAGTAAGGCATGGGGATGTGGAAGCTTGATTGTGGGGAAGGTCGGTGAATAGAATATTCCGAGCCGGGCTAGAGGAAGCCTGACCGGAAGCTTGAAATGGCGCCAAATCAGGATATGTGGTTTTAACGGGGATTGGTACCGGAAGGGGAGGTTTATTAAGGAGGGGGATGGATTCTGAGCTGGAGGAGGAAGTAGATGGGGACAACGGGGAAAGGGGTGTAGAACTTCCTGTATCACTTTCCCTTGAGGAGAAGTAAGGGGGCGGCATAGGGATCTCGGACTCAGGGGGCGTGTCCAAAATGGGCGTAACCATGGCCCTAGTGGACAAACGAGTCCTGACCACCATGAGGCGACATTGCTCCTCGTGGCATATTCGGACCCATCTTGGCCTGCCTCCAACAATCAATGTATGGAAACTGTCCGTAAAGTTCAGGCCTACCTGATACAGCCACGTGTACACGCTTTCCCAGATTTGGATCTAAACTGCCACATGGCGGCCATGCCGCAACCAAAGTAGGCCATTCCCTAGTACACAAAGTGATCAAACGTGCAGGAGACATTTTAACCCCAAAATCACATACTGTAAATCCCTTTTTAAAATTCTTTATCATACAACCTAAGGGATCTAAAATCGTCGACTCCGACGCGCCCATACTTATCAATGGAACGTCGTTTACAACGAATGCTACACACGCACTCTATTCAACGGTCACACCCGTTCCCTCGGCAACAGCACCACGTGGTACAGTTACTAAGTGAAACGTACACAATAAAAAACACTCAGGGAATTCCCGTACACACACAGCTGTTACACCAGTCACTAAATAATAGATACTATGCCCTTTGGCGAAACTATACCGTCACCCACGCTATAATTCCTATATATGAATTACCCGTCTATAACATACCCCAGTAACATCGTCTTTACAAACAGCAGTTACAGTACGGTTAGCATAGGTCAAGTACAATTTAAGGTCACAGTACAATTAATAGTGGTTATGGTGTTAGACATGCAATAGACGACAATTATTAGTATTCATATACAGTGTCAGTAAATATACAGGGTTATGGTACCGTGCACTATAATACAGCTACACACTATTAACACTCTCGCTAGACGGCAGAGCTCACGCTATCTAGCAAGATATACACGCTACTAAACAATCTTTAAAACATATACAATCCCAACTAATCTATTGGCCAGTACCTTGATGGACTACCTAAAACTATCTACATCCGTTTTGGTTAGCCACACTGCCCAAGCACCACATATAGCGAACTAGAGGGCGGAATTTACAACAGAACCCTTTTAGTCTATCTACTCTATCAAAAGTCTAGTGGGTTCCAAATTTACACGCCTTCCCACTTAGCCAAGATAGGTTGAGAGCTAGCGGACCGAATTTACACAGACGCCGCTTAGTCTCCCGGTCCCTCCGACCTAGCGAACAAATTGTACACCCTAGAACGCTAGTCTAGACAAGACACCGGTGTCCGGCTAGGGCTATTTACACAGAACTCCGCCTGACTCCAAACCAAATTAAACGGTCTTACTAAAGAGCGTTCAATTGAGCGGTGCGCCTTCGCTCCTTCCCTCCGACAGAGGGGGCAGATTCCGTACACAAATAACCCCTTATGGGCCTACCGCACAATCGGTATACCCCTAGTGGGCCCGCCGTCTAAAACAGCGGTCGTCTTACCTCCTCGTTCCTGAACCTGAGTTCACACTCATCGACGGGGACACCCCAGCACTTACTACGTAGAGGCCGATGATCTCCTGGACAACAGGGAGGAGATCGAAGGGAGGTCCGCCGAGACGAAGGGAGGTCCACGCAGAAGTTCAGGGGTGCAGCCGTAGAGAACGAGGGCAAAGATAGACCGTCTCACGCCTCTGCTTCTCAGCTACCGTTGAACGATGAGCTTCCCGGCCAATGCACCAAATGATACCGGAGAAACTGACGGAAGCCAAGCACAGAGAGATGGACACAGGTTTCTTCAGGAAGGAAGAGATTCTTTATTCGGTTCACCGATCGGGACTCAGAGGGACTAATGTCACCAAAATACAGCAAGTTCTGAGCCCCGGACAATAGTGCAGGCTCCTTATATAGGCACATAACTCCTCCCATATTAAGCTCCACCCGCACATTCTCTTAACCAATCAAAACAAATAAGAATTAACTTCCTGCTTGACCGCATGGCTTGTCCAGCACAATGGAGGAGGGGAATACTACATCCGGTATTCTTGCACATGCTCCGTACACTACTGATCGTATCTTTGCCACGTGCAACCAACCAACCGATACGTCAGCATATGCACGTACGCATGCCACGTGGTAATCTCGGCCTACTAAATTTATTTTTACCGAGATTCCACCACACTACGACTGAATTTCAACGAATTATCAACGGGACAAAGAAACCGTAGACAAGACACTCTTCCCAAATGAGGTGGAAGGAGTATCCACATCTAGTTTGTAGAGTTTCATGAATAGTGTTGTCGCGAACACAACATTTTCGGTTCGCGAATGCGAACTTCTGCAAATGTTCGCGAACCGGCGAACCGCCATTGACTTCAATGGGCAGGCGAATTTTAAAACCAACAGGGACTCTTTCTGGCCACAAAAGTGATGGAAAAGTTGTTTCAAGGGGACTAACACCTGGACTGTGGCATGCCGGAGGGGGATCTATGGCAAAACTCCCATGGAAAATTGCACAGTTGATGCAGAGTCTGCTTTTAATCCATAAAGGGCAGAAATCACCTAACATTGACACCTGTCCTCAAAGCCCTGCCCTGATACACACTGACACAGAGCAGAATAGGGACTGTTACCCCTACATAGGGTCACTTGGCAGGTATGGATTGACACCTGTCCTCAAAGCCCATGATACACACTGGGGGGAGCTACTGTCCTCCCCAACCCCTGCGCGGTGGGTTGGGGCCATAAATCACAATGGGGGGACCTACTGTCCTCCCCCCCTCGGCCCCCACCCCTGCGCGGTGGGTGGGGGCCATATATCACAATGGGGGGGCCTACTTTCCTCCCCCCCGGCCCCCATCCCTGTGCGGTGGGTGGGGGGCATAAATCACAATGGGACGGACCTACTGATAGGAGTGGAGTATTGTTCATATCAGTTTAATACCTTCCGCGTCTCCTATCAGTGGACGTGTATATGGCAGCCATTTTAGGAACCGCACACCTGGGACCCAAGCAAGGTCACCTCGTTCAAGCTGCTCTGGTTCCTTGATGAGCAAGCTGCCCGTGAGTTAACATGTCCCGTGGAGAAGCACTCTGTCCTGTAAAGCCTCACCACAAAAAAATTAAATAAATAACAGCACTCGGAGTGGTGAGTTTAGTAAATGTTCATATCAGTTTAATACCTTCCGCGTCTCCTATCAGTGGACGTGTATATGGCAGCCATTTTAGGAACCGCACACCTGGGACCCGAGCAAGGTCACCTCTTTCAACAGGCGACATGATTTGGCCCTGTAAAACTATCCTGGATATTCTCTACAATTTCTATGGATATGGCATTGATTTATGTAACAGGGAGATGGAAGAAGATGCTTGGTCGGTCCTCTTACTTGAAATTTGGGGCACTGCGCGGGCAAGCTAATGTGCCACCAGATAGGAGTGGTGAGTTTAGTATTGTTCATATCAGTTTAATACCTTCCGCGTCTCCTATCAGAGGACATGTATATGGCAGCCATTTTAGGAACCGCACACCTGGGACCCGAGCAAGGTCACCTCTTTCAACAGGCGACATGATTTGGCCCTGTAAAACTATCCTGGATATTCTCTACAATTTCTATGGATATGGCATTGATTTATGTAACAGGGAGATGGAAGAAGATGCTTGGTCGGTCCTCTTACTTGAAATTTGGGGCACTGTGCGGGCAAGCTAATGTGCCACCAGATAGGAGTGGTGAGTTTAGTATTGTTCATATCAGTTTAATACCTTCCGCGTCTCCTATCAGTGGACGTGTAAATGGCAGAGATTTTTAATTGTTGAATCACCTCCCCTTTTTAGGCCAAGGTGGGAAGATGCTTAGACCACTGGTATATTGGTGCCATCTTGGAGGATTTTTTTTGGTTTGGTTTTTGAAGCCACAGTGCTGCACCAGTGGGCCTAAAAATTAGGCATGTACACATGCCTGAAAAATTTGGTATTGTTGCAGCCGCTGCTGTTGATGTTTGTTTCACAGGCAGAAAGTGCCCTAAAACATGGCGGCTTGAACCCTAGTTGGTGGCGGATAAGTCACGCAAGTCAAACGTCATTCAGAGCTAAAATACAGCAGCGTGTGGACCATTTTTAGCCCAAGGCAGCTCATCTCATCAGGCCTTTTTTAATCGAATGTATCGCCCAGTGTCAGTCCCTTCGGGATCCACCCCTCATTCATCTTAATAAAGGTGAGGTAATCTAGACTTTTTTTACCTAGGCGACTTCTCTTCTCAGTGACAATACCTCCTGCTGCACTGAAGGTCCTTTCTGACAGGACACTTGAAGCGGGGCAGGCCAGAAGTTCTATCGCAAATTGGGATAGCTCAGGCCACAGGTCAAGCCTGCACACCCAGTAGTCAAGGGGTTCATCGCTCCTCAGAGTGTCGATATCTGCAGTTAAGGCGAGGTAGTCTGCTACCTGTCGGTCGAGTCGCTCTCTGAGGGTGGATCCCGAAGGGCTGTGGCGATGCATAGGACTTAAAAAGGTCCGCATGTCCTCCATCAACAACACGTCTTTAAAGCATCCTTGCCGGCGTGGTCGTGGGAGGAGGAGGAGGAGGATGACTTCCACCTCTCCCCCTGTTAGATTCCCGTTGTGCTGTGACATCACCCTTATACGCTGTGTAAAGCATACTTTTTAATTTATTTTGCAAATGCTGCATCCTTTCCGACTTGTTGTAATTCGGTAACATTTCCGCCACTTTCTGCTTATACCGGGGGTCTAGTAGCGTGGACACCCAGTACAGGTCGTTCTCCTTCAGCCTTTTTATACGAGGGTCCCTCAACAGGCAGGACAGCATGAAAGACCCCATTTGCACAAGGTTGGATGCCGAGCTACTCATTTCCCGTTCCTCCTCCTCACTGATGTCATTGAAGGTATGTTCTTCCCCCCAGCCACGTACAACACCACGGGTACCAGATAGGTGACAACGAGCACCCTGGGATGCCTGTTGTGTTTGGTCTTGCTCCTCCTCCTCCTCCTCAAAGCTACAATCCTCCTCTGACTCCTCTTCCTCACAATCCTCTTCCAGCGTTGCCGCAGGTCCAGCAAGCGATGCTGATAAGGCTATTTCTGGTGGTGATGGTGACCACAACTCTTCCTCTTCCTCTTCACGCTCATCTACAGCCTGATCCAGCACTCTTCGCAGGGCACGCTCCAGGAAGAAAACAAATGGTATGATGTCGCTGATGGTGCCTTCGTTGCGACTGACTAGGTTTGTCACCTCCTCAAAAGGACGCATGAGCCTACAGGCATTGCTCATGAGCGTCCAGTAACGTGGCAAAAAAATTCCCAGCTCCCCAGAGGCTGTCCTAGCACCCCGGTCATACAAATATTCATTAACAGCTTTTTCTTGTCGGAGCAGGCGGTCGAACATTAGGAGTGTTGAATTCCAACGTGTAGGGCTGTCGCAAATCAAGCGCCTCACTGGCATGTTGTTTCGCCGCTGGATATCGGCAAAGTGAGCCATGGCCGTGTAGGAACGCCTGAAATGGCCACACACCTTCCTGGCCTGCTTCAGGACGTCCTGTAAGCCTGTGTACTTATGCACAAAGCGTTGTACGATCAGATTACACACATGTGCCATGCACGGCACATGTGTCAACTTGCCCAACTTCAATGCCACTATCAAATTTTTTCTGTTGTCACACACCACTTTGCCGATATCCAGTTGCTGCGGAGTCAGCCACTTTTCCACCTGTGTGTTCAGGGCGGACAGGAGTGCTTGTCCGGTGTGACTCTCTGCTTTCAAGCAAGTCAAACCCAAGACGGCGTGACACTGCCGTATCCGGGATGTGGAATAGTATCTGGGGAGCTGGGGGGGTGCCGTTGATGTGGAGCAAGACGCAGCAGCACAAGAGGACTCAGCCGAGGAGGTTATGGAAGAGGATGGAGTAGGAGGAGTAGAGGAGGTGGCAGCAGGACTGCCTGCAATTCGTGGCGGTGTCACCAACTCCTCTGCAATGCCACGCATTCCTTGCTTGTCAGCCGTCAGCAGGTTTACCCAATGCGCAGTGTAGGTGATATACCTGCCCTGACCATGCTTTGCAGACCAGGTATCAGTGGTCAGATGGACCCTTGCCCCAACACTGTGTGCCAGACATGCCATGACTTCCTTTTGCACAATCGAGTACAAGTTGGGGATTGCCTTTTGTGAAAAGAAATTCTGGCCGGGTACCTTCCACTGCGGTGTCACAATAGCTACAAATTTTTTGAACGCCTCAGACTCAACCAGATTGTATGGTAAAAGCTGGCGGGCTAATAGTTCGGACAAGCCAGCTGTCAGACGCTGGGCAAGGGGGTGACTTGGTGACATTGGCTTCTTACGCTCAAACATGTCCTTGACAGACACATGACTGTGGGCAGATGAGCGGGAACTGCTCAAGGCGGGAGACGGAGTGGCGGATGGTTGAGAGGGGGCAAGAAGGACAGCAGTGGTTGACGTGGCTGAAGATGCTAGACCAGGAGGAGGATGGCGACTTAGAGTAGGCGTGCTGTTTGTACTCATGTGTTGATCCCATAGGCGTTTGTGATGTGAGATCATGTGCCTACGCATAGCAGTTGTACCTAGGTGGGTGTTGGACCTCCCACAACTCAGTTTCCTTTGGCACAGGTTGCAAATGGCATCGCTGTTGTCCGAGGCAGACACACAAAAAAAATGCCACACTGCTGAGCTCTGCAATGACGGCATTCTGGTGGTGGACACAGCATGCGTTGATTGGCGTGCTGTCGGGCTGACCCCGGGTGCCAATGCATGCTGTCTGACTGTGCCACTAGCTCCTTGCGACGACCCCCCCCTGCTTCCAACTCGTCTCCTCCTCCTCTCTGTCTCCCCATCTGAACTTTCGCCCTGTTCTTCTTCTTGCCGAGCGGGCACCCACGTGACATCCATGGACGCATCGTCATCATCAACCGCTTCGCTTGTATCTGACAACTCAGAAAAGGAAGCAGCAGCGGGTACAACATCATCATCACACCGTACCTCCATGTGTTTAATGCTGCCTGCCTGAGACATATCCCTGTTATCTACATCCTCTAGCAATAATGGTTGCGCATCACTCATTTCTTCAAACGGGTGTGTGAATAACTCCTCTGACATACCAAGTAAAGCGGCTGTGGTGCTAGTTTTGGTGGTGGCGGCAAGCTGGAGGAGGATGGTGCGTCAAGGTTCCGAGCGGAGGCTGTACAAGATTGGGTGTCCTGTGTTAGCCAGTCAACTATGTCCTCAGAACTTTTCAAGTTCAGGGTACGTGGCTTCTGAAAACTGGGCATTATTCTAGGGCAAAAGGGAATCACAGCACCACGACCACGACGGCCCCTGCGGGGTGACCTGCCTCTGCCTGTCATTTTTTTTGGGATTAGTGGTACTATGCGTGCAAGCTACTGTGAGACCAGATATGATTGGCAATGTGAACTGTAACAGTTCTGCAGAGCACACACTGTAGGCCTGACACACCCGCTTGAAGACAAGTAACTGCTATTCAATCTATAACAGTGAAAAACAAATTTTCCTTGTAAAAGCACGCTATAGAGACACCAGATATGATTGGCAATGTGCACTGGAACAGTTCTGGAGAGCACACGCTGAAGGAAGGACTGACAGAGCCGCTTGAAGGACACTGACTGGCTGCTATTAGCTTACACTAGAAACCTTTTTTCTTTGTAAAAGCACGCTATAGAGACACCAGATATGATTGGCAACTGTCAAAGCACGCTGGCACAGGTCTGCAGAGCACACGCTGAAGGAAGGACTGACAGAGCCGCTTGAAGGACACTGACTGGCTGCTATTAGCTTACACTAGAAACCTTTTTTCTTTGTAAAAGCACGCTATAGAGACACCAGATATGATTGGCAACTGTCAAAGCACGCTGGCACAGGTCTGCAGAGCACACGCTGAAGGAAGGACTGACAGAGCCGCTTGAAGGACACTGACTGGCTGCTATTAGCTTACACTAGAAACCTTTTTTCTTTGTAAAAGCACGCTATAGAGACACCAGATATGATTGGCAATGTGCACTTGAACAGTTCTGCAGAGCACACACTGTAGGCCTGACACACCCGCTTGAAGACAAGTAACTGCTATTCAATCTATAACAGTGAAAAAAAAATTGGTTTTAAAAGCACGCTATAGAGACACCAGATATGATTGGCAATGTGCACTGGAACAGTTCTGGAGAGCACACGCTGAAGGAAGGACTGACAGAGCCGCTTGAAGGACACTGACTGGCTGCTATTAGCTTACACTAGAAACCTTTTTTCTTTGTAAAAGCACGCTATAGAGACACCAGATATGATTGGCAACTGTCAAAGCAAGCTGGCACAGGTCTGCAGAGCACACGCTGAAGGAAGGACTGACAGAGCCGCTTGAAGGACACTGACTGGCTGCTATTAGCTTACACTAGAAACCTTTTTTCTTTGTAAAAGCACGCTATAGAGACACCAGATATGATTGGCAACTGTCAAAGCACGCTGGCACAGGTCTGCAGAGCACACGCTGATGGAAGGCCTGACAGAGCCGCTTGAAGGACACTGACTGGCTGCTATTAGCTTACACTGGAAACTTTTTTTCTTTGTAAAAGCACGCTATAGAGACACCAGATATGAGTTGCAACTGTCAAAGTACGCTGGCAGGGTTGTGCAGGGCACACGCTGAAGGAAGGCCTGACAGAGCCGCTTGAAGGACACTGACTGGCTGCTATTAGCTTACACTGGAAACCTTTTTTCTTTGTAAAATCACGCTAAAGAGACACCAGATATGATTGGCAACTGTCAAAGCACGCTGGCACAGGTCTTCAGAGCACACGCTGAAGTAGGCCTGACACCCAGACGCTTGCAGACAACTAACTGCTCTTCTATTACAGTGAAAAAAAATTATTTCTTTTAAATCTAAAGCTTAACCTATTGTAAAAACAGATATGAGTGGTGGCACTGACTGTGCAAATGGGCAAGGCATCCAACCTGACACAGAAGCTGGCAGGCAGGCAACTGCTCTTCTATTACAGTGAAAAAAAAATATTTATTTTAAATGTAAAGCTTAACCTATTGTTAAAACAGATATGAGTGGTGGCACTGACTGTGCAAATGGGCAAGGCATCCAACCTGACACAGAAGCTGGCAGGCAGGCAACTGCTCTTCTATTACAGTGAAAAAAAATTATTTATTTTAAATGTAAAGCTTAACCTATTGTTAAAACAGATATGAGTGGTGGCACTGACTGTGCAAATGGGCAAGGCATCCAACCTGACACAGAAGCTGGCAGGCAGGCAACTGCTCTTCTATTACAGTGAAAAAAAAATATTTCTTTTAAATGTAAAGCTTAACCTATTGTAAAAACAGATATGAGTGGTGGCACTGGGCAAGTAGGCACAGTATCCAATGTGAACCTCACACAGAAGCTGGCAGGCAGGCACCTGCAATTACATTACACAGGAAAAAAAAAAAAGCAGCCTGATGTTATAGCCCTAAAAAGGGCTTTTTGGGGTGCTGTCCTTACAGCAGAGATCAGATGAGTCCTTCAGGATTGTAGTGGACACTGAATACCCTAGCCTAGCTATCAATTTCCCTATCTAATCAGCAGCAGCTAAACTTTCCCTCCTCTCACTAAGCATGCAGCTTCAGAATGAATCGAAAATGGATGCTGGGAGGGAGGTTGGAGGGTGTGGAAGGGAGGGAGTGCTACTGATTGGCTGGAATGTGTCTGCTCACCGAGAGGCACAGGGTCAAAGTTTGCCCAATGATGACGAATAGGGGGCGGATCGAACTGCGCATGTGTCCGCCCGCCGCGGCGAACGCGAACACGCTAAGTTCGCCGGGAACTGTTCGCCGGCGGACAGTTCGGTACATCACTATTCATGAACGTCATCGGGGAAGACCAGGTGGCTGCCTTGCAAATGTCATCGTATGGAACCTCTGCCCAATTAGCCCATGAAGTTGACAATGCTCTGGTTGAATGAGCCTTTATCTTCAGTGGAGGAGAGCGATCTTTATTGAGATATGCCTTCCTGATTACAAGAGCAATCCAATGTTTCAACGTAGATAGAGAGGCTGCCTCACCTCTCCTGGCCCCTGAAGGCAAAACGAAAAGCTGGTGAGTTTTCCTGTAAGGAGCAGAACGTTCAAGGTACATAGACAGGCAGTTCATGACATCCAAACGTTGCCACTTGATCTCCTCTGGTGAAGAAGGATTGGGGTAGAAGAATGGCAGGACCACCTCTTGAGATAGATGAAAACGAGAGACCACTTTAGGAAGAAATGCTGGATTAGGTTTCAGGCACACCCTATCGTGGTAGAATTGTAGACAAGAAGGCAAGGTGGAGAAGGCCTTGATCTCTGAAATTCTCCTAGCGGAAGTAATTTCCACTAAGAACAATGTTTTGTAAGTTAGGAGGACAGCATCCAAATTCTCAAGAGGAACGAATAGATCCTCAGTCAGGTAGTCGAGAACAAGCGGAAGGTCCCAAGGAGGGGTAGTGGATCTCGAAGGTGGTCTCAACTTGAAAGCTGCCTTGAAGAACCTGGAGATCAATGGGTCTGATGACCAAGAGGTGTTGCACAAAGCTGACAGAGCCGAAGATTGAATTTTAAGAGTGCTGATGCTAAGGCCCTTATCCAGACCTTCTTGCAGGAACTCCAAGATTTCAGTGTTGCGAGGGCGTATGAAGTCAACTTGCTTGGCCGAAGCCCATTCTTGAAACACATCCCAGATTCTATGGTAGCATGAGGACGTAGAAGCCTTCCTTGAGAGTAAGAGGGTATTGACCACTGCTTCTGAAAGGCCTAATTGTCGAAGTCTTTCCTTTTCAAGACCCAGACCCCCAATTTGAGGCGTTCCGGATGAGGATGGAATATTGGACCCTGCGTTAGCAGATCCTCCAGAACAGGCAGGGGCCAAGGCTGTTCCTGGCTCAACATTGACAATAGGGGAAACCACGGCCTTCGAGGCCAAATTGGGATTACGGCAATAACCTTCTTCCCTTCTGACCAAACTTTCCTCAGGAACCTGGGTATCATGGGTAGGGGAGGGAACGCATACCCCAGATCGAACGACCAAGGAAGAGATAGAGCATCCTGGCCCAATGCCTGACTCTCTGGGTGGAGGGAGTAGTAATTCTCCACCTGGCGATTCCTGAACGAAGCCATCAGGTCGATCTGAGGCATGCCCCACCGATGGGTGATCCAAGCAAAAACCGACTGGTGAAGTTTCCATTCTCCCGGGAGAATTTCTGTTCTGCTGAGAAAATCCGCCGTTACGTTCTCTGAACCTGGGAGATAGATAGCCTTCAGTCCCAGGAGATAGGTCATGGCCCTTTCCATTAAAGGAGCTAGTTCCTTCAAGAGCTGTTTGCTCTTTGTGCCTCCCTGGTTGTTTACATATGAGGCAACCGCTCGGTTGTCCGTCTTGATCAACACCCAGGAATCTCTGATCCTTGGAAGGAACACCAAGACAGCCTTGGAAATAGCTCGTAGTTCTCTTAGGTTCGAGTGGAGCCGACTCTCTTGGGTCCACCACCCCTGAGTCCACGAGGAATTGAAGTGGGCACCCCATCCAGAAGAACTGGCATCTGTCGTAATAATATTCCATGGAGACTCTTCCAACAGGAAGCCCTTCGCTAGATTCTTCCTGTTCTTCCACCAGTCCAACTCGTTTCTCACTGGCAGGGGCAGAGATATCTTCTGTTCCCAATCCGTTTTCTCTCTGTCGAACTGGAGAAGGAAGCAACTTTGGACAGGGTGAAACTTCCATTGGGCCCACTTCACCAAACCTATTGTAGACGTTAAAGAACCCAGGAGACTCATGACTTCCCTTGCCGAGGCCATTTCGAGACCTTGAAGCTTGTCGACTTTGTTTCTTATCTTTATGACCCTCTCTGGAGACAAGAACACACGGGCAGAAATGGTATTTATCACTGCTCCGAGGAACACGATGGTCTGAGACGGAATCAGGGAGCTTTTTTCTATGTTCAGAAGCCACCCGTGGTCTTAAAGGATGTTCATTGCCACCAATGTATGATGCTCCACTATCCTTCGTGAAGGCCCTATGATGAGGATGTCGTCCAGGTAATGGAATATCTCAATACCTCTCATCCTTATGACGGCAATCAAAGAGACAAGGACCTTTGAGAAAGTTCTCGGTGCCAAGCTGAGGCCAAACGGTAGTCCTCGGAACTGAAAGTGTCTTCCTAAAGCCCAGAACCGAAGGAACTGCATGTGATTGTGGTTTATAGGGATTTGGTAGTAGGCGTCCCTTAAGTCTATTGAGGTCATCCAATCTCCCGTTTTTACGCTCTTTAGGATGGTCTGTAAGGATTCCATTTTGAATGTCCTTACATCTAGCATGGAGTTCACTCCTTTCAGGTTCAGGATGAGACACCACTTTCCATGAGGTTTTGGGGCCAAAAACACAGTGGAATAAATCCCCCGGAACCTTTCGTGTGTAGGGACTTCCTCCAACACCTGTTCCAGAAGAGTGGAAATGCATGTCCTCATGGCCCTTCGTTTGACACCTGCCGACACTTTTGATTTTCTGAAAAAAGCAGCATGTGGACGAGAAGAAAATTCCATCCTGTAGCCTTCTTTTATGATGGATGTGACCCACACGTCTGTGACATTTGCGGCCCATACCGGGTAAAAGAACTTCAGTCTTCCACCCACCGTACCCGGATGGGCCCGAGGACCTTCAGAAGGTCTTCCCGGAGGTTCTGGCACCTCTACCTCTGGAAGCCTTATTGGAAGAGGAGTGAGAGAAGGACTTCCATGAGGAATTCCTGGAATACTCCCTTCCGGGCTTGTAGCTTCTGCTGTCCCGAAAGGACCGATCCTTGAATCGCCTGGTTTTCCAGGAGGAGGAAAAACTCTTTCTGCTGACTTGTGGAAGAAACGCTTTTTTCCCATCAGCAGCTTTCTGAATGGCATCCTCCAGGATCTTACCAAACAGGAGATCCCCCTGGAACGGGAGACCACACAAGGACGCTTTGGAGGCATAGTCCGCCCCCCAGGAATGAAGCCATAAGGCCCTTCTGGAGGCCACAGACAGGGCCATACTTTTGGCAACCATGCGAGTGATGTCCAGGGAGGCTTCGGAGCAAAATTCAGTAGCAAGGCTCAAATCCTTGAGACTCTCCAGGAGATGTTCTCTACGGACACCTTGACCAATGTCTTCCTCCAAATTAGCGAGCCAAACTCTTAATGCCCTGGAGAGAGTGGTCAGCGCCACTGCTGGATGAAGGGCGGAGCCTAGCGCCAGATAGGCTTTAATTAGATCACCATCCATACGCTTTTCCATAGGTTCTCTTAAGTATGCCATGGAGTCTATAGGAAGCGTGGTCTTTTTAGCCATATGGATCACTGCAGCATCAACCTTGGGTACCGAATTCCAAAGGCAGCAGTCCATGGCAGAATAAGGATAAGTCCTCGTGAATTTGTTTTTCAAGGTGGACTTCCTCTCCGGCTTATTCCATTCCTGAAGAATCATGTCCCTTATAGAGGAATGTACCGGGAACGTTGGCCTATTAGGCTTCAAGTCCTCAAAAAACCTGTCAGCCTCTCTCAATTCAGATTTTTCTTCCGTGAGGCTCAGAGTGTCTCTGAGGAGGGTAATAAGTCTATCGATAGATTTTGAGTCCAGAGACCTGGAGGCATAGTCAACTTCCTCCTCCCCCTCATCCGAAACCTCCCACAGGTCAGGATCCTCCTCAGAGCTGGAAGACTGAGGTTCCGCTCTGCGTCTCTTAGGAGGACCACCACATCCCGTGGTAGACTTAAAGCCGTCAGCAATTGCACGGGAAATCCAAAGTTTAAGGTCGTCCTGCGGTGAAGTCTTACTGGGGACAGTAGCCGCTTCCGACAAGCATTCCCTGCAGAGGTTCTTTCCAGGTGGAGCTGGTGATGAACAATTGATGCATCTGTTGGTCTTGTCTCTGGATTTTCTTGCTGGAGAATCCAACTGTTTGCTGGGGCTGAAAGAAAGCCATATATAACATATATTACAGGATCAATATGGCACTCTTTTAACAACCCCCCCTGAACAAAATAAATGGCTCATCTATGTTTTCTAGAGAGGGATCTAGCAGAGGCAGAGGGAGAATCCATACTATGAAAGGAACAAAGGAAACATCAGAAACACATTCCTAATAAGTCCAAAAAGGCAAACTGGTAAGTAAACCCAAAGCCCCCAGCAAAAACCATGGAAACAGGCAATCCTACCTCATAACGGCAGAAAACACACTCCAGGCAGCCAGGAGACAGCAAGAAGGAGAACTGGCGAAAATTCAGACCGCAAATCAGAAGTTCCGAACAGCTGACAGGCAAGTGTCAGTATTCCCCTGTTTAAATACCTCTGCGCCCGGTCCGCGCATGCGCAGAGCGCTGGAACGCACGCCATGCGTGCCAAGCCTCGCGGCCGGCGCGAGGCACTTCTGGGTTCGGCAATTCCGCGGCTGGAACGCACACCGCGGCAAAACAGCAACGCTGTCCGAGGAAGAGCTGAACACAGCCCCCACAAGGACAGCAACTCCCAGTAAGCCCCCAGGGGCAATACAGGGCATGCAGGCAGGAAACACAACTCCCAATAGAGCACAACAGCACCCTCCATCAGGATGACTGCAGTATGGATCCCCAAAGCACTGCCAGCAAGGTAAGGGGGGGGGATTACAACCCCAATTACTAGGGGCACTTCCAGAACAAGGGGAAATTTTTAAGGATAACCAACCCCAGGAAGCTTAGAACAGTGTCTCCCTCAGAACACTAGATATACATCCCACGCAGCAGTTCAGTACTTACTCTGAACCTGACCCAGTTAGTCCTGCTCATGCAGGCTGTTTACTGGGTCCTTCAAATGAAGAGAGGCTGAACTTCATTTGGAACGAACCCACGACAAACGCAGGAAGGTGGCCATAAAATAAAAAGTAAAAAGTCCTGTAGAACTTGCTAAGGACAGGAAAAAAGACTGTGGTGTAAGGGGAGGAGGGACTCTTTATACCTATCAGTCTAATTAATTAATCTAATTAATTCCTGTCCTGAGACTGCTAAGGGAGGAGCTACCCATAAGTGATGCTGCCATGATTAGCCAGGAAATTATTTTTTTTGAAATCTAAAGTTTAAGCTATTGTAAAAACAGATATGAGTGGTGGCACTGGGCAAGTGGGCACAGTATCCACTGTGAACCTCACACAGAAACTGGCAGGCAGGCAACTGCACTTCAATTACAGTGGAAAAAAAATATATTTTTTTAAATCTAAAGCTTAAGCTATTGTAAAAACAGATATGAATGGTGGCACTGACTGTGCAAATGGGCAAGGCATCCAGCCTGACACAGAAGCTGGCAGGCAGGCAACTGCTCTTCTATTACAGTGAAAAAAAAATATTTTTTTTAAATCTAAAGCTTAAGCTATTGTAAAAACAGATATGAGTGGTGTCACTGGGCAAGAGGGCATAGTATCCACTGTGAACCTCACACAGAAGCTGGCAGGCAGGCAACTGCTCTTCTATTACAGTGAAAAAAATATATATTTTTTGAAAACTAAAGCTTAAGCTATTGTAAAAACAGATATGAGTGGTGGCACTGGGCAAGTGGGCACAGTATCCACTGTGAACCTCACACGGAAGCTGGCAGGCAGGCAACTGCTCTTCTATTACAGTGAAAAAAAAATTGGTTTTAAAAGCACGCTATAGAGACACCAGATATGATTGGCAATGTGCACTGGAACAGTTCTGGAGAGCACACACTGTAGGCCTGACAGAGCCGCTTGAAGGACACTGACTGGCTGCTATTAGCTTACACTGGAAACCTTTTTTCTTTGTAAAAGCACGCTACAGAGACACCAGATATGAGTGGCAACTGTCAAAGTACGCTGGCACAGGTCTGCAGAGCACACGCTGAAGGAGGCCTGACACCCAGACGCTTGCAGACAACTAACTGCTCTTCTATTACAGTGAAAAAAATATATATTTTTTTAAATCTAAAGCTTACGCTATTGTAAAAACAGATATGAGTGGTGGCACTGGGCAAGTGGGCACAGTATCCACTGTGAACCTCACACAGAAGCTGGCAGGCAGGCAACTGTTCTTCTATTACAGTGGAAAAAAAATATTTTTTTTTAAATCTAAAGCTTAAGCTATTGTAAAAACAGATATGAGTGGTGGCACTGACTGTGCAAATGGGCAAGGCATCCAGCCTCACACAGAAGCTGGCAGGCAAGCAACTGCTCTTCTATTACAGTGAAAAAAAAATGTTTTTTTTTAAATCTAAAGCTTAAGCTATTGTAAAAACAGATATGAGTGGTGGCACTGGGCAAGTGGGCACAGTATCCACTGTGAACCTCACACAGAAGCTGGCAGGCAGGCACCTGCAATTACATTACACAGAAAAAAAAAAAGAAGCAGCCTGATGTTCTAGCCCTAAAAAGGGCTTTTTGGGGTGCTGTCCTTACAGCAGAGATCAGATGAGTCCTTCAGGATTGTAGTGGACACTGAATACCCTAGCCTAGCTATCAATTTCCCTATCTAATCAGCAGCAGCTAAACTTTCCCTCCTCTCACTAAGCATGCAGCTTCAGAATGAATCGAAAATGGATGCTGGGAGGAAGGTTGGAGGGTGTGGAAGGGAGGGAGTGCTGCTGATTGGCTGGAATGTGTCTGCTGACCGAGAGGCACAGGGTCAAAGTTTGCCCAATGATGACGAATAGGGGGCGGATCGAACTGCCCATGTGTTCGCCCGCGGCGGCGAACACGCTAAGTTCGCCGGGAACTGTTCGCCGGCGGAAAGTTCGGTACATCACTAATGGCCAGTCTTTTGTAGTAGCCACTTGGGCACAAATGCTAGCCAAAGTTAGTGTTGTTTTTTTTTGCCTTTTTCACATAAACATTGTACTTTTACTGATAATATTAACATCAGTATATAGTTTACTGCCCTGAAACACACCTAGTTCTGTTCAGTGATGTCTCACGAGCGCCACGGTACCCCCCATGTATAGGTTTTATGTTTTTTTTTTAAAGTTACTGGGTCATATATACGACTTATCCATTTATGCTTTTTTTACAATGGAATTTGTCAGATTAGTTTGCTGTGTCTAGGCTGCCTTTGAGACCGTATGGCAGCCAAAAAATAAAAATTACCCCTTAATGACATACCATTTGAAAAAGTAGACATCCCAAGGTATTCAAAATTGGGTAATGCCAGTCTTTTGTAGTAGCCATTTGGGCACAAATGCTAGCCAAAGTTAGTGTTCCGTTCTTTTTGTTGCGTTTTTCACATAAAAACTGTACTTCTACTGAGAATATTATTGTCAGTATATAGTTTACTGCCCTGAAAGACTCCTAGTTCTGTTCAATGATGTCTCACGAGTGCCACGGTACCCCCTATGTATAGGTTTTATGCGTTTTTTTAACGTTACAGGGGCATATATACGGCTTATCCATTTATGCTTTTTCACAATGAAATTTGTCAGATTAGTTTGCTTTGCCTGGGCTGCCTTTGAGACCGTATGGCAGCCAAGAAATGAAAATTACCCCTTAATGGCATACCATTTGAAAAAGTAAACATCCCAGGGTATTCAAAATTGGGTAATGCCAGTCTTTTGTAGTAGCCATTTGGGCACAAATGCTAGCCAAAGTTAGTGTTCCGTTTTTGTTGTTGCATTTTTCACCTAAAAACTGTACTTTTACGTAGAATATTATTGTCAGTATATAGTTTACTGCCCTGAAACACACCTAGTTCTGTTCAGTGATGTCTCACGAATGGCACGGTACCCCCTATGTATAGGTTTTATGCGTTTTTTTAACGTTACAGGGGCATATATACGGCTTATCCATTTATGCTTTTTCACAATGAAATTTGTCAGATTAGTTTGCTTTGCCTGGGCTGCCTTTGAAACCGTATGGCAGCCAAGAAATGAAAATTACCCCTTAATGGCATACCATTTGAAAAACTAAACATCCCAGGGTATTCAAAATTGGGTAATGCCAGTCTTTTGTAGTAGCCATTTGGGCACAAATGCTAGCCAAAGTTAGTGTTCAGTTCTTTTTGTTGCGTTTTTCACATAAAAACTGTACTTCTACTGAGAATATTATTGTCAGTATATAGTTTACTGCCCTGAAACACTCCTAGTTCTGTTCAGTGATGTCTCACGAGTGGCACGGTATCCCCTATGTATAGGTTTTATGCGTTTTTTGAACGTTACAGGGTCATGTATACGGCTTATCCATTTATGCATTTTCACAATTATATTTGTCAGATTAGTTTGCTGTGTCTAGGCTGCCTTTGAGACCGTATGGCAGCCAAGAAATGAAAATTACTCCTTAATGGCATACCATTTGAAAAAGTAGACATCCCAGGGTATTCAAAATTGGGTATGGCCAGTCTTTTGTAGTAGCCACTTAGGCACAAATGCTAGCCAAAGTTAGTGTTCCGTTTTTTTTTTTGCGTTTCTCACATAAAAACTGTACTTTTACTGAGAATATTATTGTCAGTATATAGTTTAATGCCCTAAAACACTCCTAGTTCTGTTCAGTGATGTCTCACGAGTGCCATGGTACCCCCCATGTATAGGTTTTATGGGGTTTTGGAAAGTTACAGGGTCAAATATACGCTTGTCCATTTTTGGTTTTACACATTGAAAATTTGCAAAGCGATTTTCTGGGCCTATCTTGCCTTTGAGAGAGCATGGCAGCCTGGGTAATAACATTTCCACTATTATGGCACGCCATTTTCAAAAGTAGTCAACCCAGAGTATTTCAAATGGTGCATTTTTTTTTTTTTTAATTCTTTATTTTTGTCATATTTTATAATGTTTTCAGTGTCATTGGGGTGGGGGTACAGAAGAGAACAAGGGAATAAAATTATTGTTACAGAGGTCAAAAAGCTTATTTACCATTGTGATGACAATCATACATAATATACTTGCAAGGTAAGGTCTTTCATTGGTTACAATATCATACGTATGTTGGTACGTTTGTGCTACCTATGTAACATTTGTTGCTGTACTGATTCTAAGGGCTAGGGAGGGGTACAAAAATAGAAAGGGGAGGGGGTACGGGTACCCTGTTTGATTATTTTTAGTTTTTTAAAATCGTTATTTTTAAGAAAGGTTATTTTCATTGTCGTTGGTAGAGGGTACAGGGGAGGATGAGGCAATAGGGTAGGTGGTTCAAACAGTGCCAAGCGTAACATTGTTGGCATTAACATTCATACTGTATAAGCATGTTAGGTACAATTCGTCTTTGGTTACATTAATTGCTGTGTATCCGGGTACCAGTACTTTGTGTGTAACCTTTAATATTGCTCTGAGTCTAGGGGGGAGGGGGGGGGTACAAAAGTAGCAGAGGGAGGGGGTACGGGTGCCCTATCTAGTCTGTTCACGTTATATTTCAATATTTTCCGCTATTTGATATGTGTGTCGGGTTGTGTACCATGATAGGTATAGGTGGTAGAACAGGTGAGGGGTTGTATAGGGTTGAAGGGGGATGTCGGGTCCCTAATCTGTCCTGTTTTACCGTTCGGTTTGTTTCCCCGTATAGATATGTGTTCTTATGTAGTCATGGTCGGTACATCTGTCTGTGGCAGATTCGGTAATCATAGCTTATATCTAGGTGTGTCCGAGTTTGCGTATCATGTGAGGTGGATTTGTCGGGGAATACGTTTATCGTACAAAGGTAAGTCGATGGGGTCATGAGTGGAGGGTTGGTCTCAAGGTGGTTCATTCTCATGGGGGTCTCTTTTGGCTGTTGTATGGGGTACGGTAAGGCACGGGGCCCCGGTCCGGAGGGGTCAGGTGGCTGATATGCTCTGGGTGTTCTTTTGGTTATAGGGTTACTCCCTGTTCTTGCGCAGTGGGGGGTTCCTATTGTTTTGGGTCTTTTGTTTTATATATTATAATTACCAAGGTAGGGATGTGTCTCCCTCGATCCAAGGGTCCCAAATTTTGTGGTAGCGTTTAGGTGTGTCGTGGATCAAGGACGTGAGTTTGTCCATTTGTATGTGATCTAATATTTTTTTTGTGATAGTTGTCGGGGATGGGATTCGGGGGGTCGACCAAAGTTCTGCTATTGCTCTTCTAGCTGCAAGAGCTATGCGGGCGCTAAGTTTGTTTTCTGCTCTTGTTAGTTCTTCCAGTGGTTTTGATAATAGTAACGCCCATGGGTCTAGTGGGTATGGTTTGTGCAGTATTTTAGTCAGTAGGTTTGTGACCTTTGTCCATAGAGGTTTGATCTTGGGGCAAGTCCACCAACAGTGGAGAAACGTCCCTTGTTCGCCGCATTGTTTCCAACATGTGTCGGGTGTTTTGTGTATGATTGCTAGCCGTTTGGGTGTGAGGTACCATCGGAATAGCATCTTATATGCTTGTTCTGTATGTGTTACACAGATGGAAATGGTCGCCGTAGCGTCCCAGATATCTGCCCAGTCTGTGTTGTCTCCTGGAGGTCCCAGGTCCCTCTCCCACGCCGCGATGTATGGGAGGGTGACCTGGGTGGGATGGGTTGCTAAAGTCGTGTATAGGTCGGATATTTGTCCTTGTCTGGTCGGGCATTTCATGCACTCCTTTTCGAATCGGGAGAGAGTTGCTGTGCCTGCTTGCTGGATTATCGGGTTTGAGGCGAAGCTTCTAATTGGATGTACCTAAAGTGATCGAACGTCGTCAGTGTGTCGGCGTCTTTGATTTCCGTGTATTGAATCACCTTGTTATTTAGATATAGGTGTTGGAGTCTGTCTATGTCCCTTTGATCGAAACTGGCAAATTGAGTTGGAGTGAGCCCTGGTGGGAATAGCTTGTTTCTCCATATCGGGGTCATGGGAGAAAGGAATGAGGATAGGTCGAATTTATTCTGTAATTTATCCCATAGGTCTAGAGAGTGGGTAATGGCTGGGGCAGTTGGGGGGGGCAGGGGTCGATGGGGTCTAGGGACCCACATGTAGAAGGATGGGAGGTCTCTTCCAAAGATGGTATGTTCGATATCCACCCATCTTTTAGTTTGCGGGGGTGCGTGCCAATGTTGGATTTGGGCCAGTTGAGCAGCTGCATGATAGTATGAGAAGTTTGGTAGTCCTAGACCTCCTTGCTTTTTTGGGATATAGAGGGTGGTTCTGCGGACCCGGGGTTTGCGGCCGTTCCAGATGAATTTGTCGACCGCCTTTTGTAGCGTTTTGAAGTCTGTTGTGTGGAGAGGTATGGGTAGTGTTTGGAAAAGATATAATAGCCTGGGAAGTAGGTTCATTTTTATGGAAGTAACTCGGCCAAGCCATGATATTCCCAGGGTCTCCCATTTTTGGAGATCGGCATGTGCTTGGCGTAATAGTGGTGTATAGTTGTTTTCGTATAGGGTGTGTAGATCAGCTGGGAGCTGAATTCCTAGGTATGTTATGACTGCAGGGCTTATTCGGAATGGGTGTTTGTGTTTGAGGTCGGTTAGTTGTGTTTCCGAGATTTGTATGGGTAGTATTTCCGATTTCGCGATGTTTAGTTTGTAACCTGCCACTTCAGCGTATTCATTTATGGTGTCCAATAAGGAGTCTATGGAGTGTTCTGGGTTAGTGAGTGTGAGGAGTATATCATCTGCGTAGGCTGATACCGTGTATGTTTCGCCCCTGATGGTTATTCCCTCTATGCTAGGATTGGTGCGGATAGCGTGGAGGAGAGGTTCTAGTGACAACGCGAACATGAGGGGTGAGAGAGGACAGCCTTGCCTCGTGCCGTTTAGGATCGGGAATCTAGGTGGGGAAATGTTAGGGAGCAGTAGGGCTCCCTGTGGGGAGTGGTATGTTGCCCGTAGGAATGCCAGAAAGGGGTTCGGGAAATTCATGTGTTCTAATGTGCGATAGAGGAAGGGCCATAGTAGGCGGTCAAATGCCTTCTCGGCATCCAAGGAGATCACTGCGGTGGGGATTTTGCGGTGTTTGGCTAGCCAGATGAGGTCAATATTTCTTCGTGTGTTATCTAACGCTTGCCTGTTGGGTATAAAGCCCACCTGATCTGGGTGTATTAGTTTGTCTAGGTATGGATTAAGTCTTGTGGCCATCATCTTGCTCATGATTTTGAGATCTACGTTAAGTAGAGAAATAGGTCTATAGTGATCCGGCTCTGTGAGGTCTTTGTTGGGTTTGGGGAGCAAGCATATGTTCGCTGTCGTCATGTCCGGTGGGAGATGGTCTCCCTTCAGGGTAGCGTTAAATACTGCGCAGAGGTGTTTGAGGAGCAAGGGGCTAAATCTTTATAGTAGAGGGCGGTATATCCATCAGGTCCTGGGCTTTTGTTAGGTTTGCAGGCCCCCAATGCCGCTGCCATCTCTTCCACCGTCGCTTCAGCCCCTATGGCATGTTTAGCATTTTGGGGCAGGGTGGGTAGTTTTATGCGCTGTAGGTATTTATCTAGTATTTCTTGGTATGTTGCTGACTCTTGGTTAAGGTGTGGGGAGTGGTTATATAGTGATTTGAAGTATTGTTGGAATGTGTCGCCTATCTGGTCAGGCAGATCGGTAAGTGTGCCCATTTTTGTGCGTATAGAGGATATTTTCTTGGCTTCTATGCGTTTCTTGAGTCGTCGGGCTAGCATGGTGTCGGCTTTATTGCCCTTTTCGTAGTATTTCTGTTTAAGCCACATCATTGCTTTAGTCGTGTCTGTGAGGGTGAGTTGTTTAAGGAGGTCTCTAGTGGCGGTTAGATCGCGCAAAGTTTGTGGGTGTGGGTTGTGTTTGTGGTTCATTTCTAATCTTCGTAGTTCAGTTAGCGTGTCCGTTATCTGTTGCATTTTTCTTTTTTTTATGCGCAGAGGCTATGCTAATTAGGGTTCCCCTGATCACTGGCTTGTGTGCAGCCCATAATGTTATTGGGGAGGTTACCGAGGTTGCGTTGGTGTCGAAGTATTCTTTTATGGATTGAGCGAGTGAGAGTCTTATTTGGGTATCATGGAGAAGTAACGGGTTTAACCTCCAAGTCCATGGCCTTTTCAGGTCTGGTATGCGGATGGTGATAGTTATATCTGCGTGGTCCGACCACGAGATATTACCTATGGATGTGTGGGTTATCTGGGTTGTCAGGTTCGGGGAGATAAGGAAATGATCTATGCGTGAATATGTTTTGTGTGGATTCGAGTAGAAGGTATAGTCGCGGTCGGATGGATGTTGCGCTCTCCATATATCTACTAGTGTTTGTGTGGCTAGGAATTGTGCGAAGTATGTGTCATTTCTTGATGGTTGAGATGTAGGCACCCCGCGGGTCGACCTGTCTATGGCCGGGATATGCATGGCGTTGCAGTCTCCACCTATTATCAGTCTCTTGCCTGCGTAGGCTTGTATGTGTGATGCGTAGTGGTTCCAGAACGTGCTATTTGGCACAGAAGGGGCATATACCGAGCTTACGACGTAGGGGGTTGCGCCTAGTTTACCTTCTATCGTGACATATCGGCCTTGTGGGTCTGCGGTGCACCTGACATCTGTCAGGGGGCAAGTGGTTTTGAGTAGTATCGCTACTCCTTTTGTTTTTGTGGTTGGGGAGTGGGCCATGTAACTCCGATTATAGTATCGATTGGTAAGGGGGAATGACCTTTTGGTTGTGAAGTGCGTTTCCTGTAGGAGTAATATATCTATGTGTTGTCTGTGGGCCCATCGTAGGAGGCCATGTCTTTTAGTGGGTGCGTTAAGACCCCTGGCATTGATGGAGACACATTTCAGTAGGAGGGGCATTATGGCGGCTATATGTCCAATATGGTTCTGCTATTCGCCTGGGCGTGTAGAGTATCTGCGGTCAGTGGCCGGGGCGGTGGTCGCGCCCAGGGGTGGGCCGGGATCCCGTGCCTTGGGTATAGGGTGAGGAGGGAGGTTGAGGGATAGAGGCGAGGGGTGGGTGGGGTGGGGGTAAAAGAAAACTAAAGGTGGGGTTCTCTCTATGAGGGCCCTAGGGGGCCTATCTATTGGTCTTATACGTTGCCAATAGGTGGTGGGGTGGTTCGCCTGATGGCTCCTTAAGGGTCAAAGGTGGTAGTGGATAGAGTGATGGTCTACGGTGGCGGGTAGCCAGAGTCGCGGTCTGGTCCTTTGGTCAAGTCATTGCAATTATCTTATTAGCACGTAGTTGTGTGTGCCACATGTCGGTGTCTGTGGCATCGCCCCCTCCCCCCCGCCGTCCCCCCATAGGGCGGGGCAGCTGGGGGGGTGGGGAGAGGCCGCGTGTGTGTGTCGCCAAGGAGCGAGTGGTGGGTTTGCGTACTGTACCCAGAGTCAGTCGTCAGTTGAGGGGTGTGGGTCTTTCCCATAGGGCGATGCGTTTCAGTGTGGTCGTCATCTATTGTTGCAGTCATCACTGGTGTGTAGGGTGCCATGGTAGGGGACCACTGGTTAAGCAGTAACGTTCCTGAGCAAGATAAAGTAATAAACATTTGAACATCATCGCTTTATATTAATACAGTTATGGTTATACAAGTGCTAGTACATTCTCTTCGCATTCTTATAACATACCCATTCCTATCAGTATTGTAATTTCACCTCATTCCCATCTTGTTTTAGTTGTGTTACCTCTGTATGCTCTCCCATTAGGTGAGATAGGTTTAGTGGTATACATGTTGCGGAGGAGCAGGGACTGAGCTGCTTTTATGCTATAGACTGCTAGCTATCCAAATACTATATAATCTATGGTATCTCTTGCGTGCATGGTATTAGGCCACTTGGTCTGTCCTGGTTGCATCGGTATGGCTAAATATCTATGTTTCTGTTGTGATTAGATCGGTTCTCTGGTGTCCCTGAGTATCGTCTTTTCCATAGCGGAATCTATGTATGGTAGCTTTACTCAGGTGCTGTTATGTGGATGTTGTGGTGCGTCCATTGCACTTTGTTCATTCTAGAGGTAGTGTGTATCCAGATATCATGGTTATTTGATCCGAATTTTTCTAGTTTACTCAATTTATAGTAGGACTGTGGTGTTTGTTTGTCTTTTTTTTTTTTTTTTTGTGTGTGAGGGTGTGCATATCAGGGACTATTAGTATGTGGCTGGGAGTCATGCTGCATGTTTCGTTTGTCTTATTACTATATCTATGCTGCCTGCCCTGGATAGCCTCCTATAGGCAGCGTGCCTCTTTCATGCTAATTAAGACAGAAAAGGTGGTAGCGGTTGGCGCATTGTGTAGAATACACCGCCCATGGCGACCTCAATTACCACATACCTTATGGATTGGCATATAAGCATATAGATTGGTACCGTATGTACATTTTAGCAATGATAAGGCGGATAGTGATTCTAGGCCATGTCCTTATAAGGTTGCCTGTAGCTAATTTAGCCTGGGAGATATATTCAATTATACAGTGGAGTATATAAGCACATTCTGTTCTTATTGCGTTAATGTTGAGATGTTGGTCTCTCAGGTGCGGTGATACCTGGGTCAGGGTATGTGTACCATATTGCTTAGGTGTTTCGTGTCCCCTTTAAACCCATGTATGTTACAGTTATGGCTACTCCTTAAGATTGGATGCTGGTTGGGACAGGCCCATATGGTTGGGGGTGTTGTGATTGCGCAGGTGGGTGGGAGCGTGTATATGTCTCAGCTATGGGTATACAATTGATTATTGTCATGTCATGCATATGCAAGGAATACTTAAGTGTCCGTAATGAGGGATCATCGTCCGTTTGTCTTGCTGATGGCGGTGGCGTCTGAGGCTGTCGGTATGTCGTCTCTGGGTGAACTTCAGCATGTCAAGCGTTGGAGTCTCTGAGTGTGGGAGCAAACATAGTCTGTGGCAATGTGTTGAGCGGGGTCTTCATGTCAGTCGGCGGTGTTCAGTTCTGAGCGCTGGGGTTCAGGTTATCAGGAGGTAGACGGCGTTGGTGGTGAATATCTCTTTCCCTTCGGGTGGATGGTGTCTGGGCTAGGTCGGATCCCTCTCCATGGTTGGTCTCAGGGTGAGGGAGGCCCAGTCGTTCCGAAAAGTTGGCCGCATCTGCGATGTCGTGCAGGGTGTACGTGTGGTTATTCCGGCGTACCGTGAGTTTAAAGGGATGCCCCCAGGCGTACCGGATTCGTCGTCACGTTAGTTCTAGGGTGAGTGGTTTTAATTCTCTTCGTTTCCGCAGAGTACTGGGGGCCAGATCCTGGAAAAACATCACCGGGTGGCCTTCAATTTGGAGGGGGTTGTCTCTGGCCGCTCTCATTATGGCCTCTTTTATGTGGAAGTAGTGAAGCCTGACTATCACATCCCGCGGTCGGGCCATGCCTGGTGTAGGGGCTCGCAGGGCTCTGTGGGCACGATCCAGAAGGAGCTCGGCCGGAGGTGCCTCTGGGAGCAGGCTGCAAAATGTTTCCCTGATGGTAGATGCGAGGGATTCCATGTCGATCGTCTCGGGTATGCCTCTAATTCTTATATTATTTCGGCGTGACCTATTATTGAGGTCTTCCTGGGCATCCTCGAGTTGCTTCATTTGTTCCCTTAGTTCTTTTATGGCCTGATCTTGCGTATCTGCCCTGGTGGTGGTGGCGGCCATTTTATCTTCCAGGGAGCTTGTTCGTTGCACGAGGTCGGTGAGGCCTGCTCTTATGGGCGCCAGGTGTTTAGAGAATTCTGCGGCCATATTAGCCTTGATATCGTGCAGTAATCCACTCTTGTCTTCTCTTGTGATAGGGTTAGTGTTTTGGTGGTGGCTGATATCGCTTGCCGTCGAGTCGGAGTCATACTCCTTTGGGTCCTCCTCCGGCCTGCGGGTTTTGAATATCGGGGCCACGGCCGACCCCTGCTTGGATTTACGTCCGCCGCCCATATTGTCAGGTACACCGTCGATGGCAGGTTTAGGGGTGAGTTTTCTGAGTGGCTTTGGCTGCAAATTGCTGCTAATATTCGCTTTTGTAGGACCAGGCTGTGCGAAGCTCTAGCAGGACGCCGCCATCTACACCGGAAGTCAAGCGCCGCCCCTCCAAATGGTGCATTTTAAGATGTTTGATCTAACCACTTTATCAGAAATGAAGGCCCCACATAGCGGTAATAGTTTTATTTGTGCTTTTTTCCACACATGAACTCACTTTTCACAGGACATTTCTTATTCCTGGTATGAGTTATTGCAACAAAGCCTCACTATTTTTTTTTAACATTGTCTCCTGAATATAACAGTACCCCCATGTACCGGATTTTCCGTTTTTTGGGGGGATGTCACAGGGACAAATATATTAGATGTCCTTTTCAAAGTTGGAAATTTGACAAGGTGATTTCCTGGGCCTATTTCGCCTTTGAGAGAGCATGGCAGCCTGGGTAATAACATTTCCACCATTATGGCATACCATTTTCAAAAGTAGGCAACCCAGAGTACAACAAATGGCAGACCTTGAGATGTTTGGTCTCGCAATTTTAACAGAAATGATGGGCCCATGTAGCAATTTCTACTTTTATTTTTGTCTTTTTAATCACATAAATTGCATTTTCACTAGAAATGTCATAATCCTGGTATTAGTTAGTGCACTAAAACCTCGTTATTTTGATTTAACACTGTCTTCTGAATATAACGATACCTACATGTACAATGTTTCCATGTTTTTAGTATATCACAGGAATAGTACAGTACCCCCACATACACTTTGATCTGAAGGCAGAGAGAGGCAGATAGATCTTTGACTCAGATACTGTAGCATTAACCCTGTGATTAGTTTTTTGCTTATTTTGTGAAGGCACATTTAAAGTACTGCAAATGTAGTATTTTGAGTTGTTTGGTGTAGCCATTTTAGAATGGCTAGCATAAACATGGACAGGCCAAGGTCAGGGGAATCCAGAAGTCAGAGTAGTCGGTAAAACAAGCCAATGGGTCGGTACAGGCAGCTAACGAAGCATAGTCAGGACAAGCCGAGCTCAGGGAATCCAAGGAAATCAAGCAAACAAACTGCCAAAGTACCATACAGAGTGATTTAGTAGTTCAGCTCTGTATGGTAGACTTTGAAACAGTCTGTTATGCCGAGGGCGGGTAGGGATGGACAGGAGCAATAATAACTGGAGTCCTTTTCGGACTCCTCTTTTCCAGCAAACATGGCATTTTCGTTGGGGTGACCTTTTACAGGGTGTGGGGGGGATTCGGGAAGGGAAATGTTTGCTGAAAAGTCGTTGGACATCTTCTGATTCCAAAGGAGGGTTAAGATTTGGGGTCTGGGCAAATATAATTTGAGAAAAAATTTGGAACTCTAGAAATGGGCATGGTCTACCTATGGCTTACTTTTTATAAAACACATAGGCATTGAAAATTGCAATCTGGGTTATGTAGATTGCAATTTTCTTGTACCAGGTCCTACTCTTCCGGTTCATCAGATAGGGCTGTATGCACTGATCAGCTAAGTCTACTTCCCCCATAAACTTGCTGTAGTCTACAATGCACTTCGGCTTCTCCAGCTGCTCAGTTCCACCTCTCACAGACACTGGCACTGAAGTTGTAGACAACATGTACACATCTTTCCTATCGGCGAAGCGAAAGACAAACAACATATCCTGGCGGAGTGCTGATAGGGAGCCTCTACTGCATCTACCTCTTGCCAGGGTTTGGGGGAAACCTCTACGATTCTTACGCACTGTGCCACAGGCTACAGTCTCAAAGCAAAATAGAGTTTTAAATAACTCTATGCTTGTGTAATAGTTGTCAACCCATAGCCTGTATCCCTTATTTAACAAGGGAAGGATTAGGTTCCATACTATCTTGCCACATGTACCCACATAATCAGGGCATCCTGGTGGGACAAGGTGGCTATCCTTCCCCTGATAAATACAAAACGCCCATGTATATCCAGATTTTGATTCACACAATTTATAAAATTTTACACCGTATCGGGACCGTTTAAAAGGAATATACTGTTTAAAAAGTAATCTACCCTTAAATTTCATTAAGGACTCATCTATACAAATATTTTCTTCAGGGACATAATTTTGGGAGAATTTGTCTGACAGGAGTTCAATTAGGGGCTGAGTTTTGTACAGCCTGTCAAACAATGGGTCGTTTCTTGAGGGGCACAGTGTGGAGGAAGTGGAGGAAACGCAGCAGCTGCTCATAGCGATCCTGGCGACCCAGGGAAAAGAGGGGTCGCCAGGATGGGGTGCTTGTACCAGTAGGACCTGATACTCGGCTTTTTGACAATGTCCATAACTATAGTTAGGGCCCAAAATTTGCGCATTTCTGCGAGATCCGTGGGGTGCCACATATTACGCCGATTGTAATCTGACCCCTGATTCGTAGTCAGATATTGGTTGGCAAATAAATTGGTTTGCTCAACCAATAACTGAAATACTTCCTCTGACATGAACAAATCAAAATATTTTAAGGGCTCCCAAGCATCCACCATAATAGTGATGCCAGGGGTCGACGTAAATGGGGGAATATCTGGGGCCGTCAGATTTGGGGGCTCCCAGTCTCTATCTGGCATTGGGCTTGCTGAGCGTCCTCTTGTTGGTGGTGGTGGGGCACCATCACTAGAGGAGTCAGTCATGGCCTCAATGTCAGAGGCAGTGATAGCGTCACTATCTTGCAGAGTGTCACTATCTCTGCCGTCAGAATGGCATACGCCTCCTCGGACGAGTAGCGACATGCCATTCTAGGGGGGACTACTCAATAATAAATAAAAAAAAACTAAGGGGGAAATTACTAAATTCCTACCTGCCTAACACCCTACTACCCACCCTCAAAAACCCACAAAAAATAAAATAATGTACTGATCGCAGTTTTGTTTTTTTTAATAAAAATAACCCCCCCAAAAAGTCAGCCTGATCAGAGAGCCCTCTGATCACAGTGATCACTGGTACAATACTGAACAGTAGCGATACTGTACAGTACAGTGATCACGGCAGTGGGGAAAGGGTTAAGGGAGATTTAGGTTGCTGCGGCTGACAAACGGTAAAAAAAAATGTAAAAAAAAATTTTGACCCTAAAAAAAAAAAATATTATAATAGTACAAATGTACTAAAATCCCTAAACAGGCTGATCACAGTGTTAAAGCACTGGAAGGGTTAAAAAATATATTTTTTAAACTTTTTCTTTATTTTTCACAATTCTCTATCCTACAGGGCTCTCCAGCAACGATCTCTCTGCCTCTTTCTCTCAGATCGAAGTGAGGTGAGGTGAGGGGCAGTGACAATGTGTCAGCCAGTGATTTAAAATCATTGGCTGACACATTGTAACAGTGATCGCAGTGACTGGATGTCACTGCGATCACAAACTGCAGATCAGCACGGATTGGCCACAGGGGACCCATTAACGGCGTGAACGGGTTAAAATTAAAAATGTGATTATTCCTCTTAATGTTGATACAAAACATTCTTCTGCTATCTGTGGCAATAAATGACACACTAACACAAAAAAAAAAAAAAAAGAGTGACATTACCACAGCAGAAAACAGGCTGTGATGGCCAAGTGGTTTGAAATCCAATGGGGTATCCCTGCACAGGTTCAAATCCCGTTCACAGTGAGATATATTTCTGTTTCTAAAGTTGAAAATGTGATTATGCTAGATGAAATTGCATATTAAGAATCTGCGTAAAGTGATGTTAGTATCTATTTAGAGACAATTCCTAAAAACGTGCATGTTGAAGTAAATTTTATAACATGACAGGAGGCTTCGTATTTGCTTAAGTCTCTCTTTACTAGAACTCCACAGCAGCACAGAAAAAACAACCAATCAGAAAAAAGTTAGGTACTATAAAACTCCTCTCCCCATGCTTCATTTCCTCTTTCTTTGCTGCTCCGCATCAGTACAGGTCAGAGTACCACTGCCTCCTGCTTATAGTGGGTGGCTTTGGGATTTTATTGCTTATATTCAGTATTTTAGATTCTTTTTTGTAGGTTGCACTTGTGGTATTTTGTCATAGATATATTTATCTTCAGTAATCCGTTTATTTATTTTCATGTGAGATTTTATTCTTAGGTATTTACATTTTCTGCCCTTGCCTGATTTGTTCCAATCATGCTGTTTTATGTCTTATGTGATTTCTTTGTCCCTGCAACTTCGTTGTAGTTCCTATATATTTGTGGGGGGTCTTTGGGGTCCTTACTGTTCTTTTCTTGGACTTGTGCCCCCCCCTCCTCCCCGTCCGTTTCCCTTGGATTATGTATCCCCATTTTTAATGCTATGTGCTTCCGCCTTTTCCTGGCGGTGTGTGTGCCGCTCGGGGGCTTCAGGAGGCTTACTTCATCTGCCTCCTTTGACCCCCGAGCTCCGGGACTGCGGATTTCTTCTCCGGCGGTCCCATGTACTTTGCCGGCCGCGGGGGTACTCGTGTGCGCTTCCCCAAGTACCCAGCGGCCGGATCTTCTTTCCCTCGTGGCCGCTCACCGCGGCCGCCTCCGCCCGCGGACCTCGTGTGTCCGACCGGGCGGGGGAGAGTCCGACCGGGAGAGAGTGCAACTGCTCGCGGCCCCTCCCCCGTCGGTACACTTCATTACTTGGCACGTTGGAGGTCTGCCTCCACCCGTTTCTGTTACCATGCTGCATGTCAGTTTGTTTTTTTCATTAGGTGACTGCATTCAGCTTGTGTTTGCACCTTCTGTTTAGGGGACAATGTAGTGACAGTTTTTCACATGAGATTTTATATCCAGGTTGATGTATGTATATGTGGGTGTATGTATTTTTATATATGTAGATTTGTGTGTGTGCATGTGTGTATAGATGTTGGGATGTATAGATTTATATTTATTTTTTACTGGGCTGGAGTACATGCCTATAGGCAGTATCCATGTACTGCTCTGTCTATGGCACAGGCCCCTTTTTTGTTTTTTGTCGCTGTAGGCGTACTCCATACGCTTACTTCCTATGGGAGCCTGTACCCTACATGCACCATAGCTACTGTGTCAAGGCCGACGCCTGGCCCATTATCGCATGGTGGACCAGGACCTATTATGTCGCTCAGTTTGCTGTGTGTTTGGCTGACAGGGTATATCACAGATTACTGCGAGTTCTGCTATCAGGATATATACGATTACTGCGACTTACAAGTTTATTGGAAACTCAGTTCAGGTCTCTGTACATGGCGTACACGGCGCCAGCTATTCTAGGATTCGTGTGCTTCTCAGTATATATTTTTCTGGCCCAGTTATGAGGAATCAGATGAGTCTACTCTGGTATGGATTCCCTGTCCACGACACATATAAACATGCCTGGACCGGGCTCTGACTACCTGGTATGGGAGACCGGTCTACGCTGTTACTATACATTTAGTCAGGTCGTGGGGAGAGCCACTGAGTTCGCTATTTAACCCTACTCCTGGAGGGTCCATGGTTACAAAGGTGATATGATGGTAACCTATGATGATGCTAAGAGATGTCAAATGGACCTGTGTGGGCATGTGCATACCGATTCCCAGTTTAAGGAGAGTATCGCTCAGCGTATCTTACATTCATTGACATGAGGGTCACTGGGACAACTTCCGCTTATACCCACTACAGCTGGCATTCCACTGTTTGCCTGCTGGGCATTTAGGGGCTGCCAGTCCCGGTTCGGGTTACTCACACGGCACCACGATGTCTAAGGGTTGGTGTATAAGGGTCCTATGTCACAGGATGCCTTGAGGATGTACTATTTTTAGGGACCTCTACCCGAACTCAGAGGCCCCCGTTACTCGTTCAATACCCTTTGTAATGCGCTACGGAATTGGAAGGCGCTATATAAATACATGATAATAATAATATACTGGTAATACACCACCCATTGATTGGCCTGCTATGTCTGTGCCCATAAGATTGGCCTGCTATGTCTGTGCCCATAAGATTGGCCTGCTATGTCTGTGCCCATAAGATTGGCCTGCTATGTCTGTGCCCATAAGATTGGCCTGCTATGTCTGTGCCCATAAGATTGGCCTGCTATGTCTGTGCCCATAAGAACGGCCTGCTATGTCTGTGCCCATAAGAACGGCCTGCTATGTCTGTGCCCATAAGAACGGCCTGCTATGTCTGTGCCCATAAGAACGGCCTGCTATGTCTGTGACCATAAGAACGGCCTACCATGTTGTGCCCATTAAAAGGGCCTGCCATGTCTGTGCCCATTAAAACGGCCTGCTATGTCTGTGCCCATTAAAACGGCCTGCTATGTCTGTGCCCATTTAAACGGCCTGCTCGGTCCGTGCCCATTTAAACGGCCTTCTATGTCTGTGCCCCATTGAATGGCCTGCTAGGTCGGTACCTACTTGAATGGCCTGCTATGTCCGTGCCTATTTGTTTGGCTAGCCATTCTGTGTCCGTTCCTTTGGCCTACTCACGGGCCTGCACTATTGTTACCGAACCCCTTTTTGGCCGCAGGCCTGGGGGAATATCATTGAGGAAAACCCAGTGGCCGCCAGTGACATGGTGATAGGCAGGTGTCCAGACCAACACCATTACCATAATGTTCAAGTGGACACCAGTTTACCGCCATCTGAATATGGTGGGAAGGGTGAAGGCCCTAAACCTCATGCCTGTAGGGCAAGTTTCTTATAAAGACCCCGGACACACCCACGGTTTACTCCAAACCGGCGACGACACGTCTCCAAGGACCAATACCCAGACCCTTCAGGAGATAGCGTGTTTTTTCCTTGTCTTTGCCAGCTACTCCGTATCTGCCTCCCGGAATCCTTATAGGTGTCGGTAGTTTTTTTCCCACGTTGGGTTCGCTCCTGGCCCTGTCCAGTGGGATTTACCTTTGTCACCTTCCGGCCTGCTATTTGCCTTCTATCTGAGATAGAATTGGTGTTTCTTTCTCTTATCTTCGTTAATTGTTGCCTTTTTTTTTTTTTTTTTTTCATGACTTCCTTTTCCTTTTTGCTCGGGTCGTCGCGAGGCCTGATTTGACCTCCTCCGACCTCCCGGGCACTCGTGGATTGCGGAGAACGTCTCCAGCTTTCCTCAGACTACCAACGGTCTACCTGGACCCCGCGCGCGCGCACGGGATCCGGATAGTCGGTTGATAGTTTTCCATCGTTGTTTCCGGAGATTGCCCTCAGCCTTATGCTGACATTTATAAGAGGTGTGCCCTGCAGTTTAGTCACCTTGAGTCTCTGGGGACTCTAGTTTGCATCACAGGAGGGTGCGGCCCTCCATCACCTCGATCCAAGTATATTTATTTTCAGGAACAGAGGACGTATCCCTCTCATATACAGAACCAGATACTGATTTGTTTTAGAGGGCGCAACCCCCTCCCTCGACCTCAACCTGATACTGGACTGGATACAGAGGACAGGCGGGAGGACACATTCTCATAGAGAGAACCGGTCACAGAGGTAGACTCTGCTGTTGGTTATTAGGGTGCGGCCCACTCGGGCTAGCACCCGGTCGTATTGCGGTATGCGATCTCATTAGTAGAGAGCGCGGCTCTCTCATACACTCGACGCCCCATTTGTTCATCACACAGGCTTGTACCTGTGCAAGTCTTTGAGGACTGCATAGACGGGCGTCCCTCCTGCATTCAATTAGAGCTAACATCCATGCTACTGACTTCGTTCTAGAGGACTGCCTGGTCATGCAATATATAAATTTTTGGACGGGATCCCTCTATTCTATCTCCGGTAATGGACCTATTGGATCCTGACCACTGTAACACGCGAGAAATACTCACAGAGGTATAACGGGGGGAGACTCCCACTTATTTACGCACACTCCTGGAGATGGTGCGGCTAAAGGATGGTCCTCCGGTATTACGAGTGTGCAGTTTTTTTGGTATATTCTGCACGATATAATACAGAGAATTACTTTCTGTTTTGGATATCCAGTCCATTACGAACAAACTGCAAAGACAGTCTCTCCCATGTCAGGAGATACGGAGGCCTTCATGGAGCAAACGGGCACTGCCTTGCTCGGGTGACAGGATTAAGGAGGACTGTTACCTGGTCTGAAGGTAAAACTGTACATATTGACAACATGGTGAGACCTTGGGTTAAGATGGCAGGACTGCCCTGTCTGCGCGTACCTGGTGGACATGGTTCGGAGATGGAGGACCCTCCGCCTCTGCTCTATCTATCCCTAACGGGAGCCGTTTGGTTGGATTCGCGCTAACCTACTTTTCACCTACTGTCGAGGAGACATACGAGACTTTAGGGAGGTGCCTGATGTGCCCCGACTCCTACACAGACATCTTTCACTCTTGGGCGAGGGCATTTTCTGGATGGAAATCTGCGTTCCGGTTTGCTTTTCCTATCCCTTTGAAGATTTCTGGGATTCACTATTCCCAGAGTAGTCGACCACCGTTTCCTCCACACAAGTTCAGTTCCGAACCTTGAATTGAGGTTCTTTGGAGTCTTTTCTCTGCTGTGTCCGAGGATTACACAGTCCATTTGGAATATTGGGATCACTTAGAATATGGCTGGTTTGGCCACACTCTTGCCTGCATTATGAATTTATTCTCGGATGTGACATCTCACCGGGTAAGACAGGAAGGAATGGAAGATCCTCCTCAGTTTTCTGTTGCGACTTTGGTGGCGGACTTAGGCGCATTCCTTGAGATTGGAGATCTACCTGCAAGGCTGCATCACCGAATGACCCTGGCACGATCGGAGAAGCCGCCTTACGGATCATGAGTTAAGACATGGTGGCTGTTTCTTCTCGCGACCCTAAGTCCGAGATTGACCTTCGATATGACATCCCTACGGGAATATGGCTAATAGGTCAGCTGGCCAGCTCCTCAACCGACTGCTAGGAAACGGGTCGCAACACCACGTACAATGGATTTACCAGCGGATGGTACTTTTTTTCCGTATTTGAGATGCTTCGTCGGCTGGCATCTTCTTTGATCCGTCTGCTGTCGTTTATCGTACTTGGAATATCCAATTAGGATTACTCTGATATTTCCTGGAATTGATACCAGTGACACAAACAGCGTTGGATTGGTGAACTGAGCTTTGAAACAGCAAATACGAAGCCTCCTGTCATGTTATAAAATTGTAGATTATGCTAGCTTTAGTGTACCTATAATCTTAATTTTATTAATGACAGGAGGCGAGTATTTCCCACCCATTCTTGTCCCTCCCTTGTTTTATGTTATAGTTTGGATTATCAGGTAAGTATGCAACTCTGTTTGTTGTCTCTGCTACCTCTCCCTTGTTTCTTATGTCTGTTTTTTCATAAGTAGGTTGGGATATCTACATATTAAGGTTAATTCGGTTGCTACATTGGGTACCTGCATGTTTATTTAGAGTACATTTCATTGGATAATCAACCTGTTCGATTCTGTTTTTCTCTCGTTTCAGTTTACAGTCCATCAACACTATCTAGTTTGACGGTTACTTTCGGATGGTGGACGTCGTTATTTCATCGTATCTAGGACTTTGTTTCTTCCCCATGATGTTCTCTGCCTTTTATTCTGTTTTGTCGCAGCTTGAAAGAGGAAATGAAGCATGGGGAGAGGAGTTTTATAGTACCTAACTTTTTTCTGATTGGTTGTTTTTTCTGTGCTGCTGTGGAGTTCTAGTAAAGAGAGACTTAAGCAAATACTCGCCTCCTGTCATTAATAAAATTAAGATTATAGGTACACTAAAGCTAGCATAATCTACAATTACTTCTTACATCTACCTTTCTAGTTTCAACATTCTGCTATGGGTTTTTACTAGTGATGTCCCGAACAGTCGCCGAGAACCGTTCGCCGGCGAACATAGCGTGGACATCACTAGTGTTTACCTATGGACATGCTCACGTTATTGTTGGATAGGTTAGCATGGATTAGGTCAGCAGCAAATGAGACTGTTGGCTGCATGATACCTTTACTTTTTGGGAAAGTGCCTCAACATTTTTTTCACAAAAACTTCAGGATAAAGCACCCACAGATTCCTTGCATCATATCTACTAAACTGAGCTGTAATGTTTGTGTTCCTCAATGAGCATGCGTTTACTTCCGAAAAAAAGATACTGCCGGAACAAAGTGACAATAACTAAGCAGCAGAAAAGCTGTGATGGCCGAAACGTCATGAAGGCGCAAGATGATCTGATCTTTAATGGTTCAGGTTGGCTTTTATACAATTCCCTAGGCCAGAGGAACACACCCTGTACCTGATGGGGCACAGGAACACAAAGGACACCAAACAATCAGAACAAACATACAGTCTGTGACAAGCCAATGTACAGCACACAATCCCTCCCCTCTGCTTGGGAGATAATTGAGTAAAGTCCTGTAAGTAACTCAATTATCTTCAGGCAGAAAAAAAAACCATTTTCACAAAGTTCAGAAGGTACTGCATGGCTGCATTATACCTTCACTTTTTGGGAAAGTGCCTCAACATTTTTTTCACAAAAACTTCAGGATAAAGCACCCACAGATTCCTTGCATCATATCTACTAAATTGAGCTGTAATGTCTGTGTTCCTCAATAAGCATTTTTACTGCCAGAAAAAAGTGACATTAAGGAATCTGTGGGTGCTTTATCCTGAAGTTTTTGTGAAAAAAATGTTAAGGCACTTTCCCAAAAAGTGAAGGTATCATGCAGCCAACAGCCCATCTTTTCATTTGCTGCTGACCTAATCCATACTAACCTATCCAACTCTAGAATGCAACAATAACGTGAACATGTCCATAAGTAAAAACCTACTCTTGCACTCCATAGCAGAACGTTGATGCCAGCTTTAAAACTAGAAAGGTAGATGTAAGAAGTCATTTATTTCAACATGCACGTTTTTAGGAATTGTCTCTAAATAGATACTAACATCACTTTACGCAGATTCTATATATGCAATTTCATCTAGCATAATCACATTTTCAACTTTAAAAACAGAAATCTATTTAGCTGTAAACAGGATAAGAACCTGTGCGGGGAGACCCCATTGAATTTCAAGTCCAACGCCTTAACCACTCGGCCATCACAGCCTGCTTTTCGTTGTGGTAATGTCACTCTTTTTTTTTTTGTTTTTTTGCGTTGGTGTGTCATTTATTGCCATAGATAGCAGAAGAATGTTTTGTATCAACATTAAGAGGAATAATCACATTTTCAACTTTAAAAACATACTCAATTTAGTAAACAAGCATGTGCAATTTTAGTGGATATTCTGCTGTTTTGAAAGAACAACGTTGGTATGTGTGCTATGGAAATATCTTTACACCCATTTTCATGTTCAACATTTTCTTTTGCAGTGCTAATTGTATATTTCCCATGATTGCAGTTAAAATATATCAAAAGCTATTCAAGCAATTTAATCTAAACACAAGTATAAAATCTAAAAATAAATTATAAAGTTTTATACTTCATGTCCCAGGATCTTAGATGAAATTGAGATAATCTGCTGCTCTGGATAGAAAAAACTCCATGTCCTCCTCCAAAGTTTGGACCCTTGTTCCTACTTGAACTATGTTGGTGTGCAGGGATTGTATCTTCTCCCCAAAGCTTGCCTCTAAGTTCCCCATCATACCTTCAAGTTCCTCTCTGGAGGTTATTTGCAATAATAAGGAGTGAAAAGTGCATAGATTAAAATCCTCCTCCTCTTGTAATGCGTCCATTAGTCCTCCTATTTTGCCTTCTACCAAACACTCTGGCGTGTCAAGGCTATTTTGACTATTTTGAGTCATTAATGAGCTTCATAGGCCTTGCCTGCCTGTTTTTTATTATGTACTTTCCCCATCTCTCTATGCTGGTCACTAACATTTCCCTCTGCCTCATGGAAATAGCTCCTCAGTCCTATTTTTGCAGCAGATGGTGTAGCTGAGAGTGTAGAGGTGGGTGTAGTAAACACACAGGGTTCTGTAATACTCATGTGGGGATTGTTGCATGGGTTTTCTTACCCAACATTACATTTATTCACTGGTACTCACTGTGCCCTTACTGCAAAGTGTCTGCAGTGTGTCAGCAGTATCTGCGCTATCTGCAAGCCTGCTGCTGTCTCCTTCACCTATGGTGAGTATGCCAGATGTGACCGGTCTGCCCAATGCGTCTACCCGGGTTCAGGGCTTCCGTCCAAGTACTCAGATCCTGGGCATCCTGGTTCTAGAAATATTAGGTATCGTTAAACCTATTGTGGTGTCTCTGTGATCAGGGGTTCGGGGGTTCGGGGGTTCAGGGTAAGTTCAGGGTCTTTGAACTCCATGGTATAAACTGCTCATTCTGCCATGGGGAGCGACACTACCATCCGCCGTGCCATGTGTACATGACTGCCCTTCCTGCGTCGGTGATTTTGCTTATTATTAATTTGGCTGACAGAATATGGCTGGCAAATACCTAAATTATTTCTAACACTTGTCTGCTTTGTTTTACCATTCCCACCTCCCATGCTTGCCCCTCCTTTCAGTAAGTTCCTTCAAATAACTGTGTATCTCTATTCATTAGGCCAATTCCATAAGGATAGATTGGCTCTTTATAAATTGCCAGTTATAAATACAAATATAAATAAACCATATTGCCATATATATTGTGACGGTAGTAGTTTATATCACCGTCCAGTATTCCCTTTTTCCCCATAAAAGAATATTCCCAATAATCCACAGGAATGAATATCGCTGGTATCGCCAAATAATCCACACATGAGCCAAGGCTTAATGCTGAAACAAGACTGATTTACTGGAAGCAACAGGCATTCCTACAAATCCTTCACATATATATTCTCCATTTCTTTCTGCATGTCAACTCTTTTATTGCTGCACAATCTTTAATTTCTTCTCTGTTTCCTTTTTTTGTGTCTGACCATCTGCCCATCTCAACTTTGTCAGGTGTTATAGTAATTCTAGACCATCAGCATTTTATGCTTTGTTTTCCAACATTCTTCCTTATCTGAGCAAGTTTCCTCTAATTCCAACTAAAGCAGAGGACTAAACATTGGAGAAATTGTAAGCAGTGGATGATTAGAGGCGAAAGTGTAGATCTGAATTGTCATCTGGAAATAATGGTCATCATCTAGAGTAGAGATGGAGTAGGGTCAGATATATAAATTTATCTTCACTAAGAATGGAAGCTATTAACCCCTTAAGGACCAAACTTCTGGAATAAAAGGGAATCAGGACATGTCACACATGTCATGTGTCCTTAAGGGGTTAAACCTAAACATATTTTATAGTGTGACCATAATAAAGATCACTGTTAGAATCGGAGGTCATCTGGTCAACTGAAGAAAACTTGACTGAGTTGGAATAACATCCAAGAATAGGTATGAGCTGATACTGCAGGAGTGTCTATAGTATGCCGCAATATAAGGAAACATGGACTGAAGTAAAAAAAGTAAAGACAATGTTTATCATTTATTTGAATGCACACAGGATAAAAACAACATAATATATCTTATTATAACTTTAGAAATATATATTGATAAATCTCAAGAGGAACTCTGCATCTCATAATGTAATTGCCCAAGGAAAAAATCATTTAAAGAAACAGTACATAATCTAACAAAATTATGTTCCAAACTATTAAATTCCAAATCCAATTATTGGCCAAATTATGGCCACTTGTTGATCTGTGAAAAACAACAGCATTTAGTGGCTGTCCGCTGGACATCAGTCATCTTTCTTTCTAAAAATCTTCTTTTTTTTGAAGCCACAAAGGAACTCCAAATCTTGACTGTCATTTGTTTTGTTATTCATACAAATACCGATTTGATATTTGGTATTTGGGACAAATCGGCGATTGATCAAAATTTGAACGAATCGTGATTCTTTTGAAACTGAATGCATTAGTCTAACAGCTACATACAGATATCCAGCTGTTCACTCACTCACTCACTCATAGGAATGAATAATAAAATTGATCTATGTATATATAACATCAAAGTCAACGTTATGGATCAACAACCTTGGATGTTGCTCAAAACACACTACTGTCTTCATGTTATTAATACATCATAACACAAAATGGGTTTCAGCAGCTTAATGTTTTCATGCAGATAATGTTCTTTTCAGAATCGCAGGATGCATCATTCCAGCCCAAATATCGGATTTCTCCGCAGTACTCAATTCCATTGTAATTATTAGGCTCATTGTCATCCCAGTGGCTGCATCAAGAAAGTTAATAAATAATTGATATTATAAAGTGATTTAGTCATAGCAGAGAACAATTACTTAATAAAGGGTGAGTATTTCATTCTGAGCTGCATGCTGTTTAATTGTGTTTTTATAAAAAAAAAAAAAAAAGATTAATTGATGGAAGTAATCATTAGGTTTACCAATATTTTGTAAAGTTTTTTCTATCAAAGGTTTTTGAAACATTTAACTTTTTATGTTAAAAAGCATAACATTCATATGAAATATACACGCAGAGACTACTTTATTAGTTACTGTATATTAGCACATTCATGCAAATATATAACTAACCAATCATCCAGCAGCAACACACTGTATAAAAGCACTCAGACAAGGTCGAGTTTCCTTTACTCTTTAGATGTAGTTTAAAACAAAGCACTTGTGGGTGTGATGCGCTCTATATGCCCTATATGCTGATATTGTATTGACCAGATAAAATCAAATAACATAGATTAATAGGCCCTTCACACTCCATTTCATCTCATTGAAGAGATTGTATTGCTTTTCCCACCATTTATTGTTAAATCATTTTGAAATGCTTTAATACTGAATGAGGATCCAAAGCCATCCATAGCCCATTCCCCACTATAGCAGAGGCCAGGGATAGATTCACATAGGGGCTATTGGAGTGACTCCAAGGACTCTGCTCACCATCAGGTTACATAATATACCTAAATCATTCTCCCCGGATGGGCTTCCGCAATCTTCAGTACCACCAATTATTGTTTAAGGCTAACCTCCCCGCACTAGAAACTGAATGGCTGATGGGTCGGGCCCACCACCTGAGCCTAGAAACCTGGCATAAGATGTCTGATGGATGTAGTGGTGAGGCTGCACTAAGTCAAGAAATGCACTGATGACAGCATCAAGAAAGATGACCACTTCTTCTGAACCCTCCCCAAGCATATGTCTGTTTATGGATCTATCAGCCGCCACCATAGCCAAAAGCAAGGAATTTATAGTGATAAAACTTCTTGGCAACCATAATATTGCTTACCACTGGATATATATCACTATGATTATAATTTGGACAAAAGGGCATTACTAAAGCTGTACTCAAAGTAAGCAAGGTCCTGCAAGTTTAAAAAACAATGTAAATAGTGGGGGCGGCTACAAACAGCAGCAACTGCCGACACCCTTACCCCAAAACCTGCCCAGAAACCCGCATGCAAAATTTACTATGGTAAGTGGGAGAAAATCGAAGCATGGGACCTCCGTGGCATCGATATTCCACAGCCGCGTGGAGAGAGAGATGCCTAGGCCTGAGGAAACGCCAGAGTCGGAGACAGACTCAGAAGCAAGCGAGGTTAGCCACAACGCCTCACCTGTCACATGCAGGGATCTAAAAGGGCTTGTGCGGTACATCAAAGTGAATATGGCCTCTGAACTCATGAGACATCTGCCCCCCATCAAGGAATGCCTAGACGATCTGAACAGGCGCACTGAGGCACTGGAGTATAAAATGGAGGACGTCACCTCCACAACCTCAGCACACGGCAAAACTCTCCTAGAAATCCAAGGTAGACAAATCACTGGAAGATGCTCAGGAGGACCTAAACAACAGGTCACGACGCAATAATATTATAATCAGGGGGATCCCTGAAACAATCGCCATATACACTCTCCACACCACCCTCTGCCACCGCCAACCAACCACGAGATGTCATTGTGCGCCTTCACTACAGGGAGTGCAGAATTATTAGGCAAATGAGTATTTTGACCACATCATCCTCTTTATGCATGTTGTCTTACTCCAAGCTGTATAGGCTCGAAAGCCTACTACCAATTAAGCATATTAGGTGATGTGCATCTCTGTAATGAGAAGGGGTGTGGTCTAATGACATCAACACCCTATATCAGGTGTGCATAATTATTAGGCAACTTCCTTTCCTTTGGCAAAATGGGTCAAAAGAAGGACTTGACATGGTCAGAAAAGTCAAAAATAGTGAGATATCTTGCAGAGGGATGCAGCACTCTTAAAATTGCAAAGCTTCTGAAGCGTGATCATCGAACAATCAAGCTTTTCATTCAAAATAGTAAACAGGGTCGCAAGAAGCGTGTGGAGAAACCAAGGCGCAAAATAACTGCCCATGAACTGAGAAAAGTCAAGCGTGCAGCTGCCAAGATGCCACTTGCCACCAGTTTGGCCATATTTCAGAGCTGCAACATCACTGGAGTGCCCAAAAGCACAAGGTGTGCAATACTCAGAGACATGGCCAAGGTAAGAAAGGCTGAAAGACGACCACCACTGAACAAGACACACAAGCTGAAACGTCAAGACTGGGCCAAGAAATATCTCAAGACTGATTTTTCTAAGGATTTATGGACTGATGAAATGAGAGTGAGTCTTGATGGGCCAGATGGATGGATTGGTAAAGGGCAGAGAGCTCCAGTCCGACTCAGACGCCAGCAAGGTGGAGGTGGAGTACTGGTTTGGGCTGGTATCATCAAAGATGAGCTTGTGGGGCCTTTTCGGGTTGAGGATGGAGTCAAGCTCAACTCCCAGTCCTACTGCCAGTTTCTGGAAGACACCTTCTTCAAGCAGTGGTAAAGGAAGAAGTCTGCATCCTTCAAGAAAAACATGATTTTCATGCAGGACAATGCTCCATCACACGCGTCCAAGTACTCCACAGTGTGGCTGGCAAGAAAGGGTATAAAAGAAGAAAATCTAATGACATGGCCTCCTTGTTCACCTGATCTGAACCCCATTGAGAACCTGTGGTCCATCATCAAATGTGAGATTTACAAGGAGGGAAAACAGTACACCTCTCTGAACAGTGTCTGGGAGGCTGTGGTTGCTGCTGCACGCAATGTTGATGGTGAACAGATCAAAACACTGACAGAATCCATGGATGGCAGGCTTTTGAGTGTCCTTGCAAAGAAAGGTGGCTATATTGGTCACTGATTTGTTTTTGTTATGTTTTTGAATGTCAGAAATATATATTTGTGAATGTTGAGATGTTATATTGGTTTCACTGGTAAAAATAAATAATTGAAATGGGTATATATTTGTTTTTTGTTAAGTTGCCTAATAATTATGCACAGTAATAGTCACCTGCACACACAGATATCCACCTAAAATAGCTATAACTAAAAACAAACTAAAAACTACTTCCAAAAATATTCAGCTTTGATATTAATGAGTTTTTTGGGTTCATTGAGAACACGGTTGTTGTTCAATAATAAAATTAATCCTCAAAAATACAACTTGCCTAATAATTCTGCACTCCCTGTACTACCATGTAGTAATGAGAGCAACCAAAGACACCCCTTTACAAATTGAAGGCCACCAGGTCCAATTCCACCAGGACTCTACACAAGAGAAGCCAATTAACTATGTGTATTGGTTAGCCGAACCGGGTGTGTATGTCCGTATCCCCCCCTCTTTTTTTTTCTCACCCCCCCCACCTTATTCCCTTCCCTCCAATCCCACCCTTCACCTCATACTCTGTAGCGACAGCTCAAAAGAGACTTGGAGTCTTTGGTCTTGGAGACTGAATTCCCTACTAATACATGATACTGAAATCATGGACACCATCACCAAGGACCTCAAAACATACTTTGAGATAAACAACCTGTTACGGGAGATAGAACTCCTCATACCTTGTCCCTTAAGTATACTTTGTGTCGTATAATGTCCCCTGCGTTCAAATGGAATTTTTCTCTTCTGTGTGTTAATCAGAAAAAAGCTGCCCTGTAATGACCCCTGCTGTGGGAGCCAACAAGTCTATCTTCTACAACAAAGGGCTGTGTGATGTAACCAGAGATTGCTCTGAAGGGACAGGGGGGTCTCAGCTTCAAAGAAATTTGGGTTGTAAGCTCTGACCGCCCATGCAATCAAATTAGCCCTTTTTGTAAATGTACTTTTGGAGTGTTTCAGAATGGGGTAATTGTTTTCTGTAAGGGATTTCTCTGTACTTGAAAGGGGACTGAATTGCCTTTCTGGCACTGAGGATCATGGGAGGGACATGGGGGGCTGGGTTGGAAACTCCTTCACATGGGGCCTCTGCATAAATGCATGTGTTTTCTCCGAAATAAGCAGACTGTTTCTGTTACCCAATATGACTGGTTGCATCCATTATATTGAGGAAACTCTACACAAAGGGAATACTTTCACTATATTCAGCACATCTGGAATTAGGACTAGTGGAGGGTTGAAGGACTAACCACAAAAGACTCACAAACCTGTGACACACCCCTACAGCAGCATCCCCTACCTCATTGTGGGCAGCTCACAAAGCTGTGATCCAGGGGAAACTAATTAGCCTGGCCAGGGCCAGATTAAGAGCCCAGTGGGCCTGGTGCTGACAATTATGATGGGCCTAATTACAAAATCTTATTGACCAAAAACACTAAAACAGTCCTACCTTGTAAGCGTCATGTATCTGATGGAGATGATGCTGGAGGGAAACTCATAGGATGCAGCTATGAGAAAACACATACTGTAGCAGATGGTATCAGGGCTGTCCTAAAAGACTGTAATATTATTGCAATTCGTGTGTTATTTTTGTTCCTATGGTTAAAATGTATGTGGGATTCGTATAATTGTTCGGTAGTTTCCATCCGTACTCCATATGAATGTAAACTACCGAACCAATAGACCACCCCAGAGAGAAGTGTGTACCTTATTAATCGTTCACACTTCTCTAACCACAGGTTAATCGGTACTTTAGTGCTGTATCTGGGTGGCCGCTGTTCGGTATATGAACACGTGGCGGCGGCCATCTTACGCACGAAAATCAGTGTTTGGTCGAAAAGCAGTGTTTGGTCGTCGAGTGTCTGGAACTCAAATCGGACACTCGATTACCCGAACACCACTGAGACCTCCATGGCTCCGTAACTCCCGAACGGGAAGGCTAATCAGTCTCCCGTTCATTAGTTTCAAAGTACCGAACAAGGGGGTTCATACGAATCCAAGATTAATCGTGGATGGCAGTATTTGATGTGTATTTTACCTCCCGAACGAAGAGGTGCAGTCGGTCAAATTACACCCTCCACCTAACTCCCGAACCCCTGGACCGATCTGTGTGATTTTGGTATATGTAAGTCACCCAGATCAGGGCTACCAGGGGGTAACCCCAGGATTATTGTAACTGCTTGTTTTGGGGTACATTCAGAACTGGGGGAAAACTACAGTAATGGGATTAAGTGTCATACTGAGGGGAGGAGATGTGTGGGAGGTAACGGTTATACTATTGGATACTGTCCTAATTAATGTGAATCCCTCCCTTGCATGGGAGAATGCTTTATAAGGAGACTGTGGGGATTAAAAGTCAGTTCTGCTCCTGATGCTGTGTGTCGTCCAGTCATTGGGATCTGTATGGGGATATTCTTGGATTAATTTATTTGCTGGAATTACTGCTTCATGGTGTTTTTACTACTTGTTCCTGAGCCTCACTGGGATCTATAGTGGAGTTAACCTGTGGAATATCAGGCCTCCGCTACACATACCCTATGCTAATCTCACGCTTTCAAGTAAACCCCAGCAGTGTCCAGGAAATAAGGAAGTCTATGGATGGGGTAAAAGGGTGGGACACTTACACAAATGACATAACCAGAACTGCCGAAAGGGACAAACATACACATAAATGGGGCATTTCTGTGCCCCCATGTCTCCCAGTGTCCCCATGTCACTAGGACACTAGGGGACATTGAGAGACTTGGGACACCTGGGGACACTGAGATACTAGGGAACAATGGGAGACCTAGGGACACAGACTCTTGGGGACAATAGGAGACATGGGGACACTGGGTGACTGCAACATGAGGGGACACTGGGAGACATGGGGCACTGAGACAATGTGATACATAGGTGACACTGTGATATATAGGGAACACTGGAGACTTGATAAAGACCTGGGTACAGGTCAAAACGTTGCAGTATCCAATAAACCAACTTAAATCTATCACAGTGAGTGCCTGAGATTTTTTTATTTTATACTAGGGGACACTGAGACACTTGGGGGCAATGTGAGAAATGGGGACACAAAGAGACCAGGGGACACTGAGACACTATGGATACTAAGACACTGCAGACACTGGGACACTGGGAGAGATGGGCCACTGAGACACTCTGATACATAGGGGACACTGTGATACATAGGGGACACTGGAGACTTGATAAAGACCTGGATACAGGTCAAAACGTTGCGGTGTCCAATAAACCTGCTTAAATCTATCACAGTGAGTGCCTGAGATTTTTTCTTTTATACTAGGGGACACTGAGATACTAGGAGACATGGGGACACTGGGACACTGGGAGACTAGGAAACACTGAGACATTAGGGACACTGGCACACTACGGACATTAAGAGACACCAGGGACACTGGGAGACATGGGGACACTGAGATACTAGGGACACTGGCTGGGAGACATGGGGACACTGGGAGTGCCCCATGTCTCCCAGGTCTCAAAGTCGCCCAGTGTCCTCATCTCTCCCTGTGTCCCCCAGTGTCCCCATGTCTCTCAGTGTCCCCTAGTGTCTCAGTGTCTTCATGCTGCCCAGTGTTCCCTAGTGTTTGTATCCCCATGTCTTCCAGTGTCCCGATGTCACTAGGACACTGGGGGACACAGAGACATTGGGACACTGGGAGACATGGGTACACAGATACATGGGGACTCTGGGAGACTAGGGGACTCTGGGAGACTAGGGACACAGACACTAGGGACACTGAGAGACACCAGGGACATTGGAAGACATGAGGACACTGAGAGACTAGGGGCCACTGTGTCCCTAGTGTCTCAGGGTCCCCATGTTCCCCAGTGTCCCTATGTCTCAATGTCCCCAAGTCTCTCACCGTCCCCATGTCTCGCAGGCCCGGAGCAGCTGTCTGGCCTCTCTGTGCAGAGCTGCTCCCCCACGGATCAGTGAGTAGAGAGAGGCAGGGAGGGAGTTTCTGTAACTTCTTATTCCTGCTTCTCTCCACATAAACAGCGACCCCTACTGGCCGGTGCTGGTATTGCAGAATAATCTACGTTTATACTCTGTTTATTACTGCAATACCGGCACCGGCTAGGCGGCCTCAAATACCTGAGAAATATTTCTGAGAAATACCTGGCAACCATAAGAAATACATGAGCAATACCTGGCAACCCTAAGAGTAGTGAGATATAAAAAAAAAAAAAAAAATTTTTTTTTTTTTTTTTTTTAAATCAATGGGCCTGTCCCATGGGCCTGGAGCTGCAGCTCCATCAGCCCCTATGTTTTTTTTTTTTTTTTTGTCAATCTTTCTTTTATTGAAGCATTTTTGATGGGGTACAGAAGAGAAGGGGGGAAACGTATAGTTTGTATACAGTAGAGGATTAAAACATTATCAGCTTTAAACTATTACATTTCTAGGATAGCGATGCTTCGTTTTCTAAATTTTTATAGAGTTAACAGCCTCGTTTTATATTATACAATCAAGCGTAAAACATGAAATTGAGAGCTTTGACTAAACATAAGTATGGATAGTTTGGCAGGGTAAGTATAACAGTTGCTGTAGGTCAGATATTGAGTGCTAGAAAATATGAGTTACCACGTTATGATTAATCGCAGCAGGCTTCCAGTCTCTCCTATACGTGAGGGAGTATACATAGACACCTATATATAATTTGCACTGACAAAATATAGCTAACAGAATATAAAACATACTATAAAACCACTGGGAACTAGTAGTCGTGAGAGCGTTAACTAACGCAAGGTGCTCAGAACTCGTAACCTGTTGTACATGCATGGGGACTCTATATACACTGGGGACTCTATAGGTGAGTGTTGTTGCTCTCAATATGTGTATATATAATGCACAGCTCATTTATGTGGTACCCTAGTGGTAGGATGATAGTTGTGTGTGTGTTAGTTCACCGGCATTGGCTGACACGTGTGACACACGAACAGAAAAATAAAAAATAAAAGGCATAAAGTAGGTGAGACAGTCAGTATGGAATAACTTAGAACACTTAAATAACTTGCTTCTCATCCTGGGCTGGTGGATTTGCCGAGTCCGATTAGCTGGTGTCGGGATTAGTCTCAAATCAGCCCTCCTCTCACGCGGGCCACAGTAGGTAAAGATTCTCATATGTATTAGCGTGGGGCAATCAATGGGTAAGTTATACATGCATGCAGGGCCCATAAAATTTAGGTGGCATATCGAAAACATGTTAAGAGTGAGAAATACCGCTGTTCGGAAAAGATTTGGTATGTCCGTGGAAGTCTGGTCATTGTGGCTGGTAGGTTGCGGAAAGTCAATGGTTCAGCCCATGCCCGTCGGATAAAGGCCCAGTAGCCAGGAAGGTTGTTCCATAGAGACGGTACTCTCGGCATCGTGTCTGCCTGGTGTCTTCTGATTCCCCGCTCTCTGCTCGCTCTGTCCTGTTGCTTGGTGTCTGGGGACCATGTGTCCTCGGCCCGAGGCCTTAGTAGGGGTTCTTGCCACAGTTCCATTGACCCCATCAACAGGGTCGTGGGCCCAAGGGCTTGCCGGTGCTCGGCTGTCTCCTCGGGTGTATGGGTGGCTTCGGAGGGTTACCTCTTGACGAACCCCCAGCTCGGAAGAAGAGCGTGTGGCCCCTTTAGTGGCTGGGTGCGTTTGGCGGTTTGCTTGGAAAGCACTCAGGAGCTCGCATGAGTCGGGTCTTGCATCCGCCCCGTGTTTGCCGGCATGTTTTGGAGAGGCTTCGCTTAGGCCGTGGTTCCGCTGGGATGCCACCTTGGCTGCTCGTGTGGGGAGTACCCTCATTTGGCGCCGGACGGCCGGGCGAATCCAGGCCGCCAGTGCTCTGATCTCTCGTTTGTAAGGCAGTCCCTTGGGCATGTGTCCTCCCCACATGCGTGTGCCTAGCTGGTTTAGGAACTCTAGTGCGTCTCTGGGCGGTTTAAGGAGTGTGCTCTTTGAGGTGCCCGTTAAATGTCTGGGCCCAGAACCTCCGGAGTCCCGTCTTAAGTGGGAGGTTGCAGTTTCTAATTTCGCGTATGTCCCGTTGGTGGGGACCGGGATAACCCCCGCCGGTCCATAGGGGGGGGAACGGAGGCACAGACCTTGTCCCGTAGCTTGTTTCAGCGGAGAGAGAACGGCCGTCTCTCCCTCCGCCGCCATGCTCGTAGGCCGCATCCTCGTGTGAGTCGGGATCGGTGGTAAGTTCAGCTTTCCTGGTGTCTACGTGTAGGTCACGGTGGCCCCAGTCGTTTGGGAGCTGCTGTAGTGTGATTTACAGCCTCAATCTGTCGGTATTCGGCAGTGAGCACGGTTGAAAACCGGAGCAGCAGCGACATGCGACTGCTCCGTTCCGCAGTCAGGCCCCGCCCCCCATCAGCCCCTATGTTAATCCGGCCCTGAGCCTGGCCACAGCCAAAAATTATGAAAAAGGAAACAAGGTTGATTCAATAATGACCAAAATCATGTCCAACAGATTCAATCCTAACATTGAATCTCTCATCCATCTGGACCAAGTAGGATTCATACCCAACAGGCAAGTAGCTGATAAAACACGCAGGGCCATCGACTTCATCTGGTACACACAACATAGACATATTCCATCAACGATTATATCCCTAGATGCCGAGAAGGCATTTGATCACCTTATCTGGCCTTTTCTGATCCAAACCCTAACTCACCTCGCTCTCCTCTGAGAATCAATCTCTTTAAACAAAGCAACCTATCACCAGCCACAGAGTGCATTACTCATACCCAATATAATGCCACCTAGCTGTTCTATCTCGAATGGGACGAGACAGAGATGCCCACTTTCACCCCTCTTATTCACCTTATCCCTGGAACCATTGCTGGAGGTGATATGGTCCCATCCTGGGATTGAGGGAGTGACTACAATATAAAATCTCTGCATATACTGATGACTCCTCACCCTGACAAACCCCACAACATCTATTGCCACATTGTTGAAAGTGATAGAAAACTACTCCAAGATCTCAGGTTATAAGCTCAACTTTTCCAAGTCCAAACTACTCCCAGTTTACCTGCAAGCTGACAGCCTGAGTGGACTCAGAAACGAATTCCCCTTACGCATATGCGAAAAATCAATACCATATCTGGGGATACAACTACCCAACGACGTAACAGCCCTATATCAAATCAACTACACCACCCTCTTACAAAATGCATATACCTATCTCAAAACCTGGGAGAGGCTGGGAATCTCGTGGATGGACCATGTCGCCTCTATAGAAATGAACCTCCTCCCTCGCTTTTTATATATCTTCCAGGCTATTCATGTCCTGTTCCGAAAAGCATACCTGATAGCTCTAAAATCAGCGGTAAATGTCTTCATCTGGAATGGCTCCAGGCCCAGAATCCACAGGGACACCCTGTATGTACCCAGTAAATCGGGAGGTCTGGGACTACCTAACTTCTTGCACTATCTTTACCCGGCCTACCTTGCACAGATCCAGCACCCAACAAATGCTGGGTAGACATTGAACATTCCATCTTCAGATGGGACCACCAGTCATTATATATGTGGCTCCCCCGACAACATCGCCTCCTATGCCCACCAACGGTCCCTACAATTACTTATTCCCTGGACCTCTGGGACGAATCTTCCTATCCTCCATCACGCTCATTTTTAGGAATCAACAATTCCCACCCGGATTTGTGGTCAAACATTTTGCCCAATTTGAGAAAAGGGATATCTCGAGACTCAGAAACCTCTACCTCAACAATCGCATTATTGAATATAAAGACACACCGGAAAGCTCTTCCCTATCCACATTCAACTACTTCCGATGTGTACAGCTTTGCAGCTATGCCCATAATACACCAAGCAGGAGTAGCGCCTCTCACCACATTTGAACACAAATGTATAGCCTTGCCAACCAAAAAAAGCCAGATCTCAGACCTAAACATTGCAATAGCAACACACAGCTAGCACATGTCATTACCATATATCACAACATGGTAAGCAGATCTAGGCCCCCCCAAATAAAGTGTCAGACTGGTCAGCTCTCTCATCTCTCTCTCTCTAAGGAGCAAGGATACAAAATGTTATTCCGATGGTACCTGACGCCCTAACGACTGGCAATCATGCACCGCTTCTTGTCCAACTTATGCTTAAAAATGTGCAGAAAAGTGGACACATTTTATCATTACTGGTGGACCTGCCCAAAACTGATACCTACATGGCAAGCCATAACATCTCTCCTGACCAGAACCCTTGGAAAACCATGTCCCATGTACCGATAAATAAATAAACTCATAGACAGAGTGGCTCTTGCCACCCAGAGGGCAATAGGAGAGCTGTGGTCAACAACAAGCCTACCCACACAGACAGTCATAGCCAAAAAAAATACAAGCCTCAATAGACATGGATAGCCTTACATCCCAAATCACACTGAACAACTATTAAGCCCCGAAACTCATCTAATGCTAGGCACCAAGCAGCATCCACTCCAACATGCAATATAATGCAAGTCCCCTACCCTAGCCCCTTCTTCCAACTACAACACACTCCCTGGAGTTGCGTGGTGTGGGACTGCAGGAAACAAAAGACGGCCACACTTCACATTGGCACCGTCAGCTACTCCTCTAAACTTCCCACTAACAATATTCAAACTCTTACTCTCATAACCCATAAAAACCCACTAACCTCGTCTCTTCACAATCTCACCCCTACTATGCCTTTTTATCAGGCTCCTGGGCAGAGCACACAGACTATAAGGACTAACAACTCAAGGCCAAACTAAAGACCTCCACCACATCACGATCGGACATGAACTCAGAAAGGTCAAGACACTGGTAACCGAATCCCCCAACCCATCAGTGACTCAACTGCAGTCTAGATTTACAAACTCACCCATCCTTAGGTTGACCCTGACAATTATGGACCACAAATCCATAACTGAAACCAAATAAATCCTTGAGGGGGGACAACCAGAGATTGAACAGAGGTCAAACCAACTCAATAGATCGCAAAACATTCTTTCCAATATGTCTTGTGGAAATGTATTTACCATAAATAATTTTGAATCTGGGGCACACATCACACGTGCACCCTGGAGCTAATCTCGGTGAAAACACGATCCTCTCATTGTCAGAAGCCATTTAATGAGTGTTCACACATGTATGTACTGTGCACGCGGAGCCTGTACTATACTACACTGTAACAAACCTTTCTGCCTCTCTAAGAAAATGTATACATGTATGTACTGAACTTTAATCCAAAACAAAATAAAACAAAGAATTTTGAAAAACAAACAAACCTCGTGGCCGGACGGTCAGAAAGTTACCTGAATGGCGATTCCATTCTACTGAAGGGATCTGAGTGCTATTTTGACAACTTGGGTGCTCAGATCAGGGCTATTTGAGGATATTAAACTTGTGGGGTTCCTGTTGTCAGGATCGGGTCAGGGATCCAACACGCAGAGTACAAAGAGTAGCTGATACGTATACCGGTCCTTAGAATGGCCGGACTTAACGTATAACTACGATAGAATGGTCAGAGACAAGCCGAGGTCGAGGGAACGAGAAGACAGGTAAGCGAGAGACAAGCCGGGTCAAGGATAACAGAAAGACAGGAGAGTAAATACCAAAGCCGGGTCGGAACCAAAAGACAAGAGAATAACAAAGCACTGTGTGACTAGGCGGACTAGAACCACGACAGGGCAATGAGTGAATGAGAGAGCCACTGTTAAGTATCCTGGCTAGGGAGAGAAGACACGCCTCCGGCGAGTCCTGATTCGTCTCCCGAGATTTGAGTGACAGGACGTTCCGGGTTGGCGTCATGACGTCTACCTCCAGTCCTCCTGTTATAAAAGGAAGTGACTCCCTCGCGGCCGGCGTTAGCAAGACCGAGTGAACCGCGAGGGACCGAGGAGACATGCCGTCCGGACGGATAAACTTCTAAGTCTCTACCTCTCTCAGAGGTAGAGACCTCAGGTACCCTGACAGTACCCCCCCTCTCAGATACGCCCACCGGGCGGAAGGAGCCGGGGCGAGATGGAAAGCGGGAGTGAAATGCCCTGCGAAGGCGAGGAGCATGAACATCCTCTTGTGGTACCCAACTCCTCTCCTCAGGACCATATCCCTTCCAGTCAACTAAATATTGTACTCTCCCCCGGGAGACACGAGAATCAATAATGGAGTTAACCTCATACTCCTCCTGACCCTCCACCTGAACAGGGCGCGGAGGGGCGATTGTGGAGGAGAATCTGTTACAGATTAGAGGTTTCAGCAATGACACGTGAAAGGAGTTCGGGATGCGTAAAGTAGCAGGGAGGGCTAGACGATACGCCACTGGGTTAATTCGAGTCAAGATCCTGTAGGGACCAATAAAACGAGGAGCGAATTTCATGGAAGGAACTTTAAGACGAATATTCCTAGTACTCAACCAAACTCTATCGCCTGGAACAAAATTCGGAGCCGCCCTTCTACGTTTGTCAGCATGTTTCTTAACCAGTACAGAATTGTGTAGAAGAATCTGTCGAGTCTGATCCCACAACTTCCTCAAATTGGCCACATGGACATCAACCGACGGCACTCCTTGGGAAGGAGAAACCGAGGGAAGAATAGATGGATGAAAGCCATAGTTCATGAAGAAGGGGCTTGAATGCGTAGAGTCACAAACGAGATTGTTGTGCGCAAACTCCGCCCAAGGAATCAAACCGACCCAATCGTCCTGGTGTTCGGAAACAAAACAACGTAAGTATTGCTCAATCTTCTGGTTGGTTCGTTCGGCAGCTCCGTTAGACTGAGGATGATAGGCGGACGAAAAATTCAATTTGATGCCTAATTGAGAACAGAACGACCTCCAAAAACGTGAAACAAATTGGGAGCCTCTATCAGAAGTGATCTCCGAGGGAATCCCATGCAAGCGAAAAATCTCTTTAGCAAAGATTTCCGCCAATTCAGGAGAAGTCGGGAGTTTAGGCAAAGGTACGAAATGTGCCATCTTGGTAAATCTATCGACTACGGTGAGGATAACTGTGTGCTTTTTAGAAACAGGCAAATCCACAATAAAGTCCATTGCCACACAGGACCAAGGTTTGTCAGGAATTTCCAGAGGTTGTAGAAGGCCACACGGAAGTGAATGCGGTAGTTTAGTTTTAGTACAGACCACACAAACTCCGATAAAATCCTTAATATCCCTCCGTAACGAAGGCCACCAGAAATCCTTGGAGATCAAAGAATACGTCTTGCGAACACCCGGATGGCCAGCCACCTTACTCTCGTGAAGACACTGTAAGAGCTCCAATTGGAGTTCAGGAGGAACGAAAAGTCTGGAAGCCGGAGTCAGTCTAGGTGCCAGATGCTGCAAGCTCCTTATCTGATCAAGAAGCGGAGAATGGACTTTGAGAGTAGTGTTAGCGATAATGTTACACCTGGGTACTATAGAGGACAAAACCGGCTCAGATACGGCAGCAGGTTCATATTGGCGAGATAAGGCGTCGGCTTTAGAATTCTTGGAACCTGGCCTATATGTGAGTACGTAGTTGAAGTGAGTGAGGAATATGGACCAACGAGCCTGTCTAGATGATAGATGTTTAGCCTCTCCAATATAGGATAAGTTTTTATGATCTGTCAAAATAGTAACAGGATGCAAAGTACCCTCCAATAAATGTCTCCACTCCTTCAAGGCCATTATAACCGCTAGTAGTTCCCTGTCACCAATGCCATATCTGCTTTCAGTACCTGACAATTTTTTGGAAAAGTATCCACAAGGATGTAAAGGCTTATCTACACCCAACCTTTGGGACAGAACAGCACCTATACCAGTCTCAGAAGCGTCAACTTCGAGTAGGAAAGGTAGTGTAGTATCAGGGTGAACTAAAATTGGTGCGGAAGCAAACAGCTCCTTGAGTGTCCTAAAAGCCAGAAGTGCTTCAGTAGACCAATTCTTAGTATCAGCCCCTTGTTTGGTCATATTGGTGATGGGAGCAATGATAGAGGAGTAACCCTTAATGAAACGTCTGTAGTAATTGGAGAAACCAATAAATCTCTGGATAGCCTTGAGTCCCTTAGGTAAAGGCCAATCCAATATGGATTGGAGCTTCTCTGGATCCATTTCAAACCCCTCCCCAGAAATTACATAACCAAGAAAGGTAGTTTGGGATTGGTCAAAGCTGCATTTCTCTAGTTTGCAGTATAAGCCATGCTGAAGAAGTTTATGTAAAACCCTTCTGACTTGTCCGTGGTGAGTTTCAATATCCCTGGAATTTATAAGTATATCATCAAGGTATACAATCACACAGTCATCTTGAAACTCCCTAAGAACCTCATTAATAAGGTCCTGAAATACCGCCGGGGCATTGCAGAGACCAAAAGGCATTACAGTATACTCATAGTGCCCATAACGAGTATTGAATGCAGTTTTCCACTCGTCACCGTCGTGGATTCTCACCAAATTATAAGCACCTCTAAGGTCTAACTTAGTGAAAATTTTAGAACTTTTTAATCGATCAAAAAGCTCGGTGATCAAGGGGATCGGATATACATTTCTGATGGTTATCTTGTTAAGACCTCGGTAGTCAATGCAGGGTCTTAAAGAACCATCCTTCTTTTTAACAAAAAAAAATCCAGCCCCAGCAGGCGAGGAGGATCTTCTAATGAACCCCTTGTCTAGGTTTTCACGAATGTACTCCTCTAGAACTAAGTTTTCATTCGTAGACAAAGGGTATACATGACCCCTGGGGGGCATGGTACCAGAAAGTAAATTAATTTTGCAATCAAAAGGCCTATGTGGTGGCAAGGTATCAGCCTTTCCTTTGTCAAATACTGCCTTTAAATCTTGATACAAAGACGGTATCTGTACTTTGGTAGAGTCGGTAGCGTTATTAAGTGAGTTGACACTACAAAGAGGTGACACTTTCTTTAAACAATTCTCTTGACAATCCTGACCCCACGAAACTATTTCCCCTGATCTCCAATCTATAACGGGGTTGTGTCTTTTAAGCCAGGAGTATCCCAGGACTATGGGAACAGAAGGAGATGAAATGAGTAGTAGGGATATTTCCTCCTTGTGTAGAATACCAGTAGTTAAGTAAAGAGGTGTGGTCTCCCGGAAAATCACAGGCTCAACTAAAGGTCTACCATCAATGGCTTCAACAGCTAAGGGTGTCTTCCTTAACTGGGAAGGGATAGTGTGTTTGTTGAGAAACTTTTGGTCGATAAAACTCTCAGCAGCGCCGGAGTCTATCAATGCCATAGTCTCTAAAGTTCCCTTCTCCCAAGTTAAAGAGACCGGTAATAGGAGTCTATGTTCTTTGTAGTTATGAGTAGAGGACAAAATCGAAACACCCAAGGTCTGCCCTCTAGAGAAACTTAGGTGCGAGCGTTTCCCGGACGACTGGGACAGCTCAAACGTACATGACCTCTGGACCCACAATACATACACAGTCCCTCCCTTCTCCTGTACTGTCTCTCCTCCTCTGAGAGACGAGTAAGGCCTAGCTGCATAGATTCTGAAACCTGTGGATTTTTGGTTTCAGAACTTTGAAATGATGGTGCTAGTCTAAAGGAAGATTTACCGGTTCTATCTCGAGTATTCTGTCTCTCCCTTAGACGTTCGTCAATACGAGAGATAAAAGAAATTAAGTCCTCCAGATTCTCGGGAAGCTCTCTTGTCGCTACTTCATCAAGTATTACATCAGATAAACCATTTAAGAATACGTCTATATAGGCCTGTTCATTCCATTTTACCTCTGCCGCCAAAGACCTGAACTCTAGTGCGTAATCCACAAGTGTTTGGTTGTCTTGTCTAAGGCGCAACAGTAATCTGGCTGCATTGACCCTCCTGCCAGGAGGATCAAAAGTTCTTTTAAAAGCAGCTACAAAGGAATTATAGTTATAGACTAATGGATTATCATTCTCCCACAACGGATTAGCCCATCTCAGAGCTTTCTCAATGAGTAAGGTAATAATAAATCCCACTTTTGCCCTATCCGTAGGGTATGAACGGGGCTGTAGCTCGAAATGAATACTGATCTGGTTCAAAAAGCCACGACACCTCTCAGGGGAACCAGCATAACGTACAGGTGGGGTAACTCGGGAAGAAGCACCTACCTACAGTAGCTACCTCTAGCCCTGAACCCACAGAAGAAGCAGACATATTACGCATCTCCTCAGGTGGATTAATAGGACGAGACAGCAGCGCCTGTAGTGCTAGAGCCATCTGATCCATCCTATGATCCATGGCGTCAAACCTAGGATCAGGAGAACCAAGCTGACAATTTGTACCTGCAGGATCCATGGCCCTGTCGTAATGTCAGGATCGGGTCAGGGATCCAACACGCAGAGTACAAAGAGTAGCTGATACGTATACCGGTCCTTAGAATGGCCGGACTTAACGTATAACTACGATAGAATGGTCAGAGACAAGCCGAGGTCGAGGGAACGAGAAGACAGGTAAGCGAGAGACAAGCCGGGTCAAGGATAACAGAAAGACAGGAGAGTAAATACCAAAGCCGGGTCGGAACCAAAAGACAAGAGAATAACAAAGCACTGTGTGACTAGGCGGACTAGAACCACGACAGGGCAATGAGTGAATGAGAGAGCCACTGTTAAGTATCCTGGCTAGGGAGAGAAGACACGCCTCCGGCGAGTCCTGATTCGTCTCCCGAGATTTGAGTGACAGGACGTTCCGGGTTGGCGTCATGACGTCTACCTCCGGTCCTCCTGTTATAAAAGGAAGTGACTCCCTCGCGGCCGGCGTTAGCAAGACCGAGTGAACCGCGAGGGACCGAGGAGACATGCCGTCCGGACGGATAAACTTCTAAGTCTCTACCTCTCTCAGAGGTAGAGACCTCAGGTACCCTGACACCTGTGTAGTATGACTGTATTTTTGGGGTGTTTAACATATTTCATGTATGGTTCCTGTGACGGACCGCTGGCACGCCGACCGAGTACCCCCCGCAATCGATGCTCCTAGCGCTTGCCGAGGACTTCGAGCACTCCAACCGACACCATCAGCACTGCGGACCCCACTTCCAGTGATGCAGCCGTCCAGTGGGTGAGCCTCTCCTAAATCCAGAGAGCATAGCAGGAACAAATCAAGCTCTTACAAGAGCTTACTCTGAGGAGTAAGTGATTATAGCAATCCCCAGAGTGTAGGTATCCCATCCCCCAAGCATGAGCCAAGGCTTCAAGAAAGGTGCAAGTAGGTCTGGTTTATTGAGGGCTACCTGCCCGGTATTTATGCAAGTGTCCACCAGGTGGACACTCCCCTAGGGGACCTGATAGAACAATGGGACACATCTTGGATATTAGCCAATCACAGACAATACAAACAAAACACTCCCACAGTGACATCACAATCCCTCCTCTCTATCCTGGAGATAATTGGGAAGTAATCAAATTATCTCCCAGGACAGAGGCAAGACTCCATTAACTACATGGTTGCAAAAAGACATAAAATTATACAATGTTACAATTACTACATAAAACATATATATGCAACATATCCCCAGATAGCTTAGATCTGAGCGCACATTATTACCGAATGGCGCTCAAATCACATACATACAGTTCAATCGCCATGGAGCCAAAGTCTTTTCCATAGTCTTTCGTTACACGAATAGGCTCCATGACATAGCTATCTGGGGTAGCATTACTCACATACTGAAAGTCCCTAATGCCCCGGCAGAAATACACATATAAACCTTTCTGCAGGGTAAAATACAGCTATCAGCACAGGGGCCATAGTCGGAAGGCAGGAGGCAAGCCAGTAGTCCCCTCCAGGCACAAGTGGTTGAAGGGCACTTCGTCACAGTTCCCTGTAACTAAGAGATAACTGAGTTACTGGTCTTTGACTCAATCATCTCCCAGACACAGGGACGCCTGGGAGGGGTTTGTGTTGTGTTGAATGGAGACCCCCTGCTGGGGGTCTGTACATAAAAAGCCAAATGCGGCTCAATAAACTTTAGTTGTACTGCCAGAACTATGTGTCGTCCAGTTACTGGGGAGGAGGAGAGCTATTCACTTTTAAGCTCCTTTTTCCTGAGTTCTAGTTACCAAGGAAACCAGCGAAGAAAAGTCCTGGTCAGGACTAGCGCTCCGCTACATGTACCAACTGACCAAATCTATCATGTCACACATCTCCGTGCCAATGCTTTCCAATAAGCATGGTACATTGAAAAAAGGTAAACTTTATTTAGTAGTGTGATTTTAGGATGGGTGTTATTACAGGTTATTTGAATTTATATATATGGCCCTTCATTAAGTTATTAATGGAGGGAAAGGCAAGAAAAGATTGGATAAGGTGAAGTAGGCAGATTTCCAAATCTGGTTTTAAGACTTGAAATATCATTGATAATAATGTTGATTGGAATGTAGTATATAAAAATAAACATGTTAAAGTAAATAAAATGACTTATAACGGTCTAGATTTAATATGATAAAATAAATTTGGATAAACTTTTCAAATTATGTTTTTCTAAATATTAAGGTATAAAACAATACATTAAATTTAAAAATATATAAATTTATAAATTTATCAAAAATATCAAAATATTACGCTATTAAAATATTTGTAAAATATGAAATAATTGTAAAAGTGTATCTAAAAATATTAACTCGTTAAAAAAGCCCAGGATAATATGTAGAATCAAATGAATGGAACAAAAATGTAATTTGCCAATGTTGGCTGCCTGTCCTGCGGGTAAGGTCCTGGTCCCACAAGACTATAAAAGTTTGGTGCAAAAGTGTTTTATTCAGTCATCACAGAAAGGCAATGTTTTGACACACTGGGTGTCTTTCTAAAGCCAAGGCTTAAGACAGACACCCAGTGCTTCCCAGGATAATATGTGTTATTAATTACCAACATACATTGGGTTCTCCTTTTATCAGATTGAATGCATTCCCATTCACTCATTCTAGATTCCTTTCTTGCCTCCAACCTTAACCTTAATTTTTGGGATTTATTTTCTATTCCATGCCATAAACAACCTATTTTCCTATTCAGTTACTCTTATCGTGCAACAATTTCTCTAAGGAGAGAGCACACTTTATAAATTATATATTTCTTACTATGCATGTGATTTATAAGAAGAAAATAATATATACAATTGTGTTCGGTGTGATTTAAAGGTCATACTTACGTAAAGGTCAACTTTGTTCCATCCTGCCACTTCCACACATTGGTGCCATTATCTTTTTGAAGACCTATCCAGTATCTTTGTTTGTCATTCAGAAGTGAATATAAGGCAGTCTAGGAAGAAAATTAATTTAATATACCATCTGCATTTTAAGAACGTTGTCATCTATAAAAGCTTTTTTTTTTGACAATTTTTGTTTTATTGAGGAAAGTTTATAAGGTTGACATTTTCACTCATTACGTTGTGATCAAACAAAAACCATATAACATGAACTCATGCAATCATACAACATTAACAGGCCTCTTTTACTTTTTTTTTCTTGTGTGTTTAATTTGTGTGTCGTGAGGTGTGTCTGTTGGTGGTGTTTGATAGTGGTACCTCGCATGCGCTATAAAAGCTTTTATCATTTATATGTCCTTCCCTGTCTTGGTCCGTTGTTCTGTTGGGGAGGGAAGCCAACTGCCCACATCCTCCGTTCCCTTCATTGTATCTTCCGCTAGGGAGGGAGTCCAACACCCTCCGCTCCCTTGGTTGTGATTTGCTGCTGGGGAGGCAGGCCGGCTACCTTAACTCCTCTTGGTGGGTTGGAATCTGTCGCCGGGGAGGGAGGCTAACTTCCTCTTCTCACAGGGTTGAAATCTGCCGCAGGGAATGGAGGCCAACTAGCTCCACTTCCTTTCCCTTCATTGTGATCTTCCACTGGGGAATACCTCTACTCCCTGTAGCCCAATCTACCACTTGGGAGGAAGATTGACTACCTCTTCTTAATTGGCTCATACTCTGCTACAGGAGAGGGAGGTTGACTACCTCTTCTCCCTGGTGTGCACTCTTCCACTGGGGAGAGAGGCCAGCTACCTCTACCTGCTCTTGCTGGGTTGCACTCTGCCAATGGGGAGGGAGGCCAGCTACCTCTAGCTTCTCTCACTGGGTTGCAATCTGCTGCTGGAGAGGGAGTGGGGTGACCAGGGTACCCAATTCAGGGGGTTGGGGATTTTAAACCACTACTCAGAACTTTGCTGATGGGGAAAAAGGTCAGCTACCTCTATCTCCTGGCTGACTTGCAATCTGTAAGAATCCTAACCCTGGTGGGTTATCATTTGCAAGCCATGGGTACTGCTGGACTGCATATTGTCATAAGGCCCAGTAAGCATCATCCAGCTACAATTCCTACTAGACCAACTCCTCTAATTTGAACATCTGGACAGGGGGTGCTCTCCCAGAAAAGGCATCCGCAAATCATCATGACCCCAAATTCCTGCATAATGGTTGGAAGGGATTCTCTCTGGGGAACCCGACCCTCCTCAAGGACATTGTTCCAGAGGATCACATCCCTCCAGTGTACTTCACCAGCTGCAGAGACAGGGCCATCATACTGGGACCAAGCTTCTTGTAGTCACTGTTGGAAATTTGAGGTTTGGCATCTAGACTACACTCTGCCATCTACCACAGTTCGTGCCTGGCTGGCGTCTCTTGGTCCATCTCTGTAAGAACATCCTCCCTGATCAGTTGTATCACCTTTGCTGATAGATTGGCTCTGATGAAAGCCAAACCCTCTGACACTTTTCTCTTAGACTCCTCCTCTTGGTCCATCTCTGTAAGCACATCCTCCCTGATCAGTTGCATCACCTCTGATGAAAGCCAAACCCTCTGACACTTTTCTCTTAAACTCCTCCTCAGACTAGGATTCTGTATCCATCTTCCTGAGTAACAGAAGATATGCAGGAGTACCAGTGGTGTCTTGGATGTTTTCCTAATAGCTAGGAAGCCATCCCAACGCTGCCACCAAATGTGACAGAGCTCCCATACTCTGACAGAGTACCTTCACCCAGTCTGCACTCTAGCTGTTTTCAGGGACCCTGGAACGATTTAGACTAAGTTGCCAAATCTTTACTGGGGTTACTGAGAACTTCTTCCCCCCTGGACCAGGTTGCAGCCTTCCAGGCAGGTATCGCTCCCTCTGCCTTTGCCACTTCAGCACCTTTTCCAGTCAAGTATCCACACCTCTGCCTGCACTGTAACCAGCTACTGTCTTTACAAACAAAACTTGTGGCTCTAGCTCTTTCTAGCTTGTCTCAGAATCCAGGGACCAAGCAGCCACCCAACAGATCCAAAGACCCTGCTACTGGAATCCCTGAATAACAAACCAGGACACACAGCTCCAGATGGAACTAACACACACAGCATTTTTTTTAATTATTATTATTATTCAGGATTAGTCCAAATGCACAGTACATTAAACTTACTGTGACAACTTAAATCCAATACCAATTACCAAATCATAGTGGGAAACAGAAAGGAACCCGTAACAACAGACCAGCATATCTATCAAAGATCTCCATCACTGACCCACATGCAGTTTGAAGTAGCCACCAGCTGGGGAGGAAGACAGCCAGGGGAGGAACCTGGAGGAGCTCTATCACTTACCACTAGCACCACCAGGGATGGCAGCACGGTCACCCCTCCCAGGCTAAAGGTAAGAAAGGAGGGGGGATACAATCAATGCTTGTATATTTTTTTAAATTAATATATATTGATAATAATCTGTTCCCAACACACAAGCCCTCCAAACATATTCACACACCAGCACTCTCACTCACACACACACACACACACACACACAATGCACCCCTGGCACTCACAGCCCCCTCACTCACACACACACACACACACACTGCACCCCTGACTCTCACAGCACCCTCATTCACACACACACTGCATTCCTGACACTCACAGCACCCTCACACACACACACACTGCATTCCTGACACTTACAGCACCCTCACACACACACACACACACACACACTACACCCCTCACACACACTGCACCTTCTCACACACACAATGCACAGTATTTTTTGCTGGCATTTTTGTCTCCTGGTATCCCATCTATGAAGACACCAGAGACAAATTTCAAGCAAACACAGTGCAAGCATGTTATTAAATTTGCTTGCGCTGTGCAGAACAAATACAGGGCATTTTTTGGTCATGACAAAACACACCCTATCTGGCCCCGCCCCCTTTTCGGTGGGCCGCTGTAATAAAAAAATGCCCGGGATGAATTTTCTTCCCAGTCCGGCTCTGGTCAGGGATGTTATGTGTGCGTGTCAGGAATGTACAGTGTGTGTTTGGTTGTGTTTGGTATATAGGTGCAGGATGAAATCCCTCTCCTTGCGTGCTCTGGCACTGATCTGTGTACGAGCGTTGCCATGGAGGAATAGTAGGCACCTGGCTGAAGTACAGTTCGCATCCTCCATGGTCTTACCTGATCAGGCTGATCTCCCCACTTGCCTTGAATATGAGAAGCGTAACTAGCGCCCGCTCTGAATGGGCCGTCAGGGAAGACTTTTTTATTTTCCCTGTAGGCTTCAGCCCATCGGCATTTGCTCAGTTTGCCCGATGTCTAGTCCAGACATGTGTTGGAACTACCTTCTTTTCGAAAAGTCAAGCTTTATCAACAGTACAACACTTATATTGGTGCAGTTTTTTTTATTGTATAACACGAGAGATCAATAATGTGACAAGTTAGTCAGTACCAATATACTATCTTATGAGTGATCAGAGTGATCCGAGTAGATAATGTCAAGATGCCCCATATGTGCGAATAAAGCAGGGAGTGAGTACGTTGAGCAATCTATATGCTAATTCGAGAGCTAACAGAATGATCTGAGCATACTATTTAAAAGAAGAAAAACTACCACAACAAGAGGACATAGTCTTAAGTTAGAGGGGCAAAGGTTGAAAATAATATCAGGAAGTATTACTTTACTGAGAGGGTAGTGGATGCATGGAATAGCCTTCCAGCAGAAGTGGTAGAGGTTAACACAGTAAAGGAGTTTAAGCAATCGTGGGATAGGCATAAGGCTGTCCTAGCTATAAGGCCAGGGACTAATGAGAGTATTTAGAAAATTGGTCAGACTAGATGGGCTGAATGGTTCTTATCTACTATTATAGTCTATGTTTCTATGTTTCACTGTACCCAGCCATGATGGTAGAGTAGGAGTCTATCACCAAGCATTAAGATAACCTTAAATAAAACATTTTTTTTTTAACTTGAGAGAAGGAACCTGATCTAGAGTGAGCTGAGTATATAATGCCAAACTAGGTTAGGCTCGTGCTTTATGCAATAAACCAGGTACAAATTAAATACAGTGGTTTTGACTTGGTTAGTTGAATGGCCTATAGGCCAACTTTAAAACAAACATAAGTGGGATGAGCGCATGGTAATAAGTTGTGGTGGTAAAGTGAGAGTCTAGTGCCAAACGATAAAATAAAAGTAAAAAAACATATTTGTTAGTCAAACAATAGTAAAGAGACCACTGCTCATTAAAAATGATGTGCAGTAAACACATCATATAGGCATGTATAGTAAGATAACAAATCATATAAATAAACTAAAGCAGACACAGGGAACAGTTTAGGCAAGCAGAGGTGAGTATGGAAGCTGGCCTTCAGTGTGTCCGATTTTACCGAACCTTGATCCCTTGGAGTTACTTCCGGGTTTCGCAATTCGAGAACTCCTCCTGTGTGTATGACGTTTATAGGAATGCTGCGCCAAAAGTAAAATGCTTACTCAATTTGCTCTGACAAGAGAAAACTTTGCCTACTGAGCTCTTGCCTATTTGAATACTTGTGAACTGAACTGAACCCTTTATACTGACCTTGCTGCTCTCTCCTGCCCTCACGACCGGATCTTGCCTACAACGTTGCTACTCTCTCCTGCCCACAAAGAATGTTAAACAACCATCCTCAGAGTTACTGGAATCTTCTAAGGAGAATAAGTATTAATTGATTTACTCTGCTCTGCATAATCTCTTCTCCTTGTAAGTATCTAGACTAAGCTGCAAGAAGTATTTTGCTACAACCTGTTACTCTAGCACAGGGGTTCCCAACAGGTGCACAACCTGGCACATAGTGGCACACATATACACACTGACACACACACCTTGACACACATATACACACACTTAGATACACATACACACACAGATGCACACAATAACAAATACACACATCTTGACTCACAAATACACACTCAGATACACACAGTGACATATACACACACTTGCACTTACAGATACACACACTGGAACATACACACACTCAGATATACACATTGACACATACACACAATGTCATAAACACACACACACACACTGACACACACTCAGATGCACACACACTGACATACACACACACATATGCACATACAAACACACTGGTATACACTGGCAAATACACACACACACACACACACACCAATACACACATACTGACATACACACACACACTCAGATACACACAGTGACATATACGCAAACCTTGACACACAGAAACACACACTGATACACACTCAGACACACATACTCTTTGACAGACACACATACACTCTCACTGACAAGCACACACACATACTCTTTAAAAGACACACATACAAACATACATACATTCTCACTGACAAACACACATACACACTCATTGACAAACACACATACACACATACTCACTGACAAACACAAACACACATACACACATACTGACAAGCACACATACACTCTCACTGACAAGCACAAATACACACTCACTGACAAACACACATACACTCTCAGTGACAAACACACATACACACACACTCACTGACAAACACACATACAAACACACAATTTGTTTTTATGATTTCACTTCACCCAGCCTCCCTACCTTTGGGAGTGCTGGCATAGAGTCTCTATTTTCCTGGGGTCCAGTGGGGCTGCTAGGCTGAGCGGCTGGTGTGTGGTCCCTGTGGTCCAGTGGGGCTGAGCTGCTGGCGTGTAGTCCCTGGGGTCAAGTGGGGCTGCTGAGCTGAGCGACTGGCATGTGGTCGTACAGTGCGGGCAGCGAGGGAGCAGTGATCTTCAGCTCCCTCGCGCGCCTCTTAGTGATGCCGGGGCCGAAGTGACGTCATTTATGGCTCCGGCATCACTGCGGTGCGCGCGAGGGAGCTGAGCAGGCTCAGCTAAGACATGTTGCTTCTACTGCTACACTATCTGCTTGCAAATACCTTGCTCTACAAAATCCAGCACAGGAGTGAGCAGGCGGCACAATAAGTGTACCTCCTACTAACAGGCACCCCATAGTCCTTACCTGAAGCGGACCGCCACTCTCACTCTCTTAAATCCCTAGCCTGACCATAGCAGACCACTACCACTCGACCTTGCCCAGAGTCTATAGAACCAACTAATCTATCCCTAGACATGCCACAACATGACCTAACATATTATCTGACTTCCAAGATTACCAGCTACTACACCTCTTGACATAGACCATCCTAATCCAAGCGTAGTCTCCCTCAAAGGCATTACTTCCAGCATGACTTGTCTATACTACCGCATGCTTCACCAAGCCATGCCTAGCTCCTTTTAAAATCTGAGCACATAGTAAAGGACAGCCCCTATGACTGACTAGTCCACTCCATAAAAGTGTAATCTTCCTATAAGCCATGTATGCTTCGTGCCCTGTTGATAATCTGCTCATGTGTTCTTATGTTCTATGGCATTAAGGATATGTTATGACTAAACTTTATTCCCTAAAAATAAAAATAAATAATTTAAAAAAATGCCTTGCTCTGCAAACTACTAAATCTGCTACAAACTGGACCTAATAATTCAACTTTCTACTAATAACCTATTGTTGGGAGGTTGGATATATTGCTATTTCAAGGATTTCTGCCAAGAACATTCTGAAATTGTTTTCTCCATCGAATTGGTGATTCTCTTAAAGGTACAGTCTTTATTTTAAATTATCTACAGTTGTGTTCCTTAATAACTCTTCCTTTGGATAAAGCATAACACAGTGATGGAAGGCCCATTGTGTACATCTAATTACTCTCAACTCCTCTCAGTTTGGGATAGGCCAGCCCACACACTGTTGTACAGAAGAGACGTGCTGGCCAGCCCTGTATTGGTTTTTAGATCTAGTGATAAGTCACTTGTTGAGTTTCTCCCAGAATCTTGGGCACAATTGTTTAAAAGCCTGAAGATCAACTCTGGAAGCTGTTTAAGAGTAAGAATATAGTGCAGCAGGCCTTGTGAAAATCGAGAGAACCTCGATTTTTAGACCGCCTGTATCAGCCTCCAGTCACCCAGAGTATGCATTAACACTGTACAAGTGGGGAACAGGATATGCCCTGCTGGTCCAAGGAAGTGGGGAAGAAATATTAGGGCCTAGCAGTGAAACAAAACCCAGGCAGAAGATTGGATGACTCCCCAGCCTCGGATATGTTTGCAGGCCTCAGAGCACTCTAGCACAGGCCGTGCTCACTAGGAATGGTTAAAAGTTCGTCAAATCCGCGAGTGTGCCACAGGAGATAGAACTCAGAACTTTATTGCAGAGTATTAGGCTCACTAAGTAGTTTGCTCAGCAGAGTTCCAGCCATGTGTGACTGTCTCAGTCGGCTGACAGGTTCTGTCCGTAGCTGTTATCTTTTTAAACCTTACCTGTTATATCTTCTTTGATTTCACCCATACATTCTTTTTGCTTCCTTTGTCCATTCCTCTCATAAACCCTGCCTATTCTCAATGCCAATATTTATTCTTCCATTCTCCCTATTATAAATAAGTCATGATGTGAATTTGGAATGGCACGTAGGACAGTGTTATAATGTGGTGGAATCTCGGTAAAAATAAATTTAGTAGGCCGAGATTACCACGTGGCATGTGTACGTGCATATGCTGACGTATCGATCAGTTGGTTGCACGAGGCAAGATACGATCAGTAGTGTACGGAGCATGTGCAAGAATACAGGATGTAGTATTCCCCCTCCTCCATTGTGCTGGACAAGCCATGCGGTCAAGCAGGAAGTTAATTCTTATTTGTGTTGATTGGTCAAGAGAATGTGCGGGTGGAGCTTAATATGGGAGGAGTTATGTGCCTATATAAGGAGCCTGCACTATTGTCCGGGGCTCAGAATTTGCTGTATTTTGGTGACGCTAGTCCCTCTGAGTCCCGATCGGTGATCCAATAAAGAATCTCTTCCTTCCTGAAGAAACCTGTGTCCATCTCTCTGTGCTTGGCTTCCGTCAGTTTCTCCGGTATCATTTGGTGCATTGGCCGGGAAGCTCATCGTTCAACGGTAGCTGAGAGGCAGAGGCGTGAGACGGTCTATCTTTGCCCACGTTCTCTACGGCTGCACCCCTGAACTTCTGCGTGGACCTCCCTTCGTCTCGGCGCCACTGGTCTGTTGTCCAGGAGATCATCGGCCTCTAAGTGCTGGGGTGTCCCCGTCGATGAGTGTGAACTCAGGTTCAGGAACGAGGAGGTAAGACAACTGCTGTTTTAGACGGCAGGACCCACTAGGGGTATACCGATTGTGCGGTAGGCCCAAAGGGGTTTTGAATCTGTGTATCTGCCCCCTCTGTCGGAGGGAAGGAGCGAAGGCGCACCGCTCGATCGAACGCTCTTTAGTCAGACCGTTTGATTTTGTTAGTCAGGCGGGGTCCTGGTGTAAATAGCCCTAGCCGGACACCGGTGTCTTGTCTAGACTAGCGTTCTAGGGTGTATATTACGTTCGCTAGGTCGGAGGGACCGGGAGACTAAGCGGCGCCTGTGTAAATTCGGTTCGCTAGCTCTCAACCTATCTGGGCTAAGTGGGAAGGCGTGTAAATTTGGAACCCACTAGACTTTTGATAGTGCGACTAAGAGGCGCCTGTGTAAATTCGGTTCTCTAGCTCGCTATATGTGGTGATTGGGCAGTGTGGCTAACCAAAACGGGTGTATATAGTTTTAGGTAGTCCATTCAAGGTACTGGCCAATAGTTTAGTTGGGAATTGTAAATGTGATAAAGATTGCTTAGTAAAGTGTATATCTTGTTAGATAGCGCGAGCTCAGCCGTCTAGCGAGAGTGTTAATAGTGTGTTGCTGTATCATAGTGCACGGTACCATAACCCTGTATATTTACTGACACTGTATATAAGTACTAATCATTGTCGTCCATTGCATGTTTAACACCATAACCACTAATAATTGTATTGTGACCTTAACTTGTGCTTTGACCTATGCTAACCGTACTGTAACCGCTATTTGTAAAAGACGATGTTACTGGGGTGTGTTATAGACGGGTAATTCATATATAGAGAATTATAGCGTGGGTGACTGTATAGTTTCGCCAAAGGGCATAATATTGATTATATAGTGACTGGTGTAACAGCTGTGTGTGTACGGGAATTCCCTGAGTGTTTATTGTTATTGTGTACGTTTCACTTGGTAACCGTACCACGTGGTGCTGTTGCCAGAGGAAACGGGTGTGACTGTTGAATAGTACGCGTGTATAGTATTCGTTGTCGACGACGTTCCATTGTTAAGTATGGGTGCGTCGCAGTCAACGATTCCGGATCCCTTAGGTTGTATGGTGAAGAATTTTAAAAAGGGATTCAAAACTTGTGATTTTGGGGTTAAAATGTCTCCTGTACGTTTGGTCACTTTGTGTACTAGGGAGTGGCCTACTTTGGTTGCGGCATGGCCGCCACGTGGCAGTTTGGATCCAACTCTGGTACAGCGCTTACACGTGGCTGTATCGGGTAGGCCTGAACTTTACGGCCAGTTTCCTTATATTGATTGTTGGAGACAGGCCGTAAATGACTCGCCAAAATGGCTCCAGACATGCCACGAGGAGCAGTGTTGCCTCATGGTAGCTAGGACTTGTTCGTCCACTAGGACTGGTGTTAGGCCCATTTTGGACACGCCCCCTGAGTCCGAGATCCCTTTGCCGCCCCCTTACTTTCCGTTAAGAGGAAGTGACGCAAATGCAGGAAGTCCTGCAACCCTCCCCTCATTACCCCCATCCACTTCCGCTTCCTCCTCCAGTACAGGATCCACCCCCCTCGTACTAAATCTCCCCTTCCGGAATCAGAACCAACCCCCATTAAAAACGAATATCCTGATTTGGCGCCACTTCAGACTTCCGGTCAAGCTTCATCTAGCTCGGCTCGAAGTGTTTTATTTACAACCTTTTCCCAAAACCAAGCTCCCACATCCCCATACCCTATTTCTCCCCGACTGGAATCTATGACTGACGCCCCTCCACGTAGCCCCATACAGACCCGACAGTTGACCGGTGCCCAACAATTAAAACACTATCAGATGCCTCTTCGTCTGAATCCCGGGTCAGCCTATATCGATGCCGCAGGCCAAATGGCACATGCTGACCCAGTCTTTGTATATGTCCCATTCACGACAACCGATCTTTTAAATTGGAAGACCCACAATTCCTCGTATACTGAGAAACCACAAGCTATGACTGATCTGTTCACCTCAATAGTACAGACACATAACCCGACATGGGCTGATTGCCAGCAGTTATTAATGACTTTATTCAACAATGAGGAAAGGACAAGAATTAATCAAGCGGCCATTAAAGCATTAGAGGATAAAGCCCGTACTTTAAACCAAGCCAATCCATCAGCATGGGCCGCAACACATTATCCCAACACCGATCCCGATTGGAATGTAAATGGTGCTGATATGGTTCAACTCAGAGCCTATAGAGACGCTATAATTGCTGGCATGAAAGCCGGAGGAAAGAAAGCCATTAACATGTCGAAGACAGTTGAGGTGATTCAGAAAAGTGATGAAGCGCCCAGTGTCTTTTATGACCGATTATTGGAGGCATACCGCTTGTATACCCCCTTTAATCCGGAAGACGCAGATAATTCCCGAATGGTGAACTCCGCCTTTGTCAGCCAAGCTTACGGAGATATTAAGCGCAAGCTACAAAAGTTAGAAGGGTTTGCAGGTATGTCCATCACCCAACTAATGGAGGTAGCGAATAAGGTTTATATGAATAGGGAAACAGAAAGTAAGAAAGAGGAAGAGCGCAAGATGCGTAGAAAGGCTGATATGCTAGCGGTAGCGATCGCAGGCGTAGATAGACGGGGCCCAGATAGAGGCGATAGTAGATGGAGTAGGGAGCCTTTGAGTAGGAATCAATGCGCGTATTGCAAGGAAGAAGGGCATTGGAGGAATGAATGTCCGCAAAGAGAGCAGTACGAGAGAGACCTACCCAGGGCAGGCTACGGAAATTTTAGAGGCAGAGCGAGAGGTAGAGGAGGCCCCGGAGGGAGTAATGGTAATAGAGGGAGTAATGGGAACAGAGGAAGTGTTAGGGAAGACAGGTACATTCCAGCAGCGCAAAGGTCCCGCGATAGAGAAGGTAGGGACTTTGTGGGATTGGCTGACACGGTCATGGAGGACTATTGATACCGACCGGGCTCCATCCCCCTTGGTCGAGCGGAGCCTATGGTCGATGTATCAATAGGGGGAAAAAGGAGTGCGTTCATGATCGACACTGGTGCTGAACATTCAGTGGTGACTAATCTAGTTGCTCCTCCATCTGGAAGGACTATTACTGTGATAGGAGCAACTGGAAGAAGTGCTGAAAAACCGGTTCTTAAAAGTCGACTCTGTACATTGGGAGGCCACGTAGTAAAACATCAATTCCTTTATATGCCTGAATGTCCAGTCCAATTGCTGGGACGTGATATGCTATCAAAATTACAAGCGCAGATTACGTTCCTACCAAATGGAACAACATCCTTAAAGTTTAATGGACCTTCAGGTATCATGACATTATCCGTACCAAAGGAAGAAGAGTGGCGACTTTATACAGTGTTGACTAGCCAAAACCCTAGGAGTGATGAGACATTATTTAACATACCAGGAGTTTGGGCAGAGAACAACCCACCAGGACTGGCCCGCAATATTCCACCTATAAAAATTTAACTAAAACTTGGGGTTTATCCAGTGAGCCTAAGACAATACCATATCCCGCAGAAGGCTAAGAAGAACATCCAATCCTATCTGGATAAGTTCATATGGTATGGTATCCTAAAATTCTGTACTTCCCCCTGGAACACCCCATTGCTGCCTGTTCAAAAGCCCGGTACAGATGAGTATCGACCTGTGCAGGACTTGAGAGCAGTCAATGATGCGGTTGTTAGTATACATCCAGTTGTACCCAATCCATATAACCTGCTTGCTTTAATTCCGGGCGGGGCTACTTACTTTACAGTCTTAGACCTCAAAGATGCCTTCTTTTGCCTCCGAATTGCCGCAGAAAGTCAATGTATTTTCGCTTTCCAATGGGAGAACGCTGTAACGGGCTCAAAACGCCAAATGACCTGGACAAGACTGCCCCAAGGGTTTAAAAATTCACCTACCCTATTTGGTTCAGCTCTAAGCCAAGATCTATTGGATTTCGAGTCCATCCCAGGAGAGTGTGTATTGTTACAATATGTAGATGACTTGTTGATAGCAGCAGTTACAAAAGAAATCTGTCAGCAAGCAACGCACGATCTACTACACATTCTCTGGAAGGCAGGATACAAGGTGTCTAGAAAGAAGGCTCAGTTGTGTTTGCCAACTGTCAAATATCTGGGATTCCATATCTCTGAAGGTCAAAGAATTATGGGGCCAGAGAGAAAAGAAGCTGTCTGCCAAATACCAATACCCAAGAATAGAAGACAAGTGCGAGAATTCTTGGGGGCAGCAGGCTTCTGTAGGATATGGATTCCCAGCTACGCGATACTGGCAAAACCTCTGTACGCAGCTATAAAAGGTACAGAGCACGACCCCTTCTTATGGACCCAAGAACAGCAAACGGCATTTGAAGATGTGAAGAAGGCTTTGATGAGTGCCCCAGCATTAGGTCTACCTGATCACACACGACCATTCTACCTGTATGTACACGAGCAAAGAAGAATGGCTGTGGGAGTATTGACACAGTACTTGGGATCATGGCAAAGACCTGTTGCCTACATGTCTAAGCAATTGGATGCAGTGGCCAGCAGACTTCCACCTTGTCTAAGAGCCGTAGCTGCAGCCGCCCTGCTAGTAGCTGAAGCCGATAAACTCACTCTGGGTCAAGAACTTTATGTACGAGTCCCACATGCGGTACAGACGTTGTTGGATTACAAAGGAAATCATTGGTTTAGTAACAGCCGTATGACCAAGTATCAAGCAATGTTGTGTGAAAACCCAAGAGTGCATTTAGAGACTGTAAACACCTTAAATCCAGCTACCCTTTTGCCACAACCTACTGAAAGTCAACATGATTGTTTGGAAGTAATGGATGAAGTATTCTCAAGTAGACCAGATCTTCGTGATTTTCCCATCCAGAACCCCGATGTTCAATATTATACCGACGGCAGTAGTTATGTGAAAGAAGGGATCCGCTATGCAGGATATGCAGTAACAACAATAGACAAGGTGATAGAAGCTCGGCCACTGGCGAAAGGAACATCAGCACAAAAGGCAGAATTGATAGCACTGACACGAGCGTTACAATTGGCTGAAGGTTTAAGAGTAAACATCTATACGGACTCCAAATATGCGTTTTTAACCACTCATGCCCACGGAGCTTTGTATAAAGAAAGAGGACTACTGAATTCAGAAGGCAAAGAAATCAAATACGCAGCTGAAATCCTACAACTATTGGAAGCAGTGTGGGAGCCGAAAGAAGTCGGTATCATACATTGTCGAGCGCATCTGAGAGGAGATGGTGATGTAACCAAGGGAAATCGGATGGCAGATAGTGCAGCTAAGCGTGCTGCTGAATCAGGAAGACAGGAGTATGTGGGGCATATAGCTGCTCTTATACCAACTCCACTGTCCCAATGGACTCCAGTTTATACAGCTCAAGAAGAGGAGTGGTTAAAGACTGAACCAGGAAAGTATTTGGAGAACAAGTGGTATCAGCTAGAAGATGGGAGAATAGTCATACCAGCATCGCTAGCGGTAGAAATTGTCCAAAATTATCATAACGGGACACATTCTGGGAGAGACAGTACCGAAGAATCTCTCAGAAAACATTTCTACATACCAAGATTGTCCAACTTGACTCAGGCCATTGAACGAAGATGTGTAACGTGTGCTAAAAATAATGCAAGACAAGGACCAGTAAAGCTACCAGGAGTCCAGTTTATGGGGGGACTCCCCATGTCCGATCTACAAATAGACTTTACAGTGATGCCTAAATCGGGTGGACATCGTTACCTGCTGGTAATTGTGTGCACCTATTCAGGCTGGGTAGAAGCATGTCCTACTCGTACAGAGAAAGCAGGAGAAGTTGTAAGATTCCTGCTACGAGAAATAATACCCCGATATGGACTACCCTGTTCTATAGGATCGGACAATGGTCCAGCTTTTGTTCATCAGTGCCTACAACAACTGACTCATATGCTTGGTATAAAGTGGAGCATATAGACCCCAGAGCTCTGGTAAGGTAGAGAGAATGAATAGAACTATTAAGAACCAGTTGGCTAAAATGTGTCAGGAAACCCAACTTAAGTGGAACGTTCTCTTACCCATAGCTCTATTGCGAATCCGCAGTACCCCTACCAGAAGGATGGGCCTCTCTCCTTTTGAAATCATGTATGGGCGACCACCTCCCGTACTTGGTAACTTAAGGGGGGACTTGAGTCAGTTGGGAGAAGGAATTACCCGGCAGCAGGTTGTAGAGTTGGGTAAGACTATGGAGGAGGTACAGAAATGGGTACAAGATAGATTACCTGTGAATATTTATCCCCCTGTTCATAGTTATCATCCAGGAGATCAAGTGTGGATTAAAGAGTGGAATAATGTACCGTTAGGGCCCAAGTGGAGAGGTCCTTATGTTGTTCTTTTGTCTACCCCTACAGCGATAAAAGTAGCCGAAGTGACTCCGTGGATACATCACTCCAGGGTTAAACCAGCAGCAGTCGATTCTTGGCAAGTTACAGCAGATCCAGAGAATCCCTGCAAGATCCGGTTAAAACGCACTACTCAGTCGGAGTAACGAGGAACTATTGTGGATTACAAATTTTATTATTTTTGGGATTTGGTGCGTGAGTGAGAAGGCCATAATAAAGCCTGTCCGCCCACCGACGTATAGTTTATAAGCCAGGGAAAGTCTCGAAGGGACTCCTGTGAAGACGAGCAGAACTCCATTCCCTGCAGCCCTTACATCCTGGAAGCTGAGGTGCCTTCGCACGGACGAAGACTGAGGATGACGGCGAAAGATGTGTTTTTGATAGTGTTTATTTATATGTGTTTTTATATTCAGGAAGGTAGAGGTACCGACACTCCTAGCTGTGAGGTATGCATTAAGACTACGAGAACAGGTAACCATATTTCCCAAACCCTAATTTGGCATTCACAATACGAGTGTAAAGGAGATGTATCGAGATGTAGATACCTAAATATAGATTATAGTGTGTGCCATTTAGGAGTAGGAGAACCTAAGTGCTTCAGTCCGGAGTATCAACCTCGTACAATTTGGTTGACTCTCAGGAATGGAGATCCTCAGGGGACCCTAATTAATAAGACGGTGCTAGAATCCGTACATTCTTCGGGTGTTCTGCTATTTGATGCGTGTAAAGCGATATCGAGTGGTAGAAAGCCGTGGAATGTATGTGGGGATCTTAGATGGGAGAGGACGTATGGGTCTAATGATAAATATATTTGTCCCAGTAGTAAAAATAAATATGTGAGTCCTAGATGCCCAAATAAAGACTATAACTTTTGCCCATATTGGTCTTGTGTGGGGTGGGCGACTTGGGGACAGACAGTAGACAAAGACATGATAGTGACTAAGTTGCCGACTAGCCCATATTGTAAGTCTATGGAATGTAATCCTATCCATATACTTATAAATAACCCCGATAAGTTTTTAGACAAATATGGCAATTTATTTGGGTTTCAAATATACGGGACGGGTTTAGATCCTGGGACAGTATTGTTTATAGGGATAGAGACTGATACGGTATCCTCCCAAACTCATCAAGTATACCATTCCTTTTATGAAGAGATGAGTATAGATAATAAGATCCCCCATAATGCTAAAAACCTGTTCATTGATTTAGCTGAAAGTATTGCCGGTAGTCTTAATGTTACCAACTGCTATGTGTGTGGAGGTACTAACATGGGAGACCAATGGCCTTGGGAAGCAAAGGAGGTAATGTCCGGTTCTGAGGCAGTTGACCAACTAATATCTACACAAGCCGATTATCATATGAGTGTTAGAGGTAAATCTGAGTGGAGATTAAAGACCTCCATCATAGGTTATGTTTGCATAGCAAGGAAAGGAATAATGTATAATACTTCTGTAGGAGAATTAACTTGTCTAGGGCAAAAAGCTTATGATGATGATACAAAGAATACAACTTGGTGGTCGGCTTCAAATGTCTCAGAACCATCTAACCCGTTTGCTAGATACGCCAATTTAAAGGATGTGTGGTTTGATTTATCCATCACATCTACCTGGAGAGCCCCAGCAAATTTGTACTGGATCTGTGGTAAGAAAGCCTATTCGGAGTTGCCACAGGACTGGGAAGGGGCATGTGTGTTGGGTATGCTCAAACCATCCTTCTTCTTGTTACCGATTGAAACAGGTGAGACTTTAGGTGTTAAAGTGTATGATGTGAATCATAGGAAGAAAAGGGGACCCATAGAGATAGGCACCTGGGAAGATAATGAATGGCCTCCCCAGCGTATCATAGATTATTATGGGCCAGCCACGTGGGCAGAAGATGGTACCTTTGGTTATAGAACCCCTATTTATATGCTCAACCGCATTATAAGATTACAGGCGGTGGTTGAGATTATTACTAACGAAACATCACAAGCGCTCAATCTTCTAGCGAAGCATAACACCAGGATGAGGACAGCAGTCTACCAAAATAGATTAGCCTTGGATTACCTTTTGGCAGTAGAGGGAGGTGTATGTGGGAAGTTTAACCTGAGCAATTGCTGTCTTCAAATAGATGACGAAGGGCAAGCAATAGCTGAGCTTACTAGCCATATGGTTAAACTAGCGCATGTGCCTACTCAGGTATGGAAAGGGTATAATCCAAGTAGTTGGTTTGGTAGCTGGTATGAGTGGTTTGGAGGGCTTAAGGCAGTGGTAGGTGGAGTCCTACTGATTTTAATGTTGTGTCTACTCCTGCCGTGTCTTATACCCTTAGTAGTTAGGTCTGTGCAAAGCCTGATAGAAAATATAGCAGAGAGAGGAAGGCTGCTGCACAGATAATGGCGATTTATAAGTATAAGGCTCTAGATCAGGGAGAACCAATGCAGGAAGATGAGTGTTGAAGATTCACATCATAAGATAAGTCTGGTCTGGTTCAAGGTAACTTGTGGTGTATGCAAACCAAGGTTAAGTGATGCCTCAAGTAATTGTGAAATATCAAGAGGCATCAAAGGGGGGAATGTGGTGGAATCTCGGTAAAAATAAATTTAGTAGGCCGAGATTACCACGTGGCATGTGTACGTGCATATGCTGACGTATCGATCAGTTGGTTGCACGAGGCAAGATACGATCAGTAGTGTACGGAGCATGTGCAAGAATACAGGATGTAGTATTCCCCCTCCTCCATTGTGCTGGACAAGCCATGCGGTCAAGCAGGAAGTTAATTCTTATTTGTGTTGATTGGTCAAGAGAATGTGCGGGTGGAGCTTAATATGGGAGGAGTTATGTGCCTATATAAGGAGCCTGCACTATTGTCCGGGGCTCAGAATTTGCTGTATTTTGGTGACGCTAGTCCCTCTGAGTCCCGATCGGTGATCCAATAAAGAATCTCTTCCTTCCTGAAGAAACCTGTGTCCATCTCTCTGTGCTTGGCTTCCGTCAGTTTCTCCGGTATCAATAAATTACCAAGATTAACAATAAATTGCTGATTACTAGATGATTTTACTATAAACTTTTATATTTATGGCCTGGCACCCAACATGTACACATTCATGAAGCCCTCCAGGGCTTGAGCTAGCAACAAGCTTTTAAGGCGAATATCACTGTGGATAATGATCCTGGACTACGAGTCAACACCTGGGAAGCTTAACACAATCTTCTGGCCCTGGGGTGATTTCTTTGTCTTCACCTATGTCTGGGTTTGAGACCTAACGAGATAGGGTCGCAGACTGCTGGCGAAAGTGGCCAGTCTCCCGACACAAGGTGCATCTCTCGACTTTGCTCAGCAACAGCCCCGTACTACCCCCCTTGGACCGGTAGGGGCTATCTTGGTCCCCTCTTTGTCCACGCAACTTATACTGGCCACTATGCTTACCACTACAACGGAGCCATCACTAACCACTCCCTGACGATCCAGTATGGCACAAGCCTTCCTCATGTATTCACAGGGAATAAACTCAACCCAGGGACATCGCCGCGGCTTAACATGCTCGATGAGCTCTTCCAGCGCTTCTGATTGACAGTAGAGCGACGCAATGCAGCAAATCTGCCTACGCGTGATATAGAAGACCGAACACATGTGAAGCTGAAGGGGCCTCCTCACGGCGAACTACATAAGAGAAAGCCTATGCAACCTACTGCTCGCCGAGAGCCGTACAAGGCTTAACTGTCTTACATCACTCATGCAGACAGAAGATTACCAACGCAAAGTGGAGATTACCACCGCAATCCTCCGCCCCCTACAGAAGGGGATTGACTCAGACAGCAATAGCTTCCTAGTGTGTGTGGTTTAATGATGATGGCCCTTATGCAGGCTCGAGCTGGAGGGGCACTCGGTTCTGGTACACAACCTTACCTGACTGTGAATCAGCTTTGCCACTCAAGGGCACGGCTGATCTAACCTGGGAGGACTGCCACCTGAGCTCTTTCTCCACCCGACGGTAGCAGACAATGTCTTCTTTACTTTACATGCCATTAATGCTATTGTTTTATATTACTAATGTGTTGGTTCCTGTGGCAGCAATCTAGTATTTTTTAGCGATATCTCACCCCAGAGGCAATAGCAACTACAAGGATTATTCCAGTAGTCAGTTTGTATAGCCTGTTTTAATACTATTTTAAACATGTGTCCACTGACTTATCTAGTATATGCATGTCTATTATACCAAAAACTGTGCAGTGTTCACATATGCCATAATATTGCCTGTTGTAACTTGTGCATATCGGCCTGTCTTAGATATTGTGGCAACACAGGCCTGTCTGTTATTTCTTTCCATGGATAAATAAAGATTGACAAAATTGAATATTTGTTTCTCAATACAGGATACATTAGCTATGCATATCTCTCCTATATTAACAATGGTGATAATCTTTACAATGTAGATGTTTATTTTACAGCTGACATCTTGCTAATACTTAGCGTGAGTGCAGCATACCATTACTTTCTCGCTGGATATGATGGCAAGTGTGGAGCTTGATTTATTGCAAAAGTCACTGGCCTCTCTCCATGTCACACCATTGTCTGTGATCTTATAACAATAATATCCGGCTTTTTGCCAACCATTGGGGCAAGATTTCCAGAGGAGGCATTCTGTAAGCAAGAGTGTAAAAAAAAAAAAGGAAAAAAAGAAAAAGAAAAGAGATTTATTCACTGAACTGCTACTTTAAAAAAAATAAAAAAATTATAATTCGAATTTTATTAGTTTTTTCAGGATCATAAATGAAATTGGGGTACAGACGGATGAAAGAGGGGACAATGGGGTACACATGGGGTAAAGGGAACATTCTCATTACATCACGTTACAGTATTTTTCAGTGTGTGGTGGAGATGCGACAGTTCCAAGAGGTTTCGTTATGGTAAACTAGACCTTCCCTTAGCTGGGTACCATATGATACAAACCATGACATTACCGTATACTTGGTTGTTAAATGACAAGATCGAGATCGGGAAGTTGGTCAACGGGCCTATTCAATATGTGTGTTTGGTGCCATTTCGTGGTGCCATGTCTGTTTGATCTTGTCTATCGCGTGTGTCTGTTTCGAGTTTAACTCCTGATTTCCCCAGGACATTGCCTATTTGAGTGGTGAGGTACCTATACATTGTTCCTCGAATTTTGACTTGTGTTTCGTGTTGTTGGGGTCTGTCAGGACTATTAGGTTGTCTGTCACATAAGATTTTAGCTGAAGATAGAAAAATATGGCTCAATGGGGGTGGTCATACTTGATTTGAATTGTAGTAAAAAGGTTTTAGTCGACCCCTATCAATGACCTTGTAAATGTGGTTCACTCCCCTCCCTGTCCATGTCTCCCAGGGAAAGGTTGGGATCATCTGCCCTATTGTTTGCATTGGGGTGGCTAAAGGCAGTTGTGGTTCTGTCACCAGCTTATCCCTCATTTTATCTCACATTTGTAGTAGGGTCTGGGTGGTGGGTATGAGGCTATCAGGGTTATGGCTGGGGTGGTTCGGGATCCATAGGAGTGATCGAAGATCCCTCCAGGGAGACCAATGTGATTCTATTTCCACCCATTGGGGGGCCATGGTGGGTTGGTTAATTTGGGCTATGCTGTGCAGAAAGGCTGCTCTATAGTAGGAACTGCTACTTTTTTTACAGTAGACTTTTTTCATGGGTAGAAGACCAAGGCTTGGTATAGTTTTACCACCCACCATAATGTAAAGAGTCCATTGCTGTGACCTTATTGCAAAGAAAAAAACAGTAAAGTCATGTGTTCCCACATATCCTTACTTGTATGACTATGAAGATGAGGTGTTTGTAGAGTGCCAGCTAATTTACTGTAGGCTCCCATAACATGAATTAAAGGTTTGAAGATGTAGTAGTATTACAGATCATTGCTCAGTTTTATTAGATATATTTGCAGGATTATTCACTAAAGAGAGAACAGCTTGGAATTCTAAGTACATTTCAGGCCCAAATAATCAAATTTTAAAAAATTATTCAAGTCAATTCTGTTTTCAAATGGACTATTTATGCTTTAAATCTGAAATTCACTTTAAATTTACTTTTGAAATCTGGCAAAATTCTCACCTTAGGGAATAACCCTGTTAATCATCTTAGTAGAGGAGCAGATGGTTCCAGCATTTAATTTGAGACTACAGCTATAATCAGAGTTATTCAACCCCTATTGGAAATTAGGGTTATTTTCAAAATGTACAGACTTTCAGCTGTTTGCATCAAATCAAACAAAATAAATTGAAATAGCTCAACACAATGAATGCTCACGTGGTTTCCCAAAATTCAACAGGAAATGCAACTTATAATGACTTCTCCAGTCTCAAAATTATCCAACCCTTTCATCTTTAGTGCTTAGTAGAACATAATTTTCCTGTCATGACCTGCTGCAAATGAGATGCATAGCCAGACACCAGCTTCTGGCAACATTCACAAGTAATTATAGCCTATTTCCCATGAGCAACGGCCTCCAGTACAGTAATATTCTTGGGTTTACATCAGTGTTAATCTTGGTGGCAAATTTTAATTTACTTTTAGTCATTGTCTTTTGACTAAAAAGTCATTTTAGTATTAGTCTTATTTTAGTAATCTGAATTGTTTTAGTTTTAGTCTAGTTTTAGTCGACTAAATCTCCAGTAAATTTTAGTCAACATGACTAAAATGTAATGGGTTTAACCCCTTAAGGACCAAACTTCTGGAATAAAAGGGAATCATGACATGTCACACATGTCATGTGTCCTTAAGGGGTTAAAGAAGGCCTCTATCTGTCTCTTTTGCTCCTTCCCCAGCCCCTCTGTGTATCTTTGTGTCCTCCCAGCCCCTCTATGTTTTTTTTCTCTCCCAAGCCCTGGTTTTTCTTCTTTACCCCTTCCACAGCTTCTCTGTGCAGTGTTAATTTTGGCAGACTATGACTAAAACTAAATTTCAATTTAGTTTTAGTCATAGTCTTTTGACTAAAATGCCATATTAGTTTTAGTCGTATTTTAGTTATCCGAAGTGTTTTAGTTTTAGTCTAGCTTTAGTAGACTAAATCTCAAAAGTTTTAGTCGACTAAAATTTGACTAAAATTGTTAGTCGACAAAATTAACACTGGTTTACATGCTGCAACCACCTTCTTCAAATCCCACCAGATAATTTCTATGATGTCCAAGTTAGGTAACTGTGATGGTCACTGTTGAATTTTCCAGGACTTCTTCTGCAACCAAGCCATGGTGGAATTTGAAGAATGGGATCATTGTCTTGTTGGAAGGTCCTATGACACCCAAGCTTCAGCTCCCTCACAGACAGCATGATGTTTTTTCCTAGGATTTCCTGATACTTCAATGAATCCATCTTGCCTTCCACAAGCTGCAGGTAGGCAGAGTGCTACATTGAAATTTCAGGAAATCCTAGTTGAAAACGTCATGCTGTCTGTGAGGGATCTGAAGCTTGGGCAACATTAGACCTTCCAACAAGACAATGATCCTAAGTATTCCTCAAATTCCACCAAGGCTTGGCTGCAGAATAGGTTCTGGAATTTTCTACAGTGGCCATCACAGTTACCTTTTTTCGACCCCAAAGAAAATATCTGATGAGATTTGAAGAAGGTGATGTTTCTCTATATATAAATATATATTTATATCAAACCTGTGTCTTATATGCACTCATGTCACTTTAACCCCTCTATCATAACTAAACTGTATGTGTTGTCTTTGCTGAGAAATGCTTTAGACTTGAGAAAGGGAGGTTTGTCATTACATAATTTTGTTAGTCCAATAAAAAAGGTATTACAGGATACAAATATGTTATTTTACATCTCTCTCTCTCTCTCTCTCTCTCTCTCTCTCTCTCTCTCTCTCTCTCTATATATATATATATATATATGTATGTATTTGTGTAGCATAATAATCATTTTTGTTTACATTATTTACTGTCTGAGGGACTACCCAACAACCCAGGCAGTGCCCCTGCAGGCAGTTCTTTAGACTGACATTCTGGCCATGTCAGAATGTCATCGCGATTACTTGGCTCGGAAGGGCCAGATTTGCAGCAGGAGGGTGTCCCGGGTTGCCAACTTGATCACCAGTTAAATTAAGTACCTGAGGCTCATGAGGCTCATAGCGCTCCAAACGTTATAGAGTTCTATGCTGCCGCAACTGCTTTTAAGCACATTTAATGTGGGACAGCATAGAACGCGCTAAGGGGTTAATAGTTGCGAACTGAGTTCTAATGTTCTTTTACTTTGCCTTTATTCAAGCTGGAAAAGATTTAAGAAAAAAAGAAAACATCTGATCTTAAGTATAACTTTCTTTTTTAACAGGTATTTAGTATTATTGGCCAACTATCACTTCTATCAAAGTATTAGGTATGATGGAGGGGGGGTTGGGGGCTCAGGGTTAAATCTCCCTTGCACTAATGTAGGGGTCATATTGACCCATACAGGCAATTTTTAACTATTTGCCCACTGAAAGCTAGTGCTTTCAACAGGCAAATAGTTATCAGCGAATTCTGAAGCAACTGAAACGGTATTGGTTGCATGGAAATAAAGTAAGTGGCAACTTTTACAGCTGAAGAAACGGAATCTCCAATTCTACCTAACATGTAAAACTTAAGATTAAGCCTACATTTTGGTTATTTTATCTGTGGCCACCAGTCAAAATGGTCCTTTCTTTGAATGTCCTGTTAGTTGTACAACATGTGAAGACACTTACCGTTCTGTTTCATTTCTCGTAGTTCATCAGACACAGCGGAGTCTGAAAATTGGAATTTAAGGGTGTTAGGGAAGTGACTTTTAAATAAATAAACTACCCTGTTTATCACACTTACATTAAGATTATCTCTGAGTTGATGAATTCAATTATATTTAACTGTTTCATTATTATAGAATCAGTAACAGCACCCAGTAATATTATCTGGTCGGGAGCACAACTAGAATATCATCAGCTGTTATAAGGAGTGGGATACCGTGTACACAGAAACTGAGCTACGCTATGTTTTACACAACTAATACTAAATATCCACATTATATGAGTTTAGCTGGAATCGCCATATCCACCATGTTTTCCTGGGCACACATAATTGAATTATGCTGTTAGTCAGATGTTGAAAATGCTGCCCTGTATGTAGAATTTAAAGCGGCACTGTCATGCCGAACTTACCTTTCCTCAATCTCTTCCTCTTCTACCCCTCTCTCAGGATCTGTTCTTCTTTTCTTCCTGTCTTCTTTAGTTTTCTTTAAAACCATAAGACAAAGTAGGGACTCTTTGTCTTATGGGATTCCTCCGCTTGACCAGCTCTGACCAGCGGAGGAGCAAAGTGTGCTTTATTTCCGCTGGTCAGAGCAATTTTCCCATGATCCCTAGCTTTCCTCCCTGTTCCCACAATGCTTCCTGTCAGTATTGCCAAACGTCCTGTCACTTAGACAGAACGCCGGCAAAACTGCCGAATTGCATCCTAACAGAATGAGCACTGTTTCTCCATTGGTGTTAGGATGCAATTCGGTACTTTGTTTGTATCGGAATTTCATTCTAATGAATGAAACTCCGATCCTATTCATTGCCGCGGCTGCATCTTGCAGCCGCTTAGTAGATAACTCCCTAATTCCCACGGCATCAGGGAGCTATCTACTAAAAGGCTGAAAGACCTGAATTGATCTTTCAACCAACTTTACTAATACTAAGTAAAGATTACTTAGTATTAGTAAATAATATGCCCCTACTCGCTATACCGCGAGTAGGGGCATGTCTAGTAAGCAGTGAGCAGCCTGTGGCTGCTCACTGTAAAAAACAAAAAAAAAACTAATAAACACCCCCCCCTCCCCTGCGCGGGGGTTAAAGATTGGGGGGGGGACCTACTGACCCCCCCCCCGGCCCCCACCCCTGCGCGGTGGGTGGGGGCCCTAATAAAACAATAAGGGGGGGGGACCTACTGTCCTCCCCCCCTGGCCCCCACCCCTGCGCGGTGGGTGGGGGCCCTAATAAAACAATAAGGGGGGGACCTATTGTCCTCCCCCCCTGGCCCCCACCCCTGAGCGGTGGGTGGGGGCCCTAATAAAACAATAAGGGGGGGGACCTACTGTCCTCCCCCCCGGCCCCCACCCCTGAGCAGTGGGTGGGGGCCCTAATAAAACAATAAGGGGGGGGGACCTACTGTCCTCCCCCCCTGGCCCCCACCCCTGCACGGTGGGTGGGGGCCCTAATAAAACAATAAGGGGGGGGGGACCTATTGTCCTCCCCCCCTGGCCCCCACCCCTGCGCGGTGGGTGGGGGCCCTAATAAAACAATAAGGGGGGGACCTATTGTCCTCCCCCCCTGGCCCCCACCCCTGCGCGGTGGGTGGGGGCCCTAATAAAACAATAAGGGGGGGGACCTATTGTCCTCCCCCCCTGGCCCCCACCCCTGAGCGGTGGGTGGGGGCCCTAATAAAACAATAAGGGGGGGGGACCTACTGTCCTCCCCCCCGGCCCCCACCCCTGAGCGGTGGGTGGGGGCCCTAATAAAACAATAAGGGGGGGGGACCTACTGTCCTCCCCCCCGGCCCCCACCCCTGAGCGGTGGGTGGGGGCCCTAATAAAACAATAAGGGGGGGGACCTACTGTCCTCCCACCCTGGCCCCCACCCCTGCGCGGTGGGTGGGGGCCCTAATAAAACAATAAGGGGGGGGGACCTACTGTCCTCCCCCCCTGGCCCCCACCCTTGCGCGGTGGGTGGGGGCCCTAAATGACCCCCCCCCCATCAAGGTGACTAGGGGTCCCAAGCCCCTAGTCACCCCCCACCCAAAACATTCTATCCCCTACCTACCCCCCTCACCCTAAAAATAGTGAGGGGGGAATAAAATAACTAACCTGTAAAAAAAAAAAAAATTAAACTTACCATTTGACGTCTTCTTTTTTCTAAATTCTTCTTACTTCAGCCCCCCAAAAGGCCAAATAAAAATCCATAAACCCGTCGCACTTTAAAAAAAAAAAAAAAAAAAAACGAGCGCAAACAAAAATTAATCCATCTTCACCCATGGAGGGCACGCCGCGTACTGAGCTCCGCAGGGCGGGTCAAGGCTTATAAAGCCTTGCCCCGCCCTGCAATTAGGCTTAGAACACAATGATTGGTTGGTTTAAGCCAATCAGAGTGCTCTGTGTCATTTTACACAGCGTGGGAAAATTCAAAAGAACTTTCCCACGCTGTGTAAAATGACAGATCACTGTGATTGGATGGTTTTCAAGCCATCCAATCACAGTGCTCTGTGTCATTTTACAAGCGTGGGAAAATTCCAAAGAACTTTCCCACGCTTGTAAAATGACACAGAGCAGTGTGATTGGATGGATTTCAAGCCATCCAATCACAGTGCTCTGTGTCATTTTACACAGCGTGGGAAAATTGAACTTTCCCACGCTGTGTAAAATGACACAGAGCACTGTGATTGGATGGTTTGAAATCCATCCAATCACAGTGCTCTGTGTCATTTTACAAGCGTGGGAAAGTTCTTTGGAATTTTCCCACGCTTGTAAAATGACACAGAGCACTGTGATTGGATGGCTTGAAAACCATCCAATCACAGTGATCTGTCATTTTACACAGGTGGGAAAGTTCTTTTGAATTTTCCCACCTGTGTAAAATGACACAGAGCACTCTGATTGGCTTAAACCAACCAATCATTGTGTTCTAAGCCTAATTGCAGGGCGGGGCAAGGCTTTATAAGCCTTGACCCGCCCTGCGGAGATCAGTACGCGGCGTGCCCTCCATGGGTGAAGATGGATTAATTTTTGTTTGCGCTCGGTTTTTTTTTGTTTTGTTTTTTAAAGTGCGACGGGTTTATGGATTTTTATTTGGCCTTTTGGGGGGCTGAAGTAAGAAGAATTTAGAAAAAAGAAGACGTCAAATGGTAAGTTTAATTTTTTTTTTTTTACAGGTTAGTTATTTTATTCCCCCCTCACTATTTTTAGGGTGAGGGGGGTAGGTAGGGGATAGAATGTTTTGGGTGGGGGGTGACTAGGGGCTTGGGACCCCTAGTCACCTTGATGGGGGGGGGTCATTTAGGGCCCCCACCCACCGCGCAAGGGTGGGGGCCAGGGGGGGAGGACAGTAGGTCCCCCCCCTTATTGTTTTATTAGGGCCCCCACCCACCGCGCAGGGGTGGGGGCCAGGGGGGGAGGACAGTAGGTCCCCCCCTTATTGTTTTATTAGGGCCCCCACCCACCGCGCAGGGGTGGGGGCCAGGGGGGGAGGACAATAGGTCCCCCCCCTTATTGTTTTATTAGGGCCCCCACCCACCGCGCAGGGGTGGGGGCCAGGGGGGAGGACAATAGGTCCCCCCCCTTATTGTTTTATTAGGGCCCCCACCCACCGGGCAGGGGTGGGGGCCAGGGGGGGAGGACAATAGGTCCCCCCCCTTATTGTTTTTATTAGGGCCCCCACCCACCGCTCAGGGGTGGGGGCCGGGGGGGGGAGGACAGAAGGTCCCCCCCCCTTATTGTTTTATTAGGGCCCCCACCCACCGCGCAGGGGTGGGGGCCAGGGGGGAGGACAGTAGGTCCCCCCCTTATTACCATTTTTTTTTTTTTTTACAGTGAGCAGCCACAGGCTGCTCACTGTTTAGTGGACATACCCCTACTCGCGGTATAGCGAGTAGGGGTATTGGGGAGATTTTAATCTCCCTTGTCCTATTATGGGGGTCATATTGACCCCCATAGAGTGAGGGGGGACATGGGGGGCTTAGGAAGTGGCGAGGAGCACTGCTCCCTGCCGCTTCTATAGTCACATATTACAAGGAGGGAGCTGCACGCCGGTAGCTCCCTCCTTGTAATAAACTGAAGGAACAAACTAACACTGATACTCAGTGTTAGTTTGTTCGTCTGATTTTTTCTATTCATTCATTCGTCTGTCTGATGAATGAATGAATAGATGAAATTCCCGTTCGCATGTCCAGGTGTTTCACTGGGCATGTGCGGGAATCTCACAGTCTGTGTAGTGTGGGTAGATGACGTGTCCCACAGGGACTTCACCTACCCACACAAAGATGGCGGCGCCCTGAATAAAGATCGGGGCAGAAGATAAAGAATTAAAAAGAGGTCATGTGGGGGGCTTAGGGGCATTTGGGGGTGACTAGGGGGTCGATTGGATGTAGTGGAGGCGGGAGGGGGGTTAAAAAAAAAACGGGATTCGGAATGACAGTGCCGCTTTAAATGCTGCAGGATTCCTCATTGATACCTGATTCCAACTGATTCATCTCCTGCAACTGTCATTTTAAAAACAAACAAAACAACAACAAAAAACAAACAAAAAAACACACACTAAGTCACACTTCAGTGAATACTATTCTACCAATCAACTTCCCTGATAGTTCCCTTAACTTTTGTGTCACTGTACCCCACTCCCTCCAGCATGGCAGCTCATTGAGCAGGGCCCTCAACCCCTCTGTTCATGTGCATCAAACTTGTCTGGTTACAGTTACATGTTTGTTAGTCCACTCATTGTAAAGCACTACAGAATTTGTTGGTGCTATTTAAATATAATAATAATAATAATAACAACAATATGATATGACCGCCTGGCACCCCGACTGAGTACCTCCATCAATTGCTGCTTCCTAGTACTTGCGAGCACCATAAGCAACTCACTGGAACACCATAACCACCGTAAACCACACAAACTGCCACAGCTTGGTTGGGGTCTCGCTGTCATCCATCCACCTCGGACCCAAGACCAGAATCCAGCTTCCAGTGGATAGACCTTTCCCAGTCCACTGAGCAAACCAGGCTCCTCTTACAAGTACAATCATTGTGATCCAAGGGAGTATAGTGATTATAGCAATCCCCAGAGTGAATAGAGCTCTCCAATCCCCCAAACACGAGCCTAGACTTCATGAAGGGTAAAACAAATCTGTTTAATGGCAGCCACAACTGGCCTTATATGCAGGTCCCCATGCAAGGGGCACTCCCACCTTGACCTGAGAGTAGACTACAGTAAAAACATATACCTGATTACATTGGCTCTCAGGTCCAGGACAGTCCCATACAAAATAGGTCAATCCCTCCCCTGTGCCTGGGAGATATAGCACTATATTAAACTCAATTATCTCCAGGCACGGGAAACATAAATTTTTACAAAAAAAACAAAATACCTTAAAAACACAAAATCCCCTGATAGCCCAATCTGGGTGACCGACATATCCAAAAATCACCCAGATCAGTTCAGTGGTTCAGGACGTGCCTGGAAGTCCTAATTTCACCAGCCGCAGACATGGTGCCATGTCCAAAACAGTTCAAGAGAATCAGGGCTTGTGGTCGGTCTAGTTCGGTAGTTTAAAAACCAAACAAACTACCAAACAGATTCAATGCTCTTACCCTGGAGCTTGTTCCCCTTGTTTGTGGGAATGTTTCCTCCGAACAGCACCTTTCTAAGTGTTGTAGAACTGAATGCAGGCGATGCTGGAAGTCCAGCGGTGTTCGGTAGTTTTTGTGTCCGTTTTCAGTTCCATGAGATTAATGCCCAAACACCTCTGCCTGCTTTCATGTGAACAAGATGGCCGCCACCTCGTATTGGTCCATTGGAATTGCGGTCACCCAGATGAACACTTAGAACACTGCGATGGAAATTGCTACAAAGTAGCAAATAGGTTTAACAAGATCCAAGGTGGTCTCCGGTCCGTGCGGCTGTTCGGTTCCCGAACCAAATATAAAATCCCACGAACAAAGTCTGTTCACATAGTTTTTTAAAGGGTCCATAGTCTTTTGGTAAGAGACTGGCCAGACGGCCCTTCCAAGCACCCGTGACGAGGTTCAGTTCGTCACAGGCAGTACCTTGCATACATTACCACATCAGTACAAATTCATGTAGTAATGTATGCAAAGTACTGCCCTATAGTATGTAGGGCAGGTAGTAAATCATTTAGTTATCAATGAGGAATCCTGCAGCATATAAATTATACATACAGAGCAGCATTTTCAACTTCTGAATAGCAGCATACTTGTGATGTATGTCCTGAAAAAGGCAGTCCATATTGTATCCAAGGTTCAGGGAAAATAATAGATAGTAACAAAGGTAGAAAAAAAAGTATAAAACAAAAGAATTGAGTGACAACTGATAATTATTAGCATATATTGTGTGTGCGCCAACTCTCCACCTTGATCTTTCTTTCAGTATTGATGGAAGTTAAATTAGTTTGTTTGCTGTGGTTTATTTTATACATTAGGGTGAAAAGGTCTTCAAACTCTGACTGAACATTACTGGACGCAGGAAGTAGTGTCTGCAGGAACCCACACATATGGTAAAATGGTATTCCTGACAACAATGTGGGGGGGAAGGGTGGTTATGCAATCCTGTCACAATACCCACCACAACATGCTAACTATGCACTAATGATGAATATAGGAGATGTCCAATAGCGGTGGTAAAAAAAAAAAAAAAGACTGTTGAATTACAAGAATACCTGGGATACATGTAAGGCTATCTTAAAAACTAACTTAATGTACATTCACATGTAATGTGGGCAGATTTGATGAGTCTTCTGGTTATAATCAGAGGTCACAGTCTCTGTTCTGATTGTTCTATGTTGCAAATAAACTTGATTAAAGTATTAAAGTATAAAAACTCAAATAATTGTAAATTCCCACATTGATATTGATATCTCTTGTAGGAAAACCTCAAAGCAACAAGCCTGAATTTTAATGCAGCATTTTAGGCCTATCAAGCAACAGTATTTTACCACAATGCAAGTTGAAAAAGTATAAAAACAAACAAACAATGATGTACCCACCAGTGGTGTATTTTGGATTTGTGCTGCCCTAGGCACAACAAAATTCAGACACCCCCTAATCTCAATTTGCCCCACCAATTAGTGTCAAGGCCACTTTGTTGACTGACAGACACACACCCTCATTGATACATGCACTGATATACACTCACTGACAGATACACAGTCATTGGCACACACCTACACTCACTGGCACACACTGTTCAACAAACACACACTTTTACTGACAGACACACACTGACACACCCACTTACTGACAGACACACACTCTCAGATACATACACACTGACAGACACACACTGACACACACATCCTCACTGAGATGACACACTCTGACAGACACACACACACATACACTCACTCACAGAAACACACTGACAGCTACACACACACACACTGACAGCTACACACACTCACTCACAATCATGCACACACACACATTCACACACTCACTGACAAACACACACTTACAGACACAAGCACACTCACAGACACACGCACATACACACACACAAATTTTCTCATACAATCACCAATTATTAACATATGTTTTTAATTTAAATCCACCCAGCCTCCCTACCTTTGGGAGAGCTGGTGTGGGTCCTGTCCTTGGCTGCTGCTGGGCTGGCTAGGCTGGCTGGGCTGGCTAGGCAGGCTGCTTGCTGGCTGGGCTAGCTTACCTGGCTGGACTGGCTCTGCTGTGGTTGCTGGCTGGGCTGGCTCAGCTGGCTGTGCAGGTGCTCAATGGAGGCAGCGAAAGAACTGAGCTCTTCATGCTCAGCTTCCTCGCGCACCGCTTGGTGATACTGGGTCCAGAGTGGCGTCATATTTTAGCTCCCAGCATCACAGAAGGGCATGTGAGCAAGCAAGAAGAGCTGAGGACAGAATCTTAGCAGTTTAACTCCATGGGGGGCCCTAAGATGACCAGCCAGCTTTTACTCCCCCTGGACATCAGGCAAACAAGGCATTTGCCTGGGTGCTTGGGATGGCTTTTTTTGCCTCCCCCCTTGAAAGTGCCGCCCTAGGCAAATACCTTGTTTGCCTAGAGGTAAATGCAACCCTGGTACCCACAGGTAATTAATAACAGTTTAGTAAAATTATTATTATTATTATACTCCTATTATGCATGACAGTGCCCCCTGTTGGTAGCATATGAGAATCTTAAGTTGAAAATGTTCTTTCCCAATTTCAGTTCTTTCTTCAATTTGCCCTCCCATTGCAGCATCCCCACATTATACTCACAGAATATGAGCAGGATTCCAATCAGGATAGACAATATCAGGACCGTCAAGATAAGGATAATCACCAAAACTGGTAACAGCTTCTTGCATTTCCCTTGCTTCTTTTCCGTTTGATTATCTTTCCAATGGGAGAAATAAAAGACATTAGTGAGGACATCTGTGTAGGAATCAAAGGAAATGGGAGGGAGGGAAAAGGGAATGGAGGGGTGAGGAGGGTGGAAGCCATTCATTATAACCCTACCCCACTTATGGAGCATGCATTAAACCATGTAGTTTTCTACAGAAAGAATGGTACTTTATTTATTTATTTTTAATAAATATTCTTTATTTTATTTTTTCAAATATTTTACACAAAAATCTTCAAAACGTTATAGCCTTATACATCACAACATCCATTAATATATTTAGATAGCTATTACATTTCCGTTCTTCTAGACAATAAAACATCTAAATATATAAAAATAGCCTACAACAAAAAACATTAATCTGACTTTGACATGATACAAATACAAATTTAAAATGCAGATCAGGGGTTATCTTTTATTTCATTTTAGCAAATTTTACCACATGACAGGAGGCTTCATATTTGCATATCTTTCTTTACTGAAAACTCCAGCAGCATAGAAACAGTAACAACCAATCAGAAAAAAGATATGGTGCCCATAAAAGGCCCTGTCTATGACATCACTTCCTCTTTCTTTGCTGCTCCAGCCTACAACAGGTCAGAGTATTTTTTGCCTCTCTAATATACTTACATGATTGTATTTTATTATCACTCTGTACTTAATATTTGTATTTCCTTATCACTTTGTACTTAGTATTACCCCTGGCTGCCTATCCTGTCTCCCTGTTCCCCCTGTTCCCCCATTCTTAGTGTGTCTCCTGCTTTCGTTTTATGCTGTTGGCCTCCTTTAATCACTATTCTGTATCTGGCGGTCCGCGGGCGTCGCGGCTACCCATGCCGCGCTCGCTGCGAGGACCTGCCCTGCTGACACTACTGGGGACTGTGTGGGGACGGGTGGAGGGTAGCCGGGGCTGTTTGCGTTTTCGCCGCGGTTTTTTCTCCTCACTCGCGGCCGCGAGCGAGTCCTCACTGCACACGCGGCCGGCGGCCATCTTGGATCTCGCGGCTCGCGAGACCCACGATGGCCGCCTTCCCTGCTCTCACGGTGGCTCGGGAATCACCCGATCACCGCGCCCTGCATCTCCATTAACCCCTTCAGGGGTCCCCCTCTCAAAGGCATGCTCATCCATTAATGAAATGTATTTTTTCCTTTCTGCTGTGCACTGACACTTGGATATAATCCTCTCATTGTGCCTTACACTGGAATACATGTATATCGAGCATGCACACAATCTGAATGAATTTCTGTACCCTACAACCATACAGTATCACTATTACTATACAGAACTATTACTATGCCCTATACAGGATCATTCTGTATCACTGTACCCTATGAAGGACACATTATATTACTGTACTCTGAAAGGGCATATTGTATCATATTACTGTACCCAGAAAGGGCATATTGTATCATATTACTGTACCCTACAAAGGGTCATATTGTATTACTGTACCTGACGGTGCAAATTTATGTGGGTGTCCTCTGGGTATTTTTTCATGGCACACCACCTGGGGTGACCCCCCAGATATGCATGCAAGGTCACTGACAGACTATTACCGTTGATGTGGGTGTCCTCTGGGTTACCACGGCACGCCACCCGGGGTGAACCCCGATCATATGCACGGAGGCCCACGCCTCAACTTTACCTCTGCTTACTACAGACATATATGGATGTTTAAACACTGCCTGTCAGTTTACACTAAAGCAACAGTACCATGCTGGATACGATTTGACGGCAGGTTCACTAAGGAAACTGAGTGTAGTGCGTAGTACCCTTCACAGGGATACACATATGTATGTTTACTGTGCCTAGTGTACATATTGAACGTGGGTGTCCTCTGGGTTATTTTTTCATGGCACACCACCTGGGGTGACCCCCAGATATGCATGCAATACTTGCTGGGTACCAATAATTATAATGTGGGTGTCCTCTGGACTACCATGGCACACCACCTGGGATGAACCCAACCGAAAAGACGTGGGTCCTGCGGCTGTAGACCTTATGGAGACAGGCCCCACGCACCTCTATAATAAGCCTGTATAATTAAAAACCGTGCATACAGCTCTGGCGTACATTTGTAGTGAACCCGGCTAACCTGACCAACACCACTACCACTCAGTCGTGCCTGCACCGCGGCTCTCAGTAGCCAGACTAAACTGATAGAGGTGACCCCTCTACACTTGACATGGGTATTCATACTCTCAGACAAACTAAACAGGCAATTCAAACCATTTTACCTGGGTGATCCCCAGTTCTACCAGGAGTCTAGCACCCCTACGTGCTGATCCTCAAACACTGCTCCCTCTGAATACCACTATCTCCCAACAGGACGGGAACGAGTCATAGTGGACACTCTCAACCTTCCCAAGTTTTTTCTAGGCAATGACAAACGCCGCAGGAGCGGCCTCAGCGGAGAAGGTTCTGTATTGGGCTCTGCCCCATACCGCTTGATGGAGGCCTCAGATCCACAGGCCTTCAAGCCACTAAGGTCAAGGGCAAGACGCCCATCAAACAGACCAAATATGCGGAGCACCGGGAACCCAAACCCCGTCCGCCACAATCTTCCGACAAAGAAGACTACTACCCACCACGTACTTTGGACATGGTAGACAAGTGACACGAAGACAGCTCGCCGTCTGAGGAAGTGGAATGGCAAGACCTACCCCACACTCCCTCGACGTACGTTAGGGAAACCTTACTCTGTGACGGCGGCTGAGGCAGAGATAGCAGTAGCAGCACTAAACCAGAGTAGCCGAAGACGGACTGTTCCTGGACGAACACTATTGGCTGCGCAACCCTCTGGGGATGGAAGTATGCGCACGCCTCAAGGCCAAATACCCCAGACCACTGCTACCAGACGCTATTGGACTTAGGAACGACAAGAATTCGGCTAAAAAGCACAACGTCTGCTATTTGACGTAGTGTTCATTGCAGAACTCAAGAAACACGTAAATATATTCAAGTCTTCCACACCCCTACGGGGAGAGATGTTTTTGGGAGGACTGGTCGGTAGCGGAACCGAGCCACCAGCCGCTTCTGGGCGACAGGTTCCAGATCGTATACACAGTCCTCATAGTTTTCTTACTCGCTTCTCTACTAGTGGGTCAACCTACATAACTAATGTTTCCAATTTTGTGACCGACAGCCTGTCTCTGTTTTACAGAATTGGGAGACGATTACCAAAGTCACCTGGGTTCTCCAGACAGTACAAGGCTATTTCATAGAGTTTTTATCACACCCGTTCAGGTCGCTCCTTCGCCTCCATTACGCATGCTGGCGGAACAGGAACGCCTCGTGGACTATGAAATCCGCACCCTCTTCAAGAAGGGCTCAATTCAATATGCACCGGAGGGGAAGGCTTCCTCAGCTAATTTTTTTCCTGGTCAAGCAGAAGCCAGGGGACTACATCAATGGAACTCCTACGTGGTATACAAACACTTCAAGATGGAGGAAATTCATCTTCTACAAGACCTCATAAGCGATATGACTGGTTTACACATTTGGACATCAAGGATGCACGCTTGTCGGTACCCGTTGCCCTGGACTGCCGAAGTTTCCTCCGATCCCAATGGTGAGGACAAACATGGCAGTTTACGACTCCGTGGTGCTCACAAAGCTACTAAAACCAGTGTGAGCACACATCCGTGAATGTGGGCGTGCGATGCCTCGTTTACCTGGAAGACTTGCTAGCCCTTTACGAATCCAGGCTACGATTGCAGACAAATTTGTAATTCACTTTCTGGACTCCATGGGTTTTTGTAGTACACAAACAAAGATCGCTTCTCCATCTCAGTTGGGCCAGTTGCTCGGTTTCGACATCGGCTTGGAGAACTACGTTCCGCGTCGGTCTAGGGCAAAGATCGCCTCTATAAGGATAGATGTCAGACACAATCTAAGGTTGGATACGATTCCTCTCAGGATACTCGCCGGATTGTGGGATTCCTCCCCTCCTCTCCTCCTCCATACAAGCTATATCCCCTGGCCCACTACACTACAGGGCCATGCAACAACTGATGGCGAGATACCTACGCACCGGTCACTCATACGACCACTGGATCCCACTGTCAGCAGAAGTGAGGACGGAATTTCGATGGTGAGTACTCCACATACAGACTTGGATTGGCAAAACGATCCTTGTCTCTTCCTCCGGACGCGAAGCGGTGGATAAAACCGACAAACATGACCCAGCTGTTCTCCACAATAGCAAGGGTTCTTCGATACACACGTACTTCGATACACACGTACACACGCTTCTGCTCATGCACCCCTCGGGCAGATCAACCGTGGTTCTCGGATCGCCTGGAGATGTCTCGCGAAGACCTCTACTACTTCCTACCTTCCCTCTACTTCTGACGGGACCTCGAGGGGAAGATCACTCCCTTGTCAGGGAAGGACAACTGGCACTAGTGGCCTGGACGGTTTCAGGGGCTCCTGGTCAGTCCACGACCTATTGCATCAACTAAGACCTTCCATGGGATTCATAGGCTCCCAGGATTCCGACCCCTTTACCGCACCTGTCCCACTGATCCTTACTATCTGTCACACCTGGTCTCGTTGGGTCGGTCATATCGATCCCTCAACGTGATCTGACCCACCATATCGGCGGCGCATGTTCCGGTACAGGGCAGACCAGTAGGTCAATATACACTGGTTTGTCGACTACTACGGGGTGCCGAATTATCGAGACCCCTGACACCCAAGTATTCACGCCTCTGACAGGTGGATGTGGTTCTGAGATTCCTTAGGGAATGGCTGGACTATCCTTGTTTGTCACTGAAGCAACTTTCAGCCAAACTAGCCCTCTTATTATGCCTCGACTCATTTAGATGTGTGGCGGACGTTAGGGCTTGCGATATGGATGGTTTCTCTATCACTCCGGACGGGGTTGCCTTTACCATGTCGAGACGAACTAAGTCCGATTCGTCTTCAGTGTCATACCCATACTTTGTGTCAGACAACACACTATGCGTGGTCAGAACGCTAATGGGTATACCGATATCTATATCCCCCTTCGAACTCATTCGACGGGTCACCTCCTGACTTTTTACGTGAACCCTCATGGACCGGTGTGTACCGCAACACCGGCCAGATGGGTCCGCTGGCTATTGTCTTTCGCGGGCGTCGAACCCTGTTTCAGAGCCCACTCGATCAGGGGAGCGGCGGCCACACAAGCCTTTTCGGGCCGACGCTTCCCTAGCCGACTTTATACGCTGCGCGGACTGAACGCAAGAAGTACGTTTAGAACGTTCTGTTTTCGCCAAACATCTCATGCTTCCTTCACATTGGTCAATTCTAAGCTTTAAAAATGCAAATATGAAGCCTCCTGTCATGTGGTAAAATTGAAGATTATATTAGCTTTAGTGTACTAATAATCTTAATTTTAGTAATGACAGGAGGCGAATATTTCCCACCCTATAGGATCCCTCCCATGTTTCTCGTTGAACAGAATATGTCCTTTATGTTCAGGAAGGTAAGTACGTATGGTTTGTATGTTTGCTACTTAGATCTGTATCTTGTGGGTCTTGTATAGGTTGAATATTAGACATGAACCTTGCATTATGTTGTGTTTATAGATTCTTAAATATCATTGCTTTAGAATAAATATATATTGATATGTTTCACATTCTAATGTTCGTTGGTATATCAGATGCTTAATGCTTCACCAGCCGGATGCCCCTGACGAAGTCTAAGGACGAAACGCGTAGGGCGGCAGGAATACTTTACATTACGGACTTTTATTTTGTATTTTAAAGTTTTATTTTGTTCGTGCTTCTTCCACCTGGGTTCCTGTATTTCCACCTTGGGATCCATCGAGAAGTTGGCAACGATAATTGATGGGCTTTTAACTTTCTGGCATTTTGTAAGTGCATACAATAAAGTGTTTCCTCTATCCTTAAAGTGGTACACTATGTTCTTTTATCTTTCCCTTTAAGTGAATCCTTGGGAAAAAGAGAATTCCATTGATCCTCCTGTCTACGCTCAATGAGATTATACTGGGAGATTTTTTATTATACATTTGTGTTTCTTCTGAAGATGTTGAGGAATCTTCATACTCCCTTATAATATTTGGGTAATTTCTTTTATTGTATACATACCCACTTGTGTTTATCCACTGGTTCATTGTGTATGAGGTGTATACTTTTTTTGCTTAATGCTTATTGTATGCGGACAAGTTATCACGCCAGAGACCTTTCACCTTTTTCTTTTTCTTGCAGCGTGAACGTCTTCTCATCGAGACAAAGATTCACCTTCCATACCTCTGCATCGCGGAACTATGGAGTTGGATATTCTAATATGTTGTTGAACTGTTGACGTGATATGATTATGTTTCTTGTTGTTATTTATTGTTTCGCTTCAAAGAAAGAGGAAGTGATGTCATAGACAGGGCCTTTTATGGGCACCATATCTTTTTTCTGATTGGTTGTTACTGTTTCTATGCTGCTGGAGTTTTCAGTAAAGAAAGATATGCAAATATTCGCCTCCTGTCATTACTAAAATTAAGATTATTAGTACACTAAAGCTAATATAATCTTCAATTACCTGTTATGCTTTTTGCAAGGTAAACACATTTTTCATTATCTTAGTTTTACAACTTTTTCAACCATAGATCAAAGAGATCTTGTTTTTTATGTTGCTGTCAGGGTTGCATTTACCACAAGGCAAACAAGGCATTTGCCTAGGGCGGCACTTTCAAGGGGGGAGGCAAAAAAGGCCATCCCAAGCACCCAGGCAAATGCCTTGTTTGCCTGATGTCCAGGGGGAGTAAAAGCTGGCTGGTCCTCTTAGGGCGGCGAGGGACCGCAGATTCTGCTGGGCGGCGAGGGACCGCTGTCCTCAGCTCTTCTTGCTTGCTCACATGCCCTTCTGTGATGCTGGGAGCTAAAATATGACACCACTCTGGACCCGGCATCACCAAGCGGTGCGCGAGGGAGCTGAGCATGAAGAGCTCAGTTCTTTCGCTGCCTCCATTGAGCACCTGCACAGCCAGCTGAGCCAGCCCAGCCAGCAACCACAGCAGAGCCAGTCCAGCCAGGTAAGCCAGCCCAGCCAGCAAGCAGCCTGCCTAGCCAGCCCAGCCAGCCTAGCCAGCCCAGCAGCAGTCAGGGACAGGACCCACACCAGCTCTCCCAAAGGTAGGGAGGCTGGGTGGTTTAAATTAAAAACATATGTTAATAATTGGTGATTGTATGAGAAAATTTGTGTGTGTGTATGTGCGTGTGTCTGTGAGTGTGCTTGTGTCTGTAAGTGTGTGTTTGTCAGTGAGTGTGTGAATGTGTGTGTGTGCATGATTGTGAGTGAGTGTGTAGCTGTCAGTGTGTGTGTGTGTGTGTAGCTGTCAGTGTGTGTGTAGCTGTCAGTGTGTTTCTGTGAGTGAGTGAATGTGTATGTGTGTGTGTGTCTGTCAGAGTGTGTCATATCAGTGAGGATGTGTGTGTCAGTGTGTGTCTGTCAGTGTGTATGTATCTGAGAGTGTGTGTCTGTCAGTGAGTGGGTGTGTCAGTGTGTGTCTGTCAGTAAAAGTGTGTGTTTGTTGTGCGGGATTGGGTCCTGTATGGTGCTGTTTCAGGCTGTTTGCTGCTGGAGCCCATGTGGATGGTGTCCTGTCGGCCCAGCGGCCCGGCCCCGCCCTTGCCAGACATTTATTTTCTAATTTTCAGACAGAGGCAGCTCTCTAATTAGGTGATTTAGGCAGCCGCCTAAACCGCCATGCTCACTATGCCGCCGGGTACGAGGCCCCTCCAGTCTGCCCGGCCAAAGAGCACCCATCGCAGACACTGGTCTGCAGCTCCTCAGTGTGCAAAGCTGCAGACCATGTGTCTCGCGAGAACTGGCCAATCAGAGCGTTGGCGCGGGTTACCACGGCAATGCTCTGACGGGTCTCATGAGATACATGGTCTGCAGATCTGCACACTGCAGAGCCGCAGACCGGATATCACCCCCGAACCACCAGGGAGCCCACTGGACCACCAGGCAATAAAAAAGTTATTTATTCCCCCCTCCCTCTCCCCATCACCTCCCACCACCATCAACCTCCTCTCCCTCTCACCATAACCCCCTCTCACGATTATCCCCTCTCCCTCTCAAAATCACCCCCTCTCACCATCACCCCCTCTCCATCTCACCATCACCCCCTCTTCCTCTCACCATCACCCCCTCCCTCTTACCATCAACCCCTCTCCCTCTCACCATCACTCCCCTCTCGCTCTCAACATCACCCCCTCCCTCTTACGTCACCCCCCTCCCTCTCAGCATCACTCCCCTCCCTCTTACCATCACCCCCTCTCACCATCACACCCCTCTCACTCTCACCATCAACCCTTCTCTCTCTCACCATCACCCCCTCTCTCTCACAACATCAGCCCCCTCTCCCTCTAAGCCCCCTCTCACCATCACCCCCTCACATCACCACCCTCTCACCATCCCCCTCACTATCATCCCCCTGTCACTATCACCCCCTCTCACCATCACCCTCCCTCTCACCATCCCCCTCACTATCATCCCCCTCTCACTATCACCCCCTCTCCCTCTCACCATCACCCCCTCTCCCTCTCACCATTCTCCCTCTCACCATCACCCCCTCTCCCTCAACCCTCACCTCCTCTTCCTCTCACCATCACCCCCTCTCCCTCTCACCATACTCCCTCTCACCATCACCCCCTCTCCCTCAACCATCACCTCCTCTTCCTCTAACTATCACCCCCTCTCCCCATCACCCTCTCTCCCTCTCACCATCACCCCCATTCCTCTCACCATCACCCCCTCCTCCTCACACCATCACCCCCCTCACACCATCATCCCCTCTCCTTCACACCATCACCCCCTCTCCCTCACACCATCAACCTCTTCCCTCACACCATCACCCCCTTCCCTCACACCATCACACTCCCTCCCTCACACCATCACCCTCTCACATAGAGGATCACCCCCTCACACACAGTATCGCCCCCACACACTGTCACCCACAACAATGTTGTGTCACCATACTCCCACGCACTGTCAGCCTCCCCAGACTCACTGTTAGCATCCCCTCACACTGTCACCTCCAAACACATTGTCACCCCTCCCTACACTGCCGCCACCATCCCACACTGTCAGCCCAGTGGTGTATTTAGGCTGCCCTAGGCAGGACAGTGTTCGGGCACGTCCCTAATTTAAATTTTACCACCCCTTCCTGTCAAGGCCGCACTTTGACTGACATACGCTCACTCACTGACAGACGCACACTCAATGACAGACACACACACTCATTGACAGACACACACTCTCATGTACACTGACAAACAATGACATACTCATACTCACTGACAGACTCACTGACAGGCGCACACTCTCACTGACAGACGCACGCACTCAGTCACTGACACATACACACTGACTGACCGACACATACACACTGACTGACCGACACACACACATTCACTGACAGACACATACACTCACTCAAATTCACTGACACACACTCACATTCACTGACACACACACACACATTCACTGACACACACACACACACATTCACTTTACACACACTCACTGACAGACACACACTTACATTCACTGACACACACTCACTCATATTCACTGACACACTCACTCAAATTCCCTGACACACAAACTCACATTCACTGACACACACACATTCACTGACACACTCACTGACAGACACACACACACTCACATTCACTGACACACACTCACTCACTCACTCACATTCACTGACACACACTCACTGACAGACACACTCACTCACTCACTCTCTCTCAGATTCACTGACACACACTCATATTCATTTCCCCCACTCACAATTATTATTGTTATTATTTTTAAAATATGAAATCCACCCAGCCTCCCTACTTTTGGGATAGCTGGGTGGATTTTTCACCTGGGGTCCAGGAGGGGCTGATGGGCAGGGAGAGGCCGGATGTACAGGCTGGTGGGCAGGCAGCGAGGGGGCACTTTCCCCTGAGCTCTCGCTGCTCAGTTCCCTTGCGCGGCACAGAGTGATGCCGGAGCCGGAATATGACGTCATATTCTGGCTCCCGGCATTACTGCGGGTCGTGCGCCCAGGAAATAACTGGCCGCCTGTCCTGGGGGAGCCCAATGGTGGCCAGCCGGCCAGCTCTTGGGCTCCTATAAAACAAGGCAAACAAGGTATTTGCCTGGGCATTTGGGGTGGCGTTTTTTGCGACCCCCTGGAAATTGATGCCCAAGGCAAATGCCTTGTTTGCCTAGCTGTAGACACATCCCTGTGTCAGCCTCTTCATGCATCCACACTCACATTAACCACTCCTAATCCTGTTAATCTTACCCCTCAAAACTCACCTGACCTTACTCTGCCACACTCTCCCCCCAGCCCTGCCACACCTATCCTGTCACATTAATGCCTCTAATCCTGTCAACTCTGCCACACTCACCCTGTCACATTAATCCCCCTTATTCCTGTCACACTCATCCCTCCTACCATGCCACAATTGCCCTGACACACTTACCTCCACCCACCATGTCACACTCCCTCATCAAACCATGTCATACTCCTCATTCTCTTTCACGCCTGCCCCACCCTGTCCCATTTATTCCCTTTGCCCTGTCACATTCTCCCTGCCACTGGTACCCCTTTACTCACCTTGTGATAGTCACCAGAAGAGATTCGTCATACACACACAGTCAGGAAACATAGCTTTACCATAAACACAATGCACAAAGGCCACAGGCAGACTCCCATACACCCATTTTGGATGATCTGGATGGAGCTTAATACCATTTATGCATGATTTTATATTGGCATTGTATTAAATTAAGGCAATGTATATCTTTATATACCTGTCGTAGAGAAGAACACCATTCAAGTTCTGAAATCTCCAATCCTAACTCCTCATTCAAGGTATTTATTATTTTTAATGGTTTGCCATTTATCAACTCAATCAACTTATTGGCCTTGGAGGTAATTTTTTTAAACTTCGCATGTGAGAACATTTGTTCCATATGCTTAGAAACTATCGTTGAACTTTTTAATAGAGTAGTGTTTAAGAAATTTTTGATTCTCAAAAATGTAACTATTTCTTTGTTTGTTATTTGGTACTTTGATATAATATTTGGGATAATATGTGTGTTTAATATATTCTATTGTGATAGGTCCCTTACATTCGAGGTGCATAAGCTGCATTCAAGGGCAAAAAGCTGAAAAAAAACCTAAGTATAAAGTCTAAGTTGTAAGGGTACAGATGGCATATAACTGCAAAATTAATTGATAATTGACAGTTTAGATAAAAACCTATTAGGTAGCTGAATCTTTGCTTTCGAGGGCACCTATGCTATAATATATAAAAAGGTGTGTCGATCACGGCCGAAACAGACAGTTTCTTTTATTTTGACAATCTTTATTTATTGGATTTTTCAAAAGATAATGTCACATTAGTCAGTCAGGTAAAGTACATTTAGTCTGAATGAACAACATTGCGCAAACAAGTTTATGCTCCTCCCACTACATAGACCCGTCTGTAGGTTCTTTCTGTTGGACCCTCTAACTGTTGCGGCTAGTGCCTGCGGTTACATAGCGCTCTTACGAAGCTAGGTCGGAATCCCAGGTCTTTGCGGCGATAGCCACCTCGGGCTCTAACTGATTTATACTGCGATTCTAGCTGTCCGTGTTTGGTACGCTGTCACTGGGATACTTTCCTAGCTTCTTTCGTATCCTTTACGTGCACTGTGCTACTTGAAGTGCTATATTTATGATTGGACGACAGGTATGGTGTTAGGGGTTATTTGCATGAGCTTTGGGGTCTTACTATTTACCGGGAGTCGAGTGAGCCCATGTCTCAAACCTGTCTCTGTGCTACCGGCTGATTCAAGTTGTCCGTCCTGGATTGCTCCAGGTCCCGGTGGTGTGGGTAGTTTGTCCGAGTGGATGTTATGTCTTTCCGATGTCAGTTTTGGTCATAGGGGAAACTGTCAGTTGTCTGTGTGTGGTTAGTAGGTAGGGCGTGTCTGTGCCTATGAGAGGTAAGGTATTTGTCGTGATGTTCTGCGAGTTTCAACTAAGTTGGCTCGGTGGTTGCAATTCTGTCAGCCACGTATGTGGTCCATGGATACCAGGTCAATGCACATCGCTCCGGTCTCCCGTGTAGGTCGGCCGTCAGGGTCTCCATTGAGTGTATGTCCTCCACTGCCGCCACCCACTGCCTCAAGGTGGGCGCACTTGGCTGTTTCCACATCCTCGGGATGAGGGATTTGGCGGCATTGAGTAGCGGCAGCTCCAGGGATTTTTTGTATGCTTTCAGTGTGCTTCGGGTGTGGTGCAAAAGCATCGTTAAGGGTGCGAGGGGGATATCGGAGTCTGTGATTTTGTTGATCTCTCCTCTAATTTGTACCCAAAAAGGGGCAATTACCGTGCATGACCACCACATGTGGACATAAGTGCCAGGTTGTGTGCCGCATCGCCAGCATACGTCTGACGGGGTACCGTGCATGCGGTGCAGTGTGTCGGGCGTTCTATACCAGCGTGTTAGCACTTTATAGTTTAATTCCTGAAAATTTGAGCTAATAGAGCATTTGTGCGTGAGGGTGTAAATCTTGTCCCATTCTTGTGCAGTGAGTGTCTCTCCCGCATCCCTCTCCCTGTGGTCCTTGAACCTAAGCTCCACGTCCCTGTTCGTCTGGGTCATGAGTAGTGTGTACAGAGTTGAGATACCCCTGGTGATGTGTGTGCGGTGCACACATAGGGTTTCGAAGTCGGTTAAGAGTCTGTGTAAGTGCCCCTTACCCAACAGGGATGAGTACTATGATTTTATTTGGCGGTATCTGAACTGTTCAAGGAATGTAGGTGTTCTGTCGGGGCATAGTTCTCCGAGTGTTTTGAGACCGTTGGAACTGAGCCACTGGTGTATATATAACCAGTCCGTCGGTTGGAGTCCGGCTAAATCACCGCGCGTAAGCGTATCTGCCAAGTCCGGGTTATGTATGAGGGGGTTCAAGGGACTGGGTGAAGTGGTGAGTTGCAGGCGGTATCGGGTTGCCGTCCAGACCCTTAGGGTGGCGTCTATTAAGGTATTTTTGGTTTGTAGGTCTGCGTATGCGGCCGTGTGTAGACATAATTTGGGGGGTATTTGCCCTCCCAACTGTTCTAATTCCAGTGTAACCCATTGTTTTGTGGGATGTTGTGCATGCCAGTCTGTGAGCCTGTGTAAATGTGCGGCCCGGTAGTATGTCTCAATTGAGGGAAGGCCGGCTCCCCTCAACGGTTTCGGCAGTTCCAATGTTGTTCTCTTGGTGCGTGTTGAACGCAAATTCCAGACAAATCTGCGGATGGCGGTCATCAGGGAGCTAAAGAATGCTCTGGGGACCGTGATCGGCACCGTCTGGAATAAGTAGAGCAGTCTGGGTAGTAGGTTCATTTTGACTGCGTTAATGCGTCCAAACCAAGATATATATTGAGGGGCCCATTTTCTCATATCTGCCTGGATCGTTTGTAGCAGTGGATGGTAGTTTTGGTAGTACAGTTGGGTCATGTCTTTAGGTAGCCATATGCCTAGGTATTTCAATTTAGTGGGACACCACTTGAAGCGGAATTGGGTATATAGCATCGGTGAGGGGTCCTGTGGGCCTGGTAGGTGAAGGGCCTCTGACTTATCAGTGTTGAGCTTAAGGTTAGATATCAAGCCAAATCTTCGGAATGCGGCCATAAGATTAGTGTCAGGGTACCTGAGGTCTCTACCTCCGAGAGAGGCAGAGACTTAGACGTCTATCCGTCCGGACGGGCTGTTTCCTCTGTTCCTCACGGTCCTCCCGGTCACATAAACGCCGGCCGCGAGGGAGTCACTTCCTTTTGTAGCAGGACGTCCGGAAACCGACGTCATGACGCCAGCCCGGAACGACCTGTCACTCAATCCTTTAGAGACTAATCAGATCTCGTCGGAGGCGTGTCTCTCCCTCCGAGCCAGGGTATTTAAACTTGCTTCTCCCATTTGTTCATTGCCCTGTCGTGGTTCAAGCCTGTCTAGTCACACAGTGCTCTGGTATTTCCTGTTATCCCTTTGGTTCCGACCCGGCTTGTTTGACTTACTCTGTTTACCTCTGTTATCCTTGACCCGGCTTGTTCCTCGCTTACCTGTCCTCTCGTTCCCTCGACCTCGGCTTGTCTCTGACCATTCTCTATACTCTCCGTACGTTAGTCCGGCCATTCTAAGGTCCGGTATACGTATCCTGTACCTGTTTGTACTCTGCGTGTTGGATCCCTGTCCCGATCCTGACAATTAGGGAGTGAGATCCGCGGTAGGGTGAGAAAAAACAACATGTCATCCGCGTATGCGGCTACCCGATATTCTCGTCGACTGACAGTGAATCCCATGATACCCCCGTCCCGTCTGACTGCCCCCAGGAAGGTTTCCAGGGAGAGGGCAAACAGGAGGGGGACAGCGGGCAACCCTGGTGGGTTCCATTTCGAATGGGGAAGAGGGCGGACAGAGCTCCGTTCACCCGAATCCGAGCCGTCGGGCTCGTGTACAGGGAAAGGACCCAAGATCGCATGTGTGGGCCGAATACCATGTGTGTGAGTGTTTCCTCCAAGTACACCCAGTCCACTCGGTCGAAAGCCTTCTCGGCATCCGTCGAGAGCAGGAGTAGCTCCCGGTGTTGCGACCGTGCTGTTTAGGGCTTTGATGGTGTTATCCCTTACCTCCCTTTCAGGGACGAACCCGACCTGGTCCGAGTGTACTAGTTGTGGTAGGTGCTTCGCGATTCGCAGGGCTAGTGTCTTGGCGAACAGCTTGAGGTCTGCATTGAGCAGGGATATGGGGCGATAGCTAGCGCAGTTCGTCGGGTCCTTGCCTTCCTTGGGTATTACCGTGACTATGGCCGCTAGTGTGTCAGTGGGAAACAGCTCCCCGTCTTGAAGTGAGCCAAGACCTCGTAGGAGGTTCGGCAGTAGGAGGTCGCAAAATGTACGCAAGTATACCAGTGGGAGGTCATCCGGGCCGGGTGCCCTGTGGGACATGGAGATTTTTAATGCTGCTGCTAACTCTTCTATCGTGAGGGGTTGTTCTAGTTCCTCTAACATTTCAGGGGTTAGTTGTCGTTCTACGTTTTGGTCTAAGTACTCCGAAATTTGGTTGCGGCGTTGAGTATGTGCGGCGACCGTTGTGGGTTGGGGGATGTTATATAAATCAGTGTAGTAGTCCACGAAGGCACATTGGATACCGTCGGGTAAACTTGTTTCGGTCTTGTCTCTTGTTTTAATTTTGTGTATGTGGTTCGCCCTTTGTCTGTCTTGGAGTTGTCGGGCTAAAAGCCTACCGCTTTTGTTGGAGTATTCGAAGAAGTGCCGAGCCGACTTTCTAAGGGTGCGCAAGAGACCCTTGGCTAGTATGTCCCGCCTCTGCCTCCTAAGCTCCGTCAGTTGGTGGAACTCGTCCTCCCCTGATTTTGTTTGTGTGCCTGCTCTAGTGTGGCGATTTGTGCGTTTAGGGTGGACAATTGTTGTGTGCGCTCTTTTTTACGCTGTGAGCATATTTTGATATAGTGGCCCCTGATAACGCATTTATGTGCCTCCCAGAAGGTTAGGGGGGGAGTATCTGGAGTGTTATTAGTCTCAAAGTATTGTGTCAGAGCTTGCCTGGCTTGGTCCTTGTCCGCCAGGTCGAGCAATAGGTTTTCATTTAACTTCCATTGCCGTTCTGCGGATTTATGTAGGGGGGACTGGATTTGTACTGTAATAGGGGCGTGGTCAGAGTCTGCGATAAGCCCAATGCTAGCTCGTTGGAGTAGTGTTAAGGCCTCTTGTGCCATTAGGGTGTAGTCAATTCGGCTGTAGCGCTGATGTACAGCCGAATAGAAGGTGTAATCTTTGCCCTTGGGGTTTGCCACCCTCCAGCAGTCTGCCAAGCCACACCGGGCTAAAGCCCTCCCTGTTGAGCGTATGCAATGACCTGGTATCGAGGTTTCTCCCCTAGATGTTTCCAATCTGGAGTCAAGGGGAGTGTTGAGGTCACCAGCCACAATCAGAAGGCCGTCTCTGAATTTGTTTAGTAAGGCTAGCGTCTTAGTTAAGAAGACGTGTTGGCGTCGGTTAGGTGAGTACAAGCAGGCAAATGTGTAGGTGGTCTGTGCAATTGTTCCTTTGATAAATATGTATCTACCCCCGGGGTCCAGCTTCTGCTCTGTGCAGACGAATGGGACTGTACTGGAGAGTAGGATTGCTACTCCGGCCTTCTTCCCATCTGGGTGATTGGCATAAAATCCTGTGGGGTAACGCCCGTTTCTCACGGTCGGCGCCTCTGCGCCCTGAAAATGAGTTTCCTGTAAAAACGCCACTGAGGCGCGCTCTGCCCACAGTGTGCGAAGTAGTTGGGACCTCTTTTCGGGGATGTTTAGGCCTCTCACATTGTTAGACCATAGGGTCAGTGGTGTCGGCTTATAGTTAGAGCCCATCGCTATCAGCGTTATGTGTGGGGTGTATGTGGGAATGTGTGCGTCAGTGGTTGAGGGTGTGGGCGTTAGGTCTGTCCGGTGTCTGGGGAGGGGGAAAGTCTGTCCGAGAGTAAGGCAACTATGACTCGCCTCGGTTTTTGACGCCCTCTGGTGTCTGGTCCCCTAGGGGTGTCACCTCGGTGGCCTCCGAGTGTATATACAACTTGAGTCCGTTACTTGCGGTATGTGGTCCTTCTGGTCTGGGTCGTTCGATAATGTCGTGGCGATCCCTTCCCTTGGCTCCCAGCTCACCTATCATGTAAGTTTGTAGATCTATCCGAGCATGTTTCCGCCCCGGAAACCCCACCCGCCTTTGTCGTCCCTCCCTGTCGTGGCCTGCGTGTGAGCTATCTGACTCGGGCCCCTAGTTTCACGCTAGTTTGTTACTGTTGCTATACATACTTTACAGCGCCTGAGCAATTGTTTTCAAACATTAGAACCCATGTAACAATCATAATAAAACAGTTGCGGAGCAAGGCCACCCACTCTCCCCCCCCCTCCCAAGGAGCCCCCCGTAACCCCTCTTCGGTGGCACCTGAAAAACCCTCGGCTGTCCAGAAGGTGCTGGAATCGGTCGGACCCGCCAGGCTAGAGCATGGGGAGTTAATCCTCACAGCGGTGGGTACAACCCTGGTATGGCGGCAGTCCCCCGGCCTCCACCCCCACTCCCCACCCACCCAAAGATAGCTAGTGTTCTGCGAGTCCTAGCGTGGCATATCCAAGCAAAGTCTGTCCCATGAGGGCCCCCCCCTGGGTGTGAGGCTCCGGCTAGGCCACCCCCTGCTAATGTGGTTCAGAACCCCGTTTTACGGGCTTAGGTCAGGGAATCAAGTACATACCAAGGTGTGCCGTGGCTCGACCAGGTGCGTGGGGGTCCATGCCATCACATGGTGTCCGACACCCACTGGTGCTTCCGATGGTTGGTGGCCAGGCCTTCCGAGACGTTGCATGGTTTAATTCTGTATTGGCTGGGGGGTCGTTGGTGAGGTGGCAGGTCAGCGGTTGGGGTAGCCGAATGAGAGGTAGGGGGCCAGGTTCATAGGACTCCATTATTCTTCATGTCTGTCCGGGCCACCCCGCCGGAACCCGCTACCTGTGAGGCCCGTGCCCGGCCTGTCGCTGGCGGCTCGTGGATGCTGTGGTCGTCGCTCCAGGACCCAGTTGGATACCGTCACTGTGGGTAGACTAGTGGCTCGTATGAAGCGTGGTACATCTGCAGGCAAGCGGATAATATGCCAGGTAGAGCCCACCTTCGCCTGCAGGCTGAAGGGGAAGCCCCATTTGTATGGGATCCTCCGCTCCCTGAGGATGGTGGTTACTGGACGCAGTGCCCTCCTGGCCTCCAGCGTGAGCGCGGAGAGATCTTGGTAAAGCGAGACCTGTCCGTCTCTAAAGGCGATGTTCTGCTGATTTTGCGCTGCTCTCATGATGTCGTCTTTTAAGGCGTAAGAGAGCAAGCAGCAAATTAGGTCTCTCAATGGCCCCTCCGGGGACAAGGGTCGCTGCGCCCTATGGGCTCGTTCGATGCCATAATCTTCTGGGGCTCTGTCTCCCAGAATATGGGTAAACAGGTCTGTCAGGAGTTCTGGCAGCGTTTTGTCCGCGTTTTCGGGTAGGCCCCTTATGCGGATATTGTTTCTCCGTCCGCGGTTGTCCAGATCTTCTAGTTGTCTCCTAAGATCTAGTAGAACATTGCCCTGTCTGGTGGTAGCAGTGGCAGTGGCTTGTTGGTGTTGCACAGTCTGGGCTCTGTCTGCTTCTAGGGCCTCAACCCTGTGTTCAAGGGCTGTCAGATCTTTCCTCACCTCCATAACTTCCTCCCTGATTGCAGTCCTAATTTCTGCCAGCATCTCAGCTTTGTCTGCACGGGACAGCATATTGGCTGTGATCTTGGCCACATCTGATGCAATTTGGGTAAATGATTCTCCCCTGGGTGAGCCCTGCGTCTGGCTGTCACTGCTGCTAGCTCCTGGGGAGGCCGGCGCCATTTTGGCTGCGGCCAGTGCGGACCGCATGTCTCGCAGCGTGCAAACGAAGCCGTCCATGGGGCCCGAGGTGCGACCCGGCGAACCAGCTTGTGAGGGACCCGGCGTGTGGGGTCTCCTAGATTTACCCATCTTGGGTCGATTGGTGCTCGTTGATGGGTGCTAGTGTGAGCTGGGGCCGCGGAGCAGGCTCAACAGACAGTTTCTTAACCCACTAAATAATATAAATATATCACTATCAAAGGTGATCTCAAGTGTGTCATACAGTGGATAAGGTAGTCTGCTGCTTGAACTCCCTGTTTTTGCGGTCCCTTGATCACAATAAGTGGCTCCCCCTCGATCACGCCACAAAACCGAGGCTTGGATCACAACGCCTCCTGGACAGGTAAGAGGCAAGTTTATACCACAGAGATTGGAACCTGGCGTCGACAGGAAAGGGAAGCTACAAACAACAAGCACCAGCCGCATAAGATTAGGAAGAATAAGGAGGGTATTTAGACATCAGGAACCAGAGGAGCCACATTAACTAGACTAAGGAAGCCAGGAAAACGGTGAAACATGTTTCTAGAATTATCTGAAAGGACTCAAAGTTATATACTGGTATTTGTATTTTTTAACTTTTATTGTTTTAATAGATATACTAATAAAGTCATTATTTTACAGTACCTATCTGGATCCCTGCATTCACATAGAAGTGGGTGTAGTCCCAAACTATACTAAAAAAAAAACATTTATGGTGTGCCTAATGTACCACACAGGGGAGAGGGAGACGGACTTGCACTAAACTGCTCTAGAACTGGAACTAATAGGGATTCACTAAAAACCTATGAAGATCGTAAGAAAATACCTCTCTGAAAGAGTGTAAATACCAGGAGCTGGCTAAGTGACTAATAGCTAAAGCACTAATGGATGGAGGAGAAAAAATTATGCTATACATTTAAATCTTCAATGAGTGAGATATCCCTTTAAATGTGGGATAAATATTCAAAGTGCAAATGAATGCTACATAGAGAGTAAATAGACTTGTATAAAAACTCTAAACAAAAAAAATATATTAAAATATTAAAATAAATAAAATGAAAAAGTGAAGAAGACAAATGGAAAAAATATAAATAAAAAGTAAAAATGTAAACAATGGATGGATATGGAAACCAAATTCCCAGCTGGATGTGCAGCAAATATGTATGAAACAAGTATCTATATCCCAATAGAATGAGGGGTAAATGATACCTGTTCCAAATAATATACTTTGTATGATGAAAGATAAAAGTAACAAATGGTAAGCAATACAGTATGAGGAACTGTTAGCTAAGGCAATGAATACAATGTATCGCTGGTAAACTGAAGCACAAAACTGGATCACTTCATTCAAAAAATGCCAGTTTATTTCATACTTTAAAACAGCTTAAAAAAGTTAAATATAATAAAAATACAGGTCAAAATTGATTCAAGGGTGCATTACCAAACTGGTGTACTAAAAAATAACAGCAAGGACATTCGGATTGTTGCAGATGGATGTGGATTATGATGATCCGTATTACAGCTGCCGGTGAGGACGGCGTTAGTCTGCTCTGCACGTCCCCTGAAGGGAGGCTCCTGCTCGGGACATGCTCGCAGACTGACGCCGTCCTCACAGGCAGCTGTAATACGGATCATCATAATCCACATCCATCTGCAACAATCCGAAGGTCCTTGCTGTTATTTTTTTAGTACATCAGTCTGGTAATGCATCCTTGAATCAATTTTGACCTGTATTTTTTATTATATTTAACTTTTTTAAGCTATTTTTTTAAATTCTTTATTTTTGTAGCTCATAGATGTAACATAAACAGGCGAGAGGTGCCCCAAAGGCAGTCCTCCAGCTTTTCCCATGCGGAACATGCGGGGCACAAGAGTAACATGCACAATTTTACATTTAAAACAGGTTTAAGCATACGAATACTGTAGTAGATTGTAAATATGGTCTAGGAGTATAAGCAGTTTCAGCATTGTAGTTTCGACTGTACGTAGACACCTATACTACATACATGCTTGGTCAGAGCTTGAGTTAGGTTAATTTCTTACGATTAATACAGGCATATATCTATAGGTATACATATAGATATATGCCTGTATATATCTATAGGTATACATTGTTAGTTAGGTATTTAGACTAGCTTAACCACACTTTAGCACAGGGGAGGGCTGGCAGCCTTAGGCCTGGGGGGCAAAACCAGTCAAGTGGCCCATTGCGCCACCAAATCAGTTCACCATCCATGCCCACCTTTTTCTGGTTTTATAACGGATATTGATGTTATGCTAATCAGTAGCTCTTTGCCATACCCGCTCCTTCACGGCTCTGACTTTCAATGTTGTCAGAGCACAGGCTGAGAATCTCTGAGCCTGTGCTCTGACTCACTAACTGAGCGCTGGAACCACGAGGGAGAGGATATGATCTGACTGCACCTACTGCTGGTGCGCACCAGTGGACCACCAGCGAATCGTTTAAATTAAATATGCTGGTGTACCCAACTTGTGAGCTGTGTTGGCCGCCGGGTGCCTCTGTTGTCATGGCACCCTGCGTGACCGCACAGCTTGCCCACCCCAACGGCTGGCCCTGCTGACACACACTGATGTTACTACTTAGACATCCCTCAATATTAATACAGAGATGAGAGTAAACACCAATAAACTGTGGAAACAGAGCTGATCCCCCCAAATTTATAAAGGTTTGCTTAGAGGATTTATTCAAGATTAAATCATGCCTCCTCCTCTCTCGCCCATGCGCTGCTCTGTAGGCTGGGAGGAAGTGAAGAGTAATCACAGTCTCCCAGCACAACGCCACCTGTGGCTGCATGGGGAACAGCTGTTTAATGTAATGCTTGCAGGACGGCCAGCTGCCGCAGAACCTCTTTGTTTCCGTCTCTGCAAAGGGCTCCAGGCACTGCTTGTTGTTAGTGTGAGCCACTGTAAATTAGGGGCAGAGGGAACTTGCACTGCGGTCAAGACGGGTCTGGGCAGGAGGAGAGTGCAGTGCAATCAGTGCACTCCCCTCCTGTGGGTCACCAGTAGACTGGTGCACCTGCCCAGGATCAGAGCCAGTGCAAGGATTTTTGCCGCCCTAGACAAAATATAAATTTGCCGCCCCCCCCCCCCATGTGACATCACAATGCCCCACCCATATGATCTGCCATATGAACTAACACCAGTGCTGCACACAGTGTGTGTTTACATTAAAAAGCCTGCAGGGACCAGCTATAGACACCACAACCACTTCATTAAGCTATAGTGTCCCTTTAATGTGAGGTAAATTATAGATTAGTGTCACTAATAATATACTAGATTGCCTACTTACAATTAGATGAGGATGATGATGGGCTGCAGTTTGGCTCCACTGGTCTGGTGTAGAACAGGACCTCTGGAGGCTGTTTGCAACTGTGGTCACAAAATTCAACGTTCTGGGAGAATTGGAAGCAGCTCCATTTTTTGGGGGCCTCTTACACAGCTCAAGGTCTGGGCCCCAGTGCCAGACGGTGAGTATGCCCATAAGGCCCACTCATAAGTCCACTTATATGTTCCACCCACCCATGAGCTCGCTCACAGGGAGTGGAGTGTGTAGGGGATGTGTTATGTGTTATCTAATATGTGTGCTTATGGTATGTAGTGTATAGGGATACCAGTTTGTGCAGGTGATGCAGTGTGCTTGTGTGTAGTGGAAGCAGTGTGTATTTGTGTATGAGGGATGTATTATGCGTTTTTGGTTGTGTGTGAGGGATGCATTGTGTGAATCTGTGTTTGTATGCATAAGGGATGCAAGGTGTGTGTCTGTATGTGTGTGCATTGAGTGTAAGAGATGCATTGTGTTTCTGTGTGTATGTAAGAAAAACAGTGTGTGTGTTTGCATGTGTGTGTAAAGGTTTGCATTGTATGTTTCTGTGTATGTGTGCAAATGATGCATTGTCTTTGTGTGTAAGGGTTGCATTGTGTGTGTGTCTCTGTGTGTAAGGAAAGCATGTTCTGTTTCTGTGTATGTATAGGGATGCATTGTGTGTGTGTGTGTGTGCGCGTAGTGTTAAAGAGCTCCCTGTCTTGCCCCCTGTCCTATAGAGCTGTCCCTTAGAGCTCTCCCCTGCCCCTTAGTGGTCTCTCCTCTCCCCCACCCTCCCCTAGCGGTCTCTTCTCACACTCACCCACCCTCCCTGGGCTCTTCTCATCCCCCCTCCACCCTCCCTGTGTTCTTTTTACTCCTCCCTCTGTATGTTCTCACCCCCCCTGTGTTCTTCTTACCCCCCCCTCCTCCCTGTGTTCTTCTTACTCCCCCCTTGTTCTTCTTACCCCTTCTTCTTATTACTTCCCTCTTCTTCTTCTTACCCCCCTTCTTCTTCTTAACCCTCCTACTTCTTCTTACCCCTTCCTTCATCTTCTTACCCCCCTTCTTCTTCTTACCCCCCTCTTCTTCTTACTCCCCCCTCTTCTTCTTACCCCCTTCTTCTAATTACTCCCCACTCTTGTTCTTACTCCCCCCTTCTTCTTCTTACCCCCCTCTTTTTCTTATCTCCCCTCCTTCTTACTTCCCCCTCTTATTATCCCCCCTCCCCTCTTCTTACTCCCTCTCTTCCCTCTTCTTACTCCCTCTCTTCCCTCTTCTTACTCCCCCCCTCCCCTCTTCTTACTCTCCCCCCTCCCCTCTTCTTACTCTCCCCCTCCCGTCTTCTTACTCTCCCCCCTCCCCTCTTCTTACTCTCCCCCCTCCCCTCTTCTTACTCTCCCCCCTCCCCTCTTCTTACTCTCCCCCCTCCCCTCTTTTTACTCTCCCCCTCCCCTCTTTTTACTCTCCCCCCCTCCCCTCTTTTTACTCTCCCCCCTCCCCTCTTTTTACTCTCCCCCCCTCCCCTATTTTTACTCTTCCCCCCCCCCCTCTTTTTACTCTTCTTACCCCTTCCCCTGTAGGTGGCCGAGCTGCACTCCAGTCCGCGGTCCCGGCCGGAGTGATAGGAAGGTGCTCAGTGTGCACCTTCCTGTCAGTCCGGCCGGGTACAGGAAACAGAAACTCCTGTTCCGCGCGGAACAGGAGTTTCTGTTTCCTGTACCCGGCCGGACTGACAGGAAGTGCACACTCAGTGTGCACCTTCCCATCAATCCGGCCGGGACCGCGGACTGGAGTGCAGCTCGGCCACCTACAGGGGAGGGGAGAGGCAGCTGCAGCCGTCTGAGCGCTCTTTACAGAGCGCTCGGCGGCTGCAGCATTTAAAGGGCTGGCCCGCCGCGGCCGGTCCTAAAAGAATTTCGGGCGGCCTGGGGGGCAATTGCCTCCCTGCCCCCCGGCCCAGCCCGCCCCTGCTTTAGCATTGGTAAATATAAAACAAAGTTATGTAGGTCAGGCAAAATAGAGAATATAACGCTAAACCTAAGGCTGCATAGGTATTAAAGTGGGTTAGGGTTAGTTACGTAGGTAGGTACGATTGTGTCTCTGAGTGTCCAGCTAATTAAGTCCTGTATGGAAGACAGACTGATCTCAGCCGATGCCTCTGGTATGTCTCAAGGGGTAGGTTGTGCAGTGGCACGGCATGGCATCTTCCCGGTTGTTGTACCACCATTTGCTCGGACCATGAGGGTCTGCGTCTGTACTGATGTGGTATACCACGTAGCCCCCTTCTCCAGTATACGCCGGGAATACTGTGTCATAGCTGCTTGTCCGCCGTTCATTGGGAGGCGGGTGCTTGTTCTGTTCGGATCGCTCTGGTCCTTGTGCCTGACTGGCCGCTCTTGCTGCAGGGGTGGGTACATAGGCGGTTGTTTGACGGGGCGAGGTGCGTCCTCTCTCCAGCCCCGGGCCGGGATGAAGGCCAACATCCTTACTCCACGGACCCAGGCACTTCTTTGGGCTGGGTCCATCCCATGGCAGGAGTAACAGGGGGAGCTGATGGTCTGCCACCTTCTGTGGTGGCCGCCCCTCCGTCCATGTGGGTGGTGCCTTCGGGTCGTGCCCTTGGTGGCCCTCGGCCCAGGTGGGCCAGCAATGTGAGGTGCAGGCTTGTCTGGGTGCGTTAGGCACGAGGGGGTCCTCCTCACCCTCCGTTTCTTGCCACCCTGTCCTCCATCTTGGGGATCGGGCGCTATAGAGATTATGTGGGTCTCCAGTTTGACCCATAGCTGGTGGAAGTGCTCGCTTAGTCTCTGCAACATGCGGTCCACAGAGCACTGGGCTGGTTCACGCTGTTTGTTTGCCTACTCTGCTGGCCATGTGGTAGTCGCCATTTTGGGTCGGGTCTCTTTGCTTGTTTGGGCCCCGCGTGAGGTCCGCATGTAGAGTTGTTTGCGTAGGGCAGTCGAGTAGGAACCGGGATAACCCAAGGGGGGGGGGGGGGGGGGGGGTGGTAGAAGCTTGCATGGTCTTGTTTGTTTCCCGGAAGCAGGGAGGTCGGCCGCCTCTCCCCCGCTCCGGTTTAGTAGGCTACAGCGGCGTCTCTCCGGTCTCCCGCAGATTAAGGTCTTGGGGTTTATCTCTGTGTTCCCTCTGGGTTGTGCACAGCCCGTCAGTGGGTTTGATCTCTGTTTTTTTTTTTGGGGGGGGGGGGGTTAAATCCGCTTTTGTTGCTTGTTTAGCAGGAGCTCAGGGCCCACACGTCTGCTCCTCTTGCCAGTCAGGCTCCGCCCTCCTTTTAAGCTATTTTAAAGTATGAAATAAACTGGCATTTTTTGAATGAAGTGATCCAGTTTTGTGTTTCAGTTTACCAGCGATACATTGTATTCATTGCCTAAGCTAACAGTTCCTCATTCTGTATTGCTTACCATTTGTTACTTTTATCTTTCATCATACAAAGTATATTATTTGGAACAGGTATCATTTACCCCTCATTCTATTGGGATCTAGATACTTGTTTCATACATATTTGCTGCACATCCAGCTGGGAATTTGGTTTCCATATCCATCCATTGTTTACATTTTTACTTTTTATTTATATATTTTTTTATTTTTCTTCTTCACTTTTTCATTCTATTTATTTTAATATTTTTATTTTTATTTTTTGGTTTAGAGTTTTTATACAAGTCTATTTACTCTCTATGTAGCATTCATTTGCACTTTGAATATTTATCCCACATTTAAAGGGATATCTCACTCATTGAAGATTTAAAGGTATAGCATCAGCTTTATTCCTCCATCCAAACTATACTAAGCCTTTTTACTGAACTAGGTCACAGGCTCTACACTTGTGAGTATTATAAGCTCTGGGAAGAATGGGAACTGAAGAGGGGAGTTGTCACCCATAATGGACCTAAAGGCCCTTTACACCAAAGCTAGGTTGTATAGCTCTGTATCATGTGAGTGTTCCATTAGCACTTCATAATTTGTGTGGTTACACTATATGCACTTTATTTGTATTTAAAGGTAAAAAGACAGTACTATTTCAAATTGGAATACAAAGTTAAGTTACAAAGTCACTATACTGTACACTAGTATGCATGTATAATTTGCACTTTGAAGGAAAATAAGTGCTCCACTGTTTTAAATTTCATTTCACGTGGTTGTGTGGTATAGATGAGTGTAAATATTTAATCTAAAGCAAGTGTTTCATTGCACATTTATTCTATATACTTTGTTAATATTTATATTATTTTTACATCATTTCCCTTCTATTATACTACTTATTTTTCTCTATTTGTTTGCAATTGTTTGTATACTCAAATAAATATTCAATTACGGATATCAGAATAACAGAATTTAGGAAATATTAATATCTTCTAATATCTATTATCAATCCTAATAAACTAGTTAGGCAACACTCCCCTCAGCAGATAGACTAATGGGCACAATATTTGTATGTGCCAACACCTTTTACCCTTCAAGTGAAGATTTCAATTAGTAACAATCAGTTGCAGCATATTTGTTACATCTTATATATTTTTCCCACATATATTTATTTATACTTCTAAGTGATTATCTATTAAATGTTAAGTTTTAATTGAACTCCTGATAGACGGGACAGTAGTTTTCCTTCTTTGTTTTCATATCTCCTAGATCAGCCTCCCATTGCTCTGTATAGTGTAGCCAGTGCCGGATTAACATAGGGGCTGATGGAGCTGCAGCTCCAGGCCCAGGCCCATGGAATAGGCCTATTAATTTAAAAAAAAAAAAAAAAAAAACATTACGGTGTCCGATAAACCTGCTTAAATCTATCACAGTGAGTGCCTGAGTTTTTTTTATTTTATACTTGGGGACACTGAGACACTTGGGGGCACTGTGAGACATGGGACACTAGGGGATTCTGAGAGACTAAGGGATACTGAGACACTACGGACATTGAGAGACACCAGGGACACTGGGAGACATGGGGCACTGAGACACTCTGATACATAGGGGATACTGTGATACATAGGGGAGACTTGAGTGCCTGAGATTTTTCTTTTATACTAGGGGACACTGAGACACTGGGAGACATTGAGACACTGGGAGACTAGGGTACTTTGGGAGACTAGGAAACACTGAGGCACTAGCACACTACGGACACTGAGAGACACCAGGGACACTGGAAGACATGGGGATACTAAGATACTAGGGACACATGCTTCCTTGAGCTTCTGGCAAAAATATCTCTAATGAGACTGAGAGGGGTATTTTTTATAAACCCCTACATGTTTATCAACCCTTAATCAGTGGTGTATCCTGGTTTTGTGCTGCCCTAGGCAGGACAAAACTCAGGCACCCCCCCCCCCCCGCGCGCCACCCCCACCCAACCTTTACCCCGCCCCGCATTCTAAATACACACACACATTCACTGACAGATACGCATTCACTAGCTAACAGAAACACACACTCGCTAACAGAAACACACACACACTAACAGACACACTCACACTCAGTAACAGACAAACACACTCACTAACACACACACTAACAGACACACACTCACTCACTAGCAGACACAAACTAGCAGACACACACGCTCACTAACATACACACACACTCACAGGCAAACACACACACTAACAGACACACACACACACACTCACTAACACACACACACACACACAGGCAAACACACACACTAACAGACACACACAGTCAGACACACACACACACACACTCACAGGCAAACCCACTAACAGACACACACACTAACAGACACACACTAACAGACACACACACACTAACAGACAAACACACACACACTGACACACACACTCACACTCACTAACAGACACACACTCACACTCACTAACAGACACACACTCACACTCACTAACAGACACACACACACTCACACTCACACTCACACACACTCACACTCACACTCACACTCACACTCACTAACAGACACACTCACTCACATTAACACTTTTTTTTACTTTTTACTTTAACCCCCCCAGCCTCCTTACCTTTGGGAATGCTGGGGGGGGGGGGGGCAGTCATCTTTCTCCCTGGTGGTCCAGTGGCTGCTGGGCGGTGCTGGTGGGCGGCTGGCGAGGGAGCACTTCCTCTGAGCTGTCTGGTCAGCTCCCTCGCGCGCCGCTGAGTGAGGCTGGGAGGCGGAGCTGGAATATGACGTCATATTCCGGCTCCCAGCCTCACTGTGCGGCGCGCAAGGGAGCTGAGCAGACAGCTCAGAGGAAGTGCTCCCTCGCCAGCCGCCCGCCAGCGCCGCCCGACCGCCCAGCATGTCTTGTTAGCCGCGAGGCTAACAAGACATTTGCCTTGAGCATTTGGGGGCGGCTTTTTTTGCCGCCCCCTGGAAAATGCCGCCCAAGGCAAATGCCTTGTTTGCCTCGCGGCTAATACGCCCCTGCCCTTAATAAAGAAAACATGGGTTGGACAGCAGCATTGTAACATAGCTGTGTGATACAAAATAAATCATTAGAGACATTTTTGCCAGAAGCTCAAGGAAGCAAGGTGAATAGTCAGTGTAGGACCCATCTGAGAGATTTGCCTTAACGTGGCAGGTGGGCTTAACTCTCATGGCCATTGGAGCAACTAGATAACCTCTATTTGTTTAAATATGCATAGGGATTTGGGAAGAGCGCAGGTAACTTCTTTTGGTTTTTATTGTTTTTACTGTATGTATTGGGGCTGATGTGTACTGTGGTCGTTGCTGCCGCCCAAGAGTAGTGGGAGTTTAAACGCAGGATCTGTTTTTTTGTACCTGCATATTCAAAGCTTTTAAATTCAGGAGCTCCGATCCCCAGAGGCAAAAGAGAAAATACCCTATTCCTTAAAGATGGCATTAATACAGTCTAATTTTCAGAAATCTTTTGAAACATTTTATTAGAGCGTTTTTTTTTTCTGTTCTTTCTTTTGCGCTCTAATCATAATGTTTGAATATATGCAACTTTTTTGTCTACATAACAGATTTCCAAAAATTTTCATCATATTTTATGACAGAAAAGTGTTCTGTTTCACTTCTCTTTTATTCTGCCACTCTAATATGGCCCTTTTCCAAAATACTAATTTCTGTGCAAACTTCCTGAATTTACTTTGGTGAAAATAATTCCTTTGAGAACACTTTATTATAAATTATCAAATAATGATGGAATTTAATTGTCCATTTTCAGAACACTTTGATAAATATCACCCAGTGTTTCAATGTGGTGACACTTGGAAAGTATGAAAAGTATTTCAAATCTGTTTAGCACTTTGAGGCAATGTGTGACCATCAAATTTACAGAAATGGAAAAACGAGAAGGAAATCAAAACACTCTTCCGTTGGATAAAACAGTGGAATGATTATAAATGCATTGCATCACCTCACCTCAAATATGGCCTACGTTCAAAAATAACAGGGAACAACAAATGAACAAACACAGACGTTTAATAAATTGAACCAAATTAGATATAAAAGTGTCAGTGATAAATTGACAAAGCTCTTGAAAACAATTAAGGATTTATCATAGCGTATAAAACTTTGCACTTTTTTTTGTCAAGTTTTCAGTATAATTTATTAAATGTGTCCGACTTTTTACCTGTTGCTTTTTTTGTGCTTTTTTCACTCTTTACCTTTTGTATTAATCTGTTTATATTATACTGTCCTTTTCCCAATTGTACAGCACTGCAGAATATGTTGACACTTCATAAATACCAATAATAGATAACTAAATAATACTATGCATTGATCATTCTTTGGAAATCCCTACAGAGAGGTACACTATTAAACTCTCTGCTACTATTCTGAAACACAATGAAACACAGACAGTGAACTATTGAATTGTCTTTTTTTCTGTAATTTTCACATGAAAACTCACTAAAACATTTTTAGAAATGCATGATTATGGAAGGTAAACAGTTGTCACTTTCACAAATAATTCACTATCAAAGACTTGTCTATCCTAGAGTGCGATGGTAGAGAGAAGATCTCTAAAGAACAATTTTCAGAGACACAAGTAACAAACACACAGAATAGGAAAAAAAATGTTAGTAATATGGCTGGTTTTCTAAAAAAAAGTCTTCATTTTTATTAGTATGAAAGATTTGTCCTTGTATCCCACATGATGTCTAATTATCATAGTGTCTTCTTGTATTTCAGCTACTTACTAGCAGTTTTGTCTTTTGTCATTTTACCTCATATCCAATATTTTAATATAAAGTCATCACTAGTCCAAATTCCATACATGTATAACAAATTCAAACAATGATGTCTTCAAAATGAAAGGCAGTTTTGTTGAGAATCAGATGTTAGCAGCTAAACATATAAAATCATTTAGCAAGATTTAATAAATACACACACAAAAACATATACAGAATCATATACAGAATAATATCAAAGGCAAACATTTTCACTCAGATATATTCCCTTTAAAAAGAACATTTTACCAGCCACTTCAAGAAAATCCCCCGCACTTACCTTTATAATACACATTGTCATAAACCACTTCACTTTGACTCTGCATTCCAGCTCGCCTATTGTGCAGTCCTTGTACTTTTCTTTACCTTTTCCTTTTCAAATTAATCTTGTTTTAATTTTTTTTGCCAGTCTCCGCTTTGTGAATCTTTCCTACTTTCTACTAATGTTAGATCATCAGTGTTATATGTAGTTTTTTAACATCCTTCTTTATGTGTTTCGTAACTTCCCCAATTCTGCCAATATGGGTAAAGTGAATGACGCATGAGTAGCAAAACCAGGTATTAGTCAGCAAAGTGCAAATTGACAGAAAACCATAGTGAATTTAAAAAAGATATATATAGTGCAGTGTATAATTTTTATTGAGTTTTTACATGCAAAAGTAAAACAATAGCAACATATAAGTTGAATTCCGCCAAGAGACATACCAATTAAGATGAAAATGTATAGAAAATACAGTATTGTATCAAGGTAATATCATAAACAGTTTGGTGCTTTGTAGTTTACATTATGCAATTATGACATCACAGCATTTTCTGAGAAAACAATAATGAATGTTAGAAAAAAAATCATAAAAGGGATAAATCATAAAATGTAGAAAAACACAAATATCCCAAACGTTCTCAACTAAGCAAATTCAACTTTTCTGTCAGTGATGTACCAGCCCAATGCCCCTCCCTAGGTTTTAATTAGCAAAACGGGACAACTCAACATTAGAGATGTCCCGAACAGTTCGCCGGGAACTGTTCGCCGGCGAACATAGCTTGTTTGCGGTCGCCGCGGTGGGCGAACATATGCGATGCTCGTTGCGCCCCCTATTCGTCATGGAGGAGGAAGGGTCTGGGAGGGAGGGTCTGCTGCTGATTGGCTGGAATGTGTCTGCTGACTGTGAGGTACAGGGTCAAAGTTTACTCAATGATAACGAATAGGGGGCGGACCGAACATCGCATATGTTCGCCCGCCGCGGCGACCGCGAACAAGCTATGTTCGCCGGCGAACAGTTCCCGGCGAACTGTTCGGGACATCTTTACTCAATATACATGTTTACTTCCGACTCTTACATTATCCCCATTACCTCTGACCGACCAGAGGACTTGTTAGTTTATTGTAAACAATGACTTCCTCTTTAGGAATGTCTTACACTTTGGCCTTAATTCCTGACCCTTCTTCCACCATGTGCCAATTTATCCATATATGGGCATGTAGTTTGTGAGAGTCTGTCTGTTAATGGATAATTTCCTTATATTGCATAGTTCTATTTAATTTATCTACCACCATAGATCTTGTGGGGGGTTCTGGTGATCTCCACTGCCCTGCTAAACATCTTTTTGCAGCTATTAAGATTTGTATAATAAGAAACCTTTCGGTATGTCTGAGTGTTGTGGGTAGTACATGTAATAGATAGATCTCAAGGAGGAGAGGGAGCTCCTGTCCCGAATTGGGCTGTATGATGTTTTTAATCTGAGCCCAAAAGGAAGATAGTTTGTGGCACAAACAGAAAATATGGTTAGCCTTTTGAGGAGTCAGATACCAATGCGAACACAGCCTATATGAGGCCTCTAGGTGGTCTAAGCAGTGTTTTGATTTTTTTAGTTTGTGTTATTGCCCTATTCCATTGTTCCTCTGTAAAGTATGTGCTGAGATATTTTTTTCCCATTTGAGCATGTAGAAACATTTTGTTTGGTTTGGCATGTTCTAATTGTTCTGATGTAAACTGGATATATTTTGTAAAGTACTGTTGACTTTGCAGTGGGACATACTCCAGAGTGTTAGCAGGGTGCAGCAACTTGGGTGACCAAGTGCGCCACATATATTATTATTATTATTATTATTATTATTATTATTATGATATTTATAGAGCGCTGTCAAATTCCGCAGTGCTTTACAATGGGTGGACGAACAGACATGTAGTTGTAACCAGACAGGTTGGACACACAGGAACAGAGGGGTTGAGGGCCCTGCTCAATGAGCTTACATGCTAGAGGGAGTGGGGTAAAATGACACAAAAAGGTAAGGATAGTATTAGACTAGTGACAGTTGCAGAAGAGGAATCAGTTTAATGAGAATAATGAGAGTTTGGTTGTGGATAAGGGTTTCCGCTGTTCTGGTTGTAAGTATTGGGGGGTCCAGATCAAGTCAAGTAGATAGTGCTGACCAAAGTGTGCATTCTCCTGCTCTAGCCATGTAGGGGGTTCCAATACTACACGGAGAGCTCCTATTTGAGCTTATATGGTGGCCACATAGTATTTGCATATTTGCTAATAGTGATGTACCGAACGGTTCGCTGGCGAATAGTTCCCGGCGAACATAGCGTGTTCGCGTTTGCCACGGCGGGCGAACACATGCGCGGTTCGATACGCCCCCTATTCGTCATCATTGAGTAAACTTTGTCCCTGTGCCTCACAGTCAGCAGCCACATTCCAGCAAATTAGCAGCAGATCCTCCCTTCCAGACCCTCCCACCTCCTGGACAGCATCCATTTTAGATTCATTCTGAAGCTGCATTCTTAGATAGAGGAGGGAAAGTGTAGCTGCTGCTCATTTGATAGGGAAATTGATAGCTAGGCTAGGGTATTCAGTGTCCACTACAGTCCTGAAGGACTCATCTGATCTCTACTGTAAGGACAGCACCCCAAAAGCCCATTTTAGGGCTAAAACATCAGTCTTTTTCTTTTTTTTTTCTGTGTAATGTAATTAGAGTTGCCTGCCTGCCAGCTTCTGTGTCAGGCTCACAGTGGATACTGTGCCCACTTGCCCAGTGCCACCACTCTTATCTGGTGTCACAATAGCTTAAGCTTGACATTTAAAAACAAAAAAAAATATTTGTCACTGTAATAGATTGAATAGCAGTTAGTTGTCTGCCAGCTTCTGTGTCAGGCTCACAGTGGATACTGTGCCCACTTGCCCAGTGCCACCACTCATATCTGGTGTCACAATAGCTTAAGCTTGACATTCCACTTTGCCACTCATATCTGGTGTGACAATAGCGTGCCTTTAAAAAGAAAAAAAATGTTTCACTGTAAGCTAATAGCAGTCAGTGTCCTTAAAGCGGGTGTCAGTCCTTCAGCGTGTACTATGCCAACCTCTGCCAGTCCACTTTGCCACTCATATCTGGTGTCACAATAGCGTGCATTTAAAAACAAAAAAACGTTTTTTTACTGTTATAGATTGAATAGCAGTTAGTTGTCTTGAAGCGGGTGTGTCAGGCCTACAGCGTGTACTCTGCCAACCTCTGCCAATGCACAGTGCCACTCATATCTCTCATATCTGGTCTCACAGTAGCTTGCACGCATAGTACCACTAATCCAAAAAAAATGACAGGCAGAGGAGGGCCACCCTGCAGGGGCCATCGTGGTCGTGGTGCTGTGATTCCCTTTGGCTCTAGAATAATGCCTAGTTTTCAGAGGCCACGTACCCTGAACTTGAAAAGTTCTGAGGACATAGTTGACTGGCTAACATAGGACACCTGATCTTCTACAGCTTCCGCTCGGAACCTTGACGCACCATCCTCCTCCAGCTTAGCTTCAGGCACCTCTCAAGATACCACTCACCCGCCTGCCACCACCACCAACACTAGCACCACAGCCGCTTCACTTGGTATGTCAGAGGAGTTATTCACACATCCGTTTGAAGAAATGAGTGATGCGCAACCATTATTGCCAGAGGATGTAGATAACAGGGATATGTCTCAGGCAGGCAGCATTAAACACATGGAGGTACGGTGTGATGATGATGATGTTGTACCCGCTGCTGCTTCTTCCTTTGCTGAGTTGTCAGATACAAGTGAAGCGGTTGATGATGACGATGTGTCCATGGATGTCACGTGGGTGCCCGCTCGGCAAGAAGAAGAACATGGCGAAAGTTGAGATGGGGAGACAGAGAGGAGGAGGTGACGAGTTGGAAGCAGGGGGAGGTCGGCACCCGGGGTCAGCCAGACAGCACGCCAATCAACGCATGCTGTTGCCACCACCAGAATGCTGTCATTGCAGAGCTCAGCAGTGTGGAATTTTTTTTGTGTGTCTGCCTCTGACAACAGCGATGCCATTTGCAACCTGTGCCAAAAGAAACTGAGTCGTGGGAAGTCCAACACCCACCTAGGTACAACTGCTTTGCATAGGCACATGATCTCACATCACAAACGCCTATGGGATCAACACATGAGTACAAGCAGCACACCTACTCTAAGCCGCCATCCTCCTCCTGGTCCAGCATCTTCAGCCACGTCAACCACTGCTGTCCTCCTTGCCCCCTCTCAACCATCCGCCACTCCGTCTCCCGCCTTGAGCAGTTCCCGCTCATCTGCCCACAATCATGTGTCTGTCAAGGACATGTTTGAGCGTAAGAAGCCAGTGTGTCAGTGCCAGTGTGTCAAGCCAGTGTGTCAGTGTGTATCAGGGGCTTTGAGGACCGGTGTCAATCCATACCTGCCAAGTGACCCTATGTAAGGGGAACAGTTCCTATTCTGCTCTGTGTCAGTGTGTATCAGGGTCTCTGAGGACAGGTGTCAATCCATATGTCAAGGTGCCAATATGTCAGGTGTCAATCCATATCCATTGTGATTTAGGAACGTTAGGTGATTTCTGCCCTTTATGGATTAAAACCAGACTCTGCATCAACTATGTAATTTTCCATGGGAGTTTTGCCATGGATCCCCCTCCGGCATGCCACAGTCCAGGTGTTAGTCCCCTTGAAACAACTTTTCCATCACTTTTGTGGCCAGAAACAGTCCCTGTGGGTTTTAAAATTCGCCTGCCCATTGAAGTCAATGGCGGTTTGCCCGTTTCACCGGTTCGCGAACGTTTGCGGAAGTTCCCGTTCGCCGTTCGCGAACCGAAAATTTCGGGTTCGCGACATCACTAGTTATGAATACAACACTGTATTTTAAACAATGTTTTTTACATTGCAGTGTTAAGGGAACAGGGAAACTGCACCCAGACCACTAATATATTATTTCCTTTTTTTGTTCTTTTTATTAGCTACATAAAGGCGGTTTTATTAATCAAGGCAATTCATTCAGGTATGGTCTTCTATTTTTCAGACAACCTTGTTCAGTTTCTAATGTCTTTGTTTATGGCTTAATGCCCTTTAATAGTCTCTCTGGCCATTTTGGTAGCTCTTCAAGTGCTGAGAGATTTAATGTGTTTTATGTATCTGAACAATGATTTCATTAGCTTAAAGGGACACTATAGTCACCACCAGGGCCGGACTAGGAAACATTTTTGGCCCGGGCAATGTTTTATCACAGAGGCCCACTAAGAAGTGGGGGGACGGTTGGCAGAGAAGGTGTGTTTTGTCATCACTAATGACAAACACGCCCCCTCTCAAAGTGAGCATGTTGGTTCAATGCTCTTCTGTAATAAGGTCGGTTTTAATTGTGTTGTGTTTGTGGTGTAATGTAATGCATATGTGGCTAGGGGCTGTAGAGAATGTGTGTATAGGGGATGTAGCAAGTGTGTGCATACAGGCTATAGTGTGTGTGTGTGTGTGTGTGTTTAGGGTTGCTGATCATGATCCACACAATTATTAATCGTATCATAAATGTATGTACTTTTTATTCTCAACTGTAGCTATTTATTGTTTTATTGACCTATTGTTTGTTTATTTAAAAAAAAAAAATACATATATCGACTCACATTTGAATGCATATTGAGTAAAAATACTCATAGGATTTTCACCGTGCTTTTTGATGTCATGCACAACTGAATGAAATGAGGAATATAATTAAGGACAGGGAGAAATATGAGCAATAGACCATTTCATATTTTTTAATACGATTTTTAAATAATCACAAACAATTTAATTGATTTATCTATAAAACAATCTTTGATGGTGACTTCTGAAGGTACATTCTTTGGAGTTTTTTTTTCAAAAAGATTATGATTAACTTGAAAGGCATTTCCAAACATATTAAAGTTAGGAAAAATGTGAAGATGTGGTACAAAGACAGCATGGATTGACATAACAAAGGACAAAAGAGTTGCAAGTGAGACCAAAGTTGGGGAAAAGGACTTTGAATTTCAAAGAGTCCCGCTGTACCTGGGACACTTGGTAAGTATGCATACTGAGTGTAAAATTCGTCAGAGCTCCCTTTTACACACCATAATCCCAAATGAGAATTAAAAAAGAAATTTAAACCACAAGGGGATGTTGAGGAAGAAAAAATCCTCTAGCAAATAAATGTATAGAATAAATGGTGGTAAAAACAAACATAAGGTAAAAGAAAACTTAAAAATGGGAGATGACAAAATAAAATAAAAAAAGGATAGAAGCACTGATCAAGAAGTCTTTACAAAAATGAAAATTAATGGGTCTAAAAAATAGCTGGGTAAAAGGACAGCAAGATCTCACAGTGTATTTTGTCCACGTTCTTAGACAAAAAGCATTACATATAGTACAGTTTAATTGAAAAAAAAAATGAAAAATATAGTTATATCCATTTTTACTAAAATATTTTTTTCTTATAAGGATGTATATTATACACATTTGCATTGCATTAAATACATTAACTCAGCAAATCACTTTCCTGCAGATGAAGTTCACACTGGCATCACAGTTACGGTCATTCCAGGATCCTGACAGGATTTCTCCACAATGTTCCTTTTTTTCTGAGTTGTTAGGCTCTCCTTTATCCCAATTACTACAAGGATAACACATACCGGTGTAAGGGATATTTAGCACACATTCAATTACAGTTTTTTTATAATTTTTATTTCTGGTAATAAGCACCACTCTGCACCATAAATACAGAACACTTTTATCAGGCCTCTGAAACATGAAAAAATGGATTTAAATAGTTTGAATCTGCATCAAAAATGAAATGATTAGCATTTTTTTTCCAAATTGTTTATTAATAGCAATCACCATTAAAGTCCATTGGATTTTTTTGTAAATAAATAATTTGCAAAGTTTTTTTCCCCCAACATTTCTTCGATACAACTGTAGCATTGTTTTAGTAAATAATGTGGTTACAAAGATAAAATAAATCCTGTGGAGTATCTTCCAAATTTCAGTCCATATCTTAAAACTTGCAGGGAGAGGTAGACATTAAGTGGCTTTGTTTTCTTTATTGGAGGGGGGTAGTTATATAAAATAAATATTTTGTTAAAATAGCAAAGTAACTGAAACTAGAAGAAAACACTCATGATTTTTTTTTATTATAAGTATTGAAAATAAAATATACATATAGCAGAGACATGTTGTGTATTATTTTGTAATACATAGATATCAATGTTATTAAGACACTGAGGCTCCTATTATGCTGCATTCTTTCTTTATTTCCCTCAGCAGCAAAGAACAAAACATTTACCAAATAAGTCTGCACAAACTGCACCTATAATAGAGGGCAGAGAGTGACGTAAACATAAGAGTCATCCAGGAACCTACATGATTTGTCTGTCTTACACTCCCAGTGTTGGTGACTACCGTCACAGGTGCATCCTATGACACACTAAAGTCACTGATCCCTAGTACGACCCATTATATTGGTTGTGACGGACCCTCTGGTCATATAACCCAAGTTCACGTCTCCTCAACTTTCAACCTCTCTAAAATGACTGTTATCACTATATGACCATCCATCTTGTGTCTCCCAACCAAGTTTGTGGCCCCAGGGTCACCCTCTTGCAGCCAGTGAGATGCTGAGACACCGTGCGCCTGACCAGGAATAACTCTTCTGGAATTAGATAGTGGATTGTGGAGTCACCACGGTCCACTGAAACAAGCATGTCAAACATGTGGGCCCACAATAAATATTTTTTTTGCGGCCCGCCTGCCCTGGGGCCTCTTTCAGCTTTCTTGAGACTAGCAAGACAGGAAAAATATTTCCTGATTCTTGCTCTCCTGGCCACAAGAGGACAGTGTGGCTGTGAGTCTGCTGAGAGACTTGAGCAGCCACTCCCCTCCCCCTTCCCTCCTGCTCGCAGTGCCAGAGGACTTCAGCAGGGCTGGAGCTGGAACTGGAGGACGGACAGCAAATCATAAGGTAGGAGAAGAGGGGCTTGAGGGAGGGAGGGGCAGTGCATTAATTTGAGGGAGAGGGCACTATATTAATTTGAGGGAGAGAGGGGGCAATCTATTAATTTGAGGGAGGGAGGGGGCCAGTGTATTAATTTGTGGGAGGGAGGGGGCACTGTATAAATTTGAGGGAGGGAGGGGGCCACTGTATTAATTTGAGGGAGGGAGTGGGCACTGTATTACTTTGAGGGGGGAGGGGGTCAGTCTATTAATCTGAGGGAGGGAGGGGGCACTGTATAAATTTGAGGGAGGGAGGGGGCCACTGTATTAATTTGAGGGAGGGAGTGGGCACTGTATTACTTTGAGGGGGAGGGGGTCAGTCTATTAATTTGAGGGAGGGAGGGGGGTAATGTATTAATTTGAGGGAGGGGGCCAGTGTATTAATTTGAAGGAATGAGGGGCCAGTGTATTAATTTGAAGGAATGAGGGGCCAGTGTATTAATTTGAGGGAGGGAGGGGGGCAGTGTAATAATTTGAAGGAATGAGGGGCCAGTGTATTAATTTGAGGGAGGGGGCCAGTGTACTCATTTGAGGGAGGGATTTGGCCCATCTTAGCCTTTGAGTTTGACATGCTTGCAACTTCAATAAGAGTGATTTTGGTCCCTGGACCAGAAAACAGCTTTTTAGAGGTTTAACATAGGGAGTGATAAGCCATCAAACAACACCAATGACTTGGAGGAGCTCCATCTATCCACGGAAAGCACTATGTTTTTAGGTGACCGGGGATCTCTACCCAGCACTCTGAAACCCTGTACCAGATCAGGGGTTAGCCGTGTTACACTGAACTTTGGACTTCCATTTAATTCAGGCAAGTCATGTCTGATCTGGGCGCTTTTTGAACAGTATGAGCACTCCAGTGAGATCTTTCGGGCATGTATGGCATGTGGGGATGCTCCATTATATTAAATGTGTTTTCAGGGTTTTTAGGTATTTTTTGTGTCCGGGAGAAAATTAGCTTATCCGAGAACTGACTTAATTATCTCCCAGACATAGAGTGGCCTGGGCGGGCTTTTGTTACTCTGAATAGAGACCCCATGCTGGGGGTCTGTGTATAAATCTGTGTGCCTTGACCTAATAAAACAGTTCTTCTTCACCCTTCACTAAGTCTCGACTAGTGTTTGTGTGAGACAGCGGTGCTTCCTGCACAAGGATATAACACACTCCTGGAAGGGACAACCTAGGCGGAAGTAACCCATGTTCTTGAGGGTATATCGCCACATTACTAATGTTTGTGTGTTAAAATTTCAGATGCTGGATTGTATGCACCTGTTAGTAACAGGTGAGACTGAAACACCTGAACTCAGTAATCAGTAGGGGTGTCCATATTCTACTGCCCATTTAGAGTACAATACACAACGACACTATAATATGTTAACTTTTTTTTAAAAATGCCAAACACATTACATTTCTGTAATGTGTACTGTGTAATCTGTATTCAACCATTGAAGGGGTTTTGTACATTGACACACTCACGTGAATGTTAGTTCTGTCCCATCCAGCCACTTCCACATATTGATGTTTGTTGCATCCCTCCTTAGTCCCATCCAGTACTTTGTGCTGTCAGTAAACAATTTATTATAAGTATCCTAAAAAAAAAATACATATGGTCACTTGGCTGTCCACATATCACTGACTTATAAAAGTTTTGGTTTTTATCCATGTCCAAAAATCCTTGTCACGTTCTTTTAAAATGAAGGGTATTCCTTACTTGTTTAACTATTGTACTGGTTCATCAAGAAAATATGGGGACAAAACAGTTTATTTCATTTTTGAATAAGATTCTTTAAATATTATTATGACCAGTTTGACTATATTTGGTCATTAAATGAAAACTCCAAGCAGTATAATTACTAAAGTGATGAGTAGGAGTACCTAAGTGCCATAATGTATCTAGGTGGAAATTAGGAACTCACTCATTGACTGAAAGCATAAGCTGAGTCAATGAATGTGTTCTCATCCTGCACAAAATTAACATCTGGCTTCTATGGGCTGGATTCAGTGGGGTGCCCAGAGGGACAAAAGTATATATCACTGTACTGTCCATAATACAATTAATATAATTGCACCCCATCTGTTGATTGTTTCCTAGAATTATTGTTTACGTACTCGATTTAATTTTAACAACGTATTTAGGTAATTTTTTTAATTGACCTTTGGCTATTTAAGCCATAAGTTAAGCAGCCATTGCATATATATGCATCAAAAGCATGTTAATTAACCATGTTAATCATTAAAAAAAATAATAATAATAAAAGCCTATGGGTCAATATGACCCACATTTTAGTATAAGAGAGATTTTTTTATCTCCTTTATGCTGTTAATTTATGAAGTTGCTCACTCTCATGAAAAACTTGCGAATGGACAGATATTGCTGATCAGTTACTAATAAAAGTCCTGGCACAAGACCCTCATGGGGATCAGGTGGGGACTTAAAACTAAGTAACATGTCCACCTTATGCCCCCACCAGTGGCCACCCTAGTGTCCCCCAGATCCCACACATGAGTGGTGTATGAGATAATTTATAAAACATGTGGTGGATTGATGTACGTGGGTGTGGGCTCTTAGAGAAATATAGAAGGGAGATGTAATTGTGTCCACTCCCCTACACCCCTATACATAGTTTTTGGTTAGTCAATTTGGCGAGTCAATTACAATAGGGGGTGGTAATTAATTACTCAACACTACTGTTAAAATAACATTTGGCGCAGACAAAATAAATCCATCTTTATCCATAAAAAGTGCCATGCAGAATGAGATTGCAAGGCAGAAAATGCCATTATAAATATTTCCATGCTTTGCAAGCTCAATTGGAACACTCTTATTGGTTGGCTAGTAACTACTCTGACAAGCAAGTCTCACTTGCTTTGAGACTTGTGTGGGAATATTTCTCTCATGGGTGGAGGCTAGGTCTCACCATTTTTTTAATGTATAGCCCCCACTCACCACTCAAATGTGGGGGCTGTCTGGGCATTAGGATGTCACCCCATTTGATATTTTATAGCCCTGCTTCACAGGCTACGTGTAGGAGCAAGGGTAAGTAGTGACCTGTCTACCCACCACTATTAAATTGTAAGCCTCCACCTGATCCCCCTAGTTACCTACTTGCCTTTTATTAGTGACTGGACAGTAATAGCTGCTAGTTGCTAATTTTTAATGACAGTTAATTTAAAAAAAATGTATATCATGAGAATGATACATTTGAGAATTCTACAATCATCATTCAATAAATTTACATGGTCAGGTAAAAAACCTAGAATAAACCGTGAAACAATGTCAAGGAAAAAAGACGAAGGAGGCCCAAGTATTCCAATTATCCAGGATATTGCACAAGCCAACTTATTGGCACATTTGAATACAAACATAAAAATGCAAGAATGGAACAATTCTCTTACGATCTTGTATAAAGCTTGTCATTGTTTGAATATGCATGAAGCCCATTATAAGATATTACATAGATGGTATAGAACCCCTCAAAAAATGTTTAAAATGTATCCTACAGCCTGCTCCGCATGTTGGAGTTGCCCTGAACGAATAGCAAATTTTAAACACATATGTTGGGATTGCCCAATAATCCATCATCTTTGGGAAGTAACAAACTAATATTTGTCAACTTTATTAAAAAAGCTAAAAAAGCTAAAACTCCGAACATGGCTTTGTTGCATATGGATATGAAGGCAATTGATAGAAGTCTTGGTCCCGTTACCCTCCATATTTTAATGGCTGTCAAAATATCAATAGCCAGAACTGGAAGTCTCCTTTGGTGGACAGCTGGCCCAAGATTAATTCACAAATTATTATACAATGCAAGATGGAGTGAGCGATTACCAGACAATCCTTTTGTTGTTCCATCAATACAGTTGCTGGGATAGATGGATTAAAAGACTAACAGCATAATAGTTCTTCATATCCTTACCAGTCCATGGCTATAAAATAATTGTTACTATTCAATATTCCCTTATTACATCTAATCCGGCAGACGCCCCCTTCCCCGGGTCCCTATATAGCCACAACTCGATTTCCCCTTGTTTAAAAATAAAAATAAAAAAAATATGTATATATATATATATATATATATATATATATATTCTCGCAGCCCAAGCCTGTTTGTCTATGCAATTAATTCTTAAATTAAACTGAAATTAAGAAAAAGTATGAATAACAAATTATGATTTGGTATTGAATTTTGCAGATACTAAAGTTTAAGGGCAAATAAGCAATAATAAATACTAATTTCTGATGTGTAAAAAAAAAAAAAAAAAAAAAAAAAATCAATTTTTTAATGACAGTTGTGGTGACATCCTGTCATCAAACTAATATAGCAAACAGGGGTCATGTGACCAAGCTCTTGTATGCCTTTTTTATAGGAGGATAAGCTTTACCCTTTGATAAGGTAATTAGGTAATTCAATACCTTTACAAGTCAGAAAAGAGGTTACAATTTCCTCCTATCTCTATTCCTCCCTGTACCTTCTTGGCTGTGCTACTGAGCAGACAAGTGAGCTAACATTAGCTAAGGTTATCATGGTGAAGTGTGAGTGGGATCTGATGACTTTTTAATGTTTAGTTGTTATTGTTAGTTAGTAAGATTGTGGTTGTTGTTTTGGTTAGATTGTGTGTCATTATTTGTATGCTGTTGTTTTGTCTCTGAATAAATATTTGTTAAAGTAGATGGGCCAGAGTTTATCTGTGTATGCGCACGTAATTTATATAGTTTAATAATTTATGACAACAGTAAGCAGCCACTGGCCATGTCACCATGGGTTGTTGGTGTATAATAAGGTAGTAAACCTCTTAGTAATGTTGTACTCTCATACTGACCCCTGTAAACTTAAAAAAAAAAAATATTTACCTGCTGGATGCTGGTTTCAAATATAGGGTCAAGTTATGACACAGAAGTTATGACACAGAAGTGCCTGGGCGGGATTAATGTACTTTGAATAGAGACCCCTTGCTGAGGGTCCATGTATGAAATCATGTACTTTCTCAATTAACACACACTTCTTTTCACCCTGCAACAAGTCTAGGCTGATGTTGGGTGAGAGCTATAATCACTTTTGCATGGCAGGAAATAGTGATAAGCACTCAGCGGAGATACTTCATCGGAGTATAGGAGATCTGCTACAATCATTAAAGTTGCATTTGCAGAACAGGGAATAAAAGCCTCTAAAGTAACTTAACACCTCCCCTAAACTCGGTAAACCTGATTGAAAATGAAACCATTTTTTCATGCAGGCTGTGTGACTCACAGCCATGGCAGGTATGACTAGGGCTGCATTGCCAGAAACAAAAGTGACAACTTCTAAATGTCAAAGAATTGAGCAGTGAGACTGCAAAGGTATGATCTGTACAACTTTGATTCCTGTTGTGTTTCTTTACGGTAAAGCTGACTTTGCACAGGGTGCAAAAGTTCTTGATGCTTCAGCATCTACAATGTTTCTTGTCCCCCTTCTTCTACACTCACTATATCCACCTTTTCTTTGTCCCAGAGTGCATGCCAGGAGCTTCTACCTGCTAGTTAGAAGGGAAGGAGAGGAGTGGACAAGTGAGTGCTGTGGGACAGCAGTGAACTGTTCCCAGAAAGTGCAGAGAAAATGTTTTATTACACAAATTTGTGCCAAGCTCAAGGCACTGTCTGTGTTACGCCCTTAGTTGGCCTACCTACATTATTGGCATGCAGGCCAGTGGCAGACCCAGAGGCAATTGCCCCCCCCCCCCCCCCCCCCAAGATTCTCCCCTGCCGGCTAATGCAGGGCTGGCGTTGTCCAAGTGCCAGACCTGCAATGTGCCTGCAAACACTGCCCCCATACACACACTACACACACAGCCCCACAAACACTGCCCCCCATACACACACTGCACACCCATACACACACTGCCCCACAAACACTGCGCCCCATACACACACTACACACTGCCCCACAAACACTGCCCCCATACACACGCTACACACACTGCCCCACAAACACTGCCACCCATACACACACTGTACACGCATACACACACTACACACAGCTTGACTACTTATGGGATGGGATGGGATCCTAGCACTACTGGCACCATAACTACTACACTGAGCTGAAGTGGTTATTGTGCCTGGATTATTTCTTTAACCGATTAACGCCATTATGGCGTTTTATGCCGTCGCCATTTAAATAGACCTCGGCGGTACTCACCTCTGCTGCTATCCTCTTCGGGAGGGCTTCCTGACAGCCCAGGCAGCCCTCCCCTGGCAAATGAGGCCCTCAAAGAGTGATCACATGGCCCCCTATAGCTGGCTGTAGATCTGCCAGCAGGGGGACTGTCTGAGCTGTCAGATAGTCCCCCTGCTGGTGGGAAGTAGTAAAAAAAAAAAAAAAAAATACACATGTTAAAATAAATTAAATGCATTTATATATATATATATATATATATATATATATATATATATATATAAAATATATGTATATTATATATATAATATATATACATCTTATAAATATATATGTAACGTCATACATAATGTATTTTAATATTAATATAAGTACATATAATAGTATTAAAATACACTTAGAATGACGTGACATATATATAAGATATATACATATATATATTATACATATAATACATATGTATATTTTATATTTATATATACACGTATAATTACAATAATAAATAAATAAAATAATAAAATAAATAAAATATTTAAACAAAATTAAATAAATTATATATACATATGTAATTTCATTCTAACTGTATTTTGTTATTAATAAATATATATTAGTGACAAAATACACTTAGAATGACATTCTATATATATCTATCTATATATAAAATACAAATAACCGCAAAAATATATATATATATATATATATATATATATATATATATATATATATATATATATATAGATAGATAGATATAGATAGATATATATATAGATATATAGGAAATTCAAATAGATGGCTGCACTCACGGTATTTCTGGTATAAAAGTCCAAAGTTTATTGTAGCATCATTTAAAAGATCAACGTTTCAGTCCTTCTAAGAGGACTTTCTTCAGGATCATGATCCTGAAGAAAGTCCTCTTAGAAGGACTGAAACGTCGATCTTTTAAATGATGCTACAATAAACTTTGGACTTTTATACCAGAAATACAGTGAGTGCAGCCATCTATTTGAATTTCCTGGATACAGTAGCCACATTTGGCTGGCACCCGGTCACTAAGGGGTGATATAGCGTGAGTGCAGGAACTATCTTGCTTTATATATATATAGAAGGCGTATGCCTGAAGTTGTGGGAGGGATTTTAAGCCTGTTTAAACCCAGCAAACCCCTCACTTACCTGTCTTCGACGATTTCGGAAATTCCTCTTCCGGGTAGCGCAGACCTCTGACGTAATTTCCGCCTCGACACGAGTACACGTTCGTCAGCGTTCAGCAATTTCCAATCGTGAGTACTTTCGACAAACGCAGTTCGGATTTCGCATAGCCGTTTACTTCCACGCTTCGGGGAAAGTGTTTTAGAAAGTCCCTCTCATGAGTTTAACCAAAAGTCATATACGTAAGTATGTCCGGGGGCGTATCTATGTTACAGCTGTAACCTGGTGCATACTACTACGGTGGGAAATTGGTGCCATTTATTGTATCTTACCCATCTACATTCCTTTTACATCACACATTTATGGCTTAAGATAAAGTTAGGTATCACCGAGACTTTGTTCTCCCCTTCATAGCTGGCAACGCATACAAACCCACGCGGCACCCTCAAGGTAAAAAGAAGTTTACATTGATTTCGGACCCTCTGTGTCTTCCGCGGCAAAGCCTTTTTTAGCCTATCAGTACTCGGTTTTTTTGTTTTTGTATTTGTGGAATCAATTGAATATTTCATGCATTGCTATGAAGCCCGCAGGCCCGCGTGTTCCGAAAGACAGAGGTTGTTTTACTGCTCTGCTGCTTAGTGGGCAAGGATCATGGGGACATGTGGCTAACACTGCTGTATATGTAGCCCTATGATGGTTAAATAACTCCTATCATGCTTTGCCTAACTGTTGGCTAACTTTGCTCGTGCTGATGATTTGTGCACAGACGCTGTCTGTTAGCCCAACGCAACCAGACTTTGCTCTGTTCTCTGGCTCTTGGTTTGGTTTTACTGCATTTTGCTGTTTCCGTTCTCATAGGCCATGTTCGCATTGTGCTATTGACCTCTGTGGTAAAGCAACTGTTTAGAGCAGTAAACGTTTTCCGATGGGAAGAACATACCGTATTTTTATTTATTTTTGTTTCAAATTCAGTTTTCCCTGCTGTTCTTTGCGCACTGTGTTGTAACAGTGTGAACTCTGAGCGTGGCTCTCATCTCATTCACACCGGAATGACTGCATCCAAACGAAATGACTCACTGATCCAGCACTGCTACACTTTGCTATAACGATGTGGCTTTTGTTCTCTTCCGTAATAAAACAATGTGTCAAGCAGACCATGGAAATCAAGACTGTTTGATTTAAATTCTACTCATTTGCTCACATCTTATGTCCTGAAGGGCGTTTCTTTTGTTCCACATGGTTATACTTTACAATTTTCTTTTTCCCTTTTCATGATGGCAGTGGAATTCGTCAAGTATACGGTTGTTGTGTTTCTTATAGCTACATAACTATTTTGGGTTAGTCAGTCTATTTCGTTTTTTTTTATTGTCAGACATGAGGAATTGATGGTCCTCGTCATACGTTGCTACAATTACGTAGTGTTCCCGTTTCAGTCTGGTTAGTAGATTCCTTTCTAAAAAGGACGTGAGTATAGATATTTCAGGCTAGGTCTCATTCATTGCCGCGGTTCAAGTACCTGATTTTATGCATTACATGATAGGTACAACTAGCACTCGTACATGGTTATTTGTCAAGTACACTTTTTATTAGTTCTTAAAGCTTAATTAACCAGTTAATGTTCAGTCTATTTCATTGTATGCTGTTTGCGATGTTTCCGTCCGAAAAAAAACCAAAAAAAAAACTCGTTTTACATTACAAACCAGGGCCACGATATGGCACCACGGGCCCCGAGGGCCATGCATACGATTCATACTCACATTCTAGTTCATACGTCCCGACCATCTGGACCCCGACATGCTCACAGGGCGCTCCAGTTTCGGTCAAGCTGTATGATCCTAACTCATTACCACCCACGTTTCGTTCCGTGGCATGTCCTCTTTCACTAACTGACCTTGCCTCTTAGTTAGCAACGGCTGGCTGTCAGGTCCCTAGGTGTCCTCTAGTTATTATTCCCCCTGGCTTCTTTGCCTTAGGTTAGTGGTCCCGCGAGGCCAACACCCATCCTCATACTTGGAGGTACCACGCCCCTCGGGCCAAATCATAGCTAGCCGCCTCGCATTGTGGCATAGACAGGGCCTCATCTGTCACTCCCATTCTGTCTTATGTTTAACTGTCACCGAGAGGCCGACACCCCGCCACAACGTTCAGTGGCCACGCTACCCCCTCGCGCCAACGCATAGATAGAGCCTCTCAAGCCGCTTGGCAAATAGCAGGGCCTCACCTGTCACCAACCTAGAGTAATCGTTTCGCCGCTTTGCGGCACTAGCTAGTCAGCCAGCACGCACACACACACACACACTCACTCTCGCACTCCTAGTAAGCTGGGGGAGGGGCAGCATACTACAGACCCGTCACGCATAATCTCTATGTTTTAGTTCCAATAACCAAATCAGGTATCCTAGAGCTTTTATTTCCCGCTTTAGTTTCGTTTGTGAGTTAAATACTCTTACAGTTATACAAACGGTATGGCAGACCTATCATACAAGGCTAACCCTAAGCTTTCAATACGTCGTCACTTACGGGCTAAGGGTCTGCTTGGTACTTGGATATAGCAGTACAAGATGCCCAAATATGTATGTATATCTATATTACCCCAACTTGTCACTCGCTGGTGATCCTATCATACCACATGCACTACGTGCCCAGGTCAAGCTAGTAGTAGCCGAGGCCTGCGGTTCCTCCCTCAATTCGTTTCAGGCATTTTGTATTACACATATTCAGTTTAATAGGTATGTTGGGGCTCACGTTACCTTTACGTTTCGTGTTGTACTGGTTAGGCCTTGTATTGGACCATCGTCAGGTCCGCGAGACACTTACGTACATACCGTGACTGCTTCTGGATTCATGCAATACAGATATACTATTTATTACATTGCAACCCATTAGGGGGACGTTTAGTACGTGGAGTTCTAAATAACCATATGTTGACTCATACTATCACTTATTATCACGTCGACGTCAGTCATACAAGCAATGCAGGATAAGCATTAGCAATCTCATGATTCCGTGTAAACAGAGTTCCCACTGGTTTCATGTCAAACATCGTGGCATCACTCTGCCTTCATTACGACCGTACGAATTCCATTCAAATCCTTACACAACTAATAGGGACTTGTCTACACGCTTGACATTCTCAGGGTCCTCCATGCGCATTCAATTCGTTCATCATGCATTTAACGTTGCACTCGTTTCACTTTGTTTAAGTTCAAGAAGTCCATCAGGACTTACTTTCGGTCATGCTACATGTTCGGTTTAAGAAGTAACACCATTAGTATCATATAAAACAAACGTTTACGATCCCGAGCCTACCAAGTCATTATTATAGGGTACTTACTATTCCATCACATATCATCTTTAGATTCGAACTCCGATCAAAGCTCCTTTTCAGGTTCCTCTCTTGGGCCCACATTTCCCTACGGTGACTCACGGCTTTGCATTCTATTATTCGGTCCGCATCACAACAATTTCATTCGGTGCCTGTTAGTCCTTTTTCGCTGTGGTTCATGGCAGTAAGTCACAAGTATAGGGTTATCGCTCATCCACAAGAGGTTTCACCCCGCTGCGCGTAGTTAGTACAAGTCCACATGGCCCAATTCATAGGTAGGGCCTCTCTCAAACACAGAGCTAATGGCACGGCCTCAACTCTCATGAGATAGTCCTTATCTTCGCCTCTTAGTTCCCGTTGGCTAGCAGCTCTACCACACGAGATATTCAATGGGCATATGAGTTTGCATAATTAAAACATATTACGTTTCCTCCCTCCTTACAGTGTGCTACAAGAAATTGCTCCAGGTAACGTACTATCTTTATTTAACACTAACCCTGTCATCTCAAGTCTCCTGCAGTACCCCCCGCCTTAGCCACTTCCGGAGTCCTGAAGTCGGACCTTGCTTAAACGTAACGGTTAAGCTAAAAGAACACGCAGTCCAGAAATCCTCTACAGGTCAATAAAGGTTTAAATCATGCCTTAAGTATGAGGTTTCCGCAGGTAAGATTTGTCTACTAATACTATGCAAACGTACTCTGCAGCTTCCGACACGTGTAAGTATTGTATATGATTCATAATATGTGCGTTCCTATGTAAATGGTTGCTAGTACAATTTTTGCCACATCTCTCAAACTATTCATGCTATACATTCGCTTCTTGTTAAGTAGTCTTGCTCAATCCAATTTCCTTCTCGGGACATTCATTCCGCATTGGGGCCGCCACTGCAGCCTCAAGTTGTCATGTCCCAACTCATGTTATGGAGAGGATGGGATGCTGGAAATCCTAGGCATGCAACCGGTACATTCCAAATCCAGAGAAGGAAATCAGGCTAGCTTTCTATAATATGTCTAAATAATGTTGTTATGATAAATAAATGTTACATACTTTTTGGCCCTCTTTTGCAGGCCTAACCTCGCGTCGGTTTCGGCACACCTCAACCGACTCTTATTTATATAAAACTACACACACTTTAATGTGCGCCCCTTCCATAATCCCGTACACAAATAGAAGGCGTATGCCTGAAGTTGTGGGAGGGATTTTAAGCCTATTTAAACCCAGCAAACCCCTCACTTACCTGTCTTCAACGATTTCGGAAATTCCCTCCCACCACACCCTCTTTATATATCATTATATCTGGGTGGGCCCTCTTTTGCAGGCCTAACCTTGCGTCGGTTTCGGCACACCTCAACCGACTCTTATTTATATAAAACTACACACACTTTAATGTGCGCCCCTTCCATAATCCCGTACACAAATATATATATATATATATATATATATATATATATATATATATAAATAAATATATATATATATATACAGATAAATATATATAATTACATAAATAACTACATAAGTGTACACGTAGACTTTAAACTTTATATATATTAAAATTCTACGAGTATATTTAAGATATATTTTAACATAATTATGTGATTTAGTTAGTTAAAATTTGATTGACATGCCTGACAACCCAGGCAAAAAGTGCAGAGAATTTGAATTGCAAGCACTATATTTAACCATTGGAAGAACACCTAACCAGAGGCTATCATAGAGGTAGCCAGTGGGTTGGTGTAGATATGCCCTGAAAACTCTCCAAAGCGGGGAATAACCCACAATTATTGAACGTAGAAAAAGAGAAAAGAGACCTAAGTCCCTATTAGGAGAGTAATGGAATGAAGAGGTCCCTACCTTTAATAAATCTAAGATAATAAGTTAAAAAGGACAGGAGGGGACCAAACAGGGATAATTGGAACCAGTCTAGACCATTAATATATGGTGAGTGAAAAAGGTAGATGATATTTGGAGGGGGAGGGGGTGGGAGCCAGAGAAATAAGGGAGACAGTTCTCCTTGGAATAACCAATACCCCAATGGCTCACCTTGAATCCCAAATCCCCACACCTAAAGGGGGCACACTGCCTGCCCTGTATATCTCATCACTGTAGAGAAAACCATAAGTGTCTACCTAAAAACTCAATATCCTATCCAACTACACAGCTGAAGATCAGGATCTCGTGACCTGGTTCCATACGAAAGGGAAGGAGGTTGACCAGGGATGGAGGGAGAAGGAGACCAGAGGAAACATAAGAAAATTCCCTTCCTTGGAGGGATTAAGGGATTCCCAATAATCCACCCAGAGTCCAAAGTATCCCAGTTGTACACACTTAAAGAGCACACTGAACCTTGCCCTGTATACCTCAGCACTCTGGACGAACCCGAGAGTGCCTACCTTCAACCCTGATGCCCTTCCTGTCCTAGTAGCAACGAACACACACTTAAAGAAATCACTCCATAGTGCTACCTAAATCAATAGTGCTACCTAAGGTGAAGAAAAGAAAATTAATAAATTAAAATTCTAACTCGACGCGCGTTTCGGCGTTCTAGCACGCCGTCATCAGGAGTAATGAGCTTCAGTGTAACAAAGTTTCCTTTTATATGTTGTGTGGCAATCCTTCAACAGATCGTTAGCCGGTGTGGTTCGTCACATGTGACGAGAGTTGAGCTCCGTGATTGGTCAGGAGCTCCCCCTTATTCCGATTGGACGGGGGGCGTGGCGACCGGTCACCAGAACTCAGCATCCACGTGGGGAACGAAAAAGGTTTGCCGCAATTAGGGGGAGTGGTTTCGTGACGTAATTGTCACTGTCCATATTAACCCATGCGGTAGACCAAGAAGGTTGCCAGTACACAACTATCTCATAGTGTTCTCTCCCCTGCTGATCAGAGGGACGGGAGACAACTCAAAACAACTCGAAACAGTCCTATTCTCATTTGATGATGAGGGGATAGGAGAATGCCACTATGGGCCGGGTTTAAAGGGATGAGAGTCTCGATGTTATTGTGGTACATCGAAATTCAATATAGTGGTTTTTAAATCCTTATGGGTGCATAATACAGTCACCCTGATTATATAAACGGATATTGCCACTTATGAACTCAGCTTGTGGGCCTCCTTATCTCATAGCAAGGGGACCCCGATGTAGTTAGGGCTTAAGGTATACCTGTAATACAATATGATGGTTAAAGTTCCGAAAAGGTAATGGGTGAACAAAACAGTCACCCTAATTGTATAGAAGGGGAATATTACCATCCATGGATACAATGGTGAACCCTTATCCCATAACCCAGATCTCTGGTTATCGATTGACCACTCAAAACAGTCCTATTCTCATTTGATGATGAGGGGATAGGAGAATGACACTATGGGCCGGATTTAAAGGGATGAGAGTGTCGATGTTGTTGTGGGTTTGAGGTGCTTCGAAATTCAATATAGTGGTTTTTAAATCCTTATGGGTGCATAATACAGCCTAATTATATAAACGGATATTGCCACTTATGAATTCAGCTGGTAAACCTCCTTATCTCATAGCAAAGAGACTTAGATGTAGTTATGGCTTAAGGTGCACTCTTTGCTATGAGATAAGGAGGTTTACCAGCTGAATTCATAAGTGGAAATATCCGTTTATATAATTAGGCTGTATTATGCACCCATAAGGATTTAAAAACCACTATATTGAATTTCGAAGCACCTCAAACCCACAACAACATCGACACTCTCATCCCTTTAAATCCGGCCCATAGTGTCATTCTCCTATCCCCTCATCATCAAATGAGAATAGGACTGTTTTGAGTGGTCAATCGATAACCAGAGATCTGGGTTATGGGATAAGGGTTCACCATTGTATCCATGGATGGTAATATTCCCCTTCTATACAATTAGGGTGACTGTTTTGTTCACCCATTACCTTTTCGGAACTTTAACCATCATATTGTATTACAGGTATACCTTAAGCCCTAACTACATCGGGGTCCCCTTGCTATGAGATAAGGAGGCCCACCAGCTGAGTTCATAAGTGGCAATATCCGTTTATATAATCAGGGTGACTGTATTATGCACCCATAAGGATTTAAAAACCACTATATTGAATTTCGATGTACCACAATAACATCGAGACTCTCATCCCTTTAAACCCGGCCCATAGTGGCATTCTCCTATCCCCTCATCATCAAATGAGAATAGGACTGTTTCGAGTTGTTTTGAGTTGTCTCCCGTCCCTCTGATCAGCAGGGGAGAGAACACTATGAGATAGTTGTGTACTGGCAACCTTCTTGGTCTACCGCATGGGTTAATATGGACAGTGACAATTACGTCACGAAACCACTCCCCCTAATTGTGGCAAACCTTTTTCGTTCCCCACGTGGATGCTGAGTTCTGGTGACCGGTCGCCACGCCCCCCGTCCAATCGGAATAAGGGGGAGCTCCTGACCAATCACGGAGCTCAACTCTCGTCACATGTGACGAACCACACCGGCTAACGATCTGTTGAAGGATTGCCACACAACATATAAAAGGAAACTTTGTTACACTGAAGCTCATTACTCCTGACGACGGCGTGCTAGAACGCCGAAACGCGCGTCGAGTTAGAATTTTAATTTATTAATTTTCTTTTCTTCACCTTAGGTAGCACTATTGATTTAGGTAGCACTATGGAGTTATTTCTTTAAGTGTGTGTTCGTTGCTACTAGGACAGGAAGGGCATCAGGGTTGAAGGTAGGCACTCTCGGGTTCGTCCAGAGTGCTGAGGTATACAGGGCAAGGTTCAGTGTGCTCTTTAAGTGTGTACAACTGGGATACTTTGGACTCTGGGTGGATTATTGGGAATCCCTTAATCCCTCCAAGGAAGGGAATTTTCTTATGTTTCCTCTGGTCTCCTTCTCCCTCCATCCCTGGTCAACCTCCTTCCCTTTCGTATGGAACCAGGTCACGAGATCCTGATCTTCAGCTGTGTAGTTGGATAGGATATTGAGTTTTTAGGTAGACACTTATGGTTTTCTCTACAGTGATGAGATATACAGGGCAGGCAGTGTGCCCCCTTTAGGTGTGGGGATTTGGGATTCAAGGTGAGCCATTGGGGTATTGGTTATTCCAAGGAGAACTGTCTCCCTTATTTCTCTGGCTCCCACCCCCTCCCCCTCCAAATATCATCTACCTTTTTCACTCACCATATATTAATGGTCTAGACTGGTTCCAATTATCCCTGTTTGGTCCCCTCCTGTCCTTTTTAACTTATTATCTTAGATTTATTAAAGGTAGGGACCTCTTCATTCCATTACTCTCCTAATAGGGACTTAGGTCTCTTTTCTCTTTTTCTACTATATTTAACCATGTAACTTACCATTTGCAAAAGTAGACAACCCAAGGTATTGCAAATGGGGTATGTCCAGTCAATTTTAGTAGCCACTTAGTCACAAACACTGGCCAAATATTAGTTTTTTGCTTTTTTCACACAAAAACAAATATGAATGCTATCTTTGGCCAGTGTTTGTGACTAAGTGGCTACTAAAAAAGACTGAACATACCCCACTTGCAATACATTGGGTAGTCTACTTTTGCAAATGGTATGCCATCATGGGGGTAAATATCATTCCTGGGCTACCACACAGTCTCAAAGGTAACATTACTAATCTGGAAAATGTCAATGTGAAAAATCAGAAAAACAGAATGTGCTATATTTGACCCTTTAACTTTCCAAAACACTGTAAAAACTGTTAATGGGGGCTACTGTTGTACTCGTGAGAATTTGCTGTATCCAAATATGTGCTTTTTTTTGCAGTAAAAGCTAACAGTATTATGATATTTACAGCTAAAATGTGAGGCCGAACTACAGATTTTTTTTTTTATTAATTTCTCACAGTTTTTTTATTTTATTCATAATAAATTATGTTTCATATACAAATATTTAATAATATGAAATAAAAGCCCTGTTTCTCCTGAACAAACTGATATATAAGTGTGGGTACATATAATATGAAAGAGGTGAATTACAGTTGAACAGACATATAGCACAAATTCCAGTTTTTGTTTACATTTTGTTTTGATCAGAACGTGTCATATTGACTCCGTCCTGAAGGGGTTAAATAATCTACAAGTGCCCCTCCCGAGATCAGGCTCTGGATCCGCCATTGATGCAGGCTGACATACATTCATGCCAAGCTGCCCTTCCAATTCTTTGGGTAAATTTGCTCCTTCTCTGGGCATCTTTGGGCGATGCCAGTTGCTTGATTCACATCACTGGCCCACCATTTTAACCCGCTCACCAGTGTCCCCCTCACTGGATGCTGCTGTTAGGAGGTATGGATTTTCTAGAGATGGGTGCCAGAGATAAGCATAGGGTATGTGTTTTCCTATAGATGCAACCTGCCAGCTTCCCTCCAGCACCAAGTCCATCAGATTACATAGTTACATAGCTGAAAAGAGACTTGCGTCCATCAAGTTCAGCCTTCCTCACATATATGTTTTTGCAGTGGATCCAAAAGAAGATAAAAAACCTAGTCTGAAGCGCTTCCAACTTTGCAACAAACTAGAAAAAAAATCCTTCTTGACCCCAAAATAGCAGTCAGATGTCTCCTTGGATCAAGCAGCTATAATTACCCCACTAATTAGAAGTTATATCTCTGTATGTTATGTTTTTGCAAGTATTTATCCAATTGCAGTTTAAACATCTAAACGGGTGAATGTACCAGCGCTAATGTGAAAACCAAAATTAATATATACCAATTGGAAACAATTTAATACAATTTGATATAGCGCTTCACCATCACCCTGTATTTCATTCCGCAGTTTAAACACCTGTATAGACTGACAAAACCAACTCTTTAGGCAGAGAATTCCATATCCTTATTGCTCTTACTGTAAAAAAAAAATGTCTTTGCCTTAGATGAAATCTCCTTTCTGCCAGCCTAATTATAGCCCTGTCCTATTTATAGCCCTGTTTATAAATAGATTTCCAGATAAAGGTTTGTACTGGCCCCAAATATATTTGTACAATGTTATCATATCCCCTCTCAGGCGCCGTTTTTCCAAACTAAACAGATTAAAATTTTTTAACCTTTCTTCGTAACTAAAATGCTCCATTCCTTTTATCAATTTTGTAGCTCGTATCTGCACTTTTTCTAGTGCCATGATATCTTTCTTTAGAACAGGTGCCCAAAATTGCACAGCATATTCAAGGTGTGGTCTTACCAGTGATTTATAAAGAGGCAAAATTATATTTTCATCCCGAGAATTTATGCCCCTATTTATACATGACAAAACCTTACTGGTGTCACGGTAATATACCCCAACACGCAAGAATAGTCCAGATAGTCAAGAGACAAGAAACCAGGATTCGTCTTACCGGACCTTAGAATGGCCGGACTTAGACGAGAACAAGAAAAGACAGAGTCCAGAACAAGCCGAGGTCAAGGGGACGGAGAGACAGCGTAAAGTAGAACAAGCCAAGGACTGGTACACAGGAAGACAAACCGGCGGATAAACAAGCAAGGATAAAGAGAAAGCGGAGTCAGGAACAAAGCCAAGGTCAAGCACCAAAAAACCAACTGAACGATACAAGCACTAAAGGGAACTGAACAGAAACCACGATAGGGCAAGGTGCAAAGGAAACAGGTGAGTATAAATACCCTAATGTTCACTTTGATTGGCCCCTGTCATATCCACGCCCCCAAAACGTGAGTGTATGGGGAACGTGGCATGACAGGGGTCAATGGGAGACTGATTCTAATTTTGTCTCCCACTGTCCCTTTAAGAGCGCGCCCGAGACGCGCGGCACGCTCTTAGTGTCAGGTGGGACACGTGACCGCTTCTCGCGGTCACTGCCCGCCTGACTGATCTCGTCGTTGGATGAGCCGCGCGTGGCTCTTGCAGGAGCAGGACCGCGCGCGGCGAGAAGGGAGGACCCCGGCCGGCCCCTGGAGAGGGTAAGTACTGCTACAGTACCCCCCCCTGAAGACACACCCACCGGGCAGGGAGGAGCAGGCCTGGCAGGAAAGCGAGCGTGGAAAGAACGCACAAGGCGAGGAGCGTGAACAGCGCCAGCGGAAATCCAACTGCGTTCCTTAGGCCCATAGCCCTTCCAATGTACCAGATATTGGAGGCGACCCCGAAGAAAACGAGTCGAGTCGAGTATAGCAGCCACTTCAAATTCCTCATGGCCCTCCACAGAAACCGGTGGGGGAGGAGGGACATGCCGAGTATAACGGTTGCACAGGAGGGGTTTTAACAAGGAGGTATGAAACACGTTAGGAATGCGTAGATTCTTAGGAAGATCCAAGGCATACGAGACAGGATTAACCACATGCAAGATACGAAAAGGACCAATAAAACGAGGAGCCAACTTCATAGAAGGCACACGAAGACGAATATTGCGAGTAGAAAGCCAAACCCGGTCCCCCACAGCATAGGATGGAGCCGCCCTGCGATGCTTGTCTGCCTGAACCTTCTGGCGAGCAGCGGAATCCACCAAAGAACACTGAACCTGCTCCCAAGTATTACGTAAACCAGCCAAATGTTCGTCCAGAGCTGGCATGCCCTGCAAGGAGAATGCAGCTGGAAGAACCACGGGATGCCGGCCATAAACAACGTAAAAAGGGCTGTTACCGGAGGATTCATGAGCAGCATTATTACGAGCAAACTCAGCCCAAGGAAGAAGGTCAGCCCAATTGTTCTGATGGTGGGACACGAAACAACGAAGATACTGCTCTAGAGATTGGTTGGCACGTTCAGCAGCTCCATTAGACTGGGGGTGGTAAGTGGAAGAAAACGAGAGGGAGATACCCATCTCTGAACAAAATGCTTTCCAGAATCTGGAGATAAACTGGCTACCCCTATCGGACACGATCGAAGTGGGAATACCATGCAACCGAAACACCTCCCTGGCAAAGATAGAGGCAAGTTCCTTGGATGATGGCAATTTGACAAGAGACACAAAATGAGCCATCTTAGAAAAACGATCCACAATCATCAGGATGACAGTTTTACCATTCGAAGGGGGTAATTCAAAAATAAAATCCATGGATAGATTGGACCACGGCCTCTCGGGTATGGGCAACGGATGCAACAACCCACAAGGACTCTGTGGGAGGACTTCATACTGGCACAAGTAGTACAGGCATTAACGTAATCGGTGACGTCTTTGCGTAAGGAAGCCCACCAGAAATATCTAGAAACTGCTGAGAACGTTTTAGAAATACCAGGGTGTCCAGCAGTTCTAGTGTCATGATATAATGACATAATGTCTCGTCTCTCGGGTATATCAACAAACAGTTTATCAGCAGGCCTTTCCCCAGGAGCCATGTTTTGTTTAGCCTGTATAGCTTCTAAGAGGGAAGAAGAAATAGAAAGAACAGTAGTAGCTATTATTCTGTCGAGAGGAATGACAGGGGTAACATCAATTTCTAGTTTGTCAGTAGTCTCGAATTGTCTGGACAGAGCGTCAGCTTTAGTATTACGATCACCTGGTCTGTAGGTGATTATGTAATTAAAACAAGACAAAAACAGAGACCACCTGGCCTGCCTAGAAGACAATCTTTTTGCTTCACTAAGGTAGGAGAGGTTTTTGTGATCCGTTAAAATGAGGATGGGATCCCTAGTACCTTCTAGTAGATGTCTCCATTCCTTGAGCGCCAAAATGATAGCAAGGAGTTCGCGATTGCCTGCATCACATTCTTCTCTGCTTTGGACATCTGTCTGGAAAAGAAGCCACAAGGGTGTAACGGCTTTTCAGGTGAATCTCTTTGAGACAAGATAGCACCTACCCCAATCTCAGAGGCATCAACCTCAAGAATAAAGGGTAGTGAAGGGACAGGATGCTGTAAAATAGGGGCAGAGGCAAATGAAACCTTCAGGAATTCAAAGGCCTCAAGTGCTTCTGGTTTCCAGACATGAGTATTACCATCCTTCTTGGTCATTCTGGTTATAGGTGCTACAATGGCAGAAAACCCTTTAATAAAGCGCCTATAATAATTTGAGAACCCCAGAAAACGCTGAATGGCTTTCAAACCCTGAGGTAGAGGCCATTCCATAATGGCAGAAAGTTTCTTGGGATCCATACGAAAACCCTTGGCAGAGATTATATAACCCAAGAATTGGACTTCTGATTGATCAAATGAACATTTTTCGAGTTTGCAAGAGTTTGCAATAGAGACCGTTAACAAGAAGAGTTCTCAACACTAATTTAACATGCATGTGATGAGTCTGTAAATCAGTAGAATAAAGTAATATGTCGTCCAAGTATACTATTACGAATGTATGTATATACTGACGTAGGACATCATTAATAAATTCTTGAAAAACTGCTGGGGCGTTACAAAGGCCAAAGGGCATCACAGTATATTCGTAGTGACCACTCCTGGTATTGAATGCGGTCTTCCATTCGTGATCCCTTTTGATACGTATGAGATTGTAAGCACCCCTAAGGTCCAATTTAGTAAAAACCGTGGCATGTTTAAGCCTATCAAATAGTTCCGTGATCAAAGGTATGGGGTACGCATTTTTGACGGTGATTTTATTTAGGCCCCTATAGTCAATACAAGGCCTTAATTCGCCATCTTTCTTGGATACAAAGAAGAAACCAGCCCCTGCCGGGGAAGAGGATCTTCTTATAAATCCCTTTTCTAAAGATTCCTTAATATATTCCTCCATAACAAGATTCTCCTGAGGAGACAAAGGATATATCCTCCCTTTGGGAGGCATAGTACCAGGTAGTAAATTAATAGCACAGTCGTAAGGCCTGTGAGGTGGCAACTTTTCAGCCTCCCTTTTATCAAAAACAGATTTAAGAGACAAGTACTGAGGGGGTATGACCGTAGGCACGGGAGGAATATTAGTAGAATTCAAAGGGGTGATTTTAACAATACAAGACTCTTGGCAAGCATCACTCCAAGAAACTATTTGTCCTGACTCCCAATCAATAGTGGGATTATGAGTACGCAACCAAGGATACCCTAACACGAGGTGAGAGGAAGGAGAAGTAATGATCTGAAACCGAATGGTTTCAGAGTGTAACACCCCTGTAGACATATGTAGTGGTACAGTTTCATGTGTGATAACTGGAGAGCATAATGGTCTACCATCTATGGCCTCAACGGCCAAGGGTGTCTCCTTCTCTCTAGTGGGTATGTTATTCTCCTTGACAAAACTGGAATCTATAAAGTTTTCGGCCGCTCCGGAATCAACCAGGGCTAGTATATTCCCTGCTATGCAGTTACTACCAAGGTGCAGGGAAACAGGGAGAAGCAATTTATTAAGAGGCAAATGTGAGGACTCTGATGTCACACCCAAGGCCTGTCCTCTATACGGTCTTAGGTGCGATAGTTTCCCGGACGCACGGGACATTCTTGTCTCATATGGCCCCTCCTACCACAATAAAGACAAAGTCCCTCCTTTCTCCTATAAAGTTTTTCAGCGTCAGTAAGTTTAGCAGCCCCTAACTGCATAGGTTCCTCCTCTGACCCTTTAGATCCCTCGGGAGTCTTAGCTCTAGGTGAATTAACGGGGACAAAGCGTCTATTTCTGGACTTGGTATATAACCTGTCACGGATCCTGTTATCCAGGCCCGGACTGGCCATCGGGCACACCGGGCAAATGCCCGGTGGGCCGCGATGGCCGTGGGGCCGAGGCCGGCAGGGGAGATCACAGGATCTCCCCTGCCATCCCGTGCAGGGCCAGCGCTATCCGAGCGCCGGCCCTGCTGTGTGTCTCCATGGGCCGGTGGGGAGATCAAAGATCTCCCTCACCGGCCCAGAGACACTGTTACATGCGGCTGCCGGCTGGGGTGTGAGGGAGGGAGGAGAGGACCGGCGGAGCTCTAGCCAGCAGCTCCGCCGGATCCTCTCGCGAGGTCTGAGCGTTGCCGCGGTTGCCGCGGCAACGCTCAGATCTCGCGAGAGTGAACTCTAGCCGGCAGGGGCTAGAGTTCACTCTCACCACTGGACCACCAGGGAAGGCAGCATGGTCCCCCTCCCAGGCAGACCGGCTCCCCACACCCAGGCAGACCGCCCCAGGCTAAAGGTAATAAAAAACATATTTAAATGTAAAAAAAAAACAGCCCCCTCATACACACACACACACACACACACACATCACCCCCAGAAACACTCATCACCCCCAGACACACACATCACCCCCAGATACACAGCACCCAGACACACACAGCACCCAGACACACACATCACCCCCAGACACACACATCACCCCCAGACACACACAGCACCCAGACACACACAGCACCCAGACACACAGCACCCCCAGACACACACAGCACCCAGACACACACAGCACCCAGACACACACAGCACCCAGACACACACAGCACCCTCAGACAGACAGCACCCAGACACACACACAGCACCTAGACACACACACAGCACCCCCAGACACACACAGCACCATCGCTCACACACACACATATATTTTCTTTGTCTGTTAACTCACTGTGAGTTAACAGACAAAGAAAATTAGAAACCTAGAATGTGACGGCAGATAAAAACACACTCACACACAGCACCCCTCTTACATACACACAAACTGCGCCCCTCACACATACAATACGTCCATATATATATATATATACATACACACACACACACACTACAGCACCCCACACACTGCACCACTACACACATTACGCTCCAGATACACGCTAGATCCCTTACCCTATATGCACTCTTAATCCTCTATACACACACACACACACACACACACACACACACACACACACACACAATCTCCTATACACACTCTGGGTCCTTTACACACTAGATCTCCTACACACACACACACACACTGCACCACCTACACACACACTACATTTATTGTCAGCAAACACATACAACATTCTCTAAACACACCCTCTCTACAACCCCTACACACACTACGTCACCTATACACACACACTACAGCCCGTATGCACACACTCGCTACATCCCCTATAACACTATGCCCCCTATACACACACTCTCTACAGCCCCTAGCCACACATATTACTCCGCAAACACAAATTAAATTGACCTATTTACACAATACCACACTACGCTCTACACACACGCAATCCCACAAGCAGGCTCCAAACGCATGCACCATACACTTTCCTGGCCCTTTTGTCCTCTGGTATCCCACTTGTGGAGACACCAGAGACAATTTAAAAGCAAACACAGCGCAAGCATGTTATTAAATTTGCTTGCGCTGCGCAGAACAAATACAGGGCCTTTTTCTAATGCCAGAGCTCTTCAGCGGGGCTCTCTGAGCATTGAACCAACTTGCTCACTTTGAGAGGGGGCGTGCTTGTCATTAGTGATGACAAAACACACCCTCTCTGGCCCCGCCCCCTTTTTAGGGGGCCACTCTGATTGAAAAATGCCCGGGCCTAATTTTTTTCCCAGTCCGGCCCTGCTGTTATCTATATCGATGAGATAGTCAATAAGGTCCTCTAGGGGTACAGGGAGGTCCTTAGCTGCTACCTCATCCAACATAGTTTCAGACAGACCTTCCATAAACGCAGTAGTAAGCCCATTGTTAGTCCAATCTACCTGTGAGGCAAGGGTACGGAACTGAATAGCATAATCGGCTACAGATTTAGATCCTTGCTTAATTCTCATTAACGCCCTGGCGGCATTCTTTGACCTTTTAGTCATGTCAAATGTTCTACGAAACACTGTGAGGAAGCTATTGAAATCGTGTACCATAGGTCCATTAGCCTCCCAAATAGGATTTGCCCATTCAAGTGCCTTATCCGTAAGCTGGTGCATAAGAAAACCCACCTTAGATCTATCAGTGGGAAATGAACGTGGGTACATTTCAAAGTGGAATTCCACTTGATTAAGGAATCCCCTACATGTCTTAGCGTCCCCTCCATACCTAGGTGGCGGGGTTAGATGTGCTGAAGCATTAGGCATATTAGCTGTGTCTGGTACAGGGGTTACAGGAGGCGCAGGTACAGGTACCGGAGCTGTTCTGGATAACAGTGTCTGGATGGCTTGAGCCATTTGATCCATACGGTGATCCTGTTCTGCGAATCTAGCCTCATGAGTGGCCATCTGTTGTCCTAAACCTGCGGGGTCCATGGCCCTATCGTAATGTCACGGTAATATACCCCAACACGCAAGAATAGTCCAGATAGTCAAGAGACAAGAAACCAGGATTCGTCTTACCGGACCTTAGAATGGCCGGACTTAGACGAGAACAAGAAAAGACAGAGTCCAGAACAAGCCGAGGTCAAGGGGACGGAGAGACAGCGTAAAGTAGAACAAGCCAAGGACTGGTACACAGGAAGACAAACCGGCGGATAAACAAGCAAGGATAAAGAGAAAGCGGAGTCAGGAACAAAGCCAAGGTCAAGCACCAAAAAACCAACTGAACGATACAAGCACTAAAGGGAACTGAACAGAAACCACGATAGGGCAAGGTGCAAAGGAAACAGGTGAGTATAAATACCCTAATGTTCACTTTGATTGGCCCCTGTCATATCCACGCCCCCAAAACGTGAGTGTATGGGGAACGTGGCATGACAGGGGCCAATGGGAGACTGATTCTAATTTTGTCTCCCACTGTCCCTTTAAGAGTGCGCCCGAGACGCGCGGCGCGCTCTTAGTGTCAGGCGGGACACGTGACCGCTTCTTGCGGTCACTGCCCGCCTGACTGATCTCGTCGTTGGATGAGCCGCGCGTGGCTCGTGCAGGAGCAGGACCGCGCGGCGAGAAGAGAGGACCCCGGCCGGCCCCTGGAGAGGGTAAGTACTGCTACAACTGGCCTTAGCAACTGCAGATTGACATTGCATATTGCTGTCTAATTTGTTGTCTATAACAATTCCCAAATCCTTCTCGTTTGTGGCTATCCCTAGTTCACTACCATTTAGGGTGTAAATTGCTTGTGCATTCTTAACCCCGAAGTGCATAACTTTGCATTTCTCTACGTTAAATTTAATCTGCCATTTTAGTGCCCAGTCCCCCAATCTATCCAAATCCCTCTGCAGCAAAGCAATATCCTGCTCATATTTTATTACTTTTCAAAGTTTTGTGTCATCTGCAAACACTGATACATGGCTTTCAATGCTTATTTCAAGATCATTTATAAATATGTTAAATAGAAGCGGCCATAAAACTGAACCCTGAGGGACACCACTTACCATTCTTGTCCAGCCTGAAAATGTACCATTAATGACAACTCGTTGTACTCTATCCTTAAGCCAATGTTCTACCCAAGAACAAGAATATTCATCTAGACCAATTTCTTTTAGTTTGAAGACTAACCTATTGTGAGGAACCGTATCTAATGCCTTGGCAAAATCCAAGTAGATCACATCCACTGCAACACCCTGATCTATACTTCTACTTACTTCTTCGTAGAATGCAATTAGGTTAGTTTGACATGACCTATGTTTCATAAAACCATGCTGATTATTGCTAATAACAAAGTTCTTCCCAATGAATTCCTGAATATTATTCCTTAATAGCCCTTCAAATATTTTCTCAGTCACAGAAGTTAAGCTCACAGGTCTATAATTTCCAGGCAAGGATTTTGAACCCTTTTTAAATATAGGAACAACATCTGCCTTCCTCCAATCCTCCGGTACAATACCTGAAACAAAAGAATCTTGGAAAATTAAATACAGAGGTTCACTTATTTCCCCACTTAGCTCCTTAAGTACTCGTGGGTGAATACCATCAGGCCCCAGAGCTTTATTTACATTAATTTTCTTTAATAGCTGTAGCACCTCGTCTCGAGTTATCCAATCACAAGTTATCTGCACATTTTTTGCAGCAATCATTTGCATATTGCTTGCCATAAGGATCCTCATTAATATATACTGAAGAAAAATAGTTATTTAAAATTTCTGCTTTTTCCTGATCCATGACGCTTGAGAGGTATGCCTGTTTATTCAGTCAATAAGATTCTGTAATTGGGCCCATTGTAATTGTCAGCACCAGGCTTAATAGGCTCTTAATCCGGCCATACTTACCTTTCTGTATTTTTGTTTCCCAAATGCCCCCATGTTTACTTTTAATCTTCCCCTTGCTCTTCAGAATAACTCTCAATAATAATTTCCATTCTTCTGTGTTCTACTTGTATTTAAGTCTATTCAACAGGGCCATTCACTAATGTGAGAATTCAAGATAAATTTAAAGTGCCTTTTCAAATTTTAGTTCAAAATAGCTAAAATGGAAAAATGATCTATGCCATTTATGCTTTCACTTTGGCTACTCTGGCCTTAAATTTGAAATTCCCTTTGAATTCTTGCTTTAGAAAATAATCCTACCAGTGTCTCTCATTCCCTCTCAATCTCCATAAGACTTTTTACAGGGCTATGTACTGAAGTGAGAATTTAAAGTGAATTCAAAGTGAATTTTAAAAGTAATTCCAGAGTAGTCAAACTGAAAGCAAAGCTGACTTAGATAATGTTTCAAGTTTGGCTATTTTGAACTTAAATATGACACTCACATATAATTCTGACTTTAGTGAATAACTCTGACAATCTTACACTTTCTGTATTATTATTTTGCCCCATCCATAATTTTCAATCTCCCCCAACAGTCTCAGGCTTGCATGTGTTTATCCTCTACCTCTTATTAATGCACAATGTGAATGTGACTTACCATATCATTCTTGCTGGAGAAGGTTATCAGTGCAGAATTAAATTTATAGCACTCATCACGAGCCTTGTCCCACGACAATGTGCTGCTTGATAAATAATAACAAGAGGAGCCAGTAGCACGCCAACCACTAGGGCAGGTTTTGCAGAGTTTGTCTGTTGGCAAGATGGTAAAGATAGTGTGTTACAATATCGATACATTGGTGTCTATTTACTAAATATCAAGTTGTGTTGACATGACAAATGACTGGAGATTTATTTCCATGTTTTATTTATTTTGGCCTACATTTTGCATATCAGCTCTTTCATCACTATAGCTCTATGTGTAATTAAATAGTAATACTAGACAGGGATACTCAATAAAGTACAATTTGTAATTCAAAATAAATGTTACATTTCAAGACAAAAAAGATGAAGTGAGCACAGAGATTACATGGGGAATGTTTCCAGTTCAGCTAAAAATATTTTAAATTAACTTATTTAAAGGACCACTATAGGCACCCAGACCACTTCAGCTCAATTAAGTGGTCTGGGTGCCAGGCCACCTTAGTTTTAACCCTGCAGCTGAAAACATAGCGTCAAAAAAGATCCCTGTAGGAAAGCATTGGTTCCCACTCGGGAGCTGACGTCGATGGAAGAGGTCACTGGTGCCGAGGGAGCCTGATGCTGGATTAAGGTAAGCAAATAAATGGTTAATTAACCATTTATTTGCTGCGGAACGGGGCCCTAATCACGTTTAGGTGACCAGGGCTCTATAGCGCTAGGAATACACATTTGTATTCCTAATGCTATAGTGTTCCTTTAATAAATTTAGAATTGGTAAGAATTAAAAGTAAATTTGAAAATTGTAACCTAGGTACCCAAATTTTAAGCATAGCTGACTTGAAGATTTATTTTTTTTTAAATTCAGCTGCTTTGGTCTTAAATTCGTAATTCACTTTGGATTCTTGTCAATTTTCACTTTGTAAATAATCCTGCAAAATGTGAGCTGTCTGGAATTAAAAGTGAAGTAAATTCAAAGTGAATTTCAAACTTCAGGCCATAACAGTCAAACTTAAAATATAGCTGACTTAGAACATGTTTCCAGTACAACTATGATAGCCTTGCATTGGAAATTCACTTTAAATTCACATTTGACAATTCTCAATTCAGTGAGCAACACTTCTAGCTATAATAGGCGAACTAAAAACATAATCCATCTTTTTTCTGATTTGGATTTAGAGTCCTAAATTATGGCATTAATACTGGAGTCATTTGAATTCCTGTAAATTCCCACTTTAGTATTGAAACTGGCATTGTCTCATACTTATCTTTCCTTAAACTCACCTAACGTTTCTTTGATAGATTGAACTTCTGACAAAATGTTGTTTTGAGCTATTTCTGGAAACAAACAAAAATGTTCAGACAACAGTGAAGAGGATATGTGTTCAACAAATTATGGAAAATTCAAAACATGAGCAAAGAATAGCATAAAAAACATGAAAAGTGCAACATCTTGGTAGTAGTGTGTGTGTATATATATATATATATATATATATATATATATATATATATATATGTATGTGTGTATTTATATATATATACACACACACGCAGACATATATACATATATATTTCTTCTTTAGTACGTTTAAGAAGAAAAAAAAGACACATCTGCTCAGAATATGGATTGAACCTGCCTAAGTCCAGATGGGAGATACCAAAAAGGTTAGTCGAGAATGACAAGGCTAAGATCATGTGGGACTTCAAGATCCAGACAGACAAGCAAGTGCTGGCCAACCAACCCAACATCGTGGTGTAGACAAGGAACGGAAGACTGCAGTCATGGTGGATGTGGCAATACCCAGTGACTATAATCAGGAAGAAGGAACATGAGAAGGTGGAGAAATACCAAGGACTGAAAGAATAACTAGAAAGGATGTGAAAAGTGAAGGCAGTAGTAGTCCCAGTTGTCATAGGTTACTCGGGGCTGTGACTCCCAAGTTGGGGGAATGGCTTCAACAGATTCCAGGTGGGACATCTGAGAACGCTGTCCAGAACAGCTAAGATACTGTAAAGAACCCTCAAACTCCCAGGGTGAGAAAATCAATTTATATATATATATATATATATATATATATATATATATATATATATATATATATATGAAACCAAGGATGGATAGGGCTGCACTCACCTGAACATGCATATATTATAGGGTGCTGCTGGGGCCAATGTAGTCAACACACAAAATATACAATTCAGCGCACTCGCTTAATTCACTAAACAGCGATTTCAAATCTCACAGATTGTAATAGTTTTATTTAAAAACACCTCACCTAAGCAAGAAATAATGGAGGTTTAGCTACTGTATATGATCATACATTGCATAAGCCTGCCACAATGTCAATGTATTCCATTCTTGGCAGGTCCTACTCTAGCAACCTAACATCTGCTCTTGTGAGATTTATCTACTTACTTGTTTTTACACCCCTTACTGTCACAGGTGCATCATTCAAGTGCCCTATTTAGCCTTAAGCTGCCCAGGAGGAAAAATAAGAGAGTCCCAGGAGGAAAAATGTCCCAAGTAAGTGGATTAATCTCATAAGAGCAGGTATTAAAACTGCACTCACAGTATATAAAGCACTCACAGTATATATTTGTTAATAATTACAAAAAATAAAAATAAAATGTCTGTCACAAAAATTCTAAACAACTGGCTACAAAGGGTAACTGTCCCCTCTCCAAGTTTGAAAACCTTTGCCTCAACCAGTCCTTGAAAGAGGGCCATATATCTGCCATGCTCAACATTACACTATCAATCCAATACAATGGCCTCCCACCCTTTACAGCTCACTGGACCCGAGAGCTACAACTGGTCCTCACTCCAAAGGACTGTAAAAAATATTTTTTTTTGTTATCCACAAATCTTCTTTCAACCTAGCCACACAAGAAAGCCACTTCAAAAGAATTGCAAGATGGCACTATACAGGGAGTGCAGAATTATTAGGCAAATTAGTATTTTGACCACATCATCCTCTTTATGCATGTTGTCTTACTCCAAGCTGTATAGGCTCGAAAGCCTACTACCAATTAAGCATATTAGGTGATGTGCATCTCTGTAATGAGAAGGGGTGTGGTCTAATGACATCAACACCCTATATCAGGTGTGCATAATTATTAGGCAACTTCCTTTCCTTTGGCAAAATGGGTCAAAAGAAGGACTTGACATGGTCAGAAAAGTCAAAAATAGTGAGATATCTTGCAGAGGGATGCAGCACTCTTAAAATTGCAAAGCTTCTGAAGCGTGATCATCGAACAATCAAGCGTTTCATTCAAAATAGTCAACAGGGTCGCAAGAAGCGTGTGGAAAAATCAAGGCGCAAAATAACTGCCCATGAAGTCAAGCGTGCAGCTGCCAAGATGCCACTTGCCACCAGTTTGGCCATATTTCAGAGCTGCAACATCACTGGAGTGCCCAAAAGCACAAGGTGTGCAATACTCAGAGACATGGCCAAGGTAAGAAAGGCTGAAAGACGACCACCACTGAACAAGACACACAAGCTGAAACGTCAAGACTGGGCCAAGAAATATCTCAAGACTGATTTTTCTAAGGTTTTATGGACTGATGAAATGAGAGTGAGTCTTGATGGGCCAGATGGATGGGCCCGTGGCTGGATTGGTAAAGGGCAGAGAGCTCCAGTCCGACTCAGACGCCAGCAAGGTGGAGGTGGAGTACTGGTTTGGGCTGGTATCATCAAAGATGAGCTTGTGGGGCCTTTTCGGGTTGAGGATGGAGTCAGGATGGCTCAACTCCCAGTCCTACTGAAGGTTTCTGGAAGACACCTTCTTCAAGCAGTGGTACAGGAAGAAGTCTGCATCCTTCAAGAAAAACATGATTTTCATGCAGGACAATGCTCCATCACACGCGTCCAAGTACTCCACAGCGTGGCTGGCAAGAAAGGGTATAAAAGAAGAAAATCTAATGACATGGCCTCCTTGTTCACCTGATCTGAACCCCATTGAGAACCTGTGGTCCATCATCAAATGTGAGATTTACAAGGAGGGAAAACAGTACACCTCTCTGAACAGTGTCTGGGAGGCTGTGGTTGCTTCTGCACGCAATGTTGATGGTGAACAGATCAAAACACTGACAGAATCCATGGATGGCAGGCTTTTGAGTGTCCTTGCAAAGAAAGGTGGCTATATTGGTCACTGATTTGTTTTTGTTTTGTTTTTGAATGTCAGAAATGTATATTTGTGAATGTTGAGATGTTATATTGGTTTCACTGGTAAAAATAAATAATTGAAATGGGTATATATTTGTTTTTGTTAAGTTGCCTAATAATTATGCACAGTAATAGTCACCTGCACACACAGATATCCCCCTAAAATAGCTAAAACTAAAAACAAACTAAAAACTACTTCCAAAAATATTCAGCTTTGATATTAATGAGTTTTTTGGGTTCATTGAGAACATGGTTGTTGTTCAATAATAAAATTAATCCTCAAAAATACAACTTGCCTAATAATTCTGCACTCCCTGTACACCTGAAAAGCTAAACTGACTCTACCCAAACATCACACCTGCCTACTGGCGGTGTCATCAACCTAAAAACAACTCAGCACATATGTGGTGGCATTGCACTAACATAAACAAGTACTGCATTGCATAATATATTCACTCAATCACAGGTACCAACCTCCCGTTCACCCCCGAGGCATTTATTTTCCTTCTGCTCCCACTATCTCTACCCAAGTTGAAGATATCCCTCTCCAAGCACCTTTTAACCACAGCGAACTAACTCATACCTGCCTTTTGGAAAAAGCCAGATTCCCCCATCCATCAGAGAATAGATTCAGAAAGTCGAAGGCATCAGAGTCATGGTTATTCACTCTCCAAGCATTATTCCCAATATACAATCACATGGGTCACCTATCTTAAAAATAACCCACTACCCACGAACAGGTCTTCAATAACAGGTCTTCATCTCAAGCTACATCCTGGACAGCTTCTCCTCCCCAACTTTATCGTGTTAATAATAATAAAAAAAGCCAAAAGACTCACAAATCAGATGACAACATGCACCACAACATCCACGAATTCCCTCTCAATACTACTATCTCTTTACCACATATCGGACGCGACACCATCGCCAAAACTTACATGATACAGCGAATTGCCCATACCATTCAGTTTGTCCACCACCCCATGTCATCTACTCATCAGGGTGTTAGGACGGTGTAGTGCAGGGAAATGAAAAAAGAAAAGAAAAAAAAGGGAGAAAAAAAGGGAGAAAAAAAGGGAAAAGAACAAGTAAAGAGAAAGGGAGAAAGGGAAGGAAATGGAAAAAAGAAAAAAAAAGGAGAAAAAAAAGAGAAAGAAAACTCAAAATCATGTCCCCAAGATGCCTCTAAAAACAGACGAGACTGGAAAGTGAAAAAGCTGAGAAAACAAAGAACAATACTAAACAAAATAAATCACAAACTTTTAGCAACACATATATAAAAGCTACATGAATATGTCCACACCTTTACAAAAATCATCCTCTGAAAAATGTATGGAAACAAGCACATCTGACTACACACCTGAACATTTGGGATACGTCACTCAAGCAAGCCTTGTTACTGCATTAGATCCATTATATGATAAAATCAAATCAGATCTTGAAAAAAATCTTTCAGAATATAAAGACGAAATGGTCCAACTAAGAAATTCCTTAGTAAAACTTTCTCAGGAAATTGCAATGCTATATTAAAAGCTGAATGATCTTCAAACTTCTAATGATTTGTTGAAAGTGGATATTATTAAAATGAATACGAATCTGACAGATCTTGAAGACAGATCTCGAAGACAAAACCTGAAAATTAGAGGAATACCTGAAGAAATTGTGAACCTCAAAGAATATTTGATGCTATTAGCTGTTTACTTGGACCCAAAATTATACCAATAGAAAGAATGCACAGACTACTGGCATACGGACCATCGATAAAACCAAATTTAAAATAATTTCTAGATCTGCATAAGTATCACTTCAGTTATATAAAATTGAAATTCCGAAGATGTTAATTGTTTGTTTACCTTGCTGCATTCTTTCAAAGAGGCTTTTTTTAAGAACTGATATTTCTTCAGATACATTAAAGTCTGAAATGAGGAAAAAATCAGATAACAGCAAAGCAATGCCTAATCCCAGCAGAGCAATATGTCTTCCCTTCAAAGTGTACAAGCCCAAGTAAACACAAGTTAGGCTCATTGTGAAGAACATTAAATTCTGTCTCTATATTGTGCTAGCAGAAATATAGCAAATATATGTTTTCATTTAAAATAATTTAAACATATGGTCTACTACCATGGTTTCAGTGACAAACTGAGAAGGAGAACACTCACCCAGCCAGTTCTCTTGCTCCTTGACACTTTCTGAGGGAGCATGGATTGCAATGATGCCAATGTTCTGGCAGCAAAACCAGCATGCTGGCATCAGAATTAAGAATTGGCACTTCCACTACCAGGGCCAATCACAGAAGACAGAGGGCAGCAATGGTGGGTGGGTTTTACTGGCTGCAGGTAAGTACTAATAGAACAGCTCCCAAAGCAATATATATGGTTACCTGTCCTGATGAAAGCTCCATGTTGGAGAGGAAACGTTGATGTTTTATATGGAATAAATAAAAGCAAAATTTTACTACTTCAACCAAGTCCCAGGAGTGCAATTGTTTCTACACCCATATCCACAACCAGCACCGGGCACTACAAAAGTCTTCTTGCAAGCTACTACGATGTGTGTGTGTGTGTGTGTGTGTGTGTGTATGTATGTATATATATATATATATATATATATATATATATATATATATATATATATATATATATATAAAAAAGAAAAAGAAACCTTGCACTCCAACTTACTCAATTGTAGACCCGGTGCTAGATTGCACTAAATAGATATAGCCAGAGAAAATCAGCACTCCCAGGATTTGTATCAAAAATGAAAATAAGTCTTTATTCCAACGGTCAACGTTTCAGTTCCGCTAGGGAACTTTCATCAGGACAGAATACACACGATTAAAAAATATTAGTGCCTAATACAAGTGCTACTTTTGCAAAAATACTCCAAAAACTCCTTTATAAACAGCTACATAAGGATATATAGGTATTAAAACTTAATTTATGTGACGTAATAAGTGCCAAACCTGTCAATGAAATCCTGTATGCCAATACGTCCTGGACTGTGGGAAAAAAATCTTTACATCTAAAAAACTGAAATAGTATGTGAAGCATCACAAACGGGAAATCCTTAACTCCTCCTGCACCATATCCAGAACCATGGTCAAACAAATTACCATAATGATGTATAATGATATATAATCAATACAACTTCATAAGCAGATTTTAGTTTAAAAATTACAAAAAAACACAACTTAAAAATAAAGATAGGCCATAAATGTGTTTTGGACAAGTAACTATACACTTATAGTCAAAGTATTCTATTCAGCTCCAGACGGACTCAATGAAAAATTGACCTATACCTCTTTTTTATAAAGAGACATGTGAAAGAGAAGTCTCTAATCTAAAAATGGAGTATTATGGATTCCAACTCAGTTCGGACCTATGGAGAAATCTATAAACACTTTATTCTAGAACGACGTATAGATTGGAGAGGTCTCTAGCCACAATATAGAATACTTTGACTATAAGTGTATAGTTACTTCCGAAGATGTTAATTGTTTGTTTACCTTGCTGCATTCTTTCAAAGAGGCTTTTTTTAAGAACTGATATTTCTTCAGATACATTAAAGTCTGAAATGAGGAAAAAATCAGATAACAGCAAAGCAATGCCTAATCCCAGCAGAGCAATATGTCTTCCCTTCAAAGTGTACAAGCCCAAGTAAACACAAGTTAGGCTCATTGTGAAGAACATTAAATTCTGTCTCTATATTGTGCTAGCAGAAATATAGCAAATATATGTTTTCATTTAAAATAATTTAAACATATGGTCTACTACCATGGTTTCAGTGACAAACTGAGAAGGAGAACACTCACCCAGCCAGTTCTCTTGCTCCTTGACACTTTCTGAGGGAGCATGGATTGCAATGATGCCAATGTTCTGGCAGCAAAACCAGCATGCTGGCATCAGAATTAAGAATTGGCACTTCCACTACCAGGGCCAATCACAGAAGACAGAGGGCAGCAATGGTGGGTGGGTTTTACTGGCTGCAGGTAAGTACTAATAGAACAGCTCCCAAAGCAATATATATGGTTACCTGTCCTGATGAAAGCTCCATGTTGGAGAGGAAACGTTGATGTTTTATATGGAATAAATAAAAGCAAAATTTTACTACTTCAACCAAGTCCCAGGAGTGCAATTGTTTCTACACCCATATCCACAACCAGCACCGGGCACTACAAAAGTCTTCTTGCAAGCTACTACGATGTGTGTGTGTGTGTGTGTGTGTGTGTGTGTGTATGTATGTATATATATATATATATATATATATATATATATATATATATATAAAAAAGAAAAAGAAACCTTGCACTCCAACTTACTCAATTGTAGACCCGGTGCTAGATTGCACTAAATAGATATAGCCAGAGAAAATCAGCACTCCCAGGATTTGTATCAAAAATGAAAATAAGTCTTTATTCCAACGGTCAACGTTTCAGTTCCGCTAGGGAACTTTCATCAGGACAGAATACACACGATTAAAAAATATTAGTGCCTAATACAAGTGCTACTTTTGCAAAAATACTCCAAAAACTCCTTTATAAACAGCTACATAAGGATATATAGGTATTAAAACTTAATTTATGTGACGTAATAAGTGCCAAACCTGTCAATGAAATCCTGTATGCCAATACGTCCTGGACTGTGGGAAAAAAATCTTTACATCTAAAAAACTGAAATAGTATGTGAAGCATCACAAACGGGAAATCCTTAACTCCTCCTGCACCATATCCAGAACCATGGTCAAACAAATTACCATAATGATGTATAATGATATATAATCAATAAAACTTCATAAGCAGATTTTAGTTTAAAAATTACAAAAAAACACAACTTAAAAATAAAGATAGGCCATAAATGTGTTTTGGACAAGTAACTATACACTTATAGTCAAAGTATTCTATTCAGCTCCAGACGGACTCAATGAAAAATTGACCTATACCTCTTTTTTATAAAGAGACATGTGAAAGAGAAGTCTCTAATCTAAAAATAGAGTATTATGGATTCCAACTCAGTTCGGACCTATGGAGAAATCTATAAACACTTTATTCTAGAACGACGTATAGATTGGAGAGGTCTCTAGCCACAATATAGAATACTTTGACTATAAGTGTATAGTTACTTGTCCAAAACACATTTATGGCCTATCTTTATTTTTAAGTTGTGTTTTTTTGTAATTTTTAAACTAAAATCTGCTTATGAAGTTGTATTGATTATATATCATTATACATCATTATGGTAATTTGTTTGACCATGGTTCTGGATATGGTGCAGGAGGAGTTAAGGATTTCCCGTTTGTGATGCTTCACATACTATTTCAGTTTTTTAGATGTAAAGAATTTTTTTCCCACAGTCCAGGACGTATTGGCATACAGGATTTCATTGACAGGTTTGGCACTTATTACGTCACATAAATTAAGTTTTAATACCTATATATCCTTATGTAGCTGTTTATAAAGGAGTTTTTGGAGTATTTTTGCAAAAGTAGCACTTGTATTAGGCACTAATATTTTTCTTTTTGATATGCACCATATCAGTTTGTTTGATTATTTGATTCAAATAGTCCTTTTCTAAAACAGTAATAATAGCACTTTATTGGTAACACATATCAATAATAAACACATGCCAAGTAACACTCAGGAGTTTTAATAAATTACAGTTCCCTATATATATATATTGTATATTTAAAATTGAGAGACATATGATATAATGACATAATGTTCACTTTGATGCAGCATTGGGCCAAGGAATATGGTATTTATATATACTAGTACGATTTATTATTTATTATTTTTGCAATCACATTTATCTTTTAGGGCTTTGAAACTATGTATCTGTTGACACGATGCGTGATATCCTACTTCCGAGCGAGGGGTGACTGCAGTGAGAGCAGATGTACCTATTGCGCATGCGCCCGACGTCTCCATGGCGATGGAGGACGCGAGCAACCAGGAAGTAACCTGAGCGCGCGAACAGAGAGACATATGCCTCCTGCACCCGCCCAGACGCTCGTTTGGAAGGATGATTAGCCCCCTGCACATCTGAACTGTGAGTTTTTCTGATTACCTTCCTTATTTAAACAATGTCTATTTTTTAAACGTGTGTCCTGATGAAAGTTCCCTAGCGGAACTGAAACGTTGACCGTTGGAATAAAGACTTATTTTCATTTTTGATACAAATCCTGGGAGTGCTGATATATATATATATGTAAATAATTTATCCTTAAAATAAATTATGCATTTAGTGCCGTGGGGACAGTTATCTGTTAGACACTATTCTTAGATGTGTGGAGTTGAATTCTATTTCTGGATGTGTTGGAGCAAATAGGGATGTTATCATATAGACTATCTATAAGAACCAATTTATAATAATCTTTTAATTCGGCTATAAAAAGTTAATTTCTGAAGATGTTAGCTGTTTACTTACGTTGCTGCATTCTTTCAGATACACTTTTTTTTATTTCTCCAGATGCATTATAGTCTGAAAAGAGGAAAAAACGATCATAAGAAAACAACGGAGCAATATATGTTATCCTAATAGTCAAGATTTTTACCTAGTTTGTTGCACAATTTTAAGTGCTGCAAATTGTGTTTATTTGCCTTCTTTTGGATCAACAGCAAAAACAAATGTTTAAAAACGCTGAACTTGATGGACGCATGTCTCTTTTCAGCCTATGTAACTATGCAACACTGTGAAGTGCAAAGTGTAACGTTTTTACTCAAGCTTCCCAGTTGTTGGAGCAGTTAGAAACTCTAACAGGGGCAAATGAGTCACAGCAAAGCCGCCCCAAAAAATGGTGAGGGACAAGAGGAGGAGCAGTAAAACAATCTATACTTCCAAGAAGAATTTTTTTTCCAGACACTCTGACTACAGCTAATGAAGAAGACAGACCACCAGTGATTACAAATACAAAAAGAGAAGTCCTGCGCTTAAGCAGCAAGGACTACAACACACATCAGCCCCAATATATAGTAAAAACCAAAGAAAAGAAAATGTTACTTGCGCTTTTTCCTTAATCCCTATGTATATTTAGACAAATGGAGGTCATTTAGTTGCTCCAATGGCCATTGGAGGGATGCCCGCCTGCCAACGTCAAGGCAGACCCCCCCTAAGCGGGTCCTAACACTGACCCTTCAGCCTGCTTCCTTGAGCTTCTGGCAAAGATATCTCTAATGAGACAGAAAGGGGTATTTTTTATATACACCCCTTTACTTATTAACCCTTAATAGGGAACACATGGGATGGGTAGCAGCATTGTAACCAGGCTGTGTGATACAAAGTAAATACAAATACAAAAAGAGAAGTCCTGCGCTTAAGCAGCAAGGACTACAACACACATCAGCCCCAATATATAGTAAAAACCAAAGAAAAGAAAATGTTACTTGCGCTTTTTCCTTAATCCCTATGTATATTTAGACAAATGGAGGTCATTTAGTTGCTCCAATGGCCATTGGAGGGATGCCCGCCTGCCAACGTCAAGGCAGACCCCCCCTAAGCGGGTCCTAACACTGACCCTTCAGCCTGCTTCCTTGAGCTTCTAGCAAAGATATCTCTAATGAGACAGAAAGGGGTATTTTTTATATACACCCCTTTACTTATTAACCCTTAATAGGGAACACATGGGATGGGTAGCAGCATTGTAACCAGGCTGTGTGATACAAAGTAAATACAAATACAAAAAGCGCAAGTAACATTTTCTTTTCTTTGGTTTTTACTATATATTGGGGCTGATGTGTGTTGTAGTCCTTGCTGCTTAAGCGCAGGACTTCTCTTTTTGTATTTGTATTTACTTTGTATCACACAGCCTTGTTACAATGCTGCTACCCATCCCATGTGTTCCCTATTAAGGGTTAATAAGTAAAGGGGTGTAGATAAAAAATACCCCTTTCTGTCTCATTAGAGATATCTTTGCCAGAAGCTCAAGGAAGCAGGCTGAAGGGTCAGTGTTAGGACCCGCTTAGGGGGGGTCTGCCTTGACGTTGGCAGGCGGACATCCCTCCAATGGCCATTGGAGCAACTAAATGACCTCCATTTGTCTAAATATACATAGGGATTAAGGAAAAAGCGCAAGTAACATTTTCTTTTCTTTGGTTTTTACTATATATTGGGGCTGATGTGTGTTGTAGTCCTTGCTGCTTAAGCGCAGGACTTCTCTTTTTGTATTTGTATTTACTTTGTATCACACAGCCTGGTTACAATGCTGCTACCCATCCCATGTGTTCCCTATTAAGGGTTAATAAGTAAAGGGGTGTATATAAAAAATACCCCTTTCTGTCTCATTAGAGATATCTTTGCCAGAAGCTCAAGGAAGCAGGCTGAAGGGTCAGTGTTAGTACCCGCTTAGGGGGGGTCTGCCTTGACGTTGGCAGGCGGGCATCCCTCCAATGGCCATTGGAGCAACTAAATGACCTCCATTTGTCTAAATATACATAGGGATTAAGGAAAGACCACCAGTGATACTGTTTTTAAAACTTACTGTGCCTGTGTGGGAGATGGAGCCTGTGCCATTGATTCTAGTGTGAGACTAGGTTTAGCTTACTGTTGTATCCACCTAGCTATCTACTGCTAGTAGCACTTGAAAAAACTTTAAATGAGAGATAGGAGAATTACATTTTGTTGTGAGCGGGGCCCATTTGCTCCTCTTGGGCCCAAAGCAGCTGCCCCACTTGCCCTCTGCCCGCAACAATTTCTTTTAGGATCACCAATCCTAAAATAAATTTTTACGGGCAGTGGGCCCACTCTATGGGTGCCACACTGTAAGGAGGCCCATAGGGTGGCCCATGCACTTAGGACCAAGCAAAGAGCATTTATCAGCAGGACTGGATTTTTTGGATGGGTTCTGTGCTCATTTAACAGCCAATTTCACATCAGCAGCACTGGAGTAAGTGACAGCCAGTCACTTCCTCCCAGAGAGACATAAAGGCTTTTCAAGTGTAAATTTTGAATGTGTGTGTGTACCAGTATGTCTCTCAGTGTTTGTGTCAGTATGTCTGTCAGTGTGTGTGTGTCTGCGTGTCTGTCAGTATGTCTGCCATTATATGTGTCTGTGTATCTGTATGTTGTCATTGTGCTTATCTGTATCTATATTCTGACAATGTGTGTATCTGTGCTTATATGTGTGTGTGTGTGTGTGTGTAAATATATACATTTGTGCTCAAATGTTTGCAAACCCTGGCAGAAATTGTGACATTTTGGCATTGATTTTGAAAATATGACTGATCATGCAAAAAAATATATATATATTTTATTAAAGTATAGTGATCATATGAAGCAAATTATTATCACATAGTTGTTTGGCTCCTTTTTAAAATCATAATGATATCAGAAATCACCCAAATGGCCCTGATCAAAAGTTTACATACCCTTGAAGGTTTGGCCTTGTTACAGACACAGAAGGTGACACATTTAGGTTAAAATGGCAATTAAAGGTTAATTCTCCCCATCTGTGACTTTTTAAATTGCAATTAGTGTCTGTGTATAAATAGTCAATGAGTTTGTTAGATCTCATGTGGATGCACTGAGCAGGCTAGTTACTGAACCATGGGGAGCAGAAAGACCTGCGTAACAAGGTAATGGAACTTTATAAATAGAAAAAGATATCCAAAGCCTTGAAAATGCCAGACAGTACGTGTGACGGTAGTCACCATTACCTGGACCTTCAGACAGACTATTTATGTAGGTGGGGGCGGGTGGGGGCCCTAAAGTAAAATAAAGGAGAGGCAACCTATTGTCCTCCACCCCGGCCCCCACAGCAGAGCGGCTGGTGGGGGCCCTAAAGAAGAATATGGGGGGGACCTATTGTTCTCACCCCGGCCTCCACCCCGAGCGGCGGGTGGGGGCCCTAAAAAAGAATAGCGGCGGGTGGGGACCCTAAATACCAATAAGGGGGGGACCTATTGTCCCCCCCCCACGTGTCCCCCCCCCTGAGCGGTGGGTGGGGGCCCTAAATAAGAAAAGGGAGGGACCTATTTTCCTCCCCCCTGGCCGCCACCCCTGAGCGGTGGGTGGGGGCCCTAAATACCAATAAGGGGGGAGACCTATTGCCCTCCCCCTGGCCCGCATCCCTGAGCAGTGGGTGGGGGCCCTAAATTAGAATAAGGGGTGGGGACCTACTGTAGGGGCAACATTTACTAATACTGAGTAATTTTTACTTACTATTAGTAAATTTGTCTGAAAGACCAATTTAGGTCTTTCAGCCTTTTGGTAGATAATACCGTTGGAATTAGGGAGTTATCTACTAAGCGACTGCAAGAGAAGTCCCAAAGTGCCAAAGTCCCGAAATTCCAAAATGCTGAAGTTCCAAAATTCCGAAGTGCTGAAGTTGCCGAAGTTCTGATGTGTCAAAGTGCCGAACCGAACTGAAGTCCCGAAGTTCTGAATCGCCGAAGTCGAATGCCGAACAGAACCAAAAATGTTCCCCATGCACATCCCTAGTACATATGATACAAATCCAATCAGTATTAAAGTTGACCCTGGTTGTGAGACTCGGTAATCAATATACAGTTGTTAAATGTTGTTTTGCTTTTTTTGGTGGGCGGTGTGGTGTATAAATTTGAGATACTCAGTCTGACTATGGGAGATCCATTACAACGTAAAGTATAAGTAAACAAATGAGAAACTCATCTTTGCCTTTTGTATATGACAGGATTCCTCAGCAATATACAAACACTGTGGATCAAACAGTGTTTGAAAACCAATAGTTAGTCTCTTGCCTCACTCCCTGCTTCTGTGCTAAAGTTCATGGAGACAAAATGTCAGTTTTTAAACACTGTCTGATCCAAGGTGCATGTGTATGGATGAAAGATTCTGTCATATATAAAAAGTAGGAATGAATTTCTCATTTGTTTACATTCTCCTAGCTCCCATTCTAGTCAGAGTTCCTTGAATAGACAATTTAGCCTTTTTGACAAACATCAGTCAAGCCTTGATAAAGGGTGAAAATCAAGCACAGTTTAAGAACTAGGACATACATATTCTGCTCTGCCCTTCATTAGTATGAGTAACACTCATGGGTTGCAGGTTCCATTGGTACTCAACAAAAGCTAAAATACATGCAGCTAGGGACTGTAACTCCCAATAATCTCAGGTAGTGAAGAGGAAGTTTTTTCTTTTTTTTATCATCATCATCAATGTATTCATAATTGTTCATTTTCATCTCAAACCTTCAATTTTACTTACCATGTATACTCGAGTATAAGTCAACCTGAATATAAGCTGAGACCCTTAATTTTAGCACAAAAAACCTGGGAAAACGTATTGACTCGAGTATAAGCCTAGGGTGGGAAATTCAGCAGCTACTGGTAAATTTCTAAATAAAATTAGATCCCAATAAAATTACATTAATCAAATATTTATTAACAGTGTGTGTATATAATGAATGCAGTGTTTCTTTGTGTAGTGTGTGTATATAATGAATGCAGTGTGTGTGTGTTTGTGTATATAATGAATGCAGTGTGTGTGTGTGTGTGTGTGTGTGTTTGTGTAGTGTGTATATAATGAATGCAGAGTGTGTGTGTGTGTGTTTGTGTAGTGTGTATATAATGAATGCAGAGTGTGTGTGTGTTTGTGTGAATGCAGTGTGTGTATATAATGAATGCAGAGTGTGTGTTTGTGTGAATGCAGTGTGTGTATATAATGAATGCAGTGTGTGTGTATATAATGGAGAGTGTGTTTGTATGAGTGTGTGTGTATATAATGCAGAGTGTGTGCATTATATACATACACACACTCTGCATTATATATATACACACTCATACAAACACACACTCTGCATTATATACACACACACTCAGTGTGTATATAATGCAGAGTGCGTGTGTTTGTGTGAATGCAGAGTGTGTATGTGTGTTTGTGTAGTGTGTGTGAACTGGGTGGGGGGAGGGCATTTTTATTATTTATTTTTTATTTTAATATTATTTAAAAAAATATATTTTAATATTATTTTTTTAATATTATTTAATAAGTTTTTGTACCCCTTCCCTGCTTGTTGCCTGGTCAGGGAGGGGGACTGTAACCATCCCTGGTGGTCCAGTGGATGGGCTGTGCAGGGGGGGGGGGGGGGGGGGCGGAGCAAGTAACTTACCTTTGTAGCAGCTTTGGTCAGCTCCCTGTCTGCTCCGTGCAGCTCCCCAGTTCAGCTCACAGTGTAAGTCTCACAATCTGCGTGCCACGGTAACCTGTGGCAACGCTCTGACGGCCGCGGGTGTCGCAAGACTTACACTGGGAGCTGAACTGGGGACCTGCACGGAGCTGTCGGGGAGCTGACCGGAGCTGCTACAAAGGTAAGTAAGAGCTCGTGACCAGCCCCCAACAGGACTGCCGGGCTTGTAATGAGCCCGGCAGTCCTGGTCTGTATAATGGCAATGTAAGTTGCCATAATACAGACCTTGACTTGAGTATAAGCTGAGTGGGGCTTTTTCAGCACAAAAAATGTGCTGAAAAACTCAGCTTATACTCGAGTACTTGACAATAATAACTAATTTTAGTTTAGTGGAACTGTGAGGGACCCTCTAAGCCATGTCTCCCCAAACACCCACCTGTTCTCTAAAGACTATAAACACTATGGACTTACCCTGCAACCCATGCCTTCCAGCCCAGAGCCCCTCCCATGCAGCCAGAGCCACTGAGGGGGCTGCTGGGACATGACCAGCACTCTACCCAGCACTCTGGAACTCTGAGCCAGATCCGAGGCTAGCCGCATTCCGCAAAACTTTTGCACTTCCATCTTATTCTGGCTAGCCTCATCTGCTTTTTGGACAGAATGGGAGCTCCAGAGAGGCCTTTCTGAACATATATGACACGTGGAGGTGTTCTGCTATAGTGTTTGTGTGTTTTGGGTGTCTCTGTATCTGAGAGATAATGAGTTTGACCAATAGCTGACACAATTATCTCCTAGACACCAAGGCGCGTGGTCACAAATAATGGAGACCCCATGTTGGGAGTCTGACTATACATCTGTGTGCTTAGTTCAATAAAAACAGTCATTCCTAACCCTTCACTAAGTCTTGGGTAGTGTTTGGGTGAGACAACGGTATATCTTGCAGGAGAGCATTATCACTTTGGAGCTATATTCACTGGAAAGGGACAACCTAATTGGTAGTAACCCATCTACTCAAGGGTATAAAGCCACAGGAATAAATTATGAATGTTAGACTCAGGATTCCTAGGCTACCCATATATGAGTGTCCTTCAAAGTAGCACTGTTGACACATTTTGTTATATTTATATATATTGCTTAATATATTAATTAACTGACATCCCAATTGCCCCAGCATAGTGTATATGATACTCACAGAACATGAACACAAGGCTTGTCAGAGCTATCAAGAACAGGAACATTATTAGTAGTAGAACCATTAAGATCACAGTAACTCTTCCAGGTGTAGAATTATTCTCTCCAACTGTTAAGACAGACATTTAAAAACAGAATATAAAATATCAAGAAAATGAAGTAGAAGTAATTTTGATGCAGACTCATAAATACTGAGCAATCATCAAGAACATGTAATTGGTTCCCATGGTAACTGCTTCACATGAAAAACTTGATTCCAAATGTTTTTACAGTGTCTGAAATGTTCAATTATATCAAAACCCTGCCAAGAGCCCTGGATGTTGACGACTATTTGCCAATTTTGAAACTCACAAATCAAATCTGAAAGGGGAAAAATGGAGTGCAATATGTCCTGACAATATAGCAGTATGAAAGTTCAATAGGCTCTATTTTAGCTGAATGGTGTCTGATTCTGAGAGGCATGCCACCCTTAGGTCCAGATGCAAGCAGTCTCCACCAATCCAGATGCACATAAAAGGTATTTTATTAAATCCAATGATTAAAAAATATATATCTTTAAAATGAGCAATTAATCACTTTGATGTTGATTTATTGATGTATTGCTAATTTTAAAAGTATATATTTTTTAATCATTGGATTTAATAAAATACCTTTTATCTGCATCTCGATTGGTGGAGAATGCTTGCATCGAAACCTAAGGGTGGCGCCCCCCTCAGTATCAGGCACATTGCATAGCCTATTGAAAGGCTCTATAACACATGAGTGCCATGGTAATTTATATCTTTTATACTGCTATATTGTCAGGATGTATTGCACTAGATCTTGTTATCAAAAGCCCCACACGGCTTATACTTACATTGCCATAATACAGACCAGGACCGCCGGGCTCATTACCAATAGCTGCTTCTCTGTTAACTCTTTCAGCCATCACCTCCAAACTTCCCCTGCTACCTCTTGTCTCAAATCCCCATGGTATCCTTTAGATTTTAAGCTCATGGGCCATCTAGCCAAGCACTTTGTATAAAAGAGCTTGAATGGCTAAATATCAGCTTACGGGCAGGGCTCTCTCTACCTCTTGTATTTGTCTGTGTATATTGTACGTTTCTCCAGAAATTTTACAGCGCTGTGGAATCTGTTGGCACTTTATAAATAGCAGTAATAATAATAATAATAATAATCAATCTTTGTTCTTGGAGGTCAATATCACCAGAGACAAGAGGGAAGAAGTCCCCCAAAAAGAGACTCCAAGGTGTATAAATTGGAGCCAGGTGTAAGGCTCTAAGCATTGTGAGTGAAGATCCAAAGGGATATAGTGGGAAGATATTTGCTTCTTATTCTGTGTAAACAGTTTTCTCTGTTTTTATATTTTTTGAGGTGCATATCATCCAAAGAAGTTGTATCGCTCCTAGACTTAAAGGACCACTCTAGTGCCAGGAAAACATACTTGTTTTCCTGGCACTAGAGTGCCTTGAGGGTGCCCCCACCCTCAGGGACCCCCTCCCGCCCGGCTCTGGAAAGGGGTTAAAACTTACCTTTTTCCAGCGGTGGGCGGAGAGCTCTCCTCCTCCGATCCTCCTCTTCTCCTCCCCGTCGGCTGAATGCGCACGCGCGGCAAGAGCTGCGCGCGCATTCAGCCGGTCACATAGGAAAGCATTCATAATGCTTTCCTATGGACGCTTGCGTGCTCTCACTGTGATTTTCACAGTGAGAATCAGGCAAGCGCCTCTAGCGGCTGTCAATGAGACAGCCACTAGAGGAAATAGGGGAAGGCTTAACCCATTCACAAACATAGCAGTTTCTCTGAATCTGCTATGTTTCTGAAAAAATGGGTTAACCCTAGAAGGACCTGGCACCCAGACCACTTCATTAAGCTGAAGTGGTCTGGGTGCCTAGAGTGGTCCTTTAAGATAAGGCCAGGGACTTTTCATTTGAATATTAATTTGTACTTGAAACTTGTTACTGCACATTGCCAAAGACCCTGAGGAAGTCCTGCAGACAGACAAAATGCATAGGTGCCCTGGTGGTTATACTGGAGGTCCCCTGGTGGAGATACTACACCCATTGTTTTTAACCTTGATGTAAGTGATTCAATAATTTTTTATTACATACCTGATTGTGCACTACAACTTTTATTTTCTCTCTCTTGAGTACATATACTCTTGCCAACCCATGGTGATTTGAATACAGACTTAAGATTGAATCCCTGGAAGGATTTTATACTTTAGGCAATTTTACTTCAGTGAAAGTGTGAATGTCCATTTGCGAACGCAGCACTTACAGTTAATTCATATTCACAGTTATACGCTAAGTCATTTTGTTTGTTATTGGTAGTGATGTCGCGAACACTAAATTTTTGGTTTGCGAACGGCGAACGGGAACTTCCGCAAACGTTCACAAACCGGCAGGCAATTTTTGTTTTGTAATTCTTTATTTTTGTGTGCAGGGTTTATGACAATACAGCCCGTAAGGCCACAACAGCCGTCCGGGTTTTTTGAGTTTTCATGATATCACAACATAGTTCAGGCATATGTCGTTCTGTCCGTTCTAACCTGTGATGTCAGAGGTTTCTGCACGGTTTTTATTAGTGGGTCTATTAAGGTCAAGCTAAGGATTCTCTTCTCTAGGGTTCGAGGCGCGTGTCTGTCCCCGTCTGTTTCTAAGGTGTTCGCGTGGGGGATGGGTTTCCCAGGGGTCATCTGTACTGGGTTAGTCATTTGTGCATCCTTCCCCCTTTATGTGCTTCAGTTGGGGTGTTTGGGTGTAGATATAGAGGGCCTTAGTGGGGTGTATGTCTTCGAGTGAGTGTTGTGAAGTCTGCATGTGTTGAAGTGTGTTCACTTGTGCGCATACAACTCATTGATGCTCTCTGAGCTATTGGAGCCCGTACGGTCGTCTAGTGGGTTGGGGTTGACTCCTTACCGAGGGAGTCGCGGGGGGGGGTGGGAAAAGTATAGTTCCCCTAGAGCTTATGTTGTCCTAGGTACCAGCTTAAGTCTCGTCTGATGGTGGGTCGACACCTGTCTGGTGGTGCGTGAGTCAGTCTCGTGTGAGGTATAAACATCAACAATATCTTAAAACAACCCAAAACAAAGGGCAAAGCAATAACATGTTCAAACTGTGCGAGCTTGCTAGCTGCTGCTTTTGCAGGTTAGGCCAGTTCACTTCGGGTCCCTCTGTTCCTGGGGACGAATGGGGTCGTTCTCTCAGGGTCCCAGACATGAGTTGTCGTGGGAGCTTCTTGTTCTGTTGTTCCAGTGTGGATTCCCAGCCTGCTCAAGAACTGACCTGCCTCTTGCAGTGAGCAAAGGTTGTGTGTGGTGCTGTTTTCGATTACGATCAGAGTCCTTGGCAGAGTCCATTTGTATTCCAGGTTAGCTTCGCGTAGACACCTCGTCACCTGTGCAAGCGATTTGCGCCATAACAGTGTATTACGTGTCAAGTCCTGGTAGAAAGAGATGTGGGATGACTCGAATGCAAGTGGTGTCTTTCCCCTGGCCGCTGTGAGGAGCTTGATCTTGTCCGACACTGAGTGGCAGCGGATGATGACGTCTTGTGGAGCTGTGGCTGGGGCTTGTCTTGCTTTTCTGACCCTGAAGAAGCCGTCTAGTGTAAATTTTTTGGCTTGGGTGTGCGGTAGCAACGTGGCCATAAGGCGCCTGAGGTAATGGGGTAGTTCTGTGGAGTCTACGCTATCTGGTATCCCCCTTAACTTTAAGTTGGTGCGTCTATTGCGGTCTTCTGCAAGGTCCATGAGGTTGGACTGGGATGTTTGCATGGTCATTATTTGTTCTTTTAGCCCCTTTACCTCTTGTGTCAGGTCCAGGATATCCTCTTCGTTGGCCTGAGTGCGTGCTGTTACTGCCTGCATTTCAGTCTTTAACAGGTCCATATCTGCTGCATGCATTTGTCTCATCTCTTTGAGCAGGTCTGCTATATCTTGTTTAGTGGCTGGTGTGAGGCTGTTCCCATTAGGCTGTTGCTCCCTCATTTGTGGGGCTGCTGTTCAGCTCCGGATTGTGGGGCCTTGTTCAGCTCCGGATTGTGCTCCCTCATCTTGGAGGGGATGTGTGTGGTCCGGAGTAGCCGCCATCTTGGGCACCATCGGGCGTTGTAGCAAGTCTCCAATGTCTTGCATGGTCCTGCCTGCATTCTGTGTGGGTCTCTGGGATTTGCGGCCCATGCTGTACTCCTCAGGTGCAGCTGTAGTTGATAGCAGGTAGGCATCGTGGTGTGTGCTCAGGGCCACGAGTTCTTGCGCCAGCCTCGTGGTCTGATAGGCGGTGTAGGCCCCGGTTTTCCGACAGGTCCGTCTCACCGCTTGTGTAAACTGGAAAGGCATCCGCTCGCCTGCCCTTTGGTGTCGCCCCGCCGGCCGGTAGGTGCCTTGGTATGTGCCTTAATGCCTTGGTATAAGGTATTTTTCCGTCGTTTGCGCGGAGCTCAGAAGAGATGCGTCCGCTCCTGTCTGGCGCTCGGCTCCGCCCCCTCGGGCAGGCGAATTTTAAAACCCACAGGGACTCTTTCTGGCAACAAAAGTGATGGAAAAGTTGTTTCAAGGGGACTAACACCTGGACAGTGGCATGCCGGAGGGGGATCCATGGCAAAACTCCCATGGAAAATTACACAGTTGATGCAGAGTCTGGTTTTAATCCATAAAGGGCAGAAATCACCTAACATTCCTAAATCACAATGGATATGGATTGACACCTGACAATGTTTGCATGGTCATTATTTGTTCTTTTAGCCCCTTTACCTCTTGTGTCAGGTCCAGGATATCCTCTTCGTTGGCCTGAGTGCGTGCTGTTACTGCCTGCATTTCAGTCTTTAACAGGTCCATATCTGCTGCATGCATTTGTCTCATCTCTTTGAGCAGGTCTGCTATATCTTGTTTAGTGGCTGGTGTGAGGCTGTTCCCATTAGGCTGTTGCTCCCTCATTTGTGGGGCTGCTGTTCAGCTCCGGATTGTGGGGCCTTGTTCAGCTCCGGATTGTGCTCCCTCATCTTGGAGGGGATGTGTGTGGTCCGGAGTAGCCGCCATCTTGGGCACCATCGGGCGTTGTAGCAAGTCTCCAATGTCTTGCATGGTCCTGCCTGCATTCTGTGTGGGTCTCTGGGATTTGCGGCCCATGCTGTACTCCTCAGGTGCAGCTGTAGTTGATAGCAGGTAGGCATCGTGGTGTGTGCTCAGGGCCACGAGTTCTTGCGCCAGCCTCGTGGTCTGATAGGCGGTGTAGGCCCCGGTTTTCCGACAGGTCCGTCTCACCGCTTGTGTAAACTGGAAAGGCATCCGCTCGCCTGCCCTTTGGTGTCGCCCCGCCGGCCGGTAGGTGCCTTGGTATGTGCCTTAATGCCTTGGTATAAGGTATTTTTCCGTCGTTTGTGCGGAGCTCAGAAGAGATGCGTCCGCTCCTGTCTGGCGCTCGGCTCCGCCCCCTCGGGCAGGCGAATTTTAAAACCCACAGGGACTCTTTCTGGCAACAAAAGTGATGGAAAAGTTGTTTCAAGGGGACTAACACCTGGACAGTGGCATGCCGGAGGGGGATCCATGGCAAAACTCCCATGGAAAATTACACAGTTGATGCAGAGTCTGGTTTTAATCCATAAAGGGCAGAAATCACCTAACATTCCTAAATCACAATGGATATGGATTGACACCTGACATATGACATATTGACACCTTGACATATGGATTGACACCTGTCCTCAGAGACCCTGAAACACACTGACATAGAGCAGAATAGGGACTATTCCCCCTACATAGGGTCACTTGGCAGATACGGATTGACACCTATCCTAAGGATCCCTGATACCACTGACACAGAGCAGAAAAGAGACTGTTCCCCCTACATAGGGTCACTTGGCAAATATGGATTGACACCTATCCTAAAGATCCCTGATACACACTGACACAGAGCAGAATAGGGACTGTTCCTCCTACATAGGGTCACTTGGCAGATATGGATTGACACCTGTCCTCAAAGACCCTGATACACACTGACACAGAGCAGAATAGAGACTGTTCCCCCTACATAGGGTCACTTGGCAGATATGGATTGACACCTGTCCTCAGAGACCATGATTCACACTGACACAGAGCAGAATAGAGACTGTTCCCCCTACATAGGGTCACTTGGCAGATATGGATTGACACCTGTCCTCAGAGACCATGATACACACTGACACAGAGAAGAATAAGGACTGTTCCTCCTACATAGGGTCACTTGGCAGATATGGATTGACACCTGTCCTCAGAGACCATGATTCACACTGACACAGAGCAGAATAGAGACTGTTCCCCCTACATAGGGTCACTTGGCAGATATGGATTGACACCTATCCTAAGGATCCCTGATACACACTGACACAGAGCAGAATAAGGACTGTTCCTCCTACATAGGGTTACTTGGCAGATATGGATTGACACATATCCTAAGGATCCCTGATACACACTGACACAGAGCAGAATAGAGACTGTTCCCCCTACATAGGGTCACTTGGCAGATATGGAGTGGTCGTGGGAGGAGGATGACTTTCACCTCTTCCCCTGTTAGATTCCCCGGTGTGCTGTGACATCACCCTTATACGCTGTGTAAAGCATACTTTTTAATTTATTTTACAAATGCTGCATCCTTTCCGACTTGTAATTCGGTAACATTTCCGCCACTGTCTGCTTATACCGTGGGTCTAGTAGCGTGGACACCCAGTACAGGTCGTTCTCCTTCAGCCTTTTTATACGAGGGTCCCCCAACAGGCACGACAGCATGAAAGGTTGGATGCTGAGCTACTCATTTCCCGTTCCTCCTCCTCAGTGATGTCAATGAAGGTATGTTCTTCCCCCCAGCCACGTACAACACCACGGGTACCAGATAGGTGACAACGAGCACCCTGGGATGCCTGTTGTGGTTGGTATTCCTCCTCAAAGCCACATTCCTCCTCTGACTCCTTTTCCTCACAATCCTCTTCCAGCGTTGCCGCAGGTCCAGCAAGCAATGCTGATAAGGCTGTTTCTGGTGGTGATGGTGACCACAACTCTTCCTCTTCCTCTTCACGCTCATCTACGGCCTGATCCAGCACTCTTCGCAGGGCACGCTCCAGGAAGAAAACAAATGGTATGATGTCGCTGATGGTGCCTTTGGTGTGACTGACTAGGTTTGTCACCTCATCAAAAGGACGCATGAGCCTACAGGCATTGCGCATGAGCGTCCAGTAACGTGGAAAAAAAAAATCCCAGCTCCCCAGAGGCTGTCCTAGCACCCGGGTCATACAAATATTCATTAACAGCTTTTTATTGTTGGAGCAGGCGGTCGAACATTAGGAGTAGGGATGTCGCGATCCCGAAATTTTCGGTTCGCGAATGGCGAACGGGAACTTCCGCAAACGTTCGTGAACCAGCGAACCGGGCGAACCGCCATTGACTTCAATGGGCAGGCAAATTTTAAAACCCTCAGGGACTGTTTCTGGCCACAAAAGTGATGGAAAAGTTGTTTCAAGGGGACTAACACCTTGACTGTGGCATGCCGGAGGGGGATCCATGGCAAAACTCCCATGGAAAATTACACAGTTGATGCAGAGTCTGGTTTTAATCCATAAAGGGCAGAAATCACCTAACATTCCTAAATTGTTTGGAATAACGTGCTTGAAAACATGATGTTGTATCAATCAGCTAGTGTAAGGGTTACGCCCGCTTCACAGTGACAGACCAAACTCCCCGTTTAACGCACCACAAACAACCGCAAACAGTCCATTTACACAACCGCAAACTCCCCATTTGCACATGTTTCAGTGCAAACTAGTCTAACTACTAATATAGTTGAAACATGCTACTTTTATTCATGCCAGACAACCATGCAGGCCAGACTAACAAACATGCCAGGGCCAATCATAGTTAACCACCTCAGATAGTAACATGGCTCCCTCTATATACAGAGTAAACATGGCTCCCTCTATATACCGTGTAAACATGGCCCCCTCTATATACAGTGTAAACATGGCTCCCTCTATATACAGAGTAACATGGCTCCCTCTATATACAGTGTAACATGGCTCCCCTCTATATACAGAGTAACATGGCTCCCCTCTATATACAGTGTAAACATGACTCCTCTCTATATAGAGAGTAACATGGCTCCCCTCTATATACAGTCTAAACACAGCTCCTCTCTATATACAGAGTAACATGGCTCCCTCTATATACAGTGTAAACATGGCTCCTCTCTATATACCGTGTAACATGGCTCCCCTCTATATACAGTGTAAACCCGGCTTCTCTATATACAGAGTAACATAGTATAGTGTGTACAGTGTGTGTGTATATTGTGTGTATAGTGTGTGTATATTGTGTGTAGTGTGTGTATAGTGTGTGTGCAGTGTGTGTATAGTGTGTGCAGTGTGTATAGTGTGTATATAGTGTGTATGCAGCATGTGTATAGTGTGTATGCAGTGTGTGTATAGGGTGTATGCAGTGTGTGTATAGTGTGTGCAGTGTGTGTATAGTTAGTGCAGTGTGTGTATAGTGTATGCAGTGTGTGCAGTGTGTATGCAGTGTGTGTAGAGTGTGTATAGTGTATGCAGTGTGTGTGCAGTGTGTGTATAGAGTGTGCAGTGTGTGTAGTGTGTGCAGTGTGTATAGTGTGTGCAGTGTGTGCAGTGTGTATAGTGTGTGTAGTGTGTGTATATTGTGTGCAGTGTGTATGCAGTGTGTGTAGTGTGTGTATAGTGTGTGCATAGTGTATGCAGTGTGTGCATAGTGTGTACAGTGTGTGTGTATAGTGTGTGTATATTGTGTGTAGTGTGTATAGTGTGTGCAGTGCGTGTATAGTGTGTGTGCAGTGTGTGTATAGTGTGTGCAGTGTGTATAGTGTGTATATAGTGTGTATGCAGTGTGTGTATAGTGTGTATGCAGTGTGTGTATAGGGTGTATGCAGTGTGTGTATAGGTAGTGCAGTGTGTGTATAGTGTATGCAGTGTGTGCAGTGTGTATGCAGTGTGTGAAGAGTGTGTATAGTGTATGCAGTGTGTTTGCAGTGTGTGCAGAGTGTGTATAGTGTGTGCAGTGTGTGTATAGAGTGTGCAGTGTGTGCACAGTGTATGCAGTGTGTGTATAGTGTGTGTAGTGTATGCAGTGTGTGTGCAGTGTGTGTAGTGTGTGTATAGAGTGTGCAGTGTGTGCACAGTGTATGCAGTGTGTGTATAGTGTGTGTAGTGTGTGTATAGTGTGTGCAGTGTGTATAGTGTGTATGCAGTGTGTGTATAGTGTGTATAGTGTGTGCAGTGTGTATATAGTGTGTATGCAGTGTGTTTATAGTGTGTATGCAGTGTGTGTATAGGGTGTATGCAGTGTGTGCAGTGTGTGTATAGTTAGTGCAGTGTGTGTATAGTGTATGCAGTGTGTGCAGTGTGTATGCAGTGTGTGCAGAGTGTGTATAGTGTATGCAGTGTGTGTAGAGTGTGTGCAGTGTGTGTAGTGTGTACAGCGTGTGTATAGTGTGTACAGTGTGTGTAGAGTGTGTGCAGTGCGTGCATAGTGTGTGTGCAGTGTTTGCAGTGTGTGTAGAGTGTATGCAGTGTCTGTAGAGTGTGTATAGTGTGTGTAGAGTGTGCGTAGAGCGGCGGGTGGGGGCCCTAAATAAAAATCCCCCCCTCCCCAATCAAAGGTGACTAGGGGTCCCCAAGCCCCTAGTCACACAACCAAATAAAAAAGCCCCTACCTACCCCCCTCACCCTAAAAAATAGTGAGGGGGGAATAAAATTACTTCCCTGTAAAGTAAAATGCAACTTACTATTCAACGTCTTCTTTTTTTCTAAAATCTTCATTTTTCAGCCCCAAAAAAGGCCAAATAAAAAGCCATCATACCCGTCGAACTTAAAAATAAAATAAAAAACCCGAGCGCCAAAAAAAAATTAATCCATCTTCACCCATGGAGGGCTCCGTGTCAGTGTTTATCAGGGATCCTTAGGATAGGTGTCAATCCATATTCTGCTCTCTGTCAGTGTCTGGAGGGAATATCTGCAGTAACACAGAGTGTCTGGGGGGAGTATCTGCAGTAACACAGGGTGTCTGGAGGGAGTGTCTGCAGTAATACAGAGTGTCTGGGGGGAGTATATGCTTGTAACATTTATAAAAAAATGGTTGCAGCTTCCGATTAATCTAAAATGGATGCTGTCCAGTAGGTGGGAGGGTCTGCTAGGGAGGGTGTGCTGCTGATTGGCTGTAATGTGTCTGCTGACTGTGAGGTACAGGGTCAAAGTTTACTCAATGATGACGAATAGGGGGCGGACCGAACACCGCATGTGTTCGCCCGCGGTGGCAGACGCGAACATGCTATGTTCGCCAGGAACTATTCGCCAGCGAACAGTTCGGTACATCACTAATTAGGAGTCTTGAATTCCAACGTGTCGGGCTGTCGCAAATCAAGCGCCTAACTGGCATTTTCTTTCGCCGTTGGATATCTGCAAAGTGCGCCATGGCCGTGTAGGAACGCCTGAAATTGACACACACCTTCCTGGCCTGCTTCAGGACGTCTTGTAAGCCTGTGTACTTATGCACAAAGCGTTGTACGATCAGATTACACACATTTGCCATGCACGGCACATGTGTCAACTTGCCCAACTTCAATGCCGCCAACAAATTTGTTCCGTTGTCACAAACCACTTTGCCGATATCCAGTTGCTGCGGAGTCAGCCACTTTTCCACCTGTGCGTTCAGGGCGGACAGGAGTGCTTGTCCGGTGTGACTCTCTGCTTTCAAGCAAGTCAAACCCAAGACGGCGTGAAACTGCCGTATCCGGGATGTGGAATAGTACCTGGGGAGCTGGGGGGTGTTGTTGATGGAGAAAAATGCAGCAGCAGAAGAGGACTCAGTCGAGGAGGTTATGGAAGAGGATGGAGTAGGAGGAGTAGGGAGGTGGCAGCAGGCCTGCCTGCAAGTCGTAGCGGTGTCACCAACTCCTCTGCAGAGCCATGCATTCCATGCTTGGCAGCCGTCAGCAGGTTTACCTTAATGCGCAGTGTAGGTGATATACCTGCCCTTACTATGCTGAGACCAGGTATCAGTGGTCAGATGGACCCTTGCCCCAACACTGTGTGCCAGACATGCCATTACTTCCTTTTGCACAATCGAGTACAGGTTGGGGATTGCCTTTTGTGAAAATAAATTTCGTCCGGGTACCTTCCACTGCGGTGTCCCAATAGCTACAAATTTTTAGAACGCCTCAGACTCCACCAGCTTGAATGGTAAAAGCTGGCGGGCTAATAGTTCAGACAAGCCAGCTGTCAGACGCTGGGCAAGGGGGTGACTTTCTGACATTGGCTTCTTACGCTCAAACATGTCCTTGACAGACACCTGACTGTGGGCAGATGAGCGGGAACTGCTCAAGGTGGGAGACGGAGTGGCGGATGGTTGAGAGGGAGCAAGGAGGACAGCAGTGGTTGACGTGGCTCAAGATGCTGGACCAGGAGGAGGATGGCGGCTTTGAGTTTCCGTGGTGCTTGTACTCATGTGTTGATCCCATAGGCGTTTGTGATATGCGATCATGTGCCTACGCAAAGCAGTTGTACCTAGGTGGATGTTGGACTTCCCACGACTCAGTTTCTGTTGGCACAGGTTGCAAATGGCATCGCTGTTGGCAGAGGCAGCACACAAAAAAAATGCCACACTGCTGAGCTCTGCAATGACGGCATTCTGGTGGTGGACACAGCATGCGTAGATTGGCGTGCTGTCAGGCTGACCACGGGTGCCGATGCATGCTGTCTGACTGTGCCACTAGCTCCTTGCGATGACCTCCCCCTGCTTCCAACTCGTCTCCTCCTCCTCCTCTCTGTCTCCCCATCTGAACTTTCGTCCTGTTCTTCTTCTTGCCGAGCGGGCACCCACGTGACATCCATGGACACATCGTCATCATCAACCGCTTCACTTGTATCTGACAACTCAGCAAAGGAAGCAGCAGCGGGTACAACATCATCATCATCACACCGTACGTCCATGTGTGTAATGCTGCCTGCCTGAGACATATCCCTGTTATCTACATCCTCTGGCAATAATGGTTGCGCATCACTCATTTCTTCAAACGGATGTGTGAATAACTCCGCTGACATACCAAGTAAAGCTTTTAGATTAGTGGTACTATGCGTGCAAGCTACTGTGAGACCAGATATGAGTGGCACTGTGCAGTGGCAGAGGTTGGCAGAGTACATGCTGTAGGCCTGACACACCCGCTTGAAGACAACTAACTGCTATTCAATCTATAACAGTGAAAAAAGTTTGTTTTTAAAGGCACGCTATTGTCACACCAGATATGAGTGGCAAAGTGCACTTGCAGAGGTTGGCAGAGTACACGCTGAAGGCCTGACACCCGCTTCAAGACAACTAACTGCTATTCAATCTATAACAGTGAAAAAAGTTTTTTGTTTTTAAAGGCACGCTATTGTCACACCAGATATGAGTGGAAAAGTGGACTGGCAGAGGTTGGCAGAGTACATGCTGAAGGCCTGACACCCAGACGCTTGCAGACAACTAACTGCTATTAGCTTACAGTGAAAAACTTTTTTTTGTTTTTAAAGGCACGCTATAGTCACACCAAATATGAGTGGCAAAGTGCACTTGCTGAGGTTGGCAGAGTACACGCTGAAGGCCTGACACCTGCTTGAAGACAACTAACTGCTATTCAATCTATAACAGTGAAAAACGTTTTTTTGTTTTTAAATGTCAAGCTTAAGCTATTGTGACACCAGATATGAGTGGTGGCACTGGGCAAGTGGGCAAAGTATCCACTGTGAGCCTGACACAGAAGCTGGCAGACAACTAACTGCTATTCAATCTATTACAGTGAAAACATTTTTTTTTCTTTTTAAATGTCAAGCTTAAGCTATTGTGACACCAGATATGAGTGGTGGCACTGGGCAAGTGGGCACAGTATCCACTGTGAGCCTGACATAGAAGCTGCAGACAACTAACTGCTATTCAATCTATTACAGTGAAAAAAAAAAATATTTTTAAATGTCAAGCTTAAGCTATTGTGACACCAGATATGAGTGGTGGCACTGGGCAAGTGGGCAAAGTATCCACTGTGAGCCTGACACAGAAGCTGGCAGACAACTAACTGCTATTCAATCTATTACAGTGAAAACATTTTTTTTTTCTTTTTAAATGTCAAGCTTAAGCTATTGTGACACCAGATATGAGTGGTGGCACTGGGCAAGTGGGCACAGTATCCACTGTGAGCCTGACACAGAAGCTGCAGACAACTAACTGCTATTCAATCTATTACAGTGAAAAAAACTATTTGTAAATGTCAAGCTTAAGCTATTGTGACACCAAATATGAGTGGTGGCACTGGGCAAGTGGGCACAGTATCCACTGTGAGCCTGACACAGAAGCTGGCAGGCAGGCAACTGCAATTAGAAAAAAAAGCAGACTGATGTTCTAGCCCTAAAAAGGGCTTTTTGGGGTGCTGCCCTTACAGCAGAGATCAGATGAGTCCTTCAGGACTGTAGTGGACACTGAATACCCTAGCCTAGCTATCAATTTCCCTATCTAATGAGCAGCAGCAACACTTTCCCTCCTTTATCCAAGAATGCAGCTTCACAATGAATCTAAAATGGATGCTGTACAGGAGGTGGGAGGGTCTGCTGCTAATTTGCTAGAATGTGTCTGCTGACCGTGAGGCACAGGGTCAAGGTTTGCTCAATGATGACGAATAGGGGGCGGTTCGAACCGCGCATGGGGCGGATCGCCGGCGAACAGTTCGGTACATCACTAGTTATTGGTTTAGCAGATCATCCCCTATTTTTTGCATATATTTCGTGAAAGACAGGAGGAAGTCTTTGTGGATACCATTGAAAGCTTCACCTTGTAAAGGGAAGTTTTTGTCTGCTTGTACCTTATTTGGCACTGATTGCACCTTTGGTTTGTGTACACATATATTTGTGTTTTTCTTCCACTCTTGTTTGGCCAGATAATCCAGGTCACACATCAGGGCTTGCACATGATCAAGTATCTTCCACAGCGAATAGTACCTCCTTTCTGTCAGCATCCTGGAGTTTATCCCATAATAGTCCTGGGCAGCTGAAGCCATAGCCCTCCGGGAACCAGTCACTCTCCAACCCTAAATATTCCTGCTCTGCGTGCCACTGCAGAGCACGGTACCCGTTGTCCAGTTTCACTTCCTCCTGGACCAGCATTTTCAATTTGGATAACAATTCCTCCTGGGGTTGCTTTCCCAGTAATGTTATCCTCAGCAGGCATTGAACCTTGGCTCATTGTCTTGTAGTTGGAAGATATCATTGCAATATATCCTTTTAAACAGGAGTGCCGTGTCCCAGAGCTTCAAGCTCTCTAGCCCAGCTCTCTTTATTTATAACAGGGCTAGAGGGATCGTGCAGCCAGCCAACAGGTCTGACTAGCCCATATGTTCATTACACTTAGATTACTGTGACAACTTTATTAAAATACAAATAACCACATCATAGCAGACAACATACAACAACTTATTATAATACAATGAGGTATTTATAAAGGGGTGGGGAAGACAATATTTAACACAGAATTCACAATATGCAAATCTACCTGAATATGCACATTAGCAATTCTTGCTATTTACGTAGTGTATACAGCTGTGGTTATATCCTTGCAACCAACAGGTGGCACTGCTCAGGCTCCACAGTCAAAACCACCTAGCTGATTGCAAGCTTTAGCAAGACAGGAGAGCACACTAACACATAACACTGAACACTAAGTATTTTACACACACCCTGCACCAAAACATAATATATAGTCCAGGGACCTACATAAATAATCTGTCTGAAGCTCCTGGTGATGGTGACTACCGTCACAGTGTGTGCTGCCTGTATTTAAAGGGAAACTCCAGTGCCAGGAAAACGATCCGTTTTCCTGGCACTGGAGGGTCCCTCTCCCTCCCACCCCCCAATCCCCAGTTGCTGAAGGGGTGAAAACCCCTTCAGTGACTTACCAGAGGCAGCGACAGGTCCCACGTCGCTGCTTCCTCCTCCCCCGCCGCTCCTCCTTCTTCTTCCGTCAGCCGGTGGGCGAGACTGATCTCGCCCGCCGGCCGAGGAGACCTAATGCGCATGCGCGGCAATGCCGCGCATGCGCATTAGCGCGCCCCATAGGAAAGCATTGAAAATGAATTTCAATGCTTCCCTATGGGGAATAGAGCGACGCTGGAGGTCCTCACACAGCGTGAGGACGTCCAGCGACGCTCTAGCACAGAAAACCTGTGCTATAGAGCAGGAAGTGTCCTCTAGTGGCTGTCTAATAGACAGCCACTAGGGGAGGACTTAACCCTGCAAGGTAATTATTGCAGTTTAAAAAAAAAAACTACAATAATTACACTTGCAGGGTTAAGGGTAGTGGGAGTTGGCACCCAGACCACTCCAATGAGCAGAAGTGGTCTGGGTGCCTGGAGTGTCCCTTTAATGTTTACTGTCTGTATGTAATGCGTGTGGTATGTGCTGTAGGTATTCATGTAATGTATGTGGTGTTTGCTGCCTGTATGTAATGTGTGTGCATCTGCTGGCTGTATACAATGTGTGTGTAGAATATGTTTGGGGACTGTATGTTTGAGGTGACTATAAATAATGTATTTCTATTGGTGTGTGCTGGCTGTATGTAATGTGTGCCTGTGGGGTTTGCTAGCTGTATGCAGTGTGTGTTGCTCTGTTTTGCCCCACTCTTATCTCCTAGCTTTACTGGTGGATTTTCCTGGATCCTTGGTGGTTCAGTGGGACCATCCTCCATCAGACCAAGATCCTCACGCCATATGCATAGGCGGGAATCATATTTTCCAGGCACTTTTAAGTAGAGATTACTGGAAGTCCTATATATTGTAAGTGCATTTCTTCTTTTTCTTTTATATATAGAGAGTAGATGGTGTAAACCAACGACCAGTGGTCTAGGTAACACCGGTGAGATACTAGGCTCTGCTGTCTGTTAAAATTATAATCTTTAATTAGGTATACATAATCATGAACAATCAATAAAACATAACGAAAAAATACTAAATAGACAAATAGAAAAACACCAAAGTGGTAAAACAAAAAGAGGAGGTATTAAGGGGCTCAGGGAGTAATGGGAGAGGTATCAACTTAGACCAATGTGTACTAGATATATACCTCAATGATAGGGAATATAAGTGGTAGAAGACAATGACTAATCTACTAACCGGCCAATGCGTAGACAAAACCAAACCCTAAGGTGCTGGTTAAGGAAGCATACGCTAGTATGACACAAAGCTTAGGGAGTGCAGCGTAGAACCACAATCGTGTGTACTCATATGGAAGTATAGAGACAATGGGGTCTCAACAAAATATACACTTGCGGGTGCTGCAATAAGCAGTGTAGCATACAGGTAAATGTGGCCATAAGTAAGGCACTAAGTGCTAGTAGGACCAACAGCAATAAGATATATATGATGTGGTTCCCCAGTAGCATACAAATGCTGAGAACTAGTGTAAAAAGGAACCTCCAGGTAGTCTGACACGCTGGCTACTAATTGCCAGCCAGGACCAAGAACCGTATAGTCATATAGAGGTATAGAGACATAAACGTCTCCACAGAGTTACACTAAAGGGTACTGTAACATAAGGAGTTACATGAAAACTCATATGGCCACACATGAATAATTAAATGCTAATAGGGGAAACCCCCCATTATAGGATAGACGGCTTCTACAATGTAGAGTGTTCCTATATAAGCATACAGTATAGGTAGATAGTGTGAAAGGATGTCACTGGTTTAGAACCAATGAATGATAGTTAAGGAGACTAAACAATCCCCCTAGTAGACATCACCGGACACCCAACTACTTGGAACTAGCCTCAGTGCTGTCTGAACTGACTGGTCAAAGTAGGGCTAGTTGAGTAGTATAGTACACTTATCTATCCTAACAAAAAAACATCGGCTAGTAGTTGTAATAGTCCTACTCTCTTATTCCCTCCAAAAAATCTCCAAACAGGCCCCAGCTCCTCTTAACCTAATACAACACCCCAAACATAGTGAAGTGGAAATCAAACGTGATTATAAAATCATCATCTTTTGCTGCCTGCCTGCCTAACGCGTTTCGGCGCTGTAAAGAGCGCCTTTCTCAAAGGCTGTCAATGAGCAAATGCTCGAGGGTACTTTTTAAATATGAAAAGGTGGCCGAGATCCAGCCAATCAGTAGTCGGCACGGGCGGAGTTACAGTAAAGACCGCCCAGCGTTCGTGATGTGTGTCAGAGCCGTCAATCTTACGGACTTTGACCAATCAGAGCGGATGGGGGGCGGGACTAAGTGCCGGAGCTCCAGATAGATCCAACCCCCGTCCGTGATTGGTATACGAGCCATCCGTCTTGCAGGCTCTGACCAATCATGTGTGGCCATATGAGTTTTCATGTAACTCCTTATGTTACAGTACCCTTTAGTGTAACTCTGTGGAGACGTTTATGTCTCTATACCTCTATATGACTATACGGTTCTTGGTCCTGGCTGGCAATTAGTAGCCAGCGTGTCAGACTACCTGGAGGTTCCTTTTTACACTAGTTCTCAGCATTTGTATGCTACTGGGGAACCACATCATATATATCTTATTGCTGTTGGTCCTACTAGCACTTAGTGCCTTACTTATGGCCACATTTACCTGTATGCTACACTGCTTATTGCAGCACCCGCAAGTGTATATTTTGTTGAGACCCCATTGTCTCTATACTTCCATATGAGTACACACGATTGTGGTTCTACGCTGCACTCCCTAAGCTTTGTGTCATACTAGCGTATGCTTCCTTAACCAGCACCTTAGGGTTTGGTTTTGTCTACGCATTGGCCGGTTAGTAGATTAGTCATTGTCTTCTACCACTTATATTCCCTATCATTGAGGTATATATCTAGTACACATTGGTCTAAGTTGATACCTCTCCCATTACTCCCTGAGCCCCTTAATACCTCCTCTTTTTGTTTTACCACTTTGGTGTTTTTCTATTTGTCTATTTAGTATTTTTTCGTTATGTTTTATTGATTGTTCATGATTATGTATACCTAATTAAAGATTATAATTTTAACAGACAGCAGAGCCTAGTATCTCACCGGTGTTACCTAGACCACTGGTCGTTGGTTTACACCATCTACTCTCTCTTTTTGTGTACAATACAAGGGTTACCCCCTATCGAGATACTATCTGGACACACTTATCGTATCCCCGCAAGGGGGTTATTTTCTTTTTTCTTCTTTTATATATACCACAAACTTACTACACTATACAGTCTCGTATTCCATGTTCATTCTCGTTTTATATTTGGCACACTCCTGAGAACCACCCTAGGTGCTGCTCCTTCTGCCTGTTCACATCCTTTTTCTGACCTGGACAAAAGAGATTTTGCATTCAGCTGCCTCCTTTACCTAAATAATTAGTGCTAGAAACTTATCTGTATTTAATTAATTAATTAATTGATTGATTAAATAAAATATAAATGGGTCTGCATAACTTCAGAGCCTGTGCAATGCTGCACCAGCCTGGGGTGCGCAGTCTCCGGGTGATATGCCTTTTTAAGCATCTTCCCTCCTTTCTTCTTTTAGTACTAAGGATAGTAAGATGACTCCAATGCAACATACACCATCTTCATCTAAGTGTTGCTTCTAAGTGTCTGTGGTTGGAGATATTCTGGAGAGTTTTACAGAAGCTTCAACTGTCTAAGAGTTGTGCTAAGAGTTTTCTTTTTTACTGTTACAGGTAAGATTCATCTGTAGGAAAAGGTTACTGATTGTACAAGGTTTGATTTCCTGTTGGTAATTATAAGGCATTTGATTTGATTAGTTAGCTACTTGCTATTGATTGCTGTGTAAATTAGCTATTGTTTGCTAATAAGCAGAGGCCTGCCCAGGTGTTAAACATTCCTAGTGGGAGGTGATTTGAGGAGTATATAAGGGCTGTTGTCATTAGCTTGGCTAATAGAGCTTGGTTGCTTCATCTAAGTGTTGCTTCTAAGTGTCTGTGGTTGGAGATATTCTGGAGAGTGTTGCTTCTAAGTGTCTGTGGTTGGAGATATTCTGGAGAGTGTTGCTTCTAAGTGTCTGTGGTTGGAGATATTCTGGAGAGTGTTGCTTCTAAGTGTCTGTGGTTGGAGATATTCTGGAGAGTGTTGCTTCTAAGTGTCTGTGGTTGGAGATATTCTGGAGAGTGTTGCTTCTAAGTGTCTGTGGTTGGAGATATTCTGGAGAGTGTTGCTTCTAAGTGTCTGTGGTTGGAGATATTCTGGAGAGTGTTGCTTCTAAGTGTCTGTGGTTGGAGATATTCTGGAGAGTGTTGCTTCTAAGTGTCTGTGGTTGGAGATATTCTGGAGAGTGTTGCTTCTAAGTGTCTGTGGTTGGAGATATTCTGGAGAGTGTTGCTTCTAAGTGTCTGTGGTTGGAGATATTCTGGAGAGTGTTGCTTCTAAGTGTCTGTGGTTGGAGATATTCTGGAGAGTGTTGCTTCTAAGTGTCTGTGGTTGGAGATATTCTGGAGATAAACTGGAGGTAATCTGAGGTATTCAGGAGGATAAATAAAAAGTTAAGATTCGTTTGATTTAAATAATTGATCTCATTGGAATGGCAGACTTAGTTCAGTGTAATTGTTGCTATGCATTTGTTTCGCGTTCCACTTTTTGGAGGTTTAGTTGTTGTCTAATCTGTAGACAGTTCTCTATCTTGCGGCAGGAGATTGTATTTTTGAAGTCTGAGATTTGTAAATTATCTGGTAAACAAACTCAGGCTGGAACTGCTGCAAAGCCACTGCCACAGAGACATACTAGGAATGGCAGATGGATTACTGTAGGATCTGGTAGACTTAGAGTTGTGGATAAAAGGCATATTACACAGTCTGTTGTTCTACATAATTCATTTTCTGCACTTTCAGAGTGTAATGGTGTCATGGAGACAGGCACTGAGGCTAGTGGTGTTGTGCAGAGAGGCACTGAGGCTAGAGGTGTTGTGCAGAGAGGCACTGAGGCTAGTGGTGTTGTGCAGAGAGGCACTGATGCTAGTGGTGTTGTGCAGAGAGGCACTGAGGCTAGTGGTGTTGTGCAGAGAGGCACTGAGGCTAGTGGTGTTATGCAGAGAGGCACTGAGGCTAGTGGTGTTGTGCAGAGAGGCACTGAGGCTAGTGGTGTTGTGCAGAGAGGCACTGAGGCTAGTGGTGTTGTGCAGAGAGGCACTGAGGCTAGTGGTGTTGTGCAGAGAGGCACTGAGGCTAGAGGTGTTGTGGAGAGAGGCACTGAGGCTAGAGGTGTTGTGGAGAGAGGCACTGAGGCTAGAGGTGTTGTGGAGAGAGGCACTGAGGCTAGTGCTGTTGTGGAGAGAGGCATTGAGGCCAGTGATGTTGTGCAGAGAGGCACTGAGGCTAGTGGTGTTGTGCAGAGAGGCTTGAAGACTATGGTGAGGTCTAATAGAAAGCAGTTGTTGTTGGGGGATTCCATCATAAGAGGTGTGGAGATGGACAATGGTGGTCTTGTGAGGTGTCTTCCCGGAGCTACTGCTCACAGAGACAGGAGACGTATCTGTAATATTGTTAAGCAAGCAAAGCAGGAAGGGGAATTGGATGTACTTGTCCATTTAGGGACAAATGACTTGGCTTGCAATGAGGTTTCAGAGGTTAAGGAAGTTTTTAGTGTTTTTGCCAATGATATACGGCAGGTTGCTTCCACACTGTCATTCTCTGAAGTTCTGCCTGTGCATAACACTCAGAATGACAGGCGGATGCGTATTAGGGACTTTAACTTGTGGCTTGGTGAATGGTGTCGGGAGCAAGGATTTGGCTTTATTGCTCATGGTAGCTCTGTTTGGAATGGAAATAAACTGTACAAAAAAGATGGTTTGCATCTTTCTCAAAAGGGAACAAATGTTCTCAGTGAGCAGTTCAGAGGTTTTGCTAAGATGTATTTAAACTAGGAGGGGGGGGGGGGGGCAAAAGGGTGATAAAACATCAATCCAATTGTCCCCCAAAACAAGGACAGAAGGTGCCTGTAGCAAGTGTGTTAAAAAATGATAAGCTTAGAGTCATGTCTACAAATGCTCGCAGTTTAGGGAATAAGATCCATGAACTTGTGGCAATAATGGCAACTGATAGTGTAGATTTAGTCGCTGTTACGGAGACATGGTATAATGAAAAAAATGACTGGGACATAGCAATACCAGGGTACTCTTTATATAGAAAAGACAGGGAAGGCAAGAAAGGGGGAGGGGTGGCCCTGTATGTGAAGGATAGCATAAAATCTAGCCTAATAAAGGTTAATGAGACGAACATAGAGTCCATTTGGGTTACGTTAGAATTTGGGAATCACACAGTAATTCGTGTAGGTGTGATTTATAGGCCCCCAGGACAAATTGAAGAGTTAGATAATCTACTAGTTGAAGAAATAGCTGAAATGACAATGAAGGGGGAAGTTATCACCATGGGTGACTTTAATCTTCCTGATGTGAATTGGAAAACAAAAATAGCTACTTGTGTCAGAAGCACACGTATTCTAAACTCCCTACTGGTATTGTCTCTAAAACAAGTCGTTGAGGAGCCAACTCGTAAAGAGGCCATACTAGATTTAGTGTTAACAAATGGAGATTTGGTTTCAGATATTACTGTAGGTGAAAGTTTAGGATCCAGTGATCATCAGTCAGTGTGGTTTAATATAAGAACAGTGACTGAGTCACACCACACAAAAACAAAAGTTTTAGACTTTAGAAAAACAGACTTTTCTAAAATTAGAATATGTGTAAAGGAGTCATTATCAGACTGGAGCAACTTAAATGGAGTCCAAAAGAATTGGGATTATTTAAAAGCTGCACTACTGAAGGCAACAGAAAATTGCATTAGGCTTGTCAGTAAAAGCAAAAAATTCAAGAAACCACTGTGGTACTCCGCAGATGTGGGCAAAATAGTAAAAAACTAAAAGTTAGCATTTAGTAATTATAAAAAAAACCAGAGTGAGGAAGACAGAATGACCTATAAGATTAGGCAGAAAGAGGCTAAGCAAGTTATAAGAGCTTCCAAATCACACACAGAAGAGAAAATAGCACAGTCAGTAAAAAAGGGGGACAAAACTTTTTTTAGATACATAAATGAGAAAAGATAAGTAAAACAAGGATTAGTTAGATTAAAAACAAAAGAAGGAAGGTATGTAGATGAGGATAAAGGTCTAGCTGACTGCCTCAATGAATATTTTTGTTCGGTATTTACAGCTGAAAATGAAGGAAAGGGACCTCTGTTAAAAAAAAGGATAAATGAGTCATTTATTACACGTGAGTTTACAGAAGAAGAGGTTCTATTTCAACTGTCAAAAGTAAAGACAAATAAGTCAATGGGACCTGATGGAATACACCCAAAGCTATTAAAAGAGCTTAGTGGTGTACTAGCAAAACCATTAACAGATTTATTTAACCAATCATTGTTAACAGGAGTAGTCCCAGAAGATTGGAAGTTAGCGAATGTTGTGCCCATTCACAAGAAAGGTAATAGGGAGGAGTCGGGCAACTATAGGCCAGTAAGCCTTACTTCAGTAGTGGGGAAAGTGATGGAAACCATGTTAAAGGATAGGATTGTTGAACATCTAAAAACACATGGATTTCAAGATCAGAGACAACATGGGTTTACTTCAGGGAGATCATGCCAAACTAATCTTATTGATTTTTTTGATTGGGTAACTAAAATTATAGATCAGGGTGGTGCAGTAGACATTGCTTACCTAGATTTCAGTAAGGCTTTTGACACTGTTGCACATAGAAGGCTTATCAATAAACTGCAATCTTTGAGTTTGGATTCCAATATTGTTGAATGGGTAACGCAGTGGCTGAGTGACAGGAAACAGAGGGTTGTAGTCAATGGAGTATATTCGAAGCTTGGGCTTGTCACCAGTGGGGTACCTCAGGGATCTGTACTTGGACCCATTCTCTTTAATATTTTTATTAGTGATATTGCAGAAGGTCTTGATGGTAAGGTGTGTCTTTTTGCGGATGATACTAAGATATGTAACAGGGTTGATGTTCCAGGAGGGATAAGCCAAATGGCAAATGATTTAGGTAAACTAGAAAAATGGTCAGAGTTGTGGCAACTGACATTTAATGTGGATAAGTGCAAGATAATGCATCTTGGACGTAAAAACCCAAGGGCAGAGTACAGAATATTTGATAGAGTCCTAACCTCAACATCTGAGGAAAGGGATTTAGGGGTGATTATTTCTGAGGACTTAAAGGTAGGCAGACAATGTAATAGAGCAGCAGGAAATGCTAGCAGAATGCTTGGTTGTATAGGGAGAGGTATTAGCAGTAGAAAGAGGGAAGTGCTCATGCCATTGTACAGAACACTGGTGAGACCTCACTTGGAGTACTGTACACAGTACTGGAGACCATATCTTCAGAAGGATATTGATACCTTAGAGAGAGTTCAAAGAAGGGCTACTAAATTGGTTCATGGATTGCAGGATAAAACTTACCAGGAAAGGTTAAAGGATCTTAACATGTATAGCTTGGTGGAAAGACGAGACAGGGGGGATATGATAGAAACATTTAAATACATAAAGGGAATCAACACAGTAAAGGAGGAGACTATATTTAAAAGAAGAAAAACTACCACAACCAGAGGACATAGTCTAAAATTAGAGGGACAAAGGTTTAAAAATAATATAAGGAAGAATTACTTTACTGAGAGGGTAGTGGATGCATGGAATAGCCTTCCAGCTGAAGTGGTAGAGGTTAACACAGTAAAGGAGTTTAAGCATGCGTGGGATAGGCATAAGGCTATCCTAACTATAAGATAATGCCAGGGACTAATGAAAGTATTTAGAAAACTGGGCAGACTAGATGGGCCGAATGGTTCTTATCTGCCGTCACATTCTATGTTTCTATGTGACACTATGTAGGGGGGGTGGAATCATTCAGTCACAAGGATTAGCGGAATCATATAAATAACAATACCAAAAGGGTATTTAATGTGCAATTGCTCATTTTAAGTGTAACAACATTATCACTAATTATATTCCCTGGCAGTCTAGAAATGGTCCCAGATGGTCTACTATGGGAGGCTGAGGTTCAGTACTCATGCCCCCAGCCCCAACACTGTCCTCCCCATGACCCCCAGGGGCAAGCAGCAATTAATTAATTAATTAAATCTGGGTTTGTGTAGGGTGTTTTAAAAGCATGTATTTTGAAATCAGAACATTTTAAATACAGTTCTTCATTTTACTTCCCTTGATACACTCATCTGTCAATTAAAAAAAGCACATTATTTGGTTCCGTTTTTTTTTGTTTTTTTTTTTGTTCTTTTTTGATATATAATTGTACAATAAAACACATTTTAATATTTTACTGGCATAACAACTTTTGTCAGTATAGTTCTTTACTAGCTTGGTTTCCTTTTTGACCACGCTATGGTTACTATGGTTACTTACAAAAATGTAATAGTTAAATACATATACATTTAAATTCATTAGGATTTAAATCATTTCCTGTAGCATTACATTTTTCTCCTGCTTCTTTATCAGTTTGAAGGTCTCTATAATTTATGTAGCCGTCATCATCTCCTGAGAACAGAAATACGATTTCATCATCACATTCAGAATTAATATTAACCTGGAATACTTTTTACAGGAAAGCCAAATATTAAATATAATAAAAATGCTTAATTAGGAATAAAACTAAAAATCCCAATCACATTTAACTGTAATTCATGTATTCCATGTAATAGCGCTAAAAAGCTACAACTCCCCAAAACCAAATTCCCATGATTATAATTAAAAAATATGATATCACGAACAATATTATATATTCTTATTCTCTATTATTTATATTTTAATCTATATTCCTTACACAATTGTCTATAATTCAATATTATGTATTCTGTATGTTAAATAGTTGCAATTACGTCACTTTGACCATGACCACCTAACCAAGAATTTAATTTTTTTTCCCAGCTATAAAAGCAGATCTTTTTTCTTTTTTTTTTTTAATTCTTTATTTTTGCAGTGCGTATATTAGTCACAGACATACATATGGTACCCCAACGGCATTCCATATGCAGGTTTCAAGACATTAGTTACAGTGGGGGGTAGATAGACAATGCACTTTTTTTTTGTTTGTAAGTATACATATGGTTTGAACATAAACATGGCTTGTAGATAACTTGCACATTTTTGTAATATGGCATGCTAAAAGTAAGGATGCATATAACTTAGAAAATCATAGATGAGCACACTGTTACTTATATTGTAATATGCAGGTCTCTATTTATACATAGGAGGAAAAATATGAATAAAAGCTTTTTACGCTTGCTATAGATTGAGGCATAAAACATTAGCAGTGAGAACACATTAGCAGTACAAGTATGCATATAACCGTGTATCGTAGAATAATATGACCTGCTGAGCATGCATAGAACCAGTGGGTTTGCCTGTGAATGGAGTGCAACGACTGACATAACTGGGCGATCAGTAATTACGTGGTAAGCATAGTCCAGACAGCAACTGCTGATAGCGGGTCCCGAGGATGCTAGGGTGGTATGTCCACTGGGAGTTATGGTAGCGGGTGCTTTAGCCGATGCCCAGGACAGGGAAGTCTCTCTCATAGTTGCGGTGTGTCTTTTCGATGGTGTCCCTGTGTTGGGGGTCAGCTCCAGCGTTGACCTGTAGTATGTGCAGCCGCACAGCTACTAGGTTTGCAGCGTTGATTGTAGAGGGTAGGGTCGTGCTTTGCTGCCCGACAATTTTAGGGCAGAGTGGGGTATTTGCGTGTGGCGCTTGTTTGGTGGTCCAGCATCTGTGCTGTTGTGAGTGGAAGCGTGCACTCGAATAATATGGCGCCACTTCCCACCTTGAGGATGCCTGCGTTTCCTGATGGCCGCTCTGGAGGCTTGAGGTAGGCGCCTGTAATGGCGACGTCGTGTTGCTGGGCGTATCCATGCAGCCACGGCTTTTATCGCAATGTGATAAGCCATTCCGCGGCTGTACAGCGTGTCCCAGCCTGTGCTGGGTGGCCATCTTGTCTGCGCCGCGTTGATTTGGTGCCCCTGTGTGCTGTATAGCCGGTAAGTCTGCCCTCCTGCCTTAGCCTTATCAGTTTGTCCAGTGAGGACCAGGATATCCCCCATTGGTCCAAAGGGGGGGGGGGTGCAGGATGGTATGAGGTAGCTTGAAGGCTCTGGCTTCAGGGAGAGCGGACGCCTCTCCCGAGCCCTTACCCCAGTAGGCCGCACGTGGATTCCTGCTTCCTTAGCTCCGACGGGCTCCGGGGTGGTATCAGTCGGTTCAGTGGTGCACCCCCGACATGGACGGTGCTGTGTAGCCGCTGCTTTTTGCCCCAGTTTCTGCCCGCTGTGCAGGAGCTCGTGCTGTACACGTCTGCACGGCTCTGTGGTCAGGCTTCGCCCCCCTATAAAAGCAGATCTTGTCCAGGTTTCTGTAATACACTTTGATAAAGCCCATGCAATAATGCAAAATGTTAATGCTTTTTTTTATATAATATATAATTTTAAGTAATATTATGGTAAACCTTTCCTGGACCATCCTGCATTTTGTGTCTGACACCTGGATAATAGAAAGATAGATAGATAGATATATATTTATTTTTAATCCATATTGTCATGTTGAAGACCACCATCACAAGATATATCTATAGAGGTGGAGATTATACCACTCTACACTATTTGCTGGGAGCCACTTACGGGCTCTATAAAATATTTGTGCATTTTCATGTAAATATAAGCCACATCTGTGTTATCTGAATACTACACTATGTTAGCATTTATTCTGTTTACATTTTATAAAAAAAATGGACAATCCATTATTGGACTAAGATAATCACACTATATCCAGAAGCGGGAATCATATAGCCAAGGTACTTTTAAATGTCAGGATCCCGCGGGCGGCTGCGAGGGGAGGCTGCAGTCCGCTCGCGGCACTCACCCTCCAGCCGTCCGCGGCCCCCTTCCTGGTATGAGCTCGGCGGACGGCATCCTCCCAGCCACGGATGCCGCCCGCGTCTCCCTCTACGTCCCCCAGCGGCAGCATACATGACGCTGCACGCTGGGAGACCGCCCATTTTATTAAACGCCACGGTCAGCCACCTGACCCGGCGTTAAAGGCACAGTGCCTCAATCACAGTGGGAGGTCTAGATATCTCCCACTTGTGATTGTTAATTCTGATTGGAAATTATCCAATCAGAATTAACCTATGGATTTAAATACTTACCTTTCCTGTTCCTCTCTGCCCTGTTGTGGTCTTTGCTTGCTAGTATTGCTACTGAACTTGTGTTTCTGGTTACGTACTCTCTGGCTTGGTAATCCGACTTTGTGACTTTCTCCTACCCTTTGACCTCGGCTTGTTTCTCGTTATTCTTTCTTCTGGTTCCCCTTACTTGGCTTGTCTCCTGACTATTCTTTGTGTGCTTAGCCCGGCCACTCTAAGGTCCGGTACGGCACCTTTTCTCTGTGTGTGTTAGCGTGTTTGGTTCCCGGAATCGTGACATTACAACAGGGCCAAAATGGAACCTGCTGACATTCCACAGCTCCTAGTTAATCAGGAGGCTAGAATGGATGGTTTAGACCACCGTATGGATCAGTTTGCTCAAGCTTTACAAACCATACTAGCTCGTACTGCACATTTGCAACCTGCCGTTCAGGAGGCTGCTGCTGCTGTGTGCGAACCCATTCCCACTCCGGTACCTGTTCCGTCTCATGTAGTTCATATGACGCCACCACAGCGCTACAGCGGTGACCCGGCATTGTGTCGTGGTTTCCTCAACCAAATTGATATCCATTTGGTGATGAATCCACGTTCCTATCCCACTGACAGATCCAAAATTGCCTTTTTGATAAACCACTTGTCCGGGAGAGCTTTAGCATGGGCCAACCCCATGTGGGAGAGTACGTCTCCTATGTCCTTTGCAGATTTTTTGACAGCTTTCAAACGCACGTTTGATCAACCCGGTAGGGTTGCTTCTGCTGGCAAAGCTCTGCTTAGGGTCCGACAGGTTAACAGATCTGTAGCGGATTATACTATTGAATTCCGCACTCTAGCAGCTGAAGTGGTTTGGAATAATGACGCCCTCGTAACAGCCTTTCAGGAGGGTTTGGCCGCTTACATACTGGATGAAATAGCATCCAGGGAATTGCCTGTTCTTCTGGATGATGTTATAGACTATATAATTCTTATTGATAATCATATTAGAGAGAGGCGTAGTCAAAGACGGATGGATACACGGGTGTTACTTGCTCTACCCAGTACTGCATTACTAGCATTACCTGCTCCTAGGCAACCATCCTCCGAACCCATGCAATTGGGTGCTACGGGGTTAACTGAGGCTGAAAGCGTATCGTAGAAGGGAGGGGTTATGTCTTTATTGTGGAAAGAGGGGGCACCACTGTAATACCTGCCCTAAATTACAGGGAATTTATTACGGTTTCTCTTTTGGTCAATAAAACCACTATAACCACCAAAGCCTTGATCGATTCAGGTGCGGCAGGCAACCTTAAGGATGAGAACTTTGCTAAAACCGCAGCCTTGACTTTGATCCAAAAGGCCACACCCTTGGCCGTTGAGGCCATAGATGGTAGACCACTTGAGAAACCTCTGGTGACCCATGAAACCCAAGAAATAGTTATGTCTGTGGCTGCTTATATCGTTCTGGGTTTTCCCTGGTTATTTAAACACAACCCAGTACTTGATTGGGGTTGTTTAGATATACTCTCCTGGGGGGAATCTTGTCAACGAGAATGTATGGCTCATGTACGGACTGTTTGTTTACTCAACGTGCCCACGGCTAAACCACTTTCTTTTTCTGTCCCTTCTGTGTATGCAGACCTTGCATTGGTTTTTGAAAAAAGGGAGGCAGATAAACTACCTCCACATCGTGACTATGACTGTGCCATAAACCTGTTACCGGGTACTATGCCTCCTAGGGGTAAGGTCTACCCTCTTTCTGAGAAAGAAAACCAGTTTATGGAGGAGTACATACGGGAATCCTTAAGTAAAGGTTTTATTAGAAGGTCCTCCTCTCCTGCTGGTGCTGGTTTCTTCTTTGTGGCAAAGAAGGAGGGCGATTTGAGGCCATGTATAGACTACAGGGCTCTGAATAATATAACGATTAAAAACGCCTACCCTATCCCCCTCATCACTGAGTTGTTTGATCGTGTTAAAGGTTCTAAGTACTTCACTAAATTAGACCTCAGGGGGGCTTATAACCTTGTCCGTATAAAGGAGAATGACGAGTGGAAGACAGCGTTCAATTCGCGTAGTGGGAATTACGAATATCTGGTCATGCCTTTTGGACTGTGTAATGCTCCTGCTGTGTTTCAGGACCTCATAAATTATGTCCTTAGGGATCTATTGCATGTCTGTGCCGTGGTGTACCTTGACGACATACTTGTATATTCTCCTGATTTAAATTCACATTATAATCATGTTAGGATGATTAAAAAGTTATTACAAAACGGACTTTATTGTAAGTTAGAAAAATGTTTGTTCGATCAGACCTCTGTGCAATTCTTAGGATATATAATTTCTGAACAGGGTTTCAGTATGGATCCTTCTAAATTGGAAGCCATACTGTCCTGGCCACTTCCCCAAGGACTTAAGGCTATCCAGCGTTTTATAGGATTTGCTAACTATTATAGGAAATTTATAAAAAACTTTTCACCACTTATCTCCCCTATAACGAAGCTGACTAAAAAAGGTCTACACCCTAGGGTTTGGACTCCTGAAGCCCTTAAGGCCTTCGAAACTCTCAAGAAGGCATTTGCCTCTGCTCCAGTGCTACACCACCCTAATCCTTCTCTACCTTTTGTTATGGAAGTAGATGCTTCTGAGTCGGGTGTGGGAGCAGTACTGTCACAGAGGTTATCGTATAACGAACCCCTCCATCCCTGTTGTTACTTTTCAAAAAGGTTGTCTGATCCAGAAAAGAATTACGATGTTGGGAACAGGGAACTATTAGCTATTGTGTCAGCTTTTCAGGAATGGAGGTATTTATCAGAGGGTTCTAGACACAAAATTATGGTTATAACAGATCATAAGAACCTCTCCTTTATAGCTGATGCTAGAAGGTTGTCCGCCCGGCAGGCTAGATGGTCTCTATTTCTTTCGCGCTTCCAATACGTTATTACCTATAGACCTGGTTACCGTAATGCCAAAGCTGACGCTATCTCTCGACACTATGAACCTTTAGAATTTGTTAACCCGACTCCTGAACCTATTGTACCTGCGTCTCAGATAATAGCTGCTACCCGTTTGGTTGTTTCGTCTCCTTTCCTTTGATAATATTAAGACATACCAAACCCAAGCACCCCCTGAGACGCCTGTTGATAAACTATACGTTAAAGTAAATGACAGAAAAAAGTTGTTAACTTTATTTCACACCGCCAAAATTGCTGGTCATCCGGGGGTTACCAAGACTTATAAGGGCCTCCTTCAACAGTTCTGGTGGCCTTCACTTAAGCGAGACGTAGTGGATTTTGTACAGGCCTGTCGGGTCTGCACGCAGTGTAAGTCTCCTAATGTGAGACCCCAGGGTCTACTGATGCCTCTATCTGTACCCAAGAAACCATGGACCCACTTATCCATGGATTTTATTGTAGACCTTCCTCCTTCTGATGGTCAGACAGTGATATTGACTGTGACGGATAGGTTCTCTAAAATGGCGCACTTTATTCCGCTTAGGTAACTGCCTTCTGCGATTCAGCTTGCTCAGGTGTTTGCCAAGGAAGTGTTCCGCTTGCATGGGGTACCTCAGGATATCGTATCTGACAGGGGCCCTCCATTTGTCTCTCGGTTTTGGAGGGGCTTTTGTGCTGAGATGGGGGTCTCCTTGTCGTTCACTTCCTCCTATCACCCGCAATCTAATGGTGCAGCCGAATGTGCTAATCAGTCTGTGGAATTGTATTTGCGCTGCTTCACTAATGCGCACCAGGGCGACTGGTCTCGCCTCCTTCCGTGGGCTGAGTTTGCCAGGGAAACGGTGTCTCATTGGTCTACTGGCTTAAGTCCTTTTGAGGTTGCTTATGGGTTTCAGCCTTCTGTCCTTCCCGGTGCGTTCTCCAACAAGGGAATGCCCGCCTTGGACCAGCACCTCGCCTCTTTTGCAGAAGATGTGGGATCAGGTCCATATTGCGCTGTCTCGTTCAGCAGCTGCTCAGAAGAAGTTTGCTGATCGCCGTAGGGGTACGGCCCCTTCTTATACTCCGGGTGATAGGGTATGGTTGTCCTCCAGGAACCTCCGTCTCAAGGTTCCCTCGATGAAATTTGCTCCCAAATTTCTTGGTCCCTACAAGGTGTTACGTAGGATTAACCCCGTTTCCTACTCCCTGGACTTGCCTCCTTCCATGCGTATTCCGAACACGTTTCATGTCTCGCTTTTGAAGCCCTTGCTGTGTAACCGGTTCTCTCGTCCTCTCGGACGGCCCGTTTCCCCTCGCACTGTCTCTAGTGACGTGTACGAAGTGGCTGCCCTTCTCGACTCTTGTGTTTCTAGGGGTCGGCTGCAATATCTGGTGGATTGGAGAGGTTACGGTCCTGAGGAGCGGTCTTGGGTTTCGAGCTCTGATTTGCACCGTTTCGTTCTGCTCCTTTCATGCCCGGTTTCCTTTGAAGCCTTCTGCTTCCCGCCTTCCGGGCGGTCTTCGAGGGGGGGTAATGTCAGGATCCCTCGGGCGGCTGCGAGGGGAGGCTGCAGTCTGCTCGCGGCACTCACCCTCCAGCCGTCCGCGGCCCCCTTCCTGGTTTGCGCTCGGCGGACGGCATCCTCCCAGCCACAGATGCCGCCCGCGTCTCCCTCTACGTCCCCCAGCGGCAGCATACATGGCGCTGCACGCTGGGAGACGACCCATTTTATTAAACGCTAGGGTCAGCCACCTGACCCGGCGTTAAAGGCACAGTGCCTCAATCACAGTGGGAGGTCTAGATATCTCCCACATGTGATTGTTAATTCTGATTGGAAATTATCCAATCAGAATTAACCTATGGATTTAAATACTTACCTTTCCTGTTCCTCTCTGCCCTGTTGTGGTCTTTGCTTGCTAGTATTGCTACTGAACTTGTGTTTCTGGTTACGTACTCTCTGGCTTGGTAATCCGACTTTGTGACTTTCTCCTACCCTTTGACCTCGGCTTGTTTCTCGTTATTCTTTCTTCTGGTTCCCCTTACTTGGCTTGTCTCCTGACTATTCTTTGTGTGCTTAGCCCGGCCACTCTAAGGTCCGGTACGGCACCTTTTCTGTGTGTGTGTTAGCGTGTTTGGTTCCCGGAATAGTGACATTAAATAGAGCTTACTGGAAGCTCTACAAGTCTACATATTATAAGTGCATTTCTTCTTTTTTTATTTTATATACCACAACATTACTACACTATACAGTTCCTATTTTTATGTTTATTCTCATTCCATATTTGGCACACTCCTGCGGACCACCCTAGGTGCTCCTCCCTCCACCCATGTGCATATTTATTCTGACCAGCACAGGACAGACTCTCTTTTGGGTTGTTTCAGCTGCCTCCCATTGCCTATATCATTAGTGCTAGAAACATATGTCTTTAATTAATTAAGTTGGAAAAACAGATGTGATGATGTAGGAAGTTGTTGTGCGGTGTGTCAAAGAACTCTCAAACATTGGATAATTGGTGGGCACCTAAAGAACGTGTGAACTGATCCATGCTTCGCATGCCTGTGGGTTGTGGCTGCTCGGAAATACTGCCAAAAAAGTCTGGAAGTCTTGAGGCACGCAGGTTATTAAACCTGAAATAAGTGGTACAACCTTGAATGCACAAGTGAAGACCTTGAATTCAGCTTGCACATCAGAGATGGTAAGTATGGTCTACGTACTGTGAGTTTGAAGCATGCAATTTTTATTTTTATTCAGTGTGCTAGAAATATGCATGACTGCCTAAGGCAGTGAATTGTTTTGCCCCAGTGAGAATAATCTGTCAGTGAACAATCTGAATATATATATAGTCTCATGTTTATATGAGTAATATTTGTATAGTATCTATTATTTAGTATGTACTACACTGCTTATTACTATGAGCCATAGTTATAACAAAGAGTTAAAATTATGATATTGCTTATGCAAGAGAAAGCAATATAAGAGATAAACTATTTTCCTTAGAACATAGATGTAATACACAAAATGAACATGGGGAATTTATCACTGTGAACAATCAGCAGGGAATGCATACTGAATAATGCAAGACACTGCAACCTTTTTGGTTCAGGCCATACATGATTAAATAATTGAATTATTATTATTATTTCATAGTTACATATAAGCAAGAAACATATGGGATACAGCTGTGATTCTAAAAGGAACATAAACATAACATAGTGTTACACAGTTAAAACAATTAAATGAGCACTATAAATGGTTGCACTCACAAAATGTAGACGTTTAAAGTGCTCAATGGGTGCCTCCCCTGATGTAGTGGGGGCTGTGAATCCTTTATCCTTGGTCTGCGCATGTAGCAGGAAAAACAGGACTCCAGATGGAAATGTATAGAAAAATGGCTATTTTATTGTACGAAAATGGTAAAAAAACCACAGAGTAAATGTTATTAAAACAGCAATAGTATTCGTCTTACGCGTTTCGTTCCACAATTGGAACTTCCTCAGAGATCATAAAACCAAAAACAAGTTACAAGTAGATGTAAAATGAACAGTCCTTCCTGTAAAAAGTATTCCAGGTTAATGTTAATTCTGAATATGATGATGAAATCGTATTTCTGTTCTCAGGAGATGATGACGACTATATAAATTATAGAGACCTTCAAACTGATACTTGTAACCTCTTTTTAGAATCACCACCATATCCCATACGTTTGTTGCTTATATTCTGGTCTAATAGGATCACCACCTGGGAGGTGATCTTAGGGAGGCTGTCTACTTGACTTGTTTAGATAAGTATATTGTTTACTTACCGTTTACTATTCTTCACGTATTTGTGGTGATATTATTGTATTGTTTGTTTGTTTTTTACATAGTTACATAGACTGAATATTATCCATCAATTTTAACCTTCCTCACATCTGTTTTTTGCTGTTTTACTGTTGATCCAAAAGAAGGCAAAAATAATGTTTGACGTGCTTCCAATTTTGCAACAAAAAAAGGAAAAAATGCCTTCTTAACTCCAAAAAGGTAGTCAGATTTATCCTTAGATCAAGAAGCTATTACCCTACAATTGAAAACTGATTTAATTGAATAATGTGTTTGCAAGAATGCATCTAGTTGATGTTTAAACATCTGAACAGACTCTGATGAAAACCACTTCTTAAGGCAGAGAATTCCACATCCTTATGGTTTTTACTGTAAAAATAAAACTTTACTTTGACTTAGGCTAAATCTCCTTTCTTCCAGTTTAAAGGCATGACCTTGTGCTCTATGTATAGTCCTGTTTGTGAATAGACTTTCAGACAGTGGCATATATTGGCTTCAGATATATTTGTATAATGTTATCATATCTAGAGTTGAGCGGACACCTGGATGTTCGGGTTCGCCAAGTTCGGCCGAACTTCGTCAAAAAGTTCAAGTTCGTGATAGGGAAAATGACATAAAATAAGCAGCCGCTTAGTAGATTCCGTGGGAATTAGGGAGCTATCTACCAAAAGGTTGAAAGACCTAAATTGGTCTTTCAGCCACATTTACTAATACTAAGTAAAGATTACTTAGTATTAGTAAATTCAGCCCCTACTTGCTATACCGCGAGTAGGGGCATGTCTAGTAAACAGTGAACAGTGAGCAAAAAAAAATAAAAACCTATTGGCCCCCACCCCTGAACGGCGGGTGTGGGCCCTAATGTAAAATAAGGGGGGGACCTATTGTCCTCCCCCAGGCCCCCACCCATGAGCGGTGGGTGGGGGCCCTAAATAACAATGAGGGGGGGACCTACTGTCCTCCCCCCCGGTCCCCACCCTTGCGCGGTGACTGGGGGCCCTAAATAACAATGAGGGGTGGAGACCTAGTGTCCTCCCCCCGGCCCCCACCCCTGAGCGGCAGGTGGGGGCCCTAAATATCAATATGGGGGGAACCTATTGTCCTCTGCCCTGGCCCCCACACTGAGCGGCAGGTGGGGTCCCTAAATTAGAATAGGGGGGGGGGCTATTGTACTTACCCCTGGCCCCCACCCCTGAGCAGTGGGTGGGGAACCTATATTAGAAATGGGGGGGAACCTATTGTCCTCCTCCCTGGCCTCCACCCCTGAGCGGTGAGTGGGGGCCCTAAATAAAAATTTAAACACGCACCCCAAGGTGACTAGGGGTCCCCAAACCCTTAGTCACCCCACTCCACCCAACAAAAATCACCCCTACCTACCCCCTTCACCCTAAAAATAATGAGGGGGACCATTAACTTCGTACCTGTAAAAAAAAACATAACTAAAACGTACCATTTGATGTCTTCTTTTTTCTAAAATCTTCTTTTTTCAGCCCCATAAAAGGCCAAATAAAAATCCATAATGACTAACGCACTTTAAAAAAAAAAAAAAAAAAAAAAAAAACGAGCACAAAAAAAAAATCCATGTTCACCTGGAGGGCTTCGCGCAGACTGAGCTATGCGGGGGGGAAGGCTTATAAAGCCTTGCCCCGCCCTGCAATTAGGAAACAAACACTCTCATTGGTTGGTTTAAGCCAATCAGAGTGCTCTCTGTCATTTTATACAGCGAGGGAAAATTCCAAAGAACTTTCCCACGCTGTGCAAAATGACTCATAACACTCTGATTGGATGGCTTGAAATCCATCCAATCAGAGTGCTCTGTGTCATTTTACACAGTGTGGGAAAGTTCTTTGGAATTTCCCCACGCTGCGTAAAATGACACAGGGCACTCTGATTGGTTAGATTAAAATCCAGTCCCCCCTCTTATTCTAAATTTAGGGCCCCCACGCACCACTCAGGGGTGGGGGCCGGGGGGAGGACAGTAGGTCCCCCCCTCATTGTTATTTAGGGCCCCCACCCGTCGCTCAGGGGTGGTGGCCAATAGGTTTTTATTTTTTTTACTATTTACTAGACATGCCCCTACTTGCAGTATAGCGAGTAGGGGCTGAATTTACTAATACTAAGTAATCTTTACTTAGTATTAGTAAATGTGGCTGAAAGACCAATTTAGGTCTTTCAGCCTTTTGGTAGATAGCTCACATGCTGCACTGGCCAATCACAGCCATGCTATTAGTAGGCATGGCTGTGATGGCTTCTAAGGGCACACAAGTCAAGTGAAAACGTGCCATTAAATCGCTGAACACCAAACTCCAACCCGAACATACACTGAAATGTCCGTGTTCGGGTTCCGGGTCCAAAAACCGCAATGTTCGATACTTTACAGTTCGGGTTCGCTCAACTCTAATCATATCCCCTCTAAGGCACTGTTTTTCTAAACTAAAGTGGTTTACATTTGTTAACCTTTTTCATAGGTAAAAAGGAATGTTCCATTCCTTTCATTAATTTTGTAGCCCGCCTCTGCACTTTTTCTAATGCCATAATATCCTTCTTTAGAACAGGTGCCCAAAATTGCTCAGCATATTCAAGATGTGTGTAGCGGATACAACAAAAAACACTGCTAAAACTTATCAAAAGACTATGACACTCCCCTGGCTTCCTGTCCCTTCACCCCTCCATGAGTTTCCAGCAAACGCCTCTCTCTGCACTATCCCCAGCCTATGCCAAGTATCTCAATATTCTCAGCGGAACTGGTCTGTGTTTCTCCTGGAGCTACGGCTCCTAGAATCTCTCTTGCCTCGACCTACCAGAAATCCTGTTTTCATGCATGACAATACCTTACTGGCCTTAGCCACTGATGACTGACATTGCACACTGTTGCCTAGTTTATTGTCTATAATAATTCCCAAATCCTTCTCATGTGTTTTTATCCTTAACTTACTACCATTTACAGTATAAATTGCTAGTGCATTCTGTGGTGAAACCAACCTCGCCACTGGGCATTGGAGAAGCCTGTTTGCCTGCCTCCTGACTATGGTCCTTGGGTGATTTGGCCCTTTAAATACAGTATTTGGGCATATTGTATTTTATTATGCTGCTGCTGGCCCTTTAAGAGCCATCTGGGGACATACTGTGACTTTTAGGAACAATGTCCCTTTAAGACTGTGTCCCCTGCCCCCTAATATACTTTGTTTGTGCCCTTCTCCCACTTGGTTCAGTAAATGGGGCTTACTGAACCAAGTACCACACAGGCGGACCACCCAGAACTGAAAGTGTGCAGGCAATTTACCTTCCAGGCTGGTAACCTGCTGTAGGTAAATTGCCGACCGCTGGGTGGCCACCGTTCGCACAAACGAACACGTGGTGGCGCCATCTTTTTTCATTCAAATGTGGTCAGCGGTGTGTGGAGCCAAATTCATGGAACTGAAATCTGCTACATGTAGAAAACACCGCTGACCCTTACCTTCTCCTACACTGAATTTTCAGCTGCAGAGACTAAGTCCCGTTCGAAGATTCGAACACACGTTCACCCTACTTCACCCTCAATTTGGAGTTTTGTCTCTTATTGGGGGAATCTGCTACAAGGGATTGCTATGCTTCTCATACTCCCTTGCTAAATCACTACTAAGTTCTTGTAAGAGCTTGTTCCTGCCTTGCTCTCTGGAGGAGTCTGCGGTGGTTGTGGTGTCGGCTAGAGTGCTTGGAGTCCTCAAGAAGCGCTAGGAGCATCCTTCAATGGAGGTACCCAGTCGGGGTGCCAGGTGATCCGTTACATATTCTTTAACGTAGTGCATTTTTTGCATTTTTCTACATTAAATTTATTCTACCATTTGAGTACCCAGTCCCTCAGTCTGTCTAAATCCCACGGCTGCACATTAATGTCTTGCTCATGTTGTATTACTTTACAGGGTTTTGTGTCATCTTCAAACACTGAAACATGACTTTAAATGCTTATTTCAGGATCATTTGTAAATATGTTAATTAGAAGGGACCCCAGAACAGAACCGTGAGGGACACCACTTACCACTTTTGTCCAGGTTGAAAATTTACCATTAATGAAAACTTTCTGTACTCTATCTTTAAGCCAATGTTCTACCCAAGAAGAAGCATTTTCATCTAGACCAGTTTCTTTTAGTTTAATCACTAACCTATTGTGTGGAACCATATCAAATGCCTTGGCAACATCCAAGTAGATCACATTTGCTGCAACACCTTGATCTATACTTCTATTTACTTCTTCATAAAATGCAATTAAGTTAGCTTGCCCAATCTCTCAAGTAAGTTTAGGCAATGGGTTACCTTCTTGCAGTAATTTGAAGACCGATCTATGGTCTGTTTTAAAAATGGTTACTTACATAAATGTAATAGTTAAATACACATACATTTAAATTAATTAGAATTCAAATTCTTACCTGTAGCAATACATTTTCCTACTGCTTCTTTATCTGTTTGAAGGACTCTGCAATTTCTGTAATCACCCTCATTTTCTGAGGACAGACATCAGAAAGCATCATCATATTAAGAATTAACATTAAAATATTATTTTTTTTTACAGGAATGCCAAATAGAAAATATATTAAAACATCTAACTATTTATAAAACTAATACAGAACCCTGTAGCAGAATTCCTACATCCTGACTGGACATCTCCTCTAAATTCCCCTTGTAGCTGGAAGTAGTGATGGTTACTGAATCTAGCTCTCTCCATCAGTAATCAGATGACACATGATTCTGATCATTCTGCGAGTACACTTGATTTTATTGTCAAAAGCATGGTCATTTATACATTGCCCCCCAGCATGGGACTCCTGTTAAACGTAAATCTGGGAGATAATTGAGTTACTTATCACTCACATTATTTATCTCTCGAGTACAGAGGGCACAAAACAAAACACTCCAAACAAACCTAGTAAAACTGATACTTCTGATGCTTCATCAATTTCAAGATGTCTATAATTTGTGTAATCATCATTATTTACTGAGAACAGAGATCCGTTTTCATTAAGGATGTGCATGGGAAAAATATTTGGTACAGTTCTGCATTCAGAAAATCGGGACTTCGGCACTTTGGCAACTTCGGCACTTGGGGTAAGTGTAGGGGTAGAGTAGGGGTAGGGGTAGGGTTAATTTAGGGGTAGGGCTAGGTTAGGGTTAAGGGTGGGGGTAGGGTTAGGGGTTTGGTTAGGGGTAGGGTTAGGGTAGGGCTTGTGGCAGGGTTAGGGGTAGGGTTATGGTAGATGTCTATAATTTGTGTAATCATCATTATTTCCTGAGAACAGAGATACATTTTCATTAAGGATGTGCATGGGAAAAATATTTGGTTCGGTTCGGCATTCAGGGGTAGGGTTGAGTTAAGAGCATGGTTAGGTTTAGGAGTATGGTTATGGTAGGGTTTAAGGGCAAGGTTAGGGTTAGCTTAGGGTTGGGGTAGGGTTAGGAATAGGGTTATGGTTACCCTACCCCTACCCTACCCCAACCCTCTCCTGTTTTGCCACTTTTCAGAAATCCAAAGCACGTCGGAACTTCCAAAATTCGGCACCGTTCAGAATTCTGAAATTCGGCACTTTGGAAATTCAGAAGCATCTGAATGTCCGAATTTCGTCTAAATTTGCATTTGGAATGAAACAAATTGCACATGTCTAGTTTTCATCATATTCAAAATTAACTTTAACCTAGAAAACTATTTACAGGAGGGCCAACTATAAAATATAATAAAACATTTAATTAGGAAAAAACAAAAAAGAACTACCTTCTCAATCACATTTTAACTATGCATTTTTCTACATTATATTTAATCTGCCATTTGAGTACCCAGTCCCTCAGTCTGTCTAAATACCTCTGCTGCACATTAATGTCTTGCTCATATTGTATTACTTTACAGAGTTTTGTGTCATCTTCAAACACTGAAACATGACTTTAAATGCTTATTTCAAGATCATTTGTAAATATGTTAATTAGAAGGGGAACCAGAACAGAACCTTGAGGGACACCACTTGCAATGTTCTACCTAAGAACAAGAATTTTCATCTAGATCAGTTTCTTTTAGTTTAATCACTAACCTATTGTGTGGAACCATATCAAATGCCTTGGCAACATCCAAGTAGATCGCATTTGCTGCAACACCTTGATCTATACTTCTATTTACTTCTTCATAAAATGCAATTAAGTTAGCTTGACCAATCTCTCAAGCAAGTTTAGGCAAAGGGTTACCATCTTGTAGTAATTTGAAGACCGCTTGGTCATTTTTAAAAATGGTTACTTACATAAATGTAATAGTTAAATACATATTATTATTATTATTATTATTATTATTATTATTGCTATTTATATAGCGCCAACAGATTCCGTAGTGCTTTACAATACTATGACAATTACAAAAAACTTACGGGAACAATAGGTTGAAGAGGACCCTGCTCAAACAAGCTTACATTCTATAGGAGGTGGGGTGTAAAACACATTAGGACAGGAATTTGTAGTCCCTTTAGGAGAGAGCAAGAGGCAGGTATGTGAGGTAGATGTTAGTCTGTGAGGCCATAAGCTTTTCTAAAGAGATGGGTTTTAAGGCACTTCTTAAAAGATGCAGGATATTCCATAGGAAGGGAGCCGCCCGCGAGAAGTCCTGCAAGCGTGATTTGGCAGTACGGGTGCGGACAACGGACAGGAGGTGGTCACGGGCAGAGTGGAGAGACCGAGAAGGGACATATCTATGGATCTATGAGGAGATATAAGAGGGGCTAGAGTTGTTCAGTGCTTTATAGGTGTGAATTAGTACCTTGAATTGACTCCTATAGCATACAGGAAACCAATGTAAGGACTGGCAGAGGGGTTAGGTGTGAGAGAGCCGACTAGAGAGGAAAATCAGTCTGGCAGCAGCGTTCGTTATGGACTGTAGCGGTGCAGTACGGCTTTAGGGAAGACCATCAGGAGAGGGTTACAATAATCCATGCGGGAAATTACTAGAGCATGAACAAGCTCCTTGGTAGCATCTTGTGTAAGAAAGGGGCGGATGCGGGCTATGTTTTTAAGATGTAATCTACAGAATTTGGCAACATGCTGGGTGTGAGGCTCAAAGGTGAGGCCAGAATCAAGTATGACGCCCAGAGAGCGCGCTTGCAAGGATGGACTGATGTGGGTACCACAAACTTGAAGGGAGAGTGAAAGAGGAGGATCCGTATTAGGAGGAGGAAAGACAAGGAGCTCAGTTTTAGAGAGATTGAGTTTCAGAAAGCAGGAGGACATCCAGTCAGAGATGGAAGAAAGACAAGCAGTGACACGTTGCAGGACGGCAGGGGAGAGGTCCAGGGAGGAGAGATAACAGGGTGTCATCAGCATACAAGTGGTAGTGGAATCCAAAAGAGGTAATAAGTTTGCCAAAAGAGGCAGTATAAAGAGAAAATAGAAGGGGACCAAGGACAGAGCCTTGGGGGACTCCATTTGAGACAGGACGAGGGGAGGAGGTATCATTAGAAAAGGAGACACAATGAGCGTTGGGAGAGATAAGAGGAAAACCATGAGAGGACAGAGCCACAGAGACCAAGTGATTGAAGAGTTTGAAGAAGTAGAGCATGATCAACATTTCAATTCATTAGAATTAAAATTCTTACCTGTAGCATTACATTGTTCTGCTGCTTCTTTATCAGTTTGAAGGACTCTGTAATTTCTGTAATCATCATCATTTTCTGAGGACAGACATTAGAATGCATCATCATATTAAGAATTAACATTATAAATAGAACTCTTTTTACACGAATGCCAAATATAAAATATAATAAAACTTCTAACTATTTATAAAACTAATACAGAATTCCTACATCCTAACTGGACATCTCCTCTAAATTCCCGTTGTAGCTGGAAGTAGTGCTGGTTGCTGAATATAGCTCTTTCCATCAGTAATCAGATGACACATGATTCTGATCATTCTGCGAGTACACTTGATTTTATTGTCAAAAGCATGGTCATTTATCCATGGACCCCCAGTATGGGGCTCCTGCTAAACGTGAATCTGGGAGATAATTGAGTTATCACTCACATTATTTATCTCCCGAGTACAGAGGGCACAACACAAAACACCCCAAACAAACCTAATAAAACTGATACTTCTGATACTTCATCAATTTCAAGATGTCTATAATTTGAGTAATCATCATCATTTCCTGAGAACAGAGATACGTTGTCATCATCATATTCATAATTAACTTTAACCTAGAATACTATTTACAGGAGGACCAAATATAATATATAATAAAACATTTAATTAGGAAAAAAAAAAAAAAGAACCACCTTCTCAATCAAATTTTAACTTCAACCAATGCATTTATAAAATGCAATTTGTGTATTCAAAGTAATTGCACTAAAATAGCTACAACCCCCCCCCCCCCCCCAAATTCTCATTGATTATAATGTATATAATAAACCATGTGATATTAATAACAATGTTATATGCCACACTGTGGTGGAATCTCAGTAAAAATAAATTTACTAGGACAAGATTGCCACGTGGTATGTGCACTTGCATATGTTGATGTATCAGTTAGTCAGTTACACGTAGCTAAGATACAATCAGTAGTGTAAGGAGCATATGTAGGAATACAGGATATACGAGTATTTCCCCTCCTCCATTGTGCTGGGCAAGCCATGTGGTCAAACAGGAATTTAGTCTCTATTCGGTTGATTAGATAAGAGTATGTGTAGGTTGAACTGATTATGGGAGGAGCTACATGCCTATATAAGGGACCTACACTGTATGATCAGGACTCAGACTTTGCTGTTTTTTGGTGACATTAGTCCCTCTGAGTCCCGGTCGGTGAATCGAATAAAGAATCTCTTCCTTCCTGAAGAATCCTGTGTCCATCTCTCTGTGCTTGGCTTCTGTCAGTTTCTCCGGTATCATTTGGTGCGATTGGCCGGGAAGCTCATCGTTCAATGGTAGCTGAGAAGCAGAGGCGTGAGACGGTCTATCTTTGCCCACGCTCTCTACGGCTGCACCCCTGAACTTCTGCATGGACCTCCCTTCGTCTCGGCGCCACTGGTCTGTTGTCCAAGAGATCATCGGCCTCTACGTAGTAAGTGCTGGGGTGTCCCCGTCGATGAGTGTGAACCCAGGTTCAGGAACGAGGAGGTAAGACGACTACTGTTTTAGACGGTGGACCCACTAGGGGTATTGGATACCGATTGTGTGGTAGTCCCATAAGGGGTTATTTGTGTATGGAATCTGCCCCCTCCAGTGGAGGGAAGGAGCGAAGGCGCACCGCTCAATTAAACGCCCTGTAGTCAGCCCGTTTAATTTTGGTTTGGAGTCAGGCTGGGTTCTGTGTAAATAGCCCAAGCCGGACACCGGTGTCTTGTCTAGACTAGCGTTCTAGGGTGTATATTACGTTCGCTAGATCGGAGGGACCGGGAGACTAAGCGGCGTCTGTGTAAATTCGGTCCGCTAGATCTCAACCTATCTTGGCTAAGTGGGAAGGTGTGTAAATTTGGAACCCACTAGATTTTTGATAGAGTATATAGTCTAAGAGGGTGCTGTTGTAAATTCCGCCCTCTAGTTCGCTATATGTGGTGCTTGGGCAGCGTGGCTAACCAAAACGGATGTAAATAGTTTTAGGTAGTCCATCGAGGTACTGGCCAATAGATTAATTGGGTATTGTAAATGTGTTAAAGATTGATGTAGTAGCGTGTATATCTTGCTAGATAGCGTGAGCTCTGCCGTCTAGCGAGAGTGTGAATAGTGTGTAACTGTATTATAGCGCACGGTACCATAACCATGTATAATTACTGATACTGTAAATAACTACTAATAACTGTCGTCTATGTTGTATGTTTAACACCATAACCATTACTAATTGAACTGTGACTTTAAATTGTACTCTAACCAATGCTAACCGTACTATAACTACTGTTTGTAAAGACGATGTTACTGGGGTATGTTATAGACGGGTAATTCAGATATAGGGAATTATAGCGTGGGTGACTGTATAGTTTTGCCAAGAGGCACAGTGATAGTTATTTAGTGACTGGTGTAACAGCTGTGTGTGTACGGGAATTCCCTGTATGATTTGTTGTGTGCGTTTCACCTAGTAACTGTACCACGTGGTGCTGTTGCCAAGGGAACGGGTGTGACCGTTGGAAGTGTGTTTGTTTAGTTTCTGTTGGAGACGACGCTTCATTGTTAGTATGGGTGCGTCAGACTCAACGGTTATGGATCCCTTAGGATGTATGTTGAAAAACTTTAAAAAGGGATACACTGTGTATGATTTTGGGGTAAAAATGTCTCCAACACGCCTGACTACTTTATGTAGTAGGGAATGGCCTACTTTGGTGGCTCATGGCCACCACGTGGCAGTTTGGATCCTAATCTGGTACAGTGTGTACACGTGGCTGTATCAGGTAGGCCTGAACTTTACGGCCAGTTTCCGTATATTGACTGTTGGAAGCAGGCCGTAAATGACTTGCCAAAATGGATCCGGGTATGCCACGAGGAACAATGTCGCCTCATGGTGGCCAGAACTCGCTTGTCCACTAAGGCCGTAATTACGCCCATTTTGGACACGCCCCCTGAATCCGAGATCCCCATGCCGCCCCCTTACTCCTCCTCCACAAAAAAAGGAAGAGGAGGTGCTGTTGGTAACGCTACTCCTCTTGCCCTGTTGTCCCCACCTACCCCCTCCTCTAGCTCAGAGCCCAGCCCTCTTGTTTTAAACCCTCCCCTTCCGTTACCTACCTCCGTTAACCCCACCTATCCAGATTTGACGTCATATCTAGTTCCTGGTCAGGCTCCTCCTAGCCCGGCCCGGAATATTTTACTCACTGATCTCCCCCTCAGTAAAGCGTCCCCTTCCCCTCATCTTACTACCCCTCGACCGGAACTCCTAACTGACGTTTCTAAACGAAGCACCATACTAACCCGACCGGTACCCTCCAACCCCGACATTATCAAATGCCTCTCCGACTGACACCAGGCCCGACACACATTAACGGTGACGGCTAGTTACAACACGCTGATCCTGTATTCGTCTATGTTCCCTTCACTACTACTGATCTATTTAACTGGAAGACCCATAACTCCTCATACACCGATAAACCTCAAGCCAAGACGGATTTGTTTACCTCCATAGTCCAGAAACATAATCCCACTTGGGCTGATTGCCAGCAACTGCTTATGACATTGTTTAACAACGAGGAAAGGACACGGATAAACCAAGCGGCAATTAAAGCGCTGGATGAAGTGGCCCGTACACAAAATCAGGCCAACCCAGCAGCATGGGCCGCAGCACATTATCCAAATACTGATCCGGAGTGGAATGTCACTGTATTATAGCGCACGGTACCATAACCATGTATAATTACTGATACTGTAAATATGGCCCATTTAAAAGCACAGATATGGCCCATTTAAAAGCATACAGGGACGCTATTATTGTTGGCATGAAAGCCGGAGGAAAAAAGGCGATTAATATGTCTAAGATGGTATTGCAGAAATGTGATGAATCGCCCAGTGCCTTTTATGACCGATTATTGGAGGCATACCGTTTGTATACCCCCTTTAATCCAGAGGCTCCTGAGAATTCCCGAATGGTTAACTCTGCCATTGTCAGCCAAGCCTACGGAGATATAAAGCGCAAGCTACAGAAGTTAGAAGGTTTGTAGGGATGTCCATAACCCAACTAATAGAAATAGCAAATAAGGTCTATATGAATAGGGAGACAGAGACGAAGAAGGAGGAAGAGCGAAAGATGCGTAGGAAAGCAGATATGTTAGCAGTAGCTATCGCAGGCGTAGATAGAAGGGAGAAGTATATAGGGGAACGGATAAAGGTGAGAATACGTGGAATGGGGAACCTTTGAGTAGGAACCAATGCGCGTACTGTAGGGAAGAAGGGCATTGGAGAAGTGAGTGTCCACGAAGGGAACAGTATGAGAGAGACAGACCTAGGGCAGGATATAGCAGTAATTATAGAGGTAGAGCGAGAGGTAGAGGAGGTCCTGGAGGAAATAGTGGGAATAATAGAGGAAGTGTTAGTGGAGATAGATATTACCCAGCAGCGCAGAGACCCCGCGAGAGAGAGGATAGGGACTTTGTGGGTTTGGCTGACACAGTCATGGAGGACTATTGATACCGACCGGGCTCCACCCCCCTTGGCCGAGCGGAGCCTATGGTTGATGTAGCAATAGGGGGAAAAAGGAGTTCTTTCATGATTGACACTGGTGCTGAACATTCGGTGGTGACTGACCTAGTCGCTCCTCCTTCAGGAAGAACTATCACCGTAATAGGAGCAACTGGAAGGAGTGCCGCTAAACCGGTTCTTAAAAGTCGACTCTGTACATTGGGAGGCCACATAGTGAAACACCAGTTCCTTTATATGCCTGAATGTCCAGTCCAACTGCTAGGACGTGATTTGTTGTCGAAATTACAAGCACAGATAACATTTCTACCTAACGGAACAACATCTTTGTAAGTTCAATGGACCCTCAGGTATAATGACAATATCAAATACCAAAGGAAGAAGAGTGGCGACTTCATACAGTGTTGACTAGCCAAAACCCTAAGAGTGATGAATCCTTGTTCAATATACCAGGAGTGTGGGCAGAGAATAACCCACCAGGACTTGCTCGTAATATCCCACCAATTCATATCGAACTAAAGCTTGGGGTTTATCCAGTAAGCCTGAGACAATATCATATTCCACAAAAGGCCAAGAAGAACATACAATCTTATTTGTATAAGTTCATAAGGTATGGTATCCTAAAATTCTGTACTTCCCCCTGGAACACCCCATTGTTTCCTGTTCAAAAGCCCGGTACAGATGAGTATCGCCCTGTGCAGGACTTGAGAGCAGTCAATGATGCGGTAGTGAGTATACATCCAGTTGTACCCAATCCATATAACCTGCTTGCTTTAATTCCGGGCGGAGCTACCTACTTCACAGTTTTGGATCTCAAAGATGCCTTCTTTTGCCTACGAATTGCTGCGGAAAGTCAGTGTATCTTTGCATTCCAATGGGAAAATGCTGTAACGGGCTCGAAACGCCAGATGACTTGGACAAGATTGCCCCAAGGGTTTAAGAATTCACCTACCCTATTTGGATCAGCTTTAAGTCAAGACTTACTGGATTTCAAGTCCATCCCAGGAGAATGTGTACTATTACAATACGTAGATGATTTGTTAATAGCGGCAGTTACAAGAGAGATATGTCAACAAGCAACACATGATCTACTGCACATTCTTTGGAAGGCATGATACAAGGTGTCCAAGAAGAAAGCCCAGTTGTGTCAGCCAACTGTCAAATATCTGGGATTCCATATCTCTGAAGGTCAAAGGATAATGGGGCCAGAGAGAAAAGAAGCTGTATGCCAAATAACAATACCCAGGAATAGAAGACAAGTGAGAGTTCTTGGGGGCAGCAGGCTTCTGTAGGATATGGATTCCCAGTTATGCGATATTGGCGAAACCTCTTTATGTGGCTATAAAAGGTACAGAACACGATCCCTTCCTGTGGACCCCCGAACAGCAGAAGGCATTTGAAGATGTGAAGAAGGCATTGATGAGCGCCCCAGCATTAGGTCTACTTGATCATACACGCCCATTCTACTTATATGTACACGAGCAAAGAAGAATGGCTGTGGGAGTATTGACACAGTACTTGGGATCATGGCAACGACCTGTTGCATATATGTCCAAACAACTGCATACAGTGGCCAGTGGTCTTCCACCTTGTCTAAGAGCTGTAGCTGCCGCCGCCCTGCTGGTAGCCGAAGCTGATAAGCTCACTCTGGGTCAGGAACTCTATGTGCGAGTCCCGCACGTAGTACAGACGTTGCTAGACTATAAAGGCAATCATTGGTTTAGTAATAGCCGCATGACTAAGTATCAAGCTATGTTATGTGAAAACCCGAGAGTGCATCTAGAGACTGTTAACACCTTGAATCCAGCTACCCTTTTGCCACAACTTACTGAGAGTCAACATGATTGCCTGGAGGTGATGGATGAAGTGTTTTCAAGTAGACCGGACCTTCGTGATTTTCCCATCCAGAACCCTGATGTCCAGTACTATACGGACGGCAGTAGTTATGTGAAAGAAGGGATTCGCTATGCAGGATATGCAGTGACAACCATAGACAAGGTGATAGAAGCTCGGCCATTGTCAAAAGGAACATCGGCACAGAAGGCAGAACTAATCGCACTCACACGAGCGTTACAATTGGCTGAAGGTTTGAGTGTGAACATCTACACGGACTCCAAGTATGCGTTTTTAACCACTCATGCCCATGGAGCTTTGTATAAAGAAAGAGGACTACTGAACTCAGAGGGTAAAGAAATCAAGTACGCAGCTGAGATATTACAACTACTGGAAGCCGTGTGGGAACCGAAAGAAATTGGTATCATACATTGTCGAGCGCATCTGAAAGGTGATGGTGATGTAACAAAAGGAAATCGGATGGCAGATAATGCAGCCAAGCGTGCCGCTGAATCAGGAAAACAGGAGTATGTGGAACGTATAGCTGCTCTCATACCGACCCCTCTGTCTCAATGGACTCCAGTTTATACAGCTCAAGAAGAAGAGTGGTTAAAGACCGAAACTGGGAAGTACCTGGAGAACAATTGGTATCAGTTAGAAGATGGAAGAATAGTTATTCCAGCATCGCTAGCTGTAGAAATTGTCCAGAATTATCATAACGGGACACATTCCGGGAGAGATAGTATGGAAGAATCTCTTAGGAAGCATTTCTACATACCAAGATTGTCCAACTTGACTCAAGCCATTGTACGAAGATGTGTGATATGTGGCAAGAACAACGCAAGGCAAGGTCCAGTGAAACCACCAGGAGTCCAGTATATGGGAGGACTCCCTATGTCCGATCTCCAAATAGACTATACGGTAATGCCTAAATCCGGCGGACATCGCTACCTACTAGTAGTTGTGTGTACCTACTCAGGATGGGTAGAAGCATGTCCTACTCGTACAGAGAAAGCAGAAGTTGTGCGATTTCTGTTGCGAGAAATAATACCCCGATATGGACTACCATGTTCTATAGGATCGGATAATGGTCCAGCCTTCGTTCACCAGTGCCTACAACAACTGACTCATATACTTGGTATTAAGTGGAAGCTTCATACGGCATATAGACCTCAGAGTTCTGGGAAAGTGGAAAGGATGAACAGAACTATTAAGAACCAATTGGCAAAGATGTGTCAAAAAACTCAACTTAAATGGAATGTTCTTTTGCCAATAGCTCTGTTACGCATTCGTAGTACACCTACCAGAAGGATGGGTCTCTCACCTTTTGAAATTATGTATGGGTGTCCACCTCCTGTACTTGGTAACTTAAGGGGGGATTTAAGTCAGTTGGGAGAAGGAATTACCCGGCAGCAGGTTGTAGAGTTGGGTAAAACTATGGAGGAGGTACAGAAATGGGTACAAGATAGATTACCTGTGAATATTTATCCACCTGTCCATTGTTATCATCCAGGAGAACAAGTTTGGATAAAGGAGTGGAACAGTGTACCGTTGGGGCCAAAGTGGAGGGGTCCTTATGTTGTTCTTTTGTCTACCCCTACAGCTATAAAGGTGGCTGAAGTGACTCCGTGGATTCATCACTCCAGGGTTAAACCAGCAGCAGTAGATTCTTGGCAAGCTACACCAGATCCAGAGAATCCCTGCAAGATCCGGTTAAAGCGTGTAACTCAGTCGGAGTGACGAGGAGATATTGGGACTTCTAGAGTAATCAAAGACATCAGCAAGTGGGTGTTTTGACGGCCATAATAAAGCCTGACCACCTACCCACGTTACATAGCCAGAGTGTCTTGAAGGGACCTACGTGAAGGGAAGAGAGGACTTGAAGGACTCCATTCCTTGCAGCCCTTACATCCTGGAAGCTGAGGTGCCATCGCACCGACGAAGAATTAGGATAAAGATGTCAGGAGAAATGCATTTGATAATGTGTATATTTGTATTTTTAATTATTCAGGAAGGTAGAGGTACCGACACACCTGGCTGTGAGGTTTGCATTAAGACTACAAAAACAGGTAATCATATTTCCCAGACCCTTATTTGACATTCACAATATGAGTGTAAAGGATATGTATCTAAGTGTAGATACTTAGGTATAGATTATAGTGTATGCCATTTAGGAGTAGGAGAACCGAAGTGTTTTAGTCCAGAGTATCAACCCCGTACAATTTGGTTGACCCTTCAGAATGGAGACTCACTAGAAACCATACATTCTTCGGGTGTTCTGCTATTTGATGCATGTAAGGCGATATCAAGTGGTAGAAAACTGTGGAATGTATGTGAGGATCTTAAATGGGAAAGAATGTATGGGTCTAATGATAAGTATATTTGCCCCAGTAGTAAGAACAAGTATATAGATCCAAAATGCCCAAATAAGAATTATAATTATTGTCCATATTGGTCTTGTGTAGGGTGGGCAACTTGGGGACAGACAGTAGATAAGGATATGATTGTTACTAAGTTGCCTACCAAACCATATTGTAAGTCTATGGAGTGTAACCCAGTCCATATACTTATTAATAATCCTGAACAGTTTATAGATAGGTTTGGAAACTTATTTGGGTTCCAGATATATGGGACAGGTTTGGATCCTGGAACAATATTATTTATAGGGATAGAGACCGATACTGTGGCAGCCCAGACTCATCAGGTTTTCCATTCTTTCTACGAGGAGATGAGTGTAGAGAATAAGATCCCCCATAATGCTAAGAACTTGTTTATTGATCTAGCCGAGAGTATTGCTGGTAGTCTTAATGTAACCAACTGCTATGTGTGTGGAGGTACTAATATGGGAGACCAATGGCCCTGGGAAGTAAAGAAGGTAATGTATTCCGGTTCTGAGACAATTGAACAGATAACATCTTCTCAAGCTGATTATCAAATGAGTGTTAGAGGTAAATCTGAGTGGCGATTAAAGACCTCCATTATAGGTTATGTTTGCATAGCAAGGAAAGGAATAATGTTTAATACATCTGTAGGAGAATTGACTTGTCTAGGGCAAAAAGCTTATGATGATAATACAAAGAATACAACTTGGTGGTCAGCTTCAAATGTCTCAGAACCACCTAACCCGTTTGCAAGTTATACCAATTTAAAGGATGTGTGGTTTGACCTATCTGCTACATCTAGTTGGAAAGCCCCAGCAAATTTGTACTGGATCTGTGGTAAGAAAGCCTATTCGGAGTTACCACAGGACTGGGAAGGGGCATGTGAGTTAGGTATGCTCAAACCATCCTTCTTCTTGTTGCCTATTGAAACAGGAGAGACTTTGGGAGTTAAGGTATATGATGTGAATCATAGAAAGAAAAGGGGACCCCTAGAGATAGGTACCTGGGAAGATAATGAGTGGCCTCCCCAGCATATTATAGATTATTATGGGCCAGCTACGTGGGCAGAGGATGGTACTTTTGGATATGGAACCCCAATATATATGCTCAACCGTATTATAAGGTTACAGGCAGTGTTTGAGATAATTACCAATGAAACATCGCAAGCGCTCAATCTCCTAGCGAAACATAATACTAGGATGAGGACAGCCGTTTACCAAAATAGATTAGCCTTGGATTACCTATTGGCAGTAGAGGGAGGTGTATGTGGGAAGTTTAACCTAAGCAATTGTTGTCTTCAAATAGATGATGAAGGGCAAGCAATAGCTGAGCTTACTAGCCATATGGTTAAACTAGCGCATGTGCCTACCCAGGTATGGAAAGGGTATAATCCAAGTAGTTGGTTTGGTAATTGGTATGAGCAGTTTGGAGGACTTAAGGCATTGGTAGGTGGAGTCATGCTAATTTTGATGCTGTGCCTTCTCCTACCATGTCTGATTCCTTTGGTAGTTAGGTCTGTGCAGAGCATTATAGAGAATATAGCAGAGAGAAAGGCTGCTGCACAGATGATGGCTATATATAGGTATGAGGCTCTAAATCAGGGAGAATTAGTACAGGAAGAGGAATGTTGAGGGATTCGTATCTTTAGGGAGTCGCAAAGTCTGGTCTGGTTCATGGCAACTTGGCAAAGTTCATGGCAAACCTAATAAAACTGATACTTCTGATACTTTATCAATTTCAAGATGTCTATAATTTGAGTAATCATCATCATTTCCTGAGAACAGAGATACGTTGTCATCATCATATTCATAATTAACTTTAACCTAGAATACTATTTACAGGAGGACCAAATATAATATTTAATAAAACATTTAATTAGGAAAAAAACAAAAAAGGAACCACCTTCTCAATCACATTTTAACTTCAGCCAATGCATTTATAAAATGCAATTTGTGTATTCAATGTAATTGCACTAAAACAGCTACAACCCCCCCCCTCCCCCCCCCCCAAATTCTCATTGATTATAATGTATATAATATACCATGTGATATTAATAACAATGTTATATGCCACACTGTGGTGGAATCTCAGTAAAAATAAATTTACTAGGACAAGATTGCCACGTGGTATGTGCACTTGCATATGTTGATGTATCAGTTAGTCAGTTACACGTAGCTAAGATACAATCAGTAGTGTAAGGAGCATATGTAGGAATACAGGATATACGAGTATTTCCCCTCCTCCATTGTGCTGGGCAAGCCATGTGGTCAAACAGGAATTTAGTGTCTATTCGGTTGATTAGATAAGAGTATGTGTAGGTTGAACTGATTATGGGAGGAGCTACATGCCTATATAAGGGACCTACACTGTATGATCAGGACTCAGACTTTGCTGTTTTTTGGTGACATTAGTCCCTCTGAGTCCCGGTCGGTGAATCGAATAAAGAATCTCTTCCTTCCTGAAGAATCCTGTGTCCATCTCTCTGTGCTTGGCTTCCGTCAGTTTCTCCGGTATCAACACACTATATACATATGCATATATGAGAAGGCTGAGCCGTTAGATGATGAATATAGTTGTGGGAGGAGTTACCAGGCCTATAAATACACAGGCTGCCCCTTCCTCTGGGCTGAGACTGAACCATCTACTTCCAGTTCAAAGGTCATCAACACAAACTTCCTAAACTCCAAACAAGCTGGTCTTGGCCTTGTGCAGCCCATGCAAATATAAATTTTACCTCACTCTAGTAAAAAACAGCCACCTCCTTGGAAGCTCATGGGGCACTGCCAAATCAGGCCCAGTCGTGGCTTTTCCTGTTGCTGTTTGTGCATTTATTACAACAAAACTGTTAAGTTTGTTCATTCAGCCTGGGTTGGGCCACACTGTCCCTGACATTCAACATGTATTTACCACATGTTCAGCCTTTCACTAATTAGGGAGGCATTCCCAGTTCAGTCCATATTCTGCCCTCATTTGGATCTGGTGATTTTCACAACTGATGCAAATTTGGCCTATTTTAATGATACATAGCATCATTGTGATATCTCAATTAGGTTCATGCATTCTGCTTACTGTATTCGGTCCTCATTTAGCCATATACAGTAAGCAGAATGCAAAAATGTCAGAGACATATCAGAAGAACAGATAAACCAGTGGCCAAACATTTTCTATCAGCACAACACCATCTACCGACTGTCCGGTTTATAGCGATTGACCATGTCCTGATCCCACCAAGAGGAGGAGACAGATCTAAGCTATTACTCCAGCGTGAAGCCTACTGGATCCACAATTTAAATACAGTGACTCCAAAAGGACTAAATGAACACCTTGTCCTCTCAATGTTTCTCTAGAGTATTTTTTGTGACTTCCACATTTTTCTCATTTTTCTGATTTTTCTGATATGTCTCTGACATTTTTGACACTTTTTCCATTTTTTATCTTTGTCTGTCCGTACAGACTTGGAAAATGAGTGATCTCATTTTTGACATATACCATGTAGTACATGGGGCGGAAATACTAGTCAAGGGCTAGCAACCGCTTTTGCTTTGTTTTTTGATGTTAGATAGATTACCATGACCTTATAGATGTGGGATGTGGACAACTCCAGTTGATATGATATGATGTAAATTTAATAATTGTGTAACACACATAGGCATATGCCTAATAAGAGGAATTTGGTTTCATACTGTATGGTGTATTGTCTCCCTCCCACATTCAGCAACTGAGAGGATGGTATCTGATGCTTCTCCTTTAACTAGAAAAATAATGACACATATGCTTATAATACAGATATAATCTTTTTTGATTTTGTACCAATTTTACTGTATATAGAATCATTTGGTACACTATTCCATATGATATTCAGTGTATGTTTGCAGTTTAGTTTACTGCTCCCCAGGCATTTTTTTGATCTATCTTTTATTTTTATATTTAACTTTGTTTACACACTTTTCACTGTTTATGCAACTTTTTTTTGCACTTATGCACTGTAATATCACTGATAGATCTTTTGTATCTTGGGGTCCAGTATGTTCTTTTCCTCCATTATTGATGCTCATGTCCTTTTCTCCGTTTTTGTCGGAGATAGGAGTATTTGCACTGTTTGTCTGGTTGCTTAGCAACCCGGTCACATGCACGTTCTTGCATGTCATGTGTAAGCTCCCAAGTGGTTTCTTTACTTCCGGGTACCTCGGCGTGCCGGTTGCCGGACTTTCTCATTGGAGTATAGACACTGTTTGTTAGGTTGCCTCGCAACCAGGTCACATGCACATTTTCGTACGCACTCCCCACGTTGCTTCTTCACTTCCGGGTCCTTCAGCTTGTCGGCTGTCTGATTTTCTAATTGGTAAGCGTTACTACACTTATATGTATATATTGTACACAATAAGAATGTTTCACTGTGATCTTGATAAAGACCTCAGGAGGGTCGAAACGTAGATTTTTTTGCACAGGATTTGTATTATGCCTTGATACAGTAAATACTATTTCTCCACTGAATAGAAGCCCTAGTGTGCTCCCTTTATTTATTAGTATATATTTGGGACGCGGGATTGCACCTAGGCATTTTTGACTTTGTTTATGGATTTACAGGAGGAGTGCCTTGCTGATCTATTTTTGTATACAGGGAGTGCAGAATTATTAGGCAAATGATTATTTTGACCACATCATCCTCTTTATGCATGTTGTCTTACTCCAAGCTGTATAGGCTCGAAAGCCTACTACCAATTAAGCATATTAGGTGATGTGCATCTCTGTAACTACATGGCCGGATAAACAACGGTTCCTCTACTCTTACCAAGTAAAGTCTATTCTGAAAGGTATCAAGGACTCCACCCCGGCACCTACACCTTCCAGATTACCCATACATGACATTCTTTTCCAGTCACTATCAAATCTGTTAGACACTTCACCGTTTGAGACTCGCACAAATCAGGTCATCAAAACAGCCATATACTTGGCATTCTATGGGTTCCTTTTGCCAAAGGAATTTACCACTACTAATTACAACACCCCAAACTTCATCACAAGAGCTGACCTAGTCAAAACACACGACCACTATACACTGCTCCTGGTAGTTGTGACATGCTAAAAAATAAATTGTAGAAGTTTTACCTAGTGTAAAATCTTTTCACTGGCTGTTTTTTAACTAGTGCCAAGTGGCGAAACAATTAAGACGATAGGTGACAGGTGAGGCCCTACTAGTTGCCAAGCGGCTGTGAGAGGCTCTATCTATGATTTGGCCCGATTGGAGTATGAGGCCATTGACATTATGGCGGGAAGTTGGCCCCTCTGTGACAATAACCAGAAAAAGACAGAATGGGGGTGACAGGTGAGGCCCTCTCTATGCAACCGTGCGAGGCGGCTAACTATGATTTGGCCCGAGGGGATGTCGTACCTCCGTTTGAGGATGGGTGTTGGCCTCGCGGGACCACTAACGTAAGGCGTAGAAGGCCACGAAGAACGTACCTAGCGGCTCCTATGCTTTTAGTGCCAGTGTATAACTAGCCTATGATATAGACGGGGAAGGGAAACGTATTGAATCGAAGCAAAGGGACGTACCTGTTGAGACGCGTATTGGTCGGGTAAGGTAATACAGGGAAACTGTAGGTCCTACAAAATAGTGAGTTTATAAATAAATTTAAATTTAATAACTTTTAAATAATTATTTCTATGTACCTAAAATCCCTTCTTTACCCAAGATACCTACCAGGTAGCAAAATCCTAAATTGGAACCTTGAACCAAAACACAAAATTGCTGCTTGGATGGACTAGCCTATAAATGTAGAAATAACACGTAAGAATAACGGCTATGAAAAATCTGCAGTAGCTATTTAAATAAGAAAAACTGGAATGCTAAACTTTAGGTGTTTTTTTTTTTTTTAATTCACTGTATCACATATAAAATAAATAAAAAAAAAACTTGATCTTGATTGCTTGTGGTGCCTAGAACACAGATCATTTGGCAGAATGCCGGTGTAAAGGCTAGTAATTATAGTCTGATTTAACCTGATATAAAACATGTAACACAAAGTGATTACAATTGTACAATATGTAATGATATGTAGTAATAACGATTGCCCACAAGGGGCCGACATAACCCAGCTAGAGTGCAACATGAATTTCCAAATGTATTGTAAAAGAAATTGAAAAATAGTATTTTAACCTATGAGCACAAATTAATGTAAACGGAATATAAGTTCGAATAATATGATATGATTTAAACGAAATCCGGCATAGAAACGAATTGCCCAGCGTACAAGCAAGAATTCCCGCCAAAATTTTTAAACTATGTGACGTAACGGTGAGCTTCCGTACTCGGAATAGTGGTATCCCAGGATGACGCGGATCGACCGCGACAGCCGCCCGACGGCAGCCGTGACTTACGGTTTTGATGCAAAACGGAAACAGCCGCCGGTCGCTTACGGGGTAAGCAGAATGCGGAACGCCTGGGTGACAGGGAAGCTCTAGCAAGCTGTCACGGAGCAACAGCATCAGGTAAGTGATTCCTTGGAGAGCAGCCTGTAGCAGAGGAGATTTGCACGGACCGGAAGTACGGTTATGCAAATCTCAAGACCTGAGCCGGTAGCAGGTGAAGGGCTGGAGCTCCTTAAGAAGGGGACTCAAGCCCCTCCCACAACTTCAGGCCCTGCCTTCCATATATATATATATATATATATATAAACTCTTTGTAGTTAATTCAAATATAGATACCTGTTTTTATAGACATAGGAGCACAAAGCACACAAATCTCACCATTCAGGGGAAAAAAACTGAATATTTAGTAATTACAGATGTCTCAACACAGGACACAGCTAGCTCTCCTCCTACTAGTGTCCCCACTATCCCTCACTACTAGAGACCCCCATTCCTCACTACTAGTGTGTCCCCATCTATTGCCCCCATCCCTCACTACTAGTGTGCCCCCATCTAATGTCCCCCATGCTTCACTACTATTGTTCCCTAACTAATGTCCTCCATCCCTCACTTCTAGTGTGCCCCCATCTAATGTCCCCCCATCCCTCACCACTAGTGTGACCCCAACTAATGTCCCCCATCCCTCACTTCTACTGTGCCCCAACTAATGTCCCCCTATTCCTCACTACTAGTGTGTCCCCATCTAATGTCCACCATCCCTCAATTCTAGTGTACCCCCATCTAATGTCCCCCATCCCTCACTACTAGTGTGCCCCAACTAATGTCCCCATCCCTTGCTTCTAATGTGCCCCCATCTAATGTCCCTCCATCCCTCACTACTAGTGTGCCCCCAACTAATGTCCCCCATCCCTCACTACTAGTGTGCCCCAACTAATGTCCCCATCCCTTGCTTCTAATGTGCCCCCATCTAATGTCCCTCCATCCCTCACTACTAATGTGCCCCCAACTAATGTCCCCCATCCCTCACTTCTAGTGTGCTCACATCTAATGTCCCCCTATCCCTTACTACTAGTGTGCCCCCATTTAATGTCCCCCATCCCTCACTACTAGTGTGCACCAACTAATGTCCCCCATCCCATATTTCTAGTGTGTCCCCATCCCTCACTACTAGAGCCACCATACCTTACTACTAGAGCCCCCATCTAGTCACCCCCATTACTCACTACTAGAGTCCCCCATCTAGTGTCTCCCCATTCCTCACTACTATTGTCCCCCCCATCAAGTGTTCCCCCCCATCCCTCACTACTAGAGTCTCCCATCTAGTTTCCCCCATTCCTCACTACTAGTGCCTCCCACTCACTTACCTGATTAGTAGGCTGATTGCAGGCTGGGAGCTGCTGGCTCAGTGCTGTGCTGCTCCCTCGCGGACTCAGAGTATAGAAAGAGGCAGAGAGATGAAGTTCCTGTCCCTGCCTCTCTCAAAACACAGTGCCACCTACTGGCCGGTGGCGGTATTGCGTCTAATTTCAATCACAGAAAAAAATACCGGCATTTGTATTGCCAGTATTATTGCAATGTCGGCACCGGCCAGGCAGCCTGAATACCAGCTGTGCTGGTAAAATACTGGCCAGGTGGCAACAATACTTTCAGCTTCCCTACCTATATGTATTCTATATGTCTGCCATCTGGGTATTCAGGCACTCATTGGGCCTACATTGTTCAATAATTATATGGCATGTTGTTGCTACTGACTGTCTAAATTTATGTCAGGCCCAAACTTGGGCCTATGCACGTGGTTAGAATTTATGGTACTGCCTGTTAATGATATTATTTCACTGTCATATAATGAAAGACTATGGGAAAGACTTTAGCTCCATGGCAATTGTACTGTGTGAATAAGATCTGCGCGCTATTCGGTAGTTTTGTGCGCTCAGATCCCAGCTATCTGGGGATAGGTGAAATGTCTGTGTGTTATGTGTAAAATGTGACTTTATGTATTTTAAAGTGTTTTATGTCGTTTTGCAACCATGTGGTTAATGGAGTCTGCCTCTAGTCCTAGATAATTGGATTACTTCCCCCCATTGTCTCCAGGATAGAGGGCCCTGTAAAACCATGCTTCCAGAAGGTCAAATGCACATTTGTACTAACTTTTGAACCCCTGGTCCAATTCGTATGATTTTGGAGTATGTTGTTCCCCTGAATGGATTGATTGTGAATATGTATTTTTATGCGAATGTGATGTATATTTCGGGAGTTATGAATGTTGTGTAAAAACTGTATTTTCCCTACCTATGATAATTGTATTTTCCTGTGTGTACAGATAATTAGTTTACAGGTAGAGGGGAGGGCTATGTGTGGGATGTAACTATTGTGTGATTGGTTAATGTACGTTACTGTGTTTGTCCCTACCCTTCATGGGAGCACCTAATAAAAAGGGCTGCAAGCTAGCAGCCAGAGAGTTCCTGTTTTACCCTCAAAGTGATGTGTCGTCTCATTATTGGGGGAAGGATTTATTGCATGCTGTTCCAGTTGACTGCTAGGAGTACAAGCCTATTCGTATGGTTCCTATTCAATGGTCTACAGCATTCATATGCTTGGGAGAATCTAAAGGTTTCTCGGATTCGGTGATTGTGGTGTCTGCCAGAGTGCTTGGAGTCCTCAGGAAGCACTAGGAGCATCCATTAACGGAGGTACTCAGTCGGGGTGCCAGGTGATCCGTTACAACTTACATTACACAGGCCTGGTCAGGTGTACTTTAACATAATGTGGGCCATAATTGTGTCTATGGTTATACGGACATATTCACGGCCCTCATCTAATAAGCTATTTTTACACATAGGACAGTGTAAATCATTTGGGGGATGGAGGGGGAAGTGTATTATTTTGGGGGAGGGTGCCAGTGTGTTAAATTGGGGAGCAGTAGCAGTGTATTAATTTGAGGGAGGGAAAGGGAAGTGTATTAATTTGGGGGATAGAGGGATAGCAGGTATTAATTTAAAGGGAGGGAGCAGTGTATTAATTTGGGGGAGGGAGGGAGCAGTGTATTCATTTGGGGGAGGGAGGGGGCCAGTGTATTAAATTAGGGAAGGGAGTAGGGCTGTGTATAAGAGTGGGGGGAGGGATGGCGGAAAGCATTGGATTGGCTGAGATCATCAAGCCAAAGTGAACTACACACTCATAGGACCTCAAAATCAACAAGACAACATAATTTGTTTTTTTACAGTTGTGCAACAGCATACATTCACCATTTCAGTCCCAGTACCAAACATTTCTTAATTTGTCAAGGTAGTTTGACTAAAACATTGGTTATATGCAAATGCACATTTCCTTAATTAAGCTGTAGTGGTTCTGGTGATTATAGTGAACCTTTAAGATTTAAGAATTGTATTTTTGACATTGAAAAACCTGGCTCCTAACTTATTTTGCTGGCTCCTAGACTCCAAGCAAATATGTCAAGTCCTGCTTTATCATTACACTAGACTCCAGACTGGATAAAACAGGTGGCAACCTCAATACAGACTCCAGACACAGATGCAAAATCAGGGCCTTACTTCACACAAATCAACTTATTGATTATTGGCCTACACATTCTATTCCCATGCCACACAATCAAATTCATTCAATTCGCCTTTTCAAACCCTTCTCTGCTAACATTGCCGTTATCTATCGTCCCCCTGGTTCCCCTCTCCTCCTCCTTGACCACTTTGCTGCCTGGCTACCCTACTTCCTGTCTTCCAACATTCCATATCTAATTCTTGGAGACTTCCATATTCCCATGAACCCACCTTTAACCCCAGCAGCCTATAAACTACTTTCAATTACTTCCTCCCTTGGACTATTGCAGTGGGCTAATTCTCCCACTCATGTAGCTGGCAATACCCTTGACCTTATTTTCTATTATTCATGTACATTATCTAATATCTGCTACACCCCATTTCCTCTCTCTGATCACCACCTCTTATTGTTTGCTCTCAATTACCCCCTCACCCAACAACCTCAGCCTAACCCCCCTCAGCTCAGGAGGAACCTTAACTCTATTGACCTCCAGCAGCTGTCAGCTGACATTGATTCACAACTGCTATCCATCCCTTCCCTCTCCTGTCACTCACTGGCCATCTCCACATATAACACTACCCTCACATCTGCCTTGAACGCTGCAGACCCACTCCAAACATGCACCTCGAGGATGACACGACCCCAACCTTGGCATAATAAATTAACACGCTATCTGCAGAGTTGCTCCCATTGTGCTGAACGCTCCTGGAGGAAGTCCCGCACCCAGGCAGACTTTCTCCATTATAGATTCATGTTGCTTTCATACAGCGCAGCCCTTGCCCTCGCCAAACAGTCCTACTTTCCCTCTCTCATTAGTTCATGCTCCCGCAATCCCAGACGTCTCTTTGACACCTTTAATTCCCTTCTCCGCCCTGCTGTGGCCACCCCCCAAACTAACCTTACAGCTGATAGCTTTGCATGTTACTTTACTGAAAAGATTGAACAGCTAAGGAAACAATTCTCCCCTCCTTGCCGTTCTCTTTCTCAACCACATGTAAATCATGCTTTCCCTACCCTCCAGACTTTCTCCCCGGCCACTGAACAAGAGGTGGCTGCGCTTCTCTGTTCATCTCGCCCCACCACTTGCCCACTCGATCCTGTCCCGTCTCACCTCATCAGATCTCTCTCACCTTGTCTTGTGCCTACCCTAACACACATCTTTAACTGCTCTCTCTCTTCTAGAACTGTTCCTGCTGACCTTAAACATACCTATCCTGAAAAAAACATCTCTTGACCCATCCTCCCCCTCTAACTATCGTCCCATATCCATGCTCCCTTTCTCATCAAAGATTTTGGAAAGACTTGTCTTTACACGTGTTTCTCACTTCCTTAATTCCAACTCTCTCCTTGACCCTCTTCAGTCTGGCTTCTGCCCTCTCCACTCTACTGAGACCGCTCTTATCAAAGTGGCGAACTACCTAATCTCCGCTAAATCCAAAGGTCACTACTCCATATTAATTCTCCTTGACCTGTCTGCTGCCTTTGACACCGTTGATCATTCTCTCCTCCTTCAAACTCTTCAATCGCTCGGTCTCTGTGACTCTGTCCTCTCTTGGTTTTCCTCCTATCTCTCCCAATGCTCATTCAGTGTCTCCTTTTCCAAGGATACCTCCTCCCCTTGTCCTGTCTCGGTTGGAGTATCCCAAGGCTCTGTCCTTGGTTCCCTTCTATTTTCTCTTTATACTGCCTCTCTTGGAAAACGTATTGCCTCTTTTGGATTCCACTACCACCTGTACGCTGATGACACTCAGATATACCTCTCCTCCCGGACCTCTCCCCTGCCGTCCTGCAACATGTCACTGCTTGCCTTTCTTCCATCTCTGACTGGATGTCCTCACGCTTTCTCAAACTAAACCTCTCTAAAACTGAACTCCTTGTCTTTCCTCCTCCTAATACTGATCATCCTCTCTCGCTCCTCTCCTATGGAATAGCTTGCCTATTGCCATCAGACTCTCCCCTAGTCTTCAATCATTTAAGAAGGGCCTTAAAACCCATCTCTTCAGGAAAGCTTATGACCTCCCAGAGTAATCTCTACCTTACATTCCTGTCTCTTGCTCTCTCCTATGGGACAGAGCTTTGCTCGCTCCTCCAGCTCTGCTTCACGCCTACTTGATATTTCCTGTCCTAATGTTTCTAATACCCCACCTCCTATAGTCTGTAAGCTCGTTTGAGCAGGGTCCTCTTCAACCTATTGTACCTGTAAGTTTTCTTGTAATTGTCCTATTTATTGTTATATCCCCCCCCCCCCCCCTCAAAATATTGTAAAGCGCTACGGAATCTGTTGGCGCTATATAAATGGCAATAATAATAATAATAATAAATAATCATATCCAAGAGGTTTACAATTTATTAAGGTCCCTACTTTTGATCAGGATGACATTGAGAATTCATAGAGATATGCAACTCAGTAATGAAACTTCAGTACACTCCCTTATCCACTAAACAGCTACTTTGGTGCTGACAGATTTTGTTAGTTTTATTAAAAACACCTAATCTAGGCAAAAAATAATGGGGGTCAGTCACTGTCACCAGTCACCTTTTCCCTCAGTCACTGTCACCAGCAGTGGCGTACACACAACCCATGGGTCCCCGGTGCGAAAACTGATCCGTGCCCCCCCCCCCCGCGCTAACTCTGCACGTGCTGGGGTCGCAACACATAGCAGCGGGCACCTGGTTGCAGGGCTGCAACCCGTGCGACCGCGGTATGTACGCCAGTGCATGCCTAAACACATACACTTAAAGGACCACTACAGACACCCAGATCAAATCAGCTAAATGAAGTGGTCTGGGTGCCAGGTCTCTCTAGTTTTAACCCTGCAGCTGAAAACATAGCAGTTTCAGAGAAACTGCTATGTTTCACTGAGGGTTAATCCAGCCTCTAGTGGCTGTCTCATGGACAGCCGCTAGAGGATTTTCTGCGATTCTCACTGTGAAAATCACAGTGAGAAGACCCTGAACGTCCATAGGAAAGCATTGAGTAATGCTTTCCTATGGGCGGTTTGAATGCGTGCGTGGCTCTTGCAACGCATGTGCATTCGGAGCTGAGAGGCGGATCAGGACGGAGAGATCCTCAGCGCCAAGGGAGTCCGGCGTTGGAGAAAGGTAAGTGCTTAAGACACACACACACACACTCTCATGAACAGAGGCACACATTTACTGACAGACACACACTCAGTGACAGACGCACACAAACATACTCAGTAACAGACACACACACTAACACACACACACTCTAACACTAACATACACTCTAACACACACACACTCTAACACTAACACACACACTAACACACACACTCTAACACTAACACACACACTAACACACACACTCACTAACACACACACTAACACACACAAACACTAACACACACAAACACTAACACACACACTAACACACACACACACACTAACACACTCACTAACACACGCACACACTAAAACTAACACACACACACACACACTAACACTAACACACACACTAACACACTCACTAACACTAACACACACACTAACACACTCACTAACACACTCACTAACACACACACACTCACACTAACACACACACTCACACTAACACACTCACTAACACACACAAACACTAACACACACACTAAAACTAACACACACACTAACACTAACACACACACACACACACACTAACACACACACACTAACACACTCACTAACACACACAAACACTAACACACACACTAAAACTAACACACTAAAACTAACACACACACACTAACACACTAGCACACTCACACATTTTTTTTTATTTAATCCCCCCAGCCTCCTTACCTGTGGGAGAGCTGGGAGGATTCCCTGGGGTCCAGTGGTGTTGCTGGCCCTGCTGTCACCCGGCTGGCGGGAGCACGAGGGAGCACTGTCCCCTGAGTGCTCCCTCTTCAGCTCCCTCGCGCGCCGCGTACTGATGCCGGAGCCGGAAGATTACGTCATCTTCCGGCTCCGGTTTCAGTGCGGTGCGCGAGGGAGCTGAAGAGGGAGCACTCAGGGGACAGTGCTCCCTCGTGCGCCCGCCAGCCGGGTGACAGCAGGGCCAGCCTCGGGGGGCCCTGAGGTGGCCGGCTCCTGGGCCCCCCAGCAGAAGAGGCTGGTCCTGTGGGTACATACCTGGGTCGCAGGGCGGCCGGGCCCCCTGGTGGGCCGGGCCCAGTCGCGGCCGCGACCCCTGCGACCCCGGTATGTATGCCACCAGTCACCCGCTCCCTTACTCTGTCACCCCCCCACTATGTCACCAGTCCCCCCTCCGTCACTCTGTCACCCTCTCACTCTGTCACCAGTCACCCCTTCCCTCACTCTGCAACCAGGCTCCCCCTTCCTCCCTTACTATGTCACCCCCTTACTTTGCCACCAATCAACCCCTCCCTAACTCCTCCACCCCTCACTCTGCCACCTGTCACCTATTCTCTCTGCCACCTTTCATCCCCTTGCTCACTCTGATTCCTTCTCACTGCCACCTGTCACCCCCTCACTCTTCCACCTGTCACTCCCTCCCACGCTCTATCACCTGTCACTCTGTCCCTCCCTCCCACCTGTCACCCCTTCACTCTACCCACACTACATCCCTATCACCCCACACTATGTACCCTACACCCAGTGGTGTATCCTGGTTTTGTGCTGCCCTAGGCAGGACAAAACTCAGGCGCCCTCCTCCCCCCCCGCGCCACCCCCACCCAACCCTTCCTCCCGCCTCAGACACACACACACACACACACTAACAGACACACACACTCACACTAACAGGCAAACACACACACAGTCAGAGACACACACACACAGTCAGACACACACACTAACAGACACACACACACACACACATTAACAGACACACACTAACAGGAAGACGAGCAGGAAGACTGAGCTCCCGAGAGAAGATCAGGGAGAGGCCCCACACCAGCTCCCAAAGGTAGGGATCAATAAATAAAATGATGTGAGCGTATGAAAGAATGTGTAAATGTGTGTGTGTGTCTGTCTGTGTGTGTGTCAGTGTGTGTGTGTGTTAATGTGTGTCTGTCTCTCAGAGTGTGTGTCTGTCTGTCAGTCAGTGTGTGTCTGTCAGTCAGTGAGTGTCTGTCAGTGTTGCGATGTGGCCGCGGCTGGACAGTGGAGGACCTGGAGGTGCACAGAGGCATGCAACGCCACGTCCCATTCTGACGTGACATGAACGTGCTCCCCCTTCACAGGTTTTCAAGGAGTAGCATGAGGGTCCGTTTGGCACAGGATGCGGACCGTGCTATTGTGGGTATACGAGAGGCTGGACTACGGAGTCACATACTGGCAGCGGCAATGTGAGTGGCGTCTGCTTGTTGGCTAATATTTTTTTTTGGTTTTTTTAAACAAGGGCTGGGGTTTAGTAGAGGGGGTCCTGGGATTTAGTATAGAGGGGGGACTGGAATTTATTATAGAGGGGGGACTGGGCTTTAGTACACATGGGTGGACTTGGATTTAGTACAGAAGGGGGACTGGGATTTAGTAGCGGGGGGTGCTGTTTTTTTTTTTTTTATTCTGTACTTTTCAAAAGAAACCTAAGTTTCTAAGTTTCAAATGTCCTTTGGTTTAGTTTTTACCGTCTTCTACAGTATGTGTCCCTCGAGTAATACTTACCAGTGGACACCCTAGCATCCCCCCAAGAGTATAGGGCGGGAGAGAAAGTGGAGGGAAAATACTCGCCTCCTGTCATTATTAAAATTAAGATTATCTGTACACTACGTTAGCATAATCTACAATTTTATTACATGACAGGAGGCTTCCTATTTTGCATTTTTAACGCTGTGGGAAAAACGCAAAGGACGCGTGCGATGATTGGCGAAAATAAAATACCCTGAAGGTATTTTCCCGTGTCCAATCCGCAGTACGTAAAATATCAGTCAAAGAGGCTCCCGTCAAAAGGGCTCTAGAAGGTCCTTTACTGAGTGGGCCCCAAAACTAGTGTCAATTCCCGCTAATGATAGTAACCATCTTATCCACCTGGCTAATGTAGTTGTAGTAACCGGTTTGTGAGGTTTGGTGTATGAGATTAATAATTGTCCGGATCTCGAAGCCCGTAGGGGCGCCGTGACCTCAACATACCTGAGCAGTGTATCGACGACACAAAGACGAGGAACCGTCGGAAAAAAGGGGTAGGACACAGATTTGGAGTCCGTCTTTGTCCTGCGTGAAATCAAAAACGTAACACCGACGGGGGTTATAGAGAACCCATCTACGTTGAATGCCCGAACATCCGAAACCCGACGAAATTATACTAAACATAACAGCAAAGTGAGCCTGGCTGTCAATTGTCTGAGTGACAGGGCCGTGTTATCAGGCCAGTCCCTAATGAAACGAATAACCACGTCTACATCCCAAAGACGTTGATATTTCGGAGCTGGTGGCCTGGCTAATTTTATGCCCCTTAACAGTCTGCACACTAATGCGTCTTGTCCCACTGGGGTACCATTGATAGGGATGTGCGCTGCTGAGATAGCGGAGCGAGTAACATTAATAGATCTGTATGATCTTCCGTCGGAGAAAAGGTGTGAAAGGAAATTTAATATGGCTGAGACAGGTGCTGTAAAGGGATCGAGACACCGTCCCAAACACCAGCTGTCCCAAACATTCCATGCTGCCATGTAGCTCCGTCTTGTACCCGGTGCCCATGAATCCCATAGGAGGTCTTTAGCCGTTTGCGATAGATCTGGGACTTCCCAGGATCCCCTGAAAGAGTCCAGGCTGCTAATTCTAGACGGTCCTGTATTATTAATGGGTGAGGTTCCGCACCTGGGTTCGTGAGAATCGTTGGAAAAGTTGGTAATACTAGTGGATGTTCCGGGAACCACGCTTGGCTTCTCCACAGTGGTGTTACTAGTATCAACAGTGTTCTGGACATCCGTATTTTGTGTAGTACCCTTGCTATCATCGAAAAAGGTGGGAATGCGTATGCTCCTACCGATGGCCAGCGTTGTAGGAACGTGTCTACCGCCTCGCTCTGCGGATCCGGTAGCCAGCTGTAATACCTTGGCAGTTGTGCATTCGTGCGTGATGCGAAAAGGTCTATGTGGAGCGGTCCCCTGAGTGTTCTCACCATGTCGAAGAGCGTTGTATTCAGCTGCCAATCGCTGTTGTCCCGCCAGTGACGTGAAAACCAGCCCGCTGTGAGATTGTTGAGACCCGGTAAGTACTCCGCTCTGAGCGTTATATTGCGTGGAAGACAAAACCGATATATGTCCTTGGTGGCCTCTGTCAAGGCCCGTGACCTGGCTCCCCCCAGGTGATTCACGTACTGAACCGCCGATATGTTGTCAATACGTAGAAGTATGCAACAATCGGACATGTTCTTGGCTAGGCTACGGATAGCAAAGGAACCGGCTATCAGTTCCAGACAGTTGATGTGAAGTTGTTTTTCTTCTTCCGACCATGGTCCCCCCGTGGATGCGTGCGCGCAGTGGGCTCCCCAACCCCATAAGCTGGCGTCCGATTCCACAACAAAATCCGGGTTCGGACCGAAGATGGCCCTGCCGTTCCAAGCTTCCATGTGGAGGAGCCACCAACGGAGTTCCATCCGTACCTCCGCCGTCAATTCGATTTCCTGATCGTACGAGTGTCCCCGTCTGAGATGGAGATCTTTCAACCTCTGCATGGCCCGGTAGTGAAGAGGTCCCGGGAAGATCGCTTGTATGGAGGCTGACAGCAGACCTACTATTCTGGCCAGAAGCCTCAGAGGGACCGTGTCTCTTCGTAGAAAACGTTGTATCTCCTTCCGAATGTTCGCGATCTTCGCCTTTGGGAGACGCAGCGTGCATGACACTGAGTCTATCTCAGATCTAAGAAATTGAACAGTTCTCGACGGGGAAAGTGACGACTTCTCTTTGTTCACTATGAAGCCTAAAGATTCCAGAAAGTGCACTACAGATTTTGTTTGCGATCGGAGTCTGGATTCGCTCTCGCAGAATATCAGAATATCGTCTAGGTAAATTAGGCACCGAGTACCCAATGTGACAGACCCATCCCGCTGGACTAAACCTATTGGGTTCGTCTGATTTGCCCAGTACTTATGGTCCCTGAGAGATCCTGCGGAGAGTTGTGACTTTGCACAACTAACAGTTCGAATACAGCCACAACCAACGAAGCGCTAAAGCTATCAAAGCCTCGTGGTGGCCGACATCGGACAAAGGGCCACGTGGCGGCGGCCATTTTACCTTCGAATCCGCCGACCCGTACTATCGACGATACTTCGACAGTACAACGTAGTCGAAGTACCGATCCACTTCGAACAGGACGTAGACCTTTTCAGGCCAACAAGTGACCGACCGTATAGCCCGAATCCAGGGAACTCTTTTGGGCACGAAACGGTAGCTACGGTCGGTCATAAACGGACATTCGAGTAACTTTGGATTCCCTGGAGGGATTGGTGTGATTTTTGAGACTGTTTATGATTTAAGTATGCTGAATCTGAATATGTGCCTTTTATGTGAATATGATGGATGGATTTGGAGTTATGAAAGTTGTATAAAAATATAGTCTAAACTGCCTGTATAATAAGATTATGTGTCACACCAAGGGGAGGGAATGTGTGGGATGTACCATCGATGCCAGTGGTTGTTTTATGCCTCCCCTTGGGTGTGGCCTGTGTGTGTGAAATGCAAATAAAAGGCAGGCTGGCTGTTCCAGTCCTCAGTTCATGTTTTACCCTCATAATGGAGCTTGGTCTCGTTATTGGGGGAACCGGGAATACAAGTGACTAACGACTGTGTCTGGAGCTCGGAAGGTGGTACCGTAACAACTGGTGGCAAGCGACGGGATGATCTTCAACGCCCAAAGAAACCGCTACGACCAAGAATAAAATGGAACTACAATACCAAAACCTGAGAAGAGCTACCTTAAAAGACTTATTGGAACAAAGGGGCGGACAGGCCAGTAACCTCAAGAAGAGGGACATTATTGCTTTATTGCTGGAAATGGATGGAGTACCAGCGGCAGAGGGAACCAATGGACCCAGCCCAGACGACAGAACCCCCGAGGAGGCAAGGTTTGACCGGGCGGTAAAAATTCGGCTGGCCCATTATGGCCCCAACCCCTCCGCGGAGATCGTCACCCAGGTTCAAGCCGCTGTGGAGGCCAGCCTGCTACGCCAAAACGGTACTGCAGCGGCCCCAGTCACAGCAAACCCAGGGGACAAACAGAAAGTGCAGTTTGCGGCCTTCAAAGCCTTCAGTGAGACCGAAGGAGAGATTGACGGGTACCTTGCGGATTTTGAGCGGCAATGTGCTCTGCACAAGGTACCCCCGGCAGACTGGGTTGCTATACTGTCCGGCAAGTTATCCGGCCGGGCCAACGACGCTTTTCGGGCTATTCCGGATGAGGAGATCGGGGATTATGTTGCCGTCCGGGAAGCTTTACTTGCCCGGTATGCCGTTACACCCGAGGCATACCGGAGGAGGTTCCGGGACACTGCAAAAACAACTGGGGACTCATACGTGGAATGGGCCTGCAAGGTACATCGCACAGCCGCCCACTGGATGGCAGGGTGCCAGGCGGTGTCGGGAGAAGAGGTGCTGCAGATGTTTTTATTGGAACATTGTTTCGACAAATTGCCGACAGGGGTCAGAGAGTGGGTACGAGACCGTAAGCCTTCCACTCTACACGAGGCGGCTCGTTTGGCCGATGAGTACACTGACGCTCGCAGACTGGACAATTCCATCACCAAGGCCACAGCCAGAGCGGAATACCAACCAGCCGCTGCCACGTATCAGCCTCCCATAAACAGACCATCCGCACCCCCTCCGGCTGCCCAGTACCAACGTCCACCCCGGTTTAACGCCCGAGAGTACTCTGAACCCCTTCGGTGCTTCCTGTGCAATCAGCTAGGGCACCGGCGACAGGAGTGCCCGATGAACCGTGCCAACAGGAACCAGTCCTGGAGGAAACCCACGGGGGCCCCTTCCCCAGCACCTCTTCCAGCCGTCCACTGTGTAGAGGAAGAGGAATGCTGGGGCATATTACATGAGGCGGACCCTGTTCAGGCTGCCCACCAGGACAATCGACAACACCACAGACAGAGTGTAAAGGTCAACGGAAAGGAAGCCAGTGGGCTACGAGACACTGGTGCAACCCTGACTTTGCTCCAAAAGCACCTAGTGTCCGAAGCGCAACATACCGGGGATACCGTGGCAGTACGAGTAGCCGGGGGTGCAGTATTTCGTCTACCCGTGGCCCGGGTACATTTGGATTGGGGAGTGGGCGCTAGACACGTGAATGTGGGGGTCATTAAGGATTTACCCGCTGATGTTCTTCTTGGCAACGACTTGCCCCCCCTGGTTTCGGCCTTTGCTCCCATGGGCCCCGCTGCAGTGGACGCTGTTACGACCCGTGCCCAGACCCGTGCCACTGAGGCCGGCCCACCTGCTGTTGAGACCCAGGTAAGACTCTCTACCCCGACTTGTACCTTAGACCAGGCCCCGTTCGGCTGGGATACCCCAGAGATGTACGGGAAAGAAACTAGGGAGGACCCGACGTTAGCCAAGTACAGAGCCAGGGCCGACGCTGGGGAAGAAGGAGTAGGTGGGGAACACTACGAGTGGGTGGGGGATAGGCTGTACAGGATCCCGAAACCTTCCCCGAAACCGAATGCCCCTTCGCAGAAGCGACAACTAGTAGTACCTGCAAAGTATCGGCAGGAGATTCTGCGGATTGGACATGACGTGCCCTTAGCAGGTCATCTAGGTTCCCACCGCACAGCTCATAGAATCACCCAAAACTTTTTCTGGCCCAATTTTAACCGAGATGTGCGGATGTATTGTAGCACGTGCGACACTTGTCAACGGGTAGGTAAGCGGGGAGATCATCCAAAAGCTAGGCTACAGCCGATGCCTATCATTGGAGAGCCTTTTTCCCGCATAGCCGTTGACATTGTGGGTCCACTGGCCAGGGCTAGTCCATCCGGTAAGAAATATATTCTTACTGTGGTAGACTACGCCACCCGTTACCCAGAGGCAGTAGCGCTGTCTAATATAGAGGCAGAGACGGTTGCTGATGCCCTGGTTAAAGTCTTTACTAGGGTCGGGTTCCCGCAGGAGATCCTCTCTGATCAGGGAACCCAATTTACCGCTGTGCTCACCCAGCAGCTGTGGAAGGTGTGCGGCATCAACCCGCTACTTAGTTCACCCTATCACCCACAGACTAACGGTCTCTGCGAGCGATTTAATGGTACCCTCAAACAGATGCTGAGGACCTTTACTGACACTTGCAGAGACTGGGAGCGATTCCTGCCTCATCTGCTATTTGCATACAGAGAGGTGCCCCAGGAATCAACTGGGTTCTCCCCCTTTGAGTTACTCTATGGGAGAAGGGTTCGTGGACCCCTAGATCTCATTAGAGGACACTGGGAGGGGGAGACGGAGCAAGAAGGGACCCCCATAGTACCGTATGTGCTGGAACTCCGGGACCGTATGGAGAAACTATCCCTGATGGTAAGGGAAAATCTCCGGGCGGCCCAGGGGAAACAGAAACGATGGTACGATCGGGGTGCTCGACAGCGGGTCTTCCAGGTTGGGCAGAAGGTCCTAGTGCTCAAACCTGTGAAGGCAAACAAGATGCAAGCATCTTGGCAGGGCCCGTACAAGGTGTTAGCTCAGGTATGCGATACTACCTATCTCATAGCCAGCTGTTCGGATGAAAGGGTACAACGATCCTTTCATGTGAACATGCTCAAGGAGTATCAGGAACGACCCGAAGATGTTGCAGCAGTTTGTGCCCCAGCTACCGACGACACCGAGAACTTACCTTTACCGGACCTGTTAGAAAGGGATCCCCAGACCGACCTTACTAGCCTCGTACAGTTAGGTGACCGACTAAGCCCGGCCGAGAAAACCCAGGCAAGACAGCTTCTGTGGGAGAAGCAGGCGACATTCTCCCAAGAACCCGGGTACACCCCACTAGCTATACACAAGGTCGAGACACCCGGACAGAACCCCCTACGACAACCTCCATACCGCATCCCGGAAGCAGTCCGAGAAGGAATGCGGAAGGAGATACAGGAGATGACCCGGCTGGGGGTTATTGAGCACTCCGATAGTCCGTGGGCGTCGCCCGTAGTCCTAGTACCCAAGAAAGATGGGACCACCCGGTTCTGTGTGGATTACAGGCGGCTCAACGAGCGGACTACCACGGACGCCTACCCGATGCCCCGGATAGACGAGTTATTAGACCGCATTGCCAGGGGGCGCTACCTGACCACCATTGACCTATGTAAAGGGTACTGGCAGATCCCCCTGGCCGAGGATGCTATCCCCAAGTCGGCCTTCGTCACCCCGTTTGGCCTATACCAGTTTAGGGTTATGCCATTCGGGATGAAGAACGCTCCGGCTACCTTCCAGCGTATGGTGGATAGGCTCCTAGATGGCTTCCAGGGATTTGCATGTGCATACCTGGACGACATCGCGGTTTACAGTGAGTCTTGGGAAGACCACCTAGTACACGTAGGGGTAGTGCTGGACAAAATTCGGGCCGCCGGCCTGACTCTGAAACCAGACAAGTGCCATTTAGGCATGGCAGAAGTGCAGTACTTGGGTCACCGGGTGGGTTGTGGGAGCCAGAGACCCGAACCGGCCAAGGTGGAAGCAGTAGCTAACTGGCCCACACCTATCACCAAGACCCAAGTACTTGCCTTCCTAGGGACAGCGGGTTACTATCGACGTTTTGTCCCCGACTACAGTACGATTGCCAAGCCCCTAACTGATTTGACTAAAAAGAATTTACCTAGGCAGGTCCTGTGGTCTCCAGCTTGTGAAGCCGCGTTTCAAGCCCTGAAGCAGGCTCTTGTGAATGCCCCTGTCCTGGCTGCCCCAGTCCCTAACAAACGTTTTCTTGTCCACACAGACGCTTCCATGTATGGACTGGGGGCTGTGCTGAGCCAGGTCGGGGAGGATGGCGGAGAACACCCTGTCGCATATCTCAGCAGAAAGTTACTACCTCGAGAAGTGAGTTATGCGGCAGTAGAGAAAGAGTGTTTAGCCCTGGTCTGGGCACTGAAGAAACTGAGCCCCTACCTATACGGACAAGAATTTTCCCTCGTAACAGACCACAACCCCCTCGTCTGGCTTAACCGGGTCTCTGGGGACAATGGCAGACTGCTGAGGTGGAGTTTGGCCTTGCAGCCTTATAATTTCACTATCAGCTACCGACCCGGTAAGCAGAATGGGAATGCGGATGGGTTATCCCGGCAAATAGACGTCCCTATTCTCTCTAAGTCCGGTCATCCCCAAGTTGACCCGCCACAGGGTCAAGCCGGGTCTGCCGGAGTGTTCCACAAGGAGGGAGCCATGTGACAGACCCATCCCGCTGGACTAAACCTATTGGGTTCGTCTGATTTGCCCAGTACTTATGGTCCCTGAGAGATCCTGCGGAGAGTTGTGACTTTGCACAACTAACAGTTCGAATACAGCCACAACCAACGAAGCGCTAAAGCTATCAAAGCCTCGTGGTGGCCGACATCGGACAAAGGGCCACGTGGCGGCGGCCATTTTACCTTCGAATCCGCCGACCCGTACTATCGACGATACTTCGACAGTACAACGTAGTCGAAGTACCGATCCACTTCGAACAGGACGTAGACCTTTTCAGGCCAACAAGTGACCGACCGTATAGCCCGAATCCAGGGAACTCTTTTGGGCACGAAACGGTAGCTACGGTCGGTCATAAACGGACATTCGAGTAACTTTGGATTCCCTGGAGGGATTGGTGTGATTTTTGAGACTGTTTATGATTTAAGTATGCTGAATCTGAATATGTGCCTTTTATGTGAATATGATGGATGGATTTGGAGTTATGAAAGTTGTATAAAAATATAGTCTAAACTGCCTGTATAATAAGATTATGTGTCACACCAAGGGGAGGGAATGTGTGGGATGTACCATCGATGCCAGTGGTTGTTTTATGCCTCCCCTTGGGTGTGGCCTGTGTGTGTGAAATGCAAATAAAAGGCAGGCTGGCTGTTCCAGTCCTCAGTTCATGTTTTACCCTCATAATGGAGCTTGGTCTCGTTATTGGGGGAACCGGGAATACAAGTGACTAACGACTGTGTCTGGAGCTCGGAAGGTGGTACCGTAACACCCAATGTCCTTAAATGTGCCACTGCCGGCTTGAGTAGTTTTGTGAAGCACCAAGGAGCAGAACTGAGTCCGAACGGGAGACATGTGAATTGACATGTGCGACCTTTCCAGTGGAAGCGAAGGAATGGCCGGCTGGATTGGGCCAGCGGGACTGACAGATAGGTGTCTTTTAAATCCAATCGGGTGAACCAGTCGTGATCCAGTAGTAGATCCCTGAGGAGATGAATGCGTTCCATTTTGAAATGTCTGTAGGCTACGAATGCATTGAGGTCTCGCAGATTGATGACGGGTCGGTAGTCTCCCGTCCTTTTCTGAACAACAAACAGTGCTGATGAATCCCGCGTCGTCCGGAGCAAATTCGACCGCTCCTTTGAGGAATAAGGTTCGAATCTCTTCATCTATGAGCTTGGCGTGTTCCGCTGATGTTCTTATTGGTTGTGGATGGCGTGCCTGGAAAGGAGTGTCCGTAAAATCTATCTCGTAGCCCTTGACGGTTCTTAGGATCCAGGCGTCCGAAGAGATCTTTTCCTAATTCTGTGAAAAGAGAGACAGTCTGCCAGCAGTTAAGTAAGGCAATGTATTAGTGTTTGAGTGCTCACCTCAGAGAGATGTTACTTACCTTTCCTGCAGCTCCTGTCAGCTCTCTCCTCCTCCGCCGGTCCATTCAGCTCTTCTGTCAGCTCACAGTGTAAATCTCGCGAGAGCCGCGGCTCTCGCGAGATTTACAGTGGGAGCTGACCGAGGTGCTGAACGGAACGGCGGAGGAGGAGAGAGCTGACAGGAGCTGCAGGAAAGGTAAGTAACATCTCTCTGCAGCCCCCACAGCCCCCTCCTACACAGTGCCCATCCACTGGACCACCAGGGAAGGAGAGCCCCCCTCCCTGGCCAGCTAGCAAGCAGGGAGGGGGGACGAAAAAATGTATATATATTAATAATAATAAAAATAATAAAATAAAAATAATAATAAAATAAAAAATAATAATAATAATAAAAAAAATTTAATGAAACAAAAAAAATATTAAAATAATAATTAAAAAAATAAAAATGCCCACCTCCCACCAAGGCTCTGCATTACACACACACATACACACACACTGCACTCATACACACACTGCACTCATATACACACTGCACTCATATACACACACACTGCACTCATATACACACACACTGCATTCTCATACACACACACTGCATTCTCATACACACACTGCATTCATTATATACACACACTGTAAATAAATATTCAATTAATATAATTTTTTTAGGATCTAATTTTATTTAGAAATTTACCAGCAGCTGCTGCATTTCCCACCCTAGTCTTATACTCGAGTCAATAAGTTTTCCCAGTTTTTTGGGGTAAAATTAGGGGCCTCGGCTTATATTCGGGTTGGCTTATACTCGAGTATATACGGTATGTAAAAAAAGGGGTGGAGGGGGGAAACAAATAGTGTAAATCTATATAACCAAAACCAAAAAATGTTTTAGATAAAATGCACAATCACAAAAGTAGAGCAGATGAGCCTGCTCTAACTAAGACAGCTCCAAATATCACTCCCTCCTGGGGTAGAAAATGACAGAGACAGTTGATCCACTTCACAAATTTATTGCACAAAATAGCATACAGCAGCTTCGTCCAGAATCCAGGGGGAATGTATTTATTGTGTGTTTTTATGAGCTGTTACACTGTTTAGGGTGCTGCTCTTTTCCAAAAACGTTGTCACCTATAAATTTCACTAGAGGACTGTTATTATAAGCGCCTTTATATTCACTTGTTCTTTTGCAGTAGTTTAGATTAGCCTTATGCCTATCCCATGCATGCTTAAACTCATTTACTGTGTTAGCCTCTACCACTTCAGCTGGGAGGCTATTCCATGCATCCACTACCCTCTCAGTAAAGTAATATTTCCTGATATTATTTTTAAACCTTTGCCCATTAATTTAAGATTGTGTCCTCTTGTTGTGGTAGTTTTTCTTCTTTTAAATATAGTCTCCTCCTTTAATGTGTTGATTCCCTTTATGTATTTACATGTTTCTATCATATCCCCCCTGTCTCGTCTTTCCTCCAAGCTATACATGTTAAGATCCTTTAAGATCCTTTAACCTTTCCTGGTAAGTTTTATCCTGTAATCCATGAACCAGTTTAGTAGCCCTTCTCTGAACTCTCTCTAAAGTATCTATATCCTTCTGGAGATAAGATCTCCAGTACTGCGTACAATACAAGTGAGGTCTCACCAGTGTCCTGTACAATGGCATGAGCACTTCCCTCTTTCTACTGCTAATACCTCTCCCTATAAAACCAAGCATTCTGCTAGCATTTCCTGCTGCTCTATTACATTGTCTGCCTACCTTTTAGTCATCTGAAATAATCACCCCTAAAACCCTTTCCTCAGATGTTAAGGTATCAAATATTCTGTACTCTGCCCAAAAAAACTCTGGGTTTTTCCGTCCAAGATGCATTATCTTGCACTTATCCACATTAAATGTCAGCTGACACAACTCTGACCATTTTTCTAGTTTACCTAAATCATTTGCCATTTGGAACTTCCTGGAACATCAACCCTGTTACTTATCTTAGTATCATCAGCAAAAAGACATACCTTACCATCAAGAGTTTCTGCAAGTACAGATCCCTGAGGTACCCCACTGGTGACAAGACCATGCTTCGAATATTCTCCATTGACTACAACCATCTGTTGCCTGTCACTCAGCCACTGCCTTACCCATTCAACAATATTGGAATCCAAATGATTTTCTAAAGTCTAAAACTTTTATTTTTGTGTGGTGTGACTCAGTCACTGTTCTTATATTAGACCACACAGACCGATGATCACTGGATCCTAAACGTTCACCTACAGTAATATCTGATACCAAATCTCCATTTGTTAACACTAAATTTAGATTGGCCTCTTTACGAGTTGGCTCCTCAACGACTTGTTTTAGAGACAATCCCAGTAGGCAGTTTAGAATATGTGTGCTCCAGGCACAAGCAGCTATTTTGGTTTTCCATTTCACATCAGGAAGATTAAAGTCACCCATGATGATAACTGCCCCCTTCATTGTCATTTTAGCTATTTCCTCAACTAGTAGATTATCTAACTCTTCTATTTGTCCTGGGGGCCTATAAATCACACCTACACGAGTTACTGTGTGGCAGGGCTTTATTTAACAGGCCCCTTCCCTCTAATGTTTAGTTATACTGGGCATCCACTGGCTACTCACTGTTTAGTAGATATGTATGCCCCAACCCACCATGTAGCAGGTGGGGGCATAAGGGAATTTTTTAATTTCACTTATACTAATATGGGGGTCGAATTGACTACCAAAGGCTTATTTACTTTTTTTTTCTTTTACATTTTAATGTGGAGACTTGCTAGAAAGTGCTGACCAGTCACCACACGGTTAACCCTTGGCACCCAAGGTTTTTTGAGTATATTCCTTCTGGTCGCTAGCCCTTCTGGTGGGCAAATAATTCAGGTTTTTAAAATTTTATATTTAGAGTTCATATGTCAGTCGTCTATCTTGTTTGGAGCCTGCTCTACAAAATACAGAAATTGTTAAAAAAAAAAAACAAAAAAAAAATTCTGGAGTTTGCATTGCAAATGGCCTTATATTGAAAAGAGGAAAACAATCCGGCAGGTCCATTAGGAATGCAAAATTCTGAGTTTAATGAATTGAACTGCATGTATCGGATAGACAAGTATTATCAGACTGCTAAGGTGTTACATTAAACAAACATGCACTGCATATACAAAACACAAAAAGTAAACACAATGTATATACTATTAACAAGTCAATAAAATCTTCATGTTATATATTCTGGAGAAAAGACAATGTTAATGAAAATGCAGACTGTTACATCATTGTACAGTGAAATCAACCAAGCTGAATAGTTACATTTGTAAAAATTTGTCTGTTATAGTATAAAATGCTGAATTCCTGAGAATACTTAATTTACTAATCTTGTGTAAAATATAGAAATAAATTACTTCCTCCATTAACTTTGCATTACATGTCATTAAAATAGAATGTACTAGTAAATAACTTACCAAATCGCTCCACGTTTCCATAAACATTTTCCATGCTAATCTGCATTCCTACTCCCTGGTTCATTCTTTCTGGTATTAAATGATTGTGCACCATCAGTTCTTTAACATTTATTTGTAAAAGCAATTTTTTCAGCTGTTTACATCCTTCCTTATCTATTGTTTCAGAAAGCATTTGTAATTCGCTTACAGTTTCACTTCCACTTTCTATGAAAATGTCATGTAGATATGAAAATTGATTACAATTTTAACACAACTAAAATATATGAGAATAATTGATGCCCTCTCTAGGCCTCTACGCTCTGCGTCTATCCTCTTTTCGTACTCTGATGCTCACTTCCAAGACTTCTCTACTTAGTTACATAGCTGAAAAGAGACTTGCATCCATCAAGTTCAGTCTTTCTTACATATGTTTTTGCTGTTGATCCAAAAGATGACAAAAAAACCCAGTCTGAAGCACTTCCAATTTTGCAACAAACTAGGAAAAAATTCCTTCTTGACCCCAAAATGACAGTCAGATATCTCCTTAGATCAAGCAGCTATTACCCCACTAATTAGAATTTATATCTGTAACGAACGCTGGTATTGCAGATACCCATTCGTCTGTTTCCTCCCGAACTGCTAGAGACTGAGTGATAATAGCTTGCAGTTCGGGTGTTGATTAGAACGTTCTCCAGACGAAGTACAGCATCCAAGTATATTCCCCAAGCAAATCAGACGAATACCCAAACATCAGCCTGAAGGGTACAACTGGACTATTTTATTAAGGCTAACCGCCCGGTTTCTGTGCAGTTACAAATGTACAGGGTTTACGTTGACATTTTATAGGGGCATTCTCCACTGGACCTGAGAGGGGACAATGACAAAATACATTTTGCAGTTACATTGGCTCTCAGGCAGGGCCGGACTGGGGAAATAATTCGGCCTGGGCATTTTTTATTCACAGCAGCCCACTGAAAAGGGGGCGGGGCCAGATAGGGTGTGTTTTGTCATCCCCAATGACAAGCACGCCTTCTCTCAAAGTGAGCATGCTAGTTCAATGCTCTTCCAGGGCATGAGAAAAGGGCCCTGTATTTGTTCTGCACAATGCAAGCAAATTGAATAACATGCATGCGTTGTGTTTGCTTGAAACTTGTCTCAGGGGTTTCCATAATTGGGATACTCACTGCATCCCATTTATGGAGACACTATGTGTTTGAGAAAAAACGCGTCGCAAGAGTATTCTGAGAACGGACAGCAACTGAAATAGCCTGCCCTTCGGTAGGTCCCCGCTCAGAACTCAAGCTGGTTTTAGCTCATCTTGTGCCATTACAGAGAGAACATATCTGAAGCATATCAGACTGGTCCCACCCATACGGGTAGTCCAGATCCGAAATGCCAGCAAGTTCTCTCTGCACGAGAGATACAGCAACCCCAGACGATCGTTTCAGCCTTGTTAGGCATCATCAGTGAGGCATAGCTATTATCTCTCTAGGCACCGTGAGCAAGGGGTCCACGTCTGGATTACCCTTTAAACTTATGGAGAGAAAAAACGGGTCGCAAGAGTATTCTGAGAACGGACAGCAACTGAAATAGCCTGCCCTTCGGTAGGTCCCCGCTCAGAACTCAAGCTGGTTTTAGCTCATCTTGTGCCATTACAGAGAGAACATATTTGAAGCATATCAGACTGGTCCCACCCATACGGGTAGTCCAGATCCGAAATGCCAGCAAGTTCTCTCTGCACGAGAGATACAGCAACCCCAGACGATCGTTTCAGCCTTGTTAGGCATCATCAGTGAGGCATAGCTAATATCTCTCTAGGCACCGTGAGCAAGGGGTCCACGTCTGGATTACCCTTTAAACTTATGGAGAGAAAAAACGGGTCGCAAGAGTATTCTGAGAACGGACAGCAACTGAAATAGCCTGCCCTTCGGTAGGTCCCCGCTCAGAACTCAAGCTGGTTTTAGCTCATCTTGTGCCATTACAGAGAGAACATATCTGAAGCATATCAGACTGGTCCCACCCATACGGGTAGTCCAGATCCGAAATGCCAGCAAGTTCTCTCTGCACGAGAGATACAGCAACCCCAGACGATCGTTTCAGCCTTGTTAGGCATCATCAGTGAGGCATAGCTAATATCTCTCTCTCGTGCAGAGGGAACTTGCTGGCATTTTGGATCTGGACTGCCCGTACTCTCCACAAGTTTAAGGGATAATCCAGACGTGGACCCCTTGCTCACGGTGCCTAGGGAGATATCAGCTATGCCTCACTGATGATGCCTTACAAGGCTGAAACGATCGTCTGGGGTTGCTGTGTCTCTCGTGCAGAGGGAACTTGCTGGCATTTTGGATCTGGACTGCCCGTATGGGTGGGACCAGTCTAATATGTTTCAGAGAAGTTCTCTCTGTAATGGCACAAGATGAGCAAAAAACAGCTTGAGAACTGAGCGGTGACCGACCGAAGGGCAGGCTATTTCAGTTGCTGCCCGTTCTCAGTATTCTCTTGCGACCCATTTTTTACTCTCCACAAGTTTAAGGGATAATCCAGACGTGAACCCCTTGCTCACGGTGCCTAGGGAGATATCAGCTATGCCTCACTGATGATGCCTTACAAGGCTGAAACGATCGTCTGGGGTTGCTGTGTCTCTCGTGCAGAGGGAACTTGCTGGCATTTTGGATCTGGACTGCCCGTATGGGTGGGACCAGTCTAATATGTTTCAGTGCCATTCTCTCTGTAATGGCACTAGATGAGCAAAAAACAGCTTGAGAACTGAGCGGTGACCGACCGAAGGGCAGGCTATTTCAGTTGCTGCCCGTTCTCAGTATTCTCTTGCGACCCATTTTTTACTGTCCACTATGTGTTTGCTTACATGGAATCTAGTGTGTGCATAGGGGATCCAGAGTGTGTATGTCAGAAATGTAGTGTATGTGTAGGTGGTGCAGCGTCTGTGTGTAGGAGATCTAGTTTGAAGGACCCAGAGTGTGTATAGGATATCTAGTGAGTGTGTGTGTATAGAGATCTAGTGTGTGTATATCTGTAGATGATCCAGAGTTGGGTAAGGAAGCTAGTGTTTGTCTGGAATTTAATGTGTTTAGAGGTGCAGTATGAGTGTAAAGGGGTTCTGTAGTATATATACATATATGTTTGGAAGTATTGTGTGTGTGTGAGTGGTGCAGCATGTTTGGGGGCTGCTGTGTGTACGTGTGAGGTGCAGTGTGTGAGTGAAGGGTGTAGTGTATGTGTGAGGGGTGCAGTGTGCATTTATGAGGAGTATAATGTGTGTGTGTGGGGGTGCAGTATGTGTGTGAGGTGTGCAGTGTGTGTGGTGTGCAGTGTGTGTGGTTGCTGTGTGTTAGGGTTCTGTGTGTGTGAGAGTGGTGTGTGTGTGTGTGTGTTAGGATTCTGTGTGAGGGTGATGTGTGTGTGTGTTAGGATGCTGTGTGAGGGTGATGTGTGTGTTAGAATGCTGTGTGAGGCTGATGTGGTTGTGTGTGTGTTAGAGTGCTGTGTGAGGGTGATGTGTGTGTGTGTTAGGATGCTGTGTGAGGGTAATGTGTGTTAGGGTGCTGTGTAAGGGTGATGTGTGTGTGTGTGTGTTAGGATGCTGTGTGAGGGTAATGTGTGTTAGGGTGCTGTGTGAGGGTGATTGTGTGTGTTAGGGTGCTGTATGAGGGTGATGTGTGTGTGTGTTAGGATGCTGTGTGAGGTCATATGTGTGTGTGTTAGGGTGCTGTGTGAGGGTGATGTGTGTGTGTGTGTGTGTGTGTGTTAGGATGCTGTGTGAAGGTGATGTGTGTTAGGGTGCTGTGTGAGAGTGATGTGTGTGTTTGTAAGGATTGTGTGTTGGGGGAGGCAGGTAAATGCCAATATTTATGTATTATTTTTTTACCATAAAAAAAAACCTAACGTAGTATTTTTTTGTTTTATCTACCGAACAAAGAAAATCAAAGGGGAATGAAACAAAAGGTGTAGTTTCTTCACAATATCTCTGTATGTTACGTCTTTGCAAGTATTTATCCAATTGCTGTTTAACCCCTTAGTGACCAGACCATTTTTCAATTTTCTTACCGTTAAGGACCAAGGGCTGTTTTTACATTTCTGCAGTGTTTGTGTTAAGCTGTCATTTTCTTTTTACTCATTTACTGTACCCACACATATTATATACCGTTTTCCTTGCCATTAAATGGTCTTTCTAAAGATACCATTATTTACATCATATCATATAATTTACTATAAAAAAATATAAAATATGATAAAAAGATTTAAAAACACAGTTTTTCTAACTTTTACCCCCAAAATCTCTTACAACCGCCAAAAAACACCCATGCTAAATAGTTTCTACATTTTGTCCTGAGTTTAGTGGGGCTCTCAAAGCTCGAACAAAAAGTGCTGGACCTAGAAACACGACAAAACACCACTACTGACCGGCTGGACGCCTTAGAAGACCTGAGAAGGAGATATAACGTTAAAATCAGGGGAATACCGGACACGGTAACTATTCCGGAACTACCCCATTATATCAGACGCTTCCTCGGGACCTTATTACCCCTTAAGCAGGTCAAATCCATAAAGCTGGATGGACTCTTCTGCATTCCGAAGCCAGCATGGGCTCCGGTAAACGCAACAGCGGATTTAATACTCCGCTTCCAGTCGCTGACTGATAAAACTTCCCTCCTGACCGCTACAAAGGGGAAAACTCCCTTGAAGTTTGAGGGTACAGAACTAAAACTCTTCCCGGACCTCACCAGGAGTACACTTACCTGGAGGAAATCATTGCAGCCGCTTCTACAGCACCCCCGGGCCAGAGAGACCCCCTACCACTGGGGAACACCGCGAGCAGTGTCCTTCGCTCATGACGGGACCACCCACAAGGCCCAAAGCTATGAAGAATTAGAATCCATCCTGGCGGCAGCAGGACTCATACAAACAGCACCGATACCCAGAGCAGGACTGTCCAGGCTGAACCCTGCAACTATACCGGAATTCATTCCGAGGGAGTCTCGGAGAACACTGTCTGCCAAGGGCACAACCTGAAGCGAGACAGGGCACCCGACTCGGGAGAACAACCTGCTCCGTTGCCCATGATGAACGTAGCCAACACACCTTGGGACTGCTATACCCTACACTGAGACTGATGTTACTCACTCGTTTTTTCTTTTTACCTTTCTGATGCAAATCCGACTGACTGTCTGCATCACTCCACTTACTCTCCTAAATGACGATGACTTCCCCCTGAAGGGGCTCTACTGACACCTATACGGTACTACCACACACAATATGACAACCGCACGCACAAGATACGAAGAATACTACTGCAACGATAGGGGCCTCCACATTACGAGACCAACGCTAGATTGTCACTTACCTCGCACACTTATTATACATACACTGGTAGGGGGAGACACCCTAGGTGACTTAAGCTCACGAGGAACATAGCCGAGACCACACACCCACATAGGGTAAAAGTGTAGACCATCACGTTCAACTGTACATAACTATAAAACTGTACATAACTATAAAAAGTGTACTGTTTACTGATGCTACCTGTGTTATTGATTGTTGACTGTTTAACTGTACATAACTATAAAAAGTGTACTGTTTACTGATGCTACCTGTGTTATTGATTGTTGACATTTTAGCGGACGAGAGCTGTTGTGGCATTGTCTGCTACCTTGTTTAATATGTGCACAAAAAATAAAGAATTTAAAGTAAAAAAAAAAAAAATTACATTGGCCGGCTTCAAAAATGTCCCAAATAGGACATGGGTGCATGATAACCAGCTGTGAAAATTCCAAGTTGGAAAACTGAAATGCGCACCCTCCATATAAGGTCTTTTAGCCCACAGAAAACCTGACACACCTATATATGGGGGGTATCACTGTACTCAAGAGATATTGCTGAACACATATTGGGGTATTCTTTGTCAGTAATCCCCTAAAGTGCTCCGTACATGTATTCTTAAATTGCTATGTTTGTCAAAAAAATCAACAATTAAAAAAAAATAAAAAAAATATTTGGCATAAATTGGTGGTAAAATGGTTGCGTGAAAAGAGTCAAAAAAAGTTTAATACCTTTGGTTGTCTTCTTTTAAAAAATATATACATGTGAGGGTTATTCAGGGATTTCTGACAGATATCAGTGTTACAATGTAACTTGCGTTAATTTTGAAAAAAAATGGTTTGGAAATAGCAAAGTGCTACTTGTACTTATAGCCCTATAACTTTCCAAACAAAGCTAAGAACATGTTAACATGGGGCCTTGCTAAATGTAGAGGTAGTATAATCCACAGTATCTCCACTGGGTAACAGGAACAGCATAAAATCATCCAGGCAAAATAAGTACAGCATACAGTAATCCCGGTAGCATTGTATAAATCCTTCCTTCCCAAGAACTAGACGACACATAGGCTGGGAGTCAACTGAGATTTTAATCACAGGTCACAGTATTTATGTGGTTTCCCATGCAAGGGGTTTCCTTACTGACATTACAGGGGTTGTACAGTAGGGGACTATATGGGGAACGTAACAACCAAGACCTTTCTCCCATCATGCACTGCTGTACGAGAGGGATACTCCCACTAGAATATCCAGTTAAGTGGATTATCCCTCCATGCAGCAGAACTGACATTTCACATAAAAATACATAACTTTTACACAATCCATACTATTTACTGAATGACCGTTCGGTAGATAGCTGGGGTCTGAGCGCACACTTCGTGAAAGTACCGCTCAGATCCCAGCACATTTAGCCAAACGCCGCATGAATTATAATTCAATATACACTTTGCATCAAATACACAAATACACCCGTAGGGATAAAATACCGAAAGCCCGGTACTCCAGAACGGCCTTGAAGTCCAGCGGTATTCGTGTCGTCGAGTAGCCGATTTTAGTTCCAGGCACTCGACGACAAAATACCGCTGGGCTAACAAAGGATCCAAGATGGCCGACCGCCACGTGGTCGGTAGCCGAACGGCGGCCACCCTGAATCTCTAATAACTACCGAAAGATACAATGTTGCAATCTTTAATGGGAGCCACACGACCTCCTGTGTGTGGTCTCCCATTCGGTAGTTTGTTTGTTTCACGAACAGTGTTGAAATTCACTGTTCGTGAAACTACTGTATGAATGCTGGTGGCTTTCATGCCGCCAGCATAAAATGCTCTTGTTCGCCTAAAATACAACAATAGGTATACGCTTGGTTCTAACATTCTTAAAGCTACAGCAATACATTAATACAAATACAGTTTTAAGAGCTTTGAGAGCCTGGAGTCTTGTGTACTTGAGCGGGCTTCAAGTTGGGCAATTTTAGCCGCGGCTCCTTCTATGGCCTCTTTAAAGTAGGCCATGTCCGCCGCCAGGTCCTTGCGTAGCTCCGCCAGCATTATTTTTATTTGGTCCGCGGTGACCGGGTCCCCGGTTGGCTTTTTGTTGCGGTCCGGTTCAGGTCTGAAGGCGGCACCTTCCATTAGCTCTGCGGTGTAGTCCTCCGAGGAATAGGAGGAGAAGTCATCTGGCGGCGCCATTTTGGGCCATGCGGCCTGTTGCGCGTTCCGCAGCATGTCTCCAATATCCCTTCCAGGGGGGCCTTTATCCGCCTTCACTTTTTTATTTTTTCGGCCCATAGTCAGCCTGTTGTTATCAGTGTAGTGTGTGGGTTTTGTAAGACCCGATTCCCCGGTATAGGGTATAGTCTCGGTTTGTGCGAGCCGGAGCTCCAGGAGATGCGACCGCTCCGTTGCGCTGCTCCGGCCAATGTAATGTATCCCCCTCAAACCTTATATTTTTGAAAGGTAGACACCCTAGGGTGTTTCAAATGGTGGTATTTCAAGACTTTCCATGCACTAATTCTACCAGCAGTCTTTGTCAAACTTTTGGGTAGTCATTTTTTTGTGTTATTTTTCTCTCAGATTGTACTTTAGGCATGGATTCTCAGTTCCTGTTATATATTACTGACAAAGAACATCCCAATATGTGTTCAGTAACATCCCCGAGTACAACAGTGCCCCAAATGTACAGGTTTTATGGGTTTTTGCAAACTTACAGGTGTCAAATGTAGGGCTTTCCCCTTTTCCACATTGAAATTTGCCAGATTGGTTTGCTGGGCCTATGTTGCCTTTAAAGCCGTATAGCAGTACAGGAATAAAAATTAACCCCATCATGGCATACCATTTGCAAGAGTAGACAATCCATGGTATTAAAAATGGGGTAAGTCCAGTCTTTTGTAGTAGCCACTTAGCCAAAAACATTGGCGAAAGTTAGCATTCATATTTGTTTTTTGCATTTTTTTTTACACAAAAACTGCACTTTTACTAGTGATTTCATCGCTATGATACGTTTTACTGTTTTAAACACTCATATTTGTGTTCAGCGAAGTCTCCCCAGTATAAAAATACCCCCCATGTACAGGTTTTATGGTGTTTTGGAAAGTTACAGGGACAATATAGGGCCTGCCCGATTCAGTTTGCCAGATTGGTTTGCTGGGTCTGTGTTGCCTTTTGAGACCATATGGTAGCCCAGGAATGTGAAATAACCCCATCATGGCATACCATTTTCAAATGTAGACAACCCAGGGTATTCAAAATGGGGTATATCCAGTCTTTTGTAGTAGCCACTTAGTCACAAACACTGCCCAAATTTTGCGTTTTTATTAGTTTTTTTTATAAATGTGTTTTTTTCCAATTTATATTATATATATATTACGTGTGCATATACACACACACATATGTATATATATATATATATATATATATATATACACACACACACACATATATAATACGTGTGTATGTATGTGTATGTATATATATATGTATATATATATATATATATATATATGTATATATATATATATATATATATATATATATATGGCTTCGCCTGAATTTGTGGGAGAGACTATTGGTCCTATTTAAACCCAGTAGCCCCTGCTTACCTGTCGTCGACGATCTCGGAAGTTCTCTGTTTACTTCCGGTTCACAGGACCCTGAAGTCATTTTCCCGCCCACCGGCAGTTCGTTCAAACTTTTCTCCCATGCTAAGTTTCGTGAGTATAGAGAAAGGAAACAAGCACAGCCAGCATACGAACGGCTTTCTGTAAGTCATTTTATTACACAAATGCACCTAATATCAATTCGTTAGTCGCTTCTGTTCGTTTAAGCTTTCATGTGAAAAATCGTTCGCTGTTATACATAATATAAGGCTATTAAATTCGTACATACAATCGTTTACTAACCCTCATTCAAAGCTCTGTTCGGTTAAATCCTTTAGGTTCATTCCCTGAAAACTTGAATCTTGTGTCTCTTGCATATTACTGTATAAACAATTCCTGTTGGAACTAATTAGGTAAATTTGATATATTAATATTCTGTTAGAGTTATTACCATCTAAGTATTACGTTTCTCCTGCCTACTGTTATCCAGCTAGTCTGTTATGGCATCTGGTTCACTTATGTCAGTCACAAATGTGGTCACTTGATTAACCCCTTAAGGACGGAGGACGGTTCAGGACCGTCATCGGCATTTTTGCGTTGCCGACCGGTGACGGTTCTGAACCGTCCTAACCGTCCAATGTACTTACCCGATCGCCATCGTTCCCCCGGCGGCGATCGGCGGTGCTCCCGGTGTGGGGAGACTGCCTGCAGCCCAGACAGTCTCCCCATGGCGATTTAGGACCCCTGTGGCCATGTGATCGCCCAACAGGGCGACCACATGGTCACAATAGGTGTCCATGTGCCTGCCTGCAGGGGGACTGTCTGTGCTGACAGGCAGTCTCCCTGCCAGTGTAAAATCTGAAAAAAAATTAAAGTGAAAGTTAATAAAAAAAATTATTATTATATATGTGTATATATATATATATGATATATAGACATATATTATACCTATATAATATATGTCTATATATCATATATATAATGTCATGCTAAGTGTATTTTTATATTAATATGTACATATATTAATATAAAAATACACTTATAATTAAATTACACACGTATATATATAATATATATAATAACTATATATATATTGTATATATATATTATTATAAAATACGAATAATAAGTAATTTAAATTAAATTAAAAAAATAAAAATAATAATACAAATTTAAAAAAAAATTATATATCTCTACGAAATTTTATTCTAACTGTATTTTGATATTAATATATATATATATATATATATATATATATATATATATATCAAAATACACTTAGAATGAAATTGTATATATATCTATGTATATATAAATAAATAAAAATAATGCAAACTATTCATATGTCCATATACAAAATTACATAAATAATTATATAAATATACACCTAGACTTCAAATATATAAATATGCATATATATTTAAATTCTACGTGCGTATTTATGTAATATTTTTACATAATTAAGTTATTTTATTGATTGCAATTTAAGGGACCTGCCTGCCAACCCAGGCCGAAAGTCCAGAGAATTTAATTTGCTATCACTGTATTTTACCCTGTAACGTTCTACGACACCCTTAAACCTGTACATGGGGGGGTACTGTTTTACTCGGGAGACTTCGCTGAACACAAATATTAGTGATTCAAAACAGTAAAACATATCACAGCGATGATATTGTAAGTGAAAGTGACTTTTTTTGCATTTTTCACACACAAACAGCACTTTTACTGATGATATAATTGTTGTGATACATTTTCCAGTTTTGAAACACTAATATTTGTGTTCAGCAATCTCTCCTGAGTAGAACAGGACCCCCATGTACAGGTTTTATAGCGTTTTTGAAAGTTACAGGGTCAAATATATGGGTCAAATATTTTTACATTGAAAACGGCCAGGTTGGTTACGTTGCCTTTGAGAGCGTATGGTAGCCCAGGAATGAGAATTACCCCCATGATGGCATACCATTTGCAAAAGAAGACAACCCAAGGTATTGCAAATGGGGTATGTCCAGTCTTTTTTAGTAACCACTTAGTCACAAACACTGGCCAAAATTAGCGTTCAATTTAGTTTTTTACTTTTTTCACACACAAACAAATATGAACGCTAACTTTGGCCAGTGTTTGCGACTAAGTGGCTACTAAAAAAGTCTGGACATACCCCATATTGAATACCCTGGGTTGTCTACTTTAAAAAAAATATGTACATGTGGGGTGTTATTTAGCGATTTATGACAGATAATAGTGTTACAATGTCACTATTGATACATTTTAAAAATGTATGTTTTGAAACCGCAATATCCTACTTGTACTTATAGCCCTATAACATGCAAAAAAAAATAGCAAAAAGCATGTAAACACTGGGTATTTTTTAACTCAGGACAACATTTTTTTTTTTTTTAATTCTTTATTTTTGTTGTGTAGGTAGTTACATCATTTCAACAAGCGCCACAACAGCGCAATTCAAGATGCAGAACATTGTGCCTGTGGCATGCAGGTTCACACAATTTTAGGTTTTATAATCATGCATAACTAAACATAGATAATGGAATACTAGAAGCCAGCAAATTCGTACTTAAGCAGTCGTTTGGTACTTAATGCAAATTCCGAAGCATTGTCGCGTTATTTTTGTGTATGCTCGGGTGTAGTGGAGCAGTAAGCTTATGGTTCAACAAGTGCACTATATGGAACTGCGTGCAAGTGACCCAAGGCGCAGCATGCAATACAAAATATTCCCACAGTCGGCCTACCTTATGCGGGCCTGTTTCCTATCTTCTGCGGTTCCTAAGCTGTGCAGCGCTATATTTGTATTTGTTTGCCCTAAAGGGCCTGAAGGGCCTGAACGGGTAGCGGGATATTACATCCTCCTTCCTCTCCATGTAGCATCATGGACCTCGTTGGAGGGTTAAGGTGAAGGGGCCCCCTCCGGGAGTGTACACGAGTGACCGACTCAGGGCCAGAGTGTTGGGTGAGGGATGTGGGAGACTGCGGGATACCCCACCTTATGCTTGTAGGGCAGCCGTGTCGTGAAGTTCGCACGGGGAGCCACTGTGTCTGGCTATGTGCGGGTTTCCGCTGTTTAAGCGGCCCGGGCTGTCCCGATGGCGGGAAGGGTCACGTGCGGCTACTAGGATGGGGTCCCCAGAGCGCGGGAACCTCTGTGTGTAGTATGGCCCCAGATTGCGCTCTGCAATTAGGCAACATCCCTAACAGTACAAAGATCAGGCATTAACATAGTAGCAGTATAGACATCTTAGCAGTATAAACATATTAGCAGTATAAACATGTTAGCAATATAAACATGTTAGCAATATAAACATGTTAGCAATATAAACATGTTAGCAACATAAACATGTTAGCAATATAAACATATTAGTAGTATAGACCTAGTAGCAGTGTGAAGGAAAAAGAAAAATGAAAAGAAAAAGGAGAAAACATGGGAAGGGTATGAGTGGCCGGTTAGGCTTGGCCTTCCCCTTCTAAGGCACTCAGGTGGTGGCTGCAGTCAGTGTAGCATGTGAGGGTCCTCCCGGAACAAAGGGTTCCGTGGTAGCCGGGTTCCACCTATGCGGTTTTAAGGTTGTGTGGTGTCGTCGCAAGGCATCTTCCGAAAAACCCAAGGTGGAGAGGTGAGCCTCCGCTTCTTGCAGGTCCCCTATGAGGTATATGGAGTCCCCCTGCAGCACTTGAAGCTTGTGGGGTGAGCGCCATCTGTAATTGATGTTGCGCTCGCGGAGCAGGGTGGTGAAGGGCCGAAGGTTGGAGCGCCATGCCATAGTCCCCCTGGACATGTCCGAATAAAATGAGAGAGTCATGTCTTCAAAATTGAGCGGGGTAATGTGTCTGACGGCGGCCATTATCGCTTCCTTGTCCTGTCGCTTCTGGAGTTTGATTATTAAGTCCCTGGTTGCTGTAGCTGGGGCCGTTGGCGGCTTTGGGATTCTAAATATGCCGTCGAGGCCTACTCCCTTGGCTTGCTTTGGTGGTAGTAGTTTGCTCACCAGACGCCTCATGAGGTGAGGGAGTTCGGAGTCTGGTACCGACTCCGCATTGCCTCTGACCTTCAAGTTCTGGGCTCTTTGTGAATCCTCCATTGCTGCCAGGGCTTGGTCCACTTTTATGTGTTGCTGTTGCAGCTTTTGCATCTCCTGCTGCAGGGAGGCCACTTGCCTGGTGTGCGTGTGGGAGTTTTGCTCCACGGTTTCCACGCGGCTCCTAAGGCCCTTTATGTCCCGTCGCATATCTGCTACGTCTTCTTGAATGTTCCGGCGGAGCTCCGCCAGCAGCTCCCGCATTTCGATTTTCGTGACCGGAGCTGTGTCTGGCTGCACGGTAAGTTTCGTGGTTGGTTTCTTAGGTGGCCCTACTGCGGGCTCAAAGATCTCTTCAGGCTCAGAGAGCGGATCGTCTGAGTCCTCAAAATCATTAATGTAGGCCGCCATGCCTGGGCAGCTCTTGCTTGGGCTTTTTGGTTTTTCTGCCCATTGCTGCTTCGTGTGGGGGTGGTTGGGGTACTTTGGGGGGTGATTTCCCCGAGTTTTTAGGTCGTTTAGGCCGATATCGCCAGGAGCTCCCTGCAGATGCGACCAGTCTGTTCGGCAGTTGGCTCCGCCCCCCAGGACAACATTTCGAATCTATTTACCAGTTTTTTTCATTCGCTTTTGTAGATGAGTAAAAGATTATTCACATAAAAGTCAAAAAAATTTTCATCATATTTTTTCATTTTTTTAAAATTAAATTACATGAGATTATATAAATAATGGTATGTAAATAAAGCCCCTTTTGTCCTGAAAAAAACAATATATAATTTGTATGGGAACAGTAAATGAGAGAGCGGAAAATTACAGCTAAACACAAACACCACAAAAGTGTAAAAAGATGCCTGGTTGCAAATGTACAACATCGCAAAAACAGTCCGGTCCTTAACCCCTTAAGGACACATGACATGTCTGACACGTCATGATTCCCTTTTATTCCAGAAGTTTGGTCCTTAAGGGGTTAAGGGGTTAATGTGCATCCATGACTTATACTCTACTATAATTTTCCCTAATGCAATACATTTCTGTTTAATTAGTTATTGTTCACTCAAACGCTGGTTCAGCAAGTAATATAGTTAAGTTAGTTAATTACATGACGGTTTTATTTCCCCCACCCTTTTTTTTTAAAAAACAAAAACCAAATATTGCTTGCAGCAGTCCTGTCTTTAAACACTGCAATTATTGAAAGAGGTAGGCCTCAAATTAATATCTCCCTACCCCTATCTCTTATTTAGTAGTCTTGCTTCTGGTATACCAGAACTATTAATAAAATAAGTTACGGTTTATTTCCCTCAAACAATAGTTCAAGCAACCACGCTTCAGAGGACAAGGCCAAGTTTACCCAAGTCTACCCTAAATAATCGGTTAATACTTAGTATCTTTCCCAGTCATTGCTCTTGTCAATTTTTCTACACATACTTCGGGGGCTTCAGGTTATAACTCATTCATTATGACTTGTTTTAGGAACAAGTGTGGGTCATTTTTTACAAAATGCATCCTACCGACCCAATAGCAGGTATTGTGGTGGAATCTCGGTAAAAATAAATTTAGTAGGCCGAGATTACCACGTGGCATGTGTACGTGCATATGCTGACGTATCGATCAGTTGGTTGCACGAGGCAAGATACGATCAGTAGTGTACGGAGCATGTGCAAGAATACAGGATATAGTATTCCCCCTCCTCCATTGTGCTGGACAAGCCATGCGGTCAAACAGGAAGTTAATTCTTATTTGTGTTGATTGGTTAAGAGAATGTGCGGGTGGAGCTTAATATGGGAGGAGTTATGTGCCTATATAAGGAGCCTGCACTATTGTCCGGGGCTCAGAACTTGCTGTATTTTGGTGACATTAGTCCCTCTGAGTCCCGATCGGTGATCCAATAAAGAATCTCTTCCTTCCTGAAGAAACCTGTGTCCATCTCTCTGTGCTTCGCTTCCGTCAGTTTCTCCGGTATCATTTGGTGCATTGGCCGGGAAGCTCATCGTTCAACGGTAGCTGAGAGGCAGAGGCGTGAGACGGTCTATCTTTGCCCACGTTCTCTACGGCTGCACCCCTGAACTTCTGCGTGGACCTCCCTTCGTCTCGGCGCCACTGGTCTGTTGTCCAGGAGATCATCGGCCTCTACGTGAGAAGTGCTGGGGTGTCCCCGTCGATGAGTGTGAACTCAGGTTCAGGAACGAGGAGGTAAGACAACTGCTGTTTTAGACGGCAGGACCCACTAGGGGTATACCGATTGTGCGGTAGGCCCAAAGGGGTTTTGAATCTGTGTATCTGCCCCCTCTGTCGGAGGGAAGGAGCGAAGGCGCACCGCTCGATCGAATGCTCTTTAGTCAGACCGTTTGATTTTGTTAGTCAGGCGGGGCTCTGGTGTAAATAGCCCTAGCCGGACACCGGTGTCTTGTCTAGACTAGCGTTCTAGGGTGTATATCTTGTTCGCTAGGTCGGAGGGACCGGGAGACTAAGCGGCGTCTGTGTAAATTCGGTTCGCTAGATCTCATCCTATCTGGGCTAAGTGGGAAGGCGTGTAAATTTGGAACCCACTAGACTTTTGATAGTGCGACTAAGAGGCGTCTGTGTAAATTCGGTCCTCTAGCTCGCTATATATGTGGTGATTGGGCAGTGTGGCTAACGAAAACGTATGTAGATTGTTTTTAGGTAGTCCATTCAAGGTACTGGCCAATAGTTTAGTTGGGAATTGTAAATGTGTTAACGATTGTTTAGTAAAGTGTATATCTTGTTAGATAGCGCGAGCTCAGCCGTCTAGCGAGAGTGTTAATAGTGTGTTGCTGTATTATAGTGCACGGTACCATAACCCTGTATATTTACTGACACTGTATATAAGTACTAATCATTGTCGTCCATTGCATGTTTAACACCATAACCACTAATAATTGTATTGTGACCTTAACTTGTGCTTTGACCTATGCTAACCGTACTGTAACCGCTATTTGTAAAAGACGATGTTACTGGGGTGTGTTATAGACGGGTAATTCGTATATAGAGAATTATAGCGTGGGTGACTGTATAGTTACGCCAAAGGGCATAATATTGATTATCTAGTGACTGGTGTAACAGCTGTGTGTGTACGGGAATTCCCTGAGTGTTTATTGTTATTGTGTACGTTTCACTTGGTAACCGTACCACGTGGTGCTGTTGCCAGAGGAAACGGGTGTGACTGTTGAATAGTACGCGTGTATAGTATTCGTTGTCGACGACGTTCCATTGTTAAGTATGGGTGCGTCGCAGTCAACGATCCCGGATCCCTTAAGTTGTATGGTGAAGAATTTTAAAAAGGGATTTAAAACTTGTGATTTTGGGGTTAAAATGTCTCCTGTACGTTTGGTCACTTTGTGTACTAGGGAGTGGCCTACTTTGGTTGCGGCATGGCCGCCACGTGGCAGTTTGGATCCAACTCTGGTACAGCGCTTACACGTGGCTGTATCAGGTAGGCCTGAACTTTACGGCCAGTTTCCTTATGTTGATTGTTGGAGACAGGCCGTAAATGACTCGCCAAAAGGGCTCCGGACATGCCACGAGGAGCAATGTCGCCTCATGGTAGCTAGGACTTGTTCGTCCACTAGGACTGGTGCTAGGCCCATTTTGGACACGCCCCCTGAGTCCGAGATCCCTTTGCCGCCCCCTTACTTTCCGTTAAGAGGAAGTGACGCAAACGCAGGAAGTCCTGCAGCCCTCCCCTCATTACCCCCATCCACTTCCGCTTCCTCCTCCAGTACAGGATCCACCCCCCCTCGTACTAAATCTCCCCTTCCGGAATCAGAACCAACCCCCATTAAAAACGAATATCCTGATTTGGCGCCACTTCAGACTTCCGGTCAAGCTTCATCTAGCTCGACTCGAAGTGTTCTATTTACAACCTTTTCCCAAAACCAAGCTCCCACATCCCCATACCCTATTTCTCCCCGACTGGAACCTATGACTGACGCCCCTCCACGTAGCCCCATACAGACCCGACAGTTGACCGGTGCCCAACAATTAAGACACTATCAGATGCCTCTTCGTCTGAATCCTGGGCCAGCCTATATCGATGCCGCAGGCCAAATGGCACATGCTGACCCAGTCTTTGTATATGTCCCATTTACGACAACCGACCTTTTAAATTGGAAGACCCACAATTCCTCGTATACTGAGAAACCACAAGCTATGACTGATCTGTTCACCTCAATAGTACAGACACATAACCCGACATGGGCTGATTGCCAGCAGTTATTAATGACTTTATTTAACAATGAGGAAAGGACAAGAATAAATCAAGCAGCCATTAAAGCACTAGAGGATAAAGCCCGTACTTTAAACCAAGCCAATCCATCAGCATGGGCCGCAACACATTATCCCAACACCGATCCCGATTGGAACGTAAATGGTGCTGATATGGCTCAACTCAGAGCCTATAGAGACGCTATAATTGCTGGCATGAAAGCTGGAGGAAAGAAAGCTATTAACATGTCAAAGACAGTTGAGGTGATTCAGAAAAGCGATGAAGCGCCCAGTGTCTTTTATGACCGATTATTGGAGGCATACCGCTTGTATACCCCCTTTAATCCGGAAGACGCAGATAATTCCCGAATGGTGAACTCCGCCTTTGTCAGCCAAGCTTACGGAGATATTAAGCGCAAGCTACAAAAGTTAGAAGGGTTTGCAGGTATGTCAATCACCCAACTAATGGAGGTAGCGAATAAGGTTTATATGAATAGGGAAACAGAAAGTAAGAAAGAGGAGGAGCGCAAGATGCGTAAAAAGGCTGATATGCTAGCGGTAGCGATCGCAGGCGTAGATAGACGGGGCCCAGATAGAGGCGATAGTAGATGGAATGAGGAACCTCTAAGTAGAAATCAGTGCGCATACTGTAGGGAAGAAGGGCATTGGAGAAATGAGTGTCCTCGAAGAGAACAGTGTGAGAGAGACAGACCTAGGACAGGTTACGGAAACTTTAGAGGCAGAGCGAGAGGTAGAGGAGGCCCCGGAGGGAGTAATGGTAATAGAGGGAGTAATGGGAACAGAGGAAGTGTTAGGGAAGACAGGTATATTCCAGCAGCGCAAAGGTCCCGCGATAGAGAAGGTAGGGACTTTGTAGGATTGGCTGACACGGTCATGGAGGACTATTGATACCGACCGGGCTCCATCCCCCTTGGTCGAGCGGAGCCTATGGTCGATGTATCAATAGGGGGGAAAAGGAGTGCGTTCATGATCGACACTGGTGCTGAACATTCAGTGGTGACTAATCTAGTTGCTCCTCCATCTGGAAGGACTATTACTGTGATAGGAGCAACTGGAAGAAGTGCTGAAAAACCGGTTCTTAAAAGTCGACTCTGTACATTAGGAGGCCACGTAGTAAAACATCAATTCCTTTATATGCCTGAATGTCCAGTCCAATTGCTGGGACGTGATATGCTATCAAAATTACAAGCGCAGATTACGTTCCTACCAAATGGAACAACATCTTTAAAGTTTAATGGACCTTCAGGTATCATGACATTATCCGTACCAAAGGAAGAAGAGTGGCGACTTTATACAGCGTTGACTAGCCAAAACCCTAGGAGTGATGAGACATTATTTAATATACCAGGAGTTTGGGCAGAGAACAACCTACCAGGACTGGCCCGCAATATTCCACCTATAAAAATTGAACTAAAACTTGGGGTTTATCCAGTGAGCCTAAGACAATACCACATCCCGCAGAAGGCTAAGAAGAACATCCAATCCTATCTGGATAAGTTCATACGGTATGGTATCCTAAAATTCTGTACTTCCCCCTGGAACACCCCATTGCTGCCTGTTCAAAAGCCCGGTACAGATGAGTATCGACCTGTGCAGGACTTGAGAGCAGTCAATGATGCGGTTGTTAGTATACATCCAGTTGTACCCAATCCATATAACCTGCTTGCTTTAATTCCGGGCGGGGCTACTTACTTCACAGTCTTAGATCTCAAAGATGCCTTCTTTTGCCTCCGAATTGCCGCAGAAAGTCAATGTATTTTCGCTTTCCAATGGGAGAACGCTGTAACGGGCTCAAAACGCCAAATGACTTGGACAAGACTGCCCCAAGGGTTTAAAAATTCACCTACCCTATTTGGTTCAGCCCTAAGTCAAGATCTACTGGATTTCGAGTCCATCCCAGGAGAGTGTGTATTGTTACAATATGTAGATGACTTGTTGATAGCAGCAGTTACAAAAGAAATCTGTCAGCAAGCAACGCACGATCTACTGCACATTCTCTGGAAAGCAGGATACAAGGTGTCTAGAAAGAAGGCTCAGTTGTGTTTGCCAACTGTCAAATATCTGGGATTCCATATCTCTGAAGGTCAAAGAATTATGGGGCCAGAGAGAAAAGAAGCTGTCTGCCAAATACCAATACCCAAGAATAGAAGACAAGTGCGAGAATTCTTGGGGGCAGCAGGCTTCTGTAGGATATGGATTCCCAGCTATGCGATACTGGCAAAACCTCTGTACGCAGCTATCAAAGGTACAGAGCACGACCCCTTCTTATGGACCCAAGAACAGCAAACGGCATTTGAAGATGTGAAGAAGGCTTTGATGAGTGCCCCAGCATTAGGTCTACCTGATCACACACGACCATTCTACTTATATGTACACGAGCAAAGAAGAATGGCTGTGGGAGTATTGGCACAGTACTTGGGATCATGGCAAAGACCTGTTGCCTACATGTCTAAACAATTGGATGCAGTGGCCAGCGGACTTCCACCTTGTCTAAGAGCCGTAGCTGCAGCCGCCCTGCTAGTAGCTGAAGCCGATAAACTCACTCTGGGTCAAGAACTTTATGTACGAGTCCCACATGCAGTACAGACGTTGTTGGATTACAAAGGAAATCATTGGTTTAGTAACAGCCGTATGACCAAGTATCAAGCAATGTTGTGTGAAAACCCAAGAGTGCATTTAGAGACTGTAAACACCTTAAATCCAGCTACCCTTTTGCCACAACCTACTGAAAGTCAACAAGTTTGGAAGTAATGGATGAAGTATTCTCAAGTAGACCAGATCTTCGTGATTTTCCCATCCAGAACCCCGATGTTCAATATTATACCGACGGCAGTAGTTATGTGAAAGAAGGGATCCGCTATGCAGGATATGCAGTGACAACAATAGACAAGGTGATAGAAGCTCGGCCACTGGCGAAAGGAACATCAGCACAAAAGGCAGAATTAATAGCACTAACACGAGCGTTACAATTGGCTGAAGGTTTAAGAGTGAATATCTATACGGACTCTAAGTATGCGTTTTTAACCACTCATGCCCACGGAGCTTTGTATAAAGAAAGAGGACTACTGAATTCAGAAGGAAAAGAAATCAAATACGCAGCTGAAATCCTACAACTATTGGAAGCAGTGTGGGAGCCGAAAGAAGTCGGTATCATACATTGTCGAGCACATCTGAGAGGAGATGGTGATGTAACCAAGGGAAATCGGATGGCAGATAGTGCAGCTAAGCGTGCTGCTGAATCAGGAAGACAGGAGTATGTGGGGCATATAGCTGCTCTTATACCAACTCCACTGTCCCAATGGACTCCAGTTTATACAGCTCAAGAAGAGGAGTGGTTAAAGACTGAACCGGGAAAGTATTTGGAGAACAAGTGGTATCAGCTAGAAGATGGAAGAATAGTCATACCAGCATCACTAGCGGTAGAAATTGTCCAAAATTATCACAACGGGACACATTCTGGGAGAGACAGTACTGAAGAATCTCTTAGGAAACATTTCTACATACCAAGATTGTCCAACTTGACTCAGGCCATTGTACGCAGATGTGTAACGTGTGCTAAAAATAATGCAAGACAAGGACCAGTAAAGCCACCAGGAGTCCAGTTTATGGGGGGACTCCCCATGTCCGATCTACAAATAGACTTTACAGTGATGCCTAAATCGGGTGGACATCGTTACCTGCTGGTAATTGTGTGCACCTATTCAGGCTGGGTAGAAGCATGTCCTACTCGTACAGAGAAAGCAGGAGAAGTTGTGAGATTCCTGCTACGAGAAATAATACCCCGATATGGACTACCCTGTTCTATAGGATCGGACAATGGTCCAGCTTTTGTTCATCAGTGCCTACAACAACTGACTCATATGCTTGGTATAAAGTGGAGGCTTCATACGGCATATAGACCCCAGAGTTCTGGTAAGGTAGAGAGAATGAATAGAACTATTAAGAATCAGTTGGCTAAAATGTGTCAGGAAACCCAACTTAAATGGAACGTTCTCTTACCCATAGCTCTATTGCGAATCCGCAGTACCCCTACCAGAAGGATGGGCCTCTCTCCTTTTGAAATTATGTATGGGCGACCACCTCCCGTACTTGGTAACTTAAGGGGGGATTTGAGTCAGTTGGGAGAAGGAATTACCCGGCAGCAGGTTGTAGAGTTGGGTAAGACTATGGAGGAGGTACAGAAATGGGTACAAGATAGATTACCTGTGAATATTTATCCCCCTGTTCATAGTTATCATCCAGGAGATCAAGTGTGGATTAAAGAGTGGAATAATGTACCGTTAGGGCCCAAGTGGAGAGGTCCTTATGTTGTTCTTTTGTCTACCCCTACAGCGATAAAAGTAGCCGAAGTGACTCCGTGGATACATCACTCCAGGGTTAAGCCAGCAGCAGTCGATTCTTGGCAAGTTACAGCAGATCCAGAGAATCCCTGCAAGATCCGGTTAAAACGCACTACTCAGTCGGAGTAACGAGGAACTATTGTGGATTACAAATTGTATTATTTTTGGGATTTGGTGTGTGAGTGAGAAGGCCATAATAAAGCCTGTCCGCTTACCAACACATAGTATATAAGCCAGGAAAGTCTCGAAGGGACACCTGTGAAGACGAGCAGAACTCCATTCCCTGCAGCCCTCACATCCTGGAAGCTGAGGCGCCTTCGCACGGACGAAGACTGAGGATGACGGCGAAAGATGTGCTTTTGATAGTGTTTATTTATATGTGTTTTTATATTCAGGAAGGTAGAGGTACCGACACTCCTAGCTGTGAGGTATGCATTAAGACTACGAGAACAGGTAACCATATTTCCCAAACCCTAATTTGGCATTCACAATACGAGTGTAAAGGAGATGTATCGAGATGTAGATACTTAAATATAGACTATAGTGTGTGCCATTTAGGAGTAGGAGAACCTAGGTGCTTCAGTCCGGAGTATCAACCTCGTACAATTTGGTTGACTCTCAGGAATGGAGATCCTCAGGGGACCCTAATTAATAAGACGGTGTTAGAATCCGTACATTCTTCGGGTGTTCTGCTATTTGATGCGTGTAAAGCGATATCGAGTGGTAGAAAGCCGTGGAATGTATGTGGGGATCTTAGATGGGAGAGGACGTATGGGTCTAATGATAAATATATTTGTCCCAGTAGTAAAAATAAATATGTAAGTCCTAGATGCCCAAATAAAGACTATAACTTTTGCCCATATTGGTCTTGTGTGGGGTGGGCGACTTGGGGACAGACAGTAGACAAAGACATGATAGTGACTGTGGCAAAACTAGCCACTTCTGGACTGTAGTTATTAAAGGTTGTCCGTAGGCTGGATATGTACTGTGTATTTTAACCTGTGTATGTACCGTATTGTGGCCGTTCGCAGGCTGGCCGCCGTATGCGGCCAGCACACCAAGCAGTCATACGACGAAACACGGCTATCCTGGCCGTTCGCCGTACGAATCCGGGCTCCCCAGGTCGACCACACATTCCCAAGTCGTGTGGTACCAATTCACCGATTGCAACCTTGTTGCAATCGGTGATTAAGGGCTCTCCGAGGTGGCCGTCGATCCACTACCGACCATGCGGCGGTCGGCCATCTTGGATCCTTTGTCCCTGCAGCGGTGTTCGGTCGTCGAGAGCCTGGAACTGAAAACGGCTACTCGATGATCTGAACGCCGCTGGACTTCCAGCACGTTCGGGAGTCCCGCGTTCGGTCCATTGTATGTCCCGTACTTATTCGGTGCTTTTAAACTCACTTTAATGTTTTGTTGTATTATGTGCGGCGTTCGGTCAATTCAGCTGGGATCGGAGCGGTATTCTCCCAAAGTGTGCGCTCCGACCCCAGCTATCTACCGAACGTTCAACTATTGCAAAGTACCGAATAATATGTAATTTCTGTATTTTAATATAAATTGTCGGTTTCGCTGCACGAGGAGATAATCCACTTAGTCGTCCATTTTAGTGGGAGTATCTCCCTCGTGCAGCGAGGCCTGTTGGGAAAGTCACGGTGCATGGTGGGAGAAATCCCCTGGAATTACTGTCTGGAAACCCCTTGCATGGGGAACTGTATAAATATACTGCCTGTGAATAAACCGAGTTCAGTTGACTCCCAAACTGTGTTTCGTCCGGTTATTGGGAGGATGGGGAATATTGCCGTGCTTTCTGTCGTGACTGTGGATTTCCTGAGGATACCAACGGATATCGTGGACTAATATACTGCGTTCCGTAACAATTGGTGGCAGCGGTGGGATCCGAACCTTACAGCCGAAAAACGGAGTTCGTGTAACTGGAACTACCGAACGAGGAAAGCAAAGGCAATTCGTATGGATATTGACTATACCATACTGAAGCGACAGACGTTAAAGGAACTACTGGAAGCCAGAGGGAAAGTAGCCAGCAGCAAAAACAAGGCGACAATCATTGCCGAGCTGATGGAGGGAGACCAAGCCCGCAGCGCTACCCCCCCGGTAGTTATGGAGGAAACGCTCTATGAAAGAGAAATGAGGACCAGGCTAGCGTTTTTGCCGCAACCGATATCAGATGCCATGTTAAATATGGTAATGGCAAATGTGCAGGAATATGTTATGGCACACAGCCCGCAACACACCCTGGCTCGAACCGAGTCAAACCCAGGGTCCCTCTACAACCCAGTAAAGCCCAAGATCCCGTACCAGGCCTTCAGGGCTTTTTGCGAGGAAAAGGACGAGATAGACGGGTACTTGCAGGACTTTGAAAGACTGTGTGATCTGCATGAGCTAGAACGGTCCGTATGGGTGCAACTGCTAGCAAGCAAACTAGCAGGTCGGGCAGCCGAAGCGTGCCGTGCTGTACCCAGTGAGGACAGCAAAGATTATGCCAAAGTAAAGCGTGCAATCTTGGAGAGGTATGCCATTACCCCAGAGGCATACCGGCGCAAGTTCCGACACTTACGCAAACCAGAGCGAGATTCGCACGCAGAATGGGCACACAAATTGGATCAAGCCTCCCAAGGGTGGATCCAGGCCAGCAACGCCACCACCATGGAGGAATTGCGCCAGCTGATGTTGCTGGAACAATTTTTTAATGGATTATCCCCGGAGACGCAAGAATGGGTACGGGATAGGAAACCCCTTACCCTAACGGAAGCGGCTAGATTGGCCGATCAACATTTTGATGCCCGGAGACCCCAGGGACCCGTAGCCAAAAGCTACTCCCGACCCCCAGGACTACCTAGCGCCACAACACCCCTAGCGCCCACCGCTGCCCCGTTCCGTCCCTCACAAGGACAGATACCGCCACCGTCCAGATACAACGGGCGGGCCAACATCCAATGCCATTCCTGCAAACAATGGGGGCATATGGCCCGAGAATGCACCCAGAATCGCAGCAGGCCCACCTGGAATCAGGGCCGTCCAAACCCCGCACCCAGGGCGGCTGCTCACCATTACCAGAGGGACCCCGCCACTCAGGATTTATGGAGTGTGCAGGCGGAGGAACCTCTGGGCATTTTGCACGAAGTCATGTCGGTCCGAGCCACTGATAACCGGCAGCATCACCGACAACTGGTAACTCTTGAGGGAACCGAAGTGCAGGGTCTGCGAGATTCGGGAGCTACCTTAACCCTGGTAGCCCCCCATTTGGTTTCGGAGGGCACGCATACCGGCGGATCTGTGGCCGTTCGGGTAGCCGGGGGAGCTGTATACCGACTACCCACGGCGAAAGTACATTTGAACTGGGGTGCGGGAGAGGGGACAGTGGAAGTGGGACTAATGCAGAACTTACCAGCAGACGTTGTGTTAGGGAATGATTTGGGTCAGATGACCTCTGCCTTTGTTCCGCAGGCACCCTACCAGGAAGCCCATCCAGTAACCACACGGCAACAGGCACGCACCACGGCTACACCGATACACTCTGAGGCTCAGGTAAGAGACCACGACCCTCACCCGACTTCCATATCCTGGGATACCCCGACTACCTTTATCACCGAAGTACAGACCGATCCCACTCTACAAGTCTATAGGGACCGGGCACAAGCTGCCCAGACCGGGCTAGAGGGGGAGCATTACACGTGGGAAAAAGAGTTACTGTACCGTATCACGGCCAAGGATGTGGGGGGGTCCGTCACTTTGACGAACAAACAACTAGTGGTACCCCGGAAGTATAGGCAGGAGCTGCTCAGAATTGCTCACGATATCCCCTTATCAGGACACCTAGGGATGACCCGTACCCGGTACCGCCTAACACACGCGTTCTTCTGGCCCGGGATCTCACAGGATGTGCGACAATATTGCACGTCCTGCGACGTCTGCCAGAGGGTAGGAAAACGAGGGGATCGCCACAAGGCCAAGTTATGCCCCCTTCCCATTATCGCCGAACCCTTCAGCAGGGTCGCCGTAGATATAGTAGGGCCCCTGCCAAAACCCAGTCCTTCTGGGAAGAAATACATTTTAACTGTGGTGGACTACGCCACCCGATATCCCGAAGCAGTAGCCCTCTCTAACATTCACGCGGAAACCGTGGCGGAAGCTCTGATAAAAGTATTTTCCCGAGTAGGGTTCCCCCAGGAGATAATATCTGACCGGGGCACCCAATTTACTGCTGAGGTTACCCAACAGATGTGGAAAGTGTGTGGCATTAAGCCCATAGTCAATTCAGCCTACCACCCCCAGTCCAATGGACTATGTGAACGCTTTAATGGGACGCTGAAGCAGATGCTTCGGACGTTCGGGGAAACCCACAAAGACTGGGAGAGATTTCTACCTCACCTGCTCTTTGCGTATAGAGAGGTTCCCCAAGAATCGACTGGGTTCTCCCCATTCGAACTACTGTTCGGGAGAAGAGTACGGGGACCTTTAAACTTAATTAGGGAGCACTGGGAGGGGGAGAGTATCGCTAGCGAAACCCCTATAGTATCGTACGTGCTGGAGTTCCGAGACCGACTGGAGGCGCTAACCCAGGCCGTACACACCAACCTCCAGGCGGCCCAACAACGTCAGCGGCGATGGTACGATAGGGGAGCCAGGGACCGCAGCTTTCAAGTGGGGCAGAAGGTTTTAATTTTAAAACCTGTCCGCACAGATAAGCTGCAGGCCGTCTGGCAAGGCCCATACCAGGTAGTGGAGCAGCGATGCGACACTACCTATGTGATTGGCCCCTGCTCCGGGGTAGGGAAGAGACGCATGCTTCACGTCAACCTGCTCAAACCCTACCACGAGCGGATAGAGGATGTGACGGCAATCTGTGCCTCAGCCCTGGAAGATCAGGAGAACTTACCACTACCTGATCTGCTAGAACAGGAAGAGCCGGTAGAGCCCTCCCGGGGGGTTCAACTGGGGGAGCGGCTAAGCCCTCGCGAGCGTGCCCAGATACAGGAGCTGATCGTAGCTAAAGGGGCTACGTTCTCTAATTTACCTGGGTACACTCCGCTGGCCACCCACCGAGTTGAAACCCCGGGACAGCTACCTATGCGGCAGGCCCCGTATAGGGTCCCGGAATCCGTCCGGACTCATATGAAGGCCGAGCTGGATGAAATGCTACAGTTAGGGGTTATCGAACCCTCAGATAGCCCCTGGGCATCACCGGTAGTCCTGGTTCCTAAAAAGGACGGCACAACCCGATTCTGCGTTGACTACCGGAGGCTGAATGACAAGACCGTGTCTGACGCCTACCCGATGCCCCGTATAGACGAACTGCTAGATAAAATGGCACGGGGCCAGTATCTCACTACAATTGACTTATGTAAGGGATACTGGCAGATTCCTCTAGCCGATGATGCCATCCCCAAGTCGGCGTTTGTCACCCCGTTTGGCCTGTACCAGTTCAAGGTCATGCCCTTCGGGATGAAAAACGCTCCGGCTACTTTTCAGCGGATGGTAGACCGACTACTGGACGGCTTCCAAGACTATGCCTGTGCCTACCTGGACGACATAGCCATCTTCAGCCAGACTTGGGAGGACCACCTCCAACATATAGGGGCGATCCTAGATCGTATTGGGGGAGCGGGGTTAACGCTGAAACCGAGTAAGTGCCACATAGGGATGGCCGAGGTGCAGTATCTAGGACACCGAGTAGGGTGTGGGCAGCAGAGACCCGAGCCAGCCAAAATTGAGGCCGTGGCCAAGTGGCCTACCCCCAGGACCAAAACCCAGGTGCTAGCGTTTTTAGGGACTGCAGGGTATTATAGGAAATTTGTACCCGACTACAGTACCCTGGCCAAACCCCTGACGGACCTGACCAAAAAGAACCTTCCCCGACTGGTTGTCTGGGCCCCAGAGTGTGAGCAGGCATTCCAACAGCTCAAGACCGCACTAACTAATGCTCCTGTGTTAATGGCTCCTGATCCAACTAAAAGATTTCTTGTCCACACAGACGCTTCAATGTTTGGATTGGGGGCAGTGCTGAGCCAAGTGGGAGCCGATGGCGGAGAACATCCCGTAGCCTACTTAAGCCGCAAGTTGTTACCCCGCGAAGTAAGCTACGCCGCCATCGAGAAAGAATGCCTGGCCGTGGTGTGGGCCCTTAAAAAGTTACAGCCCTATTTGTACGGACAACCTTTTTCTTTACTCACAGATCACAACCCGTTAGTGTGGCTAAACCGTGTGTCTGGAGACAATGCCAGGCTGCTGCGCTGGAGCTTGGCGCTGCAGCCCTTTGACTTTACTATCCATTACCGGCCAGGAAAACAAAACGGTAACGCTGACGGGTTATCAAGACAGACTGAACTCGAGAAGTGATCTGTGAGTACTCTCCCGGACATCCCCAAGCCGATCCGTTTGGATCAGACTGTGTATGCCGGCTTGGTTCTGGGGGAGCAGTGTGGCAAAACTAGCCACTTCTGGACTGTAGTTATTAAAGGTTGTCCGTAGGCTGGATATGTACTGTGTATTTTAACCTGTGTATGTACCGTATTGTGGCCGTTCGCAGGCTGGCCGCCGTATGCGGCCAGCACACCAAGCAGTCATACGACGAAACACGGCTATCCTGGCCGTTCGCCGTACGAATCCGGGCTCCCCAGGTCGACCACACATTCCCAAGTCGTGTGGTACCAATTCACCGATTGCAACCTTGTTGCAATCGGTGATTAAGGGCTCTCCGAGGTGGCCGTCGATCCACTACCGACCATGCGGCGGTCGGCCATCTTGGATCCTTTGTCCCTGCAGCGGTGTTCGGTCGTCGAGAGCCTGGAACTGAAAACGGCTACTCGATGATCTGAACGCCGCTGGACTTCCAGCACGTTCGGGAGTCCCGCGTTCGGTCCATTGTATGTCCCGTACTTATTCGGTGCTTTTAAACTCACTTTAATGTTTTGTTGTATTATGTGCGGCGTTCGGTCAATTCAGCTGGGATCGGAGCGGTATTCTCCCAAAGTGTGCGCTCCGACCCCAGCTATCTACCGAACGTTCAACTATTGCAAAGTACCGAATAATATGTAATTTCTGTATTTTAATATAAATTGTCGGTTTCGCTGCACGAGGAGATAATCCACTTAGTCGTCCATTTTAGTGGGAGTATCTCCCTCGTGCAGCGAGGCCTGTTGGGAAAGTCACGGTGCATGGTGGGAGAAATCCCCTGGAATTACTGTCTGGAAACCCCTTGCATGGGGAACTGTATAAATATACTGCCTGTGAATAAACCGAGTTCAGTTGACTCCCAAACTGTGTTTCGTCCGGTTATTGGGAGGATGGGGAATATTGCCGTGCTTTCTGTCGTGACTGTGGATTTCCTGAGGATACCAACGGATATCGTGGACTAATATACTGCGTTCCGTAACAGTGACTAAGTTGCCGACTAGCCCATATTGTAGGTCTATGGAATGTAATCCCATCCATATACTTATAAATAACCCTGATAAGTTCTTAGACAAATATGGCAATTTATTTGGGTTTCAGATATACGGGACGGGTTTAGATCCTGGGACATTATTGTTTATAGGGATAGAGACTGATACGGTATCCTCCCAAACTCATCAAGTATACCATTCCTTTTATGAAGAGATGAGTATAGATAATAAGATCCCCCATAATGCTAAAAACCTGTTCATCGATTTAGCCGAAAGTATTGCCGGTAGTCTTAATGTTACCAACTGCTATGTGTGTGGAGGTACTAACATGGGAGACCAATGGCCTTGGGAAGCAAAGGAGGTAATGTCCGGTTCTGAGGCAGTTGACCAATTAATATCTACACAAGCCGATTATCATATGAGTGTTAGAGGTAAATCTGAGTGGAGATTAAAGACCTCCATCATAGGTTATGTTTGTATAGCAAGGAAAGGAATAATGTATAACACTTCTGTAGGAGAATTAACTTGTCTAGGGCAAAAAGCTTATGATGATGATACAAAGAATACAACTTGGTGGTCGGCTTCAAATGTCTCAGAACCATCTAACCCGTTTGCTAGATACGCCAATTTAAAGGATGTGTGGTTTGATTTATCCATCACATCTACTTGGAGAGCCCCAGCAAATTTGTACTGGATCTGTGGTAAGAAAGCCTATTCGGAGTTGCCACAGGACTGGGAAGGGGCATGTGTGTTGGGTATGCTCAAACCATCCTTCTTCTTGTTACCGATTGAAACAGGTGAGACTTTAGGTGTTAAAGTGTATGATGTGAATCATAGGAAGAAAAGGGGACCCATAGAGATAGGCACCTGGGAAGATAATGAATGGCCTCCCCAGCGTATCATAGATTATTATGGGCCAGCCACGTGGGCTGAGGATGGTACCTTTGGTTACAGAACCCCTATTTATATGCTCAACCGTATTATAAGATTACAGGCGGTGGTTGAGATTATCACTAACGAAACATCACAAGCGCTCAATCTTCTAGCGAAGCATAACACCAGGATGAGGACAGCAGTCTACCAAAATAGATTAGCCTTGGATTACCTTTTGGCAGTAGAGGGAGGTGTATGTGGGAAGTTTAACCTGAGCAATTGCTGTCTTCAAATAGATGACGAAGGGCAAGCAATAGCTGAGCTTACTAGCCATATGGTTAAACTAGCGCATGTGCCTACTCAGGTATGGAAAGGGTATAATCCAAGTAGTTGGTTTGGTAGCTGGTATGAGTGGTTTGGAGGGCTTAAGGCAGTGGTAGGTGGAGTCCTACTGATTTTAATGTTGTGTCTACTCCTGCCGTGTCTTATACCCTTAGTAGTTAGGTCTGTGCAAAGCCTGATAGGAAATATAGCAGAGAGGAAGGCTGCTGCACAGATAATGGCGATTTATAAGTATAAGGCTTTAGATCAGGGAGAACCAATGCAGGAAGATGAGTGTTAAAAGATTCACATCATAAGATAAGTCTGGTCTGGTTCAAGGTAACTTGCGGTGTATGCAGACCAAGGTTAAGTGATGCCTCAAGTAATTGTAAAATATCAAGAGGCATCAAAGGGGGGAATGTGGTGGAATCTCGGTAAAAATAAATTTAGTAGGCCGAGATTACCACGTGGCATGTGTACGTGCATATGCTGACGTATCGATCAGTTGGTTGCACGAGGCAAGATACGATCAGTAGTGTACGGAGCATGTGCAAGAATACAGGATATAGTATTCCCCCTCCTCCATTGTGCTGGACAAGCCATGCGGTCAAACAGGAAGTTAATTCTTATTTGTGTTGATTGGTTAAGAGAATGTGCGGGTGGAGCTTAATATGGGAGGAGTTATGTGCCTATATAAGGAGCCTGCACTATTGTCCGGGGCTCAGAACTTGCTGTATTTTGGTGACATTAGTCCCTCTGAGTCCCGATCGGTGATCCAATAAAGAATCTCTTCCTTCCTGAAGAAACCTGTGTCCATCTCTCTGTGCTTCGCTTCCGTCAGTTTCTCCGGTATCAGTATGTCTAATAAAAAACAAAAAAAACCCAGATAGGTTGTTACTTTAGGATAAAACCCTCACCAATCAGGTATAATTTCCAGTAAGCCTCTTCGCCTCAGTTGAGTGGTCGCGCAAGGCCAACTCCCATCCCCATGATCGGAGGTACGAGCCCAATCGGCCCAACGCATAGTTATTGCCTTGCATCTCGTTATAGTTAGGAATAACGAAAAGAGAGGATGAGTGGGTGAAGACAGTTGTATAGGATAAAGTGGGGTAAAGTGCAGGCTAGCCACTGCCCAGAGGTCACTCCCAACCTCAATATACCAAAAACAACACACATGAATAAATCTAGATAACAGGGTACCACAATCACTTAAAGTACCAATAGAACATTAATGGACAAGGGGAGAGTAATCAGAAAGTTATAACACCAAATTTATTGAAAATCACAATATAAAAGCAATATATTGGCAGTGGCACAGCAAATGTGCAAAACAAGCAATGAATGTACCCTTAGGCATAGCAGCTTAGACTAACATGCTGTTATAGCAAAGTGCATATGCTGGAGTGCAAATACTCAAAGTGCAAGGGCCTCACTTGTCACGGCCAATCAATATAAAATCTTATAAGTATCACCAAGAGGCCAACACCCCGCCGCCTACCTCAGTGGCACAAGAGCCCCACAAGCCAAATCATAGGTAGAGCTTCTCAAAGCCACTTGGCAAGCAGTAAGATCGTCATCCGTCACCTTAGTTAGTTAGTATAATATAATTTTGCCTTCGGGCATTAAACTAGGGAGCTGGGTCACTTCATATCCATCTGGATATCATATTAATTATGTAATCTGCCTCACACCCATAGCATGTTTAACGCTTCAATACGAGGAGACAACTTTTCGGTGGCCAGCACCCCGACCAGACCAAGTTCCCAGACAAGGCAAACCGTACTGGCCAGCCCAGCATCCAGCTACAGATCCTGGACAATACCTAAAATTACAGCTGAACTCAAAAAGAAAAACATTCCCTTCCCTGCCACAGCCAGGAAAGCCGAACTTTTTCCCCTGTTAAATACACACAATGAAAGACAATGAAAGATAATGAAAGACCTGGCCCTAGTTCCGAATATAACATCCAAAATAGTTTATCAGAACTTCACAATATGATGGCCTTCCTAGTGACTTCCGTAGCCACTATAAATAATTGGTTGGAAAATATGGAGTCCAATAACCGACCAACCATTCCGGAGGCTCAAATACCCATAGCCCTGCCAGAGTCTAATTCAGGAGGTAACACTAGCCCTCTACCCCTAAAAAGTACCAATATAATTAACCCGGTACACCTCATTCCACAAAACACTAAAGGGGACATTATCGAAGGGAAAGACATTAATCTGGCCTCACTGCTCATAGCATCACAAGACGTAATTGAGAACAGTTCTTACACGTTTGACGACTTGTCCGTAGTAATGAAGTCTAGAGACCCTAGACTTAACAGGAAATGTAAAATTCCTGAATTTGTCCTGGCCTTCGGCCTGTAAAGGGTCATTATTTGTTCTGCTTTTCCCCACCGTAGAGAAGAACTTGACTTATACTTACACAAGCTGATAGACCTAGCATATAAACACGGAGACTACGCCTTCTACGACTACCACAAGTCCTTTGCTTCTAGATCTGCTGCATCACTAGACCAATACAATACGCCTACCAACTGGGGCCAGTTAGACACAGAATTATTTTGTAGACATTTTGCGGGTCTTAAAACACCATCATGTGCAATATGTTCCTCAGCAGCTCATACAGTCAACTTCTGTCCCAGTAACGTGGCAATACCTTCCACTAGCAATGCCAACCCAGAATTTAAACCCAATATGGACCAAAGAGAATTGAGAGATAAACTAGGCAGGCCTATAATTTTTGAGTGGAAGGCCCAAGTCTGGAACAACTTCAGTGCTGGCAGATGTAGTCACAGTGCTTGCAGACTCCTTCATGTGTGCTCACTTTGTTTCAGAGCACATGCTAAAACAATGTGCCCAAACAGATTGTACCCAAAAAAGATCTTCTACACCAATAAACGTACCTAATTTGCAACGTTACCTGACTGAGTACCCTTCTTCAAATCTGGTAGAATTTCTCAATTCTGGTTTCACTAATGGGTTTCACACGGGTTTTGTTACACTCCCCACAGGAATTCTGGAATGCCTCAACTTACAATCTGCACTCACTGACACAAGTAGTCTGCAAGAACTCCTCATTAAAGAGATCGAGAATTGTTTCATGATAGGGCCTTTCACTACCCCATCTTTCACCTCCTGAAGAACGAACCCTCTAGGCATAGCAACAGGGAAATTGAATAATAAAAAAAGACTCATCATCAATTTTTCAGCACCTCACTCTTTTACTACACCTAGTCTAAATGCACTAATACTGTCCGAGGATTTCTCATTACAATATGCAAGAATAGACAATGCCATACAATCTATCATTAACTCCGGCAAAGCAGCATGATTAAGTAAAACAGATATTACAAATGCACTTAAACTACTACCAATCCATCACTCCACCATTTATTTATTGTACAAACTGGACTGCACCATTATTATTTTTTCTGCTCTTTGTCTTTGATGTCAAATGTGTATACAACCTTAAAAGACCAGTGTACGTATAAATTTCTGTACATAATTTTTGGGCACAGTTTCCTCTATCTTTCCAAATTTCACTATCCACAAGGTTTGGGAATCCTTGTGTAACAGATCACCTGGCACCCCGACTGGGCATCTCCGTTGACGCACACTTCCTAGCTGACGCCGAGGACAATAAGCAACGCACCGGACACCATAACAACTGCAGACTCCACAACCGCCGTAGCTTAACTGGCGTCTCGCTGTCTTCCTTCCATCCTGGATCGACCTCTGACATCCAGGACCATGTGGGAAATACCTCTCCTCCAGGAGAGTGTATCAGGAACAGCTCTTAAAAGAGCTAAGTGATCAGAGCTCAGGGGAGTATACAAAGTACAGCAATCCCCAGTGTGAATATAGCAGTTCCCTACAAACACGAGACGAGGCTACATATTGAGGGACCTTGTGGAGCACAGGACACAAAGTTACAAAGCCAATCAAAATACTTTTGTACAGTTAGGCACTCCCAGATAATGTACACAAACCCTCCCCTCTGCCTGTGATACAATTACCAAACACAATGGACTAGCTCAGTTACCCACAGGCAGAAAACACACATTTTTCATAAAACACAGAAAACACCCCCAAAACATCACATATACATCCATGGATAGCCCTGATCTGGGTGAACAACAGATCCAAAAATCACCCAGGTACAAGGGTGATAGTGGCCCCTGTGTCTCTTAGAGGCTACTTTCAATGGACCAAAACCAGTTGTCTATGATGCTGCCTAAGTGCCTATTTTCTGTGCTTGCTGCCTGTACTTGGTCAGCATTAGGGAGCACCACCAGCGGTCCTTCCTGGCTCAGTTCCATAGCGTCCCAGGACTGTGCAACGGTGTGATGCAGTGGGCAGCAATCCGTGGCGTCGGGATCCCTGAATGGGTCCAGTAAGGTCTGTGGGCTTCCAGGGGACAATTATTACATAGATGGTCGCACTAATTGCAGCAGGGTCAGACTTTTGTGGAGGCCCATAGCTATTTGGAGTGGGTCATGGAGGGGGGCGATAGCTCCCGCCGGTTGTGGGTGCTGGTGGGTCAGTTCTGGGAGTTTGGACCCTGGGTTTGCGGGCATCTGTGTATTCATCTGCTAGTCTGGCTGCCTCTGGAAGAGTAAGGGGTCTGCGATCTCTCACCCAGTCTTTAATGTTAGGTTGTACCAAGTTGAAAAACTGTTTCAGAAAAAGTAGTTGCAATACATCCTCCAAAGTGGTTGCTTGACATCCATTAACCCAGTGGGATGCAGCTCGGTTCATGCGGCAAGCCACTCTGTGAGTCCTTGTCTGCGGTACGCCTCTGGTGTAAAAGCATACCTTGCCAAAATTGCTTCCTTCACCTGCTCATAATCCTGGACATCCTGATCTGGTATGACAAGGAAGGTTCAGCGGCCATTCCCAACAATTTTCCCGCTAGAAACCCAGTCTTCCTCCGCTACTTTATGCATGGCGCACTGCCGTTCAAAATCTACTAGGCAACCGTCAATCTCCCCCTCTGATTCATTAAAAGGCTTTAAATGCACTAAATGGTACCTTTCGCGGCTCCAGTGCAAAGTTGGGGCTGGTCGTGGGAGATGCGGCTGTTCGCAGAATTTCCAGTAGACGAACTTGCAGCTCTCTTTGCTCTCTGGCTTTCGTGTCGGCATCCGAAATTATCCTTAAGATGATCTCTGGAGGAGGGTTTGGGCCGAACAGCGCCAACAGTTCCCTAATCTCTCGCATCTGTCTGGTTTCCTCTGCACGAACAGTGGGGCTCGCTGCGGCAAAGTTCTCCCTATCCAGCTCTATTAACTCACTGATCAAGGTCCTCTTTGCTTTGCTGCTGGCAATGCCCGCTCGAGCTTCCAATAGCTCCTTTAACATGGTATGCAATCTCTATCTGGTGTACTACTGGCGAGAGCCAACTTCAGATCAGCTCCAGGAAAAGGGACCATCCCACCGCTAGCACCAAATGTGGCGGACTGCCAAGGTATCTCCGACATGGATTCCCTTTTCCCCAAATAAAACAACTCCAATAATCCTAAAGCAAAATATAGCCAGTATCGCATATCCCCCCACACATGAGCCAATGCTTAATGCTGAGAGTAGAACTGTTTAATGGCAGTGCAGTCATCAAATGGCAGGGCAGTGCAGTCATCACATGTATACAGTCAGTACAGTAAACTCCTCTTCTGTGCCTAAGAGATAATTGAGTCAGGAACTGGACAAACGCAATTATCTCCAGGTATAGAAAAGTATAACAATTTTTAAACACCCCAAAAGTATCCCCAAAATACATGAAAATCCCGCAAAAGTCACGTCCCCGGATATATTGGCCGATTCTCTTACAAGATCCACTTCTGAAAACATTTCTACCCGAGAAACCAAGATTTGTCCATAGAGGAGTCAAGAATTTGAAAAGTTCATTGGTCAAGAGTTTCATTAAAGATAAAAAGAAACCCTCAATATTTTCAATAACGAAAAAGGTTTTTATGTGTGTGGGCAATGCAATGCAATGGGCAAAGAAAGTGGAAAAAAAGTTGGAGGGGAGGTGATTTGTTTCAGAAACTGGGAAGAATAGAAATGGAGTGGATTTTTAAAATTAATACCTTAATACCATACGGTCTTAACTCTGATTTTGAATTATGCCACTTTTTATAAATTATGTTTTTTTTTGTTTTTTTACTTATCCTTATTATAAGTGACGGTATGGTCCCTATTTTAAATTACATTCTTCTATATAGTATTCTCCTGATATTTTTTTTCTACCCCTTTATTGCACTTTAATACTGTTGTTGAATTATAGACTTCATAAAATTATCTTAAGAGAATGCTTTGTTAGGAGGAAATGTGCGTCAGCGGAACAATAAATTCCTGTTGAATGAAACATTGATTCAGCTGAGCTACATATTGGTCTTAATAAAGTATGTGTCAGCTGAATCATAAAATGTGTATTTACTAAAAGAACCTTGAAAACTAACCTTGAAACTAACAATGCCAACTACTCAAAATGGCTGCCAAAGCACCCCTCCCATCGAGTGAACACCTCATGCTAACAAGATGGCGCTTACATCTTGTGTCCACTCCCGTGTCAAGGATGTCACCACCTCTTGATGGGAGGGCATTTAACTAACCACTTAACACCTAAACCAATTAATAATGTTTACTTGTTATCTTGAATTCTTTAGTGATGTAATAATGCCTTTATAAGGGTCTGCGCACCCACTTTTCAGGCGATGCCATTAAAACCATTCCGAAGTTCTTTCATTAACCTGAACCCTGTGTCTCAGTGTGAATTTACTTCTGCGTGCACACAACTTTATTATCTTTAATTTGGACAGGAACAGATAGTGCAGAAAAGAATCCACAACAATTTGGCGCTCTGAACGTGGGGCTCTGGGTTATGCCCTGCCCGGACAGCCGTCCAAGAAGACGCTGGGGGGATGAATCCTGGGGGAAGGAAAAGAGCCTGATCACCTCTGAGTACACGGTAGAGATTGCTGCAGCACCTAGCCGGTATGTTTCTGCCCCTGTGATTGACCTGTCCCAGTGTCTGTGACTGCTGCCGAGAGGACATCAAAGTCAGGTAATAGCTTGCCCAGAGTCCTTGTATTGTTATTGATACCCAGTTTACCTGCATGTTGACTATCTGTTGCCTGGTTGTGTTTGTATTGGTTTGTACTTAGCTTAGTCCCTGGGGAGGGTGAGTGCCTGTTTACCTCTTTTAGGTGCTAGGTGGCTCTAGCAGTAAGGAAAAAGGGGGGAGAATCTGGTGTAAGTTTGCGTGGACTCGCTACTTTCTAAAGATCCTGGGTGTCACTTTGAGAGCCTGGCTAGCCTCATTGTGCACATTACTCTGCTTGCAGAGGGTGGGACACTTCACCCTTTAACCTCTCAGTGCCCGCGGATACGGACATTGTTAGGTTGTTGGTGGGATTGGATTCGGGCAGGCATTGTTTTTTCCATCACCGTGTGGTAGTGAGACTTGCGGGTGGGTCCGCAACAAGAACACTACGAGGTTGAGGGAGGTGGCTTCGGCCACACGAGTAAAGGAAAGGGATTACTGTTGATTTTATTTGAACTGTGATGCATGCACTGTATTTTATTTGAAATGTTGTCTTAATTGTCTGTCACACAGATTCCTGTGCTTACTCTTATCTTACTCTCTGTGTTATTTACACTTTCCCCTCCTATTTCTCTTTGTTGAGAGAAGTGATTGGTTACACACTTCTCGCCACGCTCCAATCCGCGGCTACCTCGGGTAGGCGGAATTAGTGACTAGTCTACGTTTTGGGAAGACGTGCGTAGGAACCCACTCTTACGTAGCAGTCGAGCATTGTAGACCTTCTTTTCTCTCTTTCTCTATATCTGGGACGCCTTATATAGGGAGGATGGGACAGAAGTTAGATAAATCCAGTAAGGGTTGGTTAGCATGTGATTTGGTAGAAGATAGAGAAGGAGAAGAGATGGTTAAGAAAGTTGATAAGATTGCTAAAGTATGTGGAATTACCGTACCTCCGTGCAGCAGATTGCAGCCAGAGAGCTGGCATAAGTTGCTGACAGAGAAGAAAGGGAAGCTGTCGGACCATGATTTGGTCCATACAGCAGAAGCCTGGTACCGAGTAGCAAGAGCTATTCAGCAAGAGGGATGGGTCAAGGAAGAAATTGATCACAAAGGTTTAAGATTGTTTGTGTATTATAATAATTGTGTTACTGGGAAGTCCTCCCAGCCAGCGCCCTATTATGGCGCCCAGGAGGTGATCACTCCCAACATCACGTCAGCAATGACCGAAATGCAGCTGACCACAGTCCCCACCCCTGGTCCCCACCCTGCCACCGCCCCTGTTTACCCCCGTTGTCAAATACACAACAACTGAACATGTAAAAGCATGGCCACGTTACTTTCTGGAAGAATAATTTGAAGATCTGGTCATAAAGCACGACTATGATCCAGAAGCGCCCCATGACTGTTTTGAACAGATGAAAATGGAAACAACGCATCTACCAACCGTGCATGAGGATCCACTAATAGATCCTGACCTCACCCTGTTTGTGGACGGCTCAAGGTATGCTGATGAAGAAGGAAAATATCACACAGGATATGCCGTCACCACAACAGGTGAAATTATCAAGTCATCATCTTTACCATCAACAATGTCTGCACAAGAAGCTGAATTATAAGCCCAAACCACAGCATGCAAGATCTCTGAAGGGAAGCGCGCCAATATCTACACAGATTCAAGATATGCACTGGGCGTGGCTCATGACTTCGGATTAATTTGGAAAACAAGAGGATTTCTTACCACTGCCGGTACACCAGTCAAGCACAGTTCTGAAATTAAGGAGCTGATGGATGCTCTCCTACTCCCAGAAGAAGTGGCCATTTTGAAGGTAAAGGCACATGGGAAGTTGGATTCGGATGAAGCAAGGGGCAACCATCTGGCTGATCAAGCTGCAAAACAAGCTGCAAAAGAACCACAGGAAGTGGACAGAAGAGTGTCCGGAAACGAAGAAACTCCCATATTCACCTTGCAGACTCTTCCAACCAATTTAAAAATCCTACGGGAACAACAGGCTGCAGTTGCCCCTGAGGAAATACAAAGATGGAAACAGAAAGGGGCAGTTCTGAAGGATGGAGTGTATTCCAACAACCTCAAGTTCTGCCTCCCTAAGAATTTGTACCCAGCAGTCGTTCAATGGGCACATGGACCTGCACATTTATCAAAAGATCTAATGAATGCAGAAGTACTACGAAGCACCTGGAATTACTACACTAACCAGTAACTACTGCAAGGCCTGTGTCATTTGTGCTAAGTGCAATCCAGGAAAAACAGCCAAAGTTCCTCCAAAACATCTGGCTAAGCCCATGTATCCATTCCAAAGGATTCAGATCGACCACATCCTGATGCCAAAGAGTGGCCACTATGAATATGCACTAGTGATAGTGGACATGTTCTCAGGCTGGCCAGAAGCCTATCCAGTAGTTAACATTACCGCCAAGACAACAGCAAAGCGTCTACTCACGGAAATTGTATGTAGATTTGGACTCCCAGAAGGCCCAGCTTTTACAGCATCAGTGACCAAAGAGATTTGGACTGCCTTAGGAGTGACCCTTGCTTTCCACACACCTTATCACCCACAAAGCAGTGGCAAAGTGGAACGTATGAATGGTACCCTAAAAGCTAGAATGTTAAAAATGTCACAAGAAACAAAGATGCCCTGGCCAGAAAGCTTGTCAATAGCTCTATTCAGTGTCAGACATACACCCAGAGGAAAGCCCTCATTATCTCCATATGAGATTCTATTTGGGACTGCACCCAGGCTAGGTTGCTATTTTCCCCAACAACTACAACTTCAAACTGATGTTTTAGTAGATTATGTAACTGAACTTGCAAGTGCTTTAAACAAAATCCATGCCCAAGTTTTCTCTTCAATTCCAGATCCTGATTCTGACACAGGCAACCACAGTCTGCTCCCCGGTGATTGGGTCCTAGTCAAGAAATTTGTGCGGAAACACACCCTGAAACCAAGATTTGACGGACCATTCCAAGTTCTACTGATCACCTCCACCTACGTCAAGTTGGCTGGAAGAGGCAACTGGATCCACGCCTCCCATTGCAAGAAGGTTCCTGCCCCAGAGGAAGCAGACTCCTCACAACCATGTACCTCTGGTACATCATCCCTTTGATTAGTTTCCTTGAGGCCCAACAAGTGGCCATTACTAAAGATGCTAGTGGGTACACTTTCTGGTATAATTCATCATGTACCCGCGTAGCTACATTTACCTTTGATTACTGTGACATTGTAGATTGCCCATTTCCCAAGATTTCATAATTTCACAGATTCAAACCATTTACAAAGATATACCACATGCAAAAGACCCCTATGTTTGTGTAGTTGACAAGCAATGGGGGCACAACTGTAACCATTGGGGGCTGCAGGATGGAATGCTGGGCCTGCCTGGGGTTATAAACCCAAAAGTGCCTTATCTAAAGTAGATGACCATGGTAGATCCCTCCTTCAGAGGATGACCTTAAGAAAGCCTGGAGGAGGTACGCCCATGAAATTAATGTTAAATATTGAGCATCCTGGCCCAAAGGATGCTGACCAATATGTAATGGGAATGTATTGGCAAAGAGGTTCCTATAACAAGTTAGGTAATTTCTATCTTAAAGATATGTGCCACTCTCCAGAGTGGCAAGGGGCTGTTCATATGGTCTCGAATCCACTGAAACCACATATCCAGTCTTTCAAGGACATGATGGCCATTGTTAACCCCACTTTCGAAGATACCATGGCCGCTGAAACTGGTTTCAATGATATCAATCTATGGTTAGAGTGGATGAAATATAATGCTAATAAACATAACAGAACCGCATGCTATGTGTGCGGTGGTGCTCGACCTCATCTTGGCACCGTTCCTCTAACTCTCCCTTTGGAGATAGAGAATTGCTTCCTAAGTCTTTTTGCCTACTGCTATGATTTCAACAGGTCCCTCTGCGAAGCATGGACGGCAGAGTACCCCCTCTTAGTTGGAAATGTCAAACCCCCAGATGGAATCACGATTTACAAGGGTAATTACACTTGTTATACTAACTATGACGGGATTGGTAAATTCATGGGTAACTTTTCCAATGGTTATTGTGCCACCTACAGAACTGTTCCTATACGCCTGTTACAACACCATACCAGGTCATTAGGGGATATTTACTGGTTATGTGGGGAATTGCAGTTAAGATCCAGGCTAGAAACCGAATGGTGGGGTAAGTGTGCCCTAGCCAAAGTTATCATGCCCATTCATATTATTTCTGATAATCACCCTGACACACACGATCCTCCACATACACCAGCCAGAGTCAAGCGCAAAGCCCCAGTAAAAGGCAGTTTTGACCCCCACATTTACATAGATGCCGTTGGGGTGCCTAGGGGGGTACCTAATGAATTTAAAGCTAGAGATGAAGTTGCTGCAGGGTTTGAATCACTTTTTACCATAGTCACTGCCAACAAAAATCTTGATTGGATTAATTACATTTATTACAACTGTCACGGCTAGTAATGTGGTCCAGCACGCAGAAACTATGTAAACATATACATAAGTAAGAAAAGGAAAATAACAGGACAGAGCGTAAACCGGACCTTAGAATGGCCGGACTAATACGCTAGAGACAGAGAATGGTCAAAGGGAAAGCCGAGGTCAAGGAAGCCAGAAAATACTCAATACCGATTAAACAAGCCAAGTCAGGGAAACCAGAGATCAGAATAACCAGGGAAAAGCCAAGGATCAGGATACCAGGAAACCAGAAACACGAAAGTAGCACTCTCAGGAAACCAGGAAACAGAAACCACGACAGGGCAAAGTACTTGGAAAAGCTAGGGGTTTAAATACCCCTCTCTAGGCTATGATTGGTCAGAGGGCGACCTCTGACCCCAAAACGTGTGTGTGCGTTGACGTCGTGACGTCACGCACATGTTGGTATAATTCTCGGGGGTGGAGCTACTCTTAGGCGCGACCACGTGGTCGGTGCCATGTTTGATTCGGGCGTGATGCCCGGAAGAACGGAAGGAGCGGTTCCCGGCTCGCCGACGAGCAGGTAAGCTCGTGTTGTCGGCGCGGCGTGCCGGTCGGGCACGCCCGTGAGGCTCGGCGGGCCGGTGACCGCAACAACAACCAACAGCGTTTTGTCAACTACACCAGGGATGCCCTCCAGGGCCTGGCCGAACAGTTACAGGCCACATCCCAGATGTCCTTCCAGAACAGAATGGCCTTAGACATGATTCTAGCTGAAAAGGGGGGTGTATGTAAAATACTACCCGACACCATGACTTGTTGCACTTACATCCCAGAAAACACAGGTCCAAATGGTAAAGTCACTATGGCCATAGAGAAGTTAAATAAACTCTCAGAAGAGTTGAAAAGGAATTCTGGGGTAACAGATCCCTGGGAAAGGTGGTTTGGTTGGATGTCTGGTTGGCAGAAAGCTTTAGTCCATATTGGCATGGCTCTACTAATTTTCCTTTTTGTTCTCGCTCTTCTCGTTTGTTGTGTCCTCCCATGCCTTAGAAAATTCTTACAGAAGACTACAGACCAAGCAACGGCAACTTTCACTCATCTGGCGATCGATGATCAAGATCTCACCTCACCCTGTATTCCGCTACAAACTCTCCCTTATACTGATAAACTGCAGAAGTTTTAGGAAGGGAACCAGCATAGGGACAGCGTCCGTTTGTATGGGTTAGTCTGTTGTGGGAGATGTAGTAGGTTAGCCACTGCGGGATACCCACGGAGTGAAGTGTTCGAGGGCCATACTAACGGATGAGCTGCAGCCTGTTAGGGTCAGATAGGGGTAGACATGCACTTTGCCATAACACCAAGCTAGCGGCCATGGGGTTTCTGTGTCTTTGGGCTAATAAGTCTTCTGGTATTAACAAATAAAGTTTATCTTTTAGTAACTAACATTTTAAGGGGGGACTGTTGTAGAATTATAGACTTCATAAAATTATCTTAAGAGAATGCTTTGTTAGGAGGAAATGTGCATCAGCGGAACAATAAATTCCTGCTGAATGAAACATTGATTCAGCTGAGCTACATGTTGGTCTTAATAAAGTATGTGTCAGCTGAATCATAAAATGTGTATTTACTAAAAGAACCTTGAAAACTAACCTTGAAACTAACAATGCCAACTACTCAAAATGGCTGCCAAAGCACCCCTCCCATCGAGTGAACACCTCATGCTAACAAGATGGCGCTTACATCTTGTGTCCACTCCCGTGTCAAGGATGTCACCACCTCTTGATGGGAGGGCATTTAACTAACCACTTAACACCTAAACCAATTAATAATGTTTACTTGTTGTTATCTTGAATTCTTTAGTGATGTAATAATGCCTTTATAAGGGTCTGTGCACCCACTTTTCAGGCGATGCCATTAATACCATTCCGAAGTTCTTTCATTAACCTGAACCCTGTGTCTCAGTGTGAATTTACTTCTGCGTGCACGCAACTTTATTATCTTTAATTTGGACAGGAACTGATAGTCATTCAAACTTATTGGTTTGCAGAAAAGAATCCACAACAATACTTTACGGCGTTCATTTAGTTTTTTTTTTTGTTTGGTTTTTTTAGTATATTTATCTGTACAATTTTTTAAACTCCCTTCCTTCTCCCAGTGTTTTTGAAGCTCTTTGTCTCTTTATATACATCTTTTGTATTAGTGTATTATCTTTACAGTAGATTGTAATTCATTTTAATATTTGATTTTTCTCCATATAACATGTTTCCCATTTGATATCTTAAATTAATACATATTACCTAGTTGTTTCTAATACTGTATCATTTATTATATATTTTGTCTTCCCTTTAGAGGGTAATGTATTAAATATTTTATCAGAATTATAACTCAGCTGCTATATAAGTTGTATAACCTTTTTTCTGTTTATTTTAATTTGTATGTCACCTAACATCTCAGAGGTATATAAGATTCTGCTTCTACCGTGAATATGATTGAAAGAATTACTATCAGAGTTTTGAATTGATCTAAGGAAAGAATAATAATTTATGACACGAAAATGAAAGCAGAACAGATCTATTATGACATCATCATTGCCTCATAAGGAGTCTCGGAACTCAAACAAAGACACAAGGGTATACGAAAACGGCAATTAGACGGAGCTGAAGGTGAGAGTGTCCGCCGGTTGTAATTACCCGGCACTATCGAGGCTTGAACCGCAACGTATTACCTAGAAATGGTAATTACATTGTGGAGAAAGAACACCAGGTGATTATCCCCTCATTAAGGGGGTATATAAGCAGTCAGTGGAGAACCAGGTATTATCAGATAACACATCAGGCTGAGGAAGCTACACATCGTAGTAAAACACGTTCCGTTTTTTATTGTGGACATTGTTCCTTATTTTATTTGTTTATTGTTTGTTTGAATAGTATACTAATAAATATTTTTTTAACATCACCTGGTTCTTGGTATTAAGAATTACCTACTACCCACCAAATGGGAGTGCAGTCCTTAACTGCACAACACGCTACTGCAGAGCAATAGGGGCTCTATGTTTGTAAGAACCTATTTGGTGTTTGAACTTACATTGTTATTTTGTACTGTACTACTCTATTTTTCCATTGTATACACTGCGCTAGGACTGAACATACATCTCCTACAGGGGTGGGTCGCCTTAACAGACCCGGACGCTATCCACACCGGAGCTAGGTTTAGAGCTCCCCATTTGTGAGTGTTCTAAATACAGCATTCTTTTAAATAATTTCTGTTCTGCATGATCTGAACTATGCCTTATTAATATTTATAGGTTTCTGAGGTGTTACACATAGTACCCGGACCATTATTTTAAAAGGTCATTACTGCCTTTCTTAATAAGCTCTTCACTTTTTTCTCTATTGTATTACTTGTTTGTATTCTTTGGAAAACTTACACGTTTGCTGTTTAGCTGCTATTTCCCTTTATTACCTTCAGAAAAATTTACTTATTCTGTTTATTCTACCAAAAGCGCTAGTACCTACCTATTTCTCTGTTGTTCCAAAATATCCAAAAATCACTCAGATCAGTTTGGTAGTTTTTAATCAACATCGCTGGAAAGTTTTCACCGCCCTGCCACAAGGTTGAAACCCAAAATTGTTCCAGGGAAATTGTGGCAATGTCCGGTCTCCGTTCGCGGGATTTTGTATGAAAACCACATAAGTTATAGCAAATCTTTTAATTGTAGAATGCTCCCCTTGTTCGGTAGTTTATAACTCCCGAACGCCGTTCGTGTAGGTGGTTGGAAGCTTGAATGAGCAGCAGGTCTATCTTCACCAGCATTCGCAGGAATGACTGACCAAAATCAGTTCCAGGCACTCTATGACCACGACCCGCTGCCTTTGTTTGGGAGTCAAGATGGCTGCCATCCATTGTCTCGACCACGTGCGTTCGATTGCATAAAATGGCAGCCACCCAGTGGAGCATTCTATTAATTATTTCCTTTCCGTTTTTTGTACCGGATACTTAATGTTCCAAGTTCTAATGAGGTGCTTGGGTGGTCCTCGTTCGGGAACTGAACCAGGTGGAAATGAACAAAATAAAATTAATATAAATCCCATGAAACAAGCCAAAACAAGTGATGGGTTTATTCCTTCACACATTCTTTAGGACCTTCTATTTTTCACTGACCTTTCTATTGGTACCAATATAGACTATGGCATCTGGGTCATCCCCAGCGCCTCCCATTAATCCATATTGATTATCAAATGAATTATTGGCCCTGGAAATGAATTCCACTGTCTTTTTTTTAATTCAAGATTTTTATTGTTTTTTCAAAAGCATGAACGTACATATTCCTGTAACAATTTATCCAGTAGTCTTCTCACAGTAAACAAATTTCTCTTGCAACATTCATTACCATTACAAACAACTGTATGTCAATGCTTTTATATACGGTATTAACAATGGCTATGTGTATATTTATACTATCGTGGGTGTTTTGTTCAGTTGGATTCGCCTAGTATTTTACTACTTTTCCATCATAGAATGTTTCCGGTGTGCTTGTAAGATAGTAAGATATGTACATCACTGTCTTAAGGTGTGGTCATGGTGGAGTCTAGTTTGGCTTCTAGTTATAGCTTTTGCGGGGTCTAACATGTGCCTTATGGTGTACGCCTTCTAAGGAACGTGAGCCATGGTTGCCATGTGGCTATATATCTCTCGTACTTGTGGGAGAGTGAATATGAGAGTTCTTCCAACTCTGTAATGGATTCTACTTTGGAGATCCATTCTCTAATTGTTGGTGTCTTGTTTTGCTTCCATTTTGTCGGTATTAGGCCATTTGCAGCTGTTAATAGATGGTTTATCAATGATCGTTCTGCCTTGGGGACGCATGTTGGGTAAAGCATGAAGAGTAGGGTTTCTGGTTTATGAGGGAGCTTGTGCCCTGTGACTGCTTTTATTAGGTTCATTATTTTCAACCAATATCTCTGAATCTCTTGGCATGACCACCATATGTGGCTAGTGGTTCCCTCTGTGGTTTTACATCTCCAGCATATTTTAGTGGAGTTGGGGAAGAACTTGTGTATGCGAGTAGGTGTGAAGTGCCAACGTGTTATGCGTTTATAGTTGCTCTCTTGGGTAGTTGTGTTTTTGGAGGAGCGGAATATATTTGTAAATATTTTCCTCCAATCGTCTGGAGTTAGTGTGACGTTTAGTTCCTCTTCCCATGTTTTGGTGAAGTCTGGGAGCGTGCGGTCCGTCTCCATCTGTATGAGTTTGTGGAAGAGTGAGAGATGGCCCTTTTGGATTTTGCTATTAAAGCTTAATGTCTCAAAGGTTGAGGGATGTCTGCATCCTCGTATCAATTCGGGTTTGGACTGCAGGAAGCGCCTGATTTGTGTGTATCTGAATTGGAGTATATCTGTTGTGTCCTGAATCGGGACTAGGTCAACATACGGTATGATCTCTCCATCCTTTACAATGTCCTGCAGGCATAGGGGTTGGGTATTTGCAGTAAATTTTGTGAAGGGTACCCGGTGCATGCCTGGGAGGAACTGAGGGTTGCCCATTATTGGGAGTAATGGGGAGGGGTGTGGTGATATGCAGCTATTTTTTCTGATGTGTGCCCATTGTTTGAGAGTGGGGAGTATGGTTGGGTGGGAGGCGTCTGTCTGTGTCAGCAGCTTGGGTCCTGGTTACAGCCATGGGATCGTGTCTAGTGGGATCTGGACACGTTGTGATTCTATGTGAACCCATTGTTTCCTGCTGTGGGGGTTTGACCATTCGTGAATTTGTGTAAGTATCGTTGCCTTGTGGTATGATTCTATGTCAGACAGGCCCAGGCCCCCCTGTATTTTGTGTCTTATCAGATACCTGTATTGAATCCTTGGGTGTTTTCCAGCCCAGATATAAGTTGTTATGAGACGTTTTATTTGTGGTATGTTAATGGGCAGTGAGCGTGGTATGTTAATGGGCAGTGTTTGTATTAAGAAGAGGATTTTTGGTAGAATGGACATTTTCAGGATGTGAACCCTGCACAGCAACCAGAAGTGTGGTTTATTCCACGCCTTAAGGTCTGTTGCTATGTTGCCTAGGAGTGGCGGAAAGTTGAGCTTGTATGTTCTTGCCAGTGTTGAGGTGAGGTTTACCCCAAGGTATTTGATAGCAGTCGTAGGCTATTTGAATGGGTAGGTCTGTTTTAACTGTGTGCTGGTGGCTTCTGACAGTTGGATGGGTAGGATCTCACTTTTGTTCATGTTTACTTTGAAGTTGGATATGTGGTTGTAGGTGTCTATTGCTTTGAGCAGGTGTGGCAGTGTGGCTTTTGGGTTTATAATGGTGAATAGCAGTTTGTCAGCAAATGCTGACACCTTGTATTCCTTGTCACCTACACTAATCCCTTGTATGTTGGGGTTGTCTCTCATGCCCTGGAGGAATGGCTCCCTCGTAAGGATGAAAAGGAGTGGGGAGGGCGGACACCCCTGTCTCGTGCCATTTGATATGTGGACTGTGTCTGATAATCGGCCGTTGACTCTAATTCTTGCTCCTGGGGATGAGTATATAGTTGAAAGCCAGGAGAGCCAAAGCCCATAGCCCGAGTTGTTTCCTTTAATAGGGACCAATCTACTCTATCAAATGCCTTTTCAGCATCTATCATCAGTATAAGGCTCTGGGTTTGCAAATTGTTTGCCTTGTGTATCAGGTTTAGTAGCTTGGTTGTATTGTTTTTGGCCTCTCTACCAGGTATGAAGCCGGCCTTATTTGGGTGAATCAGTCCTTGTAGTAGCGGTCTGAGTCGGGTCACCAACATTTTCTTGAAGATTTTTAGATCCACGTTAATTAGTGAGATTGGGCGGTAACTGCCACATTCCGTGTGGTCTTTACCTGGTTTTGGAATCAAGGTCACATGGGTCTCTAGGGCTTCGTTCGGGATGTGAGAGCCCTTTGTGAGTGAGTTATAGGCCTTCACGAATATATGTTCAATATGTGGGAGAAAGTCAAAGTATTTAGCCATAAATCCATCAGGGCCTTGGCTCTTACCTTTTTGAAGCTGTTTGGTAGTGGCTGAAACTTCTTCTATTGTTATTGGTTCGTCTATGGCTCGTTTAATGTTTGGGGGGATGGTCTGTGTTACCCTATTTGCTAAAAAAAACTCTGGATATCCTCTGCAGAGGGTGGGTTAGATCTAAAGTTGTAGAGTTTAGTATAGTAGGAGTGAATTTCTTTTAAAATGTCTGACTGGAGTTGGGTGGTTTCCCCGGAGGATTTTTTAATCTGGGATATAAAGGTTTGTTGTCTGCTTTTTTGTAACACTCTAGCTAGCAGGCGTCCACATTTGCCCCCCTGGGTGTAGTAGGTATGTTTAGTCCTCAGGAGTGAATATTTAAGTTTGGCGTTTAAGATAGTTTGTAGTGTAGAACGTTTGTTGGCTAGTTGTTTATATATGTCCAGTGTCGTGTTTTGTTTATGTTTGTTTTCTAGATTCCTTATCTCATTTGTGAGTATTGTGATTTGTTCCTCCCTCTGTTTTTTCTGTTTGATGCTAGCGCTATTATGTGTCCTTTAAGTACTGCTTTATGTGCTTCCCATATCACTGTGGGGGGGGTGAGGGGGTGGAAGGTGTTGAGTTGTCTGTGAAATAGTTGCGCTTGGTGTCGCTTAGGGTTGTCATGTTAATGGGGTCATTAAGTAGGGTGTCGTTGAGCTACCAGTGGGCTCTTATGGTGGGCAGTGTCGGTATTTGTATAGACATGGTGAGGAGACTATGGTCTGACCACGTAATGGGGCCGTATTTGATGGCCTGTATGAGGTGTGGGTGTCGGTGTTGTAGGAAAAACATGTCCAGTCTTGAGTAGGTATGTTTAACTGTTGAATAGTATGAGTAGTCTCATGCTGCGGGATGAGTTATTCTCCAGCCATCGCATAGGTGTGCTTTGTCTAGTAACTGTGTCATTCTGGACCAAGTTGTTGCATTATATTGTGTGGCCTGTGAGGTAGTGTCCATGTCTGAATCTAGAGATAAGTTAAAGTCTCCCCCCATGATGAGAATTCTGTCTGTGAAGCTCTCTATTTTTGCCAGGTATTTGCGGAGGTATGTGCTTTGTTTTGTGCTAGGTAAGTAAAGATTGGCCAGTGTCACCTTGGAGTTTCCAATTAGTCCCTTAACCATGAGCAGCCTACCCTTGTTATCTGTATTATGGTCAATATGTGTGAACGGTATTTTGGCTCCGATGTGGATGGCTACACCTCTGGCTTTCATTACCGAGTAGTTACTGATGTACCCAATAGGGTAATGCTTACTACGCAGACTGGGGGAATTGTCTGCTTTGAAATGCGTTTCTTGGAAATAAGCGATATCTGCCCTCAACTTCTACATCTCGCGGAGAGTTTGGAATCTCTTAGTGGGGGAGTTTAGGCCCCTGACGTTCATGGTAGTTATGGTTATAGTAGCCATTGTAGTGTTTGAGCAATTGTTTACGTGTGTGGATTGTATGTAAACAATTACAAATTATCAAAGAAAAAGGTAACAAGTAAACTGTAAACTTATAAACTATATACAGTTCCTCTTGATCACCGATTGAGCGAGCAATTGAGAGTTTTGGTAAGTAGTGACAGGTCGGCCTCGTAGGACGGTGGCTTTCCTCAAATTGCTTTTTAGCTATGGGGAGACAGTAAGGCACCGCTTGGGCCTGTTAGTTCACTAAGGGCAGTCTTGTTGAATGGAGTTTGGGTTGTTAAGTTGTAATGTGTCTTGTGTGGAGTTTTGTGTGGAGTTTGGGTTGTTTAGTTGTAATGTGACAGTGGTCAACGGGGAATCATTGCATATTTTGGATAAGTTATTGGTCAGTCAGGCTCTTTATGTCCTTTTGTGGGGACTTCAGGTGTTTTGCCTGTTATGCATAATATTATGGCGGGTAGGAGTATGTGGAAGGCCATTGGAGCAACTAAATGACCTCCATTTGTCTAAATACACATAGGGATTAAGGAGAGAGCGCAGGTAACATTTTCTTTTCTTTGTTTTGTTACTATATATTGGGGCTGATGTGTATTGTAGTCCTTGCTGCTGGCCCAGCAGTAATGGGAGAGAGCGCAGGACTTCTCTTTTTGTATTTGTATTTACTTTGTATTACACAGCCTGGTTACAATGCTGCCGCCCATCCCATGTGTTCCCTATTAAGGGTTAATAAGTATAGGGGTGTATATAAAAAATACCCCTTTCTGTCTCATTAGAGATATCTTTGCCAGAAGCTCAAGGAAGCAGGCTGAAGGGTCAGTGTTAGGACCCGCTTAGGGGGGTCTGCCTTGACGTTGGCACGCAGGCATTCCCTCCAATGGCCATTGGAGCAACTAAATGACCTCCATTTGTCTAAATATACATAGGGATTAAGGAGAGAGTGCAGGTAACATTTTCTTTTCTTTGTTTTTTTACTATATATTGGGGCTGATGTGTATTGTAGTCCTTGCTGCTGGCCCAGCAGTAATGGGAGAAAGTGCAGGACTTCTCTTTTTGTATTTGTATTTACTTTGTATTACACAGCCTGGTTACAATGCTGCCGCCCATCCCATGTGTTCCCTATTAAGGGTTAATAAGTATAGGGGTGTATATAAAAAATACCCCTTTCTGTCTCATTAGAGATATCTTTGCCAGAAGCTCAAGGAAGCAGGCTGAAGGGTCAGTGTTAGGACCCGCTTAGGGGGGTCTGCCTTGACGTTGGCAGGCGGGCATTCCCTCCAATGGCCATTGGAGCAACTAAATGACCTCCATTTGCCTAAATATACATAGGGATTAAGGAGAGAGCGCAGGTAACATTTTCTTTTCTTTGTTTTTTTTACTATATATTGGGGCTGATGTGTATTGTAGTCCTTGTTGCTGGCCCAGCAGTAATGGGAGAAAGCGCAGGACTTCTCTTTTTGTTTTTGTATTTACTTTGTATTACACAGCCTGGTTACAATGCTGCTGCCCATCCCATGTGTTCCCTATTAAGGGTTAATAAGTATAGGGGTGTATATAAAAAATACCCCTTTCTGTCTCATTAGAGATATCTTTGCCAGAAGCTCAAGGAAGCAGGCTGAAGGGTCAGTGTTAGGACCCGCTTAGGGGGGTCTGCCTTGACGTTGGCACGCAGGCATTCCCTCCAATGGCCATTGGAGCAACTAAATGACCTCCATTTGTCTAAATATACATAGGGATTAAGGAGAGAGCGCAGGTAACATTTTCTTTTCTTTGTTTTTTTACTATATATTGGGGCTGATGTGTATTGTAGTCCTTGCTGCTGGCCCAGCAGTAATGGGAGAAAGCGCAGGACTTCTCTATTTGTATTTGTATTTACTTTGTATTACACAGCCTGGCTACAATGCTGCCGCCCATCCCATGTGTTCCCTATTAAGGGTTAATAAGTATAGGGGTGTATATAAAAAATACCCCTTTCTGTCTCATTAGAGATATCTTTGCCAGAAGCTCAAGGAAGCAGGCTGAAGGGTCAGTGTTAGGACCCGCTTAGGGGGGTCTGCCTTGACGTTGGCAGGCGGGCATTCCCTCCAATGGCCATTGGAGCAACTAAATGACCTCCATTTGTCTAAATATACATAGGGATTAAGGAGAGAGCGCAGGTAACATTTTCTTTTCTTTGTTTTTTTACTATATATTGGGGCTGATGTGTATTGTAGTCCTTGCTGCTGGCCCAGCAGTAATGAGAGAAAGCGTAGGACTTCTCTTTTTGTATTTGTATTTACTTTGTATTACACAGCCTGGTTACAATGCTTCCACCCATCCCATGTGTTCCCTATTAAGGGTTAATAAGTATAGGGGTGTATATAAAAAATACCCCTTTCTGTCTCATTAGAGATATCTTTGCCAGAAGCTCAAGGAAGCAGGCTGAAGGGTCAGTGTTAGGACCCGCTTAGGGGGGTCTGCCTTGACGTTGGCAGGCGGGCATTCCCTCCAATGGCCATTGGAGCAACTAAATTACCTCCATTTGTCTAAATATACATAGGGATTAAGGAGAGAGCGCAGGTAACATTTTCTTTTCTTTGTTTTTTTACTATATATTGGGGCTGATGTGTATTGTAGACCTTGCTGCTGGCCCAGCAGTAATGGGAGAAAGTGCAGGACTTCTCTTTTTGTATTTGTATTTACTTTGTATTACACAGCCTGGTTACAATGCTGCCGCTCATCCCATGTGTTCCCTATTAAGGGTTAATAAGTATAGGGGTGTATATAAAAAATACCACTTTCTGTCTCATTAGAGATATCTTTGCCAGAAGCTCAAAGAAGCAGGCTGAAGGGTCAGTGTTAGGACCCGCTTAGGGGGGGTTGCCTTGACGTTGGCAGGCGGGCATTCCCTCCAATGGCCATTGGAGCAACTAAATGACCTCCATTTGTCTAAATATACACAGGGATTAAGGAGAGAGCGCAGGTAACATTTCCTTTTCTTTGTTTTTTTACTATATATTGGGGCTGATGTGTATTGTAGTCCTTGCTGCTGGCCCAGCAGTAATGAGAGAAAGCGTAGGACTTCTCTTTTTGTATTTGTATTTACTTTGTATTACACAGCCTGGTTACAATGCTGCCACCCATCCCATGTGTTCCCTATTAAGGGTTAATAAGTATAGGGGTGTATATAAAAAAATACCCCTTTCTGTCTCATTAGAGATATCTTTGCCAGAAGCTCAAGGAAGCAGGCTGAAGGGTCAGTGTTAGGACCCGCTTAGGGGGGTCTGCCTTGATGTTGGCAGGCGGGCATTCCCTCCAATGGCCATTGGAGCAACTAAATTACCTCCATTTGTCTAAATATACATAGGGATTAAGGAGAGAGCGCAGGTAACATTTTCTTTTCTTTGTTTTTTTACTATATATTGGGGCTGATGTGTATTGTAGACCTTGCTGCTGGCCCAGCAGTAATGGGAGAAAGTGCAGGACTCCTCTTTTTGTATTTGTATTTACTTTGTATTACACAGCCTGGTTACAATGCTGCCGCTCATCCCATGTGTTCCCTATTAAGGGTTAATAAGTATAGGGGTGTATATAAAAAAATGCCCTTTCTGTCTCATTAGAGATATCTTTGCCAGAAGTAATGGGAGAAAGCGCAGGACTTCTCTTTTTGTATTTGTATTTACTTTGTATTACACAGCCTGGTTACAATGCTGCTGCCCATCCCATGTGTTCCCTATTAAGGGTTAATAAGTATAGGGGTGTATATAAAAAATACCCCTTTCTGTCTCATTAGAGATATCTTTGCCAGAAGCTCCAAGAAGCAGGCTGAAGGGTCAGTGTTAGGACCCGCTTAGGGGGGTCTGCCTTGACGTTGGCACGCAGGCATTCCCTCCAATGGCCATTGGAGCAACTAAATGACCTCCATTTGTCTAAATATACATAGGGATTAAGGAGAGAGCGCAGGTAACATTTTCTTTTCTTTGTTTTTTTACTATATATTGGGGCTGATGTGTATTGTAGTCCTTGCTGCTGGCCCAGCAGTAATGGGAGAAAGCGCAGGACTTCTCTATTTGTATTTGTATTTACTTTGTATTACACAGCCTGGTTACAATGCTGCCGCCCATCCCATATGTTCCCTATTAAGGGTTAATAAGTATAGGGGTGTATATAAAAAATACCCCTTTCTGTCTCATTAGAGATATCTTTGCCAGAAGCTCAAGGAAGCAGGCTGAAGGGTCAGTGTTAGGACCCGCTTAGGGGGGTCTGCCTTGACGTTGGCAGGCGGGCATTCCCTCCAATGGCCATTGGAGCAACTAAATTACCTCCATTTGTCTAAATATACATAGGGATTAAGGAGAGAGTGCAAGTAACGTTTTCTTTTCTTTGTTTTTTTACTATATATTGGGGCTGATGTGTATTGTAGTCCTTGCTGCTGGCCCAGCAGTAATGGGAGAAAGCGCAGGACTTCTCTATTTGTATTTGTATTTACTTTGTATTACACAGCTTGGTTACAATGCTGCCGCCCATCCCATGTGTTCCCTATTAAGGGTTAATAAGTATAGGGGTGTATATAAAAAATACCCCTTTCTGTCTCATTAGAGATATCTTTGCCAGAAGCTCAAGGAAGCAGGCTGAAGGGTCAGTGTTAGGACCCGCTTAGGGGGGTCTGCCTTGACGTTGGCAGGCGGGCATTCCCTCCAATGGCCATTGGAGCAACTAAATGACCTCCATTTGTCTAAATATACATAGGGATTAAGGAGAGAGCGCAGGTAACATTTTCTTTTCTTTGTTTTTTTACTATATATTGGGGCTGATGTGTATTGTAGTCCTTGCTGCCGGCCCAGCAGTAATGGGAGAAAGTGCAGGACTTCTCTTTTTGTATTTGTGTTTACTTTGTATTACACAGCCTGGTTACAATGCTGCCGCCCATCCCATGTGTTCCCTATTAAGGGTTAATAAGTATAGGGGTGTATATAAAAAAATACCCCTTTCTGTCTCATTAGAGATATCTTTGCCAGAAGCTCAAGGAAGCAGGCTGAATGGTCAGTGTTAGGACCCGCTTAGGGTGGTCTGCCTTGACGTTGGCAGGCAGGCATTCCCTCCAATGGCCATTGGAGCAACTAAATGACCTCCATTTGTCTAAATATACATAGGGATTAAGGAGAGAGTGCAGGTAACATTTTCTTTCCTTTGTTTTAGTACCATCTCCTCTGTGGGTTGGGTTCTCTCAATCGCTCCCTCCGGTTTGAGGAGTGAGCATTTTATATATTTGTAAGCCTATATTCAGAACTTAACCCTACTTTTATAGTGCTTCCTTGTTTGCAACATATAATACATTACATATTTCCACAATCGGCACGTTAGGTTGCTCTAAGAGCTAACGTATACATTTTTGACGACACATAATACATTTAAATGAACTCTGCTTGTTAGTGCCTGCATTTTGGGGGACTCTTGGTAGGAGGTAGGATGAGGGAGACCTCAAAGGGTTTGGGTGCGGAACCGGGGCGGATGAATTGGGGAGTAATACTTGCGGTATAATTCTGCAATGTCCGTATCCGGTTTGCGAGAGTCCAGGTACCCACTAACCTTTGTCTTTGTTGGATTGTCTCTGTTCGGCTGAAATATCGTTGAGCATGTTGTGTGAGGGTGCTCTTGTGTGGACACGTTGTGCTTATTGATTTTGTGCGGTATTCTCGTACGGGAGTCGTCTTGGTCTTTGCTGTCGTATTGGAGGGGTGGTGCAGTTTTCTGTATATGGATTGTCAGATGGGGGATGTTCCGCATCCCAGTGTCTTGGCGGAGTGGGGTGAGTGTCCTTTATGTTCCTTATCGGAGTTTGGGTGAATATGTTGACAATAGTCCCTTTGTGCTGTTTCCGGAGGTGCTTGGTGATTTATGTCTCATGTCTTGTGTGTGTGGATAGCATTTTCAGGCGAGGGTCTCTTGTCTGTGGTGGTTCATGTGGCAGTTCCCTTTAGGTCGATCAGAGATTTGGGCCGTTTGGTGGTTTATTCTAGCGGGGAGACCTTTCGGCCTGTGTGGAGGTGCTTCTTACTTGAGCTTGTTGCATGTCATCATTTCGATGGTGTTTGCCATCTGGCCCTCTGCTGACAGGGCTGGTGTGATTGCATCTGTACTGGGCCATACCAGTCGGGTAAGTGGACTTCTGGTAAGTTCAGCACCAAGGTGAATATCGCTGTGTCTATGGCTGATGATAGGGCTGCTGTAACCTCATTGTGTGTGGCTGTAAGTGATAGTGGAAATCCCCATCGATATCTAATATGCCTAGCACGGAGGATGTCTGTAAGAGGCTTTAGCACCCTTCTGGCTTGCAGTGTCATCCAGGATAGATCCGGATATATTTGGATCTGTGTGCCCTTATATAGGAGAGGTTGGGTTGTTTGGCGTAGTTCTTTGAGTATTTCTTCCTTAATTTTATAGTAATGTAGACGACAGATGACGTCTCTAGGGGTGTCTGTCATTGAGGTTCTCGCTTTTAGCGCCCTGTGGGCCCTGTCTAGGAGGATGGGTTTGTTACTGTCTTTGTTGAGCAGGCTATTGAATTGTTCTTGCAGTATATCTGGTAAGTTTTCTCCATCTGCTTCAGGGAGGCCTTTTATCCGCAAATTGTTGCGGCGTCCTCTGTTGTCCAGATCATCTATGGCTCTATACATTTGTGCCAATTGCTGATTATGAACTTCTAATGTCTCTTGTATTTGTTGGATCTGTGTTGAAGTGTGATCTTGGTTGTCCTCCAGGGCATTAACCCTCTCTTCCACTTGTTTAATGTCCGCAGTGATGTCGTCCGTTTTTTTTTTTGAATGGTAACTTCTAGTTTGTGGAGCATCCCTTCCAGGTCTTGCTTTGAGGGAAGATTTTGTAATATTTCTTTTAGATCATGATCTATTGTAAGGGATGTTGATCCGTTTGAGGTGGCCGGGCTGAGTGGCAGCGAGATCGAGTCCGACGTTGGGCTCTGCGCCATCTTTGGGCCTACCTCTGCATTTTGTGCAATTGGTTCCCTCGTGGAAATGTTTGTTGATAGCGCCCAGTTTCAGACCTGATGGCTTGTTTGGGTGATGTGCGGTTGCCCCTACTTTTTTGGGGTGTCCCATTATGTTGTATCAACCTGATGGTTGTGGATTACCCCGTTTAACCATCGGAGCTCGGCTAGTTGGCGTCCAGCTTGGCTCGCGGTTGACGCCGCCCCCATGAGTTCCACTGTCTGTGTCACAGGTGAATTAAAATACTTAAAACAAACAAAAGACAATATTTAATGTTAACTGCAAAAGTGTGTCTTATCTACCATCTTCAGGCTCAGTTTAAGTAAATATTTTGTGTATAACAACAAGTATGTTAAATGTAAGATATCTTCAAATGAGGAAGTACATTTTCAGCAATTCTGTAAATAGAGGATTATGGCAATCAAAGGAAGTTTGCTGCCTTTCATCTCAGCTCCGAGTCCTCACTACATTTTGGGCACCAAAAACCGTTGATGTAAACTGTGAAGGCAAAGCTTAACATGAGGATGTGATGTACACACCCTCACACAAAGTTGAACACTTGCCAATGAATGACTGACAAGAAGCTCTAGTGCTGCCAGAGGTGAAACTAATGTAGAGAGGGCCCTAAAGCTAAAAAAAAAATTGGGCACCCCCTCTAATGCAAAGGTGGCGAAAAGGTAGATTTTCAACTGTTAATTAACACAAATGGTGATCTACCATTTGCCTATCCTTGCAGGATTTTATTTCTGAATAGTGTTTGCATGTTTGAATGTAAGAAAGCTTTTGTTTAGAGTATGTGTGTGTGAACTTAGGCATCTATTTAGTTGTTTTTGTATGTACTGTCTGTTTTCACTTGAAAGCAGTGGTGTAGTTGTGTGGTGTGTGTGTAAATGCAGGGGTGTGTTGTAGGTAGTGTTTGAATGATGGAGTATATCTGTGTGTAATTTATGGTGTTTAAATGCAAGGATGTGTTTGTGTATAATGTTGGTGTTTTAATACAGTGGTCTGTTTGTATGCAGTGTTGATGTTTGAATGTGAATTCTGGGATCTATGCACATATACACATGTGTAGACACACACAGTGACACCGATACGCACTGACACACACATATACCCCTACATAGATTCACATACACACACACACTATGGCTGTACGGCCTTAATCCTTCCAATAAGTTCAGAAAGGAGTTTCATCTTCCTCTCTTAAACCTTTTAGTTAAACCTTTTAGTTTTCTATGGTATTTATAAAATGTTAATCTCTATCAGCTGATGATTAAGCAAACAGGATTTCAAAGTAGTTCATCATAGCTTTTTCCAATAAAATTGGCATTAGATTTTTCTAGCTAGAAGTAAAAGAAATCAAAGACATAATCACATTATAGAAGATGCAGGATTATCAGCAAAGCCACTAAATTGTATATTGCTTGTGGAAATAACCCATGTAATACAAAACAAATTGCACAAACAGATGGAAAAAATATGAAAATGAAAACTGTGGCCTAAAAAAACGAACCAAAAAATAAATAAATCAAAATTGTAAATTAAAAGATAACAATATCCAAAAAGTAAGGGATTTTTTTTGTCTCTCATAGTTCTTAAAAGAACTATACTATAGTGAGACTGTCTGGTGGTATAAAAAAAACCTCCAGGTGTCCCTATAGAGGTTAACACAGAAAGGCAAAAACTGAGCAGAGTCTCTAAAAATCAATTTAAGCTAAAACTATTCACTTCTCATGTTTATCTTCAATGTAAAAATAGCGTGGGACTTACTCATATTGGGGTACTGTGAATTAGTAGCTGGCTAACGACGATATGGTGTAACCAAATCAGTTACAAAAAAATGCATTTCTTGTTAGCATTTCTTCAGAACTAATGTTTTCTTCCCCTTTACTAATTTTGTAGCTCGCCTCTGCACTTTTTCAAATTCTGCAATACCCTTCTTTAAAACTGGAGCCCGAAATTGCACAACATATTCATGGAGGCATTTTATCATTGATTTTTAAAGTGGCAAAAACGTGAAACAATACCCCTTTTTATACACAAAAGCAACATACTACCTTTTGCAATGGCAGGCTGGCTTTGCACGTGATTGCCTAGTTTGTTATCTAAAATTGTTCCCAAGTCCTTTTTATTTAATATTATCTCTAAGACAATGCCATTAAATGTGTAAGTGACTTGTGGGTTCCTTATTCCAAAATGCATGTTTTTACATGTATCTGTATTAGATCTCATATGAAACTTGCATGCCCAGTCCCTCAATTTATCCAGATCCCCTGTATTTACTCAAATCTCTTGTATGCATAATAAATTCCAGTGATTTTTTTTATTTAGTTTTTCTTATTTTGAAATGAGGATCTGTGTAGTGATCTGAGCATATCATACATTGTAATTCCAACGGTGTGTCTTCATGCACCTACAACATTCATAAAATACATAACTCACATAAGCATTCCATGCATGCTCATATTTCCACTTGTTGTATCTGAGAGAGATGAAAATCATTGTGTAATAGTAATAAAAATATTATTAATAATATTAAAGTAAATAACCAGGTAAGGTACATTTAGCTAGCCATTAGTTTCAATGTATATTACAGGGTCTACATGTTTGCATTACCCAATTTCAAGGTGCTCATTTTGTCTACCTCGAAATGACGAAAGACTGATTTGACATTGCTAGGAATTAATGCTCGGTTCACTTCTACCTAAATATGATGTTTTATGCTGCAAATAGATCATTCATGATGGTGCTACCATCAGCTCCACCACGCAGGCCTAGGTGTTCTCTTTGACTCCGACCTCTCCTTCAAACCTCATGTTCAATCTATCGCCAAATCCTGTCATTTCCATCTCAAAAACATTGCGCGCATCCGCCCCTACTTAACGCCAGATGCGTCTAAGGTGTTGGTCCATTCCACTGTCCTTTTTCGCCTTGACTACTGTAATCCGCTTCTTAGTGGTCTTATGTGCTCCCAACTTGCGCCGTTACAGTCCATAATGAATGCGGCAGCGAGGCTCATCTTCCTGTCCGCCCGCACCTCCCATGCCTCACCTTTCTGTCAGTCCCTTCATTGGCTTCCTATAAAATATAGAGCTCAATTTAAAATTCTGGTTCTTGCTTTCAAATCTCTACATAATGCTGCTCCCACCTATCTATCCTCCCTTATGCACAAGTATGTCTAGGCCCTTACGATCTGCTGAAGACTTACCTCTATCTTCTGTCCGTACTCCCACCTCTGATGTTCGCCTTCAAGATTTCTCGAGGGCTGCACCGTTCTTGTGGAACTCGCTTCCCTCTTCCGTTAGATGCTCTCCCAGTCTCCACTCCTTCAAAAAATCATTAAAAACCCACTTCTTCATAAAAGCGTATCAATTAAACTGTTAATAGCTCCCAACTGATTCTTCTTCTGCAACTGTCACTAGTCTAATGCTATCCTTACCTTTTTGAGTCATTTTACCCCACTCCCTCTAGCATGTAAGCTCATTGAGCAGGGCCTTCAACCCCTCTGTTCCTGTGTGTCCAACTTGTCTGGTTACAACTACATGTCTGTTCGTCCACCCATTGTAAAGCGCTGCGGAATTTGATGGCACTCTATAAATATCATAATAATGGAGTGCCCAGATGCTATGAGCCGTACTCAACCGCTCTGGAACTCAGGCCCAGCCATGTGTTGCAAGTTTTTCACACTTTCCCAGTGACTCAGAAGAGTGATTTTGGGAGGGAAGCTTTTGTCCAGGGAAAGGAACAATCACTCGCTGAAACCATCAGGGATCCCTCATTTTCCCTGGAGATATGGGGCCCGTCAAATCACACAGGATTTAACAAGACCACGTGGAACACTTTTCGGCCAAGATAATGGCAGCGGCTGGGCAAAACTTTCATTTTGTGGCGTTCAGCCAATTATGCATGGATTAGAGCGCTTTTGTTTTTAAAATGGGCACTCTGATCTCCACTTTAAAATTATATATGATGTGTGAGGATATGTAATGTTTAATGGGTGTTTTGGGGGTATTTTCTGTGTTCGTCTCTCTGTATCTGGGAGATAATTAGTTTACCGGTTATCAACCTTATTATTTCCCAGACTCAGAGATGCCTGGGCAGGGTTAAGTATTCTTGAATAGGGACCCCATGCTGGGGGTCTGTGTATAAGTGTATGAGCTTTTGGCTGAATAAACCATTTATTTTTGTACTCTTCATCAAGTCTCGGCGGATGTTTGGGTATGCAGGAGTTATAATCACTGCTTATACTACTGGACCTGGGAGACTCTACAGCTGAGGTTCCACTCTTGGTACAGGTGCTCCGTTACATTGTTGTTTTAGATTTTGTTACTAGAAGTACCCTGTTCATTTATCTTACCAGTTTTCTCTATGTTCTTATACATATTCTCTGTTTGTTTGTTTTGTCTTGCCTGCTCTGCAATTGTTTCTTTGTACTACCCTTTAAGATCTTAATGACTACTCATGTGATTAAACAAAGAGAGATTGTTCCCGAATATCAAGTTTGTTCTTATTTCTAACCATAACCATGCAATTTCCTTCCTGTTTTTTAAAAAGTTTTTATGAGCTGCCTTAAATATTAATGCTTTGTCTTATTCATAATACGTATATAAAATATAGCTTTAAAATATATATTTTTTTATTAATAACATGAGAGAATATAAAAATGGATTGCAAGTTGCACTATGCCCATAAGCCTGGTCAAAGCTGCTTAACATATGTGGACAGCTTATCAATCAATATAATTAAAGCGTAAAGAAAACAATAAATATATACCAACCTGCACAGGTGTGCAAAGCTAATTACATAAAATGAATACATTATATGTAATCAGAGTAGAGAAGTCTAGCATAGATATAGCTCCCGATAAATCACGAGGAATGACCCCAACTGCCTGGAACTCTTTCCGGCCTGACCTGTTATAGCAGTGGGTGAAAACTTTGACACAGTGGCATCTTGTCTCCTGAACGTGGACATCGGTACTTGATCATCGAGTGCCTGTGACTCTTTTTTTAGGAACTCACGCGAACCCCAAAAACTTATACCGCCGCCTGTTTCCCGACCACATATACGAACAATGTTCGGGTGATATGAACTACCAAACAAGGGGAGCATTCGTATCCTGAAATGAAGAGATTGCCTTGCATGGTGTTTGCACAGGAACCTCATGAATGGAGACTAGCAAGGGCACCTGTTTTCCTGGAACTGTTTTGGGCTAGCACCTTTGCCTGGTCGGTCAAAACTTTACCTCGATGGCATTCCCGTTTCACAGAACCAATCTGAGGGATTCTTGGATATGTTATACACTCAGATCGGGGAATGTACTTTTTGTGGGGTAACTGAGTAAAGTGTGTTTTGTTGGATTTTCTGTACCAACCAAGGTATTGTCCAAGAGATAATTAGATTAGAGGGGTTTTCTCACAAAATTATCGCTTAGGCAGTGGCGTCACTAGGGTGGGGGGGGGGGGGGGGCAGAGGGGGCCAGTCTGTGTGTGTATGGATCAGTCTGTGTGTGTATGGATGATCAGTCTGTGTGTGTATGGATCAGTCTGTGTGTGTATGGATCAGTCTGTGTGTGTATGGATCAGTCTGTGTGTGTATGGATCAGTCTGTGTGTGTATGGATCAGTCTGTGTGTGAATGGGTCAGTCTGTGTGTGTATGGGTCAGTCTGTGTGTAGGGGGGTCAGTCTGTGTATGTATGGATCAGTTTGTGTATGTATGGGTCAGTCTGTGTGTGTATGGATCAGTCTGTGTATGTATGGGTCAGTCTGTGTGTAGGGGGGTCAGTCTGTGTGTGTATAGGTCAGTCTGTGTGTAGGGGGGTCAGTCTGTGTATGTATGGATCATTCAGTGTGTATGGATCAGTCTGTGTGTAGGGGGTCAGTCTGTGTGTGTATGGATCAGTCTGTGTATGTATGGGTCAGTCTGTGTGTGTATGGATCAGTCTGTGTGTGTATGGATCAGTCTGTGTATGTATGGGTCAGTCTGTGCATAGGGGGGTCAGTCTGTGTGTAGGGGGGTCATCCTGTGAGTGTATGGGTCAGTCAGTTAGTGTATGTGTGGGGGTGGGGTAAGTCTGTGTATGTATGGGTCAGTCTGTGTGTAGGGGGGTCAGTCTGTGTGTGGGGGGGCCAGTCTGTGAGTGTATGGGTCAGCCAGTGAGTGTATGGGTGTGTGTGGGGGGGGTCAGTCTCTGTATGTATGGGTCAGTCTGTGAGTGTATGGGTCCGTCTGTGTATGGGTGTGCGGCGTCAGTTTGTGTATGTATGGGTTTGTCTGTGTAAGGGAACAGTCTGTGTGTGGGGGCAGAGTGTGTGTGTGTGGGTATGTCTGTGTATGGGTATGTCTGTGTATGGGTCTGTCTGTGTATGTGTATGGGTCAGTCTCTGTAAGTGCTTGAGCTCCAAGAGACAGAACTCTCATCTTGTGACCCCCCCTGTACCCGATGGATAGGCAGCCTTCTCAACCACCAAGGATCTGATTGTGACACCCCTCCCTGCAAGGTAAGATGAGGGAAAGGGGAATACAGTATTCTTTTTTTTTTTTGTAAACAACTATTAAAGTAAAAATTGTAAAGCTGTTCACTGTCCCACTCTCTACACCCCCTGAACACAGTACACCCTCACAGACAGTGAAACCCCCCCACATACAGTACACTCCCACCAACACAGAGTACACCTTTGCATACACACACAGTGCACACCTCACACATCATCTCTTCACCTACATACCTTTACCCCCACAAACACATGCATACATACATACATGCTTTACCCCATTACACACCATATCTCATATATATATATATATATATATATATATATATATATATATATATATATATATATATATAAATTAAAGGACCACTATAGGCACCCAGACAACTTCACCACTTCATCTCAATGAAGTGGTCTGGGTGCCAGGCCACTCTAGTGTTAACCCTGCAGCTGTAAACATAGCAGTTTCATAGCAGGGTTAATCCAGCCTCTAGTGGCTGTCTTACAGACAGTCGCTAGAGGCGCTTCCGTGCTTCTCACTGTGAAAATCACAGTGAGAAGACGCTGACGTCCATAGGAAAGCATTGAGAAATGCTTTCCTATGAGCGGCTTGAATGTGCACGCGGGTCTTGCCCCACATGCGCATTTGGCGCTGACATGGGCAGAAGGAGGAGAGTTCCCAGCGCCGAGGGAGCCCGGCGCTGGAGAAAGGTAAGTGTTTCTTACCCCTTCAGCCCAGTGGGAGTGGAACCCTGAGGGTGGGGGGGACCTAAAGACCCTATAGTGCCAGGAAAACGAGTTTGTTTTCCTTGCACTATAGTGGTCCTTTAAATAACTCCTTAATACGCACACAGTGCAACCCCAATACACATATAATGCACACACGCACACACTTTACAGGCCCTTCCAGCACACACACACACACACATATTTCTCACACAATCACAATTTAATATTTGTGTTTCAATTTAAATCCACCCAGCCTTTGGGAGAGCTGAGTGAATCTTTCCCTGGCGTCCAGTGTGTCTACTCCCAGTCTTCCTGCAGTTTCTTTCTGCTCCTCTGCGCGCTCTCTCAAGTGATGCTGGGGCGGAGTGACGTCATGTTACTAAATAGCGCACAAGGGAGCAGAGAGGAACTTCAGGAAGGTTACTGCTCCCTCACGCACCATCTCCATGCTCCCTGCGGCGGCCGGCTCTAATGTTTCATGCGCGGCTTAGCAAAGGGCTGACAAATGCAAGGTGCCAGGGTGAAATGTCTAGTCGTCATGGCGACCTGGCGCCTGGAAATTGACGAGCCCTCTGTGTGTGTATGTATGTGCCCCCCTTATTTTGTCTCTGGCCCCTTATGTGCCCCCCCCCTAAGTATGAATCCTGGAGACGCCACTGCTCTTAGGCAAAGAGGATCCTGGGATTAAAACCCCTGTTTTGTTGTACTGTAATCCCCATGTAGGGGACGGGGCATAAAAGCCGTGTGTGGTCTGAATAAACTCAGTTGACCCCCAGAACTATGTTTTGTCTGGTTACTGGGAGAATGGATGTCTGTTGGTGTTAATGGTTCCAGAGTGGCAGAAGGAAGGAATTAGCAGAGGTAACCATGCCGCGAGTAGGGGCGTGCGGGTGGATTTAACCTCCTTTTTATAAATATGAGGATCAGAGTGACCCACATAGGTTTTAATGCAGGGTAGGAATGGTAGGAATTGTTAATATGTATTACAAGGAGGCAGCTGGTAGTGCTGCCTGCTCCCTCTTTGCTTTTTTATTTTTTGCACATGCGCAGTGTTATTTTTGTCCTAATTTACGAAAATGAATAATATTTTACCGTATTATGTCCGAAAAAAAGTTTTTGGGACGAAATTCGGAATGGACAAATGACATTGTTATTTTGTACAAATTAATTTGTAAAAAACGAAAATTTCACTGGTGCACATGTCTAGTGAAAACATTGAGACAGTGGCATTTGGACAATAACCCATAGATCGAAGCACTATTTTTACAGAATGGACACTCGGATCAGACCTTTCAGGGGTTATATAACAATTAGTTTAACCTAGGGTTAACTGATTTATCTCCCACCCCAGAGGTGCCTGGATGGGCATAAGGTACAATGAATCTGGGGATCTGGGTATAAATGTTTGTGATTTTCTCTAATAAAACCAGTTGTTGTACCCTTCATCAAGTCTCGACTGATGTTTGGGTATATGGGTGTTATAATCACTACTTCATTGCGAGACCTGGGAGAGACTAAAGTGAAGGTACCACTCTGGGTACAGGCGCTCCGTTACATCTTCACTCCACCCTAGTTGAATGGATCGGCATACCTGCCTAGATCCAGATGGGTCAGCTTGGGGTTTTCCACCGCTTTCCCAATGGCCTAAGAAGGTGCTTTTTGGAGGAAAGCTACTACTCCTTGGGTCTAATAATTGCTACCTGTAACCACCAGGGAGCCTAATTGCAACGAGGAGATATAGCTCCTGATAAATCACAAGGAATGACCCCAACTGCATAGAACTCTTTACGGCCTGATCTGTTACAGCAGTGGGTGAAAACTTTGACACAGTAGCGTTTGGAAAATACCCCATAGATCGAAGCACTATTTCCACAGAATGGGCACTCCATTCAGACCTTTCAGGGGATATATAACAATTAGTTTAACGTGGGTAAACTGATTTATTTCCCAGCCCCAGAAGCGCCTGGATGGGCTTAAGGTACAATGAATCGACACCCCATGCTGGGGGGTCTGGGTTTAAATGTTTGTGCTTTTCTCTAATAAAACCAGTTGTTGTACCCTTTATCAAGTCTTGACTGATGTTTGGGTATATAAATGTTATAATCACTACTTCACTGCAAAACCTGGGAGAGACTACAGTGAAGGTATCACTCTGGGTACAGACGCTCCATTACATCTTCGCTTCACCCCAGTTTCATGGATCGGCATACCTGCCTAGACCCATACGGGTCTTCTCCAGCTCTGTTTACCGAGACAACTCATCTGCATTGCTGTTCTGTTTGCCTGACCTGTATTGCATTGTAAAATTATATGGATGGAGGGTCAGACTCCATCTCAAAAGTCTAGGGTTGTCTCTGGCCACTCTGTTAAGCCAAATAAAGGGGGTTCTAGTAAGTCTTTTAGCGTAGTTCACTTTAGCAACTGGTACTGCTGGTCCATTCACTGCTTCTCCTTGTTGGGTGAGGTATCACACTGCTGCCACCAAATGTAACAGAGTGCCTGTATCAAGAGTGCTACCTCCATCTAGTCTTTCCCAGGTCTCGGCAGTGAAGTATGATTATAACTCCCATATACCCAAACATCAGTCAAGACTTGATGAAGGGTGCAACAACTGGTTTTATAAGCGAAAAGCACAAACATTTATACCAAGACCCCCAGCATGGGGTCTCGATTCATTGTACCTTAATCCTGCCAAGGTGCTTCTGTGTCTGGGAGATAAATCAGTTAGCCTTTTATTAAATTAATTATCTCTATGATACAGAGGTCACAACAGAAAATACCCCTAAATCATACAAGAGATCACAACAAACCCCCACATGTTATATATCCCCTGAAAGGTCTTGACCAGAACACCAATTCTGTGAATAGAGCTCCTATCCATAAGGTATTGTCCAAATGCCACTGTGTCAACATTCTGACCGACCTCTGTAACAGGTCAAGCCGGAAAGAGTTCCATGCGGTTGGGGTCCTTCCTCTGTGATTTACCAAGGACTATATCTCCTTGTTGCAATGGAGCTCCCTGGTGGTTACACGAAGTGATTATTAGTCCCAAGGGGTAGTAGTTTTCCTCAAAAAAACACCTTCTTAGGCCATTGGGAAAATGAGGAAAACCTGAGTTCTAAAATGACCTGGAAAACAAGCGGTAAGTGGCGGGCTCGGAGTTAAAAGGCGAGTTTAGGTTGGTCCCACTGATAGTGCTTGGACACTCCGGCTTTCTCGGTTAGGGAACAGGGGCATAGGGGCAGGAGTTTAGGGGATTATCGTCTTTTAAGGATGAGTTCTTCACATATCAGTTCAATTTTATCACCATTAGTAAAAACTTATAGGTTGTCCCAATGGTTTTGACAAGTTATTTTGCATCTTAAGGATGCAGTTGTCCGTATCCTATCCTATCCCGACAACCAAGAATTATGTTTTGTTTATTCTGTTTCTTTAAAACAAAGTTCCTGCACTGACTATGTTTTACCACTAGTGGCCTCCCTTGCTCTAGTTCTGCAACTTACCTTCATCATCCTCACCTGCCTGGATTAATTACAATTCCTACAAAAGGCTACACCATGCTCACAACAGGGCCTTTACAAGAAAGTTGATGGTCATCCAGAAATACTTATGTTCCTGGCTCCTGTAATCGTTCCTATGGACTTACCTTCTTGCTATCTTTCTATTTGTAAACCAGCCTGATCAATATTATCAACCTTTTTATTCCAACCAGCTCCATACCAGCTTGAACAACTCTTCAATCCTGCTTTATTTCCAAACCTGCTCAATACCAGCCCGCTTTATCTTGCCAACCTTATTTATACCACCCTGATCAACACAACTATCTGCATTATACCAACCTGCATAACACCAATCTGGACTTTGCTACAAAGTAATATTACAATGTGTTATTTTCTTACTTGATCAGTATTCCTTCCAACAGCGGGCTGATTCACTAAAGTTATTATTTTCCTGTGTATCATGAAACCTTATTTTTCAGATCTGTTTTATTTGTCCTTCTATTTCAACCTATACTTTTATCTTTTGGTTTTCTTATTATTTACTTACATCCTGTTTATAACCTATTTAGGGCCCCCCCCACCCCCCCACACTTTGATGTGCGAGAGTCTTGCTGGTAATAGGTACCATCTCATCACAGTTTTATAGTATAGGTTTATATGGGAAGCACAATGTGTTGGACCGCTCAGTAAATTAAATGATCCATTCTTCTTTGACTATACTTTATATTAAAATAGAAAAGTAATGGGGGGCGGGGCCGGACCGCCGAGCTGGATGGTCGCAAGCAACTTCAGCTCCTGCAATTTTCCACTCTATAAGCCCCTAAAGCATGATATATTCTGAGATGGCAGACCAACAGCACCGGTCCTCAGCGTGCTGGGACCACTGGACCCAGGGAGAGGCTGACTCCCCAAGTTGCAGTCCCCTGGAGGAGAAATTGTTGCTCCAGATGGGGCCTTCTTCGGCGGTGACCGGGGCAGACATCCGCTGCCCTGCTATCCTGCCTGACAGTGCCTGGCCAGAGGTCCGGACTGGCGAGAACCTGGCCCTGTTCCCCCCCCTCTGGACCGGTGGGGGTGATCCCAATCTCCACCCTGTGACCTTGAGAGCGGCAAGGCAACTGGCGCCCAGCAGCACTACCAGCTTAAACTGCGGCCAGGGCACTCCACCTAAGATGGCGGACGTCACGTGCGTCGACACCAGCAAGAGAAACTGCAGTCCCCAGGCACCCACAAAACACAACAAAGTAACCGGGCGCTGGCAAACCAAAGTCCCACAACAACCACCGGTAAACACCCGTCAAGGCATCCCAGCACAACGCTTACCTCAAGGGGCACAGCACTGGAATATGGCTCCGACAGGAGCAGGCCTGCAACAGACGGGACAAGTGGGGATGCAGAAAAAAAGCAACCGCATCACGAAATAACCCATGGCAAAACAGGGCACGGAAGCATGTGCCTCTGACACATCAGGGCACCGATCACCCACAAAAAGTGCTGCAACACACAGCGCCCCGACCAGCAACAAAGACACTGCGCTACATACCGACAGCCGACCAGCACGGGGCCCCTCTCGACACATAGAAGGCTCCAGCACAACGGAGAAGCGAGTGTCCACCATGCACCACCGCTCTGTCGCCTCCTCTCTGGTTGTCTCCCCTACAGCGACAGACTCTACAGCTCTGCCTCGGAATAGAGTGGGCTGACGGCCGGCACAGAGCACACAGAAGTGGGATGCTGCAGGCTACTACCAAATCCTGCCTGCACCGATACATTACAGGAGGCACCCAACAGGACTTGGACACTGTCGAGGCCTTGCTTGCCGGGGTAACCTATTATATAGCTGGTATTAGCTGGACATGTCTCCCTGGTCCGCCAGAGCAGCCTAATACACAAATGTTTTGCCTTTTTCTTTTACTTATTATTATTTAACAGAATGTGTTAGCTTAGATCGCCAGTATAGCCTAATATGTAAATGTTTTCTCCGCTCTTGGCATGATCTGTTTTTCCTGGTATACCAGAGTAACCTAATATGCACCTATTCAACATATGTTAGCTTAACTTGACGGAGTAACCTACTATATACATGTACCTAACGTGGGGGGACTGCCTAGCCTGTTAGAGCACAAAGACAAGACTTCACATATACCTGCTCAAAAAGTGTACACTACATGTCACTCTTCCTTACAAACACTAGGCAATAGACGTGCACTTTATGTCAACCCTTTAAACATGAGTACAAATACTACACCTTTAGAACGCACTCAGGCAACTCATAAGATAGCAAGCTACACACTATGGGCTCACTCATAACACCTCCGCTATCCACGGTGCAGAGTTGGGAAAGCATGTCAGACACAGAAACAATTGTCACCTCAACATAATATATGCAAACAAAAGCATAATGCTTATGACTACACCTGTTATAAAAAAAAAATGTGCACTATCTATCTTTACCCCACTTGTGAAATCTGTAACAAAGCTCGAGGAATGCCGTTGAACCTGTCTGTACCAAACTACTGCACTGCAAAAAAAAAAAGAATTAAAAAAAAAAATAGAAAAGTAACAGAGGGAAAATAGTCCTGGGTGTACACCCCAAATGAAATGTGTTGCACATGCCTATGAATATACATTTCCATGATGTTGAACATATGCTTATGTAAATATCATAAACCTTGATGCAATAGAAGACTGAGAACAGACTAAAACACATTTAGATTGCCTTCCTATTAATCCTATACAGTTCTCAATTTAGTTCTAGCTCACTTGTGTCATAACAGAGGGAAACTATACCGTGTGTATGTCAGGCACAGTATACCCAAAAATAAATATTATTACATATCAGGGTATCTGCACAAGAGAACAGCTCCACAGACCCATTTTGCACATGTTTTGTGAAACCTTGTTATATGCAAATAACTAACAGCATGTAAAAAAAAAAAAAGGAAAACTGAGGGTGGACAAAAAATAAGCTAATTTTCTTTAATTGATTTGTAGAGTGATAAAAAACTTGCATTTGCATGAAGTAATAAGCTAAATATATATATAGAAGAAACAGAGAACCTTGGTATTACAAAACAAAAAGGAAAGTGTTTGACTCCATGGCAATAACTGATATACACTCTGCCTTTTGCACATGTATGGACGTAGCGGCAAATAGGATGCAAATAATAATAACAGGGCCTACTTCAAATACCCCCCAATATATAATTATTAACACCTAGTGCCCTACAGACTTTAGCTTGCATAAACATCCGTGCCAATGAAATAGACCACGTGCCTATGCACAAACATGTCCACAGGGTTCTCGCCTCACCCCTCGTCCAACCAAATTCTATTTTCCTTTCATTGGAAGCATAGTTCACAAGTTCAAAGTTAAAGGAACAGTGGTTACACTATCTGGTGCAGATGGTGCAGAAAAAGGAAGCTATCAATGGCTGAAAACATTTCTGAGAAGGCAGGTTGCGAAAAAACCCTAAGTTGCAATTTCAGTTGAATTTGGGGAAACCACTTGAAGCATTCATTGTGTTAAGCTATTTCAATGTTTGAATGTTTAAAGTGATAAAAAAATCTTACTCTATATTACACACTAAGGAGACTCCCACTTTACTTGTCTCCAAGTTCCAATATGATATCTCAAAAAGAGAAAAAAACAGGGACAAGCAATAGGGCAGCATATATGAATAAAAATAATTAAGAAAAAATAGATTGAAACACTCACAAATATAGAGCAGTAAAGTTTGCTCTGAACTTTGATGGCATCTTTTGCATAATGTGCAGACTTGAGAGTATGGATGAAGATAAATAATACTTTATTCACAAATGGATAAAAACAGCTTCCAGGCAGGTAAATCCCCTTTCAAGTGTTCCTTTCTCTCCTCCGATGAATGTATTATCCAGTCCCTGAGTCGAATGCCGGCTTCATAGGACTCAAAAGGCTGGATTCCTGTACAACTTCTTCCGGGAGGCAGAAGTTACATGGTACACTGATATCTTTCAGGAATCCCTGAATAACCCTTCACATGTGTATATATATATTTTAAAAGAAGACAACCTAAGGTATTAAACTTTGGGTATTTTGACTCTTTTCATGCAACCATTTTACCACCAATCTATGCCAAAAAAAAAAAAAAAAAAAAAATGTGGTTATTTTTTTTACACACATAGCAATTTAAGAATACGTGTACTGAGAACTTTAAGGGTTACTGCCAAAAAACACCCCAATATGTGTTCAGCAATGTCTTCAGAGTACAGTGATACCATCCATGTCTAGGTGTGTCGGGTTCTCTGTGGGCTAAAAGACCTTATTTGGAGGGTGTGCATTTTAGTTTTCCAACTTGAAATTTTCACAGCTGGTTATCATGCACTGATGTCCTATTTGGGACATTTTTGAATCCGGGCAATGTAATTTACCCCATCAAAAAAATTTATTTTTGAAAAGTAGACAACCCAGGGTATTCAATATGGTTATGTCCATAGGGTGTCTTGGAAAGGTACATGGTTAAATATAGTGCTAGTGTCACGGTAATATACCCCAACACGCAAGAATAGTCCAGATAGTCTAGAGGCAAGAAAACAAGAACGTCTTACCGGACCTTAGAATGGCCGGACTTAGACAAGTACAAGAAAAGACAGAGTCCAGAACAAGCCGAGGTCAAGGGAACCGAGAGACAGCGTAAAGTAGAACAAGCCAGGGACTGGTACACAGGAGAGCAAACCGGCAGATATACAAGCAAGGATAAAGAGAAAGCGGAGTCAGGAACAAAGCCAAGGTCAAGCACCAAAAAACCAACTGAACGATACAAGCACTAAAGGGAACTGAATAGAAACCACGATAGGGCAAGGTACTAAGGAAACGGGTCATATCCACGCCCCCAAAACGTGAGTGTATGGGGAATGTGGCATGACAGGGGCCAATGGGAGACTGTTTTAAATTTTGTCTCCCACTGTCCCTTTAAGAGCGCGCCCGAGACACTCGGCGCGCTCTTAGTGTCAGGCGGGACACGTGACCGCTTCTCGCGGTCACTGCCCGCCTTCCTGATCTCGCCGTCGGATGAGCCGCGCACGGCGAGGCGAGAAGAGAGGACCTCGGCCGGCCCCTGGAGAGGGTAAGTACTGCTACAGTACCCCCCCCCTGAAGACACGCCCACCGGGCAGGGAGGACCAGGCCTGGCAGTAAAGCAAGAATGGAAAGAACGCACAAGGCGAGGAGCGTGAACAGCGTCAGCGGAAATCCAACTGCGTTCCTTAGGCCCATAGCCCTTCCAATGCACCAGATATTGGAGGCAACCCCGAAGAAAACGAGAGTCAAGTATAGCGGCCACTTCAAATTCCTCATGGCCCTCCACAGAAACTGGATGGGGAGGAGGAACATGCCGGGTATAACGGTTGCACAGGAGGGGTTTTAACAAGGAGGTATGACACACATTAGGAATGCGTAGATTCCTAGGAAGATCCAAGGCATACGAAACAGGATTAACCACATGTAAGATACGAAATAGATAAGATACGAGGACCAATAAAATGAGGAGCCAACTTCATAGAAGGCACACGAAGGCGAATATTGCGAGTGGAAAGCCAAACCCGGTCCCCCACGGCATAGGATGGAGCCGCCCTGCGATGCTTGTCTGCCTGAACCTTCTGGCAGCAGCGGAATCCACCAAAGAACACTGAACCTGCTCCCAAGTAGTACGTAAACTAGCCAAATGTTCATCCAGAACTGGCATGCCCTGTAAGGAGAATGCAGCTGGAAGAAACACGGGATGCCGGCCATAAATAACGTAAAAAGGGCTCTTACCGGAGGATTCATGAGCAGCGTTATTACGAGCAAACTCAGCCCAAGGAAGAAGGTCAGCCCAATTGTTCTGATGGTGGGATACAAAACAACGAAGATACTGCTCTAGTGATTGGTTGGCACGTTCAGCAGCTCCATTAGACTGGGGGTGGTAAGCGGAAGAAAACGAGAGAGAAATACCCATCTCTGAACAAAATGCTTTTCAGAATCTGGAAATAAACTGGCACGATCGGACACGATCGAAGTGGGAATACCATGCACCCGAAACACCTCCCTGGTGAAGACAGAGGCAAGTTCCTTGGATGAGGGCAACTTGACAAGAGACACAAAATGAGCCATCTTAGAAAAATGATCCACTATCATAAGGATGACAGTTTTACCATTCGAAGGGGGCAATTCAACAATAAAATCCATGGATAGATTGGACCAAGGCCTCTCGGGTATGGGCAACGGATGCAACAACCCACAAGGAACTCTGTGGGAGGACTTCATACTGGCACAAGTAGTACAAGCATGTACGTAATCGGTGACGTCCTTGCGTAAGGAAGCCCACCAGAAATATCTAGAAACTGCTGATAATGTTTTTGAAATACCAGGGTGTCCAGCAGTTTTTGTGTCATGATACAATGACATAATGTCCCGTCTCTCGGGGACATCAACGAACAGTTTATCAGCAGGCCTCTCTCCAGGTGCCATGTTTTGTTTAGCCTGTATGGCTTGTAAGAGGGAAGAAGAAATAGATAGAACAGTAGTAGCTATTATTCTGTCGGGGGGAATGACAGGGGTAACATCAATTTCTAGTTTGTCAGCAGTTTCGAATTGTCTGGACAGAGCGTCTGCTTTAGTGTTACGATCACCTGTATGTGATTATGTAATTGAAACTAGATAAAAACAGAGACCACCTGGCCTGCCTAGAAGACAATATTTTTGCTTCACTAAGGTAGGAAAGGTTTTTGTGATCCGTAAAAATGAGGATGGGATCCTTAGTACCTTCTAGTAGATGTATCCATTCCTTGAGTGCCAAAATGATCGCAATGAGTTTGCGATTGCCTACATCATAATTCTTTTCAGCTTTGGACCTCTGTCTGGAAAAGAAGCCACAAGGGTGCAATGGCTTTTCAGGTGAATCTCTTTGAGACAAGACAGCACCTACCCCTATATCAGAAGCATCAACTTCAAGAATAAAGGGTAAGGAAGGGACAGGATGCTGTAAAATAGGGGCAGAAGCGAATGAAGCTTTCAGGAATTCAAAGGCCTCAAGCGCTTCTGGTTTCCAGACATGAGTATTACCATCCTTTTTGGTCATTCTGGTTATAGGTGCTACAATGGCAGAAAACCCTTTAATAAAGCGCCTATAATAATTTGAAAAACCCAGAAAACGCTGAATGGCTTTCAAACCCTGAGGTAGAGGCCATTCCATGATGGCAGAAAGTTTCTTGGGATCCATACGAAAACCCTTTGCAGAGATTATATAACCCAAGAATTGGACTTCTGATTGAGCAAGAAGAGTCCTCAACACTAATTTAACATGCATATGATGAGTCTGTAAATCAGTTGAATAAATTAATATGTCGTCCAAGTATACTACTATGAATGTGTGTATGTACTGACGTAGGACATCATTAATAAATTCTTGAAAAACTGCTGGGGCATTACAAAGACCAAAGGGCATCACAGTATATTCGTAATGACCACTCCTGGTATTGAATGTGATCTTCCATTCGTGATTCTTTTTGATACGTATGAGATTGTAAGCACCCCTAAGGTCCAATTTAGTAAAAACCGTGGCATGTTGAAGCCTATCAAATAGTTCAAAGGTATGGGGTACGCATTTTTGACGGTGATTTTATTAAGGCCCCTATAGTCAATACAAGGCCTTAATTCGCCATCTTTCTTGGATACAAAGAAGAACCCAGCCCCTGCCGGGGAAGAGGATCTTCTTAGAAATCCCTTTTGTAAAGATTCTTTAATATATTCCTCCATAGCAAGATTCTCTTGAGGAGACAAAGGATATATTCTCCCTTTGGGAGGCATAGCACCAGGTAGTAAATTAATAGCACAGTCGTAAGGTCTGTGAGGTGGCAACTTTTCAGCCTCCCTTTTATCAAAAACAGATTTAAGAGACAAGTACTGAGGGGGTATAACAGTAGACACAGGAGGAATATTAGTAGAATTCAAAGGGGTGATTTTAACAATACAAGACTCTTGGCAAGCATCACTCCAAGATGCTATTTGTCCTGACTCCCAGTCAATAGTGGGATTATGAGTACGCAACCAAGGATACCCTAACATGAGGTGAGAGGAAGGAGAAGTAATGATCTGAAACCGAATGGTTTCAGAGTGTAACACCCCTGTAGACATATGTAATGCTACAGTTTCATGTGTGATAACTGGAGAGCATAATGGTCTACCATCTATGGCCTCAACAGCCAAGGGTGTCTTCTTCTCTCTAGTGGGTATGTTATTTTCCTTAACAAAACCGGAATCTATAAAGTTTTCGGCCGCTCCGGAATTAACCAGGGCTAGTATATTCCCTGCTATGCAGTTTCTACCAAGGCGCAGGGAAACAGGGAGAAGCAATTTATTAAGAGGCAAATGTGAGGACTCTGATGTCACACCCAAGGCCTGTCCTCTATACGGTCTTAGGTGCGATAGTTTTCCGGACGCACAGGACATTCTTGTCTCATATGGCCCCTCCTACCACAATAAAGGCAAAGTCCCTCTTTTCTCCTATAAAGTTTTTCGGCGTCAGTAAGTTTAGCAACCCCTAACTGCATGGGTTCCTCCTCTGACCCTTTAGATCCCTCGGGAGTCTCAGCTCTAGGTGAATTAAAGGGGACAAAGCGTCTACTTCTGGACTTGGTATATAGCCTGTCACGAATCCTGTTATCTATATCGATGAGATAGTCAATAAGGTCCTCTAAGGGTACAGGAAGGTCCGTAGCTGCTACCTCATCCAACATAGTTTCAGATAGGCCTTCCATGAACGCAGTAGTAAGCCCATTGTTAGTCCAATCTACCTGTGAAGCAAGGGTACGGAACTGAATAGCATAATCGGCTACATATTTAGATCCTTGCTTAATTCTCATTAACGCCCTGGCGGCATTCGTTGACCTTTTAGTCGTGTCAAATGTTCTACGAAAAGCTGTGAGGAAGCTATTGAAATCATGTACCATAGGTCCCACTCAAGTGCTTTATCAGTAAGCTGGTGCATAAGAAAACCCACTTTAGATCTATCAGTGGGAAATGAACGTGGATACATTTCAAAGTGGAATTCCACTTGATTAAGGAATCCCCTACATGTCTTAGCATCCCCTCCATACCTAGGTGGCAGGGTTAGATGTGCTGAAGCATTAGGCATATTAGCTGTGTCTGGTACAGGGGTTACAGGAGGCGCAGGTACAGGTACTGAGCTGTTCTGGATAAAAGTGTCTGGATGGCTTGAGCCATTTGATCCATACGGTGATCCTGTTCTGCAAATCTAGCCTCATGAGTGGCCATCTGTTGTCCTAAACCTGCGGGGTCCATGGCCCTATCGTAATTTCACGGTAATATACCCCAACACGCAAGAATAGTCCAGATTGTCTAGAGGCAAGAAAACAAGAACGTCTTACCGGACCTTAGAATGGCCGGACTTAGACGCGTACAAGAAAAGACAGAGTCCAGAACAAGCCGAGGTCAAGGGAACCGAGAGACAGCGTAAAGCAGAACAAGCCAGGGACTGGTACACAGGAGAGCAAACCGGCAGATATACAAGCAAGGATAAAGAGAAAGCGGAGTCAGGAACAAATCCAAAGTCAAGCACCAAAAAACCAACTGAACGATACAAGCACTAAAGGGAACTGAACAGAAACCACGATAGGGCAAGGTACTAAGGAAACAGGTGAGTATAAATACCCTAGAGTTCAATTTGATTGGCCCCTGTCATATCCACGCTCCCAAAACGTGAGTGTATGGGTAATGTGGCATGACAGGGGCCAATGGGAGACTGTTTTAAATTTCGTCTCCCACTGTCCCTTTAACCCCTTAAGGACACATGACGTGTGTGACATGTCATGATTCCCTTTTATTCCAGAAGTTTGGTCCATAAGGGGTTAAGAGCGCGCCCGAGACACGCGGCGCGCTCTTAGTGTCAGGCGGGATACGTGACCGCTTCTCGCGGTCACTGCCCGCCTTCCTGATCTCGCCGTCGGATGAGCCGCGTGCGGCTCGTGCAGGAGCAGGATCGTGCGCGGCGAGAAGAGAGGACCCCAGCCGGCCCCTGGAGAGGGTAAGTACTGCTACAGCTAGCAAATTAAATTCTCTGGACTTTCGGCTTGGGTTGTCAGGCAGGTCCCCCAAATTGCAATCAATAAAATTACTTAATTACGTAAAAATATTACATATATATGCACATAGAATTTAAATATATATACATATTTATATATTTGAAGTCTACGTGTATATTTATTATTTATGTAATTATGTATATGGACATCTGCATATTTCGTATTATTTTTATTTTATTTATACATGCATAAATCTATATATTTTCTCATTCTAAGTTTATTATATATATATATATATATATATATATATATATATATATTAATATCAAAATACAGTTAGAATAAAATTACATATATATACATTTCATTCTTTGTGTGTTATTAGTTTAAGCAGACTGTGATTGTCTATTGTTGTGACTTAGATAATGATCAGATCACATTTTATGACCAATTTGTGCAGAAATCCATATCATTCCAAAGGGTTCACATACTTTTTCTTGCAACTGTATATATATATATAGATATAATATTTGTGTATATATATATATATATATATATATATATATATCATATATACATTTATATATATATATTTTTAAAATGTATTAACTTTATTTAATTTTTTTATTTTAAACTTGTTTTTAACTTTTTTAACTTGTTGGTTTATTGGAGCCATGTGACCACTCTTTCAGAAGGGGTTAATTGTTTTTTTTATTCATGCTCCTGTGTTAAAGGGAAGTCGGGTGTACTCCGAAATTGCTCAGTCAATTTGTTACAATTTGTTACCAAGTGCCATCTGAGCTCCCTGTGATATCAAGCTGTGTACCGAATTTCTGAACTTCCAAACCGACCTTGCCGAACTCTATACTCCCTGAACACAGAAAAGACTCACACTATTCTCTAGCCTCCTCCAACAAGCTAAGTTATTTTGTTCTACAAGGAATTGCTACTTTGTTTAATTCATTCAGTTTAATCCTTCCTAGGGGTGATCTCTTAAGTCAGACACATTGGCGGGGCCTAGTGTTGTCGTGAACCCGAAATTATCGGTTCGCGAATGGCGAACGCAAACTTACGCAAATGTCCGCGAACCGGCGAACCGCGCAAACCGCCATTGACTTCAATGGGCAGGCGAATTTTAAAAACAACAGGGACTCTTTCTGGCCACAATAGTGATGGAAAAGTTGTTTCAAGGGGACTAACACCTGGACTGTGGCATGCCAGAGGGGGATCCATGGCAAAACTCCCATGGAAAATTGCACAGTTGATGCAGAGTCTGCTTTTAATCCATAAAGGGCAGAAATCACCTAACATTGAAACCTGTCCTCAAAGCCCAGCCCTGATACACACTGACACAGAGCAGAATAGAGACTGTTCCCCCTACATAGGGTCACTTGGCAGATATGGATTGACACCTGTCCTCAAAACCCCTGATACACACTGACACAGAGCAGAATATAGACTGTTCCCCCTACATAGGGTCACTTGGCAGATATGGATTGACACCTGTCCTCAAAACCCCTGATACACACTGACACAGAGCAGAATAGAGACTGTTCCCTGTCCACAGAGACCATGATACACACTGACACAGAGCAGAATAGAGACTGTTCACCGTCCACAGAGACCATGATACACACTGACACAGAGCAGAATAGAGACTGTTCCACCTACATAGGGTCACTTGGCAGATATGGATTGACACCTGTCCTCAAAACCCCTGATACACACTGACACAGAGCAGAAAAGGGACTGTTCCCCCTACATAGGGTCACTTGGCAGATATGGATTGACACCTGTCCTCAAAACCCCTGATACACACTGACACAGAGCAGAATAGAGACTGTTCCCTGTCCACAGAGACCATGATACACACTGACACAGAGCAGAATGGAGACTGTTCACCGTCCACAGAGACCATGATACACACTGACACAGAGCAGAATAGAGACTGTTCCCCCTACATAGGGTCACTTGGCAGATATGGATTGACACCTGTCCTCAAAACCCCTGATACACACTGACACAGAGCAGAATAGGGACTGTTCCCCCTACATAGGGTCACTTGGCAGATATGGATTGACACCTGTCCTCAAAACCCCTGATACACACTGACACAGAGCAGAATAGAGACTGTTCCCTGTCCACAGAGACCATGATACACACTGACACAGAGCAGAATGGAGACTGTTCACCGTCCACAGAGACCATGATACACACTGACACAGAGCAGAATAGAGACTGTTCCCCCTACATAGGGTCACTTGGCAGATATGGATTGACACCTGTCCTCAAAACCCCTGATACACACTGACACAGAGCAGAATAGGGACTGTTCCCCCTACATAGGGTCACTTGGCAGATATGGATTGACACCTGTCCTCAAAACCCCTGATACACACTGACACAGAGCAGAATAGAGACTGTTCCCTGTCCACAGAGACCATGATACACACTGACACAGAGCAGAATGGAGACTGTTCACCGTCCACAGAGACCATGATACACACTGACACAGAGCAGAATAGAGACTGTTCCCCCTACATAGGGTCACTTGGCAGATATGGATTGACACCTGTCCTCAAAACCCCTGATACACACTGACACAGAGCAGAATAGGGACTGTTCCCCCTACATAGGGTCACTTGGCAGATATGGATTGACACCTGTCCTCAAAACCCCTGATACACACTGACACAGAGCAGAATAGAGACTGTTCCCTGTCCACAGAGACCATGATACACACTGACACAGAGCAGAATGGAGACTGTTCACCGTCCACAGAGACCATGATACACACTGACACAGAGCAGAATAGAGACTGTTCCCCCTACATAGGGTCACTTGGCAGATATGGATTGACACCTGTCCTCAAAACCCCTGATACACACTGACACAGAGCAGAATAGGGACTGTTCCCCCTACATAGGGTCACTTGGCAGATATGGATTGACACCTGTCCTCAAAACCCCTGATACACACTGACACAGAGCAGAATAGGGACTGTTCCCCCTACATAGGGTCACTTGGCAGATATGGATTGACACCTGTCCTCAAAACCCCTGATACACACTGACACAGAGCAGAATAGAGACTGTTCCCTGTCCACAGAGACCATGATACACACTGACACAGAGCAGAATGGAGACTGTTCACCGTCCACAGAGACCATGATACACATTGACACAGAGCAGAATAGAGACTGTTCCCCCTACATAGGGTCACTTGGCAGATATGGATTGACACCTGTCCTCAAAACCCCTGATACACACTGACACAGAGCAGAATAGAGACTGTTCCCTGTCCACAGAGACCATGATACACACTGACACAGAGCAGAATAGAGACCGTTCACCGTCCACAGAGACCATGATACACACTGACACAGAGCAGAATAGAGACTGTTCCCCCTACATAGGGTCACTTGGCAGGTATGGATTGACACTTGTCCTCAAAGCCCCTGTTACACACTGGGGGGAGCTACTGTCCTCCCCAACCCCTGCGCGGTGGGTGGGGGGCATAAATCACAATGGGGGGGCCTACTTTCCTCCCCCCGGCCCCCATCCCTGCGCGGTGGGTGGGGGGCATAAATCACAATGGGACGGACCTACTGATAGGAGTGGAGTATTGTTCACATCAGTTTAATACCTTCCGCGTCTCCTATCAGTGGACGTGTAAATGGCAGAGATTTTTAATTGTTGAATCACCTCCCCTTTTTAGGCCAAGGTGGGAAGATGCTTAGACCACTGGTATATTGGTGCCATCTTGGAGGATTTTTATTTTTGGTTTGGTTTTTGAAGCCACAGTGCTGCACCAGTGGGCCTAAAAATTAGGCATGTACACATGCCTGAAAAATTTGGTATTGTTGCAGCCGCTGCTGTAGCAGTGGCCAGAAAAATTGATGTTTGTTTCACATGCAGAAAGTGCCCTAAAACATGGCGGCTTGAACCCTAGTTGGTGGCGGATAAGTCACGCAAGTCAAACGTCATTCAGAGCTAAAATACAACAGCGTGTGGACCATTTTTAGCCCAAGGCAGCTCATCTCATCAGGCCTTTTTTAAGCGAATGTATCGCCCAGTGTCAGTCCCTTCGGGATCCATCCCTCATTCATCTTAATAAAGGTGAGGTAATCTAGACTTTTTTGACCTAGGCGACTTCTCTTCTCAGTGACAATACCTCCTGCTGCACTGAAGGTCCTTTCTGACAGGACACTTGAAGCGGGGCAGGCCAGAAGTTCTATCGCAAATTGGGATAGCTCAGGCCACAGGTCAAGCCTGCACACCCAGTAGTCAAGGGGTTCATCGCTCCTCAGAGTGTCGATATCAGCAGTTAAGGCGAGGTAGTCTGCTACCTGTCGGTCGAGTCGCTCTCTGAGGGTGGATCCCGAAGGGCTGTGGTGATGCATAGGACTTAAAAAGGTCCGCATGTCCTCCATCAACAACACGTCTTTAAAGCGTCCTGTCCTTGCCGGCGTGGTCGTGGGAGGAGGAGGAGGATGACTTCCACCTCTCCCCCTGTTAGATTCCCGTTGTGCTGTGACATCACCCTTATACGCTGTGTAAAGCATACGTTTTAATTTATTTTGCAAATGCTGCATCCTTTCCGACTTGTTGTAATTCGGTAACATTTCCGCCACTTTGTGCTTATACCGGGGGTCTAGTAGCGTCGACACCCAGTACAGGTCGTTCTCCTTCAGCCTTTTTATACGAGGGTCCCTCAACAGGCAGGACAGCATGAAAGACCCCATTTGCACAAGGTTGGATGCCGAGCTACTCATTTCCCGTTCCTCCTCCTCACTGATGTCATTGAAGGTATGTTCTTCCCCCCAGCCACGTACCACGGGTACACCACGGGTACCAGATAGGTGACAACGAGCACCTTGGGATGCCTGTTGTGGTTGGTCTTCCTCCTGGGCACGCTCCAGGAAGAAAACAAATGGTATGATGTCGCTGATGGTGCCTTTGGTGCGACTGACTAGGTTTGTCACCTCCTCAAAAGGACGCATGAGCCTGCAGGCATTGCGCATGAGCGTCCAGTAACGTGGCAAAAAAAAATCCCAGCTCCCCAGAGGCTGTCCTAGCACCCCGGTCATACAAATATTCATTAACAGCTTTTTCTTGTTGGAGCAGGCGGTCGAACATTAGGAGTGTCGAATTCCAACGTGTAGGGCTGTCGCAAATCAAGCGCCTCACTGGCATGTTGTTTCGCCGCTGGATATCGGCAAAGTGAGCCATGGCCGTGTAGGAACGCCTGAAATGGCCACACACCTTCCTGGCCTGCTTCAGGACGTCCTGTAAGCCTGTGTACTTATGCACAAAGCGTTGTACGATCAGATTACACACATGTGCCATGCACGGCACATGTGTCAACTTGCCCAACTTCAATGCCGCCATCAAATTTAAAAAAGTAAAAAAAAACGGAGGGCGTACAATTACGCCCGGCGGCGTTTAGAGCCGCTTAAAAAAGGACGTAATTGTACGCCCTCCGGTCTTAAGGGGTTAAAAAAACAACACTTTTTTGACTGTAATATAATAGCAGTCAGTTTCCTTCACATGTGTGCGTTTCAGGGCCTGCCCAGTGCCACCACTCACTCACTGGTGTCACAATAGCTTGCATTTTAAAAAAAACAACAACTTTTTTGACCGTAATATAATAGCAGTCAGTTTCCTTCACACGTGTGCGTTTCAGGGCCTGCCCAGTGCCACCACTCACTCACTGGTGTCACAATAGCTTGCATTTAAAAAAAAAAAAAAAAAAACAACACTTTTTTGACTGGAATATAATAGCAGTCAGTTTCCTTCACACGTGTGCGTTTCAGGGCCTGCCCAGTGCCACCACACACTCACTGGTGTCACAATAGCTTGCATTTAAAATAACCAAAAACTTTTTTGACTGTAATATAATAGCAGTCAGTTTCCTTCACATGTGTGCGTTTTAGGGCCTGCCCAGTGCCACCACTCACTCACTTGTGTCGCAATAGCTTGCATTTAAAAAAAAAAACGAAACTTTTTGACTGTAGTATAATAGCAGTCAGTTTCCTTCACACGTGTGCATTTCAGGGCCTGCCAGGGCACAGTGTCACACCAGTGCAACTCATATCTGATGTAACAGTAGTGTACATTTAAAAAAAAAAAAAAAATACAGTTTTGACTGTAATAGATTGAATAGCAGTTAGTTTTCTGCAAGCGTGTGTGTCAGGCCTACAGCGTCTACTCTGCCAACTTCTGTCAGTGCACAGTGCCACTCATATCTGTTGTCACAGTAGCTTGCACGCATAGTACCACTAATCGAAAAAAAAATGACAGGCAGAGGCAGGCCACCCCGCAGGGGCCGTCGTGGTCGTGGTGCTGTGATTCCCTTTGGCCCTAGAATAATGCCCAGTGTTCAGAGGCCACGTACCCTGAACTCGAAAAGTTCTGAGGACATAGTTGACTGGCTAACACAGGACACCCAATCTTCTACAGCTTCCGCTCGGAACCTTGACGCACCATCCTCCTCCAGCTTAGCTTCGGGCACCTCTCAAGTTACCACTCGCCCGCCTGCCGCCACCACCAACACTAGCACCACAGCCTACTAAGTAAGCTCCTGGATAAACGGTTACTATCGTGCATAGTAGCCATCATTTGTCTACTAGCACCACAGCCGCTTCACTTGATATGTCAGAGGAGTTATTTACATATCGGTTGGTAGAAATGAGTGATGCACAAGCATTATTGCCAGAGGATGTAGATAACAGGGATATGACTCAGTCAGGCAGCATTACACACATGGGCATACGGTGTGATGATGATGATGATGTTGTACTCACTGCTGCTTCCTTTGCTGAGTTGTCAGATACAAGTGAAGTGGCTGATGATGACGATGCGTCCGTGGATGTCACGTCGGTGCCCGGTAGAAGAGAAGAAGAACAGGGGGAAAGTTCAGATGGGGAGACAGAGAGGAGGAGGAGGAGACGAGTTGGAAGCAGGGGGAGGTCGTTGCAAGGAGCTAGTGGCACAGTCAGACAGCATGCATCAGCATCCGGGGTCAGCCAGACAGCACGCCAATCAACGCATGCTGTTGCCACCACCAGAATGCCGTCATTGCAGAGCTCAGCAGTGTGGCATTTTTTTGAGTGTGTCTGCCTCTGACAACAATGATGCCATTTGAAACCTGTGCCAAAAGAAAGAAGTTGTGGGAAGTCCAACACCCACCTAGGTACAACTGCTTTGCGAAGGCACATCATCGCACATCACAAACGCCTATGGGATCAACACATGAGTACAAGCAGCACACAAACTCAAAGCCGCCATCCTCCTCCTGGTACAGCATCTTCAGCCACGTCAACCACTGCTGTCCTCCTTGCCCCCTCTCAACCATCCGCCACTCCGTCTCTCGCCTTGAGCAGTTCCTGCTCATCTGCCCACAGTCTGGTGTCTGTCAAGGACATGTTTGAGCATAAGAAGCCAATGTCACAAAGTCACACCCTTTCCCAGTGTCTGACAGCTGGCTTGTCTGAACTCTTAGCCCGCCAGCTTTTACCATACAAGCTGGTGGAGTCTGAGGCGTTCCAAAAATTTGTAGCTATTGGGACACCGCAGTAGAAGGTACCCGGACGAAATTTCTTTGCACAAAAGGCAATCCCCAACCTGTACTCGATTGTGCAAAAGGAAGTAATGGCATGTCTGGCACACAGTGTTGGGGCAAGGGTCCATCTGACCACTGATACCTGGTCTGCAAAGCATGGTCAGGGCAGGTATATCACCTACACTGCACATTGGGTAAACCTGCTGACGGCTGCCAAGCATGGAATGTGTGGCTCTGCAGAGGAGTTGGTGACACCGCCACGACTTGCAGGCAGGCCTGCTGCCACCTCATCTACTCCTCCTACTCCATCCTCTTCCATAACCTCCTCGGCTGAGTCCTCTTCTGCTGCTGTGTCTTGCTCCACATCAACGGCACCCCCCAGCTTCCCAGGTACTGTTCTACATCCCAGATACGGCAGTGTCACGCCGTCTTGGGTTTGACTTGCCTGAAAGCAGAGAGTCACACCAGACCAGCACTCCTGTCCGCCCTGAACGCACAGGTGGATCAGTGGCTGACTCCGCACCAACTGGAGATCGGCAGAGTGGTTTGTGACAACGGAAGAAAAAAATTGTTGGCGGCATTGAATTTGGGCAAGTTGACACATGTGCCGTGTACACAGGCTTACAGGACATCCTGAAGCAGGCCAGGGAGGTGTGTGGCTATTTCAGGCGTTCCTACACGGCCATGGCGCACTTTGCAGATATCCAGCGGCGAAACAACATGCCGGTGAGGTGCTTGATTTGCGACAGCCCGACACGTTGGAATTCAACACTCCTAGAAACAAGAAAAAGCTGTTAATGAATATTTGTATGACCGGGGTGCTAGGACAGCCTCTGGGGAGCTGGGAATTTTTTTGCCACGTTACTGGACGCTCATGCGCAATGCCTGTAGGCTCATGCGTCCTTTTGAGGAGGTGACAAACCTAGTCAGTCGCACCAAAGGCACCATCAGCAACATCATACCATTTGTTTTCTTCCTGGAGCGTGCCCTGCGAAGAGTGCTGGATCAGGCCGTTGATGAGCGTGAAGAGGAAGAGTTGTGGTCACCATCACCACCAGAAACAGCCTTATCAGCATTGCTTGCTGGACCTGCGGCAACGCTGGAAGAGGATTGTGAGGAAGAGGAGTCAGAGGAGGAATGTGGCTTTGAAGAGGAGGAGGAAGACCAACCACAACAGGCATCCCAAGGTGCTCGTTGTCACCTATCTGGTACCCGTGGTGTTGTACGTGGCTGGGGGGAAGAACATACCTTCAGTGAGATCACTGAGGACGAGGAACGGGACATGAGTAGCTCAGCATCCAACCTTATGCAAATGGGGTCTTTCATGCTGTCGTGCCTATTGAGGGACCCTCGTATAAAAAAGCGGAAGGAGAACGACCTGTACTGGGTGTCCACGCTACTAGACCCCCGGTATAAGCAGAAAGTGCCTGAAATGTTACCAAATTACCGCAAGTCGGAAAGGATGCAGCAGTTCCAAAATAAATTAAAAAGTATGCTTTACACAGCGTATAAGGGTGATGTCACAGCACAACGGGAATCTAACAGGGGAAGAGGTGAAAGTAATCCTCCTCCTCCCACGACCAGGCCGGCAAAGACACGACGCTTTACAGACATGTTGTTGATGGAGGACATGCAGAGCTTTTTAAGTCCTACGCATCGCCACAGCCCTTTGGGGTCCACCCTCAGAGAACGACTCGACCGACAGGTAGCAGACTACCTCGCCTTAACTGCAGATATCGACACTCTGAGGAGCAATGAACCCCTTGACTATTGGGTGTGCAGGCTTGACCTGTGGCCTGAGCTATCCCAATTTGTGATAGAACTTCTGGCCTGCCCCGCTTCAGGTGTCCTGTCAGAAAGGACCTTCAGTGCAGCAGGAGGTATTGTCACTGAGAAGAGAAGTCGCCTAGGTCAAAAAAGTCTAGATTACCTCACCTTTATTAAGATGAATGAGGGATGGATCCCGAAGGGACTGACAGTGGGCAATACATTCGACTAAAAAAGGGGACTACTTAACACACCACTCCTATCTGGTGGCACGTTAGATTACACGCACAGTGCCCCAAATTTGAAGTAGGAGGACCAACTGATAGGAATAGTACTACTTAACACACCTTATAATAACGCAGAGATAGGTAACACAGAGAGAGGAGTCTGAAGAAGAGGAGTCAGAGTAGGAAGGTGGCTTTGAGGAGGTGGAAGACCAAACACAGCAGGCGTCCCAAGGGGCTTGTTGTCACCTTTCAGGGACCCTTGGTGTTGTACGTGGCTGGGTGGAGGAAGAGACCTTCAATGACATCAGTGAGGACAAGGAACGGGACATGGCTAGCTTGGCATCCAACCTTGTGCAAATGGGGAGTTTGCGGTTGTGCAAATGGACTGTTTGCGGTTGTTTGTGGTGCGTTAAACGGGGAGTTTGGTCTGTCACTGAAGCGGGCGTAACCCTTACACTACCTGATCGATACAACATCATACCTGATGTTTTAAAGCACGTTATTCCAAACAATTTAGGAATGATAGGTGATTTATGCCCTTTATGGATTAAAACCAGACTCTGCATCAACTATGTATTTTTACCTGGGAGTTTTGCCATGGATCCCCCTCCGGCATGCCACAGTCCAGGTGTTAGTCCCCTTGAAACACATTTTCCATCACTATTGTGGCCAGAAAGAGTCCCTGTGGGTTTTAAAATTCACCTGCCCATTGAAGTCTATGGCGGTTCGCCCGGTTCGCCCGTTCGCGAATATTTGCGGAAATTCGCGTTCGCCGTTTGCAAACGGAAAATGTTATGTTTTCGACATCACTAGTAACTATGTAACTATGTAACCTAGTGTTAAGTCTTTAAAGTAGTAACAATATTATACCAGACCAGCCTTATATTCAAAGGGAAACAGACAATCAAAAGTGAAATCACACACACACACATTATCAGTTAGTCAATTTGGAGTCTTAGCAGCAGCTGGTAAAAGTAGTGACATGGCTTGAAAGTAGCAATGCAACTTTAATAATAATTTGTTTTTGATATAGAGCAGATATAAGTTATGCATTGTGAGTTTGTATATATATATATATATATATATATATATATATATTAAAGCACTATCACTGAAATTGTGTTTTTTTTATTACATGAATGTTACATGATATAGAATGTGACCCAAAAGTAGGTATACAGTATAGTTTATTTGCATATGTCTTCCATTAACGTTGCTACATTCCACCATTGTTTCCAACTGTAACACTGATATTGAAATACCCAAAAGATAACTGCAAAAACCTGTTGCAGCCAGTGTGTATGTGTACCCATTTAATCTGTCGTGATGAATTTCATTGATTCAACTGTATGCCTGATTTTGGACCACCCTGTATATTTACAAAGCTCTTACAGCAGATTAATCTACACTTTAGTTCATTTAGCACTATTTCATTTGTCTCCCATGTTAATATTAATGTAGGACCCACCGCTATTTGGGGTACTGTGACATGGTAGTGACACAATATGACCTAATGGTGGAATTGAATCCCCATTTTTGTTTTCTAAGATAAGTGATTTTTAGTATCCTTGTTAAATTTTAAACTGTATTTTTGTATGTGAGCTGTTATTTAATTGGTATTTTGGCTTTTTAGTAGTGGCTGCTTACAACTCCTTGTGGTTAATTGTGAAACTGGCAGACGTTTAACAGCCACTACCTGCTCAAAGTATGAAAGGTACATTAACAAATAATGGCTACCCATTAACAAGTAGCTACGGATATGCAGATATACCAGCAACTGGCGTAAATGTATCCAATTTCCATGCGTTAGTTGCTTAGGCTGTCTAACAAACAGAATTCCTTGTTATTTCTGTGTTTCTCGGTATGCGTTCTTCAACTCACTGTGAGAATTTTCTGCACCAAATAACTGATTGTAAATGGACACTAGTAGAGTCAAACCTCGGAACTTGAACTTAATCCGTTCCAGAAGGCTGTTCAAGTTCTGATTTGTTTGAGAACCGAATCAACATTTCCCACAAAAATTAATGTCAATTTGATTAATCCATTCCAGACCCCAAAATTACAGCATTAACACATGCATAAAATCATATAGAAAAATAAGATAATGAACACAATGTACAGTAATGAAAAGAAAATGTAACTTCACATTACCTGTAATGATGAGAGTTGATGGCGTAAGTAGAAAGGAGAAGAGCTATTATTGTTTGGATGGGGATGGGTAACTGTTCTTCTGGCATTTAAAATGTGTCTAAAGTGAGACACAGCTTTATAATTGAAAATGTTTGTGGCATGATTTGTTTGACTACCGAATCGTTCGGGTAAGGGACCATTTGAGTTCCGAGGTTCCACTGTATGCCTTTTATTTATTATCAGAAAAATGCAATTTATTTACATGTTTAAGACATAATTTCTCCTCTGTTAATTAGATCGGAAATTTCGGAATCTAAACAGGATGCTGCCTGAAAAATAAATATACTTAGACTTTAAGTCAACATATAAACAAACTGGCAAATCACAGTAAATCTCTTGGGTATTTACTATCCTATTTCTGTATTCATCTATTTTTGTGAAAAATATGCTGCCCCCCAAAAACCCTCAATATTTTAACAATATGCTAAATGTTTTTGCATTTGAGTGGATCAGTAAAGCAATGTGGGTTTAATATAATTAATAATATTTGTAGCATGCTTGAGTTTAACCTACTTAAATTTGGTGTAGGGAAATTTGTAAGACATTATGTATATTTAGTAAACAGTTTAAAAGGTTAACATTTAGAAAAAAAGTTAATTAATGATATATAGAGAAACATCCGAAAAATAAATATTTGGTTAGTTAATGTATCATTATGATGGGTATTTAAGTATATAGTTATCAATGTGGGTATTTTGATAAGTAGGAAGAGGTTAGGATGGGTAACACAGTAGGAACAATTGTCTATAGAAAGAATTAAGAGAAATACAATAGTATATAAATACAAACAGTTTGATAGAGCTCACTCAAAACATTATTATGATTATATTAACATTTTGAGCGCACTCAAAGCAATAGTAATTATACTGCTCATTGTGTAGTTGTCACATCCTGTCCTGTTCTACTGAGATGTCTGGCCTTGGCTTCTGGTATCCAGTACTCTTTTTACAATTCTTGTTTAGTTTTTCTGGTTTTCTATTCTATATCTGGTTTTCTTTATGCTGGGTTTTCTGGGTTCATTTCTGTATTCCGTTCCTGGAATTCTCAGTCTCTTGGATTCCTTTAAATGTTTGTTTTATGTTGCCACACCCTTTCCTTTTCCATTAATCCTTTTGTTTCAGTTGGCTCCTGCAGGCAGTTGTTGCAAGTCCTCTGCCATTTTCTTGCAGGTAAGTGCTGTGTGTGTTTTATTATTGTTTATTTAGTCATGGATATCTAGATAGATAGGAACCCACCGTAATTGGAGTACTTTGCCGCAGTGGTGGGCTGCATACATCTTGGCCATTTATGTATGTCTAAATCTCCAATGTTTTACATATATAGTACTTAGTTATGTCTCCTCTTGTTTTGCCTTGCATCTCTGGTCTTGTTTTATTTTGTCTTGTATTCCCAGTTCATGTACAGTCCTGTCCTGCCCTGTTCATGTTTCCCTCATGTCTTGTGTACATGTTCTGAGTTCTGCTTTCTGTCCTGCTCTGGTTCTGGGTTCTTCTAGTCTTGTCTTGTCTTGTTTTCTTTTTAGGTGCATGTCCTAGTCTTGCCTTGTTTCTGTACTGGATACATATCTGCTGCAGAGCCTCCCTATCCAGTTTCTGGGAGGTCTGCATATCACCTAGCTCTTGGGATCTGCAGTAGCTGCATCAGGGCCCTGGTATGTGACTGCACAAATGCTGGTGCTCAACACCAGGAGGCATGTGGTTACCCTGCACCAGGCCCTGATGGTCCATTTCCACGCTGAGACTCCCTTCATCATCAGGCACTCAGGGGTCCTGGTCTTCGGACCGCCACCCGTGACAGTAGTAGTGTTTAACAGGTCAACGTTTCAGCCATGGATTATTTTCCAGTATAAGAAAATGTCCACATCTAGTGTTGTTACTGTAAAGAATGCTTTCCTCTGCTGTAAGTAAAAACACATTTCTTCCAGTCTCAATGGATACCATCTTGTCATTCCTGCTCATGAGCAGGTTACCAGATATCAGTTTGTAGTAATAATAATCATATCTCTTCTTAGACCCCTTTTTTCTTTTTTATAAAAAAAAAACAATAGCTTTTAAAGGCCTGTCTTCATAATGCATACTTTTATTAATTTTGTAGCTCACCTCGTCACTTTTTCTAGTTCTGGAATATCCTTCTTTAAAACTAGTGCCCAAAATTGCAGTGCATATTTAAAATATCCAAAAATAGACTTTGGAAGGAAGGTATATTATCGTAGAGTAGAAAAAAGGAAGAAAAAACCGAAAAAGGGATGTCTTATATAAAGACCGCCCAGAGGGTAAATAGATTTCAATAAAGGCTTTTTTATTTTTTGGCAACTACACTACTGTTGAGATTGGACTGGGTATTTACCCTCTGGGCGGTCTTTATATAAGACATCCCTTTTTGGGTTTTTTCTTCCTTTTTTCTACAATTTCCAGGGTTACCCCCTTTTAACCAGTCCAGGTGACCTCTATACTCTGGAGGCTCGGCAGTGGGATACGGGAGTGTCTTTTCCTCCCCCCCCCCCCCACTTTCCAGCCTTTTGAGTTTCCTTTTTCTTGTTATTTTATTATCGTAGAGTAATTGGAAATGGCAGGTTTCTAAAATGTGTCAACTGAATTGTGGTAGTATGCCATATCACCATCCCATGAAGAGGGCCTGTAACTGTGTCTTTATTCCCTATAAACTTTCCATACTTTTGATTGTAGACTTTGTATTTGTTCTAATGTTATGCTTTTTCTATTAAATGCTTAGTCCTAAACCAAGTTCTTGTGAATCTCATTATGCTAATATATCTAAAATTATGCAAGACGTGCACGGAGGAAAATATAGCTTTGTTTTGATTCACTAATTTTCAAATTTTGTTTTATCCAAAATGCATCAAATATTGATTTAGACTAAACAAAATGTGGTAATTTTCAAAATTGGACACTGATTATTCCTATGGGGAAAGGATGAAGGTGGCAGTCACAATAATGCAAAGTGTGTGGGGGGGGGGGGGGCGGAGCGATGACATAGCATGAGCGTACACGTCCTCGCGGAACGCAGCTAAGGTGCCGACCGAGGGAGACGGCCAGGAGTCAGCAGGGAGGTCAATAGGACGCGATGCTGGCAAAGAGGAGGGGAGTTCAGCAATAACAATCGGCTGGAGTATCACCACAGGACATGGCTTGTATGACAGCCTGGGAACAATTATCCAAAGCTAAGTGTATACAGCATTGCACGTAAACAGTAAATAGTGGAACAAAATTTTGTGATATTTAAAGTTTTGGTCTGCAGCATAACGGTGCCCTGAGGGGAAAAAAAAAAGATTTAAAACTTTTGCAATTTACTCTGGTTTATTGGACAATTCCTTTTAGGTGGGGATAAACCCCCATTTAATTCCTACCTGTCTGTTTAATTTTTTTGTTTTTTTTCTGGTTTTCTTATTTTTTTTTTCTTCTGTCTGTATACACTCCTCCTCCTAATCCCTATACTCAACGTCTTTGCTCAGTTGCAAAGCAGTCTAATTCTACTTTTCTCTCCATAACTCCTGCAACTACCCAGAATTAAATTAATAAGGGAAGTAATAACTGACTGTAACGGACCGTTTCAGCAGACAAGGGGTTAAAATCCATTCAGGTGAAATTCCCCTTTCAAATATAAAGGCAGCTACTGTAGAACACCAAACTCCCGAATTGAATACAAGTGAATGCACCAAACTCCCGAACTGCATACAAGGGAATAAGGTAGCACTCCAAACTCCCGAACCGGAACCTCACGAATAGCTGCTAGCAGACGAACAGGAAAAGCTCCCAAGCGGCTTACACTCCTGGAAATCAGTCTCTATCAGCATACAGTGAATTCCCCCCAAGAACGAGACAAGGCTCTGTGTTGTGGGTCAAGCAGTGGTCTGTTTAATGGCACAAAAATAACCTTCTTTTATTACAGTTTCCCTTAAGTAGGACCACCCACAGGGTGTTACAAAATAACCAATCATACCCGTACATTACAGAAGACACTCCCAGCATTTACACACAAAATCCTCCCCTCTGCCTGTGATACGATTATGTTACACAATGGTTTAACATAATTATCACAGACAGTAAAAATACAGTTTTTCCACATACACTCTAACTTTAAAACCATACATCCAATCTCCATAAAAATTTAAACTCAGCATACTTTAAACATAAACACTCTCAAAAATCATACAAATCCCCCCAGTAGATAAAAAGATAGCCGGAAGTCCTTTATGACCGACCGCAAGCACATTTTCCTGCCCAAAACAGTTCCATAGATTTGGGCTGTGCGGTCGGTCTATTTTGCACCGAGAAAATGACTAATTCCCATTCGAACGAGACTTAGTCTCCAGCCGCGGTGTCGAAGACGGTACGGGTCAGCGGTGTTCGTGCAATTAGGTAGCCGAAAACAGTTCCATAGATTTGGCTGCACACACCGCTGACCGTGTTCGCATGAATTAAAATGGCCGCCGCCACGTGTTCGTTTGTCGAATGGCGGCCACTTCAAAGACTATGACGACTTCGGCAACTTCGGCACTTCGGCTGCATCCGAAGTGCCATATAAAAAGTGTCATTCCTTCCCCACAGTATTTAAAGGGCCAGAATGAGTGACATACACTCTGGTATGGCCGAATACTGTTTTTAAAGAGCCCAATCTCCCAGGGCCATAGTCCAAAGGCAGCAGGCGGGCAACCAGGCTTCTCCAATGCAATGTGGCGAGATTGCTCTCATCACATCGACCTTTTGACAATTTAAGAGAATGGGAAAAAGGGAGAAAAGGGGAGAAATAGACGAAGTGGGTAGAAAGGGAGAAAAGGAGGAGATTAAAACTAAGCAAAAAAAAGCAGACAAATGAAACAAAAGAATAGGAGAGAGAAGGAGGAGATGATTAAAAGTAAGCAGGAAAGTGGATAAATGGAATAAAGGAAACGTGGAAAAGGAATTCACTAAAAGTGAGGAAAAAGAGGCAAAGGAATATAGATAAGAAGGGTAAGAAAGAGAGAATAAAGAAAAAGAAGGAAAGGAATGTTAAGGGCAAAAGATAATAGGATCCAAGTGGAAAAAGACTTGATGGAAGATAAAACAACAAATGAAAGATATTAAGGAGACAAGAACCTCTAGGAGAGAGCAAAACAAAATGGCCATGAAAAAGATACAAGATGGTAAACAATTAAGAAAAGAAAAGAAACCTGAAAATAAAACAGAAAAACACCTCTCTTTTTTCTCACCACAACAGCCAGGAAACAAGACAAACCTGGAAGAATCCCTCCTGATGAATATTGTGACGAAACCAATCTCACCACATTGCATTGCAAAGCAGTTCGGTAGATTCCATCTACCGAACAAACAGCCGTTTACCAACCTCCCCAGAGCCGTGGGAAGCCGGCCGGTGTTGTTAATGTGCCACCCAGAAGCTGGAGTGTGCCTCCAATTTACCTCCCTGAAGCTGCGGTTAACCGCAGCTTAATTGATTGTTACTGGGTGGCCGCTGTTACACTTAGCGGCCGCTAGGTGGCGGTGTTCTGGAGCTCCCCGGGCAGCCAGCACTTTTCTGCCCGGCTTTCATGCACCAAAATTGGACACTTTTACGTGCAGGCACCGCTGAACCTCCAGCCCCTGGTTCTAATTCGTATGGATTTGGTGAATGCAGGGAAATTTGGTATTTTATGTTTTATGTGAATGTTTTAACCCAGATAGCAATGCCATGGAGCCTGTTCGTATAATTAAAGACTTTAGCTCCATGGCACTTAAACTGTATTCGGGTGGTCTGGGTGCCATTCACCTAATAATGTGCACCCAGACCTGAGCTATCTGGGGATATGTTACATGTTTGTGTTTATGTATAAAATGTGTCTTTATGTATTTTAAAGTGATAGTCTGTTTCTGTGTCACCACGTGTATAATGGAGTCTTGCCTTTGTCCTGGGAGATAATTGAATTACTTCATTAATTATCTCCAGGACAGAGAGGAGGAAACCAGGATGCATTGTGGGAAAGTAATGTGGCTGTGTGTACGAAAGTGATACATGTCTGTCTGCTATTTCAGTCTTCCATTTGGTCCCCTAGGGGAGTGTCCACCAGGTGGGAGACCTGCATAAATACAGGGGCAGGTAGCCCTCAATAAACAGACCACTGCTTGACCCTCAACATGGAGCCTTGTCTCGTTCTTGGGGGGATTCACTGTATGCTGCTGGAGATTGATTGCTAGGAGTGTAAGCTGATGTCTGCTTTTCCTGTTCGTCTGCTAGCAGCTATTCGCGAGGTTCCAGTTTGGAGTGCTACCTTATTCCCTTGTATGCAGTTCGGGAGTTTGGTGCATTCATTTATATCCAAATTCGTGAGTTTTGGTGCTCTTACAGTAGCTGTGCCTGTCTGTGAAAAGGGGATTATCGCCTAAACGGATTTTTACCCTTTTCTGCTGAAACGGTCCGTTACAAATATTACAACAGTGGGTGATATCAACAAGGGACACATGGATGACAGCCAAGAGACAAGAGAGGGAAGGAAGGAGTATGACCACCTACTCAAACATCTGGACAATCAATTTAAGAAACTCAGAGAGGAGATGCAAGCCAACACCAGGGACATCAAGAAAGAATTACTAACCCTTAATGTACAAATTCAAGGAACAGAAGAAAAACTAAATGCAATGGAATACAGGGAAAAAAAAAACATAGAGAGGAATACTTGACACTGGAAAGAAAAATGACAGAAATGGAGAATAAATTGATAGACTCAGAAGATAGATCAAGATGGAACAACTTACGATTTAGAGGAATATCAGAACAAGTAGTCGCAAAAAATATAGAGCCATACATAGAAGATTTTATCAAACATCTAGATGTGGAATGGGACTTTAGAATTCCTACAATTGAGAGATGCCACAGAGTAAATAAACAGAGAGGAGTTCCAGACCACCTCCCAAAAAATGTGTTTATATGTTGCGTCTCCTTTAAACTTAAGACCCAAATAATGAGTGCCATAAGAAGGAAAAAATGTGCGGCAGAATACGAAACCCTAAAAATAGTTCAGGACCTTTCCTGGTCAACCAGACAGAAGAGGAAAACCTTCTCCAACAGTACAACAATCTTAAGAAAAAAATAACATCAAGTATCAATGGGGATTCCACACAAAAATTATCATATCACATGAAGAAAAAACTATAGCTATTGATCGAGCAGAGGACCTAAAAAATTGTCTAACAACAAACAACATAGGAAGTTGCCCTAAGCACTCATCAACAAATATCGAGGCTTCAACTACCTGAAGGAAAAAAAGAAGAAAAGAAAGAATACAAGAGATATTGAATTGATAAAATTTTTGGCATGGAAGAGAGAATGAAAGCACAAAGGAAGAATCAATACCCTAAGTAAGTAATAAAGAAAAGTTCACAAATATGGTAGGATAAGATGTAATACACAGTTAAAGAAAACAACATACAAATGGAAATATATCACCTATATAAAAGAAAAAGAGAAAGAGGGTGGAAAAAGGAAAAGAAAAAGACTCTCAATATGTCATACAATAGCACAACAAACACACAAAAAAAAGATAAAACAAAATAATAACATATAATGTTATAGGAAGAAACACATTCACACAAGGATATCTAAATACACATAAAGGGTAAAAGAAAAAAAGGGGGGGAAATAAGCCTAAATAGAGCAATTAGATTAGGAAGAACACACGTTTTCACATGAAGATAGAATATAAAAATAATATATAAAAAGATTTAAAAGAGAGGAAAAGGAAATAAAGGGATAAGGGAAATATTAAATAGCAATAAATCTTTTCCTTACGATTAGATATAAGGCAAAAGGTGGGTGTGGATTAAATTATGGAGGCCCGGTAAGGTAATCAAAATAGGTAAACCGTTCTCCTGTATGCTTAAAAGAGACCGAAAGGGGGCTCCCTCTAGATTGTAGACCCTCAGCACGCTTTTCTCACAAGACAAGTAGGACCCATACTCGAGTAATGCCCGACACTACAAGAGATGCCGTATGGCAGGGTACTTCTAGGTTGATTCCTAAACTTTCGAACAACCTAGTATTTGATACAAATATAAATGATTTTATTATTTTTAGCTTCACAATGAATTCTGGAGAGAGAGAGACCCAAGAACAGACAGATAATTTAAATTAAGCTAGTTTCAATAAACACCCGTGGGATCAACACACCCGGCAAAAGATCGACAATATTATTAATGGGGGACTTCAACTGTGTAATTGATCCCGTGAAAGATAGGAATATCCAGAAAGATCGAAAGAACAAGATTACAAGCGGAAACAGAATGCAAAACCTATTGAACAACAATAATTTGAGAGATATATGAACATTTCACTGCTCAGATTTAGATTATACATGTTATTCTAGAACATATAACTCTTATTCTAGAATTGACCTTATGCTGGGAAATGTGTCCATGCTCTACCTGACTAAAAAATAGAAATAAAAGATATAACATGGTCATATCATAGTCCGATTATATTAGAATAAAATTATACCTTTGATAACTTCCGTAAAGATTGGCACCTAAGGAATTGCACACTACACAAGAAGAATAATGTGGAGGAGATTAAAAAAATAACTATGATTATTAACACATGACTTCCTCTCCAAGAGAGCTGGGAGAGAGTGGTATGGCAACTCTTTCTTTCAGCTCGTACGGTCTAGCATTAAGCCCACTCTGAGGTTCTAAAACGTGGTCTGTTTAGAGGATGTTGTCATGCTTCTAATCAGGTCAGATAGGAGTAAGCCTTACTTCAGTAGTGGGGAAAGTAATGGAAACCATGTTAAAGTATAAGGTTGTTGAACATCTAAAATCACATGGATTTCAAGATCAGAGACAACATGGGTTTACTTCAGGGAGATCATGCCAAACTAATCTTATTGATATTTTTGATTGGGTAACTAAAATAATAGATCAGGGTGGTGCAGTGGACATTGCTTACCTAGATTTCAGTAAACTTTTGACACTGTTGCACATAAAAGTCTTATCAATAAACTGCAATCTTTAAGTTTGGATCCAATATTGTTAAATGGGTAAGGCAGTGGCAGAGTGACAGGCAACAGAGGATTGTAGTCAATGGAGTATATTCAAAGCTTGGGCTTGTCACCAGTGGGGTACCTCAGGGATCTGTACTTGGACCCATTCTCTTTAATATTTTTATTAGTGATATTGCAGAAGATCTTGATGGTAAGGTATGTCTTTTTTCTGATGATACTAAGATAAGTGACAGAGTAGATATTCCAAGAGGGATAAGCCAAATGGCAAATGATTTAGGTAATCTAGAAAAATGGTGAGATTTGTGGCATCTGACATTTAATGTGGATAAGTGCAAGATAATGCATCTTGGACGTAAAAACCCAAGGGCAGGGTTTAGAATATTTGATAGAGTCCTAACCTCAACATCTGAGGAAAAGGATTTAGGGGTAATTATTTCAGATGACTTAAAGGTAGGCAGACAATGTGATAGAGCAGCAGGAAATGCTAGCAGAATGCTTAGTTGTATAGGGAGAGGTATTAGCAGTAGAAAGATGGAAGTGCTCATGCCATTGTACAAAACATTGGTGAGACCTCACTTGGAGTATTGTACGTAGTATTAGAGACCGTAACTCCAGAAGGATATTGATACTTTAAAGAGAGTTAAGAGAAGGGCTACTAAACTGGTTCATGGATTGCAGGATAAAACTTACAAGGAAGGGTTAAAGAATCTTAACATGTATAGCTTGGAGGAAAGACGAGACAGGGGCGATATGATAGAAACATGTAAATGCATGAAGGGAATCAACACATTAAAGGAGGAGACTATATTTAAAAGAAGAAAAACAACCACAACAAGAGGACATAGTCTTAAATTAGAGGGGCAAAGGTTTAAAAAATAATATCAGGAAATATTACTTTACTGAGAGGGTAGTGGATGCATGGAATAGTCTTCCAGCTGAAGTGGTAGAGGTTAATACAGTGAAGGAGTTTAAGCATGCGTGGGATAGGCATAAGGCTATCCTAGATATAAGATCAGGCCAGGGACTAATGAAAGTAGATAGAAAATTGGGCAGACTAGATGGGCCGAATGGTTCTTATCTGCTGTCATATTCTAGACTGGAAGAAAGAAGATTTCGTCTAAGGCAAAGGAAAGGTTTTTTTTTACTGTAAGAACAATAAGGATGTGGAATTCTCTGCCTGAAGAAGTGGTTTTATCCATACAGATGTTCAAACAGCTACTTGATGCATTCTTGCAAAAACAGAATATTCAAGGATATAATCTTTCAATGTAGGGTAATAACTGCTTGATCCAAGGATAAATCTGACTGCCATTCTGGGGTCAAGAAGGATTTTTCCTACCTTGTTGCAAAATTGTGCTTCAAACTGGGTTTTTTGCCTTCTTTTGGATCAACAGCAAAAAACAAATGTGAGGAAGGCTGAACTTGATGGACGCAAGTCTCTTTTCAGCTATGTAACTATGTAACTATGTTTCTATGTTTTAATACCTGATGCACTTTGCAGCTATCAAAGCTAAAATTAGAGTTCCTACCTGTTAGATCCTTAGCCTGTTTATTCCTGCCTCACAGCTCTGTATTATATGTGCCCCTGTTTTTGAGGGTTAGTAACCAACACATTGTGACCCTGGTAAAGGATCAATTTTGCATGGGACAGTCTTTTAACTGACTAAGTTACTTTTGAAGACCACAGCCTGCGTCTTTTTTCAGAAAAAAAAATTAACTGGAAATCATTATAGAAGACATATTTACCAACAACGCACAAAGTTTGTCAGCAGTTTCAAAGACCAATAAGGTACTCCGATACATGACAGGCGCACAGTCGGATTTGCCGGCAAAAGAGCTAACCTTACCCAAACCCCCATTAAAACACGGACACAGGTTATACTGTTGGAAATAATTAATCCACAGCTTTATTAAATTATTAATAAAATAATTAAGGAATAACAAATGGGGTCATTGACAACAAATTTTATTAAAGTTAACATCCCCCCATATACATAACATACCCCTAGCAATGACCCCACAATAATAACAATAGATAACAATCTAAATAACATGTTAGTACAGAAACTGGCCGGCCAATATGACCACATTTCCACCAGGTTAAATTGTAGGGGTGTAACGAGACACCGCTACCCACCATATCGATTGTAGGGGTGTACCAAGACACTGCTACCCACCATATCCATTGTAGGGGTGTACCAAGACACTAGTTCCAGTGTAGGGTGTACCAAGACACCACCACACCCCCAGGTTCGGAGCCACCGACGGGCTCGAACCTACCAACCACGTGCAACACTGCCCAATCCACACTAAACCTCAGGATGCCCACTTTCTCCACCATCTACCCTCCGATTTAACCAGGCCATTCCCCGCTGCTGCGAAAAAATGGGAAATCAATTAACCTAACCAAATGCAGGGAGGGTGGAAGGGACAACTGACAGGTAAGCTTAGGTTCAGTTAAAATGGCCACTTCAAATAATGGCTGGTGTAAATTATCCCCTTTTGGCTCCGCCCTACCCAGCATGCTAGCTGTCACTAACTTCCTGTGGCTGCTATGCCTACCTCCTGGCTCTGTCAAGGCCTATTCCTCTTAGCTGCGCTGATCCATGGGCTACATAAAACGCATTTACATAATGAAAGTACAATTTCCTATCTTTGCAATTTGGTGTGCCTATTTTAAAGAAGGCTGTCATGGAACTGGAAAATGGGTAGATCAATTAATGATAATAAAATATATTTTTTTTATTAGAAAATCTATAAAACCTTAAATTGCTTACTTAAAAAAGGCATTCTGCAAAATCATAATGAAAAAGAAAATCATAATGTTACACAGATATATATAAGGTCAAATAAAACAACTCTTCAGTAACCTGTTCATTAAAAGGACTGTGCAAAACAAAAAGATGTCATCAATGTGATTTGAGGAAAGGAGAGTTTGCTTAAGACATACAAAATGGTTCTTTAAAGATAGCATAATAAAAATTGAAATGTGTAACTAAAGAAGCAATTGTATCAGATTCTGTAGATGTTTTTATTTTTTTAAGTTTGGACATTTTAGGAATAAACATGAGTTTTCACAGATATAATGTTTAATATGCTTTGTGTAGATCAGGTGAGACATTTGATTTCAAAACAATATTTCACTCATTTTGTGGCACATCCTAAAATTGCTTTAAAAGGAGTTTATCCATTTTCTTTTGAATTAAGCAGAAACAAGTATGTGTATGTTTGAACTTGATGGACTTGCCTGTCTTTTTTTTTTTTTTTTTAATTCTTTATTGCATGTTGTGCAGGTAGGTACATGACATTTCAAACGCCACGACAGCGTACATATATATTCATATAGATTGAGCAGTGGCATGAGTGCGTGCACATTTTTTTTTTAAATACAAACAATATAACAGGCTTAACATTGATGAATATTTACTGCCATGTAGTGTTGCATGTGGATGAGTTAAGGTTGCTTAGCTGTACACTATTGCAGTATAATGAATGCTGGGACATATAAGTCTGCATGGAAAATCAGACTGATGGTTCAATCGTAGGATATAGCAGACATGAGAGTTTCTTGTTAAATATATTCGGTAGGTAGATGAGAAGTCTGACCCCACTGGATGGCTAGTACAGTTAACCCCCAAGGCTTTACACCCTTAAACATAGCTGCATTTTACGTGTTAACACAAGCAAGCCATTCGTATGTTGCGATTTGTATTTCTCAGCTGATTATAATCGGTTAGTAAACATTATGTATGTAGTCAGATTGCTCGTCAATGTGTACCGATCATCTTTAGCTAAACACAGTACTGAGTATTGCTCTCGATGAAGTAACTTATAGATAGTTTACATGCTAGGTTATGCTTTTGTGTAGGATTAAGGTGAGTGTGAACGACAGAATATCTAAATAGATTAATCATTGTATGAGGCAGCTGCATGGGCGTAGAGAGGTTTTGTAGGGCACCCTGGTGCCGGTGGTAGTGTGGGCAGTGCGAAAAGACGGGCGAATCTAAATATTTAACTAAATCATAGTCTCTGAAGAGTGTATCTGCGGCCTATCTGAGTGAATCTCAGGGTGCAGGAGCAGTCCCGTGATCACCCGATTCCCACCTGCGGCCACCGCGGCTGTGCTGGTGCGGTGGGGCCCTCTGTTCTGGTGTCATAAGTCATGGCGCTGTGACTCCGGTCTCCCCTCTGACTCCAAGGTTCTGGGAGGCAGGCATTGTGTCTCAGTGGTGGGTTTGTATGCTTGTGCCTGTGCTCCGTAGGGGTATCACGCCGCCTCCAGGCATGCCTGCTCTCTTGTCTCTTGTCTCTGCTGGACTGGCTGTGTCTGACTTTGGGAGTGAGGTCCTGGGATTATCTTGGTGTGCACGGCATGACTCGCTGAGTGGGGGTCTTCCGACTGCTCTTTAGGTGTCTGCGGGCCTGGCTGTCTCTAAGGGGTTGTGCTGAAGCGTGGGTTCGCTTGTGGAGTCTGAGCTTCTGCTGCTGTGTGGGATGTTTTAGGTGAGGGATCCCACCTGCTGGCAGCCTGGGTGGGCTGAGTTTGTATGGCTTAGGTGCTTGATAAGTGAGTGTGCCCGACGGGGCCCCCTGCACTCCATCTCGTGTGCGCCTCCGATTGCCCCTCTGACCCCCTTCCGCTGTATCTGCACATACCTCCAGCTTCTGCCATAGCTTAGCAAAGAACTCATTTAGGTGATGTAGCATGAGGTCCACCGCGTGGGGAGGGTGCGTCCACCATTTTGAGTGGTGGAGATACCTTTCGACTTGCCTGTCTTTTCAACCTAAACTGTGTTTATTTACTTATCTTTATTGATTACAATTATACACTTTCGAAAAATTATTGGAGTGCTCCTTTTTACTATATATAAATAGTAAAAAAAAAGAGCACTCCACTATATATATATATATATATATATATATATATATATATATATATATAGTAATACATCCTTATATATTTAGTAAATAAAGAGCACTCCAAAGGATTTTTCAGAAGTGTATAATTGTAATCAACGTTTTGACCCCCCTGGAGCTTTATCAACATTAATATTTTTGAGTGCTCTTTTTTACCTTATGTATTTTTGCTCCAAGAAGCAATATTTGGACAAGTTCTGTTGTTGTTATGGTGTGTATATGTATATGAAAAGAGAGTAACAGAGTGCTATGAAATGAGACAAATGCCATTAAGGGCATTTTGAGACAATATAATAAACCACCAGACTGATGGTTGAACCCTGGGATGGCATCATTTCCCCATAAAGGATTTAGCATGTTAGTGGGGAGAAATATTTACAGGGCTATTCACTAAAGTGAGATTTGCTGGAAATTTAAAGTTTATTTCAAGTTAATCAAGTCAAGTCAATTCAGTTCTTTTGCTTGGCTTTTTTGATCTTAAATTTAAAATTCACTTTGGATTCACTATCAAGGTTATTCAGTTCACTATCAAGGTTATTCAGTAAAGTGAGAATTCAAAGTCAAATTCAAAGCCAGATTAGCTGAACCAAAGGCATAGTTGATATAGAGAATATTTTCAGTTTGGCTATTTTGAATGCACTTTGAAATCTTACGTGGTAAGTCACTGAACACAAGTTTTTGTCCTGATAGACTTACGGGAATGCCAATTCACATATTTACTAAAGCCAAATCAAGTTTGAATTCTGTTAAATCGGGTGAATCTGCAACAATTTCAGAACAGTGTCTAAAACAAAGTATAGAATATTTATAAAGCACTGATTAAAAAAAAAATACATGAAATTATTTTTTTTGCAAGTGAATGATAATTCTGAGTATAATTTGCCTTCTGTGAGTGCTATTAATTAGTTAATTATGTGGTAGCTGGCCAGCACCTGCTAGACAGCCACCGCATAGTTGACACTCACAAATAGTCCGTATTTTTAAAATCTGGTCTGGATTTTAAGCGTATGGGCCTGAGTTTTAACAATCTAACTCCCTGATTTCTGGTGTACTGCAGAGATCCGTCTGACTAAATATGGACCAATTTCAGGCTCATTCTGCACCTGCTGTTCAAAATCGAGACGTTGCTAAATAGCGTGAACATTGTCCAGATTTTGCAGTCAGGATGGCCACGTACAATAATTGATGGTTTTGCCCAATTCAATACAGGGCCATTTAGACTTTAGTTACTAGCCCTGTTATTTTAGTGAATAACCCAGTTAAAATTTTCAGCAATTCTCACTTTACTGCATAACCCTGTTAGTGTAGAATGTTAGGGTAGAGGTTAACGTTTAGTGTATTAAAGTGGGGATAGAGGGAAGTTTTACATACATGCTCCCCTGCTGCCTGAGATTAGTGAATGTGTGACACATATGTAAAAAAGTGACTCTCTAAATAAACAATTCAATTTGAATGTGCTGTAACTAATAATTCTTAAGCTCACAAAAAAAGCTGCAAAAAATACAAGCTGCGTCCACGTTACATGTCTTTCCTGTCTTGCTCTCTTTTATGGGATTTACTTTGCACATACATTCACAGGCTAGTTTTCTAATAGATCAGTCTGTTTTGATAAAACAAAATAATACGGTGGAATAATAATTAACTCCTGAGAGTTACAGATACAAATTTATTTTCACAGCCAACACCTTGCCTCAATCCTGTACTGGTAGCTAGAACTGTCAGCACTAGTACAATTCATATATCAGTGCCTGCATGTTTGGGCACAAACTCCTCCAGCCTGCAACTTCCCATCAATATCCCGGGATTTCCAGCGACTCCAGGAGCCATTACCCCCATACAGAATGACTGCGCCCTGTGGATTGTTTCCGTAGTTGAAGTAAAGGCTCTGTTGCTTAATTCCCAGAAGGGTTTCATTAGTACAGACCCAGCTTAACACATTTTGGGAATCACATGGCAATATTATCAAGGGAATAAGAGATCGGGGAGTTCCCTTGACACCAACACATTGTCTTGCTTTTATGTTCAGTAGCTTTCCACCTGGGAACCAACGAAATAACTGGGAGGGGGAATCAGAGGAGCAGATGGAGGCTGTCATCTCGAGCTGATGTGATGATAAAGATGAAAAACGTATATCTGCACACTTTTTGCGGTCTTCATTATATAAAAGGAAAGAGCCTAGAGAGGAAAGAAAAAGGAAGTTGTTTTAATGGTGTTAGTGGAAAGGAATTTCACATGATTAATATTAACACAATTTGAGGTTAAAACATAAAAGAAAAATATGGTTGTTCAGTTAAATTTGTGTGTATATGTATATATATAATCTTGTGCGAACAGAAGAACCTGTTCTTCTGTTCGCACAAGATTTAACCCCTTAAGGACACATGACGTGTGTGGCATGTCATGATTCCCTTTTATTACAGAAGTTTGGTCCTTAAGGGGTTAAAATAAAACAACATTTTCTTCACAAGTCCTGAGAGTGCATCCTGGATTATCTTTTGTTTATATATATATATATATATATATATATATATATATAAACAAAAGATAATCCAGGATGCACTCTCAGGACTTGTGAAGAAAATGTTGTGAAAACCCCAGGAGTGCCGGTATTTTTTTCCTTGTGTATATATATATCTATATATATATATATAGATATATATAAAGATAAATAGCTTGGCACTCTCCTTACTTGTAATCCAGTATATCTGCCTTGGTGCAAACAGGTATGCGTTTCATATATAAACAAAAGATAATCCAGGATGCACTCTCAGGACTTGCGAAGAAAATGTTGTTTTATTTTAAATCTTGTGCGAACAGAAGAACAGGTTCTTCTGTTCGCACAAGATTTAAAATAAAACAACATTTTCTTCACAAGTCCTGAGAGTGCATCCTGGATTATCTTTTGTTTATATATGAAACGCATACCTGTTTGCACCAAGGCAGATATACTGGATTACAAGTAAGGAGAGTGCCAAGCTATTTATCTTTATATATATCTATATATATATATATATATATAGATATATATATACACAAGGAAAAAAATACCGGCACTCCTGGGGTTTTCAAATACAGTCTTCTTTATTCAGAGAAACCACATCAACGTTTCAGCTCCTGTCAGGAGCTTTCATCAGGACACTGGTGTCCAGTGGCGGATCCAGAACCTGATCTCGGGAGGGGCACTGGCACTTGTAGATTATTTAAAGAAATAATCCAGGCACAATAACCACTACATCTCAGTGTAGTAGTTATGGCGCCAGTAGTGCCAGGATCCCATCCCAGAGTAAGTAGTCAAACCGTTTAAGAACAGTTTGACAACTTACCTGGGGTCTACTGGGATATTGGGCATAGGAGCAGTGGTATGTGTTAGGGGTGAAGTGTGTGTGAAAGGTGCAGTGTGTGTGTGAGTGGAGAAGTGCGAGTGCGTGAGGGCGGCAGTGTATGTCAGGGTTACAGTGTGTGTGTGTTAGGGGGCAGTGTATGTGTGGGGCAGTGTGTGTGTGTGTGTGTGTGAGCGGTGCAGTGTGTATGTGAGGGTGGCAGTGTGTGTGTGTTTGGGGCCATGTGTGTATGGGGGGCAGTGTTTGTGGGGCAGTGTGTGTAGTGTGTGTATGGGGGCAGTGTTTGTGGAGCAGTGTGTGTAGTGTGTGTATGGGGGCAGTGTTTGTGGAGCAGTGTGTGTAGTGTGTGTATGGGGGCAGTGTTTGTGGGGCAGTGTGTGTAGCGTGTGTATGGGGGTAGTGTGTGTAGTGTGTGTACGGGGGGCAGTGTTTCTGGGGCAGTGTGTGTAGTGTGTGTATGGGGCAGTGTTTGTGGGGCAGTGTGTGTAGTGTGTGTATGGGGGTAGTGTGTGTAGTGTGTGTATGGGGCAGTGTGTGTATGGGGCAGTGTGTGTATGGGGCAGTGTGTGTAGTGTGTGTATGGGGGTAGTGTATGTAGTGTGTGTATGGGGGCAGTGTGTGTATGGGGCAGTGTCTGTATAGGGGTCAGTGTTTCTGGGGCAGTGTGTGTAGTGTGTGTATGGGGGGGCAGCGTTTGTAGTGTGTGTTTGGGGGGCAGTGTGTGTAGTGTGTGTATGGGGGGCAGTGTTTGTAGAGTGTGTTTGGGGGGCAGTGTGTGTAGTGTGTGTATGGGGCAGTGTGTGTATTGAGGGCAGTGTGTGTAGTGTGTATGGGGGCAGTGTTTCTGGGGCAGTGTGTGTAGTGTGTGTATGGGGCAGTGTGTGTATGGGGGCACTGTTTCTGGGGCAGTGTGTGTAGTGTGTGTATGGGGGGCAGTGTGTGTAGTGTGTGTATGGGGGGCAGTGTTTCTGGGGCAGTGTGTGGTAGTGTGTGTATGGGGGGCAGTGTGTGTAGTGTGTGTATGGGGGGCGGTGTGTGTAGTGTGTGTATGGGGGGCAGTGTGTGTAATGTGTGTATGGGGGCAGTGTGTGTAGTGTGTGTATGGGGGGGTAAGGAGGGTAGGGAGGCTTTTTTTTTTCTTTACATTTAATTAAAAATAATATATTCATGTCCCCCCTCCCTTCTTACCTTTACAGGGAGGAGGGGGGACATTTCTTAGTCCCTGGTGGTCCGGTGGGGAATCCCTGGTGGTCCCAGTGGCGGTAAAATGAACTCAAGCCCAGCTACAAGGCTAGAGTTCATCTCGCGAGATTTGGAGCGTTGCCGTGGTTACCGCGGCAACGCTCCAAATCTCGCGAGAGGAGGACCCAGAGGAGCTGCAGGCTGAGCTCCCGGGTCCTCTCTCACTCCCTCCCCTGCCGGCTGCCAGCACCGTGCCTGCGGACCGGAGAGGGAGAACTCTGATCTCCCCTCCGGTCCGCAGGCACATTACAGGGCTGGCACTTGGGCAATGCCAGCCCTGCATTAGCCGGCAGGTGAGAATCTCGGGGGGGGCAATTGCCCCGTTGCCCCCCCCTGGATCCGCCACTGCTGGTGTCCTGATGAAAGCTCCTGACAGGAGCTGAAACGTTGATGTGGTTTCTCTGAATAAAGAAGACTGTATTTGAAAACCCCAGGAGTGCCGGTATTTTTTTCCTTGTATATTACTCAGCCACCAGAGCACCGGGTATTTTTATGGTTCTAAGGTTGGAGTGCAGGAGCTAAGTTCATTTATATATATATATATATATATATATATTTCTAAGAGTGTCCCTTTAATTGAAGCATATGTCATTTAGAGTGCTAATGGAATAACTTAAAGGGACACTCCTGGCACCCAGACCACTTCTGCCCATTGGAGTGGTCTGGGTGCCAACTCCCACTACTCTTAACCCTGCAAGTGTAATTATTGCAGTTTTTTTATAAACTGCAATAATTACCTTGCAGGGTTAACTCCACCTCTAGTGGCTGTCTACTAGACAGCCACTAGAGGAAACTTCCTGACTCATAGCACAGATTATCTGTGCTAGAGCGTCGCTGGACGTCCTCAATGCTTTCCTATGGGGAGCGCTAATGCGGCATTGCCGCGCATGCGCATTAGGTCTCCCCGGCCGGTGGGTGGGATCAGTCCCGCCCACCGGTTGACGGAGTCAGTAGGAGGAGGAGGCAGTGACGAGGGACATCGTCGCTGCCTCAGGTAAGTGACTGAAGGGGTTTTCACCCATTCAGTAACTGGGGATTGGGGGGTGGGAGGGAGGGAGAGGATTGTTTTCCTGGCACTGGAGTTTTCCTTTAACCCCTTAAGGACCAATCTTCTGGAATAAAAGGGAATCATGACATGTCACACATGTCATGTGTCCTTAAGGGGTTAAACCCCTTGGTTCTGCACCAGTCTGATAGTTTATATAGTGAATGAATGCACATCTGTCCCATTTATCCTTCTATCCTCCTGAGGTCAATCAAGTAAGTACCATTATATTGGGTAATAATAACATTTAGGCCTCAAGATGTACTTGGAAATCACTCATTATAATAATAATGATGTTTATATTAGTTATATTTAGTTGAAACTGTGTGCTTTATCTAACCAGTGACCCATATGACATACTATCCAGTGCCACAATATAACCCTTTATTAATTCCACATGCTCAACCCCATAAACTTCACTGAACAGTAAATACCCTTGAATTAGCTTAGAACAAAACCTCGTAACTCGGTCACATCCTGAAATAGCTTAAGAATAGTAAGTTCTCTAACTCCCAATCAACATCTATACTCACCAAGAGAGTCTACTATCTTCTGTTCCTTCCTTAGAGTCTCTATTTCAGCAGTCATAGCGTAATCTGCAATATAAAAGTGTATTTTTTAGCTGAGGTTAACCCTGCTGTGTGCGTCTATTATGCTAACAGAGCTTTAAGCAAATCTATGCTTCTGTGTCACTCAAAAAAAAAAAAAAAAAAAAAAAGCTCAGGTTCGTGCACCAAATAATTTGCAATTATCTTAAAATTCAAAACTCCATTCTCTATACTTGACTTGTTCTTTCTGCTTCCACTTTTATGGTTAGTAAAATGCTAAATTGTCAAGAATCTACATGATTACTAGACTTGGGCACCGCCAAACTTTTCATCGGAACCAAATTTTGTCCGTTTGTCAAAACATTTTCGAACAAAATTTGATTGTTTTCTTATTGGATTTGCATTTTGACTAATGTGTTTCCATTTGTGCAGTGGCTGCATCTTGCAGTCGTTTTGGTAGATAACTCCCTAAATTATTACCCTTGAGGGATTCACACTATATTTCAGGATACCAAATCACAACTCTGCTATTACTAATTAAAATGTATTTAGTATTAATAAATAGGTTAAATGCTTCCTCCTGCCCCTACCTGCCATGCCGCAAGAAGGGGCATGTTCACTAAACAGTCAGCAGCTTGTCACTAATCCAATGGCACATGTCCTCCATTCCCCATGATGGTGCAAATACTAAACTAATTAACTGGGGGAGACATAGTGTCCCCCTCTGTCCAACTGTGCTCTGTGATTGGGGGCCATTAAAATAAATGGGGGGCCTCTAGCCAAGGGTCGGGGCTATTATATAAAATGAATAAGGGGATATAGTGTCCCCTTGTGTCCTCACCCGTTCCCTGCTAGTGGATGCAATAAAAAAGAGATACGTAGAGTGCCCCCCAGCCCCCTTCTGTGGTCATGGGTGAAGGTTATTAAATAAAATCAACAAGGGACAAAGTGTCTCCCCAGCTCCCACCCACAGGTAGGCGATCTAAAAATAATAATGGGGTGGACACAGTGACCCCCTAGTATCCATCCACTGGTGGCTAGTGGCGGACCTAAATAACAAGGGGCTGAACCTATTGCCCCTCCACCACCATATTGGAAGTAGGTGGGGGCCATAAGCAATATAGTGGGGTGTGGACCTATTGCCAAATCAGCCCCACCCATTGTTGGCATATGAGGGCTCTAAACAACAAGGGTGTGGATCTATTGTGTCCCACCACCCCCACCCATTGGCACCGGTTGGGGACCCAAAACAATATAGTGGGGAATTAACATATTGTCCCCTCCCATCCCCCACCCATTGGTGGTGGGTGGGGGTTGTAAATAATAATGGAATGGACCTATTGTCTTCTGTCTTCTTCCATCTTCTTTTCTTCAGCCTCAAAAAAAGTCAAATAAATATAGTCATGCTGCAACTATTAAAATAAAAAAGACTCAATTGTAAAAAAAATAAAAATTACTCTGAAAAAAATACATTCAGATGAAAATATAATCCATCCTGCAGGGTGGGGAAAGCCTCATAAAGCTTTTCCATGCTGTACAATTTGACTAATAGCACTCTGATTGGTCAGAGGTACAAACTTACCTTGCTGGGTGAAGATGGATTATTTTTTCGTCTGCTTTATTTCGTTTTTAATGTTTTGTTTTTTTACCCTCCCTTATACTAATATGTAGGTCACGTTGAACCCCAAAGGGTGAAGGGGGCACAAGAGATTTTTAGATATCACAAGAAGAGAGCCGTGAACAAGTAGCTCGTGCCTTATAAGAGACTAAAATGAAAGAATAAATTGCTAGTCGACATTTTGTCCAACAAGCAATTTGGTCTTCATTTTATTTGTTTTAGTTTATACTCATACATTTGTATTTTGGCCAAAGGGACAAAGCCAAAATTTGGACTGAAATGTGTTCATCCAAAAATGAATTCTCAAGTCTAATAATTACTTAAAGGGACACTATAGTCACCTGAACAACTTTAGCTTAATGAAGCAGTTTTGGTGCATAGAACATGCCCCTGCAGCCTCACTGCTCAATCCTCTGCCATTTAGGAGTTAAATCCCTTTGTTTATGAACCCTAGTCACACCTCCCTGCATGTGACTTGCACAGCCTTCCATAAACACTTCCTGTAAAGAGAGCCCTATTTAGGCTTTCTTTATTGCAAACTTTGTTTAATTAAGATTGTCTTATCCTCTGCTATGGCAATAGCTTGCTAGACCCTGCAAGAGCCTCCTCTATGTGATTTAAGTTCAATTTAGAGATTGAGATACAATTATTTGAGGTAAATTACATCGGTTTAAAAGTGAAACCAGTTTTTTTTTTTCATGCAGGCTCTGTCAATCATAGCCAGGGAAGGTGTGGCTAGGGCTGCATAAACAGAAACAAAGTGATTTAACTCCTAAATGACAGTGAATTAAGCAGTGAAATTGCAGGAGAATGATCTATACACTAAAACTGCTTTATTTAGCTAAAGTAATTTAGGTGACTATAGTGTTCCTTTAATGAACATGGAACACTGATTGTGACTGTACATTTTTGCCTTGTATTGTAAATGCGTACATTTAGCCAGTCCGGCTCCCAGCCCACAGAGAGACAGAATCAGCAACACCAAGAAAAAAAACACAACGCTAAAGACAATCTTCAGTCTTGGTAACCTTCCTGTAATAGAGAAAAGTTAGTTTACTTTAAATAAAAATTTCATCTACATTCATTTTCCTGTAACCCAGCTTATATATCCACCTATCCAGATTTGCTATACCTACATTAAATGAACTTTTAAATTTGAAAAAAAAAAAAAACAGTTTTTCTTTACAGCTCTTTTCAACCCAGTTACCCACTCAGTGTGACTTGATACCTCCTACCTATATCATAACTCTGTGTTTTCATACTTTGAAAGGTCAGTCCTTTTTTGGCCAAAATCCATTTGTCCCTCTATTCTATCCTTATGTTCCTCTTCTAGGAGCTTCATATTGTTGTTGTGTCTCAGTGTATAATAGAGTTGCACATCAATAATTCTCACAGTTATCATTAAACTACAATGAATGCTTTTAGAAATCAGTCTGTGTGAATAAGATACATATTTTATTTGCGTAAACTGTTATTAGTAAATCACCCAAAATGTCTCAGAAAAACCCTACCCTGGCCATACCCACACTCACACTCACACTCTTAAAAATAAAGTGTCTATTCAACATTTGGAATGTTGAGAGGTATGATCTATGAATTGTAACTTTACTGAGCAGAACCATACAAGAGGCTTTTTATGATCCCGTGCATGGATTGAAGCTTTGGGGGGCAGTGCAATAGGCTATAGTGGAGGGTACTGGAACACGAATTAGTGTTTTATTACAACCTCTCTCTACTCAAATCACACACTGCTTGCAGTTTTATTCACAGATTGTACAAAGTAGCATGCACCTTATTCTTGGTACAACTTGACCATGCCAAATCAGGTTATGTGGGAAGTGTCGGTGGCAAGGAGTAATAGGGGGTTGAATGGACACAGTAATGATCATGATGATGTTTGCATAATAAAGTGAACGAGTCCGGACAGACACATAAGGGAATGAGGAGTTTAGGGGATACAAACAAGGAGGTGAGAGGATTAGGGGATACAAACAAGGAGGTGAGAGGATTAGGAGATACACACAAGGCATGGAACAAATATTAAATCAGCCCATGTCCCAAATAACATATGTAGAAACCTCTGGCTTGACTCCAATTAATCTACCTGTTTCTGTTGAATACTGTCTCCAGGAATGTCCTGACTCTGATCCGCAGCTTTTGAAGTTTGGCAATTTCCACCTGGTATCCTGAGATTTTTCTCTCTCCCCCACTGGTTCATATATGCTCTCCTCCTGAAGGTATACATTACTCTCCTCTAAAAATAAAAAAGTTTGTGACCATGTATGATTGGCACATGTGTTTGAGACATGCAAAATGTAAGAAGAAAAATGGACATTTGAGACCTACAGATAATATTAAAGGGACACTCCAGGCATCAATCCTAATGTAATGTGTTTGCAAATATTTTTTCTATGAAATACAGTCATCACAATTTCAGATTGTAATTTGCACATTGACCAAATTAGTTTTTGTTCTGCTGCTAAGAATTCTGGGTAGGAATATGCGTTTAAAATCTATTAACATCAACTTCAGAACCAGTATCATCAGTATTTACTTTATACTTAGACCTCTTTAGTAAATGTAGTCTTAACAAGACAGCTGAATAAATATAAAGTTAGATTTATCAACGTGTTCTGTTATAAAATGTGGTGCTAAAATGTAAAGAGGGAGGAGTCACCAATAGAATGCAAATCACCATACAAATAGTAAAGTAGAGATAAAACTACATCATAAACTTACAACTTACAAAACGCATGTAAGAATGTAAGCTGACAATTCTGAATCTATCTGCTGTTAACCACTTCAAAACAGAAATTGAGTTAAAATGTTTTTATTTTCATGTATTTTGCAAAATGAAATATAGTCCATAATGCCCCACTCTAATTTATAAAAAACAAAAAAAACAAAAACAAGAGTGTCATGCACACACTAAAAAAAGGGGGAATACTTCCTGCAGAGTGCTCCAGAAAAGGAAGGTCATTTAAAAAAAAAAAAAAAAAAATGCACAAATACGGTCATAAACCAGACCAGCTGCCACTATGCCCCCTGGTTCGAAAGCATTCCTAAAAGCCAATTTATTAGTTAAAAAAGTAATTGCTCTAACGAAGATGATTTTGAAAAACAAAGCTCCTCACTTAAAGATACATTTTTAGGCAAAAATTCCAAAGAGGAAAAACTACATACTATCATCGAACAAGTTAACACTATAGACAAAGACAACCTGTTAACATACAATGAAAAAATAAGACTGCACCATCCATCCCTATAATATTTGATTTTAATAATAAGAAGAACTTAAAAGAATAATACATAAACACTGGCACATCTTACAACAGGATAATACCTTAAGTAAAATCATTCCTACTAAACCAAATATTGTTTTTAGAGGTGCCCCTAATTTGAAATGTATATTAACACATTTTTTTACTAAAAAAAAAAAAATAAAGGTTAAACTTTATCCAATGTTAAAGGTTTTTTATAAATGTAGAAAATGTATTGCATGCAAAATAACACAGGGATTAGTTTGAAATAAAACCACTGACTTTATCTCTAATATCACAAAAAAAAAAAAAAAATATATATATATATATATATATATTTGTGCTCGGAATTTAAATACGTAATGGATAGTAACTGTGAGCAAAGTTGGTTGTGGTGTGCCGAAACCAACGTACGAGTGGGCCTGTAAATAAAAGAGGGCCCACCAAGGAGAATGTAATTATAACAGGGTGTAGGTGGGTGGGAACAATCAGCTGAAAGGCAGAGGTGAGTAGGGGCTGGGAGTTTAAGTAGGGGACTTACTCCTCCCACAAATTCAGGCCTCCACAAGTTCAGGCCTTTTAACTTGTGCTCGGAATTTAAATACGTAATGGATAGTAACTGTGAGCAAAGTTGGTTGTGGTGTGCCGAAACCAACGTACGAGTGGGCCTGTAAATAAAAGAGGGCAAAAAGATAAATTCGAGAAATACACACTTAATTGCATTTTTTACAAAACCAAGTTGCTGAAAGCTTGGCGAAGCTCTTTCTCCGGCTGTGGAATATATGCAGTATATATGGAGGATTTCCACCGCCCCAGTCTCTTGATGATATGGACCGGTGTGTTAGTGCTAGAGGCTGCAGAGGCGGCTCTTATACGGAAGGAGTGCCTAGAGAATGCAATCGGGTTGTGTCCGAGCTTAGATAACAGAATTCTGATATGAACCATCAATTTTGCTGTGGTTAACGGGTGCCCTTGTAGTGTTAAGAGCGGAGAGTCCAGTAGGTGACCGTGCAGAGTTGACCGTAGGTGGTCTAGTACTTTTACCGGACACCAGGCATTATCAGTAGGGAAGAGAGGAATTATAGTAGGGTGTAGTGACCGGTTGGTTTTAGTTGTAGGGATCGAAAGTTGGTAGTGATCCTCTATTTTAGTGAGGTGTGATATTTTAAGTCTTAGCTTCGTATCTCCTTGAAAAATTACGGTGAACTCTCTAGGTCTGAGAAAACCGTAGAAAGCGAGATATAAAGCAGATTTGATCACCGTATTTGTGCCGATGTCGAATGGGGCTGTGTCAAGGAGATTGCTAAGTGACCTGAAGATAGGCCCATCTATAGGTAATCTAATGGTAGAGAGTGGAGGTGAAACCTTTGATATTCCTTTCAAAACCTTTTTGACGGGGTATGAAGACAGGAAAGGTGTGTTAGGAAAAAAAGGTGAGGCTGTGGTGCTGGACCCCCGTGAGATATAGTTTAATGGTGTTGTGAGATAGTTTAAGGTGTAGGTGGAAAAAAGAGGCAAAAGCCACCATGGTTTGAATAGAGAAGTCACCTTGTAAACCGAACTCTGCTGTGAATTTATTAAATATATTAAGAGCCCTATTGTAAGTGATAGCCGTGTTTGGTGATAATGCTTGGTGAGTGAGTGCTCTAGCGTGGTTCAAGAGTGTGCTTAATCCAGGATTAGATCGTGGAACCGTGGTGTCCTGGATGGTTGTAGGTGAGCCGTTGGGAGTGCCTGAGAAAATGCCTGAAATTGAGAACGAGAAAGAGCATCAGCGGCCGTGTTGTGAAAACAAACTAAGTGAAACTGGCCGGATGCTGCCAACCAGGTCAGCTTGCGAATCAGCCGCATGATGGTCAGGGAAGATGATCGCCCTTTGTTCACGATTTCGCAAGCTGCTGAGTTATCAGAGTAGCATTTGACTGCCTTGCCAGACCAGAGATGACCCCAGGTGTGTGCGGCCGCCACAATGGGATAAATTTCAAATAGTGCTGAGGTCTTTCTGAATCCTGGCAAGGCATCCGTATCAGTGGGCCAATGGCCCCTGAACCAGTGGTTCCCAAAAATTGCAGCAAAACCGGTATTGGCTGCTGCGTCTGTGTGGATGATGGGTGAAGAGGTGGAGAGAGGGGGAATAAACATGGAGATTCCATTCCAGTCCTTCAAAAACTTCCCCCACATAGCCAAGTCAGCCTTGGCGTGGGGGTCCAAAGAAACTGTGCCAGAGTCTGGAACTCCGTGCAGCAGGCAAAGGAGTCTGGATATGAAAGACCTTCCCTACGGAATGATGCGCATCGCAAAGTTCAGGGATCCGAGAAGGGACTGAAGTGCTTTTCTAGTGCAAACATCATTCCGCAGGAACAAGTCATCTCCCCTCTCAAACGTGACAGTTTGTCGTGGGGGAGGCTAGCTCTGAGGTTAACCGAGTCCAGTTCTATCCCCAGAAAGGTCAATTTAGTTGTGGGGCCTATAGTTTTGGCTGTGGACAAAGGGACTCCAAGTGTGGAAAATAGTGCAGTAGTGCTTCTGATTGCTGTGGGTGAAGGTGACCCTGGCTCTATTAGTAAAAAGTCGTCGAGGTAGTGGATAACGGAGTGACACCTGGTGACGTTCAGAAGCAGCCAGCATAGTGACTCTGCGAAAATGTCGAACAGTTTGGGGCTGCTTCGAGAACCGAAAGTGAGTCGTGTAGAGAAGTAATATTTCCCTCGCCATTTAACACGTGTAAGTGCCAGAGTGAAGGGTGCATGGGTAGTAATTTAAATGCGTTTGTGATGTCCGTTTTGCTAAGCCAGGGTCGATTACCAGATGATATGATGGACTGTATGGCGTCGTCGATGGTTACGTACTGAAGTGAGAATTTGTCTGCTGGAATGAGTGCGTTTATGCTTGGAACAAAAGAGGAGTGCGGTGCCGATAAATCAATAATTAGACTTTTTTTTTTTTTATTAGAATATTTGTGAATAGCAATACCAATGGGGTTAGTGTGCCAGGAGGAGAATGGTGAAGAGGTGAAGGGGCCAATCATGAAACCGTTGGTGATTTAGGAGGCAATGAGAGTGTCTATGGAGACTGGGTCTAAACGTGCTGACTGGAGATTAGGGCATTCTAGTGTACCTGGGGGAATGGCTACAATACCCGTGAGAAACCCTTTAGTGAACCCTGTGGTGAGATAATCCACCAGATGATTAAGCCTGGGATCCCTTGTCTTGAGCACCACAGAGATATCACCATAATTGAATGCCTTGTTCTCAAGTACATCCTGTGAGGCTATGAGCAAGGACACCAGACACACATCCTTCCCGTCTAGGATATCTTTCCTGATAGAGTCAGGGACGGAGTGTGCTGGTGACTCAAATGGTGTAATGGCTGTGCCCGGTGCTGGAGGGGGGAGTATAGGAGGGCATGTTGGTATAGTAGGTACAGCCGTGAAAGCGACTGGGACTACCGTGGTAGTACCTGGGGAGGAGATGGCGCTTTCCACCTTAGATAGCCTGCTATTGAGGGTCTGTAGATTGGCCAAGATCTCTGCCAGGGTATCCTGGGTGGCCGTGCTGTTGCTTGGTGGTTGTCCTTGAGAGCTAGTCCCTGGCCTGGGCTCGGGGGCTTGGTGAGTAAGTAGCCTATAAAGTTCAGCCTTCCTAGCTGTGGCTGGAAAGGGGATTCCCCTGAGCCTAAGCTCGGCCGTAATTTTGGGACTAGTCCATGCTCTCAAGGACGTGGGGGTTGAAAGAGTGAGTGATTCGCCTGGAGACCCGGGTCTGGTAGGCGTGAATGGAGTTTCTTCTGTCAATTCTTTGGTTGGAATAGGTTCTTGGGACATTCTAAAAGGAATGATTATGTGAAAGATATATTAGAAGGGGCGTAAGGTAAGTAGGCGGGGTATGTGGGGTGTGTTACGGTTACACTTAGGCTAGCTGAGAGCTGGACCGTTTAGTCGTCTGGACTCCTAGTTGCTGAAGAGGGGAGAGCCGAGTTCCATAGTATTCCATTCGAGTCCTGTAAGTGTGGAATCATCCCACTAGCTATAGCATAGCTAGGATACTTTTTCTACCCACAAAACGAGTCAAAGCAGCGATTTGAGGGTCAAGTAAGAACTGAGGACTGGGCTGACCAGCCTGCTTTTTATTGTGGTTACATGTAAAAAGGATACTCCCAGGGGGAGGCATAAAATCACCAATCACATATTGGGTACCTCCCACACATCTCCTCCCCTCAGATAAACAGTTAACCCAATTATACAGTACATATTTTTAACCAAGTTCTGGATGTACCCCGAAACCAGGGGGTACCCCTTTAAATCCTACACCGCTGTACAGATCTTGTTCAGGGGAGCAACATATCCGAAAACCAACCCGCTCGGATGAACGGTTCAGGAGTTAGGGGTTTTCAAAGTTTTGACCGACCGCACAGACTTTCTGGCCGAAAATAGTTCCACACGTTTAGGCCTTGCGGTCGGTCTCCGTTCGGACGGTAAAACTCCACGAACCCATGGCCCTCCATAGTTATCCTGGAGGTCGCTGTACTCCCCATGCGGAGAGTAATCGTCCTACCGAACGGTGGGCTGTTCGGTAGGTCCAGCACGAAGTTATGCTATCCTGGAGGTCTCAGCGGTGTTCGCCTGGGTGCGTCTCCGTTTTTAGTTCCAGACGATTGCTGGCAAACACCGCTGTTCGTACGTAAGATGGCCGCGAACACGTGCAAAGTCCCGAAATGGCGGCCACCTATACGCTTACACAAAGGATTCGTGCTGAACCATACCAACGACTGCACATAAGTCAGAAAGGCGAAAATAGCATTTAAAGGTACACAGTGCAATAAGGTTTTTGTAACAGTTTTTGTAACAGTGCTCCCTTTTTGTGGAACACTCTGGCAGACACCGTCTGACCCCTTTTCGGGGCAGACTAAGGCTGTCCAGACCGCTGGTTATGCTGGGTTATGCTGGGCTGTATGCCGTTTGTCTGGACAACCCGTCCGCATTGCCATTCTGTTTCCCGGGTCGGTAGGAAATGGTGAAATTGAAGGGTTGTAATGATAAGCTCCAACGTAATAACCTGCCGTTATCTCCAGAGACCCGGTTTAGCCACACCAATGGGTTATGGTCGGTGACCAGAGTGAACTCTTGTCCATATAAATAGGGAGTCAATTTCTTTAATGCCCACACCAAGGCCAAACACTCCTTTTCAATCGCTGCATAGCTGACTTCGCGGGGCAGGAGCTTCCGGCTGATGTAGGCCACTGGGTGCTCCCCTCCATCTTCACCTACTTGGCTAAGGACGGCTCCCAGCCCGAACATGGAAGCGTCTGTATGGACGATAAAACGTTTGTTAAGGGCTGGGGCCGCCAAGACAGGAGCATTAACCAAAGCATTTTTGAGGGCCTGAAAAGCCGTTTCACAGTGGGGAGACCACAGGACCTGTCGAGGTAAGTTTTTCTTGGTCAAGTCAGTCAAGGGTTTGGCAAGTGTGCTGTAGTCGGGTACAAATCGTCTGTAGTACCCTGCTGTGCCCAGAAAGGCTAAAACCTGGGTTTTTGTGATGGGGGTGGGCCAGTTGGCAACAGCTTCTATCTTGGCCGGCTCTGGTCGCTGTTTTCCGCACCCCACCCGATGACCCAGGTACTGTACCTCGGCCATCCCAAAGTGACATTTTTCTGGTTTCAGAGTCAGGCCAGCCGCCCGGATCTGATCCAGAACCATTCCTACATGAGCTAAGTGGTCCTCCCAGGACTCACTGTGAATCGCTATGTCGTCCAGGTATGCACAGGCAAAACCCTGGAAGCCATCCAGGAGTCTATCCACCAAGCGCTGGAATGTAGCGGGGGCGTTCTTCATCCCAAACGGCATTACCTTAAACTGGTATAGGCCGAAGGGGGTGACGAAGGCCGACTTGGGGATAGCCTCCGGGGCCAGGGGAATCTGCCAGTAACCCTTACAGAGGTCGATAGTGGTCAGGTAATTTCCCCTGGCTATGCGATCAAGTAGCTCGTCTACCCTGGGCATAGGGTAGGCGTCTGTTACTGTTTTTTCATTGAGTCTCCGATAGTCTACACAGAACCGGGTTGTCCCATCTTTCTTGGGTACCAGGACAACCGGGGAGGCCCAGGGACTATCGGAGGGCTCAATCACCTTGAGTTGGAGCATCTCATCTATCTCCTTCTTCATCCCGGCTCTAACTGCCTCGGGGATGCGATACGGGGGTTGGCGTAAGGGTGTTTGTCCGGGGGTATCGACCTGGTGGGTAGTTAAGGTGGTGTACCCTGGTTTCTGAGAGAACGTGAGGTGCTTGGACTGGAGGAGTGTATTGAGCTGCTCCCTTTCAGTGGGGCTAAGTCGGTCTCCTACCTGAACCTGGGTCACTACCCCTGTGGGTGGACTCTTTTCCAGTAAGTCGGGAATGGGTAGACTGTCGGGGTCTTCCTGGGGAGGACAACATACGGCGGTCACGTTCTCGGGTCGCTCCAAGTATTCCTTGAGCATGTTTACGTGGAATGTCTTCCTGAGGTTGTTGTCATGACAACTGGCTATAACATAAGTGGTGTCGCCCCTTTTTTCTGCGATCTGGTATGGGCCCTGCCATGATGCTTGTAACTTGTCTGTCTTTACCGGCTTAAGAACTAACACCTTTTGTCCTACGGTAAAGATTCTCCTTCGGGCCCCCCTATCGTACCATACCTTCTGTCTTTTCTGGGCCGACTGGAGGTTAGCCTGCACTGATTTGGCTAGCTGCTCCATGCGGTCCCTGAGTTCCAATACGTATGGCACAATAGGGACACCGTCCGTTTCCGTCTCTCCTTCCCAGTGTTCCCGGATCAGGTTTAGGGGGCCCCGTACCTTTCGTCCGTAGAGCAACTCAAAGGGAGAGAACCCTGTCGTTTCCTGGGGCACCTCCCGATACGCAAATAGGAGATGCGGCAGAAAGCGTTCCCAATCTCGGTACTCCTGTGTGAACGTTTTGAGCATTTGCTTGAGGGTTCCGTTAAACCTCTCACAAAGTCCGTTCGTTTGGGGGTGATAAGGTGAACTCAGGAGGGATTTAATTTTGCACACCTGCCAGAGCTGTTGGGTAAATTCTGCTGTGAATTGGGTGCCCCGGTCGGATAGAATTTCTTTTGGAAATCCTACCCGGGAGAACACTTGTACCAGGGCATTCGCTACCGTATCCGCTTGGATGTTGGACAGAGCGACTGCCTCGGGGTACCGGGTAGCGTAGTCTACTACGGTAAGGATGTAGCGCTTACCAGAGGGACTAGGGGTGGCCAGTGGTCCTACTAGGTCAATAGCAACCCTGCTAAAGGGTTCCTCTACAATGGGCATATTGACTAGATGCGCTTTAGGGTGATCGCCTCGCCTTCCCACTCGTTGACATACATCGCAAGTATTACAGTAATTCTTAACGTCAGCGTGTACTCCTGGCCAAAAGAATGTGTGGGTAATGCGGTGTAGCGTACGTGTTATAGCTAAGTGACCTGCCAAGGGGATGTCGTGTCCTATTTTGAGGATTTCCCGACGGTATTTGTGGGGTACTACCAGCTGTCGCCTACGTTGTCCCTTTTTCTCTGTCAAGCGGTATAGTTTCCCTTTTTCCCATAGAAAAGTTTCGTTATCTGCCCCGCTCCCCCCTGTCTCTGCTCGTTCCCGGTATTTTTGTAATGTCGGGTCAGTCCTAGACTCGGTCTCAAAAGTAACTGGGGTGTCCCAGGGTATGGGGTCTAACAGGTCAAGAGAAGTCGGGGTTGGTCTTACCTGGGTCTCCCGCACTGGTGAGGGTTCTCGGTCCGTCCGGGCTTGTGCTCGGGTAGTCACTGGGTTCGCTTCGTTGTTATATACTGGTGCATAGGCAGAAGTCATGGGGCCCAAATCGTTGCCCAGTAGTACTTCAGCAGGTAAATGGTCCATTATACCCACGTTCACAGCTCCTTTCCCCGCTCCCCAATCAAGATGTACTTTAGCGGTCGGGACTTTGTACACATCCCCTCCCGCCACTCTAACGGCTACGGTCTGCCCTGACCTCTTGTGTTCTGGCACCAAATGACTCTGCACCAGTGTTATGGTAGCCCCTGTGTCTCTCAACCCCTCGGTAGATCGCCCTTCGAGCCATACCTTCTGCCGATGGTGCTGTCGGTTATCCGAAGCCGCATATACCGGGTCTGCCTCGTGAAGCGGCCCCAAATATTCCTCCATAGGGGTCTCCTGGTTAACACAGAGGGCTCGGGCAGGATGGTAGGGCCCAGAGGGGTAATTGTAATTCCTGGGCGTCTGGTGCGTGCCAAGCGGGCAGTTGGCCATGAAATGTCCTGGTTGCTTGCATCGGTGGCAAGTGGGCCTAGGGCGATCAAAATTGTTATTGGATGAACCTGAGTGTCTGGGGGGCCCGGCGGGTACCGGGGCCCGGAACTCCGTACGAGGAGGTGCACGGTAAACCTCTCTGGGCTCAACCCGTGCTGGAGCCCGGTAGTTTGTGGACTCGTGAAGACGTGAATCATAGTGTTCATCAGCTAATTTGGCCGCTTCTTCTAGAGTGGAAGGTCGCCTGTCTCGCAGCCACTCCTTCCCTTTTTGTTCCATGCCATCGTAAAAATGTTCTAAGAGGAATAATTGTAAAATTTCCTCACCAGTCACAGCTTTACTTCCGTTCATCCAGTGATTTACCGCTCTCCGCATTCGGTGCGCCCATTCCATATGTGTATCGTTAGGCTTCTTTTTCGTGCCCCGAAACTGCCGGCGATACGTGTCTGGAGTCACCGCGTATCTTCTTAGCAGAGTCTCTTTAACTCGTTCATATTGTGTCACTTCCTCAGCACCCAAGGTACGAAAAGCTTCCAGGGCTCGCCCGGATAGCTTCCCAGACAAGATCGTGGGCCACTCTCTGGTGGGAATCTGGTGCAAGGCGCATTGCCTTTCGAAGTCCGCCAAGTACTCATCAATTCCTGTCTCGCTCTCTAGGAAGGATCGGAATGCCGCAAAGGGTATTTTAGGCTTCCCAGCAGTTTCAACAGGAACGATTACTTGCGGGGCTTCAGCAGTGCGTTGTGCGTTGGCCATTTCAACGTTGTAGGCTCGGGTCTTTTGTAAATCCGCGTCTGCCTCCACCATCAATTGCTGTATCAGTTCTATAGATGGGTTTGGCCCGTATAAGGGAAGCCTCCCCCGAACAATTCTTGCCTTCGCATCATCATCCGTGATTGGTGTTTCCGCCATTGTGGAGCTTTGATCCAGTTCTGTCAATTCTGCGATCAGTTCCCTCTTTGGCCGGTTGCTGGCGTGCCTTCCTCTGCTTTCCAATAAATCTTTCAGGGTTGTACGTTTCAATTTTGCGTAGGTGCTCTCCATCCGTTCCGTGCCTCTCCTAGGATATCCAGAATCATCCCACCGCTGCCACCAAATGTTACGGTTACTCTTAGGCTAGCTGAGAGCTGGACCGTTTAGTCGTCTGGACTCCTAGTTGCTGAAGAGGGGAGAGCCGAGTTCCATAGTATTCCATTCGAGTCCTGTAAGTGTGGAATCATCCCACTAGCTATAGCATAGCTAGGATACTTTTTCTACCCACAAAACGAGTCAAAGCAGCGATTTGAGGGTCAAGTAAGAACTGAGGACTGGGCTGACCAGCCTGCTTTTTATTGTGGTTACATGTAAAAAGGATACTCCCAGGGGGAGGCATAAAATCACCAATCACATATTGGGTACCTCCCACACATCTCCTCCCCTCAGATAAACAGTTAACCCAATTATACAGTACATATTTTTAACCAAGTTCTGGAAGTACCCCGAAACCAGGGGGTACCCCTTTAAATCCTACACCGCTGTACAGATCTTGTTCAGGGGAGCAACATATCCGAAAACCAACCCGTTCGGATGAACGGTTCAGGAGTTAGGGGTTTTCAAAGTTTTGACCGACCGCACAGACTTTCTGGCCGAAAATAGTTCCACACGTTTAGGCCTTGCGGTCGGTCTCCGTTCGGACGGTAAAACTCCACGAACCCATGGCCCTCCATAGTTATCCTGGAGGTCGCTGTACTCCCCATGCGGAGAGTAATCGTCCTACCGAACGGTGGGCTGTTCGGTAGGTCCAGCACGAAGTTATGCTATCCTGGAGGTCTCAGCGGTGTTCGCCTGGGTGCGTCTCCGTTTTTAGTTCCAGACGATTGCTGGCAAACACCGCTGTTCGTACGTAAGATGGCCGCGAACACGTGCAAAGTCCCGAAATGGCGGCCACCTATACGCTTACACAAAGGATTCGTGCTGAACCATACCAACGACTGCACATAAGTCAGAAAGGCGAAAATAGCATTTAAAGGTACACAGTGCAATAAGGTTTTTGTAACAGTTTTTGTAACAGTGCTCCCTTTTTGTGGAACACTCTGGCAGACACCGTCTGACCCCTTTTCGGGGCAGACTAAGGCTGTCCAGACCGCTGGTTATGCTGGGTTATGCTGGGCTGTATGCCGTTTGTCTGGACAACCTGTCCGCATTGCCATTCTGTTTCCCGGGTCGGTAGGAAATGGTGAAATTGAAGGGTTGTAATGATAAGCTCCAACGTAATAACCTGCCGTTATCTCCAGAGACCCGGTTTAGCCACACCAATGGGTTATGGTCGGTGACCAGAGTGAACTCTTGTCCATATAAATAGGGAGTCAATTTCTTTAATGCCCACACCAAGGCCAAACACTCCTTTTCAATCGCTGCATAGCTGACTTCGCGGGGCAGGAGCTTCCGGCTGATGTAGGCCACTGGGTGCTCCCCTCCATCTTCACCTACTTGGCTAAGGACGGCTCCCAGCCCGAACATGGAAGCGTCTGTATGGACGTTAAAACGTTTGTTAAGGGCTGGGGCCGCCAAGACAGGAGCATTAACCAAAGCATTTTTGAGGGCCTGAAAAGCCGTTTCACAGTGGGGAGACCACAGGACCTGTCGAGGTAAGTTTTTCTTGGTCAAGTCAGTCAAAGGTTTGGCAAGTGTGCTGTAGTCGGGTACAAATCGTCTGTAGTACCCTGCTGTGCCCAGAAAGGCTAAAACCTGGGTTTTTGTGATGGGGGTGGGCCAGTTGGCAACAGCTTCTATCTTGGCCGGCTCTGGTCGCTGTTTTCCGCACCCCACCCGATGACCCAGGTACTGTACCTCGGCCATCCCAAAGTGACATTTTTCTGGTTTCAGAGTCAGGCCAGCCGCCCGGATCTGATCCAGAACCATTCCTACATGAGCTAAGTGGTCCTCCCAGGACTCACTGTGAATCGCTATGTCGTCCAGGTATGCACAGGCAAAACCCTGGAAGCCATCCAGGAGTCTATCCACCAAGCGCTGGAATGTAGCGGGGGCGTTCTTCATCCCAAACGGCATTACCTTAAACTGGTATAGGCCGAAGGGGGTGACGAAGGCCGACTTGGGGATAGCCTCCGGGGCCAGGGGAATCTGCCAGTAACCCTTACAGAGGTCGATAGTGGTCAGGTAATTTCCCCTGGCTATGCGATCAAGTAGCTCGTCTACCCTGGGCATAGGGTAGGCGTCTGTTACTGTTTTTTCATTGAGTCTCCGATAGTCTACACAGAACCGGGTTGTCCCATCTTTCTTGGGTACCAGGACAACCGGGGAGGCCCAGGGACTATCGGAGGGCTCAATCACCTTGAGTTGGAGCATCTCATCTATCTCCTTCTTCATCCCGGCTCTAACTGCCTCGGGGATGCGATACGGGGGTTGGCGTAAGGGTGTTTGTCCGGGGGTATCGACCTGGTGGGTAGTTAAGGTGGTGTACCCTGGTTTCTGAGAGAACGTGAGGTGCTTGGACTGGAGGAGTGTATTGAGCTGCTCCCTTTCAGTGGGGCTAAGTCGGTCTCCTACCTGAACCTGGGTCACTACCCCTGTGGGTGGACTCTTTTCCAGTAAGTCGGGAATGGGTAGACTGTCGGGGTCTTCCTGGGGAGGACAACATACGGCGGTCACGTTCTCGGGTCGCTCCAAGTATTCCTTGAGCATGTTTACGTGGAATGTCTTCCTGAGGTTGTTGTCATGACAACTGGCTATAACATAAGTGGTGTCGCCCCTTTTTTCTGCGATCTGGTATGGGCCCTGCCATGATGCTTGTAACTTGTCTGTCTTTACCGGCTTAAGTACTAACACCTTTTGTCCTACGGTAAAGATTCTCCTTCGGGCCCCCCTATCGTACCATACCTTCTGTCTTTTCTGGGCCGACTGGAGGTTAGCCTGCACTGATTTGGCTAGCTGCTCCATGCGGTCCCTGAGTTCCAATACGTATGGCACAATAGGGACACCGTCCGTTTCCGTCTCTCCTTCCCAGTGTTCCCGGATCAGGTTTAGGGGGCCCCGTACCTTTCGTCCGTAGAGCAACTCAAAGGGAGAGAACCCTGTCGTTTCCTGGGGCACCTCCCGATACGCAAATAGGAGATGCGGCAGAAAGCGTTCCCAATCTCGGTACTCCTGTGTGAACGTTTTGAGCATTTGCTTGAGGGTTCCGTTAAACCTCTCACAAAGTCCGTTCGTTTGGGGGTGATAGGGTGAACTCAGGAGGGATTTAATTTTGCACACCTGCCAGAGCTGTTGGGTCAATTCTGCTGTGAATTGGGTGCCCCGGTCGGATAGAATTTCTTTTGGAAATCCTACCCGGGAGAACACTTGTACCAGGGCATTCGCTACCGTATCCGCTTGGATGTTGGACAGAGCGACTGCCTCGGGGTACCGGGTAGCGTAGTCTACTACGGTAAGGATGTAGCGCTTACCAGAGGGACTAGGGGTGGCCAGTGGTCCTACTAGGTCAATAGCAACCCTGCTAAAGGGTTCCTCTACAATGGGCATATTGACTAGATGCGCTTTAGGGTGATCGCCTCGCCTTCCCACTCGTTGACATACATCGCAAGTATTACAGTAATTCTTAACGTCAGCGTGTACTCCTGGCCAAAAGAATGTGTGGGTAATGCGGTGTAGCGTACGTGTTATAGCTAAGTGACCTGCCAAGGGGATGTCGTGTCCTATTTTGAGGATTTCCCGACGGTATTTGTGGGGTACTACCAGCTGTCGCCTACGTTGTCCCTTTTTCTCTGTCAAGCGGTATAGTTTCCCTTTTTCCCATAGAAAAGTTTCGTTATCTGCCCCGCTCCCCCCTGTCTCTGCTCGTTCCCGGTATTTTTGTAATGTCGGGTCAGTCCTAGACTCGGTCTCAAAAGTAACTGGGGTGTCCCAGGGTATGGGGTCTAACAGGTCAAGAGAAGTCGGGGTTGGTCTTACCTGGGTCTCCCGCACTGGTGAGGGTTCTCGGTCCGTCCGGGCTTGTGCTCGGGTAGTCACTGGGTTCGCTTCGTTGTTATATACTGGTGCATAGGCAGAAGTCATGGGGCCCAAATCGTTGCCCAGTAGTACTTCAGCAGGTAAATGGTCCATTATACCCACGTTCACAGCTCCTTTCCCCGCTCCCCAATCAAGATGTACTTTAGCGGTCGGGACTTTGTACACATCCCCTCCCGCCACTCTAACGGCTACGGTCTGCCCTGACCTCTTGTGTTCTGGCACCAAATGACTCTGCACCAGTGTTATGGTAGCCCCTGTGTCTCTCAACCCCTCGGTAGATCGCCCTTCGAGCCATACCTTCTGCCGATGGTGCTGTCGGTTATCCGAAGCCGCATATACCGGGTCTGCCTCGTGAAGCGGCCCCAAATATTCCTCCATAGGGGTCTCCTGGTTAACACAGAGGGCTCGGGCAGGATGGTAGGGCCCAGAGGGGTAATTGTAATTCCTGGGCGTCTGGTGCGTGCCAAGCGGGCAGTTGGCCATGAAATGTCCTGGTTGCTTGCATCGGTGGCAAGTGGGCCTAGGGCGATCAAAATTGTTATTGGATGAACCTGAGTGTCTGGGGGGCCCGGCGGGTACCGGGGCCCGGAACTCCGTACGAGGAGGTGCACGGTAAACCTCTCTGGGCTCAACCCGTGCTGGAGCCCGGTAGTTTGTGGACTCGTGAAGACGTGAATCATAGTGTTCATCAGCTAATTTGGCCGCTTCTTCTAGAGTGGAAGGTCGCCTGTCTCGCAGCCACTCCTTCCCTTTTTGTTCCATGCCATCGTAAAAATGTTCTAAGAGGAATAATTGTAAAATTTCCTCACCAGTCACAGCTTTACTTCCGTTCATCCAGTGATTTACCGCTCTCCGCATTCGGTGCGCCCATTCCATATGTGTATCGTTAGGCTTCTTTTTCGTGCCCCGAAACTGCCGGCGATACGTGTCTGGAGTCACCGCGTATCTTCTTAGCAGAGTCTCTTTAACTCGTTCATATTGTGTCACTTCCTCAGCACCCAAGGTACGAAAAGCTTCCAGGGCTCGCCCGGATAGCTTCCCAGACAAGATCGTGGGCCACTCTCTGGTGGGAATCTGGTGCAAGGCGCATTGCCTTTCGAAGTCCGCCAAGTACTCATCAATTCCTGTCTCGCTCTCTAGGAAGGATCGGAATGCCGCAAAGGGTATTTTAGGCTTCCCAGCAGTTTCAACAGGAACGATTACTTGCGGGGCTTCAGCAGTGCGTTGTGCGTTGGCCATTTCAACGTTGTAGGCTCGGGTCTTTTGTAAATCCGCGTCTGCCTCCACCATCAATTGCTGTATCAGTTCTATAGATGGGTTTGGCCCGTATAAGGGAAGCCTCCCCCGAACAATTCTTGCCTTCGCATCATCATCCGTGATTGGTGTTTCCGCCATTGTGGAGCTTTGATCCAGTTCTGTCAATTCTGCGATCAGTTCCCTCTTTGGCCGGTTGCTGGCGTGCCTTCCTCTGCTTTCCAATAAATCTTTCAGGGTTGTACGTTTCAATTTTGCGTAGGTGCTCTCCATCCGTTCCGTGCCTCTCCTAGGATATCCAGAATCATCCCACCGCTGCCACCAAATGTTACGGTTACTCTTAGGCTAGCTGAGAGCTGGACCGTTTAGTCGTCTGGACTCCTAGTTGCTGAAGAGGGGAGAGCCGAGTTCCATAGTATTCCATTCGAGTCCTGTAAGTGTGGAATCATCCCACTAGCTATAGCATAGCTAGGATACTTTTTCTACCCACAAAACGAGTCAAAGCAGCGATTTGAGGGTCAAGTAAGAACTGAGGACTGGGCTGACCAGCCTGCTTTTTATTGTGGTTACATGTAAAAAGGATACTCCCAGGGGGAGGCATAAAATCACCAATCACATATTGGGTACCTCCCACACATCTCCTCCCCTCAGATAAACAGTTAACCCAATTATACAGTACATATTTTTAACCAAGTTCTGGATGTACCCCGAAACCAGGGGGTACCCCTTTAAATCCTACACCGCTGTACAGATCTTGTTCAGGGGAGCAACATATCCGAAAACCAACCCGTTCGGATGAACGGTTCAGGAGTTAGGGGTTTTCAAAGTTTTGACCGACCGCACAGACTTTCTGGCCGAAAATAGTTCCACACGTTTAGGCCTTGCGGTCGGTCTCCGTTCGGACGGTAAAACTCCACGAACCCATGGCCCTCCATAGTTATCCTGGAGGTCGCTGTACTCCCCATGCGGAGAGTAATCGTCCTACCGAACGGTGGGCTGTTCGGTAGGTCCAGCACGAAGTTATGCTATCCTGGAGGTCTCAGCGGTGTTCGCCTGGGTGCGTCTCCGTTTTTAGTTCCAGACGATTGCTGGCAAACACCGCTGTTCGTACGTAAGATGGCCGCGAACACGTGCAAAGTCCCGAAATGGCGGCCACCTATACGCTTACACAAAGGATTCGTGCTGAACCATACCAACGACTGCACATAAGTCAGAAAGGCGAAAATAGCATTTAAAGGTACACAGTGCAATAAGGTTTTTGTAACAGTTTTTGTAACAGGGTGGTGTATATGGAAGAACTGGACTGTAATGCTAGATGCCAAAGCGAAAAACTTAACTGTTGAATGTTTGGATAGGTGAGGCCCTGCTAATGCCAAGTGGCGGTGAGAGGCTCTACCTATGATTTGGCTTATGACGTAGTTGCCACAGACGTGGTGGCGGGATGTTGGCCTCTCGGTGACAGTAGAGAGAAATCAAAACGTGTGGCCGTGACAGGTGAGGCCCTGACTAGCGCCCTGTAGTAGGGCATGCGAGGCTTGTAACTATGATTTGGGCGTGGGGCCGTACCTCCGTGTTGAGGTGGGGGGGGATGGAAGGCCTCGCTGGGACGAGTTTTCTGATAGGGTGCGCTAAGGCATTAGCCTAGACCCTGTAGCCAGTTCGATTGTATATTTAAGGATAAGGTGAGAAGACTGGAATGTTGTGTAGATACTAACCTTGACTTCTTGCGAATGGTATCTGGAACCTTCTGGTGGTAATAAGTGTGGTAAGTCTCGTCTTTTGCGGTCCTTGAGGAAGAGTCCTGAGGCTTTAAGACAGATGTTGACGTATTTATGCGTATCGTGGTGGCGTATGATTTGAATTGGGAGTAGGTTGTTTGTTAGGGGCGCAACGTGAGATCCTGCATTGAGGGATCTGGAAGGTTTAAGTGTGTGACTGGGCTGAAATAGATATTTGTGAGAAGGCTGGATGAGGCCTTGGGGTGACGATTGGACGTATTTGGGTATAGACGTAAGTACCTGAAGGTATGGCTGAGTACCGGGTCAGGTTTTGGTGTTTTCCGGAGCCTGATGGCTGTATGACCGTATGTCTGAGTAGAAATAATAGTAAAGAATTAACGTACCGTGGGCGTAAGCCTGTGGAAAAGTAGTAATGAACTTGAGACCGTGATAGGTTTTATATGAGGTGTAGTAACAAACGAGTTGTGAACTATACCTTGGTTTGACATAAAGAAATTACGTTATGCGAAACGGTTTAACTGTGTAGAACCGGGGGAAGCCTAGAATAATACTGGAGCTAAGGGTTAACCGAAGAAAAATTCCATAGTTAACGACAGGTGTGGAGGTAAGTAATAAAACCCAATATGTAAACATTTTAGGCCTATGGCTTTATAATGCAAAGTGATAAAATACAATACCTGTTCCTGCAATAAAAGACCTTGAAATAAACAACTTTAGCGCAGAAAAAGCGAGAAACCGATGCAGTCTGTAAAGCCAAAAATATGTGACAGCGTGATTATATGGAAAATGAATAGTACAGACGTTTATGTGCCGGATATTGTGTTTATAAACAGTATTTATTAGTATATGTGACAAAATGAAGTGTTTAATAGGTAAATATGTGTTGTGGCAAGGTCATAGAGGCTTTCTATGTTAGTAATAGATTGGAGTGCTCTATTCCCAGCATGATGGGGTTAATTGGTGGGAGTCACCCCTTGAATGTTATATACCAGGTGAATGTAATTAACCAGCACTAGGGTTTTAAAAGGTTAGCCTCTGAAGACATCAGAGAGTCTAACAGCTGGGAGAGAGGAGGCAGTTAAGCCTGAGACAAAGGTACTGTGTGAAACCTGCTTAAAGTGCTGTATTTCATTTTGTTTAAAACTGGGAACTAGATTAGCTGGCCAGTTGGATAGTTAGTAACACTGTTGTTTAGTAAGTCTCCAAGTTGGAGTAGGATTTATTTTCTTTTTGTTTTATTTTGTGGGAGAGCACAACCTTGTATATATTGTGGAAAGTGACAATAAACTGCAGTACTATTTTATCCTGACTGTTGCATTTGAAGTTTGTGACGAGCCTGGCCATCCTGCCACAGTGTATAGAAACCGTACGTTTATGATAGACGTGGATATTTTAAAAAGTAGTAAAACAAATTAACTGGTTAACATAGAAAGAAAATCACAAGGCAGATTTTTAAACAAGCTAATTATATCCCCAAACTGACAAAAAAGGTATCAGTAGCAATATGACCGAACAGGGTATGTACGTAAAGAAAAGTAGAATTTGTGAAATAGAACTTAGTGCATACTGTAGCCTATTTGAATAAGAACTAGCCGAATATGGATTTAGAGCAAGGTGTTTTTGTGTTTTAATCGTACGAAATAGATTGGTCCTGGGTGACCAAACGGAAATAAGAGAATGCCCGTAATAATATTACTGTGTATATAAATAATAATAGATTCGGTAGTTTCCGTACGAATATGTAAAAGCAGTGATAAAGTGCCGAGCGTTCGTCTGTTTTGGCGTGAACACTGAAATCGGTTAAAGCGTGTATTTGTACGAATATGATAGAGGGAGCCTACCCCTACGTTTTTAGGCCCGAACGGCGGGAAATAGCGGGGCGCTATTTCCTACGCCTAACTTACGTGAACGTGCCGGTCTCGTGACCGGAAACCGGGTACCTTGACCGGGAACCGAGTGGAAGGCCTCAAACGGACGGAGGACTGGTCAGGACGTCTGACTGCTGGAAACAGGAAAAAATTCTGGAGGGAAGCTGGACAGGAAGTGCTGGTTGCTATGGGGACAAAACAATCAGCTGAAAGGCAGAGGTGAGTAGGGGCTGGGAGTTTAAGTAGGGGACTTACTCCTCCCACAAATTCAGGCCTCCACAAGTTCAGGCCTTTTAACATATATATATATATATATATATATATATATTTTTTTTTTTTGTGAAAAAATATATATAAAATAAGTGATTTTATTACTTGCAACACGAAAGTGTGATTTACCTTCTGGAGTGCCCATGTGGCCTCCATTATGTTGGCATGACCTCCAGAAGCCTCAAGACACGAATAGCAGAGCATTGTCATAATATCAAAAATGGCTATCCTAGTCACACAGTAGCAAAACATTTCTTAATACACCCAAAAAATCCAGATTGTCTTACATTTACAGGCATATAGAAATGCACTATTCCCTGGCATGGAGGAGACATGGAGGAGACATAGAAAACATTCTAGGACTCAAAGGAATAGAGTGTTGTTTTTAGAATGCACTAAATGCAGACTTTGATCTTTTACATATACGGTATCTTGTATTTTATATATGCTGTTTTACCATAGGTTCTTATATACTGTTGTTATCCCCTCTTATTATCTCTCCAATGTATTTTTATTTCTCATATCCTTTATTAATTCCTCTACCAGTATGGCCACCCCACTTTCTTTCCTTCTTAATATGGTCACTTCCCTTTCTTCACCAATATTGATGCTATCTACTATATTATTAAATTACCATATTACTATTTATATCACCAGCTTCACTGCTAAAACATTCCTTTTTTTTTATAAATGATACTCTTTCTATTTATATTAATTTGCTTTACAATATAGCTGATCGTTATGATGACCAGCTTTAACTACATTTCCCAAGATTCTTTGCCAGTTTACCTTTAGCCGATCAAACCAGGCCCCCTTTTTTCCGATTTTACATTTGTACTTTTAATTCCTGTTAGCAACATGGATGCTACTTACTATATTATTATATAGCCACAGTACTATATATTACTAGCATTCCCCCTTTTTTTATACTATACACTCTCTATTTCTTTGCCAGTTCCCCTTAGGCCGATTAAGCCACTTTTTTTTTTTTTTTTTTTTAAATCGATTCTACTTTTACTTTTCTTTCTGTTATTAGACTTCCCCAGTCCCTCTGCCCACACTCTATTATCATTTTAAGGGGAATTAACACTTTTAATAAGGTCCTAACTGAATAATCTAACTACAACACACACATACTACATTTCCCCGTGTGCATTGCGGACGATACACTACAGCCATTAAGCGACACACCCTTAATTCAGTTTTTACTTCTCTCTCTAAGTTCTGATTTTAAAAATATACTTTTATATCCCACTATGTTTTATTTCATTGCATGTTAGTATTATGTTAACTTATTATAGCTTTGTGATCACACATGTGGTCACATGATCATGGGGTAATTTTGGCGGCAAAATTTAAATTTGTGCTTATCATTATTATTATTATTATTATTATTATTGCAATTTATATAGCGCCAACAGATTCCGTAGCGCTTTACAATATTATGAGAAGGGATTTAACTATAAATAGGACAATTACAAATAAACTTACAGGAACAATAGGTTGAAGAGGACCCTGCTCGATCGAGCTTACATTCTATAGGAGGTGGGTGTAAAACACATTAGGACAGGAATATGCAATCAAATAAGGTGGACTGCCCTTTAGGAGAGGGCAAGAGACAGGTATGTGAGGTAAGGGTTAGTCTTGGAGGCCATATGCTTTCCTAAAGAGATGGGTTTTAAGGCACTTCTTAAAATATGCAAGACTAGGGGAGAGTCTGATGGCGGTAGGCAGGCTATTCCATAGGAAGGGAGCCGCCCGCGAGAAGTCCTGCAAGCGCGAGTTGGCCGTACGAGTGCGGACAACGGACAGGAGGTGGTCACGGGCAGAGCGGAGAGACCGAGAAGGGACATACCTATGGATCTGTGAGGAGATATAAGAGGGGCTAGAGTTGTTCAGTGCTTTATAGGTGTGAGTTAGTACCTTGAATTGACTCCTATAGCATACAGGAAGCCAATGTAAGGACTGGCAGAGGGGAGAGGTGTGAGAGAAACGACTAGAGAGGAAAATCAGTCTAGCAGCAGCGTTCATTACGGACTGTAGGGGTGCAGTACGGCTTTTGGGAAGACCAATCAGGAGAGGGTTACAGTAATCCATGCGGGAGATTACCAGAGCATGGACAAGCTCCTTGGTAGTATCTGGTGCAAGAAAGGGGCGGATGCGGGCTATGTTTTTAAGATGGAATCTACAGGATTTGGCAACATGCTGGATGTGAGGCTCAAAGGTGAGACCAGAGTCAAGTATGACGCCAAGACAGCGCGCTTGCAAGGATGGACTGATGTTAGTACCACAAACTTGAAGGGAGAGTGAAAGAGGAGGATCAGTATTAGGAGGAGGAAAGACAAGGAGCTCAGTTTTTGAGAGATTGAGTTTCAGAAAGCGGGAGGACATCCAGTCAGAGATGGAAGAAAGACAAGCAGTGACACGTTGCAGGATGGCAGGGGAGAGGTCCGGGGAGGAGAGATATAGCTGGGTGTCATCAGTGTACAGGTCGTAGTGGAATCCAAAAGAGGTAATAAGTTTGCCAAGAGAGGCAGTATAAAGAGAAAATAGAAGGGGACCAAGGACGGAGCCTTGGGGGACTCCAACCGAGACAGGGCGAGGGGAGGAGGTATCATTAGAAAAGGAGACACTGAATGAGCGTTGGGAGAGATAAGAGGAAAACCACGAGAGGACAGAGTCACAGAGACCAAGCGATTGAAGAGTTTGAAGAAGGAGAGCATGATCAACGGTGTCAAAGACCGCTGAGAGGTCAAGAAGAATTAGTATGGAGTAGTGGCCTTTGGATTTAGCTGCGATTAGGTCGTTAGTGACTTTGATAAGGGCAGTCTCTGTAGAGTGGAGAGGGCGGAAGCCAGATTGAAGGGGGTCAAGGAGAGAGTTGGAATTGAGGAAATGAGACACACGGGTAAAGACAACCCTATATAAGTTTATTGCTGCCAAGAATGTGTCTAATCCACTTGAAAAAGCCCCCAAAAAGGTGAAATGCATTGTGGTTTTATATTATCTTTTGTTTAATAAAGTATTTTCTTTTTTTTTTTTTTTTTTTTTACTTTTAACCAATTTTATTGTAAATCTAACACTTAAGTACAAGCAAACAATTATTGCAACACATTTTGACTTTCTTCATTTAGTGTATATGTACCAACTATGATGAATATGAAGTGGTGCACCTTGTACCTATTTTGTGAGCAGCAAAAATAAGAAAACACTTCAGAGTTATCCCCTCTTAATAAAGTATTTTTGCTCCCTTACCATTTGTAGAAAGCCATATACTTTTTTTAACATTAAAAATGTAATTGTATTCATTACCTGGCACCTTACCTTTCTACTGAACCATACAAAGAATCATTGGTGGGGATTATAGCATCCATGTCTAACTCATAGAGAGTTTAGTCTGCTCCACCAAGAGTAAGTACACTTCATTATTACTGCGTGTATACCTACCTCAATTAAATGCACTGTTGGCCTTTCTTTCTTTTTTATATTCCCCCATATCATCTTCCTGGTACCAACTACTACCTGAAAATATCCTGCAAGTGGGGATACAATACCACTGCATACTGTTTCTCCTAGAGTTGGTTATAATTCTATCAAATGTGAGTTGGCATTTTTATCAATTTTAGAAGCACTCACTTTATCTTTTATCAAAATTGCCCTATTGGTCTCTATGTTTTATGTTTTCTCATATGCTGCTACCGAATGAATTGTCCCCCAAGCATTTTAGGAACATTTGAAGACAAATTACCTTCCATCCAAAGACTGTATTTTATCTACTGGTATTTGTTTGGAATTTATCATAGATTCTTTGTTACTGTATCTTCAGATAACTTTTGGACTTCATATCTTGTTTTATACATTTATTGCTGATTTTTGTCACTACCTGTTCCTTTGTCTACTTGTCTAGTTCTCCTTTAGGGTTAGAGGAATCACCTATCTCAAGTGTGCTGCCTCCTATTAATTCTTTTGTTTCGTTGTTGAGCGCTGTTCCTACCTCATGTTTGTTTTGTCCTGTATTATTCTTTATAAACAATAAATCTAAGGTCCAGTAATACGTTTTAGGGTTTCTTCATTTATTTGTTACTGAAGTTCTGCATGTTGAGCATTTAGTTTATCCTGACACAGTCAAAGAAGGGTGAGTAGCAAAATGCTAACAATTTTTTTTATTAAGGCTGAAACAATAAGTGAAAAATAAATACGTTGTAAATTGACATCTTTTTAATTCTAACATTTGTCTACAAAGCAAAATATACACAAAGCTGCCGTGTTATATGTTTTTATGACAGCTATACATCCCTTGCTTCAAATACACAGTATGCTAGTATTTTTTCAATCAAAGTGCTCTCCTGTGAAGGGGTTACAAATAATTAAAATGCCACCCAATCTACTACCCCGATTCTAACGATTATAACGCTAGAGGATGGCCGTTGAGGTACCTTGAGCATGTTTGTACCTATCCTTTGTACAGCAAAAATATAAAATAAAAAATAAATAAAAAGAATTAAAATGCAGCAGTAAATAATGCTAAGCACTCTGCACCCTTTTTTTTTTATAGATGGTACTGATTTGTATATACCGTATATACTCGAGTATAAGCCAACCCTAATTTTACCCCCAAAACCTGGGAAAACTTATTGACTCGAGTATAAGACTAGGGTGGGAAATGCAGCAGCTACTGGTAAATTTCTAAATAAAATTAGATCCTAAAAAAATTATATTAATTGAATATTTATTTACAGTGTGTGTATATAATGAATGCAGTGTGTGTGTATGAATACAGTGTGTGTATGAGTGCAGTGTGTGTTTGAATGCAGTGTGTTTATGAATGCAGTGTGTATATGAGTGCAGTGTGTGTGTGTATGAATGCAGTGTGTGTATGAGTGCAGTGTGTGTATGAGTGCAGTGTGTGTATGAGTGCAGTGTGTGTATGAGTGCAGTGTGTGTATGAGTGCAGTGTGTGTATGAGTGCAGTGTGTGTGTGTGTGTATGAGTGCAGTGTGTGTGTGTGTATGAGTGCAGTGTGTGTGTTTGTATGAGTGCAGTGTGTGTGTTTGTATGAGTGCAGTGTGTGTGTTTGTATGAGTGCAGTGTGTGTGTGTTTGTATGAGTGCAGTGTGTGTGTGTTTGTATGAGTGCAGTGTGTGTGTTTGTATGAGTGCAGTGTGTGTTTGTATGAGTGCAGTGTGTGTTTGTATGAGTGCAGTGTGTGTGTTTGTATGAGTGCAGTGTGTGTGTATGAATGCAGTGTGTGTGAGTGCAATGTGTGTGTATGAATGGAGTGTGTGTGTGTATGAGTGCAGTGTGTGTATGAGTGCAGTGTGTGTGCGTATGAGTGCAGTGTGTGCGCATGAGTGCAGTGTGTGCGCATGAGTGCAGTGTGTGCGCATGAATGCAATGTGTGTGTGTGCAGTGTGTGTGTGTATGAATGCAGTGTGTGATGCAGTGTGTGTGTGTGTGTGTGTGTGTGATGCAGTGTGTGTTTGTGTTGCAGAGCCTTGGTGGGGGGTGGGCATTTTTATTATTTAAAAAAAAAATATATATATATATTATTTTAATTTTTTTGTTATATTATTATTTTTTATTATTCATTTTATTTTATTATTATTATTATTTTTTTTCGTCCCCCCTCCGTGCTTGATACATGGCAGGGAGGGGGGCTCTCACTCCCTGGTGGTCCAGTGGCATTGGCAGTTCAGTGGGGGGAAAGGGGGCTGGCAGAGAGCGCTTACCTCTCCTGCAGCTCCTGTCAGCTCCCTTCTCCTCCGCGCTGGTCCGTGCAGCTCCTCTGTCAGCTCACACTGTAAGTCTCACGAGAGCCGCACTATGACCCCGCGGCTCTCGCGAGACTTACAGTGTGAGCTGACAGAGGTGCTGAATGGACCGGCGCGGAGGAGAAGGGAGCTGACAGGAGCTGCAGGAGAGGTAAGTAACCGCTCTGCAGCCCTCAGTCTGTATTATGGCAATGTAAATTGCCATAATACAGACACTGACTCGAGTTTAAGCCGAGTTGGGGTTTTTCAGCACAAAAAATGTGCTGAAAAACTCGGCTTATACTCGAGTATATACGGTATTTGATCTCTGATAAGTGTTCTTTAATCAATAGTGAAGCCTTAATCTAATATTTTTCAATAGAACAACTCTGTGATTACTAGGTAAATGTTAGAAGTAAACTAAGAAAATATGTGAGCAGTGTTGGGGTATTCGTTAAACTGTTTTAGTTTAACTGCAAGATATTGTATTTGAATGCCATAAAAATTCATACATACTTTTAGATTGTATTTATAACAATCCGTTCAGCAACAATTACTCTTTCATGGGATAGTTACTGTATTTTAAATCATGAGTGGTTAATGGTGAATCAGAGAATGTGCAGTTATCATCTTAGTACTAATGCATAAACTGATATTTATTCATAAACCACAATTGGAGTGTTTTTTTTTAATTACTTTTGTTTTATTTTTATATATTAATAAAAAAAATGATATTGAGGAAATTCTTCCAGCATATTGGTAAAAAAATATATATTTTATTTTCCAGACTACATGGAACTATTTAAAAAAAAAAAAAAAAAATCTAAAGAAATTAATGTTTTGGTCCCACTTGCTAACTCGTTTTGTAATTGTAAATGTAATTTCATTGATTGGGCCATATGAATGAATGCAGGTCAAGTAGTGAATCTGTTTGGGAAGAAGTTATGGAGTGTTTGACTAGGTCACTGCCAGAAATTTTACTATTATAATTGACATTTATATAGCACCAACTTATAACGCAGCGCTTAACAATTTATTAAGAGGGCGTTAACAAGAAATAAGACAAACTATTACAGATTTTAGCAGGAGCAATAGTTTGATAATGACAATGCTCAAACAGCTTACAATCTAGAAAAAAAACATAATGACTCTGACATGATTGTACCGTTATGAAGATTGGGTGAACCGCAAGTAATTCCCGGCTGTTTGCCAGACACTTCACTTGCTATCAAAAGAATTAACAAAAACGGTGGGAGAGGGGGTTAGATGGTGCAGTACCAATATACACATAATGTATAAAAAAAAAGAAAAAAAGTGTGTTTGTGTATATATTGGGTTTGAAATTAAACACGTTGAAAGTGCACCGTTCCATGGGGAAAAAAAATGTTTAACCCCTTAAGGACACATGACGTGTGACATGTCATGATTCCCCTTTTATTCCAGAAGTTTGTTCCTTAAGGGGTTAATGCCCTTGTGTATTATGAACATAACATGATAACATAATATCTGTATTATGATCGCCTATATCCTTTGTGTCTATCCTTCGTTCATACTTGCACTTCTGAGTCTAGCATTCAATACCTCTCTAGGGCTGCATCATTAATTTGGAACTCACTTCCCCTCTCCATTAGACTCTCACCAAGTCTCCATTACTTAAAAATATTACTGAAACTCACTTCTTCAAGAACGCATATAAGTAAACGGTTAACAGTTGTACTTCCCCACGCTTCACTATCCCACCTTCTATCCTGCAAATGAGTCATGTAATAAACGAAGACTTCATTATAAATGTATCTAGCAATCTACTATTTATTTACACAAACTGCAAATTACCTTTTTGTGTGATTTCACCCCAATCCACTTAGATTGTAAGCTTGTTCGAGCAAAACCTTCAGCACCTTCCGTTCCTCTACATCTAACATGTCTTGCTGCATCTATTTAAAAGTTAGTCCACCTATTGTACAGCACTGTGGAACTTGTTGGCACTTTATAATTAATATGACACAGCTATGACACTGTGCATAACGTTCAGGCTTAAAGCATAACAGGCATAACGTTCAGGCTTCCATGCATCTGGTAGGAGATCCAAGAATGAGAAAAACACAAAAAACGCCACCAGGATGATGGCATATACATATATATACATATACATATATATATATATATATATATATATATATATATATATATATATATATATATATATACACAATCCTTCAATCCTTCGCACCCCTGAATGGAATTTTTCAAATTAAATATTTAGTTTATAGTTTAGATAGTTGTAGTCAACAGCTAGATAACTATAAATAGCTAGTTAGTATCAAATACAATAAATTTAGGTAAATGACAATTTAGGGCTAAACAATAAATAAATAAATACCATTTAAGAGGAATTAGCACTGTTGTGATTTAAATTGGTAAGTTGGTGGCAGGTTAGAAACCTGTATACTGCCTTAGTAGTTTCAGTAATTTGCAGAAACATTGACTCTAGTATATATTAAAGGCATTTCTAGAATATGGAAGACTCTGCTCCTTGGAGATAATTGGACTTCTGGACCTATTCTATGGCCTCATATCCAATATTATTGGATAAGCCTATAATACACAAGTTCTGAGCAGTATGCTCACTCCTGTTATCCACATCTCCTTTAATAAACACTAGTATACTTCCTCAAGCTCTCATCACCTGCTATAACTCATATTACCTGAGCAGTACGCTCACACCAGTTTCCCACACCTTCTTTATCCTAATATACAATGTATAAGTAGCATGCTTACTCCTCCTCAACACATTTCCTATCATCTATCAGAATCTTTCATGGTAGACACTGAATTCCCAGACGCCAACTTAAAACGCATTATCTTATTATATCAAAGACGGTAAAAATAACCAAACTACAATTATATTTACTACATATTATTTCTATTAAAGTATGCACACTTTTATATTGCAAGTATGAATAAAGGCCTAATTGAATCAATACATTAACACCATTTTATACCAAAAGCTATCGGGCTGTCCTTATCTAATTTAAAATGTTACCTGACATTTTCCTTTGCTTCTTCATGGACAAGTTCTGGTTTCCTTCCAGGGCTGGGAATTCCACATTACCATACATGTTTATATTAGCACAATGCGATGTATATATTAAATGCTGTGTGTTCTATTGGTATACTGAGAATGGTTGCACTATAGATTATACAGCAAACTCACTTATGCTATTGGGCTAGGGGGGATGTAAGTGGTGAACATTGTACTCTGTGGGTATATGTTGGATATATCTTAGACTCTGACACATGGCAATGAAGAGCAAATAGATAAGGAATATAATGGCATACATACCTTATCACACAGGAAACACAAGGAAAGAAGAGCATTCTAGGGGATATTTTAGAACATTGAAAAATATACATAACACATACTTACATCCGATACATACACTCATAATTATTTACATCATACCACGATATTATTGTATCTTAATAATAATAGTCGCTAATATAGAAAACATGTTAAAGAATTATAGCACGTTATAGCACTGTTATTACTATGTAATAATATAGATTTGCTTCTTATTCAATAACTTCACTCAAAGATGCATAAGCCTATGATTTTCAAATGTTAAAATGTGACAGCCAAGTCTCAAGAGAAGTGGCTGTCAGAGCGCTCTGATTGGTTAGCTTACTAGCCAAACAATAAGAGTGCTCTTGGTCATAATGAAAAATGTGGGTAATTTTAAAGCCCTATAAAATGACTTTCCCTGCCTGTTATTAAAGCTCATTCTGCAGTGAGTCATCCATTGGTGGAAAAATATATTTTTTTTATTGCAAAGTCTTTTAATTTTTCTAATATGTTTTTGTGTTGTGATCGGGCATTTTTTTAAAATTTGAAGTGATGGAACCGGTAATCATGGATTTTTAATTGGATATTTTGGGGGCTGAAGAACAGAAGAATTAGAAAGCGCCACAAATTAACCCTTGTGATGATGAGGGGTATTTCACAATTTGTCAATTGTTGAAAAATCTCTGATTACAGCGCTTTAAATTGGTTCAGACACATAAATCACTGATTTGTTTGTACTCATCCGAACAACTGTTATAGATTTGGTAGGACTGACTGAATTATGTCAGCATCTGACTTTAGTTAATATGAGAATTGCCAGAGTGGTTGGAATTTGGTCATTGTCCATTCGGACAAAATCCAGTGTTAAGCGAATAACCCCAATAAGTTTGCCTCTTCATAAATCAATGACAAGACCCCATTCTAATACAAAATATCTTTCTATATCTAACACAAAATATCTCTCCTGTCTGCAGAATTCATAATTTGCAAATTAACAAACCATTGATAATTATGAAGTGTGTGACAGAGCTCCAAGTTTGAACCTGGAGCGCATCAACCCCAGTCACTGAGGCTTGACTGGGGTCTCTCAGGAGCTTTCCACCCGACCAGGCTGCAGCTCTCGTTCCAGGCAGGTATCATCCCCTTTGTCTATTCCTCTGCAGCCCTTCTTCCAGGCGGGTATTGCGCGTTCTGACTATTCCTCTGCAAAGAAGCTATCATACTTAGCTTTATTTTTACTCTGGACTAGCACATACATTCCTTACATTTAAATTATTGTGACAACCTCAATAAAATACAAACAACCACATCATATCAGATAACATACAACCACGTATAATAACCCAATGACATATTTCTAATTAACAGAAAATATATCTCCTTCCTGCATTAGCAATATGCAAATCTACTTGAATATGCAAATTAACAAGCCTTCTAATTGGCAACAAGCATCAGCAGGACATGAGAGCACACAAAACAATTTGCTGTATACAAACACATTGTAAACACCCTGCACCTATAATGGGCACAGAGTGACTTAGACATAGGAATAATTTAGGAACCTTTGCAAAGTGTCCTTCTGCTATCAGTAATGGTGACTACCTTACAACCAACATATTGTGTTATACAGGCTATACAGGCTCCACAGCCAAATCCACCTGGTTGGTTGAAAGCAACAGCTCGACTGGAGAGCACACAAAACATTTAACAACAATTACATTATACCCACTGCACCTATAATGGGTACAGGGTGACTAAAAGATAAGAACAATTCAGGAACCTATGTGAAGTATCCATCTTTTGCTCCCAGTGATGGTGACTACTGTCACATATTTAAAAGCTGAACTTGAATCTTATTTGAACCTAAATTATTTTCATCCTAGATTATTGTGTAAATATGTGGGTCCTTGAGTGTTCCTTTAAAACCCTGTTGCTATATTAACTAGGCTACATGTTCACTTTATCTTTAAAAAACATTTGTGGCATTTCTTTATATAGAAATTCAGGAAGGATGTAAAAAAACCCTGTAAATAACGTTGATGCTTGGGGAATGGGAAGAAAGAAATAGAGCACAGCACATATAGTCAATAACAAAGAGGCTGGCACAGCAGACATTAAACGATTTTTAGAAAGCAAACAAATACGGTCAGAGAGCTTAATTGCAGAAGGGAATGGAAAATATTAGAAAGTAAAGAGTGCTGAAGTCTCAATGAGATGAGACTCAGGACTGGTTTTAAACAAGGTATAGGAAATGCTTAATACTTATTTTGACTAAAAAATCAGCACTGAGCATTGGCAGAGAAAATTATCCATATAATATATAGTATGCTAGTTCCAAAGAGTGCCACAGAAATTGATAGAATTTAAGATACTTTATTATGATTCTGATAAAAGGAGAAGGGCACTATAAATGGAATATCAAAAATAAAAAAAATATATAATATGGATAAATGTACAAAGTATCTATAGAGGGAGATAACAAAACCTAAGGTTGTAATATAGTGGCTAGCCTCAAACAATGAGGTGGAATGGATAGCCGTAAAACAGGCAGTCAGAGGGTTGTGGCAATTTTTGTGGCACTCTTTGGAACTAGTATACTATATATTATATGGATAATTTTCTCTACCAGTGCTCAGTGCTGATTTTTTTAGTCATAATAAGTATTAAGCATTTCCTATACTTTGTTTAAAACCAGTCCTGAGTCTCATCTCATTGAGACTTCAACACTCTTTACTTTCTAATATTTTATTTTGGGGACAAGCCCTGTTACTGGTGGATCTGGAACCACCATCCTGACCTTCATGTGTTCCACTCCCACAGTTTTGTGAGTCTTGGACACACATTTAATACTTAATATATAGGGAATGGAAAATGTTTAAAGAAATGCGGACATATAATTATAGGAAGAGCTCAACTGAAAATGGGTAGTAAGTAGTGTGGTATAGAAAGTACCGGGTGCTCTTTAAGGAAAGAAAAAAAACCTGTTCCCACACCAGATATATACATATAATAGAAATAGTAATGATCCCAAGGCACACCAAGGTTTGCACATAAGAAAAGTGTTTATTCATGCATAGAAAGTACATCAAAATATTTTGACAGAAAGAAAGTGCAAAACCAATTTGATAGTACCAATACCACAGTAATAATAAAGTGCTAAATGCAAACAACCATTAAAAAAGTATACTGACCAAGAGCAGGAGAAATGAAAACCCCAACATTTCGGCTATGAAGCCTTCCTCTGGTGGACCTCTCACTGACTGATCTATATTCCCACTTATATACCCTATAGATTTAGATTAATAGACCTAAAAGCGATCAGCTGGATAAAGGGAAGTACTTGCTATTCATATAATGTTGTGTGAAATCCTCTGCAGAATACCGGGAGTAACTTCCGGGTATCGATTACATCATGACGCACATGCGTCAGATGACGTCATTGCGTATGGGCATGGTCACGTGTTCCGGTGTTCAATCAGATCTCTATACCTTGTCAGAATCCTATACCGGAAGTGACGCAGCCGCACCGGAAGTGACGAGGCCGCACCGGAATTGACGTCTCGGAGCTGGAGGAGGAGGAGCGCCTGCGCAGAAGAACAGGTAGGTGAAAATTTCACACAGATCGGGAGCGAAGGCCACCTAATGCGCATGTGCGAAACCCACACTGCGCCTGCGCAAGTAGCTACAAGGGAGGGGGGATGGAGTGGATTTAACGTGCCAGTGCGCACGCGCGCCTAAGTACTCCCGTCGGGCACAGACAGCGGGATACAGCGCGCGTGCGCACCAGCGGGCAGGGAGATCAATTCAGCCGAACATTCATCCGATCTCCCTGCCCCACACTGCGCACGCGCCCACCAAGCCAGGACAGCCTCGGACACCGCGCATGCACACTAAGGGGGTATAGAAATCTGATGGCCATATCTTCTTCTAAGAAATCTCCTACCCCCTGAGTGCGCATGCGCAGTGTCTGCACTGTATCCTGACATCTCTCAGGTAAGCCTCGCTCACAACACTCTCAGCCATCAGGGGGGACTGTGCTGTATGGAGGTGGTGTCTGTACAGTGTTGGGGGGGGTCTGTACAGTGGTGGGGGGGGTCTGTACAGTATTGGGGGGGGCTGTACAGTGTGGGGGGGGTCTGTACAGTGTGGGGGGGGGTCTGGACAGTATTGGGGGGACTGTACAGTATGGGGGGTCTGGACAGTATTGGGGGGGTCTGGACAGTGTGTGGGGGGGGGGTCTGGAGGGTATGGGGGGTTCTGGACAGTATTGGGGGACTGTACAGTATGGGGGGGTTCTGGACAGTATTGTGGGGGTTCTGTACTGTATGGGGGGGGTCTGGAGGGAATGGGGGGATCTGGACAGTATTGGGGGGACTGGACAGTATGGGGGGGGGGGCTGTACAGTATGGGGGGGTCTGTACAGTATGGCGGGGTCTGGACAGTATTTGCGGGGTCTGTACAGTATGGGGGGGACTGTACAGTATTGGGGGGGTCTGGACAGTATTGGGGGTTCTGTACAGTATTGGGGGGTCTGGACAGTATTGGGGGGACTGTACAGTATTGGGGGGTCTGTACAGTATGGGGGGGTCTGTACAGAATGGGGGGGGGGTCTGGACAGTATTGGCGGGGTCTGTACAGTATGGGGGGGGACTGTACAGTATTGGGGGGACTGTACAGTATTGGGGGTCTGTACAGTATGGGGGGGGGTCTGGACAGTATGGGGGGGGACTGTACAGTATTGGGGGGACTGTACAGTATTGGGGGGTCTGTACAGTATGGGGGGGTCTGGACAGTATGGGGGGGGACTGTGCAGTATTGGGCGGTCTGTGCTTTATATTGGGGCGGTCTGTGCTGTGTATTAGGGGGCTGTGCGTTAGATGTGGGAGGCAGTGTATTAGGGTGCTGTGTGTTAGATGTGGGGATGGGGGGATTGTGCTTCAGATGTGGGGGGGTGGGCAGTATGTGGGGCCTGTGTGTTAGATGTGTACAGCCCTGGTTTCACTACAAAATATTTTGTTTCAGAGATCTCAGACGCCATGGCCTGCTTCTTGCTACGAAAGCTCAGCCATCTAGTCACTCACCAGGGGTGGATGAGAAACTGCACCCCAGCCAGAGGGACTGCCCCACATCTGCAACCAAATCCGTCTGTCACTGAATTCTGTAATCTCCGTGTCTTTGTGCATTGTGTATGTATAGTACTCCCAATTCTTATATTTAATACGGTGTGTCTCTCACAATCTTTGTGTCTGTCTGCTGTAAATATGTGGCACGCAAGTCTGCATGCACTGTGTCTGTTTTGCCATTTTACTCTAACCATTATATTTTTGTGTGTGTCACAACTCTGACAAGCATGTTCTCCTATGGGGCACGAAGAACATAAAGAGGAATGAAGAAGTCCACGTTTGAGGCTCGCGTCCAGGGTGGATTATTGAAGTGCCATCTGACACGTGACAAGTTTCTCCTGTTTGCACGGCGACTTCAACATTGTGTACTGTGATCAGAGGTAGGTAACCTTAGACAGTTCAGATGCTGTGAATTACATCTTTGCCAGCAGGTGTAGTCCAAAACATCTGGAATACCGAATGCGTATGAATGAAAAGTATGGGGTGTGTGAATGGTCAGTAACAAGGGATGAAGCCTTGACGTGGCGTTACTGCTCACATGTGTATTCATGTGCCAATTCAACCAATGTGAGTCACTGTAATACTGATAAGGTAACCAAAAGTACTGTGATTGTGGAGAATTAAACGCCTGTATCACCTACACACTGTTTACACTGTGACCTTATCTCCTAAACACGGCTTACACTGTGACCGTATCTGCTATAGACTGCTTACACTGTGAACGTATCCCATAAACACTGCTTACACTGTGACCCTATCGCCTAAACACTGCTCATACTGTTAACGTATCACCTATACACTGCTTACACTGTGACCGTATCTCCTATACACTGCTTACACTGTGACCTTATCTCCTATACACTGCTTACACTGTGACCTTATCTCCTATACACTGCTTACACTGTGACCGTATCTCCTATACACTGCTCATACTGTAAGCACAGACATGCTTTTATTCAAAATTGAAAGCGCTCGACCATTCTTTCTATTCTACGCCTCCAATCTCCAACATTGAAATTGTTGTTTGTAATAATATAAAATAAGTAATATGCTTTCTGGTTACGATTTGGTGAGTTGTAACTATATTTTTTATTTTTACAGTTCCAGAGGGAAGGAGCAAACCGCTTTGAGGAGTCCCTGCACAAGAGACTATTGGATACTGAAGGGCTGTACTGCAGTGTCGGCTCTAGACTTGGCGAGGCCTTGGGAAAAACTCATACATGAGACCCCACGAAGAACACCATTATTGAAGAATAAATAGCTGTTGACTTTGTGTATAAGGAGCTGTAGATATATTGATGGGGGAGCTTTCAGCACTGGATACACAGAGCTAGTCTCTGTATACATCGTTTCATTGTCTACCTGAGTGTGTGTCTGACAGTGAGTATCCTTGTATCTGTATGTATGTTTCTCTGAGCATGTGTATGTTTGTGTACTGACTGGCCTTTGGCACTGAGTTTATGGCGAAGCTAAGTTTTATGACGGTGTGTGTATAATGATTGCCTTTGGGGGGTGACAGGGTGAGTAAAGGGGTAACTGTGGCAGGGCGAGTGTAAAAGAGCAGGAGGGTGCCAGCGTGTTGATGGTTGACAGTGTGTATGGAGGGAGGTGCCAGAGTGTGGAGAGTGGTGGCCGTGTGGGGAGGGTGACATAGTGTGAGGGTGATGAGATGAGGGGGGAAATGACAGAGTAAGAGGGGGGTGATGTAATGTGAGAGTATGGGTGACAGAGTAAGGATGGGTGACATAGTGTGAGGAGGGTGACAGAGTGAGGGGGTTATGGTGAGGTGACCGTAAGAGGGGGGTGACAAGGGGTGATGAGGTGAGATGACAGAGTGTGGGGGTCTGACAGGGTGAGAGGGGGGTGACAGGGGGTGACAATAACAATATCTGATATTAGGCCACATGTGCAATTATTATGTAAATAATGGACAACATACTTTTTCAATTTTGTTAAATTAGAAATGAAATATTGTTTGACTTTTTTTATATTGCCACTTTTAAAAAGATTAAAACTCTTACTTTTTAAATCTACAGTAATTTGTCTGTAATAACGTTAACCGGTTAATTATTGTGGGACAGTGGAGAGAAAACCCTAACTGGGACTCTACCAAACAATCCAGGACTGTTAGGAAATATGGCTTTGTAACAACATTTGATAATTTATGGTGCATATAGGTCCTCTTGTCACTGTGCCTATGCATAGTTTTGCTTATAAATGTGATGACTTTCAAAAGATAGCAATAAGCATAGTAAGAAGTTGCTCTTTAAAAGCCCACGTCATCTCGTTTAACCCCTTAAGGACCAAACTTCTGGAATAAAAGGGAATCATGACATGTCACATATGTCAGGTGTCCTTAAGGGGTTAAATGGTTTGGGTGCAGTGCCAATGTCCCCTTAACCCTGCAATGTTAAATATTGCAGTTTCTGAGAAACCTACAATGGAACGCAGCAAGTGCTGGTATTATTTGTACCTAAGTAACACAAATTACATGTTAAGGTGTCAGCAAAATACTTTATTTATTCAAAGTTAATATGCAGTTTACACTTTATATGTATAGTGGAAAACATAAAAAGTCAAATTTGGAAACTGGTTAAGAAAAGTCACACTGTGGTATCCAAGAAGGAGAAAGTTCAATCACATGTAAAGAAAGGCTGTATGGCATTAGGAAGGCAGTATCTTAATAATATAATGGTCTCTTTCCCTGGACGGTCCACTGGAAAATGAAGGTTACATCATGTCTGCAGCATGCGTTCCGAAGCAGCCATATGGAAGTTTTCTATAGAAGAAGGTAATCTCTTCTGTTTGAGCAGGTCGAGGTTAATGGTGGTGGGTTTGTCTCTGGCATTGGAACCATCAGTAAAGGAGTGTAAAATGGAGAGGATCACCTTGTTCTTCCCACAAATGTAAGAAAACACAGAACAGAAGATTGAGGACAGTGGTTAACAAATATATGAAACCGCAAACACTAAAACTAACTTGAAAAAATAACATTCACAGTGTAAGCAGTGTTTATGGGAAACGGTCACTGTGTAAGCAGTGTATAGGAGATACAGTCACAGTGTAAGCAGTGTATAGGAGATACGGTCACAGTGTAAGCAGTGTATAGGAGATACGGTCACAGTGTAAGCAGTGTATAGGAGATACGGTCACAGTGTAAGCAGTGTATAGGAGATACGGTCACAGTGTAAGCAGTGTTTAGGTGATACGGTCACAGTGTAAGCAGTGTATAGGAGATACGGTCACAGTGTAAGCAGTGTATAGGAGATACGGTCACAGTGTGAGCAGTGTATAGGAGATACGGTCACAGTGTAAGCAGTGTTTAGGCGATAGGGTCACAGTGTAAGCAGTGTTTATGGGATACGTTCACAGTGTAAGCAGTCTATAGCAGATACGGTCACAGTGTAAGCAGTGTATAGGAGATACGGTCACAGTGTAAGCAGTGTTTAGGTGATACAGGCGTTTCATTCTCCACAATCACAGTACTTTTGGTTACCTTATAAGTATTACAGTGACTCACATTTGTTGAATTGGCACATGAAAACACATGTGAGCAGTAACGCCACGTCAAGGCTTCAACCCTTGTTACTGACCATTCACACACACACACCATACTTTTCATTCATACGCATTCGGTATTCCAGATGTTTTGGACTACACCTGCTGGCAAAGATGTAATTCACAGCATCTGAACTGTCTAAGGTTACCTACCTCTGATCACAGTACACAATGTTGAAGTCGCCGTGCAAACAGGAGAAACTTGTCACGTGTCAGATGGCACTTCAATAATCCACCCTGGACGCGAGCCTCAAACGTGGACTTCTTCATTCCTCTTTATGTTCTTCATGCCCCATAGGAGAACATGCTTGTCAGAGTTGTGACACACACAAAAATATAATGGTTAGAGTAAAATGGCAAAACAGACACAGTGCATGCAGACTTGCGTGCCACATATTTACAGCAGACAGACACAAAGATTGTGAGAGACACACCGTATTATATATAAGAATTGGGAGTACTATACATACACAATGCACAAAGACACGGAGATTACAGAATTCAGTGACAGACGGATTTGGTTGCAGATGTGGGGCAGTCCCTCTGGCTGGGGTGCATTTTCTCATCCACCCCTGGTGAGTGACTAGATGGCTGAGCTTTCGTAGCAAGAAGCAGGCCATGGCGTCTGAGATCTCTGAAACAAAATATTTTGTAGTCAAACCAGGGCTGTACTCATCTAACACACAGGCCCCACATACTGCCCACCCCCCCCCACATCTAACGCACAATCCCCCCATCCCCACATCTAACACACAGCACCCTAATACACTGCCTCCCACATCTAACGCACAGCCCCCTAATACACAGCACAGACCGCCCCAATATACAGCACAGACCGCCCAATACTGCACATACTGTCCAGACCCCCCCATACTGTACAGTCCCCCCCCATACTGTACAGACCCCGCCAATACTGTCCAGACCCCGCCATACTGTACAGACCTCCCAATACTGTCCAGACCCCCCCAATACTGTCCAGACCCCCCCATACTGTCCAGACCCCGCCATACTGTACAGACCTCCCAATACTGTCCAGACCCCCCCAATACTGTCCAGACCCCCCCATACTGTCCAGACCCCCCCCCCCATACTGTCCAGACCCCCCCATACTGTCCAGACCCCCCCAATACTGTCCAGACCCCCTCATACTGTCCAGACCCCCCCATACAGTACAGAACCCCCCCAATACTGTCCAGACCCCCCCCAATACTGTCCAGACCCCCCCCAATACTGTCCAGACCCCCCAATACTGTCCAGACCCCCCCAATACTGTCCAGACCCCCCCATACTGTCCAGACCCCCCCAATACTGTCCAGACCCCCCCATACTGTCCAGACCCCCCCAATACTGTCCAGACCCCCCCAATACTGTCCAGACCCCCCCATACTGTCCAGACCCCCCATACTGTCCAGACCCCCTGTGGCGAAACCAACCTCGCCACTGGGCCCTGGAGAAGCCTGTTTGCTAGCCTCCTACCTGCTGACTATGGCCCCTGGGTTATTTGGGGCATATTGTACTTTATATTGCTGCTACTGGCCCTTTAAAATCAGCAATGGATATATTGGGACTTTTGGGACTACTGTCCCTTTAAGACTGTGGAGCATATTCCAGTATACTGCCTTTAATATTACATATGTATTTATGTGTTGAGTTTAACCTGGGATATGTATGCAGCATTCACCTGATTGTTCGGTAGAATCACTCCATTCATTATATTGAGTGAAACTACCGAACAACCAGACCACCCAGGACTAAGTGTGCCTCCAATTACAGTTTGCAACAATGTTGCAAACGGGTAATTGGCAATCAGTGTAATGTATTCTTTGTCCTCTGGGTGGCCGCCATTCGGGAAACAAACACGTGGCGGCGGCCATCTTAAACTACCGAACAGCGGTGTTTTGCCGTCGAGTGTCTGGAACTAAAATCGTACACTTGACTAGGCAAACACCGCTGAGACCTCCATACTTCCAGAAATTCGTATAGAAACTACCGAATGACCCGCCGTTCGGTAGAAAGAACCCCACAAACAAGGGAATTCATTCAAACCCTCTCCAGGCTCTATAACACAGGCAATTCGCCTGTTTTCATTCCCTTGTTTGTGACCGACCGCAGGGCCAAAATGCATGGAACTGTTTTCGGATACTTTACCCATGCGGTCGGTCAAATCTTTGGAACCTCATATCTCCCGAACCATTCATCCGAATTACTTGAATTTTGGATATGTTGTCCCCCTGAATAAGGGCTATCCAGCGATGCTGGATTTAAAGGTGTACCCCCGGGTTTTGGGGTACATCCAGAACTTGGCTGAAAAAGTGTACCGGATAATTGAGTTTAATGTTATCTGAGGGGAGGGGATGTGTGGGCTGAACCATGTATGTGATTGGTTATTTTATGCCTCCCCCTGGGTGTGGCCTGTATGTTGATTAGTGTAATAAAAGCCAGGCTGGATGAGCCAGTCCAGAGTTCCTGTTTTACCCTCAAAGTGATGTGTCGTCTCATTATTGGGGGGAAGGATTTATGGCATGCTGTTCCAGTTGACTGCTAGGAGTACAAGCCTATTCGTATGGTTCCTATTCAATGGTCTACGGCATTCATATGCTTGGGAGAATTTAAAAGGTTTCCCGGATTCGGTGATTGTGGTGTCTGCCAGAGGGCTTGGAGTCCTCAGGAAGCACTAGGAGCATCCATTAACGGAGGTACCCAGTCGGGGTGCCAGGTGATCCGTTACACCCCCCCATACAGTACAGAACCCCCCCAATACTGTCCAGACCCCCCAATACTGTCCAGACCCCCCCATACTGTCCAGACCCCCCAATACTGTCCAGACCCCCCCAAACTGTACAGACCCCCCCACACTGTACAGACCCCCCCCCACCACTGTACAGACCCCCCAATACTGTACATACACCCCCTCCATACAGCACAGTCCCCCCTGATGGCTGAGAGTGTTGTGAGCGAGGCTTACCTGAGAGATGTCAGGATACAGTGCAGACACTGCGCATGCGCACTCAGGGGGTAGGAGATTTCTTAGAAGAAGATATGGCCATCAGATTTCTATACCCCCTTAGTGCGCATGCGCGGTGTCCGAGGCTGTCCTGGCTTGGTGGGCGCGTGCGCAGTGTGGGGCAGGGAGATCGGATGAATGTTCGGCTGAATCGATCTCCCTGCCCGCTGGTGCGCACGCGCGCTGTATCCCGCTGTCTGTGCCCGACGGGAGTACTTAGGCGCGCGTGCGCACTGGCACGTTAAATCCCCTCCATCCCCCCTCCCTTGTAGCTACTTGCGCAGGCGCAGTGTGGGTTTCGCGCATGCGCATTAGGTGGCCTTCGCTCCCGATCTGTGTGAAATTTTCACCTACCTGTTCTTCTGCGCAGGCGCTCCTCCTCCTCCAGCTCCGAAACGTCAATTCCGGTGCGGCCTCGTCACTTCCGGTGCGGCTGCGTCACTTCCGGTATAGCATTCTGACAAGGTATAGAGATCTGATAGAACACCGGCCGGCGTTGTTAATTGGCCACCCAGGAGCTGGAGTGTGCCTCCTATTTACCTCCCTGAAGCTGCGGTTAACCGCAGCTTAATTGCTTGTTAACTTTGTGCCTGCTGTTACACTTTGCGGCCGCTAGGTGGCGGTGTTCTGGAGCTCCCCGGGCAGCCAGCGCTTTTCTGCACGGCTTTCATGCACCAAAATCGGACACTTTTACGTGCAGGCACCGCTGAACCTCCAGACCCTGGTTCTAATTCGTATGGATTTGGTGAATGCAGGGAAATTCAGTGTTTTATGTTTTATGTGAATCCTTTAACCCAGATAGCAATGCCATGGAGCCTGTTCGTATAATTAAAGACTTTAGCTCCATGGCACTTAAACTGTATTCGGGTGGTCTGGGTGCCATTCACCTAATAATGTGCACTGGGGATATGTTACATGTCTGTGTTTTGTGTATAAAATGTGTCTTTATGTATTTTAAAGTGATAGTCTGTTTCTGTGTCACCACGTGCATAATGGAGTCTTGCCTTTGTCCTGGGAGATAATTGAATTACTTCATTAATTATCTCCAGGACAGAGAGGAGGAAACCAGGATGCATTGTGGGAAAGTATTGTGGCTGAGTGTACGAAAATGATACATGTCTGTCTGCTGTTACAGTCTTCCATCTGGTCCCCTAGGGGAGTGTCCACCAGGTGGGAGACCTGCATAAATACAGGGGCAGGTAGCCCTGAATAAACAGACCACTGCTTGACCCTCAACACGAAGCCTTGTCTCGTTCTTGGGGGGATTCACTGTATGCTGTTGGAGATTGATTGCTAGGAGTGTAAGCTGATATATGCTTTTCCTGTTCGTCTGCTAGCAACTATTCGTGAGGTTCCAGTTTGGAGTGCTACCTTATTCCCTTGTATGTAGTTCGGGAGTTTGATGCATTCACCTATATCCAATTTGTGAGGTTTGGTGATTTTACAGTAGCTGTGCCTGTCTCTCAGAAAGGGGCATATCGCCTAAACAGATTTTAACCCCTTGTCTGCTGAAACGGTCCGTTACAATTGGTGGCAAGCGGCGGGATCGTTCCTACAGCCAGAAGGACAGCTACAGGAGACACCATTGCTCTGGATTTTACAATTTGAGGGCAACGCATGTCTCAGTACAGCGACCCTGACAGCACCAGCATGGAACCAGCAGTGGAGTTCGATGAGGCTGACATGGATGACCGAGATGCAGTACGCAAAGGCATCTGGTACCAGGCACTGGGTATTGTGGAATACCAGCAGGACGGGAGATTCCCCAAGGAAGAGCAGCGGTTGCAGAAGCGAGTAGCCCTGCGGATGCCCTTCCTGGGAGAGCAGCCCCTGGAGGAATGGGTGAGAGAATTGGAACACCTAGTATGGCAGGAGATGTGGCTGGAGGATGCCTACCAGGCGCTTTGGTGGTATGTTGCACAGTACCTGCCCTGGACAGCCGAGCATGACAAGCCAGAGGGAGAGGAGTTTGATGGTCCTGGCTTGTTATGGGAGACTTTTGCAGAGCCTGAGTTTGGGAGCGCTACACAAGCCCGGTTCCAGGATCTCTTTGAGTGGAGGGAGAGCAGGTATGACTGGGACGACACTCATAAGATTGAGCAAGACCTGGTCCACCTGGTGACCCGGGAGATGGAGCTGGAACAGGGCTACCAAAATCTGTTCCACTCCAGTGAGAAGGCTCAGCAGGGAAGCGCAGACCCAGATCCAGACCCCTTCAGCTGGGAAGATATTGTACAGTTTTACTGGGTAGAACACCAGGTGGCCAGTGGAGATGGGACCGAGGTCTCTCCACCGGTCCTGCAGGGAATTGGGAGCCCAGTCTCCATTCCCCAGCGGCAGTGTGAAGTGCAGGGAGAGGAGAGCAGCGTCCTCCCTCCCCAGCTGCAGGCTGAGTTACAGGGGGCAGAGGTAGTTGTTCCTGCCCCCCAGCAGCAGAGTGATATGCCAGGAAGGCAGTGTGAAGTACAGGGAGAGGAGAGCAGTGTCCTCCCTCCCCAGCGGCAGGCTGAGTTACAGGGGGCAGAGGTAGCTGTTCCTGCCCCCCAGCAGCAGAGTGATATGCCAGGAGGGCAATGTGAAGTGCAGGGAGAGGAGAGCAGCGTCCTCCCTCCCCAGCGGCAGGCTGAGTTACAGGGGGCAGAGGTAGTTGTTCCTGTCCCCCAGCAGCAAGTGGTATGCCAGGAAGGCAGTGGGAAATACAGGGAGAGGAGAGCAGTGTCCTCCCTCCCCAGCGGCAGCGTGATTTTTCGGGAATTGGGAGCCCAGTCTCCATTCCCCAGTGGCAGTGTGATGTGCCGGGACTTGGGAGCCCAGTCTCCATTGTCCAGCGGCAGTGTTATTTGCCGGGAATTGGGAGCCCAGTCTCCAGTCCCCAGCGGCAGAGTATCCAGCAGGGAATAGAGAGTCCAGTCTCCTTTCCCCAGCAGCAGGACTCTGTATTGGGAGGAGAGACAGTCGGTCTCCCTCCGCAAAGACTGGAAGTATGTATGGGAGAGGAGATTGTTACCACCTCTCCCCAGCGGCGGATCATTTATTTCTGTTGCCTTTCCAGGCAGCAATATTTGGTCATCGAGTGCATGGAACTATAACACGGAGACCTGAACTTGCGAACCCCAGGATTATCGTACCGTCGCCTGCTTCTCTCACACACAAGTCAGAAGAGAGCTGTTTGGGGGAAAATACACTCCCGAACAAGGGGAACATTCGCTCCCTGCCAGCCAGTGGAACCTTTTGTTTGAATTCATATACGAACTCCCGAAGATTTACCTACGGCAACCTCTTTTACGAGCCACGAGAACCTTTCATTTGAATTTGCCTAAGAACTCCCGAACATTGACTGTCCGCTACCTCTTTTCTTATGGAACTATTTTGGGCAGAAGCCACGTGTGCTGCTGGTCAAAACTTTACCCCAGTGTTGATTTGGCTGCAATACAGGGATCTGAGCGCTATTTGAACAACTTAGGTGCTCAGATCCAGGCAGTGGTGTATTTTGGATCTGTGCTGTCCTAGGCATGACGGAACTCAAGCACCCCCTAATTTAAATTTGCCCCATGGCTTCTTGTCAAGGCCACACCTCTTCCTGTTAAAGACTAACACACATTTTGACTGACAGACACACACTCTCGGATAAACTGACATACACACACACTCACTGATTTGACGCAATCTGACAGACACACACATTTACTGACTTACTCACAGACACACACTGATAGACACACGCAATCAATGACACACACAATGAATCAGACACACACACATTCACTGACAGAAACACACACTCACTCACAGACACACTCTGACAGACACACACAATCACTCAGACACACTGGCTCCCTCACATAAACACACACACTCACAGACACACACAATCACTCAGATCACTGGAGTACATAGCGCGGTAGCAGGGGTCGCAGCTGCGACTGGGCACGTCACTCCAGGGGGCCCGGCCTCCCTGCAGACCCCTGCGACCGGGTACCCGCCATCATCATTTGCGGCCCCGACCCGCTCAGCAAACCGCTGGGGTCACATGTTAAGGTGTCCATCGGGTGGCCCATGCTGTCAGGGCCACCCGATGGAGATGGATTGTCAGGGTGCCCGGTCAGTGCTGGGCACTTTAACAGCGCGGCTGGGCCCCCTGTGATGAGATTACATGCTGAGAGGAAGTGACTGCATGTCACTCCTCCCGGCTAACATACAGAGCCCGCGACGGAGGAAGAACAGGGAGTCAGAGTGGGAACTCTGACTTCTATCAACCTGAGCCACCACTGGACCCCAAGGAAAGTCACCCTCCTGTACCTAAAAAGTAGGAAACAGGAGGGTGACTTAAATATTATGTGTGTATGTTTGTTTGTATGCATGTGTCTATCTGTCTCTATGTATGTGTGCCTGTCTGTTTGTATGTATGTGACCCAGGACATACTTGAAAACGAGAGAAATCTCAATGTATCTTTCCTGGTAACATATTTTATAACTAAATAATGTGTCTTTGTATGTATATTGTATGTGTGTGTGTCTGTCTGTCTGTGTCTGTCTTTGTCTGTCTGTCTGTATGTATGTGTCTTTGTATGTATATCCCATCAATGGGTAACTATTGAACACTCGTTCCCTGACATTCCCCCCCTCAATGCAAGCCTCTGGTTGAAGCCACCGACCCCACAACACTTGGCAAGACGACAAATCACACACCCCACAGTTACACCTACACTGAAGATATGGCACAAATTGCAAACATCAACGGAAATAGCACCATTCCCATCCCCTTTATATCCGTTCACTCACAATCCACACTTCCGAGGAGGATCCGTTGCATTTCTACATGACCACCGATGCGACTCCTTCCCACTACAGTTACGAGAGGTTACCTTTGAAGGGAAACTTAAAGATATCATTCTACTGAATCAGAGCTCAAACTACACGGGGAACCAACACTTCCACTATCTCCAACTATCCCAATTTATTAAATCTCACGCATTACTGCCTAAGGGAGATAGACAATTGACAAAATTTGAACAATTATGCTCCACTCACCCAATTTAAAAAAAAAAAAAAAAAAAAAAAAACTCCTCTCCTCCATGTACACACTAATTAGGGACACACAGGAAGCGAAGCTCCCGAACTACACTAACAAATGGGAGACAGAACTCCACAGGGACTTTACTTCCCTCCAGTGGAGTTCAATCTTCAAGACAGCGCATAAATCATCAACATCACTAAGGGTTAGAGAAAGTAATTACAAACGTATCTCACGCTGGCACTATACACCAGCTAAAATAAGCATCCCGGTCCGATCCCTCTCGGTTCCCTTGAAAGGAGATGAGCGGACGAAACAACCGCACGGTGAGGAGGCTGCGGACAAGGCTGACAAAATGGCGGACAGCAAAACATGCCTCAGCCCTTCACGAGGCCAGTCGGGACACAGAGCGCAAGCTCTCCCGCATCTTTGACTCCTTTTGGGAGCAACTGGGGAAACTAGCATGGCCCCTGGAGCCTGAGAACAAGTCGGAGAGCAAGCCACGAGAACCCACACGAAAGACCCCAGGGGTGGCCCCAGCATATACCGCCAACTACCCTCCCGGCCCCACAGAGAGACCGCCCTACTAGCGGAGACCCGACGCCTCACTAAGAACAACAACAGCCGTACCAAGACAGAACGAACTGTGTGTGCTAGTTTGTGTCTGTTAGTGACTGTGTGTTTGTCTGTTTGTGAGTGTGTCTGTTAGTGAATGTGTGTGTGTATATTTAGAATGCGGGGCGGAGGGAAGGGTTGGGTGTGGGTGGCGGGGGGGAGGAGGGGGGCGCCTGAGTTTTGTCCTGCCTAGGGCAGCACAAAACCAGGATACACCACTGCCTGGGAGTGAGAGCACTCTGTTCAAAGTTTTATCGGATCACGGTGGTTGCCCGATCCGATTAGGAGTTGCAGACAAGTTTTGTTGTAGCTCCCTGTCAAGTCACACCTCCCTGCATGTGACTTGTACAGCCTTCCATAAACACTTCCTGTAAAGAGAGCCCTATTTAGGCTTTCTTTATTGCAAGTTCTGTTTAATTAAGATTTTCGTATCCCCTGCTATGTTAATAGCTTGCTAGACCCTGTAAGAGCCTCCTGTATGTGATTAAAGTTCAATTTAGAGATTGAGATACAATTATTTAAGGTAAATTACATCTGTATGAAAGTGAAAACAGTTTTTTTTTTGTTTTGTTTTTTCCTTTCATGCAGGCTCTGTCAATCATAGCCAGTGGAGGTATGGCTAGGGCTGCATAAACAGAAACAAAGTGATTTAACTCCTAGATGACAGAGAATTGAGCAGTGAGACTGCAGGGGAATGATCTATACACTAAAACTGCTTTATTTAGCTAAAGTAATTTAGGCGACTATAGTGTTCCTTTAAGGGCTAATCGTAAAGCCAGAGCAATCTACATACAATCTATTTATCTGATATAGAATTGCCACACATAGAATCTCAACCCATAAAAATAAATAAAAAACAATATAGCAAGAAATGGATTGTCTTCTAAATATTGCTAGTAAATGGAAATTTCACTGGGTAATCACTATAAATATAGGTCACAAGACCGTACTAGCTGGTAGGATAACGTAATCCAAAATAGCTATCCAGAATGTATGAGCCCAAACTTAGATACTTTGTTATATTCATAAACAGAATTGAAGATTCATTCCAGATACGATCTGCTGTGTAACTCACTAGCCTGTTCAACAGTTAGTATTGTCATAGCGCTTAAGGTTTGATTGTTTTCAGGAGCAGTCCTTACATTTATCACTTATTTGGCACATAGTCTATGGAAAGCCAGTTTTAACTATTGTAGTGTATATATATATTTTATATTGCTACCCGACGATCTAGGAATATTAAGTAAGGGGTCTATTTGGGCAGGTTTCCATGAATGGAGCAGGTTTTCTAAAGACGGATTTCAGTTTAAGATCCATCTAGCAGGGGAAGGCAATTCAGACCTAGTGGTACAAGACAATCTGAGCAATATGTGAGATTCACTAAACAGTGAATACCGAGAGCAACAGAGATTATACTAGTGGGTTTATCACGAGGATTAGAGCTCTGACAGACAGTGTGGGTGGCTCTTATAAGAGCCTTTGGGTTTATAGTAAAGTAGAAGAATGCCATTACTTGGCGCTGGTGTACTTGGTGACAGCCTTGGTGCCCTCGGACACGGCGTGCTTTGCCAGCTCTCCGGGTAGCAGCAGGCGCACGGCGGTCTGGATCTCCCGGGAAGTGATGGTGGAGCGCTTGTTGTAGTGAGCCAGGCGAGAGGCTTCTCCTGCGATGCGCTCAAAGATATCATTGACAAAGGAGTTCATGATCCCCATGGCCTTGGAGGAGATACCGGTGTCGGGGTGGACCTGTTTCAGCACCTTGTACACGTAGATGGCATAGCTCTCCTTCCTGGTCTTCCTACACTTCTTGCCATCTTTCTTCTGAGTCTTGGTCACGGCTTTCTTAGAGCCTTTCTTGGCGGCTGATGCGGACTTGGCTGGATCAGGCATGATCTACGCTGTTTGCTGGAAATACAATGACGGTCTGCGCGCTCCGCCGGCTCTATTTATAGGCAGGCCATGCAAATTAAGCCCTTCCACTTTCTGTGATGGGATTGGTCAACACAGACAGGTGACGAAACGATGTCATAGTTTCAGCAATTGATTGGTATCCTGTACAGCGCGTGTCTAATTGGCTGCTTGCAAAGCCATCCAATCACAGAGCAGAGTGTGTCTATAAATAGCCCGTGTAAAGGGGGGTGAGGTTTTATTATCAGCGAAATTCTAGAACCAACATGTCAGGCCGTGGAAAGCAAGGAGGAAAGACCCGTGCAAAGGCGAAGACTCGCTCATCCCGCGCTGGTCTTCAGTTCCCAGTCGGCAGAGTCCACCGTCTGCTGAGGAAGGGGAATTATGCAGAGCTTGTTGGAGCCGGTGCCCCCGTTTATCTGGCTGCAGTGCTGGAGTACCTGACTGCTGAGATCCTGGAGCTGGCAGGGAATGCCGCCAGAGATAACAAGAAGGTAGTGTGATGACCCCCTTGCTGACCTGCCAGTAGAGCGCTTTTTGGAGGGAAGGTTCAGACTCATTGGAGCAATTGCTTCCTGAGAGCCAGGGGGAGCTCCCTTCCATTTGACTGCAGGAACTCCCACTCTTTGATTGGCCCAAGACACAATTATGCTGGAACTATTTTGGGCTTGGCCCTCGTGTGCGGCCAGTCAAAATGTAACCCGGTGGCGATTCAACATTTTTTCATGGATCCTGGCACTATTTTACCAATTCGGATGAGAGCTATCCAGGGTTGTATGATATGTGGGGTGCCTGTGTGGTTTTATTGTATTATGGGGGTGTTTTTGTCTTAAGTACTTTGTATTTGGGAGATAATCAGTTTAGCGGTCAGGTGCTTGGATGGGCACTGTATGCACATGTGACGAAACCAATCTCGCCACATTGTATTGGAGGAGCCTGGTTGCCCGTGTTCTATCAAAAAACCCTACCCCGTGAAAATTCCCTACCCTCGTCACTTCCGGTGACGCAGCCGCACCGGAAGTGACCCTCATCCAATGGAGGAGGAGGGTGTGCGCCGCCGCGCAAGCGCACACCAAATAGGTAGGGATTTTTCACGGGGTAGGGGAAATGAATGCAACAGTGCGCACGCGCGACAAAGTACTCCCGTCGGAGGTACAGCGCGCGTGCGCACGAGTTGCAAGGGAGCGCTTCACAAACCGCGCATGCGCAGTATAGGGGTAGGGAAATTTGATGGCTATTAGCCCTGTGAAATCTCCCTACCCCTATACTGCGTATGCGCGGACTCATCATCAGATTAAAGCCTCTCCCTGCTCCCAACACTCTCAGCCATCCAAGATTGAGGGTGAATTATGGTGGGACGGTGGGTGTTTATGTGCATTATATTGGGGGGTCTGTGCAGACCCCCAATTCTGCACAGACCCCCCAATTCTGCGCAGACCCCCCCAATATAATGCACATAAACACCCACCGTCCCACCATAATTCACCCTCAATCTTGGATGGCTGAGAGTGTTGGGAGCAGGGAGAGGCTTTAATCCGACGATCAGAGTTCGCGCATGCGCAGTATAGGGGTAGGGAGATCTCACAGGGCTAATAGCCATCAAAATTCCCTACCCCTATACTGCGCACGCGCAAACTCTGATCGTCGGATTAAAGCCTCTCTCCCTTGCCACTAGTGCGCACGCGCGCTGTACCTCCGACGGGAGTACTTTGCCGCGCGTGCGCACTGTGGCGTTAATTTCCCCTACCCCGTGAAAAATCCCTACCTAGCCTAGTTGTTGTGCGCCTGCGCGGCGGCGCACACCCTCCTCCTCCATTGGATGAGGGTCACTTCCGGTGCGGCCGCGTCACCGGAAGTGACGAGGGTAGGGAATTTTCACGGGGTAGGGTTTTTTGATAGAACACCCGCCTGCTGCCTTTGGATTATGGACCGGCAGCTAAAGGGTTAATTTTACTGTGCAGAAGGATTTATTTCTCCCTTTCTGCACAGCAGTTCGGTAGATTTCATATACCGAACAAACAGCCGTTCACCAACCTTCCCAGAGCCGTGGGAAGCCGGCCGGCGTTGTTAATTGGCCACCCAGGAGCTGGAGTGTGCCTCCTATTTACCTCCCTGAAGCTGCGGTTAACCGCAGCTTAATTGCTTGTTAACTTTGTGCCTGCTGTTACACTTTGCGGCCGCTAGGTGGCGGTGTTCTGGATCTCCCCGGGCAGCCAGCGATTTTCTGCCCGGCTTTCATGCACCAAAATCGGACACTTTTACGTGCAGGCACCGCTGAACCTCCAGCCCCTGGTTCTAATTCGTATGGATTTGGTGAATACAGGGAAATTCGGTGTTTTATGTTTTATGTGAATCCTTTAACCCAGATAGCAATGCCATGGAGCCTGTTCGTATAATTAAAGACTTTAGCTCCATGGCACTTAAACTGTATTTGGGTGGTCTGGGTGCCATTCACCTAATAATGTGCACCCAGACCTGAGCTATCTGGGGAGTTTGATGCATTCACCTATATCCAATTTGTGAGGTTTGGTGATTTTACAGTAGCTGTGCCTGTCTCTCAGAAAGGGGCATATCGCCTAAACAGATTTTAACCCCTTGTCTGCTGAAACGGTCCGTTACAATTGGTGGCAAGCGGCGGGATCGTTCCTACAGCCAGAAGGACAGCTACAGGAGACACCATTGCTCTGGATTTTACAATTTGAGGGCAACGCATGTCTCAGTACAGCGACCCTGACAGCACCAGCATGGAACCAGCAGTGGAGTTCGATGAGGCTGACATGGATGACCGAGATGCAGTACGCAAAGGCATCTGGTACCAGGCACTGGGTATTGTGGAATACCAGCAGGACGGGAGATTCCCCAAGGAAGAGCAGCGGTTGCAGAAGCGAGTAGCCCTGCGGATGCCCTTCCTGGGAGAGCAGCCCCTGGAGGAATGGGTGAGAGAATTGGAACACCTAGTATGGCAGGAGATGTGGCTGGAGGATGCCTACCAGGCGCTTTGGTGGTATGTTGCACAGTACCTGCCCTGGACAGCCGAGCATGACAAGCCAGAGGGAGAGGAGTTTGATGGTCCTGGCTTGTTATGGGAGACTTTTGCAGAGCCTGAGTTTGGGAGCGCTACACAAGCCCGGTTCCAGGATCTCTTTGAGTGGAGGGAGAGCAGGTATGACTGGGACGACACTCATAAGATTGAGCAAGACCTGGTCCACCTGGTGACCCAGGAGATGGAGCTGGAACAGGGCTACCAAAATCTGTTCCACTCCAGTGAGAAGGCTCAGCAGGGAAGCGCAGACCCAGATCCAGACCCCTTCAGCTGGGAAGATATTGTACAGTTTTACTGTTTTACTATTGGTTGAAAAGGCAGTAACACGCCTTGTATGTTTTTTTTATTTTTATAACACATGCCTTAACTGCTTTGATCCAGATGTTTATTATTTGTTGGTTTAACTACCATAAAAATGCAGAATGTGACACGGCATACCGCCATATCTTGTTCTTAGGGTATAGTTAGTGAAGACCTGGTGTAACGGACCGTTTCGCTCAGAAGGGGATAAAAATTGTTTAGGCGATAATCCCCTTTTTCATAGACCAGCAACTACAGCAATCACCAATCTCCCGAATTCCAAACTGTACAAATTCACCAACTCCCGAACTGCAAAAACACGAACCCTGGAATCAGCCGAACAGGAAAAGCATACAATCTGCTTACACTCCTGGCAGTCAGCATACAATCCAATTCCCCCAAAGAACGAGACGACACATCGCTTTGAGGGTTAAGCAGGAACTGGTTTACTGAGGGCTACCTGCCCAGTATTTATGCGGGTCTCCCACTTGGTGGACACTCCCCTAAGGGACCAAATGGAAGACTGAAACAGCAGACAGGCATGTATCACTTTAGTACATACAGCCACAATACTTTCCCACAATCATCCTGGCTTCCTCCTCTCTGTCCTGGAGATAATTAGTGAAGTAATTCAATTATCTCCCAGGACAAAGGCAAAACTCCTTTATACATGTGGGGACACAAAACAGACTATCACTTTAAAATACATAAAGACACATTTTATACATAAAACACAGACATGTAACATATCCCCAGATAGCTCAGGTCTGAGTGCACATTATTAGGTGAATGGCACCCAGACCACCCAAATACAGTTTAATTGCCATGGAGCCAAAGTCTTTAATTATACGAACAGGCTCCATGGCAATGCTATCCAGGACCGGTGCTAGGATTTTTAGTTACACAGGCGAAGATGCATTTTATTTAAAATAAGGTTCATACAAACACAGAAATAATCATACAGAGACATACACACACAGACAGAGACATACATGCAAGCATATAGACATACATACAGAGGCATACCGTACATACATACATACATACATACAGAAACAAACATACAGAGACATCCAGGCATACAGACACATACATACATACAGGCATACAAAGACATACACGCATACAGAGACATACCGTCATACAGACACATACGTACAAAGACATACAGGCATACAGACACATACATTTGTACATACAGAGACATACAGGCATACGGACACATACATATGTACATACAGAGACATACACAATTACATACTTACATCAGTTAAATCTTGTCCCCGGGATGCATGCTGTCTGGCTCCTTGGAGTCCTGCCCTGCAGCCCAGCCCCATCACAGGGCGCCAGCCGCGCTGTGTGGTACACAGGGAGCAGGGATATGATGTCATCCATATCCTCGCCCCCTCCACACAGCCTGTGGCAGACACCAGGGTAGGTGCAGTGGCGTACACATGACCCATGGGGCCCCAGTGCGCAAATTGATCCGTGCCCCCCCCCCTCGCTCTTACTCTGCGCGGGCCATGGTGGCGGGCACCTGGTCGCAGGGGTTGCAGGGCTATGACCCCTGCGACCGTGGTATGTACGCCAGTGCATGGAGATGCACACACAATTAAAGGACCACTACAGACACCCAGATCACATCAGCTCAATGAAGTGGTCTGGGTGTCAGGTCCCTCTAGTTTTAACCCTGCAGCTGAAAACATAGCAGTTTCAGAGAAACTGCTATGTTTCACCGAGGGTTAATCCAGCCTATAGTGGATGTCTCACTGACAGCCGCTAGAGGAGCTTCCGCTATTCTAAAACACTGAACGTCCATAGGAAAGCATTGAGTAATGCTTTCCTATGGGCGGTTTGAATGCGTGCGCGGCAAGAGCATTCAGAGCTGAGAGGCGGAGGGATCCCCAGTGCCAAGGGAGTCCGGTGCTAGAGAAAGGTAAGTGCTGAAGACACACACACACTCTCACGAACAGATGCATACACACCAGCTAACAGACACACACATTTACTGACAGACACACTCAGCGACAGACATACATACACACTCACTTACAAAACATACACTCTCACTGACAAACACACACTCACTAATACACACACAAACACACTCAGTAAGAGACACACAGTAACACACTTACTGACACTCACTAGCAGACACACTCACTGACACACTAGCAGACACACTCACTGACACACTAGCAGACACACTCACTGACACTCACTAGCAGACACACACTGACACTCACTAGCAGACACACACTGACACTCACTAGCAGACACACACTGACACTCACTAGCAGACACACTCACTGACACTAGCAGACACACTCACTGAAACTAGCGGACACACTCACTGACATTAGCAGACACACTCACTGACACTAGCAGACACACACACTGACACTAGCAGACACACACACTGACACTCACTAGCAGAAACTCATTGACACTCATTAGCAGACACACACACTGACACTCACTAGCAGACACACTCACTGACACTCACTAGCAGACACACTCACTGACACTTACTCGCAGACACACTCACTGACACACTAGCAGACACACACTGACACTCACTAGCAGACACACACTGACACTCACTAGCAGACACACACTGACACTCACTAGCAGACACACACTCACTGACACTAGCATACACACTCACTGAAACTAGCAGACACACTCACTGACATTAGCAGACACACTCACTGACACTAGCAGACACACTCACTGACACTAGCAGACACACACACTGACACTAGCAGACACACTCACTGACACTCACTAGCAGACACTCACTGACACTCACTAGCAGACACACTCACTGACACTCACTAGCAGACACACACACTGACACTCACTCTGACACTCACTAGCAGACACTCATTGACACTCACTAGCAGACACACTCACTGACACTCACTAGCAGACACACACACTGACACTCACTCTGACACTCACTAGCAGACACTCATTGACACTCACTGACACTCACTAGCAGACACACACACACACTGACACTCACTAGCAGACACACTCACTGACACTCACTAGCAGACACACTCACTGACACTCACTAGCAGACACACGCATTGACACTCACTGACACTCACTAGCAGACACAAACACACACACTAAAACTCACACTAACACATGTTTTTTTTTATTAATTTAATCCCCCAGTCTCCTTACCTTTTTGGAGTGCTGAAGGGATTCCCTGGGGTCCAGTGGTGCTGCTGGGCTCCTGGGCTCCTTGGCTGGCTCCTTGGCTGGCTCCCTGGCTGGCTCCCTCCCTGGCTGGCTGGCTCCCTGGCTGGCTCCCTGGCTGGCTCCCTGGCTGGCTGGCTTGCTCCCTGGCTGGCTGGCTGGCTCCCTGGCTGGCTGGCTGGCTCCCTGGCTGGCTGGCTCCCTGGCTGGCTGACTCCCAGGCTGGCTGGCTCCCGGGCTGGCAGGCGGACGCGAGGGAGCACTCTCCCATGTGTGCTTCCTCTTCAGCTCCCTCGCGCACCGTGTAGGGATGCCGGCGCCGTAAGATTACATCATCTTCCGGCTCCATTATCAGTATGCGGCGCGCGAGGGAGCTGAAGAGGAAGCACACATGGGAGAGTGCTCCCTCGCGCGCCCGCAGAACCGGGCGCTCGGCCACGCTACAATAGGTCGTCGGTTGGAGGGGAGCGCAGTGCGCTTCCCTCCTTCCGGTCAGCCTGATTTTGCGTCCCCAGGGCCGGTGCGCCCTAAGGCCGCCTTATGGTAGCGCCGGCCCTGTTGCTATCTGGGTTAAAACATTCACATAAAACATAAAATACAGAATTTCCCTGCATTCACCAAATCCATACGAATTGGAACCAGGGGCTGGAGGTTCAGTGGCGCCTGCACGTAAAAGTGTCCGATTTTGGTGCATGAAAGCTGGGCAGAAAAGCGTTGACTGCCCGGGGAGCTCCAGAACACCGCCCCCCTAGCGGCCGCTAAGTGTAACAGCGGCCGCCCAGTAACATTCAATTAAGCTGCGGTTAACCGCAGCTTCAGGGAGGTAAATTGGAGGCACACTCCAGCTTCTGGGTGGCCCATTAACAACGCCGGCCGGCTTCCCACGGCTCTGGGGAGGTTGGTAAACGGCTGTTTGTTTGGTAGATGGAATCTACCGAACTGCTGTGCAGAAAGGGAGAAATCAATCCTTCTGCACATCAAAATTAACCCTTTAGCTGACGGTCCATAATCTAAAGGCAGCAGGCGAGCAACCAGGCTTCTCCAGTTCACAGTGGCGAAGTTGGTTTCACCACACCTGTTACCTGCTTTAGCATAGCTTAAACCTGACACACTTGGTTACCTATATGTTAACAATTGCATATCTTGCTACCCATACCAAATGTCTATGACGACCTAATCTGTCGAACGAGTCTTTGTTTATGCCTATAACTTACCTTGCACCTTCCTTCTTTGTCACTCCTCTGAATATTCCTACCTGACGTGTGCATCTTGTTAAATCTTGGTAAATCATTTAAACTAAACGAGAACCTAAGCTGTCAAAATATTGATCTCATTAATCTAAAAAAGTGCCTTGACAAACGAATGCCACGACTTGTACTGCAAATGTCTATCAATTTTTCTTGATGTCGCTGTTGTGGCGCACCAAGGCTTTTTGTTACTTTTGTGCACAACAAAAATAAAGAATTTAAAAAAAAATAAAAATGTGTTAGTATGAGTGAGATGAGTGAGTGTGTGTCTGTCAGTGAGTGTGTATGTGTGTGTATGTCTGTTAGTGTGTGTGTGTGTGTTTGTATGTCTGTTAGTGTGTGTGTGTGTGTGTTAGCCTGTGAGTGTGTCTGTTAGTGTGTGTGTCTGACTGTGTGTGTGTCTGTTAGTGAGTGTGTGTGTCTGTTAGTGAGTGTGTGTGTGTGCTAGTTTGTGTCTGTTAGTGACTGTGTGTTTGTCTGTTTGTGAGTGTGTCTGTTAGTGTGTGTGTGTGTGTGTATATTTAGAATGCGGGGTGGAGGGAAGGGTTGGGTGTGGGTGGCGGGGGGGGAGGAGGGGGGCGCCTGAGTTTTGTCCTGCCTAGGGCAGCACAAAACCAGGATACACCACTGCCTGGGAGTGAGAGCACTCTGTTCAAAGTTTTATCGGATCACGGTGGTTGCCCGATCCGATTAGGAGTTGCAGACAAGTTTTGTTGTAGCTCCCTGTCAAGTCACACCTCCCTGCATGTGACTTACACAGCCTTCCATAAACACTTCCTGTAAAGAGAGCCCTATTTAGGCTTTCTTTATTGCAAGTTCCGTTTAATTAAGATTTTCGTATCCCCTGCTATGTTAATAGCTTGCTAGACCCTGTAAGAGCCTCCTGTATGTGATTAAAGTTCAATTTAGAGATTGAGATACAATTATTTAAGGTAAATTACATCTGTTTGAAAGTGAAAACATTTTTTTTTTTTGTTTTTTTGTTCCTTTCATGCAGGCTCTGTCAATCATAGCCAGTGGAGGTATGGCTAGGGCTGCATAAACAGAAACAAAGTGATTTAACTCCTAGATGACAGAGAATTGAGCAGTGAGACTGCAGGGGAATGATCTATACACTAAAACTGCTTTATTTAGCTAAAGTAATTTAGGCGACTATAGTGTTCCTTTAAGGGCTAATCGTAAAGCCAGAGCAATCTACATACAATCTATTTATCTGATATAGAATTGCCACACATAGAATCTCAACCCATAAAAATAAATAAAAAACAATATAGCAAGAAATGGATTGTCTTCTAAATATTGCTAGTAAATGGAAATTTCACTGGGTAATCACTATAAATGTATGTCACAAGACCGTACTAGCTGGTAGGATAACGTAATCCAAAATAGCTATCCAGAATGTATGAGCCCAAACTTAGATACTTTGTTATATTCATAAACAGAATTGAAGATTCATTCCAGATACGATCTGCTGTGTAACTCACTAGCCTGTTCAACAGTTAGTATTGTCATAGCGCTTAAGGTTTGATTGTTTTCAGGAGCAGTCCTTACATTTATCACTTATTTGGCACATAGTCTATGGAAAGCCAGTTTTAACTATTGTAGTGTATATATATATATATATATATATATTATATTGCTACCCGACGATCTAGGAATATTAAGTAAGGGGTCTATTTGGGCAGGTTTCCATGAATGGAGCAGGTTTTCTAAAGACGGATTTCAGTTTAAGATCCATCTAGCAGGGGAAGGCAATTCAGACCTAGTGGTACAAGACAATCTGAGCAATATGCGAGATTCACTAAACAGTGAATATCGAGAGCAGCAGAGATGATACTAGTGGGTTTATCACGAGGATTAGAGCTCTGACAGACAGTGTGGGTGGCTCTTATAAGAGCCTTTGGGTTTATAGTAAAGTAGAAGAATGCCATTACTTGGCGCTGGTGTACTTGGTGACAGCCTTGGTGCCCTCGGACACGGCGTGCTTTGCCAGCTCTCCGGGTAGCAGCAGGCGCACGGCGGTCTGGATCTCCCGGGAAGTGATGGTGGAGCGCTTGTTGTAGTGAGCCAGGCGAGAGGCTTCTCCTGCGATGCGCTCAAAGATATCATTGACAAAGGAGTTCATGATCCCCATGGCCTTGGAGGAGATACCGGTGTCGGGGTGGACCTGCTTCAGCACCTTGTACACGTAGATGGCATAGCTCTCCTTCCTGGTCTTCCTACGCTTCTTGCCATCTTTCTTCTGAGTCTTGGTCACGGCTTTCTTAGAGCCTTTCTTGGCGGCTGGTGCGGACTTGGCTGGATCAGGCATGATCTACGCTGTTTGCTGGAAATACAATGACTGTCTGCGCGCTCCGGCGGCTCTATTTATAGGCAGGCCATGCAAATTAAGCCCTTCCACTTTCTGTGATGGGATTGGTCAACACAGACAGGTGACGAAACGATGTCATAGTTTCAGCAATTGATTGGTATCCTATACAGCGCGTGTCTAATTGGCTGCTTGCAAAGCCATCCAATCACAGAGCAGAGTGTGTCTATAAATAGCCCGTGTAAAGGGGGGTGAGGTTTTATTATCAACGAAATTCTAGAACCAACATGTCAGGCCGTGGAAAGCAAGGAGGAAAGACCCGTGCAAAGGCGAAGACTCGCTCATCCCGCGCTGGTCTTCAGTTCCCAGTCGGCAGAGTCCACCGTCTGCTGAGGAAGGGGAATTATGCAGAGCGTGTTGGAGCCGGTGCCCCCGTTTATCTGGCTGCAGTGCTGGAGTACCTGACTGCTGAGATCCTGGAGCTGGCAGGGAATGCCGCCAGAGATAACAAGAAAACCCGCATCATTCCCCGCCATCTCCAGCTCGCTGTCCGTAACGACGAAGAGCTCAACAAACTGCTGGGAGGAGTGACTATCGCCCAGGGAGGTGTCTTGCCCAACATCCAGGCTGTGCTGCTGCCCAAGAAAACCGAAAGTCATAAATCAAAGAGCAAGTAAAGCGGACAGCTGCTCCACCGGTCTAGACTAAAAACACAAAGGCTCTTCTAAGAGCCGCCCACAGTCTCCACAAAGAGCGCAACCATCTTCCTGTATCTACTCTCTCACACACACCCCATGAACGTGTAACAAGTCAAATAGGAAGCGTTCTCGTCCTGCACTCAGTCCCATTCTGTATACAACATTTCAACTCTAGAACGCGAGCTAGAATCAATGTATACCCATGATACGTGCAGCAGCATCGAGTTAAACATTGGGTCAAGTGTATATAGTGTGCCTGAGCCTCTATTGCTAAGGGGGGAGGGGGGGGGAGAATCTCGCTTACTTACGGTTGTCCCCCTCCCTGTCTGAACATGCTGCGTGAAACTTTGGATAAGATTCAGCTCTACAGATCCGATCTCTGGCTGCTGGATGCGTTAGCTCTGCCTCAACAGCATGGACTCACGGCCGCACAAGGGGATTATTGTTTCAATGAGTGGCTGCCTGGTAACATTCCCTGCTCTGTCTCATGTAGCTCGGTTATAAGGCGGCTGGGCGTACTGTGAGTCCTTTATCAGACGTGATCACACTAAGAATCCCATGTAAAGAAGCGGGCTCTCTGCATGTGTTAGAGGTGTATGTCCCATCTCCCCTCGGTAAAGCCTACACACTAGTTAATAATTCTATTGGGAGTAATACGGCCATTACTGCCCACTGCCAATCCTATCAACTAGTAGCGTCTATAATAAATGCTGTCAGGACAGGAGGACTCACTGAAGGACTAGATCCCTTCTTTGAAGCAGATGATTTGAGCGGGTATTTTGAATGAGGGGGAGGGGATAAGCAGTTGATTTGAGCGGGTATTTTAAAATGAGTAACTATTTGTGTTCAGCCAATCAGAATACTCCACCCACCTGATGAACCAATGGAAACGCCGTGCCTGGCTATAAAAGCTCGGTCTTGTAAGCGCAGACTTCATTCGCGCTCGTTTTGTTACGATGGCCAGAACTAAGCAGACCGCCCGCAAATCCACCGGAGGCAAGGCTCCCCGCAAGCAGCTAGCCACCAAAGCTGCCAGGAAGAGCGCTCCAGCTACCGGGGGAGTGAAGAAGCCTCACCGTTACCGGCCGGGAACTGTGGCTCTCCGGGAAATCCGCCGTTATCAGAAATCCACCGAGCTGCTCATCCGCAAGCTGCCTTTCCAGCGCCTTGTCCGTGAGATCGCTCAGGATTTCAAGACTGATCTGCGCTTCCAGAGCTCTGCCGTCATGGCTCTGCAAGAGGCTAGCGAGGCTTACCTGGTGGGTCTCTTTGAGGATACAAACTTGTGTGCCATCCACGCCAAGAGGGTCACCATCATGCCCAAAGACATCCAGCTGGCCCGTAGGATCCGAGGAGAGAGAGCTTAAACTCTTAACTTGTTCACACAAACACCACAAAGGCTCTTTTAAGAGCCCCCAAATCTGCACTGGAATGAGTTTAAACACTTTTATATGCACGGTCTTTGTATCCTCTGCACATCACTAAATATCTAGACGTATTCAGTTTCTTTCTTTTCTAATTTATAAACAATGCCCCCCGGGTAGCTATAGTAGCTGCTTGGCTATTTTACCTTCACAGATTTTCAGTGAATAAACTCATCTAGTAGACAGTAGAAGCGAATTACTCTATTTACAAGCGATCATGTGAATTGGCAGCAGGTAAAGGAGTACTTTATATTTGCTACGGCTTGCTTAGAGGAAAAGAATACATGTGTATTTATATACAGCTAGTCATAATGTTTCTAATGAAATGGCTTTAAACTGCAAGCATGTTATAAAATGTAAGCAACAGTAACTATATTCAATACTTCTAAAATCTTGGTAGTCTGTCTAATCTAAATGCACTGCACTAGATCGCAATGTTGAGTGATATAGCGCTACAATTACTAGAAATCGAGTGCTAACTGTGCAGACAAATCGATGTGTAACTAGAGAATGACACGATCTCAATAACCATTGACTCTACATAGGAGAATGTTATAAACTCAGAACTCGATGTGTTTGAGCAGTAGAAGGCAGTTTGTCAGATATAGGGTTGAAGTGATTAGATTGACTCTTTCAGTGAAAAGGTGGGTGGCCCTAAAAAGGGCCTTTGGGTTAGTGGGGTATGCGGTAAGGCCGAGTCAGGGTTTTAACCTCCGAAGCCATAGAGAGTGCGGCCCTGGCGTTTAAGGGCATAGACTACGTCCATGGCGGTCACAGTCTTCCTCTTGGCATGCTCGGTGTAGGTGACGGCGTCCCGGATAACATTCTCCAGGAAGACCTTCAGCACCCCGCGAGTCTCTTCGTAGATGAGGCCGGAGATACGCTTCACTCCTCCTCTGCGAGCCAGGCGGCGGATTGCAGGCTTGGTAATGCCCTGGATGTTGTCACGCAGGACCTTTCTGTGCCGCTTAGCGCCGCCTTTCCCGAGACCCTTTCCGCCTTTACCTCTGCCAGACATGGTTCTGTTTTACTATCTGCCGCAATGATACGGGATACACTGCAACGCTCTCCTTATATACACCACGGGTGGACCGAATGGAGAACTGCAGCACATGGGGCGGAGTTAAGTCCCGCCCTCATTCACATTTTTTTTTTTCCCCCCTCTTTCCTGAAATGGTTCTGTCTCTTGAACATAAAGTTGTGTAAACACGAAGGATGAAACAAGATCGTGATTTTTTTTTTTAAATCATGTATTTAGTGTTGCTTTGAAAGTCGGCTTATTCACAGCACACGGTATCACTTATTTCCTACGGTTTGATCATCTAAATAAGCGCCCGGTTCCCAAGTGAGAGAGGGCGATGGCAGTCCCTTTATTATCACCATGTAAATATTCAGCTCGACAACAGCCTTAATTAGTCTCTGCTTTATCATCTTACTGAACAGGAAATAAAGCCAGTATGGCTACTTTGGATGGTGATATTCTATAGATTATATGCGTTTCTCACTCAATTCTGACTAAAGTTGGCCTTTTGCAGTTTAATGAATCTCCCACAATATCTTGGCAAGGAGGGAATTTCAACTTCCCACAAAAAAATAATAAAAACATTTTATAAAGAGTAGCACTGACAAGGTACTTTCTATTTACATCCCAACGAGGTATTTTCTAGCACTAGATCCTGCTTTACGAATGAGAAATGGTGTGTGTGACATTCTATAAAATAAACACGTGCCTATCACAAATATAGCTCTTAAAGGACAAGGTGGTGGCTCTTAGAAGAGCCGTTTGGACTTTTAAATATAAATTAAAACAAGATACGAGCAGGGCTTCTTTTTTCTTGGGAGCTGCCTTTTTAGCCTTTGCTGGACTCTTAGCGGCTTTGGGCTTGGCTGCCTTTTTAGCCGGGCTCTTTGTTGCTTTTTTAGCCGGACTCTTCACTGCCTTCTTGGGCTTGGCGGCTTTGACTTTCTTGGGGCTCTTGGTGACTTTTTTAGCGGAGGCTGCCGGCTTCTTGGCCTTCTTCGGGCTCTTCGCGGCTACCTTCTTCACTTTAGCCGGAGACTTGGAGGCTTTCTTTGGGGCGGGCTTCTTGACTTTAGCCGGTGCCTTCTTGGGCTTTGCAGCCTTGTCTTTGCTCTCCGCCTGCTTCTTGTTGAGCTTGAAGGAGCCGGAGGCTCCGCTACCTTTGACCTGGACGAGAGTCTCTTTAGTCACCAAGCCCTTGAGAGCCAGCTTGAGGCGGCTGTTATTCTTCTCCACATCGTAACCAGCGGCGGTCAAAGCCTTCTTCAGGGCTGCCAGGGACACCCCGCTGCGCTCTTTAGAGGCGGACACAGCTTTAACAAGGAGCTCGGACACGCTGGGACCGGACGGCTTGGCAGCTTTCTTGGCGCTGGATGCCTTCTTCGGCTGCTTCTTCTTAGAATCGATTTCAACCGCAGGAGCGGCAGCAGGAGCAGTTTCAGCCATGATCACTATTCACTATACCGATCAGTCAATAATTCCGTTCACAGCCGGCTCTCATTTATAGATCTCAAGCTGGCATCCTATAGGCTGATCTAAGCGCGCTCTGATTGGATACAGTCTTATGACACACCCTTCACTTTCCCTTCTCCTGCTTTTCACACACTGCTCTCACTCTGTGTTTCCGAGTGGATACAACTAATAGATTTTACTGAAATAAGAGAACGGATGTCGATGTCATCCATCGTGAAATGTACTAAACTATCTTATCTAGAGTTTATTAGCAGTCTCATGGCTCCCGAGGGCTGTCACAATGTAGTAGAGCTGGGGAAAGCAGACACAACTCGTTTGTGATCAGCTTGATGTTCTCCAGAAACATTATTTCCAGAACTATTTAAATGATATATTTGAAGGCTTTCTTTCTCACTCTTATTCAGGGAAGGGAAGGGACCTGTGTTATCAAGGTGTGTTGTAGCTCATGTCATAAAGAAACAGAGAAGAGGGATGTTGCACCTCGTTTGTTCAGACAGTAAACTCAGGCAGTATGTAGTAAGATCATAGCATATAGTTGATATTTAATTTGCATAATCTTTATTCTATCTATTTATTCATTATCCTCTGAGTCTAACAGCAACTAAAACCAGTTATATATACTCTGGAAGGAAACTCTGCTCTGTGAATTTGCGTCCCTTGGTCATCTTGAGGTAGTGTGATGACCCCCTTGCCGACCTGCCAGTAGAGCGCTTTTTGGAGGGAAGGTTCAGACTTATTGGAGCAATTGCTTCCTGAGAGCCAGGGGGAGCTCCCTTCCATTTGACTGCAGGAACTCCCACTCTTTGATTGGCCCAAGACACAATTATGCTGGAACTATTTTGGGCTTGGCCCTCGTGTGCGGCCAGTCAAAATGTAACCCGGTGGCGATTCAACATTTTTTCATGGATCCTGGCACTATTTTACCAATTCGGATGAGAGCTATCCAGGGTTGTATGATATGTGGGGTGCCTGTGTGGTTTTATTGTATTATGGGGGTGTTTTTGTCTTAAGTACTTTGTATTTGGGAGATAATCAGTTTAGCGGTCAGGTGCTTGGATGGGCACTGTATGCACATGTGACGAAACCAATCTCGCCACATTGTATTGGAGGAGCCTGGTTGCCCGTGTTCTATCAAAAAACCCTACCCCGTGAAAATTCCCTACCCTCGTCACTTCCGGTGACGCAGCCGCACCGGAAGTGACCCTCATCCAATGGAGGAGGAGGGTGTGCGCCGCCGCGCAAGCGCACACCAAATAGGTAGGGATTTTTCACGGGGTAGGGGAAATGAATGCAACAGTGCGCACGCGCGACAAAGTACTCCCGTCGGAGGTACAGCGCGCGTGCGCACAAGTTGCAAGGGAGCGCTTCACAAACCGCGCATGCGCAGTATAGGGGTAGGGAAATTTGATGGCTATTAGCCCTGTGAAATCTCCCTACCCCTATACTGCGCATGCGCGGACTCATCATCAGATTAAAGCCTCTCCCTGCTCCCAACACTCTCAGCCATCCAAGATTGAGGGTGAATTATGGTGGGACGGTGGGTGTTTATGTGCATTATATTGGGGGGTCTGTGCAGACCCCCAATTCTGCACAGACCCCCCAATTCTGCGCAGACCCCCCCAATATAATGCACATAAACACCCACCGTCCCACCATAATTCACCCTCAATCTTGGATGGCTGAGAGTGTTGGGAGCAGGGAGAGGCTTTAATCCGACGATCAGAGTTCGCGCATGCGCAGTATAGGGGTAGGGAGATCTCACAGGGCTAATAGCCATCAAAATTCCCTACCCCTATACTGCGCACGCGCGAACTCTGATCGTCGGATTAAAGCCTCTCTCCCTTGCCACTAGTGCGCACGCGCGCTGTACCTCCGACGGGAGTACTTTGCCGCGCGTGCGCACTGTGGCGTTAATTTCCCCTACCCCGTGAAAAATCCCTACCTAGCCTAGTTGTTGTGCGCCTGCGCGGCGGCGCACACCCTCCTCCTCCATTGGATGAGGGTCACTTCCGGTGCGGCCGCGTCACCGGAAGTGACGAGGGTAGGGAATTTTCACGGGGTAGGGTTTTTTGATAGAACACCCGCCTGCTGTCTTTGGATTATGGACCGGCAGCTAAAGGGTTAATTTTACTGTGCAGAAGGATTTATTTCTCCCTTTCTGCACAGCAGTTCGGTAGATTTCATATACCGAACAAACAGCCGTTCACCAACCTTCCCAGAGCCGTGGGAAGCCGGCCGGCGTTGTTAATTGGCCACCCAGGAGCTGGAGTGTGCCTCCTATTTACCTCCCTGAAGCTGCGGTTAACCGCAGCTTAATTGCTTGTTAACTTTGTGCCTGCTGTTACACTTTGCGGCCGCTAGGTGGCGGTGTTCTGGATCTCCCCGGGCAGCCAGCGATTTTCTGCCCGGCTTTCATGCACCAAAATCGGACACTTTTACGTGCAGGCACCGCTGAACCTCCAGCCCCTGGTTCTAATTCGTATGGATTTGGTGAATACAGGGAAATTCGGTGTTTTATGTTTTATGTGAATCCTTTAACCCAGATAGCAATGCCATGGAGCCTGTTCGTATAATTAAAGACTTTAGCTCCATGGCACTTAAACTGTATTTGGGTGGTCTGGGTGCCATTCACCTAATAATGTGCACCCAGACCTGAGCTATCTGGGGAGTTTGATGCATTCACCTATATCCAATTTGTGAGGTTTGGTGATTTTACAGTAGCTGTGCCTGTCTCTCAGAAAGGGGCATATCGCCTAAACAGATTTTAACCCCTTGTCTGCTGAAACGGTCCGTTACAATTGGTGGCAAGCGGCGAGATCGTTTCTACAGCCAGAAGGACAGCTACAGGAGACACCATTGCTCTGGATTTTACAATTTGAGGGCAACGCATGTCTCAGTACAGCGACCCTGACAGCACCAGCATGGAACCAGCAGTGTAGTTCGATGAGGCTGACATGGATGACCGAGATGCAGTATGCAAAGGCATCTGGTACCAGGCACTGGGTATTGTGGAATACCAGCAGGACGGGAGATTCCCCAAGGAAGAGCAGCGGTTGCAGAAGCAAGTAGCCCTGCGGATGCCCTTCCTGGGAGAGCAGCCCCTGGAGGAATGGGTGAGAGAATTGGAACACCTAGTATGGCAGGAGATGTGGCTGGAGGATGCCTACCAGGCGCTTTGGTGGTATGTTGCACAGTACCTGCCCTGGACAGCCTGGAGTCCTGTTCTGGATCTCCCCGGGCAGCCAGCAATTTTCTGCCCGGCTTTCATGCACCAAAATCGGACACTTTTACGTGCACTCACCGCTGAACCTCCAGCCCCTGGTTCTAATTCGTATGGATTTGGTGAATGCAGGGAAATTCGGTGTTTTATGTTTTATGTGAATCCTTTAACCCAGATAGCAATGCCATGGAGCCTGTTCGTATAATTAAAGACTTTAGCTCCATGGCACTTAAACTGTATTTGGGTGGTCTGGGTGCCATTCACCTAATAATGTGCACCCAGACCTGAGCTATCTGGGGATATGTTACATGTCTGTGTTTTGTGTATAAAATGTGTCTTTATGGGGCGTGGCCGACCGGCGAACCTAATGGACGCACACTAAGCCTCCAGCTCCGGACTCAATTACAATCCAAAGCAATCGGAGAAAACTAAGAAGAATGGGTAACCATAAAAAGAATAATAGTAATCTGGGACAACCAGGGAAGACTCCAACCACAAAATCGGGCTCCCTAACCCGTTACTTTAAAGAGAATCCAGACAGATCCCACGAGGCCGCGGCCGCGACCTCGAGTATCATGGAAACTGAATCTCCATCGGATTCACAACCTCAAAGCCCCTGCCTCTCTGACAGCTCCCAAAATGTTGACATACAAGAGGATCTGGATTTAAAACAAATTATTAAAAATTTACCATCGAAAGCCGATATCCAGCAAATGCTTAACAAAATGGAGTCGTCCTTCCAATCCAGAATGGAGAAAATGGACACAGGCATCCAGCAACTGAACCTCCGAATCACGGACCTGGAAGAAGAAAAAGATTTAATGCAAACACAAATAACTAACATCTCGACAACGTTAGACTCACAAATTATAAACTGGTCATCCACTCAACGCCATATAGATGATCTAGACAATAGGAGCCGAAGGAACAATCTGAGGATCAGAGGTATGCCAGAATCTCAAGGGGAAAATATAACAGGGCTGCTCACGGAGCTTTTTAATTTAATTCTGGGGAACGCCATAGATGATCCAATTTTAATGGATAGAGCTCAAAGATCAATACGACCAAGAGGTCTAACTCAAGAATCCCCAAGAGATATAATCTGCAGGCTCCACTACTTTAATATAAAAGACAACATAGTGAAAATACTAAGAGAAACTGTCAGGGTACCTGAGGCCTCTACCTCTAAGGGAGGTAGAGACTTGGTGGTGTATCCGTCCAGGCGAGCTGTTTCCTCCGTTCCTCGCGGTTCATCCAGTCACTTAAACACCGGCCGCGAGGAATCCACGTCCTTTTCTAGCAGGACGCTCAATACGTGACGTCATGACGCTAGCACGAGCAATCTGTCACTCAAGTGTCCGATATCCAATCGGTACTTGTCAGAGGCGTGATTTCCATCCAGAGCCAGGGTATTTAAGCTTACTCCTTACTTCAGCTCATTACCCTGTCGTGGTTCTAGCTTGTCTAGTCACTCAGTGCTCTGGTATTCTAGTTTGCTCTTTTGGTTTTGACTCGGCTCGTTGTACTACCCTGTTTCTCTGTTATCCCTTGACCCGGCTTGTCTCCCGCTTATCTGTCTTCTCGTTCCCTCGACCTCGGCTTGCCTCTGACTATTCTTTACTCTCGGTACGTTAGTCCGGCCATTCTAAGGCCCGGTATACGTACCTTTCCACTCTTTGTACTCTGCGTGTTGGATCCCTGTCCCGATCCTGACATTACGACAGGGCCAATGGATCCTGCAGGTACAAACAGTCAGCTTGGTTCTTCGGATCCCAGGTTTGACGCCATGGAACATAGGATGGATCAGATGGCTTTGGCACTACAGGCACTTTTGTCTCGTGCTAGTAATCCACCTGAGGAGACACGTACTCCTTCTATCTCTCCTGCAGTCTCAGGTCTAGAGGTAGCCACTGTAGGTGCTTCTTCCCGTATTACCCCACCAGTACGTTATGGCGGGTCACCGGAGAAGTGTCGTGGCTTTCTAAACCAGATTAGCATCCATTTCGAACTACAACCCCGCTCTTATCCTACAGATAGAGCAAAGGTTGGATTTATTATTACTCTGCTCATTGAAAAAGCTTTGAGATGGGCCAATCCTTTATGGGAGAATGATAATCCACTCGTCTATAATTATAATGCCTTTGTAGCTGCGTTTAGAAGAACTTTTGACCCTCCTGGCAGAAAGGTCAATGCAGCTAGATTAATGTTGCGCCTTAAACAGGACAATCGAACACTTGTGGATTATGCACTAGAGTTCAGATCCTTGGCGGCAGAAGTTAAGTGGAACGAACAGGCTTATATAGATGTATTTCTGAATGGGTTATCAGATGTAATTCTTGACGAGGTCGCTACTAGAGAACTCCCTGAAAATTTGGAGGATTTAATTTCTTTTATATCTCGTATTGATGAACGCTTAAGAGAGAGGCAGAACACTCGAGATAGGACCCGTAGACCCTCCTTTAAACTAGCGCCTACCTTTCAAATCTCTGAGTTCGAAGACTTACGTATTCCTGAACCTATGCAGATAGGCAGTACTCATCTCACTGAAAGGGAGAGACAGTACAGGAGAAGGGAGGGTTTATGTATGTATTGTGGAGTCAGGGGTCATTTACGCCTAAATTGTCCCAATCGTTCGGGAAACGCTCGCACCTAAGTTCCTCTAGAGGACAGGCCTTGGGTGTTTCTACTTTGTCCTCTATTCACAACTACAAGGAGCTCAGGCTTGTGTTACCCGTTTCTTTAAAGTGGGAGAAGGGAGTAGTTAAGACTATGGCACTAATCGATTCTGGAGCTGCTGAGAGCTTTATAGATCAGGGTTTTGCTGCCAAGCATGCTATTCCATCCCAGTTAAAAGAGACACCTCTGGCTGTTGAGGCCATCGATGGTAGACCGTTACTTGAGCCTGTTATTTTCCATGAGACCATACCGATTAACTTGACTGTCGGCATCCTGCATAAAGAGGATATATCCTTGATGCTCATTTCTTCTCCGTCTATTCCCATAGTTCTGGGGTACTCCTGGCTGAGGAGACACAACCCTATTATTAATTGGGAATCAGGGGAGATAGTTTCGTGGGGAGAGAATTGTCAAGAAAAATGCTTGCGGAAAGTCTTACCTCTTGGATTAACTAATACATCGAATACCTCTGACAATCCTACAGAGACACAAATTCCGCCTCAGTACCTAGATTTAAAGGCAGTATTTGACAAAAAGAAAGCCGATACCTTACCCCCACACAGGTCCTTTGATTGCAAAATTAACCTACTCCCTGGTACCATGCCTCCCAGAGGTCACGTATACCCATTATCTATAAAGGAGAACTCAGTCCTAGAGGAATATATTCACGAGAATTTAGACAAGGGATTCATCAGGAGGTCCTCCTCCCCTGCCGGGGCTGGATTTTTTTTTGTTAAAAAGAAAGATGGTTCTTTGAGACCTTGTATTGATTATCGAGGCTTGAATAAGATAACCATTAAAAATGCCTACCCGATTCCCTTGATCACCGAACTCTTCGATCGTTTGAAGGGCTCTACAATTTTCACCAAGTTAGACCTCAGAGGGGCATATAACTTGGTGAGAATCCAGCAGGGACATGAGTGGATGACGGCATTCAATACTCGATATGGTCACTATGAATATACTGTCATGCCTTTTGGGTTATGCAATGCGCCAGCAGTATTCCAAGATCTGATTAATGAGGTTCTTAGGGAATTTCAGCAAGAGTGCGTCATTGTATACCTAGATGATATACTCATTCATTCTAGTGACATTGAGATACATCACAAACAAGTCAGGAGGGTTTTGCACAAGCTTCTCCAGCATGGCTTGTACTGCAAGTTGGAGAAATGTAGCTTTGATCAAACCCAGGTAACCTTTCTCGGCTATGTGATCTCTGGGGAGGGATTTAAGATGGATCCGGATAAGCTCCAATCCATTCTAGAGTGGCCCCTACCCACAGGTCTTAAAGCCATACAGAGATTTATTGGTTTTTCCAATTATTATAGGCGCTTTATTAAGGGCTATTCTTCCATTATTGCACCTATCACTAACATGACCAAACAGGGGGCTGACACTAAGAATTGGACTACTGAAGCTCTCCTTGCGTTCAAGACTCTCAAGGAGCTTTTCGCTTCCGCTCCAATTTTAGTTCACCCTGACACTTCTCTGCCTTTTTTGCTCGAGGTAGACGCATCAGAGACTGGTTTAGGTGCTGTTCTATCTCAAAGGTTGGGTGTTGATAAACCATTACATCCATGTGGATTTTTCTCTAAAAAATTGACCGGTACTGAAAGCAGGTATGACATTGGTGACAGAGAATTACTAGCGGTTATCAAGGCTTTGAAAGAATGGAGACATTTATTGGAAGGTACATTACATCCTGTTACCATCCTGACAGACCACAAAAACTTGTCCTATATCGGAGAGGCCAAGCGTCTGTCCTCCAGGCAGGCTCGTTGGTCGTTGTTTCTTACCCATTTCAATTACGTTCTGACTTACAGACCTGGGTCAAAGAATTCTAAAGCCGATGCGCTATCTCGCCAATATGAACCCTCTGCTTCAGTTGAACCACTTTTGTCCTCCATTGTACCCAAATGCAATATTATTGCTAATACCAGTCTCAAAATTCATTCTCCGCTACTTGACCAGATCTTGAAGTCACAACATCTAGCTCCCGGCAACACTCCTGAGGGAAGAAACTTTGTTCCTCCTGAACTTCAACTGGAGCTCTTAAAATGCTTTCACGAAAGTAAAATAGCTGGTCATCCTGGTATTCGCAAGACATACTCTCTGATATCCAAGGATTTCTGGTGGCCTTCACTTCGAAAAGATATTGAGGAGTTCGTCGCAGCTTGTGAGACTTGTGCCAAAACTAAACTACCTCATGCATCTCCATGTGGCCTGTTACACCCCTTGGACATTCCTGAGAAACCTTGGTCCTGTTTGTCCATAGACTTTATCGTTGATTTGCCTGCTTCCAAGAGACAGACTGTTATTCTCACGGTGGTGGATAGATTTACTAAGATGGCCCATTTCGTGCCATTACCTAAACTTCCGACTTCTCCTGAATTGGCGGAGATTTTTGCGAGGGAGGTTTTTCGCCTACATGGGATTCCTTCAGAGATTGTTTCTGATAGAGGTTCTCAATTTGTCTCACGTTTCTGGAGATCCTTTTGTTCTCAAATGGGCATCAAATTGAACTTCTCCTCTGCCTATCACCCTCAGTCTAACGGAGCTGCTGAACGTACTAATCAAAAGATCGAACAGTATCTGCGTTGCTTTGTTTCCGAACACCAGGACGATTGGGTCGGTCTGATTCCTTGGGCGGAGTTCGCACACAATAACCTTGTTTGCGATTCAACTCGCTCTAGCCCTTTCTTCATGAACTATGGCTTTCATCCTTCGATTTTTCCTTCGGTTTCCTCTTCTCAGGGGATACCGTCGGTTGATGATCATGTCGCCAACCTGAAGAAATTATGGGATCAGACTCGGCAAATTCTATTACATAGTTCCTCGCTGTTCAAGAAACACGCTGACAAACACAGAAGAGCGGCTCCTGTTTTTGTTCCTGGGGATAGGGTATGGTTGAGTACCAAGAATATTCGCCTAAAAGTTCCATCCATGAAATTTGCTCCTCGCTACATAGGCCCTTACAGGGTTCTCACTCGTATCAATCCGGTTGCGTATCGCCTTGCTCTGCCACCTGCCTTACGCATTCCTAACTCCTTTCATGTCTCCTTGTTGAAACCTCTTATTTGCAACAAATTCTCCTCTAAGGTCTCCTCGCCTCGTCCTGTTCAGGTGGAGGGTCGGGAGGAGTACGAGGTCAGCTCCATCATTGACTCCAGAATTTCAAGGGGAAAATTGCAATATCTGGTCAACTGGAGGGGATATGGTCCTGAGGAGAGGAGTTGGGTACCTCAGGAGGACGTCCATGCTTCTCGCCTTCGCAGAGCATTTCACCTTCGCTTCCCATCTCGCCCCGGTTCATTCCGCCCGGTGGGCGTATCTGAGAGGGGGGGTACTGTCAGGGTACCTGAGGCCTCTACCTCTAAGGGAGGTAGAGACTTGGTGGTGTATCCGTCCAGGCGAGCTGTTTCCTCCGTTCCTCGCGGTTCATCCAGTCACTTAAACACCGGCCGCGAGGAATCCACGTCCTTTTCTAGCAGGACGCTCAATACGTGACGTCATGACGCTAGCACGAGCAATCTGTCACTCAAGTGTCCGATATCCAATCGGTACTTGTCAGAGGCGTGATTTCCATCCAGAGCCAGGGTATTTAAGCTTACTCCTTACTTCAGCTCATTGCCCTGTCGTGGTTCTAGCTTGTCTAGTCACTCAGTGCTCTGGTATTCTAGTTTGCTCTTTTGGTTTTGACTCGGCTCGTTGTACTACCCTGTTTCTCTGTTATCCCTTGACCCGGCTTGTCTCCCGCTTATCTGTCTTCTCGTTCCCTCGACCTCGGCTTGCCTCTGACTATTCTTTACTCTCGGTACGTTAGTCCGGCCATTCTAAGGCCCGGTATACGTACCTTTCCACTCTTTGTACTCTGCGTGTTGGATCCCTGTCCCGATCCTGACAGAAACAAGCCAACCTCTCTTATTCCATGGCACACCTATTCAAATATACCCTGATCTCTCCTGGTATACTCTCCAAGCGAGAAGAGCGCTGAAGCCCATTACTGAACTTCTACGCCAAATAAATATTAGATACCGTTGGGGATTCCCCTTTGCTCTAATAGTAGCAGCAAAAACCACAATTTACTCCATCACGACATTCATGGATGTAATTCCTTTTCTTCGTGCTTTGGATCTCCCAAATACACCAGTCGTGGACTGGAACACCCCTCCATCAAACCAGGAACTAATACAACCTTCACATAGGCCTAGATGGCTCACACCTGCGAGGAAAAGACGTCAAGACAGAAGATTCCAATCTCCAGATCAGAGACTAAACAAGCCTCCCATGGAAGTTACTCCACAAAGACAAAATCTGAAAGACAACCTCCCAGCATAAACATCAAACCCGTTACTCCAAGACATCAACTAATCCTCCATACCGGTGAGATCGACTGATACCTGACATCACACAAGTGACTTTTGTTGTCCTCTTAAATTTTCCGGGACTTATGTGCACAATTATCTATTTCTTCTACAAACAGAGACATACGCGTCCTTTCCATTCAGGTCGTATAATTAATTTTTGCAATGTGTTACTTGTGCATATTTAAATATTGTATATCCGGAATTAGTTATCTCATATGCTGTGTTAATATGTGAATTCGCATTTAGAAAAGTTAAATACTTTAGTTCATAAGTGAAAGGCTGCTTAGACAGGGCCAGCGACCGAATCATTTTTCTATCCCTTTTTCTTCTATCTCTTTGCGTGTATCATACCTTTCAAAATTAAGCTGCGCCCACAAACAATATGAGAAATGTAAACGAATATATGACTTTAAGCCTATAATATTATTACATATTTACTTTATCTCTATAGCAATTTACCTCCAAATCGCTAAACTTTCACAGCGACAGTTCACATTCTCAAAGGGGACAATAATTGTTAAACAAATTTCTGTCACCATATAGACATGGCTTTGAAGAATTTAAACGACCCAAAGCAGGCACTCTCTAAAAATCATTCCCAAATCTCTTAGAAGGGTAATTACAATATATTCCCGACTAAAAACCTAGTAACTTACATAATTAACAAACAAGCAATAGTTAACTAGGGAATATACACTTTACGAATCTCACCGGACAAAGGAGAAAACTCACAAACTATCTCTTCTCCACTAAAAAACCCCAAAATATAGGATTGTACTTTGAGCTCCCAGCCCAAGTCTGAGCTCACGACCCCAATAATTTTTAGGTTCTAGCTTCAACGTCAAGTTAGAATCAAAAGTTCCCTCAAGGGATTAATTCCTTTCCTTTGCTCCCTTTTAACTCCAACAACACCTCAACCTTAACCTGCCCCACCTCCATCCCTGCTTCCCCTAGACTTCTGTCTTCTCTCCTCATCTTCTCCTTCCACCCCCTCTCCCTCTTCAACTCCCTACCCCCTTCCCACCTTCTATTTCTAAAGTACGGGTTTCCCCGAAACCTAGATTAGCGAGCAATCTAACTATATTCTTAACGCTACTCAAAACATTTAAACTTTGTAACCGGAAGAAACTGTAGTATTGATTCACCAGCAACTAATAGACCCTCTGGTTACGGTTTTCTTTTTTCTATTGCTAATTGTATATCATTAATTATTTATTACTGTTCTGTTCCATTATTGATTACTGCTTAATTTACGTAAATTATCTTAGTACTGACTGTGCTAAACTGTTAGCAACGCTACATCTTACACCTTAGATTCCTAACTTAGGAATTGGAGGATCAGGGACTTTTTTACTTGGCAGCAGGTAAACAAAACCCTATAAAACAAAACGTACCAATTATACCTCACAAAAACACTCCTACCTTAAAGCTTTCCTCAATTATCCTACGGAAGAAACTTAATATTCCACAGGTCGACTTCATAATCTTACCCAGATAAACTCACTGACTTAATACAGGATCTACACTTACCACGGCATTCCCACATCCAAATAGATCATTCACCATACACACGAATTGACAAATATGACTACGATCAATATCCTCACTCAAAACGCAAGGGGATTAAACTCTCCAGAAAAAAGATCTATAGCCCTAAATGACTTTAAAAGGCATAAAGCACACATAATATATATTCAAGAAACACACTTTAGAAAAAATTCTGCCCCCAAACTCCGTAATAAAGATTACCCTCTTGGCTACTTCAGTCATTACTCAGAAACAAAATCTAGAGGAGTAGCAATTCTCCTAAGTCAACATATACAATTCACATTCCAGGAACAACTGGTAGACGACTCAGGGAGATTTATATTTGTTAAAGGCAAAATTTGTAATACTCAAGTTACTCTAGCCAATATATACCTGCCAAATAAGAAACAAAATCTCTCTCTCAAAAAAATACTTAGCAAACTTTCCATATTCAGGGAAGGCATCCTCATTGTGGGGGGAGATATGAACATAACTCTAGATGAAACATTAGACTCTACATCTCAATCTAGAGATTATCAGTCCCTAACACGTTCTCAAATTAAAAACTCCCTCTATGAGGCTCAACTATACGACAGTTGGAGATCCATCAACCCTACCAAACGAGACTATTCTTTTTACTCCGCCCCTGCAGGCACTTACTCTCGAATCAATACAATTTTTTTACAACATAGATATCTCTCGCTAATTAAAGGCGCAACATAGGGTCCTATTACCTGGTCAGACCATGCCCCTATGACATTGTCAATCTCACTGCCAGCCTCCCCTAATCCATTCTCACAATGGAAACTTAATGATTTAATTCTAAATGACAAAACTACATTGCACAGGATAAAAGAGGCAACCACTCAATACTTCTCAGAAAACACGAATCCCGACACTTCCTCCATCATGACCTGGGAAGCTCATAAAGCAGTTATAAGAGGGGAACTTATCAAAGCAGCAGCAACACTCAAAAAAAAATAGAGAAAAACAAGTAAACCAACTAACCAAAGACATTGTATCCCTAGAAAGTAAACATAAAACCTCTCTATCATGGGATGACCACAAAACGCTATCTAGTAAACGCACAGAATTATCGACCATTTTACATCTACATGCTAGGAAAAAAATATCGCTAACGAAAAACCTATACTACACTCAAAGCGGAAAAGAGGGCAAACTTCTAGCAAAATCGATACAAACAGAAAGACAATCCTCTTTCATATCCGAGATTAAGAAAAAAGATGGAAATCTAACGTGTCGCATGCCGGAAATACTATCTTCCTTCCATGAATTCTACACTCAGCTTTACAACCTCACAAACACGAAACCTACTTCAGAGGAAATAATGGAATTCCTTCAAACTAGAATTAAACGCTCTATCCCCACAAACGAAATTAAATTCTTAGACAATCCCTTAACTACAGAAGAATTCATAAACACAGTCAAATCTTTGCCCATCGGCAAGAGCCCAGGCCCTGATGGCTACACTGGGAAATATTATAAGGAATTAGCTAACATCTTGGCACAACCCTTCATCGAAGCTTACAATATGAAGAAACTTTCATCCTCCATACCTAGTTCAGCTCTTGAGGCAATAATCGCTATTATACCTAAACCAGGTAAAGACGCAACTCAATGCGGGAATTACAGACCTATCTCACTAATCAATATCGACTTAAAAATTCTGACCAAGATAATGGCTACTAGGCTCAAACCATTCATGCCTTCACTAATCCATTCAGACCAAGCTGGTTTTGTTCCTGGCAGAGAATCTAAAAACAACACAACGAAAATTCTAAATATTATCCATTGGGCCCAAATACACAAAACACAGAGCGCCCTGCTTGCCATTGATGCCGAAAAGGCTTTTGACAGAGTTAATTGGACACTACTAAAACATACCTTACAATACCTCAACTTTGGTCCTAGATGGATCGAATGGATTGATACCATATACTCGAAACCAACTGCGAAACTAAGAATCAATGGTCAACTATCAGACCCAGTAATGATCTCGAACGGCACAAGACAAGGATGCCCTTTATCGCCACTCCTCTTCATACTAGTGTTGGAGCCCTTCCTGCAAGGCATCCGCGACAACAACTCAATTAAGGGAATTCAAATCAAAAACCAAACCTACAAAATTACTGCTTTCGCAGACGATCTCCTTTTCACAATATCAGACCCACACAAAACTATACCAAACATCATCACAGAAATGCAATATTACGGAAAAATTTCATTTTTTCAAGCCAACCTCACAAAATGTGACTTGATGCCAATCTATCTCCCTGACTCCATTTGTCAAAAAATTAAATCCAACTTTGCATTCCAATGGACTACAACTTCTATTAAATATCTGGGAATACACATACCACACAAATTAAACTCCATATACTCGATGAATTTCCCACCTCTGATTGAGTCAATAACTAAAGACCTATCCAGATGGCATAAACCCTGCTTTGGGTTACTTTGTCGTGTAAACATTATTAAAATGAATATCCTCCCTCGTATCCTCTACCTATTACAAACAATCCCGCTATTAATTCCATCAAAATTTTTCTCTACTATCAAGTCATTACTCTCGGAATTCATATGGGCGCGCAAACCTCCACGCCTAGCCTACCAGACGCTGATTAAAACTCGAGAACAGGGAGGTTTAAATCTACCAGATTTACACGATTTCTATAAAGCGACCCATCTACAGAGGATTTATGAATGGTCGAATACTTCTAGCAAGCTCCAATGGGTAAAGTTGGAAAATAGCTTCTCAGAAGTTCCACTCCACATACTCCCTTGGATTCAAATCGACAATCAACTTATGAGAAAACTCAACAAACACCCAACGATTTCGGTTTCCTTACATATTTGGCTCAAAATGAGATCCCAAACAGAGGTAGCTCCATATCCGTCACCAATATACCCTTTAACATCAAATCCCCACTTACTTAACGGAACTCATGGGAAACAATGGGGTCTACAATACGAAGGCCCCTTCCTGAAACTATGCGAAGCAACGATAAAGAACAAACTAAAGCCCATAAAAGAACTTATAGACACAGACGAACACTCTGGGATTCAATTGTTTTTCTATAACCAACTGAAACATTTCATAAACTCTAATGATCTCTTGCCGAGGGGTACAAGATCTCTTACCAAATTCGAAGGCCTTTGCATCGAGCACCCGCCAAAACTCAAAACACTCTCAGCCATGAATTCAATCATTAAAGAAGCGCAATCACAAAACCTTCCCGCTTTCACACAAAGATGGAAAGAGGAGCTCAAACTTACCCTGAACAACACACAATGGAAACAAGTCTTTACATTAATCCACAAAACATCGATCTCCACTCACGCACAAGAATGTAACTACAAAAAATTGACCCGCTGGCACAACTCGCCAGTTAACTTACACAAATATTATCACGACTCCATAGACCTGTGCTGGAGATGCAATGCCCCAGGAGCACACCACTCTCACATATGGTGGCAATGTCCAATAATACACAAATACTGGGTAAGAATCCACAAGATTATTATACTTATATTCCGAAAAACATTCCAATGCACACCTGAACACTATATCTTTCTTATCAAACCGAAAGAATTTACCAAACTAGAACACGCACTTTTCTGTCATCTAGCAATGGCGGCATCGCAGCTCCTACCTAAATATTGGAAACAAATTCAACCCCCTACAATTCGGGAGTGGGTGTTAAGAGTCGAAGATATCAAATTGATGGAAAAAATCACATCAGCTAAACTAGGCAGACTATCCAAATTTCACTCTATTTGGAATCAATGGAATACATACAACTCCATTAAACTTCAGGCTACCGAATAAAAAGCTTCCAACATACTAAAAAACTACTCCTAGGTCACTACCAACTGATGATATAAACCATTAGCATAAAACATATACCAAATTACTTGCACCCTTTTATATAAGTCATAACTACCCCTATATTCTCTTGATCTTCCGATTCCTATTTATACACACATAATACACGTTGTTATATAGATGTACAATGACAATGTTTTTCATAATTTTACTTTTACTATTAATATGTGTTACTTGGGATGATATTTATCATATACAGAGTGTTGTTAACCTAAAGTTCTATTCCAATTGTCACGGGATTGATAACTGGACAAACTGTAAGTTTAGAAATGTTGACTACCCTCAGTTTAACGAGATAATTACATTATTGCTTTATTATTATTTAAGCATCACTGTTTAGTTACATATTTTATCATAATATCCTCAAGCTTTCATTCTAACATTATGTATTAGTGTTATGTAAAAAGTACTATGACATTATTTCTTCTCTATTATAACCATCATACTGTTTTTCTAGGAACATGTTAAATAAGCGTACAATTTTCTGTTATTTCGCTATATCTAAATGTAAACTTGTTATGTATAAAATACAAAACAATAAAACATTAAACATTAAAAAAAAAAAAAAAATAGTGAAGTAATTCAATTATCTCCCAGGACAAAGGCAAAACTCCATTATACATGTGGGGACACAAAACAGACTATCACTTTAAAATACATAAAGACACATTTTATACATAAAACACAGACATGTAACATATCCCCAGATAGCTCAGGTCTGAGTGCACATTATTAGGTGAATGGCACCCAGACCACCCAAATACAGTTTAATTGCCATGGAGCCAAAGTCTTTAATTATACGAACAGGCTCCATGGCAATGCTATCCAGGACCGGTGCTAGGATTTTTAGTTACACAGGCGAAGATGCATTTTATTTAAAATAAGGTTCATACAAACACAGAAATAATCATACAGAGACATACACACACAGACAGAGACATACATGCAAGCATATAGACATACATACAGAGGCATACCGTACATACATACATACATACATACATACATACATACATACAGAAACAAACATACAGAGACATCCAGGCATACAGACACATACATACATACAGGCATACAAAGACATACACGCATACAGAGACATACCGTCATACAGACACATACGTACAAAGACATACAGGCATACAGACACATACATTTGTACATACAGAGACATACAGGCATACGGACACATACATATGTACATACAGAGACATACACAATTACATACTTACATCAGTTAAATCTTGTCCCCGGGATGCATGCTGTCTGGCTCCTTGGAGTCCTGCCCTGCAGCCCAGCCCCATCACAGGGCGCCAGCCGCGCTGTGTGGTACACAGGGAGCAGGGATATGATGTCATCCATATCCTCGCCCCCTCCACACAGCCTGTGGCAGACACCAGGGTAGGTGCAGTGGCGTACACATGACCCATGGGGCCCCAGTGCGCAAATTGATCCGTGCCCCCCCCCCTCGCTCTTACTCTGCGCGGGCCGGGGCCGCAACTCATGGTGGCGGGCACCTGGTCGCAGGGGTTGCAGGGCTATGACCCCTGCGACCGTGGTATGTACGCCAGTGCATGGAGATGCACACACAATTAAAGGACCACTACAGACACCCAGATCACATCAGCTCAATGAAGTGGTCTGGGTGTCAGGTCCCTCTAGTTTTAACCCTGCAGCTGAAAACATAGCAGTTTCAGAGAAACTGCTATGTTTCACCGAGGGTTAATCCAGCCTATAGTGGATGTCTCACTGACAGCCGCTAGAGGAGCTTCCGCTATTCTAAAACACTGAACGTCCATAGGAAAGCATTGAGTAATGCTTTCCTATGGGCGGTTTGAATGCGTGCGCTGCAAGAGCATTCAGAGCTGAGAGGCGGAGGGATCCCCAGTGCCAAGGGAGTCCGGTGCTAGAGAAAGGTAAGTGCTGAAGACACACACACACTCTCACGAACAGATGCATACACACCAGCTAACAGACACACACATTTACTGACAGACACACTCAGCGACAGACATACATACACACTCACTTACAAAACATACACTCTCACTGACAAACACACACTCACAAATACACACACAAACACACTCAGTAAGAGACACACAGTAACACACTTACTGACACTCACTAGCAGACACACTCACTGACACACTAGCAGACACACTCACTGACACTCACTAGCAGACACACACTTACACTCATTAGCAGACACACACTGACACTCACTAGCAGACACACACTGACACTCACTAGCAGACACACTCACTGACACTAGCAGACACACTCACTGAAACTAGCGGACACACTCACTGACATTAGCAGACACACTCACTGACACTAGCAGACACACACACTGACACTAGCAGACACACACACTGACACTCACTAGCAGAAACTCATTGACACTCACTAGCAGACACACACACTGACACTCACTAGCAGACACACTCACTGACACTCACTAGCAGACACACTCACTGACACACTAGCAGACACACACTGACACTCACTAGCAGACACACACTGACACTCACTAGCACTCACTGACACTAGCATACACACTCACTGAAACTAGCAGACACACTCACTGACATTAGCAGACACACTCACTGACACTAGCAGACACACACACTGATACTAGCAGACACACTCACTGACACTCACTAGCAGACACTCACTGACACTCACTAGCAGACACACTCACTGACACTCACTAGCAGACACACTCACTGACACTCACTCTGACACTCACTAGCAGACACTCATTGACACTCACTAGCAGACACACTCACTGACACTCACTAGCAGACACACTCACTGACACTCACTAGCAGACACACACACTGACACTCACTCTGACACTCACTAGCAGACACTCATTGACACTCACTGACACTCACTAGCAGACACACACACACACTGACACTCACTAGCAGACACACTCACTGACACTCACTAGCAGACACACGCATTGACACTCACTGACACTCACTAGCAGACACACACATTGACACTCACTGACACTCACTAGCAGACACAAACACACACACTAAAACTCACACTAACACATGTTTTTTTTTATTAATTTAATCCCCCAGTCTCCTTACCTTTTTGGAGTGCTGAAGGGATTCCCTGGGGTCCAGTGGTGCTGCTGGGCTCCTGGGCTCCTTGGCTGGCTCCCTCCCTGGCTGGCTGGCTCCCTGGCTGGCTCCCTGGCTGGCTGGCTTGCTCCCTGGCTGGCTGGCTGGCTCCCTGGCTGGCTGACTCCCAGGCTGGCTGGCTCCCGGGCTGGCGGGCGGACGCGAGGGAGCACTCTCCCATGTGTGCTTCCTCTTCAGCTCCCTCGCGCACCGTGTAGGGATGCCGGCGCCGTAAGATGACATCATCTTCCGGCTCCGTTATCAGTATGCGGCGCGCGAGGGAGCTGAAGAGGAAGCACACATGGGAGAGTGCTCCCTCGCGCGCCCGCAGAACCGGGCGCTCGGCCACGCTACAATAGGTCGTCGGTTGGAGGGGAGCGCAGTGCGCTTCCCTCCTTCCGGTCAGCCTGATTTTGCGTCCCCAGGGCCGGTGCGCCCTAAGGCCGCCTTCTGGTAGCGCCGGCCCTGTTGCTATCTGGGTTAAAACATTCACATAAAACATAAAATACAGAATTTCCCTGCATTCACCAAATCCATACGAATTGGAACCAGGGGCTGGAGGTTCAGTGGCGCCTGCACGTAAAAGTGTCTGATTTTTTGAGGGGGCGGGTCCTGACATCCGATGTGAACGGTCGCAAATACTGAGAGCTCCCGGCCGGCGGCAGTAAAACTGGCATAAACAACTGAAAATACCTACTTAATGGGCAACAAAAGGAAACAGACTCAGCCCTCATACACCCAAGAATCAGGCACGCCAAGAAACTCGAACGGTCTCGACAAATATTTCCGAGATACAGTGAAAGTGCTCGGAGGAGGCCTAACTGACAACATGGCGACGCCATCTTGCCCGCGCAAAACGCCCGACCCCAGCACGACAGGAGAAGAGATCTCCCCAACTACCAGCATTGCAGATGGGCTAGCAAACATAAGGGAAACCCTTGCACATTTACCTTCCAGGGACGAGCTGGCTAGCATGATAGCGAAGCTAGAATCCTCAGTACAAGACCAAGTCTCCGCCATTTCTGCAGACATCAGGCAAGTAAACACGAGGGTGGGAGACCTGGAAGAGGACAGAGACCAAATTTTAGACAGACTCCTCACCCTAGAACATCAACAAAAAAACAGAGACAACAGAACCCACTACATTATGAGAAACACTGAAGACCTCGATAATAGAGGCAGACGAAACAACATTAGGATAAGAGGGATCCCAGAATCACAGGAAAACCCTGAAAATCTCCATAATACTCTACAATCTTTGTTTAACAAGATCCTACAGAGGCCAGAAGACACCCCAATTCTATTAGATAGAGCACACAGGGCTTTAAGACCCAAAGGCCTCCCACAAGACTCCCCCAGAGACATTATATGCAGAGTTCACTACTATACTGTAAAAGAAGACATTATGAGAAACGCCAGGGACTCTTCTGACATACTGTTTAACAACGCGAAAATACTAATCCTCCCTGACCTGGCATGGCTGACCCTGAGGGGCAGACGGGCGCTGAGACCACTAACATTAGCCCTGCAACAAGCCAATATAAAATATAGATGGGGATTCCCCTTCGCTCTCACGGCCTCCCACCAAGGAATACAAGCCACCTTAACTTCAGCAGATGAAGTAGAAGCTTTCACCCAACGCCTAGGCATTCCTAACATGGAGATACCGGACTGGTACGACATCTCAGAACCTGAAAAGACCAAACCACAAACCACGAGACAGATGGGACAAGCGATGGACACGCGAAAGAGAACGTCATGGAAGACCCCGCCAGCCTCACCTTTCTTAAGATCAAGGAAAAATCCAATGACTCCTAGGAAAATAAACTGAAACAACTCCAAGAAGCGAAGGAGACAAAACCTCTAACGCTTAAAGAGACATATCATTGACTAAAGCAATATTGAACTAACTCACTCGCCTAATCACCAACTAAGGGAAGGGTAACTATACTCTGTAAATGCCGAATAGTATTGTGATAAATCAATGTATATAATATCTACGCTTACCTGTTACACATGATTGTATATGTAACGACATTATGATCAAAGTGATATCTGATAACTCACGAGTACATAGACTGAAAAGCATACAATAGACATGATGTTATTATGTTAAAGAAATGCTGAATGCTATCAAACAGAAGGTTCAAAACACCATACTATTTTTAGTACTTGCCACAGACATACCCATTTAAGATGCCCACCCAAACTACACATATACATAGCCAGTTACAGACGACAAGCGTCAAATGGCCGCCTACCGGAGAGTTTACTCAGCTACGGAGGCAAAGAAATAGAAGCACTTTACATAGTAATATAGTGCTCCAGTTCACTTAGGACATAACCCACAGGCCTTAACGGCCAAGAGCGGTACAAACACCTACCTCATTACTCAACCGCAAATCTAAGCAGCATCTGGGCTAGCCCCTAGCGCTAGACGAACCCAGAGGAAAGTACCGTCTCCTATTTAGAAATCTACCCATAATAATTTCTCTCAATTGCACGCAACCTACCGAAAGGGAGATTTCTATACCCACACGAAGGGTCCAAAGTTCGCCCAGAACCCCCCCCTTCGTGATACTCTCTACCCACAACTTTATCGCAAGATACCTGTAAATAGTTAATGTTATATTGTTTAATTGTTTATTTACTTGATTTGTATGCCTGTACACTAGCAGTGTTACATTCACACACAAGCATCCACAACCAATTAATCCACCTCCCGATCACACCCAACGTACTTAAATAGTACTAAACTCCCAAAAAGTCATCCCACCTATCAAACAGATAAAATATCAATACTACACTCCGCAATGGGCTCACTGAAAATATGCTCCATTAATGTAAGGGGGCTGAACACACCAGAGAAAAGGAAGATGGTCCTAACGGACTTAGCAAAAAACAAAGCAGACATAGTATTCTTAGAAGAAACACATCTGAAAGGTGCAGAAGCCCCAAAACTCAAACATCATCAATTCCCTCATGTATATTACAATAACTATAACCAAAGCAAGTCACGAGGCGTAGCAATATTAATTGGGAAAAAAGTCCCATTCACGTACTCGACACATCTCACAGACGAATCAGGCAGATTCATTATCCTGCAGGGCACAGTGGGGTCAGAACCTATTACCCTAGTAGCGATCTACTTACCCAATAAACATCAATGCGGGACAATGAGGAAGATAATGGCAAAAATAAAGCAAAATACTAATGGCATTCTCATAATCGGAGGGGATTTTAATGTATCACTAGATGCCACTAGAGACAGCACCTCAACACATAGCACCCACCTTAACGCCACCAGAGTCCAAATGCAACACATCATCAAAACCCACCAACTATCAGACTGCTGGAGAATATTCCACCCGACAACAAAAGATTATACTCACTATTCCATCCCAAACAAATCATATTCCAGAATAGACTTCTTCCTCATAGAACACAGAGACTTAGGGCTGATATCAGACACTTCGATAGGCCCAATGACATGGTCTGACCACTCGCCAATATATCTTACTATATCCATCCCCTCACTCCCACGCCCTAAAGGAACATGGAAATTAAACCCCTTCCTATTACAGGCACCAAAAGTGAAGGACTCAATAGAAAAATCGATAAAACAATACTTCCGGGGGCGGGACTTCCGGTCCCACGGAACGGTCGCATGGTGTGAAAGCTCCGTGATGATAGTGGCCCAAACCGACAAAAAAACGCGGCTTTCGGATAACTACCTACTTGTCACAGCAGCACTAACTTGGGGAGACCTCACCCTACACGATGGCACCCCCAAAAGCACAGCGTGCATCAGATTTCTTCCGCCAAGGCAGACGAGATAAGACGCGGCCGGAACAAGATGGCGGCGGCTCCCACTCACCAACGCCTGCCTCAGACCAAGGATCAGACACAGAGACCACACAGCCTCCCCCTGGGGAGATCTCCATGTCGGAGAAAAGAATGGCGGCTATGCTACAGGAGCTCCGCTCCTCTATGAAGGAGGATCTACAACTGGCGGTTAATGACATCCGCCGAGAGGTACATGAGGTGGGCAGCCGTTTAAACGCTTTAGAGGAAAAAACTGACGATCTCTGCCTTGCCAATGATGGCATTCTGGAGAGAGTCCACAAATTAGAAGAAGAGCAAACACGTTTAAAGGTCAAATTGGCGGACCTAGAGGACAGGTCGCGCCGAAATAACATCAGGGTGCGTGGGGTTCCTGAAACTATATTAGGAGCTGACCTCCCAGGATACCTCCAACAACTCTTTAAAGCCATACAGCCGACCATGGACCTGGCGGACCTCCGACTGGACAGGGCACACAGAGTACCTAAACCTGTGAACTTGGCCCAAGATATACCCAGAGACATTGTCACAAGGCTTCATTACTTTAGCGCCAAAGAGGCTATACTCACAGCGCAACGCCAAGCCACGGCAATGCCCCCAGGATATACTAATATCTCATTGTATGCTGACCTATCTCCCATGACAATGGCTAGACGAAGGGACTTTGTAAACGTTACAAAATGCCTCCGCAATCACAAGATCCCCTACCGCTGGGGCTTCCCTACGAAACTATTAATCTGGAGAAATGGATCTCTAACGAAACTGGATGACCCGGACCAGGGAATGAACAAGCTGAAAGCCTGGGGCCTATTCCCGGACCGAGCGCCTACCGGCACCCCCGCATCCCCGAAAAGAGTGGCCCAGGAGTGGACCAAAGTTCCAAAAAAGAAATGACTGGACCGCTGCGCACCTCCCCCTGCTACGGATTTCACAATCTCACCTGCCGGGCCCCTCATGAGACCCTACATGATGAACTTGACCCCCTTAATTTGCCTGCAGGAGAGGGACCGAGTCTGGAGGCGATTAAGTATTTCACCGCGTGAGTAAGCAAAGTACTGTCTGCCACCCCATAACCCCACATGGATGGGCTGCAGCTGCCCTAAACATTATATGTTATGACCCCATGCCCTGGGCAATACACCCCACCCTTAGGGCTGTTTCCCCCTCTCTGCTGTCACAAGTGACCATGTACAGATGAGTCCCCATATGGCCCGGAGCTGCCCACATGCTTTCCAACCCATCTGGTTCCAATACCTGTGGTACCCCTGCACAGAACATTGTGCGCATGCCATGGACAGCGACGAGAGAATGAACGATCTTTGGGGTCCCCCTCATGCCCGCTAGAAGTATCCTCCATGACCATGTAGGCCACTTCTGAACCTGGATCGTTACCCCGCCTCCCGCTGAGACTCGCACCTGCGGTGTTACATCCCCAGTGCAGTGGGGTTCGTGCATCCGCGGGTCAGCCTCGACATAATGCTGTTATGCTTTATGAGATGTATATACTTTTGTTTTGTTCACTGTTTCCCCCCTCAGTTATCTGTTATGTTTTACCCTAGCCCCCCCACCCCTCTGGAGATGCTGAACACCTCAGGTTACGCACATAGCGGAGATCCCTCCCCCTTACAGCCGCCACAGCAAACAGGGAGTCGGGAAAGGCGCTGTCGCCTGGGCACCACACAGGGTCCCCCCAGCCTTCTCAGATGACCCCCCTTCACCAGTTTAATGTTCTCTCCTTAAACGCCCGTGGCCTGAACACACCACAGAAGCGCAGGCTCGCCCTCTCCCAGCTCCATGCGCTGCAAGCCGCAGTAGCCTGTATACAGGAGACCCATTTCTCTATCACAAACCCCCCGAAATTCTCCTCTGCCAGATACCCCGCCTCCTACCATGCCCTGGCGCCCAACAAAACAAGAGGAGTTAGTATCCTATTCCACTCAGATTGGAACTTTACTTGCTCCACGGAGTATAAATGTGCTGAGGGTAGACTGCTGATTTTAGTTGGCATGCTCAATGGTGTCCCTGTGACGATAGCGAACCTGTATGCCCCCAATACCAACCAATATGCCTTCATTAGGAAATCTCTGAAAAAGCTGGATAGACTACGACAGGGCCAGACATACGTATGCGGAGACTTTAATTGTGTCCTAGACCCTGATCTCGACAGATCGGACAAGCCGGGCTCCCACCCTCGCTCCACCTCTCTCGGCGAAAAACTCTCTGCCCTCATACACTCCCATGGCCTATATGACACGTGGCGCTCATTGTACCCAGCAACTAGGGACTACACATACTACTCGATGGTCCACGACCAATACTCTCGTATAGATATGTGCCTAGTAGACTTAAAAACCCTGGACACACTGGCCAAGGTCACTATCGACTCTATCACATGGTCGGACCATGCCCCCCTGCTGTCCTCCTTCACCACACTGCACCCAGTCAGGGGACGAGGAACATGGCGCCTCAATGAGTCGCTTATAGATCAAGCTGAAAATAATGTAGAGGTGAGGAAAACCATAGTGCACTACTTTGCGGAAAACCAGTGTCAAGACACGCCCGAGACAGTGACATGGCTAGCCCATAAGGCAGTGATACGAGGGGTACTGATTAAAAAGGGAGCGTCATTGAGACGCAAAATTGCGGAAACCAGTACCGCACTACTTAGGGACCTGAAGATAGCTGAGGATCTCCACAAATCCTCACCCACAGACACACACAGAAGGGAAGTTAATAAGATCAGGGCGGCCCTAGAAACCCAGCAACTTCAGCGAGTGGAGAGGGCACTCCGCAAACTCAAGTGTGATTACTACAGACAAGGGAACAGGGCAGGGAAGCTATTAGCCGCTCAGCTACGCGAAAAAGCATCCCAGATGCGGATAGCACACTTAGTGGATAACGCGGGAACAAAACTGACGAACCCCAAAACAATAGTGGATGAGTTTGCGACGTTTTACGGGGCACTCTACAACCTTGCCTTAGACCCTCTCCAACACCAACCGACTCCGCAGGAACTAACCACCTACCTGGACGGGGTGGGACTCCCCCAGCTCTCTAGCGACCAAGCCTCGCCCCTTAACAACCCTATCACCCCCGAGGAAATCTCTAGAGCACTGAAGGACACTCCTAGACATAAAGCCCCTGGCCCAGACGGATTTACCACCCACTACTATCGAGTCTTTGAAGACCTACTGCTCCCACACCTGACCTCCCTGTTCAACAACATCATGGAGACAGGCTGCATACCCCCCGAAATGCTGGAGGCCACCATAATCACTATCCCCAAACCAGGCAAACCCACGGACCTCTGCGCAAATTACCGCCCTATTTCATTACTCAATGCCGACACAAAACTGTTTGCCAAGGTATTAGCTAACAGAATACGCCCCCTTTTATGCACGCTTGTCTCCCCAGAGCAGTCGGGCTTTGTCCCAGATCGCCAGGTGGAGGACAACACCAGGAGGGCATTAGATGTACTGGAGCTCATGTCCAAAAATAAAACGCAAGGACTGTTGATGGCTCTGGACGCAGAAAAAGCCTTCGACAGGCTTCACTGGGGCTACATGACGGAGGTCCTTCGCAGATTCGGAGTTCCTGAAAAATTTCTCGGAGGCCTCCTGTCATTGTACTCCTCCCCGACAGCTACGGTCATGAGCTCCGGCTTCATATCCCGTCGCTTTGCCCTAACGAACGGTACGAGGCAGGGGTGTCCATTATCACCCCTCATATTTATCCTAGCTTTAGAACCCCTGCTACACAAAATTAAAATGGCCCGGAACATTGCAGGAGTCCCCTCGCCAATAGGTCCCCAAAAAATAGCCGCCTTTGCCGATGACATCCTCCTATTCCTGACCAACCCGACAGTCTCCCTGGACCATCTCCTGTCCCTACTCCAAGAATATGGCCGAGTATCCTACTATAAAAATAATGTGGCAAAAACACAGGTGCTACCTATGAACGTCGCCACCTCCCACCTCACTGCCCTACAAGCCCTACACCCCTTTGACTGGAGGAAGGACACTCTCTCCTATTTAGGTACACATCTGGCACCTTCGCGGCACTGCCTCATACGACACAATCATGAAAAGTTACTAACTAAAGCAGAGGCGCAGCTGGAGAGCTGGGGGGCCAAAAACACCTCTTGGCTGGGCCGAGTCAATGCCGCCAAAATGATCATTCTCCCACAAATCCTTTTCCTCTTCCGAGCCCTCACTATTGAGCTCCCAAAGCGGCTACTGCAACGATTTCAGCGCATGCTCAACGCGTATATTTGGAAAAAGAAACCGCCAAGGGTTTCCTTAGCGAGCATAACCCTACCCATGGGTGGTGGAGGAGTGGGAGTACCCAACATTCCCAAATACTATTTAGCTACAGTCCTATCCCAAATAGCACGCTTACTGAGGGCCCCAACACGCCCCCTGTGGTACCACCTGGAAACCGCAACTATCGCACCTCACACTCTATTGGACCTCCTATGGGTCCCACTCAAATCTCAACCCCGACACTCTGGCCTGCTATCCACTACTAGCACAGCCCTTCACATTTGGCGGCGGTGGGCTCCAAAGCTGCTAACTCGCCCTATGATTTTATATGCCCCCCTAACAAGTCTACAATACCTCACACAAGACCTGACCCTAGACAAATGGACAGAGAGGGGGATAGTAAGGGTATCCCAAATTTTGGAGCAAACGGGAATAAAGCAATTCCCCGAACTTCAGCAGACGTTCCTCCTCCCTGGTAGGGAACTTTTTACCTACCTCCGTGTGAAGCACATACTGCAGGGCGTCGCCCACGCGGCATCTGACACCCGAGTGCCTAACATGTTTGACTCCCTATGCTGCAACCTCAAAACCCCAGCAAAGCCGCTCTCCCTCTGCTACCGAAAACTCCTAGAGGTGGACAAACTAGATAAGCTAAGATACATGGTGCAATGGGAAAACGAGCTTAACTGCACACTAGATGTGAACAAGTGGTTAGCAGCAATGGCATTGGTAAAAAAGTCCTCGCACTGCCTAGACCATGTGGAAGCTGCCTACAAACTCTGGATGAGATGGTATCTCACCCCCCAGCGATTGGCTCTGATATACCCAGGTGCGCAGCAGACATGTTGGCGCTGCTGCAGGCAGGTGGGTACCATGTGCCACATATTCTGGCAATGTCCTGTGCTGACCACCTTCTGGAGCCAGGTACAATCGCTCATAGAAACAAGTCTACGGAAGAAGCTCCCGCTTACTCCGGAGACCTACCTACTACACATGCTGCCCGCAACTCTCTCGCACTCTGAGGCGGCGCTAACCACCCACATTACATTAGCGGCCAAACATTGCATAGCCTCCCTCTGGAAATCAACTATGGCACCGGGAATACAGCAGGTGGTTAACAAGGTGAATCAAACACAGCAACTAGAGAAAGTATCACACACAATCAAAGGTGCCTTAACACGTTATAACCAAATATGGTCCAAATGGTCAGGTTAGCTGAACCTGGCCCCAACACACTTGTAGGTCCATCAGCCACCCCGTCCCAGTAGTCAGGGCAATGCGAGACTGAGCACTCAACATGGCTCCCTCAAATCTCACGAAGAAGGCAATGGCGGCTGAGCAGAACCTGTGCGAACTAAGAGTGTGAGTTGGAACAACGCTCTGAGATAGCACTCTAGATGGTGATGCAGCATTCCAAACTCCTCCCCCCACTCACATTCCCTTCCCCTCCCAACACTAGTTACCCCCTCCCTTTCGTATCATATTTTTATTTTTAAACCCTTCCTAGTACTCACATACGGTATCCAAAATAGCCAGATTTGGCTTGCCTATATACCCACCAGACGACAGCGATAAGACACCTGCTGCCATCCAATGTTCCTACTCCCTTTATATGTGACTTGCAAACCAAGATATGGCCGTAAAGCTGCACTCTCTGTAACATCTGGTTAAACTATACCATGGAAGGATGTTTAAAATGTTTATAATGTTTATCTGTTATTCATTCCGCTTTGAAAGCAATGTGACACAAGTGCTGAAACACACAATAAAAACGAAATATTAAAAAAAAAAAAAACAATACTTCCACGAAAACAAAACCCCAGACACCTCCGCCTTCACACAATGGGAAGCCCACAAAGCAGTAATCAGAGGGGAACTGATCAAGTGGGGAGCCCAACTCAAAAGGGAAAAAAACCAAAAAATCAATGACCTACATAAAGAAATCTCACAACTAGAGGAAGAACACAAACTATACATGACAGACAAAGCCTATTGCAAACTTCTAGCCCTTAGAGACGACCTAAAATCACTCCTCCAAGACAAAGCGAAAAAAGCGATTCTGTGGACAAAACAGCTCCACTACGCTCAAGGAGACAGAAGTGGTAAATTTCTAGCACAAGCCTTAAAACAAAAACAAATGCTCACATACATCCCTAAAGTCAAACGCCCAGATGAGACCTACGCACACACTACAGAGGACATAGCTGACACTTTTCATAGCTATTATACATCTCTATATAACCTAAAAGACAAGGAAGGTAATACAGAAGAGATCAAATCATACCTAGAAACCAAATTCGACACTATCCTCCCAACAGCTGCCACGAGGTCCCTAGAAGAACCATTCACTATAGACGAAATTAACATAGCTATAAAACAGACCCCACATAATAAAAGCCCAGGCCCAGATGGGTTCTCAGCCTCTTATTATAAACTGTTCCAAACGGACCTAACCCCACACCTATTAGAAGCAATTAACTCCATCCCACAAAAAGAACATATTCCAAGACAGGCCTTAGAAGCGACAATAACCCTCATACCCAAACCAGGGAAAGACAGTGAGAAATGCACCAGCTATAGACCAATATCCCTAATCAATGTGGACATAAAAATATTCACCAAAATGCTAGCGACTAGACTCAAACCATTCCTACAAAACCTCATCCACCCAGACCAAGCAGGCTTCGTCCCAACTAGAGAAGCAAAAGATAATACATCAAAAATCATAAACTTAATACATACCACGAAATACACCAAAAACCCAACACTGCTCCTAGCAATTGATGCTGAAAAAGCATTTGATAGAGTTGATTGGTCCTTCATGTTCAATACTCTAGAAATGCTGGGCTTCGGACAAAGATGGATAAAATGGATTAAGGCAATCTATTCCGTCCCAACAGCCAGACTAAAGGTGAATGGACAGCTTTCCAGACCATTCACGATAAGCAATGGCACACGCCAGGGATGCCCATTATCCCCATTACTATTCATCCTGACATTAGAACCTCTTCTACAAGCGGTAAGAAACCACCCCGACATTAAAGGCATCACAGTTCAACAAACTGAATATAAAGTATCTGCGTTTGCAGATGACCTACTCTTCACCATTGAACACCCCGTCAGCAGCCTACCCAAATTAATCCAAATTATAGAAGACTACAGTACACACTCTAATTTCAAAATCAACACAGACAAGTGTGAAATCCTCAATCTCAACACACCTCTAGATCAAACAAAGAAACTAAAACAAAAATTCCCCTTCCAATGGGCCAACCACTCTATCAAATACCTAGGGATCAAAGTCACCAATACGCATAAAACCCTCTATAAAGCGAATTTCCCAGACCTATTAGCAGCAATCCAAAAAGATTTACATAGATGGGACAAACCACATTTCAGATGGACGGGCAGGATTAGCATTATATCGATGAATGTCCTCCCACGCATCCTTTACCTCCTGAACGCCATCCCTATACACATCCCAGGGATATTCTTCAGAAATATACAATCGCTGCTCACCAAATTCATATGGGCCCATAAACGGCCGAGAATTGCCTTCAACCTACTGACCAAACCTAAAGAGGGAGGTGGGCTGGGATGCCCCAATATACACAGATACCACAAAGCAATACACCTGGGAAGGATTTTGGAGTGGTCACGAGAGGGGAAATCTAGGAAAGCCTGGGTGCACATTGAACAAGCACAAGTGCAAACTCCATTACGATCACTCCCATGGTCTCTACCCATAGACAAAGAGACCCCAACAAAAGACCTACCAACCGTCTCAACCACCCTTCAAGTCTGGAAAAACATTTGCACGAACGAAGACTTTGTCCCGACACCTTCACCCCTCTTCCCAATATCCCACAATCACAGATTCCCCCCAGGCAAGAATAACACACTATTAAATAAACTCCAACTCAGACCAGCAAACAGGGAAGTTATGTTAAAAGATATAATCACACCAGAAGGACTCCTATCACTAACTGACATTACTGGAGTACACAAGCCTACGCTGTCACAATCGTTCCAATATCACCAACTCACTCACTTCCTATCCAAGGAAGGCTTGTTACACTGGCAACCCAGAGAGACCACTAGATTTGAGAAACTGTTCACACGCCCGCCAAAAACTAAAACTATTTCCATATGTTACAAGTTACTACAAGATAACACAAATGGCGCACTCCCTTGGTATACAATCAGAAACAACTCATGGTTTCCCTCCCCAGTGGAGGAAAAGACTTGGAGGGGGATCTTTATGAAAATGTTAAAAGCCCACCCCAGCGTAACAATCCAAGAAATTAATTATAAATTTTTATCCCAGTGGTACACCACCCCAATAGACGTCAACAAATACGATGCCAATGCACTAACAACCTGCTGGAGATGTATGAAGGCACTAGGCACTTATGCCACTTATGGTGGGATTGTGGCAGAATAAAGGGATTCTGGAAAGAAGTACAAAGAATCACAGATCTAGTAAGCAAAACCCCACTACCACTCACCCCAGAGGCACTCCTTTTCTTCCACATCCCACTATCCTTGAAACAATTTAAAAACTCAATAATACTCTACCTTTTAACCGCGGCCAAACTGGTAATAGCAGGGCTATGGAAAACAGATGTTAGACCCTCGAGACGGGAGTGGTTTCAAAAAATTGAACACATTCATAAAATGGAGGAATTGAGATTGTCAGCACTAGACAAATACCTAACTTATTACACAATTTGGGACCCATGGAACTCCTATCTAAGGAACCCCAGTTAATTACACTAAACTTTATGTAAAATAATCCAATCACAGAATGCAGCTAGTAGTGTAAAATGGCTCATTCTTGGGTTCTGATTGATCAAGAATAGCTTAACTGCGCTCCCCTCCCAGAAATCACACATATACACATGTCGATAGGAAATGCCTTGTTATGTTGTTGACAGTTTTATTCTGTACGTTCATTAACAACTGTAGGAAATTGTAACACAACACCAGTATGCTACATTGCAAAACTTTTTGTACTATTATCACATCTAAGAATCTTGATTGTACACTGCTAAACCTTTATTATATTATATATATTAATACTGAAATGTGAAACTGTTTATTATATATGTAAAACCTAATAAAAAGAAATTACATAAAAAAAAAAAGTGTCTGATTTTGGTGCATGAAAGCTGGGCAGAAAAGCGTTGACTGCCCGGGGAGCTCCAGAACACCGCCCCCTAGCGGCCGCTAAGTGTAACAGCGGCCGCCCAGTAACATTCAATTAAGCTGCGGTTAACCGCAGCTTCAGGGAGGTAAATTGGAGGCACACTCCAGCTTCTGGGTGGCCCATTAACAACGCCGGCCGGCTTCCCACGGCTCTGGGGAGGTTGGTAAACGGCTGTTTGTTTGGTAGATGGAATCTACCGAACTGCTGTGCAGAAAGGGAGAAATCAATCCTTCTGCACATCAAAATTAACCCTTTAGCTGACGGTCCATAATCTAAAGGCAGCAGGCGAGCAACCAGGCTTCTCCAGTTCACAGTGGCGAAGTTGGTTTCACCACACCTGTTACCTGCTTTAGCATAGCTTAAACCTGACACACTTGGTTACCTATATGTTAACAATTGCATATCTTGCTACCCATACCAAATGTCTATGACGACCTAATCTGTCGAACGAGTCTTTGTTTATGCCTATAACTTACCTTGCACCTTCCTTCTTTGTCACTCCTCTGAATATTCCTACCTGACGTGTGCATCTTGTTAAATCTTGGTAAATCATTTAAACTAAACGAGAACCTAAGCTGTCAAAATATTGATCTCATTAATCTAAAAAAGTGCCTTGACAAACGAATGCCACGACTTGTACTGCAAATGTCTATCGATTTTTCTTGATGTCGCTGTTGTGGCGCACCAAGGCTTTTTGTTACTTTTGTGCACAACAAAAATAAAGAATTTAAAAAAAAATAAAAATGTGTTAGTATGAGTGAGATGAGTGAGTGTGTGTCTGTCAGTGAGTGTGTATGTGTGTGTATGTCTGTTAGTGTGTGTGTGTGTGTGTGTGTGTGTGTTTGTATGTCTGTTAGTGTGTGTGTGTGTGTGTGTTAGCCTGTGAGTGTGTCTGTTAGTGTGTGTGTCTGACTGTGTGTGTGTCTGTTAGTGAGTGTGTGTGTCTGTTAGTGAGTGTGTGTGTGTGCTAGTTTGTGTCTGTTAGTGACTGTGTGTTTGTTTGTCTGTGAGTGTGTCTGTTAGTGTGTGTGTGTGTGTGTATATTTAGAATGCGGGCAGCACAAAACCAGGATACACCACTGCCTGGGAGTGAGAGCACTCTGTTCAAAGTTTTATCGGATCACGGTGGTTGCCCGATCCGATTAGGAGTTGCAGACAAGTTTTGTTGTAGCTCCCTGTCAAGTCACACCTCCCTGCATGTGACTTACACAGCCTTCCATAAACACTTCCTGTAAAGAGAGCCCTATTTAGGCTTTCTTTATTGCAAGTTCCGTTTAATTAAGATTTTCGTATCCCCTGCTATGTTAATAGCTTGCTAGACCCTGTAAGAGCCTCCTGTATGTGATTGAAGTTCAATTTAGAGATTGAGATACAATTATTTAAGGTAAATTACATCTGTTTGAAAGTGAAAACAGTTTTTTTTTTTGTTTTTTTGTTCCTTTCATGCAGGCTCTGTCAATCATAGCCAGTGGAGGCATGGCTAGGGCTGCATAAACAGAAACAAAGTGATTTAACTCCTAGATGACAGAGAATTGAGCAGTGAGACTGCAGGGGAATGATCTATACACTAAAACTGCTTTATTTAGCTAAAGTAATTTAGGCGACTATAGTGTTCCTTTAAGGGCTAATCGTAAAGCCAGAGCAATCTACATACAATCTATTTATCTGATATAGAATTGCCACACATAGAATCTCAACCCATACAAATAAATAAAAAACAATATAGCAAGAAATGGATTGTCTTCTAAATATTGCTAGTAAATGGAAATTTCACTGGGTAATCACTATAAATGTATGTCACAAGACCGTACTAGCTGGTAGGATAACGTAATCCAAAATAGCTATCCAGAATGTATGAGCCCAAACTTAGATACTTTGTTATATTCATAAACAGAATTGAAGATTCATTCCAGATACGATCTGCTGTGTAACTCACTAGCCTGTTCAACAGTTAGTATTGTCATAGCGCTTAAGGTTTGATTGTTTTCAGGAGCAGTCCTTACATTTATCAGTTATTTGGCACATAGTCTATGGAAAGCCAGTTTTAACTATTGTAGTGTATATATATATATTTTATATTGCTACCCGACGATCTAGGAATATTAAGTAAGGGGTCTATTTGGGCAGGTTTCCATGAATGGAGCAGGTTTTCTAAAGACGGATTTCAGTTTAAGATCCATCTAGCAGGGGAAGGCAATTCAGACCTAGTGGTACAAGACAATCTGAGCAATATGCGAGATTCACTAAACAGTGAATACCGAGAGCAGCAGAGATGATACTAGTGGGTTTATCACGAGGATTAGAGCTCTGACAGACAGTGTGGGTGGCTCTTATAAGAGCCTTTGGGTTTATAGTAAAGTAGAAGAATGCCATTACTTGGCGCTGGTGTACTTGGTGACAGCCTTGGTGCCCTCGGACACGGCGTGCTTTGCCAGCTCTCCGGGTAGCAGCAGGCGCACGGCGGTCTGGATCTCCCGGGAAGTGATGGTGGAGCGCTTGTTGTAGTGAGCCAGGCGAGAGGCTTCTCCTGCGATGCGCTCAAAGATATCATTGACAAAGGAGTTCATGATCCCCATGGCCTTGGAGGAGATACCGGTGTCGGGGTGGACCTGTTTCAGCACCTTGTACACGTAGATGGCATAGCTCTCCTTCCTGGTCTTCCTACGCTTCTTGCCATCTTTCTTCTGAGTCTTGGTCACGGCTTTCTTAGAGCCTTTCTTGGCGGCTGGTGCGGACTTGGCTGGATCAGGCATGATCTACGCTGTTTGCTGGAAATACAATGACTGTCTGCGCGCTCCGGCGGCTCTATTTATAGGCAGGCCATGCAAATTAAGCCCTTCCACTTTCTGTGATGGGATTGGTCAACACAGACAGGTGACGAAACGATGTCATAGTTTCAGCAATTGATTGGTATCCTATACAGCGCGTGTCTAATTGGCTGCTTGCAAAGCCATCCAATCACAGAGCAGAGTGTGTCTATAAATAGCCCGTGTAAAGGGGGGGTGAGGTTTTATTATCAGCGAAATTCTAGAACCAACATGTCAGGCCGTGGAAAGCAAGGAGGAAAGACCCGTGCAAAGGCGAAGACTCGCTCATCCCGCGCTGGTCTTCAGTTCCCAGTCGGCAGAGTCCACCGTCTGCTGAGGAAGGGGAATTATGCAGAGCGTGTTGGAGCCGGTGCCCCCGTTTATCTGGCTGCAGTGCTGGAGTACCTGACTGCTGAGATCCTGGAGCTGGCAGGGAATGCCGCCAGAGATAACAAGAAAACCCGCATCATTCCCCGCCATCTCCAGCTCGCTGTCCGTAACGACGAAGAGCTCAACAAACTGCTGGGAGGAGTGACTATCGCCCAGGGAGGTGTCTTGCCCAACATCCAGGCTGTGCTGCTGCCCAAGAAAACCGAAAGTCATAAATCAAAGAGCAAGTAAAGCGGACAGCTGCTCCACCGGTCTAGACTAAAAACACAAAGGCTCTTCTAAGAGCCGCCCACAGTCTCCACAAAGAGCGCAACCATCTTCCTGTATCTACTCTCTCACACACACACACACACCCCATGAACGTGTAACAAGTCAAATAGGAAGCGTTCTCGTCCTGCACTCAGTCCCATTCTGTATACAACATTTCAACTCTAGAACGCGAGCTAGAATCAATGTATACCCATGATACGTGCAGCAGCATCGAGTTAAACATTGGGTCAAGTGTATATAGTGTGCCTGAGCCTCTATTGCTAAGGGGGGAGGGGGGGGGGAGAATCTCGCTTACTTACGGTTGTCCCCCTCCCTGTCTGAACATGCTGCGTGAAACTTTGGATAAGATTCAGCTCTACAGATCCGATCTCTGGCTGCTGGATGCGTTAGCTCTGCCTCAACAGCATGGACTCACGGCCGCACAAGGGGATTATTGTTTCAATGAGTGGCTGCCTGGTAACATTCCCTGCTCTGTCTCATGTAGCTCGGTTATAAGGCGGCTGGGCGTACTGTGAGTCCTTTATCAGACGTGATCACACTAAGAATCCCATGTAAAGAAGCGGGCTCTCTGCATGTGTTAGAGGTGTATGTCCCATCTCCCCTCGGTAAAGCCTACACACTAGTTAATAATTCTATTGGGAGTAATACGGCCATTACTGCCCACTGCCAATCCTATCAACTAGTAGCGTCTATAATAAATGCTGTCAGGACAGGAGGACTCACTGAAGGACTAGATCCCTTCTTTGAAGCAGATGATTTGAGCGGGTATTTTGAATGAGGGGGAGGGGATAAGCAGTTGATTTGAGCGGGTATTTTAAAATGAGTAACTATTTGTGTTCAGCCAATCAGAATACTCCACCCACCTGATGAACCAATGGAAACGCCGTGCCTGGCTATAAAAGCTCGGTCTTGTAAGCGCAGACTTCATTCGCGCTCGTTTTGTTACGATGGCCAGAACTAAGCAGACCGCCCGTAAATCCACCGGAGGCAAGGCTCCCCGCAAGCAGCTAGCCACCAAAGCTGCCAGGAAGAGCGCTCCAGCTACCGGGGGAGTGAAGAAGCCTCACCGTTACCGGCCGGGAACTGTGGCTCTCCGGGAAATCCGCCGTTATCAGAAATCCACCGAGCTGCTCATCCGCAAGCTGCCTTTCCAGCGCCTTGTCCGTGAGATCGCTCAGGATTTCAAGACTGATCTGCGCTTCCAGAGCTCTGCCGTCATGGCTCTGCAAGAGGCTAGCGAGGCTTACCTGGTGGGTCTCTTTGAGGATACAAACTTGTGTGCCATCCACGCCAAGAGGGTCACCATCATGCCCAAAGACATCCAGCTGGCCCGTAGGATCCGAGGAGAGAGAGCTTAAACTCTTAACTTGTTCACACAAACACCACAAAGGCTCTTTTAAGAGCCCCCAAATCTGCACTGGAATGAGTTTAAACACTTTTATATGCACGGTCTTTGTATCCTCTGCACATCACTAAATATCTAGACGTATTCAGTTTCTTTTCTAATTTATAAACAATGCCCCCCGGGTAGCTATAGTAGCTGCTTGGCTATTTTACCTTCACAGATTTTCAGTGAATAAACTCATCTAGTAGACAGTAGAAGCGAATTACTCTATTTACAAGCGATCATGTGAATTGGCAGCAGGTAAAGGAGTACTTTATATTTGCTACGGCTTGCTTAGAGGAAAAGAATACATGTGTATTTATATACAGCTAGTCATAATGTTTCTAATGAAATGGCTTTAAACTGCAAGCATGTTATAAAATGTAAGCAACAGTAACTATATTCAATACTTCTAAAATCTTGGTAGTCTGTCTAATCTAAATGCACTGCACTAGATCGCAATGTTGAGTGATATAGCGCTACAATTACTAGAAATCGAGTGCTAACTGTGCAGACAAATCGATGTGTAACTAGAGAATGACACGATCTCAATAACCATTGACTCTACATAGGAGAATGTTATAAACTCAGAACTCGATGTGTTTGAGCAGTAGAAGGCAGTTTGTCAGATATAGGGTTGAAGTGATTAGATTGACTCTTTCAGTGAAAAGGTGGGTGGCCCTAAAAAGGGCCTTTGGGTTAGTGGGGTATGCGGTAAGGCCGAGTCAGGGTTTTAACCTCCGAAGCCATAGAGAGTGCGGCCCTGGCGTTTAAGGGCATAGACTACGTCCATGGCGGTCACAGTCTTCCTCTTGGCATGCTCGGTGTAGGTGACGGCGTCCCGGATAACATTCTCCAGGAAGACCTTCAGCACCCCGCGAGTCTCTTCGTAGATGAGGCCGGAGATACGCTTCACTCCTCCTCTGCGAGCCAGGCGGCGGATTGCAGGCTTGGTAATGCCCTGGATGTTGTCACGCAGGACCTTTCTGTGCCGCTTAGCGCCGCCTTTCCCGAGACCCTTTCCGCCTTTACCTCTGCCAGACATGGTTCGGTTTAACTATCTGCCGCAATGATACGGGATACACTGCAACGCTCTCCTTATATACACCACGGGTGGACCGAATGGAGAACTGCAGCACATGGGGCGGAGTTAAGTCCCGCCCTCATTCACATTTTTTTTTTTCCCCCTCTTTCCTGAAATGGTTCTGTCTCTTGAACATAAAGTTGTGTAAACACGAAGGATGAAACAAGATCGTGATTTTTTTTTAAATCATGTATTTAGTGTTGCTTTGAAAGTCGGCTTATTCACAGCACACGGTATCACTTATTTCATACGGTTTGATCATCTAAATAAGCGCCCGGTTCCCAAGTGAGAGAGGGCGATGGCAGTCCCTTTATTATCACCATGTAAATATTCAGCTCGACAACAGCCTTAATTAGTCTCTGCTTTATCATCTTACTGAACAGGAAATAAAGCCAGTATGGCTACTTTGGATGGTGATATTCTATAGATTATATGCGTTTCTCACTCAATTCTGACTAAAGTTGGCCTTTTGCAGTTTAATGAATCTCCCACAATATCTTGGCAAGGAGGGAATTTCAACTTCCCACAAAAAAAATAATAAAAACATTTTATAAAGAGTAGCACTGACAAGGTACTTTCTATTTACATCCCAACGAGGTATTTTCTAGCACTAGATCCTGCTTTACGAATGAGAAATGGTGTGTGTGACATTCTATAAAATAAACACGTGCCTATCACAAATATAGCTCTTAAAGGACAAGGTGGTGGCTCTTAGAAGAGCCGTTTGGACTTTTAAATATAAATTAAAACAAGATACGAGCAGGGCTTATTTTTTCTTGGGAGCTGCCTTTTTAGCCTTTGCTGGACTCTTAGCGGCTTTGGGCTTGGCTGCCTTTTTAGCCGGGCTCTTTGTTGCTTTTTTAGCCGGACTCTTCACTGCCTTCTTGGGCTTGGCGGCTTTGACTTTCTTGGGGCTCTTGGTGACTTTTTTAGCGGAGGCTGCCGGCTTCTTGGCCTTCTTCGGGCTCTTCGCGGCTACCTTCTTCACTTTAGCCGGAGACTTGGAGGCTTTCTTTGGGGCGGGCTTCTTGACTTTAGCCGGTGCCTTCTTGGGCTTTGCAGCCTTGTCTTTGCTCTCCGCCTGCTTCTTGTTGAGCTTGAAGGAGCCGGAGGCTCCGCTACCTTTGACCTGGACGAGAGTCTCTTTAGTCACCAAGCCCTTGAGAGCCAGCTTGAGGCGGCTGTTATTCTTCTCCACATCGTAACCAGCGGCGGTCAAAGCCTTCTTCAGGGCTGCCAGGGACACCCCGCTGCGCTCTTTAGAGGCGGACACAGCTTTAACAAGGAGCTCGGACACGCTGGGACCGGACGGCTTGGCAGCTTTCTTGGCGCTGGATGCCTTCTTCGGCTGCTTCTTCTTAGAATCGATTTCAACCGCAGGAGCGGCAGCAGGAGCAGTTTCAGCCATGATCACTATTCACTATACCGATCAGTCAATAATTCCGTTCACAGCCGGCTCTCATTTATAGATCTCAAGCTGGCATCCTATAGGCTGATCTAAGCGCGCTCTGATTGGATACAGTCTTATGACACACCCTTCACTTTCCCTTCTCCTGCTTTTCACACACTGCTCTCACTCTGTGTTTCCGAGTGGATACAACTAATAGATTTTACTGAAATAAGAGAACGGATGTCGATGTCATCCATCGTGAAATGTACTAAACTATCTTATCTAGAGTTTATTAGCAGTCTCATGGCTCCCGAGGGCTGTCACAATGTAGTAGAGCTGGGGAAAGCAGACACAACTCGTTTGTGATCAGCTTGATGTTCTCCAGAAACATTATTTCCAGAACTATTTAAATGATATATTTGAAGGCTTTCTTTCTCACTCTTATTCAGGGAAGGGAAGGGACCTGTGTTATCAAGGTGTGTTGTAGCTCATGTCATAAAGAAACAGAGAAGAGGGATGTTGCACCTCGTTTGTTCAGACAGTAAACTCAGGCAGTATGTAGTAAGATCATAGCATATAGTTGATATTTAATTTGCATAATCTTTATTCTATCTATTTATTCATTATCCTCTGAGTCTAACAGCAACTAAAACCAGTTATATATACTCTGGAAGGAAACTCTGCTCTGTGAATTTGCGTCCCTTGGTCATCTTGAGGTAGTGTGATGACCCCCTTGCCGACCTGCCAGTAGAGCGCTTTTTGGAGGGAAGGTTCAGACTTATTGGAGCAATTGCTTCCTGAGAGCCAGGGGGAGCTCCCTTCCATTTGACTGCAGGAACTCCCACTCTTTGATTGGCCCAAGACACAATTATGCTGGAACTATTTTGGGCTTGGCCCTCGTGTGCGGCCAGTCAAAATGTAACCCGGTGGCGATTCAACATTTTTTCATGGATCCTGGCACTATTTTACCAATTCGGATGAGAGCTATCCAGGGTTGTATGATATGTGGGGTGCCTGTGTGGTTTTATTGTATTATGGGGGTGTTTTTGTCTTAAGTACTTTGTATTTGGGAGATAATCAGTTTAGCGGTCAGGTGCTTGGATGGGCACTGTATGCACATGTGACGAAACCAATCTCGCCACATTGTATTGGAGGAGCCTGGTTGCCCGTGTTCTATCAAAAAACCCTACCCCGTGAAAATTCCCTACCCTCGTCACTTCCGGTGACGCAGCCGCACCGGAAGTGACCCTCATCCAATGGAGGAGGAGGGTGTGCGCCGCCGCGCAAGCGCACACCAAATAGGTAGGGATTTTTCACGGGGTAGGGGAAATGAATGCAACAGTGCGCACGCGCGACAAAGTACTCCCGTCGGGGGTACAGCGCGCGTGCGCACGAGTTGCAAGGGAGCGCTTCACAAACCGCGCATGCGCAGTATAGGGGTAGGGAAATTTGATGGCTATTAGCCCTGTGAAATCTCCCTACCCCTATACTGCGCATGCGCGGACTCATCATCAGATTAAAGCCTCTCCCTGCTCCCAACACTCTCAGCCATCCAAGATTGAGGGTGAATTATGGTGGGACGGTGGGTGTTTATGTGCATTATATTGGGGGGTCTGTGCAGACCCCCAATTCTGCACAGACCCCCCAATTCTGCGCAGACCCCCCCAATATAATGCACATAAACACCCACCGTCCCACCATAATTCACCCTCAATCTTGGATGGCTGAGAGTGTTGGGAGCAGGGAGAGGCTTTAATCCGACGATCAGAGTTCGCGCATGCGCAGTATAGGGGTAGGGAGATCTCACAGGGCTAATAGCCATCAAAATTCCCTACCCCTATACTGCGCACGCGCGAACTCTGATCGTCGGATTAAAGCCTCTCTCCCTTGCCACTAGTGCGCACGCGCGCTGTACCTCCGACGGGAGTACTTTGCCGCGCGTGCGCACTGTGGCGTTAATTTCCCCTACCCCGTGAAAAATCCCTACCTAGCCTAGTTGTTGTGCGCCTGCGCGGCGGCGCACACCCTCCTCCTCCATTGGATGAGGGTCACTTCCGGTGCGGCCGCGTCACCGGAAGTGACGAGGGTAGGGAATTTTCACGGGGTAGGGTTTTTTGATAGAACACCCGCCTACTGCCTTTGGATTATGGACCGGCAGCTAAAGGGTTAATTTTACTGTGCAGAAGGATTTATTTCTCCCTTTCTGCACAGCAGTTCGGTAGATTTCATATACCGAACAAACAGCCGTTCACCAACCTTCCCAGAGCCGTGGGAAGCCGGCCGGCGTTGTTAATTGGCCACCCAGGAGCTGGAGTGTGCCTCCTATTTACCTCCCTGAAGCTGCGGTTAACCGCAGCTTAATTGCTTGTTAACTTTGTGCCTGCTGTTACACTTTGCGGCCGCTAGGTGTTGGTGTTCTTGATCTCCCCGGGCAGCCAGCGATTTTCTGCCCGGCTTTCATGCACCAAAATCGGACACTTTTACGTGCAGGCACCGCTGAACCTCCAGCCCCTGGTTCTAATTCGTATGGATTTGGTGAATACAGGGAAATTCGGTGTTTTATGTTTTATGTGAATCCTTTAACCCAGATAGCAATGCCATGGAGCCTGTTCGTATAATTAAAGACTTTAGCTCCATGGCACTTAAACTGTATTTGGGTGGTCTGGGTGCCATTCACCTAATAATGTGCACCCAGACCTGAGCTATCTGGGGATATGTTACATGTCTGTGTTTTGTGTATAAAATGTGTCTTTATGTATTTTAAAGTGATTGTCTGTTTCTGTGTCACCACGTGCATAATGGAGTCTTGCCTTTGTCCTGGGAGATAATTTAATTACTTCATTAATTATCTCCAGGACAGAGAGGAGGAAACCAGGATGCATTGTGGGAAAGTATTGTGGCTGAGTGTACGAAAATGATACATGTCTGTCTGCTGTTACAGTCTTCCATCTGGTCCCCTAGGGGAGTGTCCACCAGGTGGGAGACCTGCATAAATACAGGGGCAGGTAGCCCTGAATAAACAGACCACTGCTTGACCCTCAACACGGAGCCTTGTCTCGTTCTTGGGGGGATTCACTGTATGCTGTTGGAGATTGATTGCTAGGAGTGTAAGCTGATATATGCTTTTCCTGTTCGTCTGCTAGCAACTATTCGTGAGGTTCCAGTTTGGAGTGCTACCTTATTCCCTTGTATGTAGTTCGGGAGTTTGATGCATTCACCTATATCCAATTTGTGAGGTTTGGTGATTTTACAGTAGCTGTGCCTGTCTCTCAGAAAGGGGCATATCGCCTAAACAGATTTTAACCCCTTGTCTGCTGAAACGGTCCGTTACAATTGGTGGCAAGCGGCGAGATCGTTTCTACAGCCAGAAGGACAGCTACAGGAGACACCATTGCTCTGGATTTTACAATTTGAGGGCAACGCATGTCTCAGTACAGCGACCCTGACAGCACCAGCATGGAACCAGCAGTGGAGTTCGATGAGGCTGACATGGATGACCGAGATGCAGTACGCAAAGGCATCTGGTACCAGGCACTGGGTATTGTGGAATACCAGCAGGACGGGAGATTCCCCAAGGAAAAGCAGCGGTTGCAGAAGCGAGTAGCCCTGCGGATGCCCTTCCTGGGAGAGCAGCCCCTGGAGGAATGGGTGAGAGAATTGGAACACCTAGTATGGCAGGAGATGTGGCTGGAGGATGCCTACCAGGCGCTTTGGTGGTATGTTGCACAGTACCTGCCCTGGACAGCCGAGCATGACAAGCCAGAGGGAGAGGAGTTTGATGGTCCTGGCTTGTTATGGGAGACTTTTGCAGAGCCTGAGTTTGGGAGCGCTACACAAGCCCAGTTCCAGGATCTCTTTGAGTGGAGGGAGAGCAGGTATGACTGGGACGACACTCATAAGATTGAGCAAGACCTGGTCCATCTGGTGACCCGGGAGATGGAGCTGGAACAGGGCTACCAAAATCTGTTCCACTCCAGTGAGAAGGCTCAGTAGGGAAGCGCAGACCCAGATCCAGACCCCTTCAGCTGGGAAGATATTGTACAGTTTTACTGTTTTACTATTGGTTGAAAAGGCAGTAACACGCCTTGTATGTTTTTTTATTTTTATAACACATGCCTTAACTGCTTTGATCCAGATGTTTATTATTTGTTGGTTTAACTACCATAAAAATGCAGAATGTGACACGGCATACCGCCATATCTTGTTCTTAGGGTATAGTTAGTGAAGACCTGGTGTAACGGACCGTTTCGCTCAGAAGGGGATAAAAATTGTTTAGGCGATAATCCCCTTTTTCATAGACCAGCAACTACAGCAATCACCAATCTCCCGAATTCCAAACTGTACAAATTCACCAACTCCCGAACTGCAAAAACACGAACCCTGGAATCAGCCGAACAGGAAAAGCATACAATCTGCTTACACTCCTGGCAGTCAGCATACAATCCAATTCCCCCAAAGAACGAGACGACACATCGCTTTGAGGGTTAAGCAGGAACTGGTTTACTGAGGGCTACCTGCCCAGTATTTATGCGGGTCTCCCACTTGGTGGACACTCCCCTAAGGGACCAAATGGAAGACTGAAACAGCAGACAGGCATGTATCACTTTAGTACATACAGCCACAATACTTTCCCACAATGCATCCTGGCTTCCTCCTCTCTGTCCTGGAGATAATTAGTGAAGTAATTCAATTATCTCCCAGGACAAAGGCAAAACTCCATTATACATGTGGGGACACAAAACAGACTATCACTTTAAAATACATAAAGACACATTTTATACATAAAACACAGACATGTAACATATCCCCAGATAGCTCAGGTCTGAGTGCACATTATTAGGTGAATGGCACCCAGACCACCCAAATACAGTTTAATTGCCATGGAGCCAAAGTCTTTAATTATATGAACAGGCTCCATGGCAATGCTATCCAGGACCGGTGCTAGGATTTTTAGTTACACAGGCGAAGATGCATTTTGTTTAAAATAAGGTTCATACAAACACAGAAATAATCATACAGAGACATACACACACAGACAGAGACATACATGCAAGCATATAGACATACATACAGAGGCATACCATACATACATACATACATACATACATAGACATACAGAAACAAACATACAGAGACATCCAGGCATACAGACACATACATACATACAGGCATACAAAGACATACACGCATACAGAGACATACCGTCATACAGACACATACGTACAAAGACATACAGGCATACAGACACATACATTTGTACATACAGAGACATACAGGCATACGGACACATACATATGTACATACAGAGACATACACAATTACATACTTACATCAGTTAAATCTTGTCCCCTGGATGCATGCTGTCTGGCTCCTGGGAGTCCTGCCCTGCAGCCCAGCCCCATCACAGGGCGCCAGCCGCGCTGTGTGGTACACAGGGAGCAGGGATATGATGTCATCCATATCCTCGCCCCCTCCACACAGCCTGTGGCAGACACCAGGGTAGGTGCAGTGGCGTACACATGACCCATGGGGCCCCAGTGCACAAATTGATCCGTGCCCCCCCCCCTCGCTCTTACTCTGCGCGGGCCGGGGCCGCAACTCATGGTGGCGGGCACCTGGTCGCAGGGGTTGCAGGGCTATGACCCCTGCGACCGTGGTATGTACGCCAGTGCATGGAGATGCACACACAATTAAAGGACCACTACAGACACCCAGATCACATCAGCTCAATGAAGTGGTCTGGGTGTCAGGTCCCTCTAGTTTTAACCCTGCAGCTGAAAACATAGCAGTTTCAGAGAAACTGCTATGTTTCACCGAGGGTTAATCCAGCCTATAGTGGATGTCTCACTGACAGCCGCTAGAGGAGCTTCCGCTATTCTAAAACACTGAACGTCCATAGGAAAGCATTGAGTAATGCTTTCCTATGGGCGGTTTGAATGCGTGCGCTGCAAGAGCATTCAGAGCTGAGAGGCGGAGGGATCCCCAGTGCCAAGGGAGTCCGGTGCTAGAGAAAGGTAAGTGCTGAAGACACACACACACTCTCACGAACAGATGCATACACACCAGCTAACAGACACACACATTTACTGACAGACACACTCAGCGACAGACATACATACACACTCACTTACAAAACATACACTCTCACTGACAAACACACACTCACAAAAACACACACAAACACACTCAGTAAGAGACACACAGTAACACACTTACTGACACTCACTAGCAGACACACTCACTGACACACTAGCAGACACACTCACTGACACTCACTAGCAGACACACACTTACACTCATTAGCAGACACACACTGACACTCACTAGCAGACACACACTGACACTCACTAGCAGACACACTCACTGACACTAGCAGACACACTCACTGAAACTAGCGGACACACTCACTGACATTAGCAGACACACTCACTGACACTAGCAGACACACACACTGACACTAGCAGACACACACACTGACACTCACTAGCAGAAACTCATTGACACTCACTAGCAGACACACACACTGACACTCACTAGCAGACACACTCACTGACACTCACTAGCAGACACACTCACTGACACACTAGCAGACACACACTGACACTCACTAGCAGACACACACTGACACTCACTAGCACTCACTGACACTAGCATACACACTCACTGAAACTAGCAGACACACTCACTGACATTAGCAGACACACTCACTGACACTAGCAGACACACACACTGATACTAGCAGACACACTCACTGACACTCACTAGCAGACACTCACTGACACTCACTAGCAGACACACTCACTGACACTCACTAGCAGACACACTCACTGACACTCACTCTGACACTCACTAGCAGACACTCATTGACACTCACTAGCAGACACACTCACTGACACTCACTAGCAGACACACTCACTGACACTCACTAGCAGACACACACACTGACACTCACTCTGACACTCACTAGCAGACACTCATTGACACTCACTGACACTCACTAGCAGACACACACACACACTGACACTCACTAGCAGACACACTCACTGACACTCACTAGCAGACACACGCATTGACACTCACTGACACTCACTAGCAGACACACACATTGACACTCACTGACACTCACTAGCAGACACAAACACACACACTAAAACTCACACTAACACATGTTTTTTTTTATTAATTTAATCCCCCAGTCTCCTTACCTTTTTGGAGTGCTGAAGGGATTCCCTGGGGTCCAGTGGTGCTGCTGGGCTCCTGGGCTCCTTGGCTGGCTCCCTCCCTGGCTGGCTGGCTCCCTGGCTGGCTCCCTGGCTGGCTGGCTTGCTCCCTGGCTGGCTGGCTGGCTCCCTGGCTGGCTGACTCCCAGGCTGGCTGGCTCCCGGGCTGGCGGGCGGACGCGAGGGAGCACTCTCCCATGTGTGCTTCCTCTTCAGCTCCCTCGCGCACCGTGTAGGGATGCCGGCGCCGTACGATGACATCATCTTCCGGCTCCGTTATCAGTATGCGGCGCGCGAGGGAGCTGAAGAGGAAGCACACATGGGAGAGTGCTCCCTCGCGCGCCCGCAGAACCGGGCGCTCGGCCACGCTACAATAGGTCGTCAGTTGGAGGGGAGCGCAGTGCGCTTCCCTCCTTCCGGTCAGCCTGATTTTGCGTCCCCAGGGCCGGTGCGCCCTAAGGCCGCCTTCTGGTAGCGCCGGCCCTGTTGCTATCTGGGTTAAAACATTCACATAAAACATAAAATACAGAATTTCCCTGCATTCACCAAATCCATACGAATTGGAACCAGGGGCTGGAGGTTCAGTGGCGCCTGCACGTAAAAGTGTCTGATTTTTTGAGGGGGCGGGTCCTGACATCCGATGTGAACGGTCGCAAATACTGAGAGCTCCCGGCCGGCGGCAGTAAAACTGGCATAAACAACTGAAAATACCTACTTAATGGGCAACAAAAGGAAACAGACTCAGCCCTCATACACCCAAGAATCAGGCACGCCAAGAAACTCGAACGGTCTCGACAAATATTTCCGAGATACAGTGAAAGTGCTCGGAGGAGGCCTAACTGACAACATGGCGACGCCATCTTGCCCGCGCAAAACGCCCGACCCCAGCACGACAGGAGAAGAGATCTCCCCAACTACCAGCATTGCAGATGGGCTAGCAAACATAAGGGAAACCCTTGCACATTTACCTTCCAGGGACGAGCTGGCTAGCATGATAGCGAAGCTAGAATCCTCAGTACAAGACCAAGTCTCCGCCATTTCTGCAGACATCAGGCAAGTAAACACGAGGGTGGGAGACCTGGAAGAGGACAGAGACCAAATTTTAGACAGACTCCTCACCCTAGAACATCAACAAAAAAACAGAGACAACAGAACCCACTACATTATGAGAAACACTGAAGACCTCGATAATAGAGGCAGACGAAACAACATTAGGATAAGAGGGATCCCAGAATCACAGGAAAACCCTGAAAATCTCCATAATACTCTACAATCTTTGTTTAACAAGATCCTACAGAGGCCAGAAGACACCCCAATTCTATTAGATAGAGCACACAGGGCTTTAAGACCCAAAGGCCTCCCACAAGACTCCCCCAGAGACATTATATGCAGAGTTCACTACTATACTGTAAAAGAAGACATTATGAGAAACGCCAGGGACTCTTCTGACATACTGTTTAACAACGCGAAAATACTAATCCTCCCTGACCTGGCATGGCTGACCCTGAGGGGCAGACGGGCGCTGAGACCACTAACATTAGCCCTGCAACAAGCCAATATAAAATATAGATGGGGATTCCCCTTCGCTCTCACGGCCTCCCACCAAGGAATACAAGCCACCTTAACTTCAGCAGATGAAGTAGAAGCTTTCACCCAACGCCTAGGCATTCCTAACATGGAGATACCGGACTGGTACGACATCTCAGAACCTGAAAAGACCAAACCACAAACCACGAGACAGATGGGACAAGCGATGGACACGCGAAAGAGAACGTCATGGAAGACCCCGCCAGCCTCACCTTTCTTAAGATCAAGGAAAAATCCAATGACTCCTAGGAAAATAAACTGAAACAACTCCAAGAAGCGAAGGAGACAAAACCTCTAACGCTTAAAGAGACATATCATTGACTAAAGCAATATTGAACTAACTCACTCGCCTAATCACCAACTAAGGGAAGGGTAACTATACTCTGTAAATGCCGAATAGTATTGTGATAAATCAATGTATATAATATCTACGCTTACCTGTTACACATGATTGTATATGTAACGACATTATGATCAAAGTGATATCTGATAACTCACGAGTACATAGACTGAAAAGCATACAATAGACATGATGTTATTACGTTAAAGAAATGCTGAATGCTATCAAACAGAAGGTTCAAAACACCATACTATTTTTAGTACTTGCCACAGACATACCCATTTAAGATGCCCACCCAAACTACACATATACATAGCCAGTTACAGACGACAAGCGTCAAATGGCCGCCTACCGGAGAGTTTACTCAGCTACGGAGGCAAAGAAATAGAAGCACTTTACATAGTAATATAGTGCTCCAGTTCACTTAGGACATAACCCACAGGCCTTAACGGCCAAGAGCGGTACAAACACCTACCTCATTACTCAACCGCAAATCTAAGCAGCATCTGGGCTAGCCCCTAGCGCTAGACGAACCCAGAGGAAAGTACCGTCTCCTATTTAGAAATCTACCCATAATAATTTCTCTCAATTGCACGCAACCTACCGAAAGGGAGATTTCTATACCCACACGAAGGGTCCAAAGTTCGCCCAGAACCCCCCCCTTCGTGATACTCTCTACCCACAACTTTATCGCAAGATACCTGTAAATAGTTAATGTTATATTGTTTAATTGTTTATTTACTTGATTTGTATGCCTGTACACTAGCAGTGTTACATTCACACACAAGCATCCACAACCAATTAATCCACCTCCCGATCACACCCAACGTACTTAAATAGTACTAAACTCCCAAAAAGTCATCCCACCTATCAAACAGATAAAATATCAATACTACACTCCGCAATGGGCTCACTGAAAATATGCTCCATTAATGTAAGGGGGCTGAACACACCAGAGAAAAGGAAGATGGTCCTAACGGACTTAGCAAAAAACAAAGCAGACATAGTATTCTTAGAAGAAACACATCTGAAAGGTGCAGAAGCCCCAAAACTCAAACATCATCAATTCCCTCATGTATATTACAATAACTATAACCAAAGCAAGTCACGAGGCGTAGCAATATTAATTGGGAAAAAAGTCCCATTCACGTACTCGACACATCTCACAGACGAATCAGGCAGATTCATTATCCTGCAGGGCACAGTGGGGTCAGAACCTATTACCCTAGTAGCGATCTACTTACCCAATAAACATCAATGCGGGACAATGAGGAAGATAATGGCAAAAATAAAGCAAAATACTAATGGCATTCTCATAATCGGAGGGGATTTTAATGTATCACTAGATGCCACTAGAGACAGCACCTCAACACATAGCACCCACCTTAACGCCACCAGAGTCCAAATGCAACACATCATCAAAACCCACCAACTATCAGACTGCTGGAGAATATTCCACCCGACAACAAAAGATTATACTCACTATTCCATCCCAAACAAATCATATTCCAGAATAGACTTCTTCCTCATAGAACACAGAGACTTAGGGCTGATATCAGACACTTCGATAGGCCCAATGACATGGTCTGACCACTCGCCAATATATCTTACTATATCCATCCCCTCACTCCCACGCCCTAAAGGAACATGGAAATTAAACCCCTTCCTATTACAGGCACCAAAAGTGAAGGACTCAATAGAAAAATCGATAAAACAATACTTCCACGAAAACAAAACCCCAGACACCTCCGCCTTCACACAATGGGAAGCCCACAAAGCAGTAATCAGAGGGGAACTGATCAAGTGGGGAGCCCAACTCAAAAGGGAAAAAAACCAAAAAATCAATGACCTACATAAAGAAATCTCACAACTAGAGGAAGAACACAAACTATACATGACAGACAAAGCCTATTGCAAACTTCTAGCCCTTAGAGACGACCTAAAATCACTCCTCCAAGACAAAGCGAAAAAAGCGATTCTGTGGACAAAACAGCTCCACTACGCTCAAGGAGACAGAAGTGGTAAATTTCTAGCACAAGCCTTAAAACAAAAACAAATGCTCACATACATCCCTAAAGTCAAACGCCCAGATGAGACCTACGCACACACTACAGAGGACATAGCTGACACTTTTCATAGCTATTATACATCTCTATATAACCTAAAAGACAAGGAAGGTAATACAGAAGAGATCAAATCATACCTAGAAACCAAATTCGACACTATCCTCCCAACAGCTGCCACGAGGTCCCTAGAAGAACCATTCACTATAGACGAAATTAACATAGCTATAAAACAGACCCCACATAATAAAAGCCCAGGCCCAGATGGGTTCTCAGCCTCTTATTATAAACTGTTCCAAACGGACCTAACCCCACACCTATTAGAAGCAATTAACTCCATCCCACAAAAAGAACATATTCCAAGACAGGCCTTAGAAGCGACAATAACCCTCATACCCAAACCAGGGAAAGACAGTGAGAAATGCACCAGCTATAGACCAATATCCCTAATCAATGTGGACATAAAAATATTCACCAAAATGCTAGCGACTAGACTCAAACCATTCCTACAAAACCTCATCCACCCAGACCAAGCAGGCTTCGTCCCAACTAGAGAAGCAAAAGATAATACATCAAAAATCATAAACTTAATACATACCACGAAATACACCAAAAACCCAACACTGCTCCTAGCAATTGATGCTGAAAAAGCATTTGATAGAGTTGATTGGTCCTTCATGTTCAATACTCTAGAAATGCTGGGCTTCGGACAAAGATGGATAAAATGGATTAAGGCAATCTATTCCGTCCCAACAGCCAGACTAAAGGTGAATGGACAGCTTTCCAGACCATTCACGATAAGCAATGGCACACGCCAGGGATGCCCATTATCCCCATTACTATTCATCCTGACATTAGAACCTCTTCTACAAGCGGTAAGAAACCACCCCGACATTAAAGGCATCACAGTTCAACAAACTGAATATAAAGTATCTGCGTTTGCAGATGACCTACTCTTCACCATTGAACACCCCGTCAGCAGCCTACCCAAATTAATCCAAATTATAGAAGACTACAGTACACACTCTAATTTCAAAATCAACACAGACAAGTGTGAAATCCTCAATCTCAACACACCTCTAGATCAAACAAAGAAACTAAAACAAAAATTCCCCTTCCAATGGGCCAACCACTCTATCAAATACCTAGGGATCAAAGTCACCAATACGCATAAAACCCTCTATAAAGCGAATTTCCCAGACCTATTAGCAGCAATCCAAAAAGATTTACATAGATGGGACAAACCACATTTCAGATGGACGGGCAGGATTAGCATTATATCGATGAATGTCCTCCCACGCATCCTTTACCTCCTGAACGCCATCCCTATACACATCCCAGGGATATTCTTCAGAAATATACAATCGCTGCTCACCAAATTCATATGGGCCCATAAACGGCCGAGAATTGCCTTCAACCTACTGACCAAACCTAAAGAGGGAGGTGGGCTGGGATGCCCCAATATACACAGATACCACAAAGCAATACACCTGGGAAGGATTTTGGAGTGGTCACGAGAGGGGAAATCTAGGAAAGCCTGGGTGCACATTGAACAAGCACAAGTGCAAACTCCATTACGATCACTCCCATGGTCTCTACCCATAGACAAAGAGACCCCAACAAAAGACCTACCAACCGTCTCAACCACCCTTCAAGTCTGGAAAAACATTTGCACGAACGAAGACTTTGTCCCGACACCTTCACCCCTCTTCCCAATATCCCACAATCACAGATTCCCCCCAGGCAAGAATAACACACTATTAAATAAACTCCAACTCAGACCAGCAAACAGGGAAGTTATGTTAAAAGATATAATCACACCAGAAGGACTCCTATCACTAACTGACATTACTGGAGTACACAAGCCTACGCTGTCACAATCGTTCCAATATCACCAACTCACTCACTTCCTATCCAAGGAAGGCTTGTTACACTGGCAACCCAGAGAGACCACTAGATTTGAGAAACTGTTCACACGCCCGCCAAAAACTAAAACTATTTCCATATGTTACAAGTTACTACAAGATAACACAAATGGCGCACTCCCTTGGTATACAATCAGAAACAACTCATGGTTTCCCTCCCCAGTGGAGGAAAAGACTTGGAGGGGGATCTTTATGAAAATGTTAAAAGCCCACCCCAGCGTAACAATCCAAGAAATTAATTATAAATTTTTATCCCAGTGGTACACCACCCCAATAGACGTCAACAAATACGATGCCAATGCACTAACAACCTGCTGGAGATGTATGAAGGCACTAGGCACTTATGCCACTTATGGTGGGATTGTGGCAGAATAAAGGGATTCTGGAAAGAAGTACAAAGAATCACAGATCTAGTAAGCAAAACCCCACTACCACTCACCCCAGAGGCACTCCTTTTCTTCCACATCCCACTATCCTTGAAACAATTTAAAAACTCAATAATACTCTACCTTTTAACCGCGGCCAAACTGGTAATAGCAGGGCTATGGAAAACAGATGTTAGACCCTCGAGACGGGAGTGGTTTCAAAAAATTGAACACATTCATAAAATGGAGGAATTGAGATTGTCAGCACTAGACAAATACCTAACTTATTACACAATTTGGGACCCATGGAACTCCTATCTAAGGAACCCCAGTTAATTACACTAAACTTTATGTAAAATAATCCAATCACAGAATGCAGCTAGTAGTGTAAAATGGCTCATTCTTGGGTTCTGATTGATCAAGAATAGCTTAACTGCGCTCCCCTCCCAGAAATCACACATATACACATGTCGATAGGAAATGCCTTGTTATGTTGTTGACAGTTTTATTCTGTACGTTCATTAACAACTGTAGGAAATTGTAACACAACACCAGTATGCTACATTGCAAAACTTTTTGTACTATTATCACATCTAAGAATCTTGATTGTACACTGCTAAACCTTTATTATATTATATATATTAATACTGAAATGTGAAACTGTTTATTATATATGTAAAACCTAATAAAAAGAAATTACATAAAAAAAAAAAGTGTCTGATTTTGGTGCATGAAAGCTGGGCAGAAAAGCGTTGACTGCCCGGGGAGCTCCAGAACACCGCCCCCTAGCGGCCGCTAAGTGTAACAGCGGCCGCCCAGTAACATTCAATTAAGCTGCGGTTAACCGCAGCTTCAGGGAGGTAAATTGGAGGCACACTCCAGCTTCTGGGTGGCCCATTAACAACGCCGGCCGGCTTCCCACGGCTCTGGGGAGGTTGGTAAACGGCTGTTTGTTTGGTAGATGGAATCTACCGAACTGCTGTGCAGAAAGGGAGAAATCAATCCTTCTGCACATCAAAATTAACCCTTTAGCTGACGGTCCATAATCTAAAGGCAGCAGGCGAGCAACCAGGCTTCTCCAGTTCACAGTGGCGAAGTTGGTTTCACCACACCTGTTACCTGCTTTAGCATAGCTTAAACCTGACACACTTGGTTACCTATATGTTAACAATTGCATATCTTGCTACCCATACCAAATGTCTATGACGACCTAATCTGTCGAACGAGTCTTTGTTTATGCCTATAACTTACCTTGCACCTTCCTTCTTTGTCACTCCTCTGAATATTCCTACCTGACGTGTGCATCTTGTTAAATCTTGGTAAATCATTTAAACTAAACGAGAACCTAAGCTGTCAAAATATTGATCTCATTAATCTAAAAAAGTGCCTTGACAAACGAATGCCACGACTTGTACTGCAAATGTCTATCAATTTTTCTTGATGTCGCTGTTGTGGCGCACCAAGGCTTTTTGTTACTTTTGTGCACAACAAAAATAAAGAATTTAAAAAAAAATAAAAATGTGTTAGTATGAGTGAGATGAGTGAGTGTGTGTCTGTCAGTGAGTGTGTATGTGTGTGTATGTCTGTTAGTGTGTGTGTGTGTGTGTGTGTGTGTGTGTGTTTGTATGTCTGTTAGTGTGTGTGTGTGTGTGTGTTAGCCTGTGAGTGTGTCTGTTAGTGTGTGTGTCTGACTGTGTGTGTGTCTGTTAGTGAGTGTGTGTGTCTGTTAGTGAGTGTGTGTGTGTGCTAGTTTGTGTCTGTTAGTGACTGTGTGTTTGTTTGTCTGTGAGTGTGTCTGTTAGTGTGTGTGTGTGTGTGTATATTTAGAATGCGGGCAGCACAAAACCAGGATACACCACTGCCTGGGAGTGAGAGCACTCTGTTCAAAGTTTTATCGGATCACGGTGGTTGCCCGATCCGATTAGGAGTTGCAGACAAGTTTTGTTGTAGCTCCCTGTCAAGTCACACCTCCCTGCATGTGACTTACACAGCCTTCCATAAACACTTCCTGTAAAGAGAGCCCTATTTAGGCTTTCTTTATTGCAAGTTCCGTTTAATTAAGATTTTCGTATCCCCTGCTATGTTAATAGCTTGCTAGACCCTGTAAGAGCCTCCTGTATGTGATTGAAGTTCAATTTAGAGATTGAGATACAATTATTTAAGGTAAATTACATCTGTTTGAAAGTGAAAACAGTTTTTTTTTTTGTTTTTTTGTTCCTTTCATGCAGGCTCTGTCAATCATAGCCAGTGGAGGCATGGCTAGGGCTGCATAAACAGAAACAAAGTGATTTAACTCCTAGATGACAGAGAATTGAGCAGTGAGACTGCAGGGGAATGATCTATACACTAAAACTGCTTTATTTAGCTAAAGTAATTTAGGCGACTATAGTGTTCCTTTAAGGGCTAATCGTAAAGCCAGAGCAATCTACATACAATCTATTTATCTGATATAGAATTGCCACACATAGAATCTCAACCCATAAAAATAAATAAAAAACAATATAGCAAGAAATGGATTGTCTTCTAAATATTGCTAGTAAATGGAAATTTCACTGGGTAATCACTATAAATGTATGTCACAAGACCGTACTAGCTGGTAGGATAACGTAATCCAAAATAGCTATCCAGAATGTATGAGCCCAAACTTAGATACTTTGTTATATTCATAAACAGAATTGAAGATTCATTCCAGATACGATCTGCTGTGTAACTCACTAGCCTGTTCAACAGTTAGTATTGTCATAGCGCTTAAGGTTTGATTGTTTTCAGGAGCAGTCCTTACATTTATCACTTATTTGGCACATAGTCTATGGAAAGCCAGTTTTAACTATTGTAGTGTATATATATATATATTATATTGCTACCCGACGATCTAGGAATATTAAGTAAGGGGTCTATTTGGGCAGGTTTCCATGAATGGAGCAGGTTTTCTAAAGACGGATTTCAGTTTAAGATCCATCTAGCAGGGGAAGGCAATTCAGACCTAGTGGTACAAGACAATCTGAGCAATATGCGAGATTCACTAAACAGTGAATACCGAGAGCAGCAGAGATGATACTAGTGGGTTTATCACGAGGATTAGAGCTCTGACAGACAGTGTGGGTGGCTCTTATAAGAGCCTTTGGGTTTATAGTAAAGTAGAAGAATGCCATTACTTGGCGCTGGTGTACTTGGTGACAGCCTTGGTGCCCTCGGACACGGCGTGCTTTGCCAGCTCTCCGGGTAGCAGCAGGCGCACGGCGGTCTGGATCTCCCGGGAAGTGATGGTGGAGCGCTTGTTGTAGTGAGCCAGGCGAGAGGCTTCTCCTGCGATGCGCTCAAAGATATCATTGACAAAGGAGTTCATGATCCCCATGGCCTTGGAGGAGATACCGGTGTCGGGGTGGACCTGTTTCAGCACCTTGTACACGTAGATGGCATAGCTCTCCTTCCTGGTCTTCCTACGCTTCTTGCCATCTTTCTTCTGAGTCTTGGTCACGGCTTTCTTAGAGCCTTTCTTGGCGGCTGGTGCGGACTTGGCTGGATCAGGCATGATCTACGCTGTTTGCTGGAAATACAATGACGGTCTGCGCGCTCCGGCGGCTCTATTTATAGGCAGGCCATGCAAATTAAGCCCTTCCACTTTCTGTGATGGGATTGGTCAACACAGACAGGTGACGAAACGATGTCATAGTTTCAGCAATTGATTGGTATCCTATACAGCGCGTGTCTAATTGGCTGCTTGCAAAGCCATCCAATCACAGAGCAGAGTGTGTCTATAAATAGCCCGTGTAAAGGGGGGGTGAGGTTTTATTATCAGCGAAATTCTAGAACCAACATGTCAGGCCGTGGAAAGCAAGGAGGAAAGACCCGTGCAAAGGCGAAGACTCGCTCATCCCGCGCTGGTCTTCAGTTCCCAGTCGGCAGAGTCCACCGTCTGCTGAGGAAGGGGAATTATGCAGAGCGTGTTGGAGCCGGTGCCCCCGTTTATCTGGCTGCAGTGCTGGAGTACCTGACTGCTGAGATCCTGGAGCTGGCAGGGAATGCCGCCAGAGATAACAAGAAAACCCGCATCATTCCCCGCCATCTCCAGCTCGCTGTCCGTAACGACGAAGAGCTCAACAAACTGCTGGGAGGAGTGACTATCGCCCAGGGAGGTGTCTTGCCCAACATCCAGGCTGTGCTGCTGCCCAAGAAAACCGAAAGTCATAAATCAAAGAGCAAGTAAAGCGGACAGCTGCTCCACCGGTCTAGACTAAAAACACAAAGGCTCTTCTAAGAGCCGCCCACAGTCTCCACAAAGAGCGCAACCATCTTCCTGTATCTACTCTCTCACACACACACACACACCCCATGAACGTGTAACAAGTCAAATAGGAAGCGTTCTCGTCCTGCACTCAGTCCCATTCTGTATACAACATTTCAACTCTAGAACGCGAGCTAGAATCAATGTATACCCATGATACGTGCAGCAGCATCGAGTTAAACATTGGGTCAAGTGTATATAGTGTGCCTGAGCCTCTATTGCTAAGGGGGGAGGGGGGGGGAGAATCTCGCTTACTTACGGTTGTCCCCCTCCCTGTCTGAACATGCTGCGTGAAACTTTGGATAAGATTCAGCTCTACAGATCCGATCTCTGGCTGCTGGATGCGTTAGCTCTGCCTCAACAGCATGGACTCACGGCCGCACAAGGGGATTATTGTTTCAATGAGTGGCTGCCTGGTAACATTCCCTGCTCTGTCTCATGTAGCTCGGTTATAAGGCGGCTGGGCGTACTGTGAGTCCTTTATCAGACGTGATCACACTAAGAATCCCATGTAAAGAAGCGGGCTCTCTGCATGTGTTAGAGGTGTATGTCCCATCTCCCCTCGGTAAAGCCTACACACTAGTTAATAATTCTATTGGGAGTAATACGGCCATTACTGCCCACTGCCAATCCTATCAACTAGTAGCGTCTATAATAAATGCTGTCAGGACAGGAGGACTCACTGAAGGACTAGATCCCTTCTTTGAAGCAGATGATTTGAGCGGGTATTTTGAATGAGGGGGAGGGGATAAGCAGTTGATTTGAGCGGGTATTTTAAAATGAGTAACTATTTGTGTTCAGCCAATCAGAATACTCCACCCACCTGATGAACCAATGGAAACGCCGTGCCTGGCTATAAAAGCTCGGTCTTGTAAGCGCAGACTTCATTCGCGCTCGTTTTGTTACGATGGCCAGAACTAAGCAGACCGCCCGTAAATCCACCGGAGGCAAGGCTCCCCGCAAGCAGCTAGCCACCAAAGCTGCCAGGAAGAGCGCTCCAGCTACCGGGGGAGTGAAGAAGCCTCACCGTTACCGGCCGGGAACTGTGGCTCTCCGGGAAATCCGCCGTTATCAGAAATCCACCGAGCTGCTCATCCGCAAGCTGCCTTTCCAGCGCCTTGTCCGTGAGATCGCTCAGGATTTCAAGACTGATCTGCGCTTCCAGAGCTCTGCCGTCATGGCTCTGCAAGAGGCTAGCGAGGCTTACCTGGTGGGTCTCTTTGAGGATACAAACTTGTGTGCCATCCACGCCAAGAGGGTCACCATCATGCCCAAAGACATCCAGCTGGCCCGTAGGATCCGAGGAGAGAGAGCTTAAACTCTTAACTTGTTCACACAAACACCACAAAGGCTCTTTTAAGAGCCCCCAAATCTGCACTGGAATGAGTTTAAACACTTTTATATGCACGGTCTTTGTATCCTCTGCACATCACTAAATATCTAGACGTATTCAGTTTCTTTTCTAATTTATAAACAATGCCCCCCGGGTAGCTATAGTAGCTGCTTGGCTATTTTACCTTCACAGATTTTCAGTGAATAAACTCATCTAGTAGACAGTAGAAGCGAATTACTCTATTTACAAGCGATCATGTGAATTGGCAGCAGGTAAAGGAGTACTTTATATTTGCTACGGCTTGCTTAGAGGAAAAGAATACATGTGTATTTATATACAGCTAGTCATAATGTTTCTAATGAAATGGCTTTAAACTGCAAGCATGTTATAAAATGTAAGCAACAGTAACTATATTCAATACTTCTAAAATCTTGGTAGTCTGTCTAATCTAAATGCACTGCACTAGATCGCAATGTTGAGTGATATAGCGCTACAATTACTAGAAATCGAGTGCTAACTGTGCAGACAAATCGATGTGTAACTAGAGAATGACACGATCTCAATAACCATTGACTCTACATAGGAGAATGTTATAAACTCAGAACTCGATGTGTTTGAGCAGTAGAAGGCAGTTTGTCAGATATAGGGTTGAAGTGATTAGATTGACTCTTTCAGTGAAAAGGTGGGTGGCCCTAAAAAGGGCCTTTGGGTTAGTGGGGTATGCGGTAAGGCCGAGTCAGGGTTTTAACCTCCGAAGCCATAGAGAGTGCGGCCCTGGCGTTTAAGGGCATAGACTACGTCCATGGCGGTCACAGTCTTCCTCTTGGCATGCTCGGTGTAGGTGACGGCGTCCCGGATAACATTCTCCAGGAAGACCTTCAGCACCCCGCGAGTCTCTTCGTAGATGAGGCCGGAGATACGCTTCACTCCTCCTCTGCGAGCCAGGCGGCGGATTGCAGGCTTGGTAATGCCCTGGATGTTGTCACGCAGGACCTTTCTGTGCCGCTTAGCGCCGCCTTTCCCGAGACCCTTTCCGCCTTTACCTCTGCCAGACATGGTTCGGTTTAACTATCTGCCGCAATGATACGGGATACACTGCAACGCTCTCCTTATATACACCACGGGTGGACCGAATGGAGAACTGCAGCACATGGGGCGGAGTTAAGTCCCGCCCTCATTCACATTTTTTTTTTTTCCCCCTCTTTCCTGAAATGGTTCTGTCTCTTGAACATAAAGTTGTGTAAACACGAAGGATGAAACAAGATCGTGATTTTTTTTTAAATCATGTATTTAGTGTTGCTTTGAAAGTCGGCTTATTCACAGCACACGGTATCACTTATTTCATACGGTTTGATCATCTAAATAAGCGCCCGGTTCCCAAGTGAGAGAGGGCGATGGCAGTCCCTTTATTATCACCATGTAAATATTCAGCTCGACAACAGCCTTAATTAGTCTCTGCTTTATCATCTTACTGAACAGGAAATAAAGCCAGTATGGCTACTTTGGATGGTGATATTCTATAGATTATATGCGTTTCTCACTCAATTCTGACTAAAGTTGGCCTTTTGCAGTTTAATGAATCTCCCACAATATCTTGGCAAGGAGGGAATTTCAACTTCCCACAAAAAAAATAATAAAAACATTTTATAAAGAGTAGCACTGACAAGGTACTTTCTATTTACATCCCAACGAGGTATTTTCTAGCACTAGATCCTGCTTTACGAATGAGAAATGGTGTGTGTGACATTCTATAAAATAAACACGTGCCTATCACAAATATAGCTCTTAAAGGACAAGGTGGTGGCTCTTAGAAGAGCCGTTTGGACTTTTAAATATAAATTAAAACAAGATACGAGCAGGGCTTATTTTTTCTTGGGAGCTGCCTTTTTAGCCTTTGCTGGACTCTTAGCGGCTTTGGGCTTGGCTGCCTTTTTAGCCGGGCTCTTTGTTGCTTTTTTAGCCGGACTCTTCACTGCCTTCTTGGGCTTGGCGGCTTTGACTTTCTTGGGGCTCTTGGTGACTTTTTTAGCGGAGGCTGCCGGCTTCTTGGCCTTCTTCGGGCTCTTCGCGGCTACCTTCTTCACTTTAGCCGGAGACTTGGAGGCTTTCTTTGGGGCGGGCTTCTTGACTTTAGCCGGTGCCTTCTTGGGCTTTGCAGCCTTGTCTTTGCTCTCCGCCTGCTTCTTGTTGAGCTTGAAGGAGCCGGAGGCTCCGCTACCTTTGACCTGGACGAGAGTCTCTTTAGTCACCAAGCCCTTGAGAGCCAGCTTGAGGCGGCTGTTATTCTTCTCCACATCGTAACCAGCGGCGGTCAAAGCCTTCTTCAGGGCTGCCAGGGACACCCCGCTGCGCTCTTTAGAGGCGGACACAGCTTTAACAAGGAGCTCGGACACGCTGGGACCGGACGGCTTGGCAGCTTTCTTGGCGCTGGATGCCTTCTTCGGCTGCTTCTTCTTAGAATCGATTTCAACCGCAGGAGCGGCAGCAGGAGCAGTTTCAGCCATGATCACTATTCACTATACCGATCAGTCAATAATTCCGTTCACAGCCGGCTCTCATTTATAGATCTCAAGCTGGCATCCTATAGGCTGATCTAAGCGCGCTCTGATTGGATACAGTCTTATGACACACCCTTCACTTTCCCTTCTCCTGCTTTTCACACACTGCTCTCACTCTGTGTTTCCGAGTGGATACAACTAATAGATTTTACTGAAATAAGAGAACGGATGTCGATGTCATCCATCGTGAAATGTACTAAACTATCTTATCTAGAGTTTATTAGCAGTCTCATGGCTCCCGAGGGCTGTCACAATGTAGTAGAGCTGGGGAAAGCAGACACAACTCGTTTGTGATCAGCTTGATGTTCTCCAGAAACATTATTTCCAGAACTATTTAAATGATATATTTGAAGGCTTTCTTTCTCACTCTTATTCAGGGAAGGGAAGGGACCTGTGTTATCAAGGTGTGTTGTAGCTCATGTCATAAAGAAACAGAGAAGAGGGATGTTGCACCTCGTTTGTTCAGACAGTAAACTCAGGCAGTATGTAGTAAGATCATAGCATATAGTTGATATTTAATTTGCATAATCTTTATTCTATCTATTTATTCATTATCCTCTGAGTCTAACAGCAACTAAAACCAGTTATATATACTCTGGAAGGAAACTCTGCTCTGAGAATTTGCGTCCCTTGGTCATCTTGAGGTAGTGTGATGACCCCCTTGCCGACCTGCCAGTAGAGCGCTTTTTGGAGGGAAGGTTCAGACTTATTGGAGCAATTGCTTCCTGAGAGCCAGGGGGAGCTCCCTTCCATTTGACTGCAGGAACTCCCACTCTTTGATTGGCCCAAGACACAATTATGCTGGAACTATTTTGGGCTTGGCCCTCGTGTGCGGCCAGTCAAAATGTAACCCGGTGGCGATTCAACATTTTTTCATGGATCCTGGCACTATTTTACCAATTCGGATGAGAGCTATCCAGGGTTGTATGATATGTGGGGTGCCTGTGTGGTTTTATTGTATTATGGGGGTGTTTTTGTCTTAAGTACTTTGTATTTGGGAGATAATCAGTTTAGCGGTCAGGTGCTTGGATGGGCACTGTATGCACATGTGACGAAACCAATCTCGCCACATTGTATTGGAGGAGCCTGGTTGCCCGTGTTCTATCAAAAAACCCTACCCCGTGAAAATTCCCTACCCTCGTCACTTCCGGTGACGCAGCCGCACCGGAAGTGACCCTCATCCAATGGAGGAGGAGGGTGTGCGCCGCCGCGCAAGCGCACACCAAATAGGTAGGGATTTTTCACGGGGTAGGGGAAATGAATGCAACAGTGCGCACGCGCGACAAAGTACTCCTGTCGGGGGTACAGCGCGCGTGCGCACGAGTTGCAAGGGAGCGCTTCACAAACCGCGCATGCGCAGTATAGGGGTAGGGAAATTTGATGGCTATTAGCCCTGTGAAATCTCCCTACCCCTATACTGCGCATGCGCGGACTCATCATCAGATTAAAGCCTCTCCCTGCTCCCAACACTCTCAGCCATCCAAGATTGAGGGTGAATTATGGTGGGACGGTGGGTGTTTATGTGCATTATATTGGGGGGTCTGTGCAGACCCCCAATTCTGCACAGACCCCCCAATTCTGCGCAGACCCCCCCAATATAATGCACATAAACACCCACCGTCCCACCATAATTCACCCTCAATCTTGGATGGCTGAGAGTGTTGGGAGCAGGGAGAGGCTTTAATCCGACGATCAGAGTTCGCGCATGCACAGTATAGGGGTAGGGAGATCTCACAGGGCTAATAGCCATCAAAATTCCCTACCCCTATACTGCGCACGCGCGAACTCTGATCGTCGGATTAAAGCCTCTCTCCCTTGCCACTAGTGCGCACGCGCGCTGTACCTCCGACGGGAGTACTTTGCCGCGCGTGCGCACTGTGGCGTTAATTTCCCCTACCCCGTGAAAAATCCCTACCTAGCCTAGTTGTTGTGCACCTGCGCGGCGGCGCACACCGTCCTCCTCCATTGGATGAGGGTCACTTCCGGTGCGGCCGCGTCACCGGAAGTGACGAGGGTAGGGAATTTTCACGGGGTAGGGTTTTTTGATAGAACACCCGCCTACTGCCTTTGGATTATGGACCGGCAGCTAAAGGGTTAATTTTACTGTGCAGAAGGATTTATTTCTCCCTTTCTGCACAGCAGTTCGGTAGATTTCATATACCGAACAAACAGCCGTTCACCAACCTTCCCAGAGCCGTGGGAAGCCGGCCGGCGTTGTTAATTGGCCACCCAGGAGCTGGAGTGTGCCTCCTATTTACCTCCCTGAAGCTGCGGTTAACCGCAGCTTAATTGCTTGTTAACTTTGTGCCTGCTGTTACACTTTGCGGCCGCTAGGTGGCGGTGTTCTGGATCTCCCCGGGCAGCCAGCGATTTTCTGCCCGGCTTTCATGCACCAAAATCGGACACTTTTACGTGCAGGCACCGCTGAACCTCCAGCCCCTGGTTCTAATTCGTATGGATTTGGTGAATACAGGGAAATTCGGTGTTTTATGTTTTATGTGAATCCTTTAACCCAGATAGCAATGCCATGGAGCCTGTTCGTATAATTAAAGACTTTAGCTCCATGGCACTTAAACTGTATTTGGGTGGTCTGGGTGCCATTCACCTAATAATGTGCACCCAGACCTGAGCTATCTGGGGATATGTTACATGTCTGTGTTTTGTGTATAAAATGTGTCTTTATGTATTTTAAAGTGATAGTCTGTTTCTGTGTCACCACGTGCATAATGGAGTCTTGCCTTTGTCCTGGGAGATAATTTAATTACTTCATTAATTATCTCCAGGACAGAGAGGAGGAAACCAGGATGCATTGTGGGAAAGTATTGTGGCTGAGTGTACGAAAATGATACATGTCTGTCTGCTGTTACAGTCTTCCATCTGGTCCCCTAGGGGAGTGTCCACCAGGTGGGAGACCTGCATAAATACAGGGGCAGGTAGCCCTGAATAAACAGACCACTGCTTGACCCTCAACACGGAGCCTTGTCTCGTTCTTGGGGGGATTCACTGTATGCTGTTGGAGATTGATTGCTAGGAGTGTAAGCTGATATATGCTTTTCCTGTTCGTCTGCTAGCAACTATTCGTGAGGTTCCAGTTTGGAGTGCTACCTTATTCCCTTGTATGTAGTTCGGGAGTTTGATGCATTCACCTATATCCAATTTGTGAGGTTTGGTGATTTTACAGTAGCTGTGCCTGTCTCTCAGAAAGGGGCATATCGCCTAAACAGATTTTAACCCCTTGTCTGCTGAAACGGTCCGTTACAATTGGTGGCAAGCGGCGAGATCGTTTCTACAGCCAGAAGGACAGCTACAGGAGACACCATTGCTCTGGATTTTACAATTTGAGGGCAACGCATGTCTCAGTACAGCGACCCTGACAGCACCAGCATGGAACCAGCAGTGGAGTTCGATGAGGCTGACATGGATGACCGAGATGCAGTACGCAAAGGCATCTGGTACCAGGCACTGGGTATTGTGGAATACCAGCAGGACGGGAGATTCCCCAAGGAAGAGCAGCGGTTGCAGAAGCAAGTAGCCCTGCGGATGCCCTTCCTGGGAGAGCAGCCCCTGGAGGAATGGGTGAGAGAATTGGAACACCTAGTATGGCAGGAGATGTGGCTGGAGGATGCCTACCAGGCGCTTTGGTGGTATGTTGCACAGTACCTGCCCTGGACAGCCTGGAGTCCTGTTCTGGATCTCCCCGGGCAGCCAGCAATTTTCTGCCCGGCTTTCATGCACCAAAATCGGACACTTTTACGTGCAGGCACCGCTGAACCTCCAGCCCCTGGTTCTAATTCGTATGGATTTGGTGAATGCAGGGAAATTTGGTGTTTTATGCTTTATGTGAATCCTTTAACCCAGATAGCAATGCCATGGAGCCTGTTCGTATAATTAAAGACTTTAGCTCCATGGCACTTAAACTGTATTTGGGTGGTCTGGGTGCCATTCACCTAATAATGTGCACCCAGACCTGAGCTATCTGGGGATATGTTACATGTCTGTGTTTTGTGTATAAAATGTGTCTTTATGTATTTTAAAGTGATAGTCTGTTTCTGTGTCACCACGTGCATAATGGAGTCTTGCCTTTGTCCTGGGAGATAATTTAATTACTTAATTAATTATCTCCAGGACAGAGAGGAGGAAACCAGGATGCATTGTGGGAAAGTATTGTGGCTGAGTGTACGAAAATGATACATGTCTGTCTGCTGTTACAGTCTTCCATCTGGTCCCCTAGGGGAGTGTCCACCAAGTGGGAGACCTGCATAAATACAGGGGCAGGTAGCCCTGAATAAACAGACCACTGCTTGACCCTCAACACGGAGCCTTGTCTCGTTCTTTGGGGGATTCACTGTATGCTGTTGGAGATTGATTGCTAGGAGTGTAATCTGATATATGCTTTTCCTGTTCGTCTGCTAGCAACTATTCGTGAGGTTCCAGTTTGGAGTGCTACCTTATTCCCTTGTATGTAGTTCGGGAGTTTGATGCATTCACCTATATCCAATTTGTGAGGTTTGGTGATTTTACAGTAGCTGTGCCTGTCTCTCAGAAAGGGGCATATCGCCTAAACAGATTTTAACCCCTTGTCTGCTGAAACGGTCCGTTACAATTGGTGGCAAGCGGCGAGATCGTTTCTACAGCCAGAAGGACAGCTACAGGAGACACCATTGCTCTGGATTTTACAATTTGAGGGCAACGCATGTCTCAGTACAGCGACCCTGACAGCACCAGCATGGAACCAGCAGTGGAGTTCGATGAGGCTGACATGGATGACCGAGATGCAGTACGCAAAGGCATCTGGTACCAGGCACTGGGTATTGTGGAATACCAGCAGGACGGGAGATTCCCCAAGGAAGAGCAGCGGTTGCAGAAGCGAGTAGCCCTGCGGATGCCCTTCCTGGGAGAGCAGCCCCTGGAGGAATGGGTGAGAGAATTGGAACACCTAGTATGGCAGGAGATGTGGCTGGAGGATGCCTACCAGGCGCTTTGGTGGTATGTTGCACAGTACCTGCCCTGGACAGCCGAGCATGACAAGCCAGAGGGAGAGGAGTTTGATGGTCCTGGCTTGTTATGGGAGACTTTTGCAGAGCCTGAGTTTGGGAGCGCTACACAAGCCCAGTTCCAGGATCTCTTTGAGTGGAGGGAGAGCAGGTATGACTGGGACGACACTCATAAGATTGAGCAAGACCTGGTCCATCTGGTGACCCGGGAGATGGAGCTGGAACAGGGCTACCAAAATCTGTTCCACTCCAGTGAGAAGGCTCAGTAGGGAAGCGCAGACCCAGATCCAGACCCCTTCAGCTGGGAAGATATTGTACAGTTTTACTGTTTTACTATTGGTTGAAAAGGCAGTAACACGCCTTGTATGTTTTTTTTTATTTTTATAACACATGCCTTAACTGCTTTGATCCAGATGTTTATTATTTGTTGGTTTAACTACCATAAAAATGCAGAATGTGACACGGCATACCGCCATATCTTGTTCTTAGGGTATAGTTAGTGAAGACCTGGTGTAACGGACCGTTTCGCTCAGAAGGGGATAAAAATTGTTTAGGCGATAATCCCCTTTTTCATAGACCAGCAACTACAGCAATCACCAATCTCCCGAATTCCAAACTGTACAAATTCACCAACTCCCGAACTGCAAAAACACGAACCCTGGAATCAGCCGAACAGGAAAAGCATACAATCTGCTTACACTCCTGGCAGTCAGCATACAATCCAATTCCCCCAAAGAACGAGACGACACATCGCTTTGAGGGTTAAGCAGGAACTGGTTTACTGAGGGCTACCTGCCCAGTATTTATGCGGGTCTCCCACTTGGTGGACACTCCCCTAAGGGACCAAATGGAAGACTGAAACAGCAGACAGGCATGTATCACTTTAGTACATACAGCCACAATACTTTCCCACAATGCATCCTGGCTTCCTCCTCTCTGTCCTGGAGATAATTAGTGAAGTAATTCAATTATCTCCCAGGACAAAGGCAAAACTCCATTATACATGTGGGGACACAAAACAGACTATCACTTTAAAATACATAAAGACACATTTTATACATAAAACACAGACATGTAACATATCCCCAGATAGCTCAGGTCTGAGTGCACATTATTAGGTGAATGGCACCCAGACCACCCAAATACAGTTTAATTGCCATGGAGCCAAAGTCTTTAATTATATGAACAGGCTCCATGGCAATGCTATCCAGGACCGGTGCTAGGATTTTTAGTTACACAGGCGAAGATGCATTTTGTTTAAAATAAGGTTCATACAAACACAGAAATAATCATACAGAGACATACACACACAGACAGAGACATACATGCAAGCATATAGACATACATACAGAGGCATACCATACATACATACATACATACATACATAGACATACAGAAACAAACATACAGAGACATCCAGGCATACAGACACATACATACATACAGGCATACAAAGACATACACGCATACAGAGACATACCGTCATACAGACACATACGTACAAAGACATACAGGCATACAGACACATACATTTGTACATACAGAGACATACAGGCATACGGACACATACATATGTACATACAGAGACATACACAATTACATACTTACATCAGTTAAATCTTGTCCCCTGGATGCATGCTGTCTGGCTCCTTGGAGTCCTGCCCTGCAGCCCAGCCCCATCACAGGGCGCCAGCCGCGCTGTGTGGTACACAGGGAGCAGGGATATGATGTCATCCATATCCTCGCCCCCTCCACACAGCCTGTGGCAGACACCAGGGTAGGTGCAGTGGCGTACACATGACCCATGGGGCCCCAGTGCGCAAATTGATCCGTGCCCCCCCCCCTCGCTCTTACTCTGCGCGGGCCGGGGCCGCAACTCATGGTGGCGGGCACCTGGTCGCAGGGGTTGCAGGGCTATGACCCCTGCGACCGTGGTCTGTACGCCAGTGCATGGAGATGCACACACAATTAAAGGACCACTACAGACACCCAGATCACATCAGCTCAATGAAGTGGTCTGGGTGTCAGGTCCCTCTAGTTTTAACCCTGCAGCTGAAAACATAGCAGTTTCAGAGAAACTGCTATGTTTCACCGAGGGTTAATCCAGCCTATAGTGGATGTCTCACTGACAGCCGCTAGAGGAGCTTCCGCTATTCTAAAACACTGAACGTCCATAGGAAAGCATTGAGTAATGCTTTCCTATGGGCGGTTTGAATGCGTGCGCTGCAAGAGCATTCAGAGCTGAGAGGCGGAGGGATCCCCAGTGCCAAGGGAGTCCGGTGCTAGAGAAAGGTAAGTGCTGAAGACACACACACACTCTCACGAACAGATGCATACACACCAGCTAACAGACACACACATTTACTGACAGACACACTCAGCGACAGACATACATACACACTCACTTACAAAACATACACTCTCACTGACAAACACACACTCACAAATACACACACAAACACACTCAGTAAGAGACACACAGTAACACACTTACTGACACTCACTAGCAGACACACTCACTGACACACTAGCAGACACACTCACTGACACTCACTAGCAGACACACACTTACACTCATTAGCAGACACACACTGACACTCACTAGCAGACACACACTGACACTCACTAGCAGACACACTCACTGAAACTAGCGGACACACTCACTGACATTAGCAGACACACTCACTGACACTAGCAGACACACACACTGACACTAGCAGACACACACACTGACACTCACTAGCAGAAACTCATTGACACTCACTAGCAGACACACACACTGACACTCACTAGCAGACACACTCACTGACACTCACTAGCAGACACACTCACTGACACTCACTAGCAGACACACTCACTGACACACTAGCAGACACACACTGACACTCACTAGCAGACACACACTGACACTCACTAGCAGACACACACTGACACTCACTAGCACTCACTGACACTAGCATACACACTCACTGAAACTAGCAGACACACTCACTGACATTAGCAGACACACTCACTGACACTAGCAGACACACTCACTGACACTAGCAGACACACACACTGATACTAGCAGACACACTCACTGACACTCACTAGCAGACACTCACTGACACTCACTAGCAGACACACTCACTGACACTCACTAGCAGACACACACACTGACACTCACTCTGACACTCACTAGCAGACACTCATTGACACTCACTAGCAGACACACTCACTGACACTCACTAGCAGACACACTCACTGACACTCACTAGCAGACACACACACTGACACTCACTCTGACACTCACTAGCAGACACTCATTGACACTCACTGACACTCACTAGCAGACACACACACACACTGACACTCACTAGCAGACACACTCACTGACACTCACTAGCAGACACACGCATTGACACTCACTGACACTCACTAGCAGACACACACATTGACACTCACTGACACTCACTAGCAGACACAAACACACACACTAAAACTCACACTAACACATGTTTTTTTTTATTAATTTAATCCCCCAGTCTCCTTACCTTTTTGGAGTGCTGAAGGGATTCCCTGGGGTCCAGTGGTGCTGCTGGGCTCCTGGGCTCCTTGGCTGGCTCCCTCCCTGGCTGGCTGGCTCCCTGGCTGGCTCCCTGGCTGGCTGGCTTGCTCCCTGGCTGGCTGGCTGGCTCCCTGGCTGGCTGACTCCCAGGCTGGCTGGCTCCCGGGCTGGCGGGCGGACGCGAGGGAGCACTCTCCCATGTGTGCTTCCTCTTCAGCTCCCTCGCGCACCGTGTAGGGATGCCGGCGCCGTAAGATGACATCATCTTCCGGCTCCGTTATCAGTATGCGGCGCGCGAGGGAGCTGAAGAGGAAGCACACATGGGAGAGTGCTCCCTCGCGCGCCCGCAGAACCGGGCGCTCGGCCACGCTACAATAGGTCGTCGGTTGGAGGGGAGCGCAGTGCGCTTCCCTCCTTCCGGTCAGCCTGATTTTGCGTCCCCAGGGCCGGTGCGCCCTAAGGCCGCCTTCTGGTAGCGCCGGCCCTGTTGCTATCTGGGTTAAAACATTCACATAAAACATAAAATACAGAATTTCCCTGCATTCACCAAATCCATACGAATTGGAACCAGGGGCTGGAGGTTCAGTGGCGCCTGCACGTAAAAGTGTCTGATTTTTTGAGGGGGCGGGTCCTGACATCCGATGTGAACGGTCGCAAATACTGAGAGCTCCCGGCCGGCGGCAGTAAAACTGGCATAAACAACTGAAAATACCTACTTAATGGGCAACAAAAGGAAACAGACTCAGCCCTCATACACCCAAGAATCAGGCACGCCAAGAAACTCGAACGGTCTCGACAAATATTTCCGAGATACAGTGAAAGTGCTCGGAGGAGGCCTAACTGACAACATGGCGACGCCATCTTGCCCGCGCAAAACGCCCGACCCCAGCACGACAGGAGAAGAGATCTCCCCAACTACCAGCATTGCAGATGGGCTAGCAAACATAAGGGAAACCCTTGCACATTTACCTTCCAGGGACGAGCTGGCTAGCATGATAGCGAAGCTAGAATCCTCAGTACAAGACCAAGTCTCCGCCATTTCTGCAGACATCAGGCAAGTAAACACGAGGGTGGGAGACCTGGAAGAGGACAGAGACCAAATTTTTTTTTTTCAATTTAAGATTTTTATTTTTTTTTGAAATTGAAATATAGAACAATAAGATGTGTCACAGAATGCAATACCAAATATCGCATACATTACAGTAGAATACACAAAAATTGAGTTTCACAGTAAATACTTTCATGGAATGTATACAAAACAGTAGATAACACAATAATTAAGGTTCAAAACAGAGTAAGTGAGTAAGCCAACTGATAAACTGTCATGGCAAGGTAGTTACTCAACATATATTCAAGTTGGTCAACCAAAGAAAAAGAAAAAAAAAAAAAAAAAAAAAAAAAAAAAAAACAACAAATGAAACAATATTTAAAATTCAACCAGGTAGAATTAATAGGAAATAGCTTGACGGAGAGGGTAGGCGCAGTTGTTGCAGTGTTGCTAGTTATGGCAGGGAATAATTAAGTAATTCAATGAGACCGTTTGTACGAAATCACAGGTTAGATTCGAGCATTGCATTAAATGTGTGTGTAGTTTAACTGAGATAGTAGATTGACGTGAGGTTGTGTTTAAGGTGGGCATTCGAATGTTGAACGACATGAGTTACGTGGTGGGGAGGTTGTAGGGGGGGGGGGAGAGGATTGGGAGGTGAAAGATTCAAGCGGATTTAGGCTTAGAGTATTCGATGCCTTTAGTTGCCAGGAAGTGCAGCCAAGGCTTCCAGATTTTGGTAAAGGTTTGAAAATGTTTTGTTTGTGCATAGGTTATTTCTTCCATTTGTCTGACCTCGTCTACTTTACTAATCCACTCTCTGATAGAAGGGATTTGCGCTTGCTTCCAGTATATAGGAATGAGTTGTGACGCCGCCATTACTAAGTAATTGAACAGTGAGGCTTTGTTTTTTCCGATATCTGGAGGGGCTAAGGAGAATAAGTAATGTTGCGGTGTAAGCGGAATGGTAGCAGCAAGTATCAGCTGTGTTATGACCTGAATCCTCTTCCAGAATGTTGCAATCCGTGGACAAAGCCACCAAATGTGGGCATGATGTGCTAGGTCGTGATTGCATCTCCAGCATGTCTGTTGTGTCAGATTATGTATTTGTTTAAGTTTAGCTGGGGTGAAATGCCAACGGGTGATGCGTTTATAATTACTTTCTTGAGCAGCGGTGGATGAGGTGGATTTGTGTGCGATCATGAAAATTTTTTTCCAGTCAGAGTGAGGTATGTCTATTTGCAGTTCCTCCATCCAATGTTTTGTGCTAGCAGGTAAAGATATATCTCTAGATTTCCTTATTAGTCTATACATGATAGAAAGTGATTTCTTTGTGATTGTGTGTTCTGAACAAAGTTGTTCAAAGTCTGTCAGTGGTCTTTTCTCTGCAAGAAAGAGATTGGCACTTTTAAGGAAATGGATCAGTTGGGCATAGTGTAATCGTTGGTTGCCCGTTGGGGTGGTGTTGGGAATTAGATGAGTCAAGGATTTTATGTTATCGTTGGTGTCGGTGATATCTTTTAGTTGTAAGGCCTCGCCAGAATGGTAGAGGTCATACGTGCTCCCTGATTGCCCTCTTTGAAAATCTGGATTGTGCGTGAGAGGATATAGCGGGGAGGGGTGAGGGGCAATTGATGATGTTTTGGTTAGCTTCTGCCATATTTGAAGGGTAGGTCTAATCGTGGGATGGTTATCAATTGTGAGTTGACGCTGAGCTGGGTTTGTGAATAGCCATGGTCTTAAATGTAAAGGTATGGGCGAAGATACATTTTCAATCTGCACCCAGTGGAGGTTTGGGTTGGGTCGCGACCATTCGTAAATTCGGGCCAGGTGGGTTGCTTTGTGATATGTTTCAAGATCCGGGAGGTTAATTCCTCCCTGATCCCTAAGAGACCAAATTTTAGACAGACTCCTCACCCTAGAACATCAACAAAAAAACAGAGACAACAGAACCCACTACATTATGAGAAACACTGAAGACCTCGATAATAGAGGCAGACGAAACAACATTAGGATAAGAGGGATCCCAGAATCACAGGAAAACCCTGAAAATCTCCATAATACTCTACAATCTTTGTTTAACAAGATCCTACAGAGGCCAGAAGACACCCCAATTCTATTAGATAGAGCACACAGGGCTTTAAGACCCAAAGGCCTCCCACAAGACTCCCCCAGAGACATTATATGCAGAGTTCACTACTATACTGTAAAAGAAGACATTATGAGAAACGCCAGGGACTCTTCTGACATACTGGAGGGAAGGGTTGGGTGTGGGTGGCGGGGGGGGAGGAGGGGGGCGCCTGAGTTTTGTCCTGCCTAGGGCAGCACAAAACCAGGATACACCACTGCCTGGGAGTGAGAGCACTCTGTTCAAAGTTTTATCGGATCACGGTGGTTGCCCGATCCGATTAGGAGTTGCAGACAAGTTTTGTTGTAGCTCCCTGTCAAGTCACACCTCCCTGCATGTGACTTACACAGCCTTCCATAAACACTTCCTGTAAAGAGAGCCCTATTTAGGCTTTCTTTATTGCAAGTTCCGTTTAATTAAGATTTTCGTATCCCCTGCTATGTTAATAGCTTGCTAGACCCTGTAAGAGCCTCCTGTATGTGATTGAAGTTCAATTTAGAGATTGAGATACAATTATTTAAGGTAAATTACATCTGTTTGAAAGTGAAAACAGTTTTTTTTTTTGTTTTTTTGTTCCTTTCATGCAGGCTCTGTCAATCATAGCCAGTGGAGGCATGGCTAGGGCTGCATAAACAGAAACAAAGTGATTTAACTCCTAGATGACAGAGAATTGAGCAGTGAGACTGCAGGGGAATGATCTATACACTAAAACTGCTTTATTTAGCTAAAGTAATTTAGGCGACTATAGTGTTCCTTTAAGGGCTAATCGTAAAGCCAGAGCAATCTACATACAATCTATTTATCTGATATAGAATTGCCACACATAGAATCTCAACCCATAAAAATAAATAAAAAACAATATAGCAAGAAATGGATTGTCTTCTAAATATTGCTAGTAAATGGAAATTTCACTGGGTAATCACTATAAATGTATGTCACAAGACCGTACTAGCTGGTAGGATAACGTAATCCAAAATAGCTATCCAGAATGTATGAGCCCAAACTTAGATACTTTGTTATATTCATAAACAGAATTGAAGATTCATTCCAGATACGATCTGCTGTGTAACTCACTAGCCTGTTCAACAGTTAGTATTGTCATAGCGCTTAAGGTTTGATTGTTTTCAGGAGCAGTCCTTACATTTATCACTTATTTGGCACATAGTCTATGGAAAGCCAGTTTTAACTATTGTAGTGTATATATATATATTTTATATTGCTACCCGACGATCTAGGAATATTAAGTAAGGGGTCTATTTGGGCAGGTTTCCATGAATGGAGCAGGTTTTCTAAAGACGGATTTCAGTTTAAGATCCATCTAGCAGGGGAAGGCAATTCAGACCTAGTGGTACAAGACAATCTGAGCAATATGCGAGATTCACTAAACAGTGAATACCGAGAGCAGCAGAGATGATACTAGTGGGTTTATCACGAGGATTAGAGCTCTGACAGACAGTGTGGGTGGCTCTTATAAGAGCCTTTGGGTTTATAGTAAAGTAGAAGAATGCCATTACTTGGCGCTGGTGTACTTGGTGACAGCCTTGGTGCCCTCGGACACGGCGTGCTTTGCCAGCTCTCCGGGTAGCAGCAGGCGCACGGCGGTCTGGATCTCCCGGGAAGTGATGGTGGAGCGCTTGTTGTAGTGAGCCAGGCGAGAGGCTTCTCCTGCGATGCGCTCAAAGATATCATTGACAAAGGAGTTCATGATCCCCATGGCCTTGGAGGAGATACCGGTGTCGGGGTGGACCTGTTTCAGCACCTTGTACACGTAGATGGCATAGCTCTCCTTCCTGGTCTTCCTACGCTTCTTGCCATCTTTCTTCTGAGTCTTGGTCACGGCTTTCTTAGAGCCTTTCTTGGCGGCTGGTGCGGACTTGGCTGGATCAGGCATGATCTTCGCTGTTTGCTGGAAATACAATGACGGTCTGCGCGCTCCGGCGGCTCTATTTATAGGCAGGCCATGCAAATTAAGCCCTTCCACTTTCTGTGATGGGATTGGTCAACACAGACAGGTGACGAAACGATGTCATAGTTTCAGCAATTGATTGGTATCCTATACAGCGCGTGTCTAATTGGCTGCTTGCAAAGCCATCCAATCACAGAGCAGAGTGTGTCTATAAATAGCCCGTGTAAAGGGGGGTGAGGTTTTATTATCAGCGAAATTCTAGAACCAACATGTCAGGCCGTGGAAAGCAAGGAGGAAAGACCCGTGCAAAGGCGAAGACTCGCTCATCCCGCGCTGGTCTTCAGTTCCCAGTCGGCAGAGTCCACCGTCTGCTGAGGAAGGGGAATTATGCAGAGCGTGTTGGAGCCGGTGCCCCCGTTTATCTGGCTGCAGTGCTGGAGTACCTGACTGCTGAGATCCTGGAGCTGGCAGGGAATGCCGCCAGAGATAACAAGAAAACCCGCATCATTCCCCGCCATCTCCAGCTCGCTGTCCGTAACGACGAAGAGCTCAACAAACTGCTGGGAGGAGTGACTATCGCCCAGGGAGGTGTCTTGCCCAACATCCAGGCTGTGCTGCTGCCCAAGAAAACCGAAAGTCATAAATCAAAGAGCAAGTAAAGCGGACAGCTGCTCCACCGGTCTAGACTAAAAACACAAAGGCTCTTCTAAGAGCCGCCCACAGTCTCCACAAAGAGCGCAACCATCTTCCTGTATCTACTCTCTCACACACACACACACACCCCATGAACGTGTAACAAGTCAAATAGGAAGCGTTCTCGTCCTGCACTCAGTCCCATTCTGTATACAACATTTCAACTCTAGAACGCGAGCTAGAATCAATGTATACCCATGATACGTGCAGCAGCATCGAGTTAAACATTGGGTCAAGTGTATATAGTGTGCCTGAGCCTCTATTGCTAAGGGGGGAGGGGGGGGGGGAGAATCTCGCTTACTTACGGTTGTCCCCCTCCCTGTCTGAACATGCTGCGTGAAACTTTGGATAAGATTCAGCTCTACAGATCCGATCTCTGGCTGCTGGATGCGTTAGCTCTGCCTCAACAGCATGGACTCACGGCCGCACAAGGGGATTATTGTTTCAATGAGTGGCTGCCTGGTAACATTCCCTGCTCTGTCTCATGTAGCTCGGTTATAAGGCGGCTGGGCGTACTGTGAGTCCTTTATCAGACGTGATCACACTAAGAATCCCATGTAAAGAAGCGGGCTCTCTGCATGTGTTAGAGGTGTATGTCCCATCTCCCCTCGGTAAAGCCTACACACTAGTTAATAATTCTATTGGGAGTAATACGGCCATTACTGCCCACTGCCAATCCTATCAACTAGTAGCGTCTATAATAAATGCTGTCAGGACAGGAGGACTCACTGAAGGACTAGATCCCTTCTTTGAAGCAGATGATTTGAGCGGGTATTTTGAATGAGGGGGAGGGGATAAGCAGTTGATTTGAGCGGGTATTTTAAAATGAGTAACTATTTGTGTTCAGCCAATCAGAATACTCCACCCACCTGATGAACCAATGGAAACGCCGTGCCTGGCTATAAAAGCTCGGTCTTGTAAGCGCAGACTTCATTCGCGCTCGTTTTGTTACGATGGCCAGAACTAAGCAGACCGCCCGTAAATCCACCGGAGGCAAGGCTCCCCGCAAGCAGCTAGCCACCAAAGCTGCCAGGAAGAGCGCTCCAGCTACCGGGGGAGTGAAGAAGCCTCACCGTTACCGGCCGGGAACTGTGGCTCTCCGGGAAATCCGCCGTTATCAGAAATCCACCGAGCTGCTCATCCGCAAGCTGCCTTTCCAGCGCCTTGTCCGTGAGATCGCTCAGGATTTCAAGACTGATCTGCGCTTCCAGAGCTCTGCCGTCATGGCTCTGCAAGAGGCTAGCGAGGCTTACCTGGTGGGTCTCTTTGAGGATACAAACTTGTGTGCCATCCACGCCAAGAGGGTCACCATCATGCCCAAAGACATCCAGCTGGCCCGTAGGATCCGAGGAGAGAGAGCTTAAACTCTTGACTTGTTCACACAAACACCACAAAGGCTCTTTTAAGAGCCCCCAAATCTGCACTGGAATGAGTTTAAACACTTTTATATGCACGGTCTTTGTATCCTCTGCACATCACTAAATATCTAGACGTATTCAGTTTCTTTCTTTTCTAATTTATAAACAATGCCCCCCGGGTAGCTATAGTAGCTGCTTGGCTATTTTACCTTCACAGATTTTCAGTGAATAAACTCATCTAGTAGACAGTAGAAGCGGATTACTCTATTTACAAGCGATCATGTGAATTGGCAGCAGGTAAAGGAGTACTTTATATTTGCTACGGCTTGCTTAGAGGAAAAGAATACATGTGTATTTATATACAGCTAGTCATAATGTTTCTAATGAAATGGCTTTAAACTGCAAGCATGTTATAAAATGTAAGCAACAGTAACTATATTCAATACTTCTAAAATCTTGGTAGTCTGTCTAATCTAAATGCACTGCACTAGATCGCAATGTTGAGTGATATAGCGCTACAATTACTAGAAATCGAGTGCTAACTGTGCAGACAAATCGATGTGTAACTAGAGAATGACACGATCTCAATAACCATTGACTCTACATAGGAGAATGTTATAAACTCAGAACTCGATGTGTTTGAGCAGTAGAAGGCAGTTTGTCAGATATAGGGTTGAAGTGATTAGATTGACTCTTTCAGTGAAAAGGTGGGTGGCCCTAAAAAGGGCCTTTGGGTTAGTGGGGTATGCGGTAAGGCCGAGTCAGGGTTTTAACCTCCGAAGCCATAGAGAGTGCGGCCCTGGCGTTTAAGGGCATAGACTACGTCCATGGCGGTCACAGTCTTCCTCTTGGCATGCTCGGTGTAGGTGACGGCGTCCCGGATAACATTCTCCAGGAAGACCTTCAGCACCCCGCGAGTCTCTTCGTAGATGAGGCCGGAGATACGCTTCACTCCTCCTCTGCGAGCCAGGCGGCGGATTGCAGGCTTGGTAATGCCCTGGATGTTGTCACGCAGGACCTTTCTGTGCCGCTTAGCGCCGCCTTTCCCGAGACCCTTTCCGCCTTTACCTCTGCCAGACATGGTTCTGTTTTACTATCTGCCGCAATGATACGGGATACACTGCAACGCTCTCCTTATATACACCACGGGTGGACCGAATGGAGAACTGCAGCACATGGGGCGGAGTTAAGTCCCGCCCTCATTCACATTTTTTTTTTTTCCCCCTCTTTCCTGAAATGGTTCTGTCTCTTGAACATAAAGTTGTGTAAACACGAAGGATGAAACAAGATCGTGATTTTTTTTTAAATCATGTATTTAGTGTTGCTTTGAAAGTCGGCTTATTCACAGCACACGGTATCACTTATTTCATACGGTTTGATCATCTAAATAAGCGCCCGGTTCCCAAGTGAGAGAGGGCGATGGCAGTCCCTTTATTATCACCATGTAAATATTCAGCTCGACAACAGCCTTAATTAGTCTCTGCTTTATCATCTTACTGAACAGGAAATAAAGCCAGTATGGCTACTTTGGATGGTGATATTCTATAGATTATATGCGTTTCTCACTCAATTCTGACTAAAGTTGGCCTTTTGCAGTTTAATGAATCTCCCACAATATCTTGGCAAGGAGGGAATTTCAACTTCCCACAAAAAAAATAATAAAAACATTTTATAAAGAGTAGCACTGACAAGGTACTTTCTATTTACATCCCAACGAGGTATTTTCTAGCACTAGATCCTGCTTTACGAATGAGAAATGGTGTGTGTGACATTCTATAAAATAAACACGTGCCTATCACAAATATAGCTCTTAAAGGACAAGGTGGTGGCTCTTAGAAGAGCCGTTTGGACTTTTAAATATAAATTAAAACAAGATACGAGCAGGGCTTATTTTTTCTTGGGAGCTGCCTTTTTAGCCTTTGCTGGACTCTTAGCGGCTTTGGGCTTGGCTGCCTTTTTAGCCGGGCTCTTTGTTGCTTTTTTAGCCGGACTCTTCACTGCCTTCTTGGGCTTGGCGGCTTTGACTTTCTTGGGGCTCTTGGTGACTTTTTTAGCGGAGGCTGCCGGCTTCTTGGCCTTCTTCGGGCTCTTCGCGGCTACCTTCTTCACTTTAGCCGGAGACTTGGAGGCTTTCTTTGGGGCGGGCTTATTGACTTTAGCCGGTGCCTTCTTGGGCTTTGCAGCCTTGTCTTTGCTCTCCGCCTGCTTCTTGTTGAGCTTGAAGGAGCCGGAGGCTCCGCTACCTTTGACCTGGACGAGAGTCTCTTTAGTCACCAAGCCCTTGAGAGCCAGCTTGAGGCGGCTGTTATTCTTCTCCACATCGTAACCAGCGGCGGTCAAAGCCTTCTTCAGGGCTGCCAGGGACACCCCGCTGCGCTCTTTAGAGGCGGACACAGCTTTAACAAGGAGCTCGGACACGCTGGGACCGGACGGCTTGGCAGCTTTCTTGGCGCTGGATGCCTTCTTCGGCTGCTTCTTCTTAGAATCGATTTCAACCGCAGGAGCGGCAGCAGGAGCAGTTTCAGCCATGATCACTATTCACTATACCGATCAGTCAATAATTCCGTTCACAGCCGGCTCTCATTTATAGATCTCAAGCTGGCATCCTATAGGCTGATCTAAGCGCGCTCTGATTGGATACAGTCTTATGACACACCCTTCACTTTCCCTTCTCCTGCTTTTCACACACTGCTCTCACTCTGTGTTTCCGAGTGGATACAACTAATAGATTTTACTGAAATAAGAGAACGGATGTCGATGTCATCCATCGTGAAATGTACTAAACTATCTTATCTAGAGTTTATTAGCAGTCTCATGGCTCCCGAGGGCTGTCACAATGTAGTAGAGCTGGGGAAAGCAGACACAACTCGTTTGTGATCAGCTTGATGTTCTCCAGAAACATTATTTCCAGAACTATTTAAATGATATATTTGAAGGCTTTCTTTCTCACTCTTATTCAGGGAAGGGAAGGGACCTGTGTTATCAAGGTGTGTTGTAGCTCATGTCATAAAGAAACAGAGAAGAGGGATGTTGCACCTCGTTTGTTCAGACAGTAAACTCAGGCAGTATGTAGTAAGATCATAGCATATAGTTGATATTTAATTTGCATAATCTTTATTCTATCTATTTATTCATTATCCTCTGAGTCTAACAGCAACTAAAACCAGTTATATATACTCTGGAAGGAAACTCTGCTCTGAGAATTTGCGTCCCTTGGTCATCTTGAGGTAGTGTGATGACCCCCTTGCCGACCTGCCAGTAGAGCGCTTTTTGGAGGGAAGGTTCAGACTTATTGGAGCAATTGCTTCCTGAGAGCCAGGGGGAGCTCCCTTCCATTTGACTGCAGGAACTCCCACTCTTTGATTGGCCCAAGACACAATTATGCTGGAACTATTTTGGGCTTGGCCCTCGTGTGCGGCCAGTCAAAATGTAACCCGGTGGCGATTCAACATTTTTTCATGGATCCTGGCACTATTTTACCAATTCGGATGAGAGCTATCCAGGGTTGTATGATATGTGGGGTGCCTGTGTGGTTTTATTGTATTATGGGGGTGTTTTTGTCTTAAGTACTTTGTATTTGGGAGATAATCAGTTTAGCGGTCAGGTGCTTGGATGGGCACTGTATGCACATGTGACGAAACCAATCTCGCCACATTGTATTGGAGGAGCCTGGTTGCCCGTGTTCTATCAAAAAACCCTACCCCGTGAAAATTCCCTACCCTCGTCACTTCCGGTGACGCAGCCGCACCGGAAGTGACCCTCATCCAATGGAGGAGGAGGGTGTGCGCCGCCGCGCAAGCGCACACCAAATAGGTAGGGATTTTTCACGGGGTAGGGGAAATGAATGCAACAGTGCGCACGCGCGACAAAGTACTCCTGTCGGGGGTACAGCGCGCGTGCGCACGAGTTGCAAGGGAGCGCTTCACAAACCGCGCATGCGCAGTATAGGGGTAGGGAAATTTGATGGCTATTAGCCCTGTGAAATCTCCCTACCCCTATACTGCGCATGCGCGGACTCATCATCAGATTAAAGCCTCTCCCTGCTCCCAACACTCTCAGCCATCCAAGATTGAGGGTGAATTATGGTGGGACGGTGGGTGTTTATGTGCATTATATTGGGGGGTCTGTGCAGACCCCCAATTCTGCACAGACCCCCCAATTCTGCGCAGACCCCCCCAATATAATGCACATAAACACCCACCGTCCCACCATAATTCACCCTCAATCTTGGATGGCTGAGAGTGTTGGGAGCAGGGAGAGGCTTTAATCCGACGATCAGAGTTCGCGCATGCGCAGTATAGGGGTAGGGAGATCTCACAGGGCTAATAGCCATCAAAATTCCCTACCCCTATACTGCGCACGCGCGAACTCTGATCGTCGGATTAAAGCCTCTCTCCCTTGCCACTAGTGCGCACGCGCGCTGTACCTCCGACGGGAGTACTTTGCCGCGCGTGCGCACTGTGGCGTTAATTTCCCCTACCCCGTGAAAAATCCCTACCTAGCCTAGTTGTTGTGCGCCTGCGCGGCGGCGCACACCCTCCTCCTCCATTGGATGAGGGTCACTTCCGGTGCGGCCGCGTCACCGGAAGTGACGAGGGTAGGGAATTTTCACGGGGTAGGGTTTTTTGATAGAACACCCGCCTACTGCCTTTGGATTATGGACCGGCAGCTAAAGGGTTAATTTTACTGTGCAGAAGGATTTATTTCTCCCTTTCTGCACAGCAGTTCGGTAGATTTCATATACCGAACAAACAGCCGTTCACCAACCTTCCCAGAGCCGTGGGAAGCCGGCCGGCGTTGTTAATTGGCCACCCAGGAGCTGGAGTGTGCCTCCTATTTACCTCCCTGAAGCTGCGGTTAACCGCAGCTTAATTGCTTGTTAACTTTGTGCCTGCTGTTACACTTTGCGGCCGCTAGGTGGCGGTGTTCTGGATCTCCCCGGGCAGCCAGCGATTTTCTGCCCGGCTTTCATGCACCAAAATCGTACACTTTTACGTGCAGGCACCGCTGAACCTCCAGCCCCTGGTTCTAATTCGTATGGATTTGGTGAATACAGGGAAATTCGGTGTTTTATGTTTTATGTGAATCCTTTAACCCAGATAGCAATGCCATGGAGCCTGTTCGTATAATTAAAGACTTTAGCTCCATGGCACTTAAACTGTATTTGGGTGGTCTGGGTGCCATTCACCTAATAATGTGCACCCAGACCTGAGCTATCTGGGGATATGTTACATGTCTGTGTTTTGTGTATAAAATGTGTCTTTATGTATTTTAAAGTGATAGTCTGTTTCTGTGTCACCACGTGCATAATGGAGTCTTGCCTTTGTCCTGGGAGATAATTTAATTACTTAATTAATTATCTCCAGGACAGAGAGGAGGAAACCAGGATGCATTGTGGGAAAGTATTGTGGCTGAGTGTACGAAAATTATACATGTCTGTCTGCTGTTACAGTCTTCCATCTGGTCCCCTAGGGGAGTGTCCACCAGGTGGGAGACCTGCATAAATACAGGGGCAGGTAGCCCTGAATAAACAGACCACTGCTTGACCCTCAACACGGAGCCTTGTCTCGTTCTTGGGGGGATTCACTGTATGCTGTTGGAGATTGATTGCTAGGAGTGTAAGCTGATATATGCTTTTCCTGTTCGTCTGCTAGCAACTATTCGTGAGGTTCCAGTTTGGAGTGCTACCTTATTCCCTTGTATGTAGTTCGGGAGTTTGATGCATTCACCTATATCCAATTTGTGAGGTTTGGTGATTTTACAGTAGCTGTGCCTGTCTCTCAGAAAGGGGCATATCGCCTAAACAGATTTTAACCCCTTGTCTGCTGAAACGGTCCGTTACAATTGGTGGCAAGCGGCGAGATCGTTTCTACAGCCAGAAGGACAGCTACAGGAGACACCATTGCTCTGGATTTTACAATTTGAGGGCAACGCATGTCTCAGTACAGCGACCCTGACAGCACCAGCATGGAACCAGCAGTGGAGTTCGATGAGGCTGACATGGATGACCGAGATGCAGTACGCAAAGGCATCTGGTACCAGGCACTGGGTATTGTGGAATACCAGCAGGACGGGAGATTCCCCAAGGAAGAGCAGCGGTTGCAGAAGCAAGTAGCCCTGCGGATGCCCTTCCTGGGAGAGCAGCCCCTGGAGGAATGGGTGAGAGAATTGGAACACCTAGTATGGCAGGAGATGTGGCTGGAGGATGCCTACCAGGCGCTTTGGTGGTATGTTGCACAGTACCTGCCCTGGACAGCCTGGAGTCCTGTTCTGGATCCAGGGTAGGTGCAGTGGCGTACACATGACCCATGGGGCCCCAGTGCGCAAATTGATCCGTGCCCCCCCCCCTCGCTCTTACTCTGCGCGGGCCGGGGCCGCAACTCATGGTGGCGGGCACCTGGTCGCAGGGGTTGCAGGGCTATGACCCCTGCGACCGTGGTCTGTACGCCAGTGCATGGAGATGCACACACAATTAAAGGACCACTACAGACACCCAGATCACATCAGCTCAATGAAGTGGTCTGGGTGTCAGGTCCCTCTAGTTTTAACCCTGCAGCTGAAAACATAGCAGTTTCAGAGAAACTGCTATGTTTCACCGAGGGTTAATCCAGCCTATAGTGGATGTCTCACTGACAGCCGCTAGAGGAGCTTCCGCTATTCTAAAACACTGAACGTCCATAGGAAAGCATTGAGTAATGCTTTCCTATGGGCGGTTTGAATGCGTGCGCTGCAAGAGCATTCAGAGCTGAGAGGCGGAGGGATCCCCAGTGCCAAGGGAGTCCGGTGCTAGAGAAAGGTAAGTGCTGAAGACACACACACACTCTCACGAACAGATGCATACACACCAGCTAACAGACACACACATTTACTGACAGACACACTCAGCGACAGACATACATACACACTCACTTACAAAACATACACTCTCACTGACAAACACACACTCACAAATACACACACAAACACACTCAGTAAGAGACACACAGTAACACACTTACTGACACTCACTAGCAGACACACTCACTGACACACTAGCAGACACACTCACTGACACTCACTAGCAGACACACACTTACACTCATTAGCAGACACACACTGACACTCACTAGCAGACACACACTGACACTCACTAGCAGACACACTCACTGAAACTAGCGGACACACTCACTGACATTAGCAGACACACTCACTGACACTAGCAGACACACACACTGACACTAGCAGACACACACACTGACACTCACTAGCAGAAACTCATTGACACTCACTAGCAGACACACACACTGACACTCACTAGCAGACACACTCACTGACACTCACTAGCAGACACACTCACTGACACTCACTGACACTCACTAGCAGACACACTCACTGACACACTAGCAGACACACACTGACACTCACTAGCAGACACACACTGACACTCACTAGCAGACACACACTGACACTCACTAGCACTCACTGACACTAGCATACACACTCACTGAAACTAGCAGACACACTCACTGACATTAGCAGACACACTCACTGACACTAGCAGACACACACACTGATACTAGCAGACACACTCACTGACACTCACTAGCAGACACTCACTGACACTCACTAGCAGAAACTCATTGACACTCACTAGCAGACACACACACTGACACTCACTAGCAGACACACTCACTGACACTCACTAGCAGACACACTCACTGACACTCACTGACACTCACTAGCAGACACACTCACTGACACACTAGCAGACACACACTGACACTCACTAGCAGACACACACTGACACTCACTAGCAGACACACACTGACACTCACTAGCACTCACTGACACTAGCATACACACTCACTGAAACTAGCAGACACACTCACTGACATTAGCAGACACACTCACTGACACTAGCAGACACACACACTGATACTAGCAGACACACTCACTGACACTCACTAGCAGACACTCACTGACACTCACTAGCAGACACACTCACTGACACTCACTAGCAGACACACACACTGACACTCACTCTGACACTCACTAGCAGACACTCATTGACACTCACTAGCAGACACACTCACTGACACTCACTAGCAGACACACTCACTGACACTCACTAGCAGACACACACACTGACACTCACTCTGACACTCACTAGCAGACACTCATTGACACTCACTGACACTCACTAGCAGACACACACACACACTGACACTCACTAGCAGACACACTCACTGACACTCACTAGCAGACACACGCATTGACACTCACTGACACTCACTAGCAGACACACACATTGACACTCACTGACACTCACTAGCAGACACAAACACACACACTAAAACTCACACTAACACATGTTTTTTTTTATTAATTTAATCCCCCAGTCTCCTTACCTTTTTGGAGTGCTGAAGGGATTCCCTGGGGTCCAGTGGTGCTGCTGGGCTCCTGGGCTCCTTGGCTGGCTCCCTCCCTGGCTGGCTGGCTCCCTGGCTGGCTCCCTGGCTGGCTGGCTTGCTCCCTGGCTGGCTGGCTGGCTCCCTGGCTGGCTGACTCCCAGGCTGGCTGGCTCCCGGGCTGGCGGGCGGACGCGAGGGAGCACTCTCCCATGTGTGCTTCCTCTTCAGCTCCCTCGCGCACCGTGTAGGGATGCCGGCGCCGTAAGATGACATCATCTTCCGGCTCCGTTATCAGTATGCGGCGCGCGAGGGAGCTGAAGAGGAAGCACACATGGGAGAGTGCTCCCTCGCGCGCCCGCAGAACCGGGCGCTCGGCCACGCTACAATAGGTCGTCGGTTGGAGGGGAGCGCAGTGCGCTTCCCTCCTTCCGGTCAGCCTGATTTTGCGCCCCCAGGGCCGGTGCGCCCTAAGGCGGCCGCCTGGGCCGCCTTATGGTAGCGCCGGCCCTGTTGCTATCTGGGTTAAAACATTCACATAAAACATAAAATACAGAATTTCCCTGCATTCACCAAATCCATACGAATTGGAACCAGGGGCTGGAGGTTCAGTGGCGCCTGCACGTAAAAGTGTCCGATTTTGGTGCATGAAAGCTGGGCAGAAAAGCGTTGACTGCCCGGGGAGCTCCAGAACACCGCCCCCTAGCGGCCGCTAAGTGTAACAGTGGCCGCCCAGTAACATTCAATTAAGCTGCGGTTAACCGCAGCTTCAGGGAGGTAAATTGGAGGCACACTCCAGCTTCTGGGTGGCCCATTAACAACGCCGGCCGGCTTCCCACGGCTCTGGGGAGGTTGGTAAACGGCTGTTTGTTTGGTAGATGGAATCTACCGAACTGCTGTGCAGAAAGGGAGAAATCAATCCTTCTGCACATCAAAATTAACCCTTTAGCTGACGGTCCATAATCTAAAGGCAGCAGGCGAGCAACCAGGCTTCTCCAGTTCACAGTGGCGAAGTTGGTTTCACCACACCTGTTACCTGCTTTAGCATAGCTTAAACCTGACACACTTGGTTACCTATATGTTAACAATTGCATATCTTGCTACCCATACCAAATGTCTATGACGACCTAATCTGTCGAACGAGTCTTTGTTTATGCCTATAACTTACCTTGCACCTTCCTTCTTTGTCACTCCTCTGAATATTCCTACCTGACGTGTGCATCTTGTTAAATCTTGGTAAATCATTTAAACTAAACGAGAACCTAAGCTGTCAAAATATTGATCTCATTAATCTAAAAAAAGTGCCTTGACAAACGAATGCCACGACTTGTACTGCAAATGTCTATCAATTTTTCTTGATGTCGCTGTTGTGGCGCACCAAGGCTTTTTGTTACTTTTGTGCACAACAAAAATAAAGAATTTAAAAAAAAATAAAAATGTGTTAGTATGAGTGAGATGAGTGAGTGTGTGTCTGTCAGTGAGTGTGTATGTGTGTGTATGTCTGTTAGTGTGTGTGTGTGTGTTTGTATGTCTGTTAGTGTGTGTGTGTGTGTGTGTTAGCCTGTGAGTGTGTCTGTTAGTGTGTGTGTCTGACTGTGTGTGTGTCTGTTAGTGAGTGTGTGTGTCTGTTAGTGAGTGTGTGTGTGTGCTAGTTTGTGTCTGTTAGTGACTGTGTGTTTGTCTGTTTGTGAGTGTGTCTGTTAGTGTGTGTGTGTGTGTGTGTATATTTAGAATGCGGGGTGGAGGGAAGGGTTGGGTGTGGGTGGCGGGGGGGGAGGAGGGGGGCGCCTGAGTTTTGTCCTGCCTAGGGCAGCACAAAACCAGGATACACCACTGCCTGGGAGTGAGAGCACTCTGTTCAAAGTTTTATCGGATCACGGTGGTTGCCCGATTGGATTAGGAGTTGCAGACAAGTTTTGTTGTAGCTCCCTGTCAAGTCACACCTCCCTGCATGTGACTTACACAGCCTTCCATAAACACTTCCTGTAAAGAGAGCCCTATTTAGGCTTTCTTTATTGCAAGTTCCGTTTAATTAAGATTTTCGTATCCCCTGCTATGTTAATAGCTTGCTAGACCCTGTAAGAGCCTCCTGTATGTGATTAAAGTTCAATTTAGAGATTGAGATACAATTATTTAAGGTAAATTACATCTGTTTGAAAGTGAAAACAGTTTTTTTTTTTGTTTTTTTGTTCCTTTCATGCAGGCTCTGTCAATCATAGCCAGTGGAGGTATGGCTAGGGCTGCATAAACAGAAACAAAGTGATTTAACTCCTAGATGACAGAGAATTGAGCAGTGAGACTGCAGGGGAATGATCTATACACTAAAACTGCTTTATTTAGCTAAAGTAATTTAGGCGACTATAGTGTTCCTTTAAGGGCTAATCGTAAAGCCAGAGCAATCTACATACAATCTATTTATCTGATATAGAATTGCCACACATAGAATCTCAACCCATAAAAATAAATAAAAAACAATATAGCAAGAAATGGATTGTCTTCTAAATATTGCTAGTAAATGGAAATTTCACTGGGTAATCACTATAAATGTATGTCACAAGACCGTACTAGCTGGTAGGATAACGTAATCCAAAATAGCTATCCAGAATGTATGAGCCCAAACTTAGATACTTTGTTATATTCATAAACAGAATTGAAGATTCATTCCAGATACGATCTGCTGTGTAACTCACTAGCCTGTTCAACAGTTAGTATTGTCATAGCGCTTAAGGTTTGATTGTTTTCAGGAGCAGTCCTTACATTTATCACTTATTTGGCACATAGTCTATGGAAAGCCAGTTTTAACTATTGTAGTGTATATATATATATATTTTATATTGCTACCCGACGATCTAGGAATATTAAGTAAGGGGTCTATTTGGGCAGGTTTCCATGAATGGAGCAGGTTTTCTAAAGACGGATTTCAGTTTAAGATCCATCTAGCAGGGGAAGGCAATTCAGACCTAGTAGTACAAGACAATCTGAGCAATATGTGAGATTCACTAAACAGTGAATACCGAGAGCAGCAGAGATGATACTAGTGGGTTTATCACGAGGATTAGAGCTCTGACAGACAGTGTGGGTGGCTCTTATAAGAGCCTTTGGGTTTATAGTAAAGTAGAAGAATGCCATTACTTGGCGCTGGTGTACTTGGTGACAGCCTTGGTGCCCTCGGACACGGCGTGCTTTGCCAGCTCTCCGGGTAGCAGCAGGCGCACGGCGGTCTGGATCTCCCGGGAAGTGATGGTGGAGCGCTTGTTGTAGTGAGCCAGGCGAGAGGCTTCTCCTGCGATGCGCTCAAAGATATCATTGACAAAGGAGTTCATGATCCCCATGGCCTTGGAGGAGATACCGGTGTCGGGGTGGACCTGTTTCAGCACCTTGTACACGTAGATGGCATAGCTCTCCTTCCTGGTCTTCCTACGCTTCTTGCCATCTTTCTTCTGAGTCTTGGTCACGGCTTTCTTAGAGCCTTTCTTGGCGGCTGGTGCGGACTTGGCTGGATCAGGCATGATCTACGCTGTTTGCTGGAAATACAATGACGGTCTGCGCGCTCCGGCGGCTCTATTTATAGGCAGGCCATGCAAATTAAGCCCTTCCACTTTCTGTGATGGGATTGGTCAACACAGACAGGTGACGAAACGATGTCATAGTTTCAGCAATTGATTGGTATCCTATACAGCGCGTGTCTAATTGGCTGCTTGCAAAGCCATCCAATCACAGAGCAGAGTGTGTCTATAAATAGCCCGTGTAAAGGGGGGTGAGGTTTTATTATCAGCGAAATTCTAGAACCAACATGTCAGGCCGTGGAAAGCAAGGAGGAAAGACCCGTGCAAAGGCGAAGACTCGCTCATCCCGCGCTGGTCTTCAGTTCCCAGTCGGCAGAGTCCACCGTCTGCTGAGGAAGGGGAATTATGCAGAGCGTGTTGGAGCCGGTGCCCCCGTTTATCTGGCTGCAGTGCTGGAGTACCTGACTGCTGAGATCCTGGAGCTGGCAGGGAATGCCGCCAGAGATAACAAGAAAACCCGCATCATTCCCCGCCATCTCCAGCTCGCTGTCCGTAACGACGAAGAGCTCAACAAACTGCTGGGAGGAGTGACTATCGCCCAGGGAGGTGTCTTGCCCAACATCCAGGCTGTGCTGCTGCCCAAGAAAACCGAAAGTCATAAATCAAAGAGCAAGTAAAGCGGACAGCTGCTCCACCGGTCTAGACTAAAAACACAAAGGCTCTTCTAAGAGCCGCCCACAGTCTCCACAAAGAGCGCAACCATCTTCCTGTATCTACTCTCTCACACACACACACACACACACACCCCATGAACGTGTAACAAGTCAAATAGGAAGCGTTCTCGTCCTGCACTCAGTCCCATTCTGTATACAACATTTCAACTCTAGAACGCGAGCTAGAATCAATGTATACCCATGATACGTGCAGCAGCATCGAGTTAAACATTGGGTCAAGTGTATATAGTGTGCCTGAGCCTCTATTGCTAAGGGGGGAGGGGGGGGGAGAATCTCGCTTACTTACGGTTGTCCCCCTCCCTGTCTGAACATGCTGCGTGAAACTTTGGATAAGATTCAGCTCTACAGATCCGATCTCTGGCTGCTGGATGCGTTAGCTCTGCCTCAACAGCATGGACTCACGGCCGCACAAGGGGATTATTGTTTCAATGAGTGGCTGCCTGGTAACATTCCCTGCTCTGTCTCATGTAGCTCGGTTATAAGGCGGCTGGGCGTACTGTGAGTCCTTTATCAGACGTGATCACACTAAGAATCCCATGTAAAGAAGCGGGCTCTCTGCATGTGTTAGAGGTGTATGTCCCATCTCCCCTCGGTAAAGCCTACACACTAGTTAATAATTCTATTGGGAGTAATACGGCCATTACTGCCCACTGCCCACTGCCAATCCTATCAACTAGTAGCGTCTATAATAAATGCTGTCAGGACAGGAGGACTCACTGAAGGACTAGATCCCTTCTTTGAAGCAGATGATTTGAGCGGGTATTTTGAATGAGGGGGAGGGGATAAGCAGTTGATTTGAGCGGGTATTTTAAAATGAGTAACTATTTGTGTTCAGCCAATCAGAATACTCCACCCACCTGATGAACCAATGGAAACGCCGTGCCTGGCTATAAAAGCTCGGTCTTGTAAGCGCAGACTTCATTCGCGCTCGTTTTGTTACGATGGCCAGAACTAAGCAGACCGCCCGTAAATCCACCGGAGGCAAGGCTCCCCGCAAGCAGCTAGCCACCAAAGCTGCCAGGAAGAGCGCTCCAGCTACCGGGGGAGTGAAGAAGCCTCACCGTTACCGGCCGGGAACTGTGGCTCTCCGGGAAATCCGCCGTTATCAGAAATCCACCGAGCTGCTCATCCGCAAGCTGCCTTTCCAGCGCCTTGTCCGTGAGATCGCTCAGGATTTCAAGACTGATCTGCGCTTCCAGAGCTCTGCCGTCATGGCTCTGCAAGAGGCTAGCGAGGCTTACCTGGTGGGTCTCTTTGAGGATACAAACTTGTGTGCCATCCACGCCAAGAGGGTCACCATCATGCCCAAAGACATCCAGCTGGCCCGTAGGATCCGAGGAGAGAGAGCTTAAACTCTTGACTTGTTCACACAAACACCACAAAGGCTCTTTTAAGAGCCCCCAAATCTGCACTGGAATGAGTTTAAACACTTTTATATGCACGGTCTTTGTATCCTCTGCACATCACTAAATATCTAGACGTATTCAGTTTCTTTCTTTTCTAATTTATAAACAATGCCCCCCGGGTAGCTATAGTAGCTGCTTGGCTATTTTACCTTCACAGATTTTCAGTGAATAAACTCATCTAGTAGACAGTAGAAGCGAATTACTCTATTTACAAGCGATCATGTGAATTGGCAGCAGGTAAAGGAGTACTTTATATTTGCTACGGCTTGCTTAGAGGAAAAGAATACATGTGTATTTATATACAGCTAGTCATAATGTTTCTAATGAAATGGCTTTAAACTGCAAGCATGTTATAAAATGTAAGCAACAGTAACTATATTCAATACTTCTAAAATCTTGGTAGTCTGTCTAATCTAAATGCACTGCACTAGATCGCAATGTTGAGTGATATAGCGCTACAATTACTAGAAATCGAGTGCTAACTGTGCAGACAAATCGATGTGTAACTAGAGAATGACACGATCTCAATAACCATTGACTCTACATAGGAGAATGTTATAAACTCAGAACTCGATGTGTTTGAGCAGTAGAAGGCAGTTTGTCAGATATAGGGTTGAAGTGATTAGATTGACTCTTTCAGTGAAAAGGTGGGTGGCCCTAAAAAGGGCCTTTGGGTTAGTGGGGTATGCGGTAAGGCCGAGTCAGGGTTTTAACCTCCGAAGCCATAGAGAGTGCGGCCCTGGCGTTTAAGGGCATAGACTACGTCCATGGCGGTCACAGTCTTCCTCTTGGCATGCTCGGTGTAGGTGACGGCGTCCCGGATAACATTCTCCAGGAAGACCTTCAGCACCCCGCGAGTCTCTTCGTAGATGAGGCCGGAGATACGCTTCACTCCTCCTCTGCGAGCCAGGCGGCGGATTGCAGGCTTGGTAATGCCCTGGATGTTGTCACGCAGGACCTTTCTGTGCCGCTTAGCGCCGCCTTTCCCGAGACCCTTTCCGCCTTTACCTCTGCCAGACATGGTTCTGTTTTACTATCTGCCGCAATGATACGGGATACACTGCAACGCTCTCCTTATATACACCACGGGTGGACCGAATGGAGAACTGCAGCACATGGGGCGGAGTTAAGTCCCGCCCTCATTCACATTTTTTTTTTTCCCCCTCTTTCCTGAAATGGTTCTGTCTCTTGAACATAAAGTTGTGTAAACACGAAGGATGAAACAAGATCGTGATTTTTTTTTTTAAATCATGTATTTAGTGTTGCTTTGAAAGTCGGCTTATTCACAGCACACGGTATCACTTATTTCATACGGTTTGATCATCTAAATAAGCGCCCGGTTCCCAAGTGAGAGAGGGCGATGGCAGTCCCTTTATTATCACCATGTAAATATTCAGCTCGACAACAGCCTTAATTAGTCTCTGCTTTATCATCTTACTGAACAGGAAATAAAGCCAGTATGGCTACTTTGGATGGTGATATTCTATAGATTATATGCGTTTCTCACTCAATTCTGACTAAAGTTGGCCTTTTGCAGTTTAATGAATCTCCCACAATATCTTGGCAAGGAGGGAATTTCAACTTCCCACAAAAAAAATAATAAAAACATTTTATAAAGAGTAGCACTGACAAGGTACTTTCTATTTACATCCCAACGAGGTATTTTCTAGCACTAGATCCTGCTTTACGAATGAGAAATGGTGTGTGTGACATTCTATAAAATAAACACGTGCCTATCACAAATATAGCTCTTAAAGGACAAGGTGGTGGCTCTTAGAAGAGCCGTTTGGACTTTTAAATATAAATTAAAACAAGATACGAGCAGGGCTTATTTTTTCTTGGGAGCTGCCTTTTTAGCCTTTGCTGGACTCTTAGCGGCTTTGGGCTTGGCTGCCTTTTTAGCCGGGCTCTTTGTTGCTTTTTTAGCCGGACTCTTCACTGCCTTCTTGGGCTTGGCGGCTTTGACTTTCTTGGGGCTCTTGGTGACTTTTTTAGCGGAGGCTGCCGGCTTCTTGGCCTTCTTCGGGCTCTTCGCGGCTACCTTCTTCACTTTAGCCGGAGACTTGGAGGCTTTCTTTGGGGCGGGCTTCTTGACTTTAGCCGGTGCCTTCTTGGGCTTTGCAGCCTTGTCTTTGCTCTCCGCCTGCTTCTTGTTGAGCTTGAAGGAGCCGGAGGCTCCGCTACCTTTGACCTGGACGAGAGTCTCTTTAGTCACCAAGCCCTTGAGAGCCAGCTTGAGGCGGCTGTTATTCTTCTCCACATCGTAACCAGCGGCGGTCAAAGCCTTCTTCAGGGCTGCCAGGGACACCCCGCTGCGCTCTTTAGAGGCGGACACAGCTTTAACAAGGAGCTCGGACACGCTGGGACCGGACGGCTTGGCAGCTTTCTTGGCGCTGGATGCCTTCTTCGGCTGCTTCTTCTTAGAATCGATTTCAACCGCAGGAGCGGCAGCAGGAGCAGTTTCAGCCATGATCACTATTCACTATACCGATCAGTCAATAATTCCGTTCACAGCCGGCTCTCATTTATAGATCTCAAGCTGGCATCCTATAGGCTGATCTAAGCGCGTTCTGATTGGATACAGTCTTATGACACACCCTTCACTTTCCCTTCTCCTGCTTTTCACACACTGCTCTCACTCTGTGTTTCCGAGTGGATACAACTAATAGATTTTACTGAAATAAGAGAACGGATGTCGATGTCATCCATCGTGAAATGTACTAAACTATCTTATCTAGAGTTTATTAGCAGTCTCATGGCTCCCGAGGGCTGTCACAATGTAGTAGAGCTGGGGAAAGCAGACACAACTCGTTTGTGATCAGCTTGATGTTCTCCAGAAACATTATTTCCAGAACTATTTAAATGATATATTTGAAGGCTTTCTTTCTCACTCTTATTCAGGGAAGGGAAGGGACCTGTGTTATCAAGGTGTGTTGTAGCTCATGTCATAAAGAAACAGAGAAGAGGGATGTTGCACCTCGTTTGTTCAGACAGTAAACTCAGGCAGTATGTAGTAAGATCATAGCATATAGTTGATATTTAATTTGCATAATCTTTATTCTATCTATTTATTCATTATCCTCTGAGTCTAACAGCAACTAAAACCAGTTATATATACTCTGGAAGGAAACTCTGCTCTGAGAATTTGCGTCCCTTGGTCATCTTGAGGTAGTGTGATGACCCCCTTGCCGACCTGCCAGTAGAGCGCTTTTTGGAGGGAAGGTTCAGACTTATTGGAGCAATTGCTTCCTGAGAGCCAGGGGGAGCTCCCTTCCATTTGACTGCAGGAACTCCCACTCTTTGATTGGCCCAAGACACAATTATGCTGGAACTATTTTGGGCTTGGCCCTCGTGTGCGGCCAGTCAAAATGTAACCCGGTGGCGATTCAACATTTTTTCATGGATCCTGGCACTATTTTACCAATTCGGATGAGAGCTATCCAGGGTTGTATGATATGTGGGGTGCCTGTGTGGTTTTATTGTATTATGGGGGTGTTTTTGTCTTAAGTACTTTGTATTTGGGAGATAATCAGTTTAGCGGTCAGGTGCTTGGATGGGCACTGTATGCACATGTGACGAAACCAATCTCGCCACATTGTATTGGAGGAGCCTGGTTGCCCGTGTTCTATCAAAAAACCCTACCCCGTGAAAATTCCCTACCCTCGTCACTTCCGGTGACGCAGCCGCACCGGAAGTGACCCTCATCCAATGGAGGAGGAGGGTGTGCGCCGCCGCGCAAGCGCACACCAAATAGGTAGGGATTTTTCACGGGGTAGGGGAAATGAATGCAACAGTGCGCACGCGCGACAAAGTACTCCTGTCGGGGGTACAGCGCGCGTGCGCACGAGTTGCAAGGGAGCGCTTCACAAACCGCGCATGCGCAGTATAGGGGTAGGGAAATTTGATGGCTATTAGCCCTGTGAAATCTCCCTACCCCTATACTGCGCATGCGCGGACTCATCATCAGATTAAAGCCTCTCCCTGCTCCCAACACTCTCAGCCATCCAAGATTGAGGGTGAATTATGGTGGGACGGTGGGTGTTTATGTGCATTATATTGGGGGGTCTGTGCAGACCCCCAATTCTGCACAGACCCCCCAATTCTGCGCAGACCCCCCCAATATAATGCACATAAACACCCACCGTCCCACCATAATTCACCCTCAATCTTGGATGGCTGAGAGTGTTGGGAGCAGGGAGAGGCTTTAATCCGACGATCAGAGTTCGCGCATGCGCAGTATAGGGGTAGGGAGATCTCACAGGGCTAATAGCCATCAAAATTCCCTACCCCTATACTGCGCACGCGCGAACTCTGATCGTCGGATTAAAGCCTCTCTCCCTTGCCACTAGTGCGCACGCGCGCTGTACCTCCGACGGGAGTACTTTGCCGCGCGTGCGCACTGTGGCGTTAATTTCCCCTACCCCGTGAAAAATCCCTACCTAGCCTAGTTGTTGTGCGCCTGCGCGGCGGCGCACACCCTCCTCCTCCATTGGATGAGGGTCACTTCCGGTGCGGCCGCGTCACCGGAAGTGACGAGGGTAGGGAATTTTCACGGGGTAGGGTTTTTTGATAGAACACCCGCCTACTGCCTTTGGATTATGGACCGGCAGCTAAAGGGTTAATTTTACTGTGCAGAAGGATTTATTTCTCCCTTTCTGCACAGCAGTTCGGTAGATTTCATATACCGAACAAACAGCCGTTCACCAACCTTCCCAGAGCCGTGGGAAGCCGGCCGGCGTTGTTAATTGGCCACCCAGGAGCTGGAGTGTGCCTCCTATTTACCTCCCTGAAGCTGCGGTTAACCGCAGCTTAATTGCTTGTTAACTTTGTGCCTGCTGTTACACTTTGCGGCCGCTAGGTGGCGGTGTTCTGGATCTCCCCGGGCAGCCAGCGATTTTCTGCCCGGCTTTCATGCACCAAAATCGGACACTTTTACGTGCAGGCACCGCTGAACCTCCAGCCCCTGGTTCTAATTCGTATGGATTTGGTGAATACAGGGAAATTCGGTGTTTTATGTTTTATGTGAATCCTTTAACCCAGATAGCAATGCCATGGAGCCTGTTCGTATAATTAAAGACTTTAGCTCCATGGCACTTAAACTGTATTTGGGTGGTCTGGGTGCCATTCACCTAATAATGTGCACCCAGACCTGAGCTATCTGGGGATATGTTACATGTCTGTGTTTTGTGTATAAAATGTGTCTTTATGTATTTTAAAGTGATAGTCTGTTTCTGTGTCACCACGTGCATAATGGAGTCTTGCCTTTGTCCTGGGAGATAATTTAATTACTTAATTAATTATCTCCAGGACAGAGAGGAGGAAACCAGGATGCATTGTGGGAAAGTATTGTGGCTGAGTGTACGAAAATGATACATGTCTGTCTGCTGTTACAGTCTTCCATCTGGTCCCCTAGGGGAGTGTCCACCAAGTGGGAGACCTGCATAAATACAGGGGCAGGTAGCCCTGAATAAACAGACCACTGCTTGACCCTCAACACGGAGCCTTGTCTCGTTCTTTGGGGGATTCACTGTATGCTGTTGGAGATTGATTGCTAGGAGTGTAATCTGATATATGCTTTTCCTGTTCGTCTGCTAGCAACTATTCGTGAGGTTCCAGTTTGGAGTGCTACCTTATTCCCTTGTATGTAGTTCGGGAGTTTGATGCATTCACCTATATCCAATTTGTGAGGTTTGGTGATTTTACAGTAGCTGTGCCTGTCTCTCAGAAAGGGGCATATCGCCTAAACAGATTTTAACCCCTTGTCTGCTGAAACGGTCCGTTACAATTGGTGGCAAGCGGCGAGATCGTTTCTACAGCCAGAAGGACAGCTACAGGAGACACCATTGCTCTGGATTTTACAATTTGAGGGCAACGCATGTCTCAGTACAGCGACCCTGACAGCACCAGCATGGAACCAGCAGTGGAGTTCGATGAGGCTGACATGGATGACCGAGATGCAGTACGCAAAGGCATCTGGTACCAGGCACTGGGTATTGTGGAATACCAGCAGGACGGGAGATTCCCCAAGGAAGAGCAGCGGTTGCAGAAGCGAGTAGCCCTGCGGATGCCCTTCCTGGGAGAGCAGCCCCTGGAGGAATGGGTGAGAGAATTGGAACACCTAGTATGGCAGGAGATGTGGCTGGAGGATGCCTACCAGGCGCTTTGGTGGTATGTTGCACAGTACCTGCCCTGGACAGCCGAGCATGACAAGCCAGAGGGAGAGGAGTTTGATGGTCCTGGCTTGTTATGGGAGACTTTTGCAGAGCCTGAGTTTGGGAGCGCTACACAAGCCCAGTTCCAGGATCTCTTTGAGTGGAGGGAGAGCAGGTATGACTGGGACGACACTCATAAGATTGAGCAAGACCTGGTCCATCTGGTGACCCGGGAGATGGAGCTGGAACAGGGCTACCAAAATCTGTTCCACTCCAGTGAGAAGGCTCAGTAGGGAAGCGCAGACCCAGATCCAGACCCCTTCAGCTGGGAAGATATTGTACAGTTTTACTGTTTTACTATTGGTTGAAAAGGCAGTAACACGCCTTGTATGTTTTTTTTATTTTTATAACACATGCCTTAACTGCTTTGATCCAGATGTTTATTATTTGTTGGTTTAACTACCATAAAAATGCAGAATGTGACACGGCATACCGCCATATCTTGTTCTTAGGGTATAGTTAGTGAAGACCTGGTGTAACGGACCGTTTCGCTCAGAAGGGGATAAAAATTGTTTAGGCGATAATCCCCTTTTTCATAGACCAGCAACTACAGCAATCACCAATCTCCCGAATTCCAAACTGTACAAATTCACCAACTCCCGAACTGCAAAAACACGAACCCTGGAATCAGCCGAACAGGAAAAGCATACAATCTGCTTACACTCCTGGCAGTCAGCATACAATCCAATTCCCCCAAAGAACGAGACGACACATCGCTTTGAGGGTTAAGCAGGAACTGGTTTACTGAGGGCTACCTGCCCAGTATTTATGCGGGTCTCCCACTTGGTGGACACTCCCCTAAGGGACCAAATGGAAGACTGAAACAGCAGACAGGCATGTATCACTTTAGTACATACAGCCACAATACTTTCCCACAATGCATCCTGGCTTCCTCCTCTCTGTCCTGGAGATAATTAGTGAAGTAATTCAATTATCTCCCAGGACAAAGGCAAAACTCCATTATACATGTGGGGACACAAAACAGACTATCACTTTAAAATACATAAAGACACATTTTATACATAAAACACAGACATGTAACATATCCCCAGATAGCTCAGGTCTGAGTGCACATTATTAGGTGAATGGCACCCAGACCACCCAAATACAGTTTAATTGCCATGGAGCCAAAGTCTTTAATTATATGAACAGGCTCCATGGCAATGCTATCCAGGACCGGTGCTAGGATTTTTAGTTACACAGGCGAAGATGCATTTTGTTTAAAATAAGGTTCATACAAACACAGAAATAATCATACAGAGACATACACACACAGACAGAGACATACATGCAAGCATATAGACATACATACAGAGGCATACCATACATACATACATACATACATACATAGACATACAGAAACAAACATACAGAGACATCCAGGCATACAGACACATACATACATACAGGCATACAAAGACATACACGCATACAGAGACATACCGTCATACAGACACATACGTACAAAGACATACAGGCATACAGACACATACATTTGTACATACAGAGACATACAGGCATACGGACACATACATATGTACATACAGAGACATACACAATTACATACTTACATCAGTTAAATCTTGTCCCCTGGATGCATGCTGTCTGGCTCCTTGGAGTCCTGCCCTGCAGCCCAGCCCCATCACAGGGCGCCAGCCGCGCTGTGTGGTACACAGGGAGCAGGGATATGATGTCATCCATATCCTCGCCCCCTCCACACAGCCTGTGGCAGACACCAGGGTAGGTGCAGTGGCGTACACATGACCCATGGGGCCCCAGTGCGCAAATTGATCCGTGCCCCCCCCCCTCGCTCTTACTCTGCGCGGGCCGGGGCCGCAACTCATGGTGGCGGGCACCTGGTCGCAGGGGTTGCAGGGCTATGACCCCTGCGACCGTGGTCTGTACGCCAGTGCATGGAGATGCACACACAATTAAAGGACCACTACAGACACCCAGATCACATCAGCTCAATGAAGTGGTCTGGGTGTCAGGTCCCTCTAGTTTTAACCCTGCAGCTGAAAACATAGCAGTTTCAGAGAAACTGCTATGTTTCACCGAGGGTTAATCCAGCCTATAGTGGATGTCTCACTGACAGCCGCTAGAGGAGCTTCCGCTATTCTAAAACACTGAACGTCCATAGGAAAGCATTGAGTAATGCTTTCCTATGGGCGGTTTGAATGCGTGCGCTGCAAGAGCATTCAGAGCTGAGAGGCGGAGGGATCCCCAGTGCCAAGGGAGTCCGGTGCTAGAGAAAGGTAAGTGCTGAAGACACACACACACTCTCACGAACAGATGCATACACACCAGCTAACAGACACACACATTTACTGACAGACACACTCAGCGACAGACATACATACACACTCACTTACAAAACATACACTCTCACTGACAAACACACACTCACAAATACACACACAAACACACTCAGTAAGAGACACACAGTAACACACTTACTGACACTCACTAGCAGACACACTCACTGACACACTAGCAGACACACTCACTGACACTCACTAGCAGACACACACTTACACTCATTAGCAGACACACACTGACACTCACTAGCAGACACACACTGACACTCACTAGCAGACACACTCACTGACACTAGCAGACACACTCACTGAAACTAGCGGACACACTCACTGACATTAGCAGACACACTCACTGACACTAGCAGACACACACACTGACACTAGCAGACACACACACTGACACTCACTAGCAGAAACTCATTGACACTCACTAGCAGACACACACACTGACACTCACTAGCAGACACACTCACTGACACTCACTAGCAGACACACTCACTGACACTCACTAGCAGACACACTCACTGACACACTAGCAGACACACACTGACACTCACTAGCAGACACACACTGACACTCACTAGCAGACACACACTGACACTCACTAGCACTCACTGACACTAGCATACACACTCACTGAAACTAGCAGACACACTCACTGACATTAGCAGACACACTCACTGACACTAGCAGACACACACACTGATACTAGCAGACACACTCACTGACACTCACTAGCAGACACTCACTGACACTCACTAGCAGACACACTCACTGACACTCACTAGCAGACACACACACTGACACTCACTCTGACACTCACTAGCAGACACTCATTGACACTCACTAGCAGATACACTCACTGACACTCACTAGCAGACACACTCACTGACACTCACTAGCAGACACACACACTGACACTCACTCTGACACTCACTAGCAGACACTCATTGACACTCACTGACACTCACTAGCAGACACACACACACACTGACACTCACTAGCAGACACACTCACTGACACTCACTAGCAGACACACGCATTGACACTCACTGACACTCACTAGCAGACACACACATTGACACTCACTGACACTCACTAGCAGACACAAACACACACACTAAAACTCACACTAACACATGTTTTTTTTTATTAATTTAATCCCCCAGTCTCCTTACCTTTTTGGAGTGCTGAAGGGATTCCCTGGGGTCCAGTGGTGCTGCTGGGCTCCTGGGCTCCTTGGCTGGCTCCCTCCCTGGCTGGCTGGCTCCCTGGCTGGCTCCCTGGCTGGCTGGCTTGCTCCCTGGCTGGCTGGCTGGCTCCCTGGCTGGCTGACTCCCAGGCTGGCTGGCTCCCGGGCTGGCGGGCGGACGCGAGGGAGCACTCTCCCATGTGTGCTTCCTCTTCAGCTCCCTCGCGCACCGTGTAGGGATGCCGGCGCCGTAAGATGACATCATCTTCCGGCTCCGTTATCAGTATGCGGCGCGCGAGGGAGCTGAAGAGGAAGCACACATGGGAGAGTGCTCCCTCGCGCGCCCGCAGAACCGGGCGCTCGGCCACGCTACAATAGGTCGTCGGTTGGAGGGGAGCGCAGTGCGCTTCCCTCCTTCCGGTCAGCCTGATTTTGCGCCCCCAGGGCCGGTGCGCCCTAAGGCGGCCGCCTGGGCCGCCTTATGGTAGCGCCGGCCCTGTTGCTATCTGGGTTAAAACATTCACATAAAACATAAAATACAGAATTTCCCTGCATTCACCAAATCCATACGAATTGGAACCAGGGGCTGGAGGTTCAGTGGCGCCTGCACGTAAAAGTGTCCGATTTTGGTGCATGAAAGCTGGGCAGAAAAGCGTTGACTGCCCGGGGAGCTCCAGAACACCGCCCCCTAGCGGCCGCTAAGTGTAACAGTGGCCGCCCAGTAACATTCAATTAAGCTGCGGTTAACCGCAGCTTCAGGGAGGTAAATTGGAGGCACACTCCAGCTTCTGGGTGGCCCATTAACAACGCCGGCCGGCTTCCCACGGCTCTGGGGAGGTTGGTAAACGGCTGTTTGTTTGGTAGATGGAATCTACCGAACTGCTGTGCAGAAAGGAAGAAATCAATCCTTCTGCACATCAAAATTAACCCTTTAGCTGACGGTCCATAATCTAAAGGCAGCAGGCGAGCAACCAGGCTTCTCCAGTTCACAGTGGCGAAGTTGGTTTCACCACACCTGTTACCTGCTTTAGCATAGCTTAAACCTGACACACTTGGTTACCTATATGTTAACAATTGCATATCTTGCTACCCATACCAAATGTCTATGACGACCTAATCTGTCGAACGAGTCTTTGTTTATGCCTATAACTTACCTTGCACCTTCCTTCTTTGTCACTCCTCTGAATATTCCTACCTGACGTGTGCATCTTGTTAAATCTTGGTAAATCATTTAAACTAAACGAGAACCTAAGCTGTCAAAATATTGATCTCATTAATCTAAAAAAAGTGCCTTGACAAACGAATGCCACGACTTGTACTGCAAATGTCTATCAATTTTTCTTGATGTCGCTGTTGTGGCGCACCAAGGCTTTTTGTTACTTTTGTGCACAACAAAAATAAAGAATTTAAAAAAAAATAAAAATGTGTTAGTATGAGTGAGTGTGTGTCTGTCAGTGAGTGTGTATGTGTGTGTATGTCTGTTAGTGTGTGTGTGTGTGTTTGTATGTCTGTTAGTGTGTGTGTGTGTGTGTGTTAGCCTGTGAGTGTGTCTGTTAGTGTGTGTGTCTGACTGTGTGTGTGTCTGTTAGTGAGTGTGTGTGTCTGTTAGTGAGTGTGTGTGTGTGCTAGTTTGTGTCTGTTAGTGACTGTGTGTTTGTCTGTTTGTGAGTGTGTCTGTTAGTGTGTGTGTGTGTGTGTGTATATTTAGAATGCGGGGTGGAGGGAAGGGTTGGGTGTGGGTGGCGGGGGGGGAGGAGGGGGGCGCCTGAGTTTTGTCCTGCCTAGGGCAGCACAAAACCAGGATACACCACTGCCTGGGAGTGAGAGCACTCTGTTCAAAGTTTTATCGGATCACGGTGGTTGCCCGATTGGATTAGGAGTTGCAGACAAGTTTTGTTGTAGCTCCCTGTCAAGTCACACCTCCCTGCATGTGACTTACACAGCCTTCCATAAACACTTCCTGTAAAGAGAGCCCTATTTAGGCTTTCTTTATTGCAAGTTCCGTTTAATTAAGATTTTCGTATCCCCTGCTATGTTAATAGCTTGCTAGACCCTGTAAGAGCCTCCTGTATGTGATTAAAGTTCAATTTAGAGATTGAGATACAATTATTTAAGGTAAATTACATCTGTTTGAAAGTGAAAACAGTTTTTTTGTTTTTTTGTTCCTTTCATGCAGGCTCTGTCAATCATAGCCAGTGGAGGTATGGCTAGGGCTGCATAAACAGAAACAAAGTGATTTAACTCCTAGATGACAGAGAATTGAGCAGTGAGACTGCAGGGGAATGATCTATACACTAAAACTGCTTTATTTAGCTAAAGTAATTTAGGCGACTATAGTGTTCCTTTAAGGGCTAATCGTAAAGCCAGAGCAATCTACATACAATCTATTTATCTGATATAGAATTGCCACACATAGAATCTCAACCCATAAAAATAAATAAAAAACAATATAGCAAGAAATGGATTGTCTTCTAAATATTGCTAGTAAATGGAAATTTCACTGGGTAATCACTATAAATGTATGTCACAAGACCGTACTAGCTGGTAGGATAACGTAATCCAAAATAGCTATCCAGAATGTATGAGCCCAAACTTAGATACTTTGTTATATTCATAAACAGAATTGAAGATTCATTCCAGATACGATCTGCTGTGTAACTCACTAGCCTGTTCAACAGTTAGTATTGTCATAGCGCTTAAGGTTTGATTGTTTTCAGGAGCAGTCCTTACATTTATCACTTATTTGGCACATAGTCTATGGAAAGCCAGTTTTAACTATTGTAGTGTATATATATATATTTTATATTGCTACCCGACGATCTAGGAATATTAAGTAAGGGGTCTATTTGGGCAGGTTTCCATGAATGGAGCAGGTTTTCTAAAGACGGATTTCAGTTTAAGATCCATCTAGCAGGGGAAGGCAATTCAGACCTAGTAGTACAAGACAATCTGAGCAATATGTGAGATTCACTAAACAGTGAATACCGAGAGCAGCAGAGATGATACTAGTGGGTTTATCACGAGGATTAGAGCTCTGACAGACAGTGTGGGTGGCTCTTATAAGAGCCTTTGGGTTTATAGTAAAGTAGAAGAATGCCATTACTTGGCGCTGGTGTACTTGGTGACAGCCTTGGTGCCCTCGGACACGGCGTGCTTTGCCAGCTCTCCGGGTAGCAGCAGGCGCACGGCGGTCTGGATCTCCCGGGAAGTGATGGTGGAGCGCTTGTTGTAGTGAGCCAGGCGAGAGGCTTCTCCTGCGATGCGCTCAAAGATATCATTGACAAAGGAGTTCATGATCCCCATGGCCTTGGAGGAGATACCGGTGTCGGGGTGGACCTGTTTCAGCACCTTGTACACGTAGATGGCATAGCTCTCCTTCCTGGTCTTCCTACGCTTCTTGCCATCTTTCTTCTGAGTCTTGGTCACGGCTTTCTTAGAGCCTTTCTTGGCGGCTGGTGCGGACTTGGCTGGATCAGGCATGATCTACGCTGTTTGCTGGAAATACAATGACGGTCTGCGCGCTCCGGCGGCTCTATTTATAGGCAGGCCATGCAAATTAAGCCCTTCCACTTTCTGTGATGGGATTGGTCAACACAGACAGGTGACGAAACGATGTCATAGTTTCAGCAATTGATTGGTATCCTATACAGCGCGTGTCTAATTGGCTGCTTGCAAAGCCATCCAATCACAGAGCAGAGTGTGTCTATAAATAGCCCGTGTAAAGGGGGGTGAGGTTTTATTATCAGCGAAATTCTAGAACCAACATGTCAGGCCGTGGAAAGCAAGGAGGAAAGACCCGTGCAAAGGCGAAGACTCGCTCATCCCGCGCTGGTCTTCAGTTCCCAGTCGGCAGAGTCCACCGTCTGCTGAGGAAGGGGAATTATGCAGAGCGTGTTGGAGCCGGTGCCCCCGTTTATCTGGCTGCAGTGCTGGAGTACCTGACTGCTGAGATCCTGGAGCTGGCAGGGAATGCCGCCAGAGATAACAAGAAAACCCGCATCATTCCCCGCCATCTCCAGCTCGCTGTCCGTAACGACGAAGAGCTCAACAAACTGCTGGGAGGAGTGACTATCGCCCAGGGAGGTGTCTTGCCCAACATCCAGGCTGTGCTGCTGCCCAAGAAAACCGAAAGTCATAAATCAAAGAGCAAGTAAAGCGGACAGCTGCTCCACCGGTCTAGACTAAAAACACAAAGGCTCTTCTAAGAGCCGCCCACAGTCTCCACAAAGAGCGCAACCATCTTCCTGTATCTACTCTCTCACACACACACACACACCCCATGAACGTGTAACAAGTCAAATAGGAAGCGTTCTCGTCCTGCACTCAGTCCCATTCTGTATACAACATTTCAACTCTAGAACGCGAGCTAGAATCAATGTATACCCATGATACGTGCAGCAGCATCGAGTTAAACATTGGGTCAAGTGTATATAGTGTGCCTGAGCCTCTATTGCTAAGGGGGGAGGGGGGGGGGAGAATCTCGCTTACTTACGGTTGTCCCCCTCCCTGTCTGAACATGCTGCGTGAAACTTTGGATAAGATTCAGCTCTACAGATCCGATCTCTGGCTGCTGGATGCGTTAGCTCTGCCTCAACAGCATGGACTCACGGCCGCACAAGGGGATTATTGTTTCAATGAGTGGCTGCCTGGTAACATTCCCTGCTCTGTCTCATGTAGCTCGGTTATAAGGCGGCTGGGCGTACTGTGAGTCCTTTATCAGACGTGATCACACTAAGAATCCCATGTAAAGAAGCGGGCTCTCTGCATGTGTTAGAGGTGTATGTCCCATCTCCCCTCGGTAAAGCCTACACACTAGTTAATAATTCTATTGGGAGTAATACGGCCATTACTGCCCACTGCCAATCCTATCAACTAGTAGCGTCTATAATAAATGCTGTCAGGACAGGAGGACTCACTGAAGGACTAGATCCCTTCTTTGAAGCAGATGATTTGAGCGGGTATTTTGAATGAGGGGGAGGGGATAAGCAGTTGATTTGAGCGGGTATTTTAAAATGAGTAACTATTTGTGTTCAGCCAATCAGAATACTCCACCCACCTGATGAACCAATGGAAACGCCGTGCCTGGCTATAAAAGCTCGGTCTTGTAAGCGCAGACTTCATTCGCGCTCGTTTTGTTACGATGGCCAGAACTAAGCAGACCGCCCGTAAATCCACCGGAGGCAAGGCTCCCCGCAAGCAGCTAGCCACCAAAGCTGCCAGGAAGAGCGCTCCAGCTACCGGGGGAGTGAAGAAGCCTCACCGTTACCGGCCGGGAACTGTGGCTCTCCGGGAAATCCGCCGTTATCAGAAATCCACCGAGCTGCTCATCCGCAAGCTGCCTTTCCAGCGCCTTGTCCGTGAGATCGCTCAGGATTTCAAGACTGATCTGCGCTTCCAGAGCTCTGCCGTCATGGCTCTGCAAGAGGCTAGCGAGGCTTACCTGGTGGGTCTCTTTGAGGATACAAACTTGTGTGCCATCCACGCCAAGAGGGTCACCATCATGCCCAAAGACATCCAGCTGGCCCGTAGGATCCGAGGAGAGAGAGCTTAAACTCTTGACTTGTTCACACAAACACCACAAAGGCTCTTTTAAGAGCCCCCAAATCTGCACTGGAATGAGTTTAAACACTTTTATATGCACGGTCTTTGTATCCTCTGCACATCACTAAATATCTAGACGTATTCAGTTTCTTTCTTTTCTAATTTATAAACAATGCCCCCCGGGTAGCTATAGTAGCTGCTTGGCTATTTTACCTTCACAGATTTTCAGTGAATAAACTCATCTAGTAGACAGTAGAAGCGAATTACTCTATTTACAAGCGATCATGTGAATTGGCAGCAGGTAAAGGAGTACTTTATATTTGCTACGGCTTGCTTAGAGGAAAAGAATACATGTGTATTTATATACAGCTAGTCATAATGTTTCTAATGAAATGGCTTTAAACTGCAAGCATGTTATAAAATGTAAGCAACAGTAACTATATTCAATACTTCTAAAATCTTGGTAGTCTGTCTAATCTAAATGCACTGCACTAGATCGCAATGTTGAGTGATATAGCGCTACAATTACTAGAAATCGAGTGCTAACTGTGCAGACAAATCGATGTGTAACTAGAGAATGACACGATCTCAATAACCATTGACTCTACATAGGAGAATGTTATAAACTCAGAACTCGATGTGTTTGAGCAGTAGAAGGCAGTTTGTCAGATATAGGGTTGAAGTGATTAGATTGACTCTTTCAGTGAAAAGGTGGGTGGCCCTAAAAAGGGCCTTTGGGTTAGTGGGGTATGCGGTAAGGCCGAGTCAGGGTTTTAACCTCCGAAGCCATAGAGAGTGCGGCCCTGGCGTTTAAGGGCATAGACTACGTCCATGGCGGTCACAGTCTTCCTCTTGGCATGCTCGGTGTAGGTGACGGCGTCCCGGATAACATTCTCCAGGAAGACCTTCAGCACCCCGCGAGTCTCTTCGTAGATGAGGCCGGAGATACGCTTCACTCCTCCTCTGCGAGCCAGGCGGCGGATTGCAGGCTTGGTAATGCCCTGGATGTTGTCACGCAGGACCTTTCTGTGCCGCTTAGCGCCGCCTTTCCCGAGACCCTTTCCGCCTTTACCTCTGCCAGACATGGTTCTGTTTTACTATCTGCCGCAATGATACGGGATACACTGCAACGCTCTCCTTATATACACCACGGGTGGACCGAATGGAGAACTGCAGCACATGGGGCGGAGTTAAGTCCCGCCCTCATTCACATTTTTTTTTTTTCCCCCTCTTTCCTGAAATGGTTCTGTCTCTTGAACATAAAGTTGTGTAAACACGAAGGATGAAACAAGATCGTGATTTTTTTTTTTAAATCATGTATTTAGTGTTGCTTTGAAAGTCGGCTTATTCACAGCACACGGTATCACTTATTTCATACGGTTTGATCATCTAAATAAGCGCCCGGTTCCCAAGTGAGAGAGGGCGATGGCAGTCCCTTTATTATCACCATGTAAATATTCAGCTCGACAACAGCCTTAATTAGTCTCTGCTTTATCATCTTACTGAACAGGAAATAAAGCCAGTATGGCTACTTTGGATGGTGATATTCTATAGATTATATGCGTTTCTCACTCAATTCTGACTAAAGTTGGCCTTTTGCAGTTTAATGAATCTCCCACAATATCTTGGCAAGGAGGGAATTTCAACTTCCCACAAAAAAAATAATAAAAACATTTTATAAAGAGTAGCACTGACAAGGTACTTTCTATTTACATCCCAACGAGGTATTTTCTAGCACTAGATCCTGCTTTACGAATGAGAAATGGTGTGTGTGACATTCTATAAAATAAACACGTGCCTATCACAAATATAGCTCTTAAAGGACAAGGTGGTGGCTCTTAGAAGAGCCGTTTGGACTTTTAAATATAAATTAAAACAAGATACGAGCAGGGCTTATTTTTTCTTGGGAGCTGCCTTTTTAGCCTTTGCTGGACTCTTAGCGGCTTTGGGCTTGGCTGCCTTTTTAGCCGGGCTCTTTGTTGCTTTTTTAGCCGGACTCTTCACTGCCTTCTTGGGCTTGGCGGCTTTGACTTTCTTGGGGCTCTTGGTGACTTTTTTAGCGGAGGCTGCCGGCTTCTTGGCCTTCTTCGGGCTCTTCGCGGCTACCTTCTTCACTTTAGCCGGAGACTTGGAGGCTTTCTTTGGGGCGGGCTTCTTGACTTTAGCCGGTGCCTTCTTGGGCTTTGCAGCCTTGTCTTTGCTCTCCGCCTGCTTCTTGTTGAGCTTGAAGGAGCCGGAGGCTCCGCTACCTTTGACCTGGACGAGAGTCTCTTTAGTCACCAAGCCCTTGAGAGCCAGCTTGAGGCGGCTGTTATTCTTCTCCACATCGTAACCAGCGGCGGTCAAAGCCTTCTTCAGGGCTGCCAGGGACACCCCGCTGCGCTCTTTAGAGGCGGACACAGCTTTAACAAGGAGCTCGGACACGCTGGGACCGGACGGCTTGGCAGCTTTCTTGGCGCTGGATGCCTTCTTCGGCTGCTTCTTCTTAGAATCGATTTCAACCGCAGGAGCGGCAGCAGGAGCAGTTTCAGCCATGATCACTATTCACTATACCGATCAGTCAATAATTCCGTTCACAGCCGGCTCTCATTTATAGATCTCAAGCTGGCATCCTATAGGCTGATCTAAGCGCGCTCTGATTGGATACAGTCTTATGACACACCCTTCACTTTCCCTTCTCCTGCTTTTCACACACTGCTCTCACTCTGTGTTTCCGAGTGGATACAACTAATAGATTTTACTGAAATAAGAGAACGGATGTCGATGTCATCCATCGTGAAATGTACTAAACTATCTTATCTAGAGTTTATTAGCAGTCTCATGGCTCCCGAGGGCTGTCACAATGTAGTAGAGCTGGGGAAAGCAGACACAACTCGTTTGTGATCAGCTTGATGTTCTCCAGAAACATTATTTCCAGAACTATTTAAATGATATATTTGAAGGCTTTCTTTCTCACTCTTATTCAGGGAAGGGAAGGGACCTGTGTTATCAAGGTGTGTTGTAGCTCATGTCATAAAGAAACAGAGAAGAGGGATGTTGCACCTCGTTTGTTCAGACAGTAAACTCAGGCAGTATGTAGTAAGATCATAGCATATAGTTGATATTTAATTTGCATAATCTTTATTCTATCTATTTATTCATTATCCTCTGAGTCTAACAGCAACTAAAACCAGTTATATATACTCTGGAAGGAAACTCTGCTCTGAGAATTTGCGTCCCTTGGTCATCTTGAGGTAGTGTGATGACCCCCTTGCCGACCTGCCAGTAGAGCGCTTTTTGGAGGGAAGGTTCAGACTTATTGGAGCAATTGCTTCCTGAGAGCCAGGGGGAGCTCCCTTCCATTTGACTGCAGGAACTCCCACTCTTTGATTGGCCCAAGACACAATTATGCTGGAACTATTTTGGGCTTGGCCCTCGTGTGCGGCCAGTCAAAATGTAACCCGGTGGCGATTCAACATTTTTTCATGGATCCTGGCACTATTTTACCAATTCGGATGAGAGCTATCCAGGGTTGTATGATATGTGGGGTGCCTGTGTGGTTTTATTGTATTATGGGGGTGTTTTTGTCTTAAGTACTTTGTATTTGGGAGATAATCAGTTTAGCGGTCAGGTGCTTGGATGGGCACTGTATGCACATGTGACGAAACCAATCTCGCCACATTGTATTGGAGGAGCCTGGTTGCCCGTGTTCTATCAAAAAACCCTACCCCGTGAAAATTCCCTACCCTCGTCACTTCCGGTGACGCAGCCGCACCGGAAGTGACCCTCATCCAATGGAGGAGGAGGGTGTGCGCCGCCGCGCAAGCGCACACCAAATAGGTAGGGATTTTTCACGGGGTAGGGGAAATGAATGCAACAGTGCGCACGCGCGACAAAGTACTCCTGTCGGGGGTACAGCGCGCGTGCGCACGAGTTGCAAGGGAGCGCTTCACAAACCGCGCATGCGCAGTATAGGGGTAGGGAAATTTGATGGCTATTAGCCCTGTGAAATCTCCCTACCCCTATACTGCGCATGCGCGGACTCATCATCAGATTAAAGCCTCTCCCTGCTCCCAACACTCTCAGCCATCCAAGATTGAGGGTGAATTATGGTGGGACGGTGGGTGTTTATGTGCATTATATTGGGGGGTCTGTGCAGACCCCCAATTCTGCACAGACCCCCCAATTCTGCGCAGACCCCCCCAATATAATGCACATAAACACCCACCGTCCCACCATAATTCACCCTCAATCTTGGATGGCTGAGAGTGTTGGGAGCAGGGAGAGGCTTTAATCCGACGATCAGAGTTCGCGCATGCGCAGTATAGGGGTAGGGAGATCTCACAGGGCTAATAGCCATCAAAATTCCCTACCCCTATACTGCGCACGCGCAAACTCTGATCGTCGGATTAAAGCCTCTCTCCCTTGCCACTAGTGCGCACGCGCGCTGTACCTCCGACGGGAGTACTTTGCCGCGCGTGCGCACTGTGGCGTTAATTTCCCCTACCCCGTGAAAAATCCCTACCTAGCCTAGTTGTTGTGCGCCTGCGCGGCGGCGCACACCCTCCTCCTCCATTGGATGAGGGTCACTTCCGGTGCGGCCGCGTCACCGGAAGTGACGAGGGTAGGGAATTTTCACGGGGTAGGGTTTTTTGATAGAACACCCGCCTACTGCCTTTGGATTATGGACCGGCAGCTAAAGGGTTAATTTTACTGTGCAGAAGGATTTATTTCTCCCTTTCTGCACAGCAGTTCGGTAGATTTCATATACCGAACAAACAGCCGTTCACCAACCTTCCCAGAGCCGTGGGAAGCCGGCCGGCGTTGTTAATTGGCCACCCAGGAGCTGGAGTGTGCCTCCTATTTACCTCCCTGAAGCTGCGGTTAACCGCAGCTTAATTGCTTGTTAACTTTGTGCCTGCTGTTACACTTTGCGGCCGCTAGGTGGCGGTGTTCTGGATCTCCCCGGGCAGCCAGCGATTTTCTGCCCGGCTTTCATGCACCAAAATCGTACACTTTTACGTGCAGGCACCGCTGAACCTCCAGCCCCTGGTTCTAATTCGTATGGATTTGGTGAATACAGGGAAATTCGGTGTTTTATGTTTTATGTGAATCCTTTAACCCAGATAGCAATGCCATGGAGCCTGTTCGTATAATTAAAGACTTTAGCTCCATGGCACTTAAACTGTATTTGGGTGGTCTGGGTGCCATTCACCTAATAATGTGCACCCAGACCTGAGCTATCTGGGGATATGTTACATGTCTGTGTTTTGTGTATAAAATGTGTCTTTATGTATTTTAAAGTGATAGTCTGTTTCTGTGTCACCACGTGCATAATGGAGTCTTGCCTTTGTCCTGGGAGATAATTTAATTACTTCATTAATTATCTCCAGGACAGAGAGGAGGAAACCAGGATGCATTGTGGGAAAGTATTGTGGCTGAGTGTACGAAAATGATACATGTCTGTCTGCTGTTACAGTCTTCCATCTGGTCCCCTAGGGGAGTGTCCACCAGGTGGGAGACCTGCATAAATACAGGGGCAGGTAGCCCTGAATAAACAGACCACTGCTTGACCCTCAACACGGAGCCTTGTCTCGTTCTTGGGGGGATTCACTGTATGCTGTTGGAGATTGATTGCTAGGAGTGTAAGCTGATATATGCTTTTCCTGTTCGTCTGCTAGCAACTATTCGTGAGGTTCCAGTTTGGAGTGCTACCTTATTCCCTTGTATGTAGTTCGGGAGTTTGATGCATTCACCTATATCCAATTTGTGAGGTTTGGTGATTTTACAGTAGCTGTGCCTGTCTCTCAGAAAGGGGCATATCGCCTAAACAGATTTTAACCCCTTGTCTGCTGAAACGGTCCGTTACAATTGGTGGCAAGCGGCGAGATCGTTTCTACAGCCAGAAGGACAGCTACAGGAGACACCATTGCTCTGGATTTTACAATTTGAGGGCAACGCATGTCTCAGTACAGCGACCCTGACAGCACCAGCATGGAACCAGCAGTGGAGTTCGATGAGGCTGACATGGATGACCGAGATGCAGTACGCAAAGGCATCTGGTACCAGGCACTGGGTATTGTGGAATACCAGCAGGACGGGAGATTCCCCAAGGAAGAGCAGCGGTTGCAGAAGCAAGTAGCCCTGCGGATGCCCTTCCTGGGAGAGCAGCCCCTGGAGGAATGGGTGAGAGAATTGGAACACCTAGTATGGCAGGAGATGTGGCTGGAGGATGCCTACCAGGCGCTTTGGTGGTATGTTGCACAGTACCTGCCCTGGACAGCCTGGAGTCCTGTTCTGGATCTCCCCGGGCAGCCAGCAATTTTCTGCCCGGCTTTCATGCACCAAAATCGGACACTTTTACGTGCAGGCACCGCTGAACCTCCAGCCCCTGGTTCTAATTCGTATGGATTTGGTGAATGCAGGGAAATTTGGTGTTTTATGCTTTATGTGAATCCTTTAACCCAGATAGCAATGCCATGGAGCCTGTTCGTATAATTAAAGACTTTAGCTCCATGGCACTTAAACTGTATTTGGGTGGTCTGGGTGCCATTCACCTAATAATGTGCACCCAGACCTGAGCTATCTGGGGATATGTTACATGTCTGTGTTTTGTGTATAAAATGTGTCTTTATGTATTTTAAAGTGATAGTCTGTTTCTGTGTCACCACGTGCATAATGGAGTCTTGCCTTTGTCCTGGGAGATAATTTAATTACTTAATTAATTATCTCCAGGACAGAGAGGAGGAAACCAGGATGCATTGTGGGAAAGTATTGTGGCTGAGTGTACGAAAATGATACATGTCTGTCTGCTGTTACAGTCTTCCATCTGGTCCCCTAGGGGAGTGTCCACCAAGTGGGAGACCTGCATAAATACAGGGGCAGGTAGCCCTGAATAAACAGACCACTGCTTGACCCTCAACACGGAGCCTTGTCTCGTTCTTTGGGGGATTCACTGTATGCTGTTGGAGATTGATTGCTAGGAGTGTAATCTGATATATGCTTTTCCTGTTCGTCTGCTAGCAACTATTCGTGAGGTTCCAGTTTGGAGTGCTACCTTATTCCCTTGTATGTAGTTCGGGAGTTTGATGCATTCACCTATATCCAATTTGTGAGGTTTGGTGATTTTACAGTAGCTGTGCCTGTCTCTCAGAAAGGGGCATATCGCCTAAACAGATTTTAACCCCTTGTCTGCTGAAACGGTCCGTTACAATTGGTGGCAAGCGGCGAGATCGTTTCTACAGCCAGAAGGACAGCTACAGGAGACACCATTGCTCTGGATTTTACAATTTGAGGGCAACGCATGTCTCAGTACAGCGACCCTGACAGCACCAGCATGGAACCAGCAGTGGAGTTCGATGAGGCTGACATGGATGACCGAGATGCAGTACGCAAAGGCATCTGGTACCAGGCACTGGGTATTGTGGAATACCAGCAGGACGGGAGATTCCCCAAGGAAGAGCAGCGGTTGCAGAAGCGAGTAGCCCTGCGGATGCCCTTCCTGGGAGAGCAGCCCCTGGAGGAATGGGTGAGAGAATTGGAACACCTAGTATGGCAGGAGATGTGGCTGGAGGATGCCTACCAGGCGCTTTGGTGGTATGTTGCACAGTACCTGCCCTGGACAGCCGAGCATGACAAGCCAGAGGGAGAGGAGTTTGATGGTCCTGGCTTGTTATGGGAGACTTTTGCAGAGCCTGAGTTTGGGAGCGCTACACAAGCCCAGTTCCAGGATCTCTTTGAGTGGAGGGAGAGCAGGTATGACTGGGACGACACTCATAAGATTGAGCAAGACCTGGTCCATCTGGTGACCCGGGAGATGGAGCTGGAACAGGGCTACCAAAATCTGTTCCACTCCAGTGAGAAGGCTCAGTAGGGAAGCGCAGACCCAGATCCAGACCCCTTCAGCTGGGAAGATATTGTACAGTTTTACTGTTTTACTATTGGTTGAAAAGGCAGTAACACGCCTTGTATGTTTTTTTTATTTTTATAACACATGCCTTAACTGCTTTGATCCAGATGTTTATTATTTGTTGGTTTAACTACCATAAAAATGCAGAATGTGACACGGCATACCGCCATATCTTGTTCTTAGGGTATAGTTAGTGAAGACCTGGTGTAACGGACCGTTTCGCTCAGAAGGGGATAAAAATTGTTTAGGCGATAATCCCCTTTTTCATAGACCAGCAACTACAGCAATCACCAATCTCCCGAATTCCAAACTGTACAAATTCACCAACTCCCGAACTGCAAAAACACGAACCCTGGAATCAGCCGAACAGGAAAAGCATACAATCTGCTTACACTCCTGGCAGTCAGCATACAATCCAATTCCCCCAAAGAACGAGACGACACATCGCTTTGAGGGTTAAGCAGGAACTGGTTTACTGAGGGCTACCTGCCCAGTATTTATGCGGGTCTCCCACTTGGTGGACACTCCCCTAAGGGACCAAATGGAAGACTGAAACAGCAGACAGGCATGTATCACTTTAGTACATACAGCCACAATACTTTCCCACAATGCATCCTGGCTTCCTCCTCTCTGTCCTGGAGATAATTAGTGAAGTAATTCAATTATCTCCCAGGACAAAGGCAAAACTCCATTATACATGTGGGGACACAAAACAGACTATCACTTTAAAATACATAAAGACACATTTTATACATAAAACACAGACATGTAACATATCCCCAGATAGCTCAGGTCTGAGTGCACATTATTAGGTGAATGGCACCCAGACCACCCAAATACAGTTTAATTGCCATGGAGCCAAAGTCTTTAATTATATGAACAGGCTCCATGGCAATGCTATCCAGGACCGGTGCTAGGATTTTTAGTTACACAGGCGAAGATGCATTTTGTTTAAAATAAGGTTCATACAAACACAGAAATAATCATACAGAGACATACACACACAGACAGAGACATACATGCAAGCATATAGACATACATACAGAGGCATACCATACATACATACATACATACATACATAGACATACAGAAACAAACATACAGAGACATCCAGGCATACAGACACATACATACATACAGGCATACAAAGACATACACGCATACAGAGACATACCGTCATACAGACACATACGTACAAAGACATACAGGCATACAGACACATACATTTGTACATACAGAGACATACAGGCATACGGACACATACATATGTACATACAGAGACATACACAATTACATACTTACATCAGTTAAATCTTGTCCCCTGGATGCATGCTGTCTGGCTCCTTGGAGTCCTGCCCTGCAGCCCAGCCCCATCACAGGGCGCCAGCCGCGCTGTGTGGTACACAGGGAGCAGGGATATGATGTCATCCATATCCTCGCCCCCTCCACACAGCCTGTGGCAGACACCAGGGTAGGTGCAGTGGCGTACACATGACCCATGGGGCCCCAGTGCGCAAATTGATCCGTGCCCCCCCCCCTCGCTCTTACTCTGCGCGGGCCGGGGCCGCAACTCATGGTGGCGGGCACCTGGTCGCAGGGGTTGCAGGGCTATGACCCCTGCGACCGTGGTCTGTACGCCAGTGCATGGAGATGCACACACAATTAAAGGACCACTACAGACACCCAGATCACATCAGCTCAATGAAGTGGTCTGGGTGTCAGGTCCCTCTAGTTTTAACCCTGCAGCTGAAAACATAGCAGTTTCAGAGAAACTGCTATGTTTCACCGAGGGTTAATCCAGCCTATAGTGGATGTCTCACTGACAGCCGCTAGAGGAGCTTCCGCTATTCTAAAACACTGAACGTCCATAGGAAAGCATTGAGTAATGCTTTCCTATGGGCGGTTTGAATGCGTGCGCTGCAAGAGCATTCAGAGCTGAGAGGCGGAGGGATCCCCAGTGCCAAGGGAGTCCGGTGCTAGAGAAAGGTAAGTGCTGAAGACACACACACACTCTCACGAACAGATGCATACACACCAGCTAACAGACACACACATTTACTGACAGACACACTCAGCGACAGACATACATACACACTCACTTACAAAACATACACTCTCACTGACAAACACACACTCACAAATACACACACAAACACACTCAGTAAGAGACACACAGTAACACACTTACTGACACTCACTAGCAGACACACTCACTGACACACTAGCAGACACACTCACTGACACTCACTAGCAGACACACACTTACACTCATTAGCAGACACACACTGACACTCACTAGCAGACACACACTGACACTCACTAGCAGACACACTCACTGAAACTAGCGGACACACTCACTGACATTAGCAGACACACTCACTGACACTAGCAGACACACACACTGACACTAGCAGACACACACACTGACACTCACTAGCAGAAACTCATTGACACTCACTAGCAGACACACACACTGACACTCACTAGCAGACACACTCACTGACACTCACTAGCAGACACACTCACTGACACTCACTGACACTCACTAGCAGACACACTCACTGACACACTAGCAGACACACACTGACACTCACTAGCAGACACACACTGACACTCACTAGCAGACACACACTGACACTCACTAGCACTCACTGACACTAGCATACACACTCACTGAAACTAGCAGACACACTCACTGACATTAGCAGACACACTCACTGACACTAGCAGACACACACACTGATACTAGCAGACACACTCACTGACACTCACTAGCAGACACTCACTGACACTCACTAGCAGACACACTCACTGACACTCACTAGCAGACACACACACTGACACTCACTCTGACACTCACTAGCAGACACTCATTGACACTCACTAGCAGACACACTCACTGACACTCACTAGCAGACACACTCACTGACACTCACTAGCAGACACACACACTGACACTCACTCTGACACTCACTAGCAGACACTCATTGACACTCACTGACACTCACTAGCAGACACACACACACACTGACACTCACTAGCAGACACACTCACTGACACTCACTAGCAGACACACGCATTGACACTCACTGACACTCACTAGCAGACACACACATTGACACTCACTGACACTCACTAGCAGACACAAACACACACACTAAAACTCACACTAACACATGTTTTTTTTTATTAATTTAATCCCCCAGTCTCCTTACCTTTTTGGAGTGCTGAAGGGATTCCCTGGGGTCCAGTGGTGCTGCTGGGCTCCTGGGCTCCTTGGCTGGCTCCCTCCCTGGCTGGCTGGCTCCCTGGCTGGCTCCCTGGCTGGCTGGCTTGCTCCCTGGCTGGCTGGCTGGCTCCCTGGCTGGCTGACTCCCAGGCTGGCTGGCTCCCGGGCTGGCGGGCGGACGCGAGGGAGCACTCTCCCATGTGTGCTTCCTCTTCAGCTCCCTCGCGCACCGTGTAGGGATGCCGGCGCCGTAAGATGACATCATCTTCCGGCTCCGTTATCAGTATGCGGCGCGCGAGGGAGCTGAAGAGGAAGCACACATGGGAGAGTGCTCCCTCGCGCGCCCGCAGAACCGGGCGCTCGGCCACGCTACAATAGGTCGTCGGTTGGAGGGGAGCGCAGTGCGCTTCCCTCCTTCCGGTCAGCCTGATTTTGCGTCCCCAGGGCCGGTGCGCCCTAAGGCCGCCTTCTGGTAGCGCCGGCCCTGTTGCTATCTGGGTTAAAACATTCACATAAAACATAAAATACAGAATTTCCCTGCATTCACCAAATCCATACGAATTGGAACCAGGGGCTGGAGGTTCAGTGGCGCCTGCACGTAAAAGTGTCTGATTTTTTGAGGGGGCGGGTCCTGACATCCGATGTGAACGGTCGCAAATACTGAGAGCTCCCGGCCGGCGGCAGTAAAACTGGCATAAACAACTGAAAATACCTACTTAATGGGCAACAAAAGGAAACAGACTCAGCCCTCATACACCCAAGAATCAGGCACGCCAAGAAACTCGAACGGTCTCGACAAATATTTCCGAGATACAGTGAAAGTGCTCGGAGGAGGCCTAACTGACAACATGGCGACGCCATCTTGCCCGCGCAAAACGCCCGACCCCAGCACGACAGGAGAAGAGATCTCCCCAACTACCAGCATTGCAGATGGGCTAGCAAACATAAGGGAAACCCTTGCACATTTACCTTCCAGGGACGAGCTGGCTAGCATGATAGCGAAGCTAGAATCCTCAGTACAAGACCAAGTCTCCGCCATTTCTGCAGACATCAGGCAAGTAAACACGAGGGTGGGAGACCTGGAAGAGGACAGAGACCAAATTTTTTTTTTTCAATTTAAGATTTTTATTTTTTTTTGAAATTGAAATATAGAACAATAAGATGTGTCACAGAATGCAATACCAAATATCGCATACATTACAGTAGAATACACAAAAATTGAGTTTCACAGTAAATACTTTCATGGAATGTATACAAAACAGTAGATAACACAATAATTAAGGTTCAAAACAGAGTAAGTGAGTAAGCCAACTGATAAACTGTCATGGCAAGGTAGTTACTCAACATATATTCAAGTTGGTCAACCAAAGAAAAAGAAAAAAAAAAAAAAAAAAAAAAAAAAAACAACAAATGAAACAATATTTAAAATTCAACCAGGTAGAATTAATAGGAAATAGCTTGACGGAGAGGGTAGGCGCAGTTGTTGCAGTGTTGCTAGTTATGGCAGGGAATAATTAAGTAATTCAATGAGACCGTTTGTACGAAATCACAGGTTAGATTCGAGCATTGCATTAAATGTGTGTGTAGTTTAACTGAGATAGTAGATTGACGTGAGGTTGTGTTTAAGGTGGGCATTCGAATGTTGAACGACATGAGTTACGTGGTGGGGAGGTTGTAGGGGGGGGGAGAGGATTGGGAGGTGAAAGATTCAAGCGGATTTAGGCTTAGAGTATTCGATGCCTTTAGTTGCCAGGAAGTGCAGCCAAGGCTTCCAGATTTTGGTAAAGGTTTGAAAATTTTTTGTTTGTGCATAGGTTATTTCTTCCATTTGTCTGACCTCGTCTACTTTACTAATCCACTCTCTGATAGAAGGGATTTGCGCTTGCTTCCAGTATATAGGAATGAGTTGTGACGCCGCCATTACTAAGTAATTGAACAGTGAGGCTTTGTTTTTTCCGATATCTGGAGGGGCTAAGGAGAATAAGTAATGTTGCGGTGTAAGCGGAATGGTAGCAGCAAGTATCAGCTGTGTTATGACCTGAATCCTCTTCCAGAATGTTGCAATCCGTGGACAAAGCCACCAAATGTGGGCATGATGTGCTAGGTCGTGATTGCATCTCCAGCATGTCTGTTGTGTCAGATTATGTATTTTTTTAAGTTTAGCTGGGGTGAAATGCCAACGGGTGATGCGTTTATAATTACTTTCTTGAGCAGCGGTGGATGAGGTGGATTTGTGTGCGATCATGAAATTTTTTTTCCAGTCAGAGTGAGGTATGTCTATTTGCAGTTCCTCCATCCAATGTTTTGTGCTAGCAGGTAAAGATATATCTCTAGATTTCCTTATTAGTCTATACATGATAGAAAGTGATTTCTTTGTGATTGTGTGTTCTGAACAAAGTTGTTCAAAGTCTGTCAGTGGTCTTTTCTCTGCAAGAAAGAGATTGGCACTTTTAAGGAAATGGATCAGTTGGGCATAGTGTAATCGTTGGTTGCCCGTTGGGGTGGTGTTGGGAATTAGATGAGTCAAGGATTTTATGTTATCGTTGGTGTCGGTGATATCTTTTAGTTGTAAGGCCTCGCCAGAATGGTAGAGGTCATACGTGCTCCCTGATTGCCCTCTTTGAAAATCTGGATTGTGCGTGAGAGGATATAGCGGGGAGGGGTGAGGGGCAATTGATGATGTTTTGGTTAGCTTCTGCCATATTTGAAGGGTAGGTCTAATCGTGGGATGGTTATCAATTGTGAGTTGACGCTGAGCTGGGTTTGTGAATAGCCATGGTCTTAAATGTAAAGGTATGGGCGAAGATACATTTTCAATCTGCACCCAGTGGAGGTTTGGGTTGGGTCGCGACCATTCGTAAATTCGGGCCAGGTGGGTTGCTTTGTGATATGTTTCAAGATCCGGGAGGTTAATTCCTCCCTGATCCCTAAGAGACCAAATTTTAGACAGACTCCTCACCCTAGAACATCAACAAAAAAACAGAGACAACAGAACCCACTACATTATGAGAAACACTGAAGACCTCGATAATAGAGGCAGACGAAACAACATTAGGATAAGAGGGATCCCAGAATCACAGGAAAACCCTGAAAATCTCCATAATACTCTACAATCTTTGTTTAACAAGATCCTACAGAGGCCAGAAGACACCCCAATTCTATTAGATAGAGCACACAGGGCTTTAAGACCCAAAGGCCTCCCACAAGACTCCCCCAGAGACATTATATGCAGAGTTCACTACTATACTGTAAAAGAAGACATTATGAGAAACGCCAGGGACTCTTCTGACATACTGGAGGGAAGGGTTGGGTGTGGGTGGCGGGGGGGGAGGAGGGGGGCGCCTGAGTTTTGTCCTGCCTAGGGCAGCACAAAACCAGGATACACCACTGCCTGGGAGTGAGAGCACTCTGTTCAAAGTTTTATCGGATCACGGTGGTTGCCCGATCCGATTAGGAGTTGCAGACAAGTTTTGTTGTAGCTCCCTGTCAAGTCACACCTCCCTGCATGTGACTTACACAGCCTTCCATAAACACTTCCTGTAAAGAGAGCCCTATTTAGGCTTTCTTTATTGCAAGTTCCGTTTAATTAAGATTTTCGTATCCCCTGCTATGTTAATAGCTTGCTAGACCCTGTGAGAGCCTCCTGTATGTGATTGAAGTTCAATTTAGAGATTGAGATACAATTATTTAAGGTAAATTACATCTGTTTGAAAGTGAAAACAGTTTTTTTTTTTGTTTTTTTGTTCCTTTCATGCAGGCTCTGTCAATCATAGCCAGTGGAGGCATGGCTAGGGCTGCATAAACAGAAACAAAGTGATTTAACTCCTAGATGACAGAGAATTGAGCAGTGAGACTGCAGGGGAATGATCTATACACTAAAACTGCTTTATTTAGCTAAAGTAATTTAGGCGACTATAGTGTTCCTTTAAGGGCTAATCGTAAAGCCAGAGCAATCTACATACAATCTATTTATCTGATATAGAATTGCCACACATAGAATCTCAACCCATAAAAATAAATAAAAAACAATATAGCAAGAAATGGATTGTCTTCTAAATATTGCTAGTAAATGGAAATTTCACTGGGTAATCACTATAAATGTATGTCACAAGACCGTACTAGCTGGTAGGATAACGTAATCCAAAATAGCTATCCAGAATGTATGAGCCCAAACTTAGATACTTTGTTATATTCATAAACAGAATTGAAGATTCATTCCAGATACGATCTGCTGTGTAACTCACTAGCCTGTTCAACAGTTAGTATTGTCATAGCGCTTAAGGTTTGATTGTTTTCAGGAGCAGTCCTTACATTTATCACTTATTTGGCACATAGTCTATGGAAAGCCAGTTTTAACTATTGTAGTGTATATATATATATTTTATATTGCTACCCGACGATCTAGGAATATTAAGTAAGGGGTCTATTTGGGCAGGTTTCCATGAATGGAGCAGGTTTTCTAAAGACGGATTTCAGTTTAAGATCCATCTAGCAGGGGAAGGCAATTCAGACCTAGTGGTACAAGACAATCTGAGCAATATGCGAGATTCACTAAACAGTGAATACCGAGAGCAGCAGAGATGATACTAGTGGGTTTATCACGAGGATTAGAGCTCTGACAGACAGTGTGGGTGGCTCTTATAAGAGCCTTTGGGTTTATAGTAAAGTAGAAGAATGCCATTACTTGGCGCTGGTGTACTTGGTGACAGCCTTGGTGCCCTCGGACACGGCGTGCTTTGCCAGCTCTCCGGGTAGCAGCAGGCGCACGGCGGTCTGGATCTCCCGGGAAGTGATGGTGGAGCGCTTGTTGTAGTGAGCCAGGCGAGAGGCTTCTCCTGCGATGCGCTCAAAGATATCATTGACAAAGGAGTTCATGATCCCCATGGCCTTGGAGGAGATACCGGTGTCGGGGTGGACCTGTTTCAGCACCTTGTACACGTAGATGGCATAGCTCTCCTTCCTGGTCTTCCTACGCTTCTTGCCATCTTTCTTCTGAGTCTTGGTCACGGCTTTCTTAGAGCCTTTCTTGGCGGCTGGTGCGGACTTGGCTGGATCAGGCATGATCTACGCTGTTTGCTGGAAATACAATGACGGTCTGCGCGCTCCGGCGGCTCTATTTATAGGCAGGCCATGCAAATTAAGCCCTTCCACTTTCTGTGATGGGATTGGTCAACACAGACAGGTGACGAAACGATGTCATAGTTTCAGCAATTGATTGGTATCCTATACAGCGCGTGTCTAATTGGCTGCTTGCAAAGCCATCCAATCACAGAGCAGAGTGTGTCTATAAATAGCCCGTGTAAAGGGGGGTGAGGTTTTATTATCAGCGAAATTCTAGAACCAACATGTCAGGCCGTGGAAAGCAAGGAGGAAAGACCCGTGCAAAGGCGAAGACTCGCTCATCCCGCGCTGGTCTTCAGTTCCCAGTCGGCAGAGTCCACCGTCTGCTGAGGAAGGGGAATTATGCAGAGCGTGTTGGAGCCGGTGCCCCCGTTTATCTGGCTGCAGTGCTGGAGTACCTGACTGCTGAGATCCTGGAGCTGGCAGGGAATGCCGCCAGAGATAACAAGAAAACCCGCATCATTCCCCGCCATCTCCAGCTCGCTGTCCGTAACGACGAAGAGCTCAACAAACTGCTGGGAGGAGTGACTATCGCCCAGGGAGGTGTCTTGCCCAACATCCAGGCTGTGCTGCTGCCCAAGAAAACCGAAAGTCATAAATCAAAGAGCAAGTAAAGCGGACAGCTGCTCCACCGGTCTAGACTAAAAACACAAAGGCTCTTCTAAGAGCCGCCCACAGTCTCCACAAAGAGCGCAACCATCTTCCTGTATCTACTCTCTCACACACACACACACACCCCATGAACGTGTAACAAGTCAAATAGGAAGCGTTCTCGTCCTGCACTCAGTCCCATTCTGTATACAACATTTCAACTCTAGAACGCGAGCTAGAATCAATGTATACCCATGATACGTGCAGCAGCATCGAGTTAAACATTGGGTCAAGTGTATATAGTGTGCCTGAGCCTCTATTGCTAAGGGGGGAGGGGGGGGGGAGAATCTCGCTTACTTACGGTTGTCCCCCTCCCTGTCTGAACATGCTGCGTGAAACTTTGGATAAGATTCAGCTCTACAGATCCGATCTCTGGCTGCTGGATGCGTTAGCTCTGCCTCAACAGCATGGACTCACGGCCGCACAAGGGGATTATTGTTTCAATGAGTGGCTGCCTGGTAACATTCCCTGCTCTGTCTCATGTAGCTCGGTTATAAGGCGGCTGGGCGTACTGTGAGTCCTTTATCAGACGTGATCACACTAAGAATCCCATGTAAAGAAGCGGGCTCTCTGCATGTGTTAGAGGTGTATGTCCCATCTCCCCTCGGTAAAGCCTACACACTAGTTAATAATTCTATTGGGAGTAATACGGCCATTACTGCCCACTGCCAATCCTATCAACTAGTAGCGTCTATAATAAATGCTGTCAGGACAGGAGGACTCACTGAAGGACTAGATCCCTTCTTTGAAGCAGATGATTTGAGCGGGTATTTTGAATGAGGGGGAGGGGATAAGCAGTTGATTTGAGCGGGTATTTTAAAATGAGTAACTATTTGTGTTCAGCCAATCAGAATACTCCACCCACCTGATGAACCAATGGAAACGCCGTGCCTGGCTATAAAAGCTCGGTCTTGTAAGCGCAGACTTCATTCGCGCTCGTTTTGTTACGATGGCCAGAACTAAGCAGACCGCCCGTAAATCCACCGGAGGCAAGGCTCCCCGCAAGCAGCTAGCCACCAAAGCTGCCAGGAAGAGCGCTCCAGCTACCGGGGGAGTGAAGAAGCCTCACCGTTACCGGCCGGGAACTGTGGCTCTCCGGGAAATCCGCCGTTATCAGAAATCCACCGAGCTGCTCATCCGCAAGCTGCCTTTCCAGCGCCTTGTCCGTGAGATCGCTCAGGATTTCAAGACTGATCTGCGCTTCCAGAGCTCTGCCGTCATGGCTCTGCAAGAGGCTAGCGAGGCTTACCTGGTGGGTCTCTTTGAGGATACAAACTTGTGTGCCATCCACGCCAAGAGGGTCACCATCATGCCCAAAGACATCCAGCTGGCCCGTAGGATCCGAGGAGAGAGAGCTTAAACTCTTGACTTGTTCACACAAACACCACAAAGGCTCTTTTAAGAGCCCCCAAATCTGCACTGGAATGAGTTTAAACACTTTTATATGCACGGTCTTTGTATCCTCTGCACATCACTAAATATCTAGACGTATTCAGTTTCTTTCTTTTCTAATTTATAAACAATGCCCCCCGGGTAGCTATAGTAGCTGCTTGGCTATTTTACCTTCACAGATTTTCAGTGAATAAACTCATCTAGTAGACAGTAGAAGCGAATTACTCTATTTACAAGCGATCATGTGAATTGGCAGCAGGTAAAGGAGTACTTTATATTTGCTACGGCTTGCTTAGAGGAAAAGAATACATGTGTATTTATATACAGCTAGTCATAATGTTTCTAATGAAATGGCTTTAAACTGCAAGCATGTTATAAAATGTAAGCAACAGTAACTATATTCAATACTTCTAAAATCTTGGTAGTCTGTCTAATCTAAATGCACTGCACTAGATCGCAATGTTGAGTGATATAGCGCTACAATTACTAGAAATCGAGTGCTAACTGTGCAGACAAATCGATGTGTAACTAGAGAATGACACGATCTCAATAACCATTGACTCTACATAGGAGAATGTTATAAACTCAGAACTCGATGTGTTTGAGCAGTAGAAGGCAGTTTGTCAGATATAGGGTTGAAGTGATTAGATTGACTCTTTCAGTGAAAAGGTGGGTGGCCCTAAAAAGGGCCTTTGGGTTAGTGGGGTATGCGGTAAGGCCGAGTCAGGGTTTTAACCTCCGAAGCCATAGAGAGTGCGGCCCTGGCGTTTAAGGGCATAGACTACGTCCATGGCGGTCACAGTCTTCCTCTTGGCATGCTCGGTGTAGGTGACGGCGTCCCGGATAACATTCTCCAGGAAGACCTTCAGCACCCCGCGAGTCTCTTCGTAGATGAGGCCGGAGATACGCTTCACTCCTCCTCTGCGAGCCAGGCGGCGGATTGCAGGCTTGGTAATGCCCTGGATGTTGTCACGCAGGACCTTTCTGTGCCGCTTAGCGCCGCCTTTCCCGAGACCCTTTCCGCCTTTACCTCTGCCAGACATGGTTCTGTTTTACTATCTGCCGCAATGATACGGGATACACTGCAACGCTCTCCTTATATACACCACGGGTGGACCGAATGGAGAACTGCAGCACATGGGGCGGAGTTAAGTCCCGCCCTCATTCACATTTTTTTTTTTTCCCCCTCTTTCCTGAAATGGTTCTGTCTCTTGAACATAAAGTTGTGTAAACACGAAGGATGAAACAAGATCGTGATTTTTTTTTAAATCATGTATTTAGTGTTGCTTTGAAAGTCGGCTTATTCACAGCACACGGTATCACTTATTTCATACGGTTTGATCATCTAAATAAGCGCCCGGTTCCCAAGTGAGAGAGGGCGATGGCAGTCCCTTTATTATCACCATGTAAATATTCAGCTCGACAACAGCCTTAATTAGTCTCTGCTTTATCATCTTACTGAACAGGAAATAAAGCCAGTATGGCTACTTTGGATGGTGATATTCTATAGATTATATGCGTTTCTCACTCAATTCTGACTAAAGTTGGCCTTTTGCAGTTTAATGAATCTCCCACAATATCTTGGCAAGGAGGGAATTTCAACTTCCCACAAAAAAAATAATAAAAACATTTTATAAAGAGTAGCACTGACAAGGTACTTTCTATTTACATCCCAACGAGGTATTTTCTAGCACTAGATCCTGCTTTACGAATGAGAAATGGTGTGTGTGACATTCTATAAAATAAACACGTGCCTATCACAAATATAGCTCTTAAAGGACAAGGTGGTGGCTCTTAGAAGAGCCGTTTGGACTTTTAAATATAAATTAAAACAAGATACGAGCAGGGCTTATTTTTTCTTGGGAGCTGCCTTTTTAGCCTTTGCTGGACTCTTAGCGGCTTTGGGCTTGGCTGCCTTTTTAGCCGGGCTCTTTGTTGCTTTTTTAGCCGGACTCTTCACTGCCTTCTTGGGCTTGGCGGCTTTGACTTTCTTGGGGCTCTTGGTGACTTTTTTAGCGGAGGCTGCCGGCTTCTTGGCCTTCTTCGGGCTCTTCGCGGCTACCTTCTTCACTTTAGCCGGAGACTTGGAGGCTTTCTTTGGGGCGGGCTTCTTGACTTTAGCCGGTGCCTTCTTGGGCTTTGCAGCCTTGTCTTTGCTCTCCGCCTGCTTCTTGTTGAGCTTGAAGGAGCCGGAGGCTCCGCTACCTTTGACCTGGACGAGAGTCTCTTTAGTCACCAAGCCCTTGAGAGCCAGCTTGAGGCGGCTGTTATTCTTCTCCACATCGTAACCAGCGGCGGTCAAAGCCTTCTTCAGGGCTGCCAGGGACACCCCGCTGCGCTCTTTAGAGGCGGACACAGCTTTAACAAGGAGCTCGGACACGCTGGGACCGGACGGCTTGGCAGCTTTCTTGGCGCTGGATGCCTTCTTCGGCTGCTTCTTCTTAGAATCGATTTCAACCGCAGGAGCGGCAGCAGGAGCAGTTTCAGCCATGATCACTATTCACTATACCGATCAGTCAATAATTCCGTTCACAGCCGGCTCTCATTTATAGATCTCAAGCTGGCATCCTATAGGCTGATCTAAGCGCGCTCTGATTGGATACAGTCTTATGACACACCCTTCACTTTCCCTTCTCCTGCTTTTCACACACTGCTCTCACTCTGTGTTTCCGAGTGGATACAACTAATAGATTTTACTGAAATAAGAGAACGGATGTCGATGTCATCCATCGTGAAATGTACTAAACTATCTTATCTAGAGTTTATTAGCAGTCTCATGGCTCCCGAGGGCTGTCACAATGTAGTAGAGCTGGGGAAAGCAGACACAACTCGTTTGTGATCAGCTTGATGTTCTCCAGAAACATTATTTCCAGAACTATTTAAATGATATATTTGAAGGCTTTCTTTCTCACTCTTATTCAGGGAAGGGAAGGGACCTGTGTTATCAAGGTGTGTTGTAGCTCATGTCATAAAGAAACAGAGAAGAGGGATGTTGCACCTCGTTTGTTCAGACAGTAAACTCAGGCAGTATGTAGTAAGATCATAGCATATAGTTGATATTTAATTTGCATAATCTTTATTCTATCTATTTATTCATTATCCTCTGAGTCTAACAGCAACTAAAACCAGTTATATATACTCTGGAAGGAAACTCTGCTCTGAGAATTTGCGTCCCTTGGTCATCTTGAGGTAGTGTGATGACCCCCTTGCCGACCTGCCAGTAGAGCGCTTTTTGGAGGGAAGGTTCAGACTTATTGGAGCAATTGCTTCCTGAGAGCCAGGGGGAGCTCCCTTCCATTTGACTGCAGGAACTCCCACTCTTTGATTGGCCCAAGACACAATTATGCTGGAACTATTTTGGGCTTGGCCCTCGTGTGCGGCCAGTCAAAATGTAACCCGGTGGCGATTCAACATTTTTTCATGGATCCTGGCACTATTTTACCAATTCGGATGAGAGCTATCCAGGGTTGTATGATATGTGGGGTGCCTGTGTGGTTTTATTGTATTATGGGGGTGTTTTTGTCTTAAGTACTTTGTATTTGGGAGATAATCAGTTTAGCGGTCAGGTGCTTGGATGGGCACTGTATGCACATGTGACGAAACCAATCTCGCCACATTGTATTGGAGGAGCCTGGTTGCCCGTGTTCTATCAAAAAACCCTACCCCGTGAAAATTCCCTACCCTCGTCACTTCCGGTGACGCAGCCGCACCGGAAGTGACCCTCATCCAATGGAGGAGGAGGGTGTGCGCCGCCGCGCAAGCGCACACCAAATAGGTAGGGATTTTTCACGGGGTAGGGGAAATGAATGCAACAGTGCGCACGCGCGACAAAGTACTCCTGTCGGGGGTACAGCGCGCGTGCGCACGAGTTGCAAGGGAGCGCTTCACAAACCGCGCATGCGCAGTATAGGGGTAGGGAAATTTGATGGCTATTAGCCCTGTGAAATCTCCCTACCCCTATACTGCGCATGCGCGGACTCATCATCAGATTAAAGCCTCTCCCTGCTCCCAACACTCTCAGCCATCCAAGATTGAGGGTGAATTATGGTGGGACGGTGGGTGTTTATGTGCATTATATTGGGGGGTCTGTGCAGACCCCCAATTCTGCACAGACCCCCCAATTCTGCGCAGACCCCCCCAATATAATGCACATAAACACCCACCGTCCCACCATAATTCACCCTCAATCTTGGATGGCTGAGAGTGTTGGGAGCAGGGAGAGGCTTTAATCCGACGATCAGAGTTCGCGCATGCGCAGTATAGGGGTAGGGAGATCTCACAGGGCTAATAGCCATCAAAATTCCCTACCCCTATACTGCGCACGCGCGAACTCTGATCGTCGGATTAAAGCCTCTCTCCCTTGCCACTAGTGCGCACGCGCGCTGTACCTCCGACGGGAGTACTTTGCCGCGCGTGCGCACTGTGGCGTTAATTTCCCCTACCCCGTGAAAAATCCCTACCTAGCCTAGTTGTTGTGCGCCTGCGCGGCGGCGCACACCCTCCTCCTCCATTGGATGAGGGTCACTTCCGGTGCGGCCGCGTCACCGGAAGTGACGAGGGTAGGGAATTTTCACGGGGTAGGGTTTTTTGATAGAACACCCGCCTACTGCCTTTGGATTATGGACCGGCAGCTAAAGGGTTAATTTTACTGTGCAGAAGGATTTATTTCTCCCTTTCTGCACAGCAGTTCGGTAGATTTCATATACCGAACAAACAGCCGTTCACCAACCTTCCCAGAGCCGTGGGAAGCCGGCCGGCGTTGTTAATTGGCCACCCAGGAGCTGGAGTGTGCCTCCTATTTACCTCCCTGAAGCTGCGGTTAACCGCAGCTTAATTGCTTGTTAACTTTGTGCCTGCTGTTACACTTTGCGGCCGCTAGGTGGCGGTGTTCTGGATCTCCCCGGGCAGCCAGCGATTTTCTGCCCGGCTTTCATGCACCAAAATCGGACACTTTTACGTGCAGGCACCGCTGAACCTCCAGCCCCTGGTTCTAATTCGTATGGATTTGGTGAATACAGGGAAATTCGGTGTTTTATGTTTTATGTGAATCCTTTAACCCAGATAGCAATGCCATGGAGCCTGTTCGTATAATTAAAGACTTTAGCTCCATGGCACTTAAACTGTATTTGGGTGGTCTGGGTGCCATTCACCTAATAATGTGCACCCAGACCTGAGCTATCTGGGGATATGTTACATGTCTGTGTTTTGTGTATAAAATGTGTCTTTATGTATTTTAAAGTGATAGTCTGTTTCTGTGTCACCACGTGCATAATGGAGTCTTGCCTTTGTCCTGGGAGATAATTTAATTACTTAATTAATTATCTCCAGGACAGAGAGGAGGAAACCAGGATGCATTGTGGGAAAGTATTGTGGCTGAGTGTACGAAAATTATACATGTCTGTCTGCTGTTACAGTCTTCCATCTGGTCCCCTAGGGGAGTGTCCACCAGGTGGGAGACCTGCATAAATACAGGGGCAGGTAGCCCTGAATAAACAGACCACTGCTTGACCCTCAACACGGAGCCTTGTCTCGTTCTTGGGGGGATTCACTGTATGCTGTTGGAGATTGATTGCTAGGAGTGTAAGCTGATATATGCTTTTCCTGTTCGTCTGCTAGCAACTATTCGTGAGGTTCCAGTTTGGAGTGCTACCTTATTCCCTTGTATGTAGTTCGGGAGTTTGATGCATTCACCTATATCCAATTTGTGAGGTTTGGTGATTTTACAGTAGCTGTGCCTGTCTCTCAGAAAGGGGCATATCGCCTAAACAGATTTTAACCCCTTGTCTGCTGAAACGGTCCGTTACAATTGGTGGCAAGCGGCGAGATCGTTTCTACAGCCAGAAGGACAGCTACAGGAGACACCATTGCTCTGGATTTTACAATTTGAGGGCAACGCATGTCTCAGTACAGCGACCCTGACAGCACCAGCATGGAACCAGCAGTGGAGTTCGATGAGGCTGACATGGATGACCGAGATGCAGTACGCAAAGGCATCTGGTACCAGGCACTGGGTATTGTGGAATACCAGCAGGACGGGAGATTCCCCAAGGAAGAGCAGCGGTTGCAGAAGCAAGTAGCCCTGCGGATGCCCTTCCTGGGAGAGCAGCCCCTGGAGGAATGGGTGAGAGAATTGGAACACCTAGTATGGCAGGAGATGTGGCTGGAGGATGCCTACCAGGCGCTTTGGTGGTATGTTGCACAGTACCTGCCCTGGACAGCCGAGCATGACAAGCCAGAGGGAGAGGAGTTTGATGGTCCTGGCTTGTTATGGGAGACTTTTGCAGAGCCTGAGTTTGGGAGCGCTACACAAGCCCAGTTCCAGGATCTCTTTGAGTGGAGGGAGAGCAGGTATGACTGGGACGACACTCATAAGATTGAGCAAGACCTGGTCCATCTGGTGACCCGGGAGATGGAGCTGGAACAGGGCTACCAAAATCTGTTCCACTCCAGTGAGAAGGCTCAGTAGGGAAGCGCAGACCCAGATCCAGACCCCTTCAGCTGGGAAGATATTGTACAGTTTTACTGTTTTACTATTGGTTGAAAAGGCAGTAACACGCCTTGTATGTTTTTTTTATTTTTATAACACATGCCTTAACTGCTTTGATCCAGATGTTTATTATTTGTTGGTTTAACTACCATAAAAATGCAGAATGTGACACGGCATACCGCCATATCTTGTTCTTAGGGTATAGTTAGTGAAGACCTGGTGTAACGGACCGTTTCGCTCAGAAGGGGATAAAAATTGTTTAGGCGATAATCCCCTTTTTCATAGACCAGCAACTACAGCAATCACCAATCTCCCGAATTCCAAACTGTACAAATTCACCAACTCCCGAACTGCAAAAACACGAACCCTGGAATCAGCCGAACAGGAAAAGCATACAATCTGCTTACACTCCTGGCAGTCAGCATACAATCCAATTCCCCCAAAGAACGAGACGACACATCGCTTTGAGGGTTAAGCAGGAACTGGTTTACTGAGGGCTACCTGCCCAGTATTTATGCGGGTCTCCCACTTGGTGGACACTCCCCTAAGGGACCAAATGGAAGACTGAAACAGCAGACAGGCATGTATCACTTTAGTACATACAGCCACAATACTTTCCCACAATGCATCCTGGCTTCCTCCTCTCTGTCCTGGAGATAATTAGTGAAGTAATTCAATTATCTCCCAGGACAAAGGCAAAACTCCATTATACATGTGGGGACACAAAACAGACTATCACTTTAAAATACATAAAGACACATTTTATACATAAAACACAGACATGTAACATATCCCCAGATAGCTCAGGTCTGAGTGCACATTATTAGGTGAATGGCACCCAGACCACCCAAATACAGTTTAATTGCCATGGAGCCAAAGTCTTTAATTATATGAACAGGCTCCATGGCAATGCTATCCAGGACCGGTGCTAGGATTTTTAGTTACACAGGCGAAGATGCATTTTGTTTAAAATAAGGTTCATACAAACACAGAAATAATCATACAGAGACATACACACACAGACAGAGACATACATGCAAGCATATAGACATACATACAGAGGCATACCATACATACATACATACATACATACATAGACATACAGAAACAAACATACAGAGACATCCAGGCATACAGACACATACATACATACAGGCATACAAAGACATACACGCATACAGAGACATACCGTCATACAGACACATACGTACAAAGACATACAGGCATACAGACACATACATTTGTACATACAGAGACATACAGGCATACGGACACATACATATGTACATACAGAGACATACACAATTACATACTTACATCAGTTAAATCTTGTCCCCTGGATGCATGCTGTCTGGCTCCTTGGAGTCCTGCCCTGCAGCCCAGCCCCATCACAGGGCGCCAGCCGCGCTGTGTGGTACACAGGGAGCAGGGATATGATGTCATCCATATCCTCGCCCCCTCCACACAGCCTGTGGCAGACACCAGGGTAGGTGCAGTGGCGTACACATGACCCATGGGGCCCCAGTGCGCAAATTGATCCGTGCCCCCCCCCCTCGCTCTTACTCTGCGCGGGCCGGGGCCGCAACTCATGGTGGCGGGCACCTGGTCGCAGGGGTTGCAGGGCTATGACCCCTGCGACCGTGGTCTGTACGCCAGTGCATGGAGATGCACACACAATTAAAGGACCACTACAGACACCCAGATCACATCAGCTCAATGAAGTGGTCTGGGTGTCAGGTCCCTCTAGTTTTAACCCTGCAGCTGAAAACATAGCAGTTTCAGAGAAACTGCTATGTTTCACCGAGGGTTAATCCAGCCTATAGTGGATGTCTCACTGACAGCCGCTAGAGGAGCTTCCGCTATTCTAAAACACTGAACGTCCATAGGAAAGCATTGAGTAATGCTTTCCTATGGGCGGTTTGAATGCGTGCGCTGCAAGAGCATTCAGAGCTGAGAGGCGGAGGGATCCCCAGTGCCAAGGGAGTCCGGTGCTAGAGAAAGGTAAGTGCTGAAGACACACACACACTCTCACGAACAGATGCATACACACCAGCTAACAGACACACACATTTACTGACAGACACACTCAGCGACAGACATACATACACACTCACTTACAAAACATACACTCTCACTGACAAACACACACTCACAAATACACACACAAACACACTCAGTAAGAGACACACAGTAACACACTTACTGACACTCACTAGCAGACACACTCACTGACACACTAGCAGACACACTCACTGACACTCACTAGCAGACACACACTTACACTCATTAGCAGACACACACTGACACTCACTAGCAGACACACACTGACACTCACTAGCAGACACACTCACTGACACTAGCAGACACACTCACTGAAACTAGCGGACACACTCACTGACATTAGCAGACACACTCACTGACACTAGCAGACACACACACTGACACTAGCAGACACACACACTGACACTCACTAGCAGAAACTCATTGACACTCACTAGCAGACACACACACTGACACTCACTAGCAGACACACTCACTGACACTCACTAGCAGACACACTCACTGACACTCACTAGCAGACACACTCACTGACACACTAGCAGACACACACTGACACTCACTAGCAGACACACACTGACACTCACTAGCAGACACACACTGACACTCACTAGCACTCACTGACACTAGCATACACACTCACTGAAACTAGCAGACACACTCACTGACATTAGCAGACACACTCACTGACACTAGCAGACACACACACTGATACTAGCAGACACACTCACTGACACTCACTAGCAGACACTCACTGACACTCACTAGCAGACACACTCACTGACACTCACTAGCAGACACACACACTGACACTCACTCTGACACTCACTAGCAGACACTCATTGACACTCACTAGCAGATACACTCACTGACACTCACTAGCAGACACACTCACTGACACTCACTAGCAGACACACACACTGACACTCACTCTGACACTCACTAGCAGACACTCATTGACACTCACTGACACTCACTAGCAGACACACACACACACTGACACTCACTAGCAGACACACTCACTGACACTCACTAGCAGACACACGCATTGACACTCACTGACACTCACTAGCAGACACACACATTGACACTCACTGACACTCACTAGCAGACACAAACACACACACTAAAACTCACACTAACACATGTTTTTTTTTATTAATTTAATCCCCCAGTCTCCTTACCTTTTTGGAGTGCTGAAGGGATTCCCTGGGGTCCAGTGGTGCTGCTGGGCTCCTGGGCTCCTTGGCTGGCTCCCTCCCTGGCTGGCTGGCTCCCTGGCTGGCTCCCTGGCTGGCTGGCTTGCTCCCTGGCTGGCTGGCTGGCTCCCTGGCTGGCTGACTCCCAGGCTGGCTGGCTCCCGGGCTGGCGGGCGGACGCGAGGGAGCACTCTCCCATGTGTGCTTCCTCTTCAGCTCCCTCGCGCACCGTGTAGGGATGCCGGCGCCGTAAGATGACATCATCTTCCGGCTCCGTTATCAGTATGCGGCGCGCGAGGGAGCTGAAGAGGAAGCACACATGGGAGAGTGCTCCCTCGCGCGCCCGCAGAACCGGGCGCTCGGCCACGCTACAATAGGTCGTCGGTTGGAGGGGAGCGCAGTGCGCTTCCCTCCTTCCGGTCAGCCTGATTTTGCGCCCCCAGGGCCGGTGCGCCCTAAGGCGGCCGCCTGGGCCGCCTTATGGTAGCGCCGGCCCTGTTGCTATCTGGGTTAAAACATTCACATAAAACATAAAATACAGAATTTCCCTGCATTCACCAAATCCATACGAATTGGAACCAGGGGCTGGAGGTTCAGTGGCGCCTGCACGTAAAAGTGTCCGATTTTGGTGCATGAAAGCTGGGCAGAAAAGCGTTGACTGCCCGGGGAGCTCCAGAACACCGCCCCCTAGCGGCCGCTAAGTGTAACAGTGGCCGCCCAGTAACATTCAATTAAGCTGCGGTTAACCGCAGCTTCAGGGAGGTAAATTGGAGGCACACTCCAGCTTCTGGGTGGCCCATTAACAACGCCGGCCGGCTTCCCACGGCTCTGGGGAGGTTGGTAAACGGCTGTTTGTTTGGTAGATGGAATCTACCGAACTGCTGTGCAGAAAGGAAGAAATCAATCCTTCTGCACATCAAAATTAACCCTTTAGCTGACGGTCCATAATCTAAAGGCAGCAGGCGAGCAACCAGGCTTCTCCAGTTCACAGTGGCGAAGTTGGTTTCACCACACCTGTTACCTGCTTTAGCATAGCTTAAACCTGACACACTTGGTTACCTATATGTTAACAATTGCATATCTTGCTACCCATACCAAATGTCTATGACGACCTAATCTGTCGAACGAGTCTTTGTTTATGCCTATAACTTACCTTGCACCTTCCTTCTTTGTCACTCCTCTGAATATTCCTACCTGACGTGTGCATCTTGTTAAATCTTGGTAAATCATTTAAACTAAACGAGAACCTAAGCTGTCAAAATATTGATCTCATTAATCTAAAAAAAGTGCCTTGACAAACGAATGCCACGACTTGTACTGCAAATGTCTATCAATTTTTCTTGATGTCGCTGTTGTGGCGCACCAAGGCTTTTTGTTACTTTTGTGCACAACAAAAATAAAGAATTTAAAAAAAAATAAAAATGTGTTAGTATGAGTGAGTGTGTGTCTGTCAGTGAGTGTGTATGTGTGTGTATGTCTGTTAGTGTGTGTGTGTGTGTTTGTATGTCTGTTAGTGTGTGTGTGTGTGTGTGTTAGCCTGTGAGTGTGTCTGTTAGTGTGTGTGTCTGACTGTGTGTGTGTCTGTTAGTGAGTGTGTGTGTCTGTTAGTGAGTGTGTGTGTGTGCTAGTTTGTGTCTGTTAGTGACTGTGTGTTTGTCTGTTTGTGAGTGTGTCTGTTAGTGTGTGTGTGTGTGTGTGTATATTTAGAATGCGGGGTGGAGGGAAGGGTTGGGTGTGGGTGGCGGGGGGGGAGGAGGGGGGCGCCTGAGTTTTGTCCTGCCTAGGGCAGCACAAAACCAGGATACACCACTGCCTGGGAGTGAGAGCACTCTGTTCAAAGTTTTATCGGATCACGGTGGTTGCCCGATTGGATTAGGAGTTGCAGACAAGTTTTGTTGTAGCTCCCTGTCAAGTCACACCTCCCTGCATGTGACTTACACAGCCTTCCATAAACACTTCCTGTAAAGAGAGCCCTATTTAGGCTTTCTTTATTGCAAGTTCCGTTTAATTAAGATTTTCGTATCCCCTGCTATGTTAATAGCTTGCTAGACCCTGTAAGAGCCTCCTGTATGTGATTAAAGTTCAATTTAGAGATTGAGATACAATTATTTAAGGTAAATTACATCTGTTTGAAAGTGAAAACAGTTTTTTTGTTTTTTTGTTCCTTTCATGCAGGCTCTGTCAATCATAGCCAGTGGAGGTATGGCTAGGGCTGCATAAACAGAAACAAAGTGATTTAACTCCTAGATGACAGAGAATTGAGCAGTGAGACTGCAGGGGAATGATCTATACACTAAAACTGCTTTATTTAGCTAAAGTAATTTAGGCGACTATAGTGTTCCTTTAAGGGCTAATCGTAAAGCCAGAGCAATCTACATACAATCTATTTATCTGATATAGAATTGCCACACATAGAATCTCAACCCATAAAAATAAATAAAAAACAATATAGCAAGAAATGGATTGTCTTCTAAATATTGCTAGTAAATGGAAATTTCACTGGGTAATCACTATAAATGTATGTCACAAGACCGTACTAGCTGGTAGGATAACGTAATCCAAAATAGCTATCCAGAATGTATGAGCCCAAACTTAGATACTTTGTTATATTCATAAACAGAATTGAAGATTCATTCCAGATACGATCTGCTGTGTAACTCACTAGCCTGTTCAACAGTTAGTATTGTCATAGCGCTTAAGGTTTGATTGTTTTCAGGAGCAGTCCTTACATTTATCACTTATTTGGCACATAGTCTATGGAAAGCCAGTTTTAACTATTGTAGTGTATATATATATATTTTATATTGCTACCCGACGATCTAGGAATATTAAGTAAGGGGTCTATTTGGGCAGGTTTCCATGAATGGAGCAGGTTTTCTAAAGACGGATTTCAGTTTAAGATCCATCTAGCAGGGGAAGGCAATTCAGACCTAGTAGTACAAGACAATCTGAGCAATATGTGAGATTCACTAAACAGTGAATACCGAGAGCAGCAGAGATGATACTAGTGGGTTTATCACGAGGATTAGAGCTCTGACAGACAGTGTGGGTGGCTCTTATAAGAGCCTTTGGGTTTATAGTAAAGTAGAAGAATGCCATTACTTGGCGCTGGTGTACTTGGTGACAGCCTTGGTGCCCTCGGACACGGCGTGCTTTGCCAGCTCTCCGGGTAGCAGCAGGCGCACGGCGGTCTGGATCTCCCGGGAAGTGATGGTGGAGCGCTTGTTGTAGTGAGCCAGGCGAGAGGCTTCTCCTGCGATGCGCTCAAAGATATCATTGACAAAGGAGTTCATGATCCCCATGGCCTTGGAGGAGATACCGGTGTCGGGGTGGACCTGTTTCAGCACCTTGTACACGTAGATGGCATAGCTCTCCTTCCTGGTCTTCCTACGCTTCTTGCCATCTTTCTTCTGAGTCTTGGTCACGGCTTTCTTAGAGCCTTTCTTGGCGGCTGGTGCGGACTTGGCTGGATCAGGCATGATCTACGCTGTTTGCTGGAAATACAATGACGGTCTGCGCGCTCCGGCGGCTCTATTTATAGGCAGGCCATGCAAATTAAGCCCTTCCACTTTCTGTGATGGGATTGGTCAACACAGACAGGTGACGAAACGATGTCATAGTTTCAGCAATTGATTGGTATCCTATACAGCGCGTGTCTAATTGGCTGCTTGCAAAGCCATCCAATCACAGAGCAGAGTGTGTCTATAAATAGCCCGTGTAAAGGGGGGTGAGGTTTTATTATCAGCGAAATTCTAGAACCAACATGTCAGGCCGTGGAAAGCAAGGAGGAAAGACCCGTGCAAAGGCGAAGACTCGCTCATCCCGCGCTGGTCTTCAGTTCCCAGTCGGCAGAGTCCACCGTCTGCTGAGGAAGGGGAATTATGCAGAGCGTGTTGGAGCCGGTGCCCCCGTTTATCTGGCTGCAGTGCTGGAGTACCTGACTGCTGAGATCCTGGAGCTGGCAGGGAATGCCGCCAGAGATAACAAGAAAACCCGCATCATTCCCCGCCATCTCCAGCTCGCTGTCCGTAACGACGAAGAGCTCAACAAACTGCTGGGAGGAGTGACTATCGCCCAGGGAGGTGTCTTGCCCAACATCCAGGCTGTGCTGCTGCCCAAGAAAACCGAAAGTCATAAATCAAAGAGCAAGTAAAGCGGACAGCTGCTCCACCGGTCTAGACTAAAAACACAAAGGCTCTTCTAAGAGCCGCCCACAGTCTCCACAAAGAGCGCAACCATCTTCCTGTATCTACTCTCTCACACACACACACACACACACACACCCCATGAACGTGTAACAAGTCAAATAGGAAGCGTTCTCGTCCTGCACTCAGTCCCATTCTGTATACAACATTTCAACTCTAGAACGCGAGCTAGAATCAATGTATACCCATGATACGTGCAGCAGCATCGAGTTAAACATTGGGTCAAGTGTATATAGTGTGCCTGAGCCTCTATTGCTAAGGGGGGAGGGGGGGGGGAGAATCTCGCTTACTTACGGTTGTCCCCCTCCCTGTCTGAACATGCTGCGTGAAACTTTGGATAAGATTCAGCTCTACAGATCCGATCTCTGGCTGCTGGATGCGTTAGCTCTGCCTCAACAGCATGGACTCACGGCCGCACAAGGGGATTATTGTTTCAATGAGTGGCTGCCTGGTAACATTCCCTGCTCTGTCTCATGTAGCTCGGTTATAAGGCGGCTGGGCGTACTGTGAGTCCTTTATCAGACGTGATCACACTAAGAATCCCATGTAAAGAAGCGGGCTCTCTGCATGTGTTAGAGGTGTATGTCCCATCTCCCCTCGGTAAAGCCTACACACTAGTTAATAATTCTATTGGGAGTAATACGGCCATTACTGCCCACTGCCAATCCTATCAACTAGTAGCGTCTATAATAAATGCTGTCAGGACAGGAGGACTCACTGAAGGACTAGATCCCTTCTTTGAAGCAGATGATTTGAGCGGGTATTTTGAATGAGGGGGAGGGGATAAGCAGTTGATTTGAGCGGGTATTTTAAAATGAGTAACTATTTGTGTTCAGCCAATCAGAATACTCCACCCACCTGATGAACCAATGGAAACGCCGTGCCTGGCTATAAAAGCTCGGTCTTGTAAGCGCAGACTTCATTCGCGCTCGTTTTGTTACGATGGCCAGAACTAAGCAGACCGCCCGTAAATCCACCGGAGGCAAGGCTCCCCGCAAGCAGCTAGCCACCAAAGCTGCCAGGAAGAGCGCTCCAGCTACCGGGGGAGTGAAGAAGCCTCACCGTTACCGGCCGGGAACTGTGGCTCTCCGGGAAATCCGCCGTTATCAGAAATCCACCGAGCTGCTCATCCGCAAGCTGCCTTTCCAGCGCCTTGTCCGTGAGATCGCTCAGGATTTCAAGACTGATCTGCGCTTCCAGAGCTCTGCCGTCATGGCTCTGCAAGAGGCTAGCGAGGCTTACCTGGTGGGTCTCTTTGAGGATACAAACTTGTGTGCCATCCACGCCAAGAGGGTCACCATCATGCCCAAAGACATCCAGCTGGCCCGTAGGATCCGAGGAGAGAGAGCTTAAACTCTTGACTTGTTCACACAAACACCACAAAGGCTCTTTTAAGAGCCCCCAAATCTGCACTGGAATGAGTTTAAACACTTTTATATGCACGGTCTTTGTATCCTCTGCACATCACTAAATATCTAGACGTATTCAGTTTCTTTCTTTTCTAATTTATAAACAATGCCCCCCGGGTAGCTATAGTAGCTGCTTGGCTATTTTACCTTCACAGATTTTCAGTGAATAAACTCATCTAGTAGACAGTAGAAGCGAATTACTCTATTTACAAGCGATCATGTGAATTGGCAGCAGGTAAAGGAGTACTTTATATTTGCTACGGCTTGCTTAGAGGAAAAGAATACATGTGTATTTATATACAGCTAGTCATAATGTTTCTAATGAAATGGCTTTAAACTGCAAGCATGTTATAAAATGTAAGCAACAGTAACTATATTCAATACTTCTAAAATCTTGGTAGTCTGTCTAATCTAAATGCACTGCACTAGATCGCAATGTTGAGTGATATAGCGCTACAATTACTAGAAATCGAGTGCTAACTGTGCAGACAAATCGATGTGTAACTAGAGAATGACACGATCTCAATAACCATTGACTCTACATAGGAGAATGTTATAAACTCAGAACTCGATGTGTTTGAGCAGTAGAAGGCAGTTTGTCAGATATAGGGTTGAAGTGATTAGATTGACTCTTTCAGTGAAAAGGTGGGTGGCCCTAAAAAGGGCCTTTGGGTTAGTGGGGTATGCGGTAAGGCCGAGTCAGGGTTTTAACCTCCGAAGCCATAGAGAGTGCGGCCCTGGCGTTTAAGGGCATAGACTACGTCCATGGCGGTCACAGTCTTCCTCTTGGCATGCTCGGTGTAGGTGACGGCGTCCCGGATAACATTCTCCAGGAAGACCTTCAGCACCCCGCGAGTCTCTTCGTAGATGAGGCCGGAGATACGCTTCACTCCTCCTCTGCGAGCCAGGCGGCGGATTGCAGGCTTGGTAATGCCCTGGATGTTGTCACGCAGGACCTTTCTGTGCCGCTTAGCGCCGCCTTTCCCGAGACCCTTTCCGCCTTTACCTCTGCCAGACATGGTTCTGTTTTACTATCTGCCGCAATGATACGGGATACACTGCAACGCTCTCCTTATATACACCACGGGTGGACCGAATGGAGAACTGCAGCACATGGGGCGGAGTTAAGTCCCGCCCTCATTCACATTTTTTTTTTTTCCCCCTCTTTCCTGAAATGGTTCTGTCTCTTGAACATAAAGTTGTGTAAACACGAAGGATGAAACAAGATCGTGATTTTTTTTTTTAAATCATGTATTTAGTGTTGCTTTGAAAGTCGGCTTATTCACAGCACACGGTATCACTTATTTCATACGGTTTGATCATCTAAATAAGCGCCCGGTTCCCAAGTGAGAGAGGGCGATGGCAGTCCCTTTATTATCACCATGTAAATATTCAGCTCGACAACAGCCTTAATTAGTCTCTGCTTTATCATCTTACTGAACAGGAAATAAAGCCAGTATGGCTACTTTGGATGGTGATATTCTATAGATTATATGCGTTTCTCACTCAATTCTGACTAAAGTTGGCCTTTTGCAGTTTAATGAATCTCCCACAATATCTTGGCAAGGAGGGAATTTCAACTTCCCACAAAAAAAATAATAAAAACATTTTATAAAGAGTAGCACTGACAAGGTACTTTCTATTTACATCCCAACGAGGTATTTTCTAGCACTAGATCCTGCTTTACGAATGAGAAATGGTGTGTGTGACATTCTATAAAATAAACACGTGCCTATCACAAATATAGCTCTTAAAGGACAAGGTGGTGGCTCTTAGAAGAGCCGTTTGGACTTTTAAATATAAATTAAAACAAGATACGAGCAGGGCTTATTTTTTCTTGGGAGCTGCCTTTTTAGCCTTTGCTGGACTCTTAGCGGCTTTGGGCTTGGCTGCCTTTTTAGCCGGGCTCTTTGTTGCTTTTTTAGCCGGACTCTTCACTGCCTTCTTGGGCTTGGCGGCTTTGACTTTCTTGGGGCTCTTGGTGACTTTTTTAGCGGAGGCTGCCGGCTTCTTGGCCTTCTTCGGGCTCTTCGCGGCTACCTTCTTCACTTTAGCCGGAGACTTGGAGGCTTTCTTTGGGGCGGGCTTCTTGACTTTAGCCGGTGCCTTCTTGGGCTTTGCAGCCTTGTCTTTGCTCTCCGCCTGCTTCTTGTTGAGCTTGAAGGAGCCGGAGGCTCCGCTACCTTTGACCTGGACGAGAGTCTCTTTAGTCACCAAGCCCTTGAGAGCCAGCTTGAGGCGGCTGTTATTCTTCTCCACATCGTAACCAGCGGCGGTCAAAGCCTTCTTCAGGGCTGCCAGGGACACCCCGCTGCGCTCTTTAGAGGCGGACACAGCTTTAACAAGGAGCTCGGACACGCTGGGACCGGACGGCTTGGCAGCTTTCTTGGCGCTGGATGCCTTCTTCGGCTGCTTCTTCTTAGAATCGATTTCAACCGCAGGAGCGGCAGCAGGAGCAGTTTCAGCCATGATCACTATTCACTATACCGATCAGTCAATAATTCCGTTCACAGCCGGCTCTCATTTATAGATCTCAAGCTGGCATCCTATAGGCTGATCTAAGCGCGCTCTGATTGGATACAGTCTTATGACACACCCTTCACTTTCCCTTCTCCTGCTTTTCACACACTGCTCTCACTCTGTGTTTCCGAGTGGATACAACTAATAGATTTTACTGAAATAAGAGAACGGATGTCGATGTCATCCATCGTGAAATGTACTAAACTATCTTATCTAGAGTTTATTAGCAGTCTCATGGCTCCCGAGGGCTGTCACAATGTAGTAGAGCTGGGGAAAGCAGACACAACTCGTTTGTGATCAGCTTGATGTTCTCCAGAAACATTATTTCCAGAACTATTTAAATGATATATTTGAAGGCTTTCTTTCTCACTCTTATTCAGGGAAGGGAAGGGACCTGTGTTATCAAGGTGTGTTGTAGCTCATGTCATAAAGAAACAGAGAAGAGGGATGTTGCACCTCGTTTGTTCAGACAGTAAACTCAGGCAGTATGTAGTAAGATCATAGCATATAGTTGATATTTAATTTGCATAATCTTTATTCTATCTATTTATTCATTATCCTCTGAGTCTAACAGCAACTAAAACCAGTTATATATACTCTGGAAGGAAACTCTGCTCTGAGAATTTGCGTCCCTTGGTCATCTTGAGGTAGTGTGATGACCCCCTTGCCGACCTGCCAGTAGAGCGCTTTTTGGAGGGAAGGTTCAGACTTATTGGAGCAATTGCTTCCTGAGAGCCAGGGGGAGCTCCCTTCCATTTGACTGCAGGAACTCCCACTCTTTGATTGGCCCAAGACACAATTATGCTGGAACTATTTTGGGCTTGGCCCTCGTGTGCGGCCAGTCAAAATGTAACCCGGTGGCGATTCAACATTTTTTCATGGATCCTGGCACTATTTTACCAATTCGGATGAGAGCTATCCAGGGTTGTATGATATGTGGGGTGCCTGTGTGGTTTTATTGTATTATGGGGGTGTTTTTGTCTTAAGTACTTTGTATTTGGGAGATAATCAGTTTAGCGGTCAGGTGCTTGGATGGGCACTGTATGCACATGTGACGAAACCAATCTCGCCACATTGTATTGGAGGAGCCTGGTTGCCCGTGTTCTATCAAAAAACCCTACCCCGTGAAAATTCCCTACCCTCGTCACTTCCGGTGACGCAGCCGCACCGGAAGTGACCCTCATCCAATGGAGGAGGAGGGTGTGCGCCGCCGCGCAAGCGCACACCAAATAGGTAGGGATTTTTCACGGGGTAGGGGAAATGAATGCAACAGTGCGCACGCGCGACAAAGTACTCCTGTCGGGGGTACAGCGCGCGTGCGCACGAGTTGCAAGGGAGCGCTTCACAAACCGCGCATGCGCAGTATAGGGGTAGGGAAATTTGATGGCTATTAGCCCTGTGAAATCTCCCTACCCCTATACTGCGCATGCGCGGACTCATCATCAGATTAAAGCCTCTCCCTGCTCCCAACACTCTCAGCCATCCAAGATTGAGGGTGAATTATGGTGGGACGGTGGGTGTTTATGTGCATTATATTGGGGGGTCTGTGCAGACCCCCAATTCTGCACAGACCCCCCAATTCTGCGCAGACCCCCCCAATATAATGCACATAAACACCCACCGTCCCACCATAATTCACCCTCAATCTTGGATGGCTGAGAGTGTTGGGAGCAGGGAGAGGCTTTAATCCGACGATCAGAGTTCGCGCATGCGCAGTATAGGGGTAGGGAGATCTCACAGGGCTAATAGCCATCAAAATTCCCTACCCCTATACTGCGCACGCGCAAACTCTGATCGTCGGATTAAAGCCTCTCTCCCTTGCCACTAGTGCGCACGCGCGCTGTACCTCCGACGGGAGTACTTTGCCGCGCGTGCGCACTGTGGCGTTAATTTCCCCTACCCCGTGAAAAATCCCTACCTAGCCTAGTTGTTGTGCGCCTGCGCGGCGGCGCACACCCTCCTCCTCCATTGGATGAGGGTCACTTCCGGTGCGGCCGCGTCACCGGAAGTGACGAGGGTAGGGAATTTTCACGGGGTAGGGTTTTTTGATAGAACACCCGCCTACTGCCTTTGGATTATGGACCGGCAGCTAAAGGGTTAATTTTACTGTGCAGAAGGATTTATTTCTCCCTTTCTGCACAGCAGTTCGGTAGATTTCATATACCGAACAAACAGCCGTTCACCAACCTTCCCAGAGCCGTGGGAAGCCGGCCGGCGTTGTTAATTGGCCACCCAGGAGCTGGAGTGTGCCTCCTATTTACCTCCCTGAAGCTGCGGTTAACCGCAGCTTAATTGCTTGTTAACTTTGTGCCTGCTGTTACACTTTGCGGCCGCTAGGTGGCGGTGTTCTGGATCTCCCCGGGCAGCCAGCGATTTTCTGCCCGGCTTTCATGCACCAAAATCGTACACTTTTACGTGCAGGCACCGCTGAACCTCCAGCCCCTGGTTCTAATTCGTATGGATTTGGTGAATACAGGGAAATTCGGTGTTTTATGTTTTATGTGAATCCTTTAACCCAGATAGCAATGCCATGGAGCCTGTTCGTATAATTAAAGACTTTAGCTCCATGGCACTTAAACTGTATTTGGGTGGTCTGGGTGCCATTCACCTAATAATGTGCACCCAGACCTGAGCTATCTGGGGATATGTTACATGTCTGTGTTTTGTGTATAAAATGTGTCTTTATGTATTTTAAAGTGATAGTCTGTTTCTGTGTCACCACGTGCATAATGGAGTCTTGCCTTTGTCCTGGGAGATAATTTAATTACTTCATTAATTATCTCCAGGACAGAGAGGAGGAAACCAGGATGCATTGTGGGAAAGTATTGTGGCTGAGTGTACGAAAATGATACATGTCTGTCTGCTGTTACAGTCTTCCATCTGGTCCCCTAGGGGAGTGTCCACCAGGTGGGAGACCTGCATAAATACAGGGGCAGGTAGCCCTGAATAAACAGACCACTGCTTGACCCTCAACACGGAGCCTTGTCTCGTTCTTGGGGGGATTCACTGTATGCTGTTGGAGATTGATTGCTAGGAGTGTAAGCTGATATATGCTTTTCCTGTTCGTCTGCTAGCAACTATTCGTGAGGTTCCAGTTTGGAGTGCTACCTTATTCCCTTGTATGTAGTTCGGGAGTTTGATGCATTCACCTATATCCAATTTGTGAGGTTTGGTGATTTTACAGTAGCTGTGCCTGTCTCTCAGAAAGGGGCATATCGCCTAAACAGATTTTAACCCCTTGTCTGCTGAAACGGTCCGTTACAATTGGTGGCAAGCGGCGAGATCGTTTCTACAGCCAGAAGGACAGCTACAGGAGACACCATTGCTCTGGATTTTACAATTTGAGGGCAACGCATGTCTCAGTACAGCGACCCTGACAGCACCAGCATGGAACCAGCAGTGGAGTTCGATGAGGCTGACATGGATGACCGAGATGCAGTACGCAAAGGCATCTGGTACCAGGCACTGGGTATTGTGGAATACCAGCAGGACGGGAGATTCCCCAAGGAAGAGCAGCGGTTGCAGAAGCAAGTAGCCCTGCGGATGCCCTTCCTGGGAGAGCAGCCCCTGGAGGAATGGGTGAGAGAATTGGAACACCTAGTATGGCAGGAGATGTGGCTGGAGGATGCCTACCAGGCGCTTTGGTGGTATGTTGCACAGTACCTGCCCTGGACAGCCTGGAGTCCTGTTCTGGATCTCCCCGGGCAGCCAGCAATTTTCTGCCCGGCTTTCATGCACCAAAATCGGACACTTTTACGTGCAGGCACCGCTGAACCTCCAGCCCCTGGTTCTAATTCGTATGGATTTGGTGAATGCAGGGAAATTTGGTGTTTTATGCTTTATGTGAATCCTTTAACCCAGATAGCAATGCCATGGAGCCTGTTCGTATAATTAAAGACTTTAGCTCCATGGCACTTAAACTGTATTTGGGTGGTCTGGGTGCCATTCACCTAATAATGTGCACCCAGACCTGAGCTATCTGGGGATATGTTACATGTCTGTGTTTTGTGTATAAAATGTGTCTTTATGTATTTTAAAGTGATAGTCTGTTTCTGTGTCACCACGTGCATAATGGAGTCTTGCCTTTGTCCTGGGAGATAATTTAATTACTTAATTAATTATCTCCAGGACAGAGAGGAGGAAACCAGGATGCATTGTGGGAAAGTATTGTGGCTGAGTGTACGAAAATGATACATGTCTGTCTGCTGTTACAGTCTTCCATCTGGTCCCCTAGGGGAGTGTCCACCAAGTGGGAGACCTGCATAAATACAGGGGCAGGTAGCCCTGAATAAACAGACCACTGCTTGACCCTCAACACGGAGCCTTGTCTCGTTCTTTGGGGGATTCACTGTATGCTGTTGGAGATTGATTGCTAGGAGTGTAATCTGATATATGCTTTTCCTGTTCGTCTGCTAGCAACTATTCGTGAGGTTCCAGTTTGGAGTGCTACCTTATTCCCTTGTATGTAGTTCGGGAGTTTGATGCATTCACCTATATCCAATTTGTGAGGTTTGGTGATTTTACAGTAGCTGTGCCTGTCTCTCAGAAAGGGGCATATCGCCTAAACAGATTTTAACCCCTTGTCTGCTGAAACGGTCCGTTACAATTGGTGGCAAGCGGCGAGATCGTTTCTACAGCCAGAAGGACAGCTACAGGAGACACCATTGCTCTGGATTTTACAATTTGAGGGCAACGCATGTCTCAGTACAGCGACCCTGACAGCACCAGCATGGAACCAGCAGTGGAGTTCGATGAGGCTGACATGGATGACCGAGATGCAGTACGCAAAGGCATCTGGTACCAGGCACTGGGTATTGTGGAATACCAGCAGGACGGGAGATTCCCCAAGGAAGAGCAGCGGTTGCAGAAGCGAGTAGCCCTGCGGATGCCCTTCCTGGGAGAGCAGCCCCTGGAGGAATGGGTGAGAGAATTGGAACACCTAGTATGGCAGGAGATGTGGCTGGAGGATGCCTACCAGGCGCTTTGGTGGTATGTTGCACAGTACCTGCCCTGGACAGCCGAGCATGACAAGCCAGAGGGAGAGGAGTTTGATGGTCCTGGCTTGTTATGGGAGACTTTTGCAGAGCCTGAGTTTGGGAGCGCTACACAAGCCCAGTTCCAGGATCTCTTTGAGTGGAGGGAGAGCAGGTATGACTGGGACGACACTCATAAGATTGAGCAAGACCTGGTCCATCTGGTGACCCGGGAGATGGAGCTGGAACAGGGCTACCAAAATCTGTTCCACTCCAGTGAGAAGGCTCAGTAGGGAAGCGCAGACCCAGATCCAGACCCCTTCAGCTGGGAAGATATTGTACAGTTTTACTGTTTTACTATTGGTTGAAAAGGCAGTAACACGCCTTGTATGTTTTTTTTATTTTTATAACACATGCCTTAACTGCTTTGATCCAGATGTTTATTATTTGTTGGTTTAACTACCATAAAAATGCAGAATGTGACACGGCATACCGCCATATCTTGTTCTTAGGGTATAGTTAGTGAAGACCTGGTGTAACGGACCGTTTCGCTCAGAAGGGGATAAAAATTGTTTAGGCGATAATCCCCTTTTTCATAGACCAGCAACTACAGCAATCACCAATCTCCCGAATTCCAAACTGTACAAATTCACCAACTCCCGAACTGCAAAAACACGAACCCTGGAATCAGCCGAACAGGAAAAGCATACAATCTGCTTACACTCCTGGCAGTCAGCATACAATCCAATTCCCCCAAAGAACGAGACGACACATCGCTTTGAGGGTTAAGCAGGAACTGGTTTACTGAGGGCTACCTGCCCAGTATTTATGCGGGTCTCCCACTTGGTGGACACTCCCCTAAGGGACCAAATGGAAGACTGAAACAGCAGACAGGCATGTATCACTTTAGTACATACAGCCACAATACTTTCCCACAATGCATCCTGGCTTCCTCCTCTCTGTCCTGGAGATAATTAGTGAAGTAATTCAATTATCTCCCAGGACAAAGGCAAAACTCCATTATACATGTGGGGACACAAAACAGACTATCACTTTAAAATACATAAAGACACATTTTATACATAAAACACAGACATGTAACATATCCCCAGATAGCTCAGGTCTGAGTGCACATTATTAGGTGAATGGCACCCAGACCACCCAAATACAGTTTAATTGCCATGGAGCCAAAGTCTTTAATTATATGAACAGGCTCCATGGCAATGCTATCCAGGACCGGTGCTAGGATTTTTAGTTACACAGGCGAAGATGCATTTTGTTTAAAATAAGGTTCATACAAACACAGAAATAATCATACAGAGACATACACACACAGACAGAGACATACATGCAAGCATATAGACATACATACAGAGGCATACCATACATACATACATACATACATACATAGACATACAGAAACAAACATACAGAGACATCCAGGCATACAGACACATACATACATACAGGCATACAAAGACATACACGCATACAGAGACATACCGTCATACAGACACATACGTACAAAGACATACAGGCATACAGACACATACATTTGTACATACAGAGACATACAGGCATACGGACACATACATATGTACATACAGAGACATACACAATTACATACTTACATCAGTTAAATCTTGTCCCCTGGATGCATGCTGTCTGGCTCCTTGGAGTCCTGCCCTGCAGCCCAGCCCCATCACAGGGCGCCAGCCGCGCTGTGTGGTACACAGGGAGCAGGGATATGATGTCATCCATATCCTCGCCCCCTCCACACAGCCTGTGGCAGACACCAGGGTAGGTGCAGTGGCGTACACATGACCCATGGGGCCCCAGTGCGCAAATTGATCCGTGCCCCCCCCCCTCGCTCTTACTCTGCGCGGGCCGGGGCCGCAACTCATGGTGGCGGGCACCTGGTCGCAGGGGTTGCAGGGCTATGACCCCTGCGACCGTGGTCTGTACGCCAGTGCATGGAGATGCACACACAATTAAAGGACCACTACAGACACCCAGATCACATCAGCTCAATGAAGTGGTCTGGGTGTCAGGTCCCTCTAGTTTTAACCCTGCAGCTGAAAACATAGCAGTTTCAGAGAAACTGCTATGTTTCACCGAGGGTTAATCCAGCCTATAGTGGATGTCTCACTGACAGCCGCTAGAGGAGCTTCCGCTATTCTAAAACACTGAACGTCCATAGGAAAGCATTGAGTAATGCTTTCCTATGGGCGGTTTGAATGCGTGCGCTGCAAGAGCATTCAGAGCTGAGAGGCGGAGGGATCCCCAGTGCCAAGGGAGTCCGGTGCTAGAGAAAGGTAAGTGCTGAAGACACACACACACTCTCACGAACAGATGCATACACACCAGCTAACAGACACACACATTTACTGACAGACACACTCAGCGACAGACATACATACACACTCACTTACAAAACATACACTCTCACTGACAAACACACACTCACAAATACACACACAAACACACTCAGTAAGAGACACACAGTAACACACTTACTGACACTCACTAGCAGACACACTCACTGACACACTAGCAGACACACTCACTGACACTCACTAGCAGACACACACTTACACTCATTAGCAGACACACACTGACACTCACTAGCAGACACACACTGACACTCACTAGCAGACACACTCACTGAAACTAGCGGACACACTCACTGACATTAGCAGACACACTCACTGACACTAGCAGACACACACACTGACACTAGCAGACACACACACTGACACTCACTAGCAGAAACTCATTGACACTCACTAGCAGACACACACACTGACACTCACTAGCAGACACACTCACTGACACTCACTAGCAGACACACTCACTGACACTCACTGACACTCACTAGCAGACACACTCACTGACACACTAGCAGACACACACTGACACTCACTAGCAGACACACACTGACACTCACTAGCAGACACACACTGACACTCACTAGCACTCACTGACACTAGCATACACACTCACTGAAACTAGCAGACACACTCACTGACATTAGCAGACACACTCACTGACACTAGCAGACACACACACTGATACTAGCAGACACACTCACTGACACTCACTAGCAGACACTCACTGACACTCACTAGCAGACACACTCACTGACACTCACTAGCAGACACACACACTGACACTCACTCTGACACTCACTAGCAGACACTCATTGACACTCACTAGCAGACACACTCACTGACACTCACTAGCAGACACACTCACTGACACTCACTAGCAGACACACACACTGACACTCACTCTGACACTCACTAGCAGACACTCATTGACACTCACTGACACTCACTAGCAGACACACACACACACTGACACTCACTAGCAGACACACTCACTGACACTCACTAGCAGACACATGCATTGACACTCACTGACACTCACTAGCAGACACACACATTGACACTCACTGACACTCACTAGCAGACACAAACACACACACTAAAACTCACACTAACACATGTTTTTTTTTATTAATTTAATCCCCCAGTCTCCTTACCTTTTTGGAGTGCTGAAGGGATTCCCTGGGGTCCAGTGGTGCTGCTGGGCTCCTGGGCTCCTTGGCTGGCTCCCTCCCTGGCTGGCTGGCTCCCTGGCTGGCTCCCTGGCTGGCTGGCTTGCTCCCTGGCTGGCTGGCTGGCTCCCTGGCTGGCTGACTCCCAGGCTGGCTGGCTCCCGGGCTGGCGGGCGGACGCGAGGGAGCACTCTCCCATGTGTGCTTCCTCTTCAGCTCCCTCGCGCACCGTGTAGGGATGCCGGCGCCGTAAGATGACATCATCTTCCGGCTCCGTTATCAGTATGCGGCGCGCGAGGGAGCTGAAGAGGAAGCACACATGGGAGAGTGCTCCCTCGCGCGCCCGCAGAACCGGGCGCTCGGCCACGCTACAATAGGTCGTCGGTTGGAGGGGAGCGCAGTGCGCTTCCCTCCTTCCGGTCAGCCTGATTTTGCGTCCCCAGGGCCGGTGCGCCCTAAGGCCGCCTTCTGGTAGCGCCGGCCCTGTTGCTATCTGGGTTAAAACATTCACATAAAACATAAAATACAGAATTTCCCTGCATTCACCAAATCCATACGAATTGGAACCAGGGGCTGGAGGTTCAGTGGCGCCTGCACGTAAAAGTGTCTGATTTTTTGAGGGGGCGGGTCCTGACATCCGATGTGAACGGTCGCAAATACTGAGAGCTCCCGGCCGGCGGCAGTAAAACTGGCATAAACAACTGAAAATACCTACTTAATGGGCAACAAAAGGAAACAGACTCAGCCCTCATACACCCAAGAATCAGGCACGCCAAGAAACTCGAACGGTCTCGACAAATATTTCCGAGATACAGTGAAAGTGCTCGGAGGAGGCCTAACTGACAACATGGCGACGCCATCTTGCCCGCGCAAAACGCCCGACCCCAGCACGACAGGAGAAGAGATCTCCCCAACTACCAGCATTGCAGATGGGCTAGCAAACATAAGGGAAACCCTTGCACATTTACCTTCCAGGGACGAGCTGGCTAGCATGATAGCGAAGCTAGAATCCTCAGTACAAGACCAAGTCTCCGCCATTTCTGCAGACATCAGGCAAGTAAACACGAGGGTGGGAGACCTGGAAGAGGACAGAGACCAAATTTTTTTTTTTCAATTTAAGATTTTTATTTTTTTTTGAAATTGAAATATAGAACAATAAGATGTGTCACAGAATGCAATACCAAATATCGCATACATTACAGTAGAATACACAAAAATTGAGTTTCACAGTAAATACTTTCATGGAATGTATACAAAACAGTAGATAACACAATAATTAAGGTTCAAAACAGAGTAAGTGAGTAAGCCAACTGATAAACTGTCATGGCAAGGTAGTTACTCAACATATATTCAAGTTGGTCAACCAAAGAAAAAGAAAAAAAAAAAAAAAAAAAAAAAAAAAACAACAAATGAAACAATATTTAAAATTCAACCAGGTAGAATTAATAGGAAATAGCTTGACGGAGAGGGTAGGCGCAGTTGTTGCAGTGTTGCTAGTTATGGCAGGGAATAATTAAGTAATTCAATGAGACCGTTTGTACGAAATCACAGGTTAGATTCGAGCATTGCATTAAATGTGTGTGTAGTTTAACTGAGATAGTAGATTGACGTGAGGTTGTGTTTAAGGTGGGCATTCGAATGTTGAACGACATGAGTTACGTGGTGGGGAGGTTGTAGGGGGGGGGAGAGGATTGGGAGGTGAAAGATTCAAGCGGATTTAGGCTTAGAGTATTCGATGCCTTTAGTTGCCAGGAAGTGCAGCCAAGGCTTCCAGATTTTGGTAAAGGTTTGAAAATTTTTTGTTTGTGCATAGGTTATTTCTTCCATTTGTCTGACCTCGTCTACTTTACTAATCCACTCTCTGATAGAAGGGATTTGCGCTTGCTTCCAGTATATAGGAATGAGTTGTGACGCCGCCATTACTAAGTAATTGAACAGTGAGGCTTTGTTTTTTCCGATATCTGGAGGGGCTAAGGAGAATAAGTAATGTTGCGGTGTAAGCGGAATGGTAGCAGCAAGTATCAGCTGTGTTATGACCTGAATCCTCTTCCAGAATGTTGCAATCCGTGGACAAAGCCACCAAATGTGGGCATGATGTGCTAGGTCGTGATTGCATCTCCAGCATGTCTGTTGTGTCAGATTATGTATTTTTTTAAGTTTAGCTGGGGTGAAATGCCAACGGGTGATGCGTTTATAATTACTTTCTTGAGCAGCGGTGGATGAGGTGGATTTGTGTGCGATCATGAAATTTTTTTTCCAGTCAGAGTGAGGTATGTCTATTTGCAGTTCCTCCATCCAATGTTTTGTGCTAGCAGGTAAAGATATATCTCTAGATTTCCTTATTAGTCTATACATGATAGAAAGTGATTTCTTTGTGATTGTGTGTTCTGAACAAAGTTGTTCAAAGTCTGTCAGTGGTCTTTTCTCTGCAAGAAAGAGATTGGCACTTTTAAGGAAATGGATCAGTTGGGCATAGTGTAATCGTTGGTTGCCCGTTGGGGTGGTGTTGGGAATTAGATGAGTCAAGGATTTTATGTTATCGTTGGTGTCGGTGATATCTTTTAGTTGTAAGGCCTCGCCAGAATGGTAGAGGTCATACGTGCTCCCTGATTGCCCTCTTTGAAAATCTGGATTGTGCGTGAGAGGATATAGCGGGGAGGGGTGAGGGGCAATTGATGATGTTTTGGTTAGCTTCTGCCATATTTGAAGGGTAGGTCTAATCGTGGGATGGTTATCAATTGTGAGTTGACGCTGAGCTGGGTTTGTGAATAGCCATGGTCTTAAATGTAAAGGTATGGGCGAAGATACATTTTCAATCTGCACCCAGTGGAGGTTTGGGTTGGGTCGCGACCATTCGTAAATTCGGGCCAGGTGGGTTGCTTTGTGATATGTTTCAAGATCCGGGAGGTTAATTCCTCCCTGATCCCTAAGAGACCAAATTTTAGACAGACTCCTCACCCTAGAACATCAACAAAAAAACAGAGACAACAGAACCCACTACATTATGAGAAACACTGAAGACCTCGATAATAGAGGCAGACGAAACAACATTAGGATAAGAGGGATCCCAGAATCACAGGAAAACCCTGAAAATCTCCATAATACTCTACAATCTTTGTTTAACAAGATCCTACAGAGGCCAGAAGACACCCCAATTCTATTAGATAGAGCACACAGGGCTTTAAGACCCAAAGGCCTCCCACAAGACTCCCCCAGAGACATTATATGCAGAGTTCACTACTATACTGTAAAAGAAGACATTATGAGAAACGCCAGGGACTCTTCTGACATACTGGAGGGAAGGGTTGGGTGTGGGTGGCGGGGGGGGAGGAGGGGGGCGCCTGAGTTTTGTCCTGCCTAGGGCAGCACAAAACCAGGATACACCACTGCCTGGGAGTGAGAGCACTCTGTTCAAAGTTTTATCGGATCACGGTGGTTGCCCGATCCGATTAGGAGTTGCAGACAAGTTTTGTTGTAGCTCCCTGTCAAGTCACACCTCCCTGCATGTGACTTACACAGCCTTCCATAAACACTTCCTGTAAAGAGAGCCCTATTTAGGCTTTCTTTATTGCAAGTTCCGTTTAATTAAGATTTTCGTATCCCCTGCTATGTTAATAGCTTGCTAGACCCTGTGAGAGCCTCCTGTATGTGATTGAAGTTCAATTTAGAGATTGAGATACAATTATTTAAGGTAAATTACATCTGTTTGAAAGTGAAAACAGTTTTTTTTTTTGTTTTTTTGTTCCTTTCATGCAGGCTCTGTCAATCATAGCCAGTGGAGGCATGGCTAGGGCTGCATAAACAGAAACAAAGTGATTTAACTCCTAGATGACAGAGAATTGAGCAGTGAGACTGCAGGGGAATGATCTATACACTAAAACTGCTTTATTTAGCTAAAGTAATTTAGGCGACTATAGTGTTCCTTTAAGGGCTAATCGTAAAGCCAGAGCAATCTACATACAATCTATTTATCTGATATAGAATTGCCACACATAGAATCTCAACCCATAAAAATAAATAAAAAACAATATAGCAAGAAATGGATTGTCTTCTAAATATTGCTAGTAAATGGAAATTTCACTGGGTAATCACTATAAATGTATGTCACAAGACCGTACTAGCTGGTAGGATAACGTAATCCAAAATAGCTATCCAGAATGTATGAGCCCAAACTTAGATACTTTGTTATATTCATAAACAGAATTGAAGATTCATTCCAGATACGATCTGCTGTGTAACTCACTAGCCTGTTCAACAGTTAGTATTGTCATAGCGCTTAAGGTTTGATTGTTTTCAGGAGCAGTCCTTACATTTATCACTTATTTGGCACATAGTCTATGGAAAGCCAGTTTTAACTATTGTAGTGTATATATATATATTTTATATTGCTACCCGACGATCTAGGAATATTAAGTAAGGGGTCTATTTGGGCAGGTTTCCATGAATGGAGCAGGTTTTCTAAAGACGGATTTCAGTTTAAGATCCATCTAGCAGGGGAAGGCAATTCAGACCTAGTGGTACAAGACAATCTGAGCAATATGCGAGATTCACTAAACAGTGAATACCGAGAGCAGCAGAGATGATACTAGTGGGTTTATCACGAGGATTAGAGCTCTGACAGACAGTGTGGGTGGCTCTTATAAGAGCCTTTGGGTTTATAGTAAAGTAGAAGAATGCCATTACTTGGCGCTGGTGTACTTGGTGACAGCCTTGGTGCCCTCGGACACGGCGTGCTTTGCCAGCTCTCCGGGTAGCAGCAGGCGCACGGCGGTCTGGATCTCCCGGGAAGTGATGGTGGAGCGCTTGTTGTAGTGAGCCAGGCGAGAGGCTTCTCCTGCGATGCGCTCAAAGATATCATTGACAAAGGAGTTCATGATCCCCATGGCCTTGGAGGAGATACCGGTGTCGGGGTGGACCTGTTTCAGCACCTTGTACACGTAGATGGCATAGCTCTCCTTCCTGGTCTTCCTACGCTTCTTGCCATCTTTCTTCTGAGTCTTGGTCACGGCTTTCTTAGAGCCTTTCTTGGCGGCTGGTGCGGACTTGGCTGGATCAGGCATGATCTACGCTGTTTGCTGGAAATACAATGACTGTCTGCGCGCTCCGGCGGCTCTATTTATAGGCAGGCCATGCAAATTAAGCCCTTCCACTTTCTGTGATGGGATTGGTCAACACAGACAGGTGACGAAACGATGTCATAGTTTCAGCAATTGATTGGTATCCTATACAGCGCGTGTCTAATTGGCTGCTTGCAAAGCCATCCAATCACAGAGCAGAGTGTGTCTATAAATAGCCCGTGTAAAGGGGGGTGAGGTTTTATTATCAGCGAAATTCTAGAACCAACATGTCAGGCCGTGGAAAGCAAGGAGGAAAGACCCGTGCAAAGGCGAAGACTCGCTCATCCCGCGCTGGTCTTCAGTTCCCAGTCGGCAGAGTCCACCGTCTGCTGAGGAAGGGGAATTATGCAGAGCGTGTTGGAGCCGGTGCCCCCGTTTATCTGGCTGCAGTGCTGGAGTACCTGACTGCTGAGATCCTGGAGCTGGCAGGGAATGCCGCCAGAGATAACAAGAAAACCCGCATCATTCCCCGCCATCTCCAGCTCGCTGTCCGTAACGACGAAGAGCTCAACAAACTGCTGGGAGGAGTGACTATCGCCCAGGGAGGTGTCTTGCCCAACATCCAGGCTGTGCTGCTGCCCAAGAAAACCGAAAGTCATAAATCAAAGAGCAAGTAAAGCGGACAGCTGCTCCACCGGTCTAGACTAAAAACACAAAGGCTCTTCTAAGAGCCGCCCACAGTCTCCACAAAGAGCGCAACCATCTTCCTGTATCTACTCTCTCACACACACACACACACCCCATGAACGTGTAACAAGTCAAATAGGAAGCGTTCTCGTCCTGCACTCAGTCCCATTCTGTATACAACATTTCAACTCTAGAACGCGAGCTAGAATCAATGTATACCCATGATACGTGCAGCAGCATCGAGTTAAACATTGGGTCAAGTGTATATAGTGTGCCTGAGCCTCTATTGCTAAGGGGGGAGGGGGGGGGGAGAATCTCGCTTACTTACGGTTGTCCCCCTCCCTGTCTGAACATGCTGCGTGAAACTTTGGATAAGATTCAGCTCTACAGATCCGATCTCTGGCTGCTGGATGCGTTAGCTCTGCCTCAACAGCATGGACTCACGGCCGCACAAGGGGATTATTGTTTCAATGAGTGGCTGCCTGGTAACATTCCCTGCTCTGTCTCATGTAGCTCGGTTATAAGGCGGCTGGGCGTACTGTGAGTCCTTTATCAGACGTGATCACACTAAGAATCCCATGTAAAGAAGCGGGCTCTCTGCATGTGTTAGAGGTGTATGTCCCATCTCCCCTCGGTAAAGCCTACACACTAGTTAATAATTCTATTGGGAGTAATACGGCCATTACTGCCCACTGCCAATCCTATCAACTAGTAGCGTCTATAATAAATGCTGTCAGGACAGGAGGACTCACTGAAGGACTAGATCCCTTCTTTGAAGCAGATGATTTGAGCGGGTATTTTGAATGAGGGGGAGGGGATAAGCAGTTGATTTGAGCGGGTATTTTAAAATGAGTAACTATTTGTGTTCAGCCAATCAGAATACTCCACCCACCTGATGAACCAATGGAAACGCCGTGCCTGGCTATAAAAGCTCGGTCTTGTAAGCGCAGACTTCATTCGCGCTCGTTTTGTTACGATGGCCAGAACTAAGCAGACCGCCCGTAAATCCACCGGAGGCAAGGCTCCCCGCAAGCAGCTAGCCACCAAAGCTGCCAGGAAGAGCGCTCCAGCTACCGGGGGAGTGAAGAAGCCTCACCGTTACCGGCCGGGAACTGTGGCTCTCCGGGAAATCCGCCGTTATCAGAAATCCACCGAGCTGCTCATCCGCAAGCTGCCTTTCCAGCGCCTTGTCCGTGAGATCGCTCAGGATTTCAAGACTGATCTGCGCTTCCAGAGCTCTGCCGTCATGGCTCTGCAAGAGGCTAGCGAGGCTTACCTGGTGGGTCTCTTTGAGGATACAAACTTGTGTGCCATCCACGCCAAGAGGGTCACCATCATGCCCAAAGACATCCAGCTGGCCCGTAGGATCCGAGGAGAGAGAGCTTAAACTCTTGACTTGTTCACACAAACACCACAAAGGCTCTTTTAAGAGCCCCCAAATCTGCACTGGAATGAGTTTAAACACTTTTATATGCACGGTCTTTGTATCCTCTGCACATCACTAAATATCTAGACGTATTCAGTTTCTTTCTTTTCTAATTTATAAACAATGCCCCCCGGGTAGCTATAGTAGCTGCTTGGCTATTTTACCTTCACAGATTTTCAGTGAATAAACTCATCTAGTAGACAGTAGAAGCGGATTACTCTATTTACAAGCGATCATGTGAATTGGCAGCAGGTAAAGGAGTACTTTATATTTGCTACGGCTTGCTTAGAGGAAAAGAATACATGTGTATTTATATACAGCTAGTCATAATGTTTCTAATGAAATGGCTTTAAACTGCAAGCATGTTATAAAATGTAAGCAACAGTAACTATATTCAATACTTCTAAAATCTTGGTAGTCTGTCTAATCTAAATGCACTGCACTAGATCGCAATGTTGAGTGATATAGCGCTACAATTACTAGAAATCGAGTGCTAACTGTGCAGACAAATCGATGTGTAACTAGAGAATGACACGATCTCAATAACCATTGACTCTACATAGGAGAATGTTATAAACTCAGAACTCGATGTGTTTGAGCAGTAGAAGGCAGTTTGTCAGATATAGGGTTGAAGTGATTAGATTGACTCTTTCAGTGAAAAGGTGGGTGGCCCTAAAAAGGGCCTTTGGGTTAGTGGGGTATGCGGTAAGGCCGAGTCAGGGTTTTAACCTCCGAAGCCATAGAGAGTGCGGCCCTGGCGTTTAAGGGCATAGACTACGTCCATGGCGGTCACAGTCTTCCTCTTGGCATGCTCGGTGTAGGTGACGGCGTCCCGGATAACATTCTCCAGGAAGACCTTCAGCACCCCGCGAGTCTCTTCGTAGATGAGGCCGGAGATACGCTTCACTCCTCCTCTGCGAGCCAGGCGGCGGATTGCAGGCTTGGTAATGCCCTGGATGTTGTCACGCAGGACCTTTCTGTGCCGCTTAGCGCCGCCTTTCCCCCTTTACCTCTGCCAGACATGGTTCTGTTTTACTATCTGCCGCAATGATACGGGATACACTGCAACGCTCTCCTTATATACACCACGGGTGGACCGAATGGAGAACTGCAGCACATGGGGCGGAGTTAAGTCCCGCCCTCATTCACATTTTTTTTTTTTCCCCCTCTTTCCTGAAATGGTTCTGTCTCTTGAACATAAAGTTGTGTAAACACGAAGGATGAAACAAGATCGTGATTTTTTTTTAAATCATGTATTTAGTGTTGCTTTGAAAGTCGGCTTATTCACAGCACACGGTATCACTTATTTCATACGGTTTGATCATCTAAATAAGCGCCCGGTTCCCAAGTGAGAGAGGGCGATGGCAGTCCCTTTATTATCACCATGTAAATATTCAGCTCGACAACAGCCTTAATTAGTCTCTGCTTTATCATCTTACTGAACAGGAAATAAAGCCAGTATGGCTACTTTGGATGGTGATATTCTATAGATTATATGCGTTTCTCACTCAATTCTGACTAAAGTTGGCCTTTTGCAGTTTAATGAATCTCCCACAATATCTTGGCAAGGAGGGAATTTCAACTTCCCACAAAAAAAATAATAAAAACATTTTATAAAGAGTAGCACTGACAAGGTACTTTCTATTTACATCCCAACGAGGTATTTTCTAGCACTAGATCCTGCTTTACGAATGAGAAATGGTGTGTGTGACATTCTATAAAATAAACACGTGCCTATCACAAATATAGCTCTTAAAGGACAAGGTGGTGGCTCTTAGAAGAGCCGTTTGGACTTTTAAATATAAATTAAAACAAGATACGAGCAGGGCTTATTTTTTCTTGGGAGCTGCCTTTTTAGCCTTTGCTGGACTCTTAGCGGCTTTGGGCTTGGCTGCCTTTTTAGCCGGGCTCTTTGTTGCTTTTTTAGCCGGACTCTTCACTGCCTTCTTGGGCTTGGCGGCTTTGACTTTCTTGGGGCTCTTGGTGACTTTTTTAGCGGAGGCTGCCGGCTTCTTGGCCTTCTTCGGGCTCTTCGCGGCTACCTTCTTCACTTTAGCCGGAGACTTGGAGGCTTTCTTTGGGGCGGGCTTCTTGACTTTAGCCGGTGCCTTCTTGGGCTTTGCAGCCTTGTCTTTGCTCTCCGCCTGCTTCTTGTTGAGCTTGAAGGAGCCGGAGGCTCCGCTACCTTTGACCTGGACGAGAGTCTCTTTAGTCACCAAGCCCTTGAGAGCCAGCTTGAGGCGGCTGTTATTCTTCTCCACATCGTAACCAGCGGCGGTCAAAGCCTTCTTCAGGGCTGCCAGGGACACCCCGCTGCGCTCTTTAGAGGCGGACACAGCTTTAACAAGGAGCTCGGACACGCTGGGACCGGACGGCTTGGCAGCTTTCTTGGCGCTGGATGCCTTCTTCGGCTGCTTCTTCTTAGAATCGATTTCAACCGCAGGAGCGGCAGCAGGAGCAGTTTCAGCCATGATCACTATTCACTATACCGATCAGTCAATAATTCCGTTCACAGCCGGCTCTCATTTATAGATCTCAAGCTGGCATCCTATAGGCTGATCTAAGCGCGCTCTGATTGGATACAGTCTTATGACACACCCTTCACTTTCCCTTCTCCTGCTTTTCACACACTGCTCTCACTCTGTGTTTCCGAGTGGATACAACTAATAGATTTTACTGAAATAAGAGAACGGATGTCGATGTCATCCATCGTGAAATGTACTAAACTATCTTATCTAGAGTTTATTAGCAGTCTCATGGCTCCCGAGGGCTGTCACAATGTAGTAGAGCTGGGGAAAGCAGACACAACTCGTTTGTGATCAGCTTGATGTTCTCCAGAAACATTATTTCCAGAACTATTTAAATGATATATTTGAAGGCTTTCTTTCTCACTCTTATTCAGGGAAGGGAAGGGACCTGTGTTATCAAGGTGTGTTGTAGCTCATGTCATAAAGAAACAGAGAAGAGGGATGTTGCACCTCGTTTGTTCAGACAGTAAACTCAGGCAGTATGTAGTAAGATCATAGCATATAGTTGATATTTAATTTGCATAATCTTTATTCTATCTATTTATTCATTATCCTCTGAGTCTAACAGCAACTAAAACCAGTTATATATACTCTGGAAGGAAACTCTGCTCTGAGAATTTGCGTCCCTTGGTCATCTTGAGGTAGTGTGATGACCCCCTTGCCGACCTGCCAGTAGAGCGCTTTTTGGAGGGAAGGTTCAGACTTATTGGAGCAATTGCTTCCTGAGAGCCAGGGGGAGCTCCCTTCCATTTGACTGCAGGAACTCCCACTCTTTGATTGGCCCAAGACACAATTATGCTGGAACTATTTTGGGCTTGGCCCTCGTGTGCGGCCAGTCAAAATGTAACCCGGTGGCGATTCAACATTTTTTCATGGATCCTGGCACTATTTTACCAATTCGGATGAGAGCTATCCAGGGTTGTATGATATGTGGGGTGCCTGTGTGGTTTTATTGTATTATGGGGGTGTTTTTGTCTTAAGTACTTTGTATTTGGGAGATAATCAGTTTAGCGGTCAGGTGCTTGGATGGGCACTGTATGCACATGTGACGAAACCAATCTCGCCACATTGTATTGGAGGAGCCTGGTTGCCCGTGTTCTATCAAAAAACCCTACCCCGTGAAAATTCCCTACCCTCGTCACTTCCGGTGACGCAGCCGCACCGGAAGTGACCCTCATCCAATGGAGGAGGAGGGTGTGCGCCGCCGCGCAAGCGCACACCAAATAGGTAGGGATTTTTCACGGGGTAGGGGAAATGAATGCAACAGTGCGCACGCGCGACAAAGTACTCCTGTCGGGGGTACAGCGCGCGTGCGCACGAGTTGCAAGGGAGCGCTTCACAAACCGCGCATGCGCAGTATAGGGGTAGGGAAATTTGATGGCTATTAGCCCTGTGAAATCTCCCTACCCCTATACTGCGCATGCGCGGACTCATCATCAGATTAAAGCCTCTCCCTGCTCCCAACACTCTCAGCCATCCAAGATTGAGGGTGAATTATGGTGGGACGGTGGGTGTTTATGTGCATTATATTGGGGGGTCTGTGCAGACCCCCAATTCTGCACAGACCCCCCAATTCTGCGCAGACCCCCCCAATATAATGCACATAAACACCCACCGTCCCACCATAATTCACCCTCAATCTTGGATGGCTGAGAGTGTTGGGAGCAGGGAGAGGCTTTAATCCGACGATCAGAGTTCGCGCATGCGCAGTATAGGGGTAGGGAGATCTCACAGGGCTAATAGCCATCAAAATTCCCTACCCCTATACTGCGCACGCGCGAACTCTGATCGTCGGATTAAAGCCTCTCTCCCTTGCCACTAGTGCGCACGCGCGCTGTACCTCCGACGGGAGTACTTTGCCGCGCGTGCGCACTGTGGCGTTAATTTCCCCTACCCCGTGAAAAATCCCTACCTAGCCTAGTTGTTGTGCGCCTGCGCGGCGGCGCACACCCTCCTCCTCCATTGGATGAGGGTCACTTCCGGTGCGGCCGCGTCACCGGAAGTGACGAGGGTAGGGAATTTTCACGGGGTAGGGTTTTTTGATAGAACACCCGCCTACTGCCTTTGGATTATGGACCGGCAGCTAAAGGGTTAATTTTACTGTGCAGAAGGATTTATTTCTCCCTTTCTGCACAGCAGTTCGGTAGATTTCATATACCGAACAAACAGCCGTTCACCAACCTTCCCAGAGCCGTGGGAAGCCGGCCGGCGTTGTTAATTGGCCACCCAGGAGCTGGAGTGTGCCTCCTATTTACCTCCCTGAAGCTGCGGTTAACCGCAGCTTAATTGCTTGTTAACTTTGTGCCTGCTGTTACACTTTGCGGCCGCTAGGTGGCGGTGTTCTGGATCTCCCCGGGCAGCCAGCGATTTTCTGCCCGGCTTTCATGCACCAAAATCGGACACTTTTACGTGCAGGCACCGCTGAACCTCCAGCCCCTGGTTCTAATTCGTATGGATTTGGTGAATACAGGGAAATTCGGTGTTTTATGTTTTATGTGAATCCTTTAACCCAGATAGCAATGCCATGGAGCCTGTTCGTATAATTAAAGACTTTAGCTCCATGGCACTTAAACTGTATTTGGGTGGTCTGGGTGCCATTCACCTAATAATGTGCACCCAGACCTGAGCTATCTGGGGATATGTTACATGTCTGTGTTTTGTGTATAAAATGTGTCTTTATGTATTTTAAAGTGATAGTCTGTTTCTGTGTCACCACGTGCATAATGGAGTCTTGCCTTTGTCCTGGGAGATAATTTAATTACTTAATTAATTATCTCCAGGACAGAGAGGAGGAAACCAGGATGCATTGTGGGAAAGTATTGTGGCTGAGTGTACGAAAATTATACATGTCTGTCTGCTGTTACAGTCTTCCATCTGGTCCCCTAGGGGAGTGTCCACCAGGTGGGAGACCTGCATAAATACAGGGGCAGGTAGCCCTGAATAAACAGACCACTGCTTGACCCTCAACACGGAGCCTTGTCTCGTTCTTGGGGGGATTCACTGTATGCTGTTGGAGATTGATTGCTAGGAGTGTAAGCTGATATATGCTTTTCCTGTTCGTCTGCTAGCAACTATTCGTGAGGTTCCAGTTTGGAGTGCTACCTTATTCCCTTGTATGTAGTTCGGGAGTTTGATGCATTCACCTATATCCAATTTGTGAGGTTTGGTGATTTTACAGTAGCTGTGCCTGTCTCTCAGAAAGGGGCATATCGCCTAAACAGATTTTAACCCCTTGTCTGCTGAAACGGTCCGTTACAATTGGTGGCAAGCGGCGAGATCGTTTCTACAGCCAGAAGGACAGCTACAGGAGACACCATTGCTCTGGATTTTACAATTTGAGGGCAACGCATGTCTCAGTACAGCGACCCTGACAGCACCAGCATGGAACCAGCAGTGGAGTTCGATGAGGCTGACATGGATGACCGAGATGCAGTACGCAAAGGCATCTGGTACCAGGCACTGGGTATTGTGGAATACCAGCAGGACGGGAGATTCCCCAAGGAAGAGCAGCGGTTGCAGAAGCAAGTAGCCCTGCGGATGCCCTTCCTGGGAGAGCAGCCCCTGGAGGAATGGGTGAGAGAATTGGAACACCTAGTATGGCAGGAGATGTGGCTGGAGGATGCCTACCAGGCGCTTTGGTGGTATGTTGCACAGTACCTGCCCTGGACAGCCTGGAGTCCTGTTCTGGATCTCCCCGGGCAGCCAGCAATTTTCTGCCCGGCTTTCATGCACCAAAATCGGACACTTTTACGTGCAGGCACCGCTGAACCTCCAGCCCCTGGTTCTAATTCGTATGGATTTGGTGAATGCAGGGAAATTTGGTGTTTTATGCTTTATGTGAATCCTTTAACCCAGATAGCAATGCCATGGAGCCTGTTCGTATAATTAAAGACTTTAGCTCCATGGCACTTAAACTGTATTTGGGTGGTCTGGGTGCCATTCACCTAATAATGTGCACCCAGACCTGAGCTATCTGGGGATATGTTACATGTCTGTGTTTTGTGTATAAAATGTGTCTTTATGTATTTTAAAGTGATAGTCTGTTTCTGTGTCACCACGTGCATAATGGAGTCTTGCCTTTGTCCTGGGAGATAATTTAATTACTTAATTAATTATCTCCAGGACAGAGAGGAGGAAACCAGGATGCATTGTGGGAAAGTATTGTGGCTGAGTGTACGAAAATGATACATGTCTGTCTGCTGTTACAGTCTTCCATCTGGTCCCCTAGGGGAGTGTCCACCAAGTGGGAGACCTGCATAAATACAGGGGCAGGTAGCCCTGAATAAACAGACCACTGCTTGACCCTCAACACGGAGCCTTGTCTCGTTCTTTGGGGGATTCACTGTATGCTGTTGGAGATTGATTGCTAGGAGTGTAATCTGATATATGCTTTTCCTGTTCGTCTGCTAGCAACTATTCGTGAGGTTCCAGTTTGGAGTGCTACCTTATTCCCTTGTATGTAGTTCGGGAGTTTGATGCATTCACCTATATCCAATTTGTGAGGTTTGGTGATTTTACAGTAGCTGTGCCTGTCTCTCAGAAAGGGGCATATCGCCTAAACAGATTTTAACCCCTTGTCTGCTGAAACGGTCCGTTACAATTGGTGGCAAGCGGCGAGATCGTTTCTACAGCCAGAAGGACAGCTACAGGAGACACCATTGCTCTGGATTTTACAATTTGAGGGCAACGCATGTCTCAGTACAGCGACCCTGACAGCACCAGCATGGAACCAGCAGTGGAGTTCGATGAGGCTGACATGGATGACCGAGATGCAGTACGCAAAGGCATCTGGTACCAGGCACTGGGTATTGTGGAATACCAGCAGGACGGGAGATTCCCCAAGGAAGAGCAGCGGTTGCAGAAGCGAGTAGCCCTGCGGATGCCCTTCCTGGGAGAGCAGCCCCTGGAGGAATGGGTGAGAGAATTGGAACACCTAGTATGGCAGGAGATGTGGCTGGAGGATGCCTACCAGGCGCTTTGGTGGTATGTTGCACAGTACCTGCCCTGGACAGCCGAGCATGACAAGCCAGAGGGAGAGGAGTTTGATGGTCCTGGCTTGTTATGGGAGACTTTTGCAGAGCCTGAGTTTGGGAGCGCTACACAAGCCCAGTTCCAGGATCTCTTTGAGTGGAGGGAGAGCAGGTATGACTGGGACGACACTCATAAGATTGAGCAAGACCTGGTCCATCTGGTGACCCGGGAGATGGAGCTGGAACAGGGCTACCAAAATCTGTTCCACTCCAGTGAGAAGGCTCAGTAGGGAAGCGCAGACCCAGATCCAGACCCCTTCAGCTGGGAAGATATTGTACAGTTTTACTGTTTTACTATTGGTTGAAAAGGCAGTAACACGCCTTGTATGTTTTTTTTATTTTTATAACACATGCCTTAACTGCTTTGATCCAGATGTTTATTATTTGTTGGTTTAACTACCATAAAAATGCAGAATGTGACACGGCATACCGCCATATCTTGTTCTTAGGGTATAGTTAGTGAAGACCTGGTGTAACGGACCGTTTCGCTCAGAAGGGGATAAAAATTGTTTAGGCGATAATCCCCTTTTTCATAGACCAGCAACTACAGCAATCACCAATCTCCCGAATTCCAAACTGTACAAATTCACCAACTCCCGAACTGCAAAAACACGAACCCTGGAATCAGCCGAACAGGAAAAGCATACAATCTGCTTACACTCCTGGCAGTCAGCATACAATCCAATTCCCCCAAAGAACGAGACGACACATCGCTTTGAGGGTTAAGCAGGAACTGGTTTACTGAGGGCTACCTGCCCAGTATTTATGCGGGTCTCCCACTTGGTGGACACTCCCCTAAGGGACCAAATGGAAGACTGAAACAGCAGACAGGCATGTATCACTTTAGTACATACAGCCACAATACTTTCCCACAATGCATCCTGGCTTCCTCCTCTCTGTCCTGGAGATAATTAGTGAAGTAATTCAATTATCTCCCAGGACAAAGGCAAAACTCCATTATACATGTGGGGACACAAAACAGACTATCACTTTAAAATACATAAAGACACATTTTATACATAAAACACAGACATGTAACATATCCCCAGATAGCTCAGGTCTGAGTGCACATTATTAGGTGAATGGCACCCAGACCACCCAAATACAGTTTAATTGCCATGGAGCCAAAGTCTTTAATTATATGAACAGGCTCCATGGCAATGCTATCCAGGACCGGTGCTAGGATTTTTAGTTACACAGGCGAAGATGCATTTTGTTTAAAATAAGGTTCATACAAACACAGAAATAATCATACAGAGACATACACACACAGACAGAGACATACATGCAAGCATATAGACATACATACAGAGGCATACCATACATACATACATACATACATACATAGACATACAGAAACAAACATACAGAGACATCCAGGCATACAGACACATACATACATACAGGCATACAAAGACATACACGCATACAGAGACATACCGTCATACAGACACATACGTACAAAGACATACAGGCATACAGACACATACATTTGTACATACAGAGACATACAGGCATACGGACACATACATATGTACATACAGAGACATACACAATTACATACTTACATCAGTTAAATCTTGTCCCCTGGATGCATGCTGTCTGGCTCCTTGGAGTCCTGCCCTGCAGCCCAGCCCCATCACAGGGCGCCAGCCGCGCTGTGTGGTACACAGGGAGCAGGGATATGATGTCATCCATATCCTCGCCCCCTCCACACAGCCTGTGGCAGACACCAGGGTAGGTGCAGTGGCGTACACATGACCCATGGGGCCCCAGTGCGCAAATTGATCCGTGCCCCCCCCCCTCGCTCTTACTCTGCGCGGGCCGGGGCCGCAACTCATGGTGGCGGGCACCTGGTCGCAGGGGTTGCAGGGCTATGACCCCTGCGACCGTGGTCTGTACGCCAGTGCATGGAGATGCACACACAATTAAAGGACCACTACAGACACCCAGATCACATCAGCTCAATGAAGTGGTCTGGGTGTCAGGTCCCTCTAGTTTTAACCCTGCAGCTGAAAACATAGCAGTTTCAGAGAAACTGCTATGTTTCACCGAGGGTTAATCCAGCCTATAGTGGATGTCTCACTGACAGCCGCTAGAGGAGCTTCCGCTATTCTAAAACACTGAACGTCCATAGGAAAGCATTGAGTAATGCTTTCCTATGGGCGGTTTGAATGCGTGCGCTGCAAGAGCATTCAGAGCTGAGAGGCGGAGGGATCCCCAGTGCCAAGGGAGTCCGGTGCTAGAGAAAGGTAAGTGCTGAAGACACACACACACTCTCACGAACAGATGCATACACACCAGCTAACAGACACACACATTTACTGACAGACACACTCAGCGACAGACATACATACACACTCACTTACAAAACATACACTCTCACTGACAAACACACACTCACAAATACACACACAAACACACTCAGTAAGAGACACACAGTAACACACTTACTGACACTCACTAGCAGACACACTCACTGACACACTAGCAGACACACTCACTGACACTCACTAGCAGACACACACTTACACTCATTAGCAGACACACACTGACACTCACTAGCAGACACACACTGACACTCACTAGCAGACACACTCACTGAAACTAGCGGACACACTCACTGACATTAGCAGACACACTCACTGACACTAGCAGACACACACACTGACACTAGCAGACACACACACTGACACTCACTAGCAGAAACTCATTGACACTCACTAGCAGACACACACACTGACACTCACTAGCAGACACACTCACTGACACTCACTAGCAGACACACTCACTGACACTCACTGACACTCACTAGCAGACACACTCACTGACACACTAGCAGACACACACTGACACTCACTAGCAGACACACACTGACACTCACTAGCAGACACACACTGACACTCACTAGCACTCACTGACACTAGCATACACACTCACTGAAACTAGCAGACACACTCACTGACATTAGCAGACACACTCACTGACACTAGCAGACACACACACTGATACTAGCAGACACACTCACTGACACTCACTAGCAGACACTCACTGACACTCACTAGCAGAAACTCATTGACACTCACTAGCAGACACACACACTGACACTCACTAGCAGACACACTCACTGACACTCACTAGCAGACACACTCACTGACACTCACTGACACTCACTGACACTCACTAGCAGACACACTCACTGACACACTAGCAGACACACACTGACACTCACTAGCAGACACACACTGACACTCACTAGCAGACACACACTGACACTCACTAGCACTCACTGACACTAGCATACACACTCACTGAAACTAGCAGACACACTCACTGACATTAGCAGACACACTCACTGACACTAGCAGACACACACACTGATACTAGCAGACACACTCACTGACACTCACTAGCAGACACTCACTGACACTCACTAGCAGACACACTCACTGACACTCACTAGCAGACACACACACTGACACTCACTCTGACACTCACTAGCAGACACTCATTGACACTCACTAGCAGACACACTCACTGACACTCACTAGCAGACACACTCACTGACACTCACTAGCAGACACACACACTGACACTCACTCTGACACTCACTAGCAGACACTCATTGACACTCACTGACACTCACTAGCAGACACACACACACACTGACACTCACTAGCAGACACACTCACTGACACTCACTAGCAGACACACGCATTGACACTCACTGACACTCACTAGCAGACACACACATTGACACTCACTGACACTCACTAGCAGACACAAACACACACACTAAAACTCACACTAACACATGTTTTTTTTTATTAATTTAATCCCCCAGTCTCCTTACCTTTTTGGAGTGCTGAAGGGATTCCCTGGGGTCCAGTGGTGCTGCTGGGCTCCTGGGCTCCTTGGCTGGCTCCCTCCCTGGCTGGCTGGCTCCCTGGCTGGCTCCCTGGCTGGCTGGCTGGCTTGCTCCCTGGCTGGCTGGCTGGCTCCCTGGCTGGCTGACTCCCAGGCTGGCTGGCTCCCGGGCTGGCGGGCGGACGCGAGGGAGCACTCTCCCATGTGTGCTTCCTCTTCAGCTCCCTCGCGCACCGTGTAGGGATGCCGGCGCCGTAAGATGACATCATCTTCCGGCTCCGTTATCAGTATGCGGCGCGCGAGGGAGCTGAAGAGGAAGCACACATGGGAGAGTGCTCCCTCGCGCGCCCGCAGAACCGGGCGCTCGGCCACGCTACAATAGGTCGTCGGTTGGAGGGGAGCGCAGTGCGCTTCCCTCCTTCCGGTCAGCCTGATTTTGCGCCCCCAGGGCCGGTGCGCCCTAAGGCGGCCGCCTGGGCCGCCTTATGGTAGCGCCGGCCCTGTTGCTATCTGGGTTAAAACATTCACATAAAACATAAAATACAGAATTTCCCTGCATTCACCAAATCCATACGAATTGGAACCAGGGGCTGGAGGTTCAGTGGCGCCTGCACGTAAAAGTGTCCGATTTTGGTGCATGAAAGCTGGGCAGAAAAGCGTTGACTGCCCGGGGAGCTCCAGAACACCGCCCCCTAGCGGCCGCTAAGTGTAACAGTGGCCGCCCAGTAACATTCAATTAAGCTGCGGTTAACCGCAGCTTCAGGGAGGTAAATTGGAGGCACACTCCAGCTTCTGGGTGGCCCATTAACAACGCCGGCCGGCTTCCCACGGCTCTGGGGAGGTTGGTAAACGGCTGTTTGTTTGGTAGATGGAATCTACCGAACTGCTGTGCAGAAAGGGAGAAATCAATCCTTCTGCACATCAAAATTAACCCTTTAGCTGACGGTCCATAATCTAAAGGCAGCAGGCGAGCAACCAGGCTTCTCCAGTTCACAGTGGCGAAGTTGGTTTCACCACACCTGTTACCTGCTTTAGCATAGCTTAAACCTGACACACTTGGTTACCTATATGTTAACAATTGCATATCTTGCTACCCATACCAAATGTCTATGACGACCTAATCTGTCGAACGAGTCTTTGTTTATGCCTATAACTTACCTTGCACCTTCCTTCTTTGTCACTCCTCTGAATATTCCTACCTGACGTGTGCATCTTGTTAAATCTTGGTAAATCATTTAAACTAAACGAGAACCTAAGCTGTCAAAATATTGATCTCATTAATCTAAAAAAAGTGCCTTGACAAACGAATGCCACGACTTGTACTGCAAATGTCTATCAATTTTTCTTGATGTCGCTGTTGTGGCGCACCAAGGCTTTTTGTTACTTTTGTGCACAACAAAAATAAAGAATTTAAAAAAAAATAAAAATGTGTTAGTATGAGTGAGATGAGTGAGTGTGTGTCTGTCAGTGAGTGTGTATGTGTGTGTATGTCTGTTAGTGTGTGTGTGTGTGTTTGTATGTCTGTTAGTGTGTGTGTGTGTGTGTGTTAGCCTGTGAGTGTGTCTGTTAGTGTGTGTGTCTGACTGTGTGTGTGTCTGTTAGTGAGTGTGTGTGTCTGTTAGTGAGTGTGTGTGTGTGCTAGTTTGTGTCTGTTAGTGACTGTGTGTTTGTCTGTTTGTGAGTGTGTCTGTTAGTGTGTGTGTGTATATTTAGAATGCGGGGTGGAGGGAAGGGTTGGGTGTGGGTGGCGGGGGGGGAGGAGGGGGGCGCCTGAGTTTTGTCCTGCCTAGGGCAGCACAAAACCAGGATACACCACTGCCTGGGAGTGAGAGCACTCTGTTCAAAGTTTTATCGGATCACGGTGGTTGCCCGATTGGATTAGGAGTTGCAGACAAGTTTTGTTGTAGCTCCCTGTCAAGTCACACCTCCCTGCATGTGACTTACACAGCCTTCCATAAACACTTCCTGTAAAGAGAGCCCTATTTAGGCTTTCTTTATTGCAAGTTCCGTTTAATTAAGATTTTCGTATCCCCTGCTATGTTAATAGCTTGCTAGACCCTGTAAGAGCCTCCTGTATGTGATTAAAGTTCAATTTAGAGATTGAGATACAATTATTTAAGGTAAATTACATCTGTTTGAAAGTGAAAACAGTTTTTTTTTTTGTTTTTTTGTTCCTTTCATGCAGGCTCTGTCAATCATAGCCAGTGGAGGTATGGCTAGGGCTGCATAAACAGAAACAAAGTGATTTAACTCCTAGATGACAGAGAATTGAGCAGTGAGACTGCAGGGGAATGATCTATACACTAAAACTGCTTTATTTAGCTAAAGTAATTTAGGCGACTATAGTGTTCCTTTAAGGGCTAATCGTAAAGCCAGAGCAATCTACATACAATCTATTTATCTGATATAGAATTGCCACACATAGAATCTCAACCCATAAAAATAAATAAAAAACAATATAGCAAGAAATGGATTGTCTTCTAAATATTGCTAGTAAATGGAAATTTCACTGGGTAATCACTATAAATGTATGTCACAAGACCGTACTAGCTGGTAGGATAACGTAATCCAAAATAGCTATCCAGAATGTATGAGCCCAAACTTAGATACTTTGTTATATTCATAAACAGAATTGAAGATTCATTCCAGATACGATCTGCTGTGTAACTCACTAGCCTGTTCAACAGTTAGTATTGTCATAGCGCTTAAGGTTTGATTGTTTTCAGGAGCAGTCCTTACATTTATCACTTATTTGGCACATAGTCTATGGAAAGCCAGTTTTAACTATTGTAGTGTATATATATATATTTTATATTGCTACCCGACGATCTAGGAATATTAAGTAATGGGTCTATTTGGGCAGGTTTCCATGAATGGAGCAGGTTTTCTAAAGACGGATTTCAGTTTAAGATCCATCTAGCAGGGGAAGGCAATTCAGACCTAGTAGTACAAGACAATCTGAGCAATATGTGAGATTCACTAAACAGTGAATACCGAGAGCAGCAGAGATGATACTAGTGGGTTTATCACGAGGATTAGAGCTCTGACAGACAGTGTGGGTGGCTCTTATAAGAGCCTTTGGGTTTATAGTAAAGTAGAAGAATGCCATTACTTGGCGCTGGTGTACTTGGTGACAGCCTTGGTGCCCTCGGACACGGCGTGCTTTGCCAGCTCTCCGGGTAGCAGCAGGCGCACGGCGGTCTGGATCTCCCGGGAAGTGATGGTGGAGCGCTTGTTGTAGTGAGCCAGGCGAGAGGCTTCTCCTGCGATGCGCTCAAAGATATCATTGACAAAGGAGTTCATGATCCCCATGGCCTTGGAGGAGATACCGGTGTCGGGGTGGACCTGTTTCAGCACCTTGTACACGTAGATGGCATAGCTCTCCTTCCTGGTCTTCCTACGCTTCTTGCCATCTTTCTTTTGAGTCTTGGTCACGGCTTTCTTAGAGCCTTTCTTGGCGGCTGGTGTGGACTTGGCTGGATCAGGCATGATCTACGCTGTTTGCTGGAAATACAATGACGGTCTGCGCGCTCCGGCGGCTCTATTTATAGGCAGGCCATGCAAATTAAGCCCTTCCACTTTCTGTGATGGGATTGGTCAACACAGACAGGTGACGAAACGATGTCATAGTTTCAGCAATTGATTGGTATCCTATACAGCGCGTGTCTAATTGGCTGCTTGCAAAGCCATCCAATCACAGAGCAGAGTGTGTCTATAAATAGCCCGTGTAAAGGGGGGTGAGGTTTTATTATCAGCGAAATTCTAGAACCAACATGTCAGGCCGTGGAAAGCAAGGAGGAAAGACCCGTGCAAAGGCGAAGACTCGCTCATCCCGCGCTGGTCTTCAGTTCCCAGTCGGCAGAGTCCACCGTCTGCTGAGGAAGGGGAATTATGCAGAGCGTGTTGGAGCCGGTGCCCCCGTTTATCTGGCTGCAGTGCTGGAGTACCTGACTGCTGAGATCCTGGAGCTGGCAGGGAATGCCGCCAGAGATAACAAGAAAACCCGCATCATTCCCCGCCATCTCCAGCTCGCTGTCCGTAACGACGAAGAGCTCAACAAACTGCTGGGAGGAGTGACTATCGCCCAGGGAGGTGTCTTGCCCAACATCCAGGCTGTGCTGCTGCCCAAGAAAACCGAAAGTCATAAATCAAAGAGCAAGTAAAGCGGACAGCTGCTCCACCGGTCTAGACTAAAAACACAAAGGCTCTTCTAAGAGCCGCCCACAGTCTCCACAAAGAGCGCAACCATCTTCCTGTATCTACTCTCACACACACACACACACCCCATGAACGTGTAACAAGTCAAATAGGAAGCGTTCTCGTCCTGCACTCAGTCCCATTCTGTATACAACATTTCAACTCTAGAACGCGAGCTAGAATCAATGTATACCCATGATACGTGCAGCAGCATCGAGTTAAACATTGGGTCAAGTGTATATAGTGTGCCTGAGCCTCTATTGCTAAGGGGGGAGGGGGGGGGGAGAATCTCGCTTACTTACGGTTGTCCCCCTCCCTGTCTGAACATGCTGCGTGAAACTTTGGATAAGATTCAGCTCTACAGATCCGATCTCTGGCTGCTGGATGCGTTAGCTCTGCCTCAACAGCATGGACTCACGGCCGCACAAGGGGATTATTGTTTCAATGAGTGGCTGCCTGGTAACATTCCCTGCTCTGTCTCATGTAGCTCGGTTATAAGGCGGCTGGGCGTACTGTGAGTCCTTTATCAGACGTGATCACACTAAGAATCCCATGTAAAGAAGCGGGCTCTCTGCATGTGTTAGAGGTGTATGTCCCATCTCCCCTCGGTAAAGCCTACACACTAGTTAATAATTCTATTGGGAGTAATACGGCCATTACTGCCCACTGCCAATCCTATCAACTAGTAGCGTCTATAATAAATGCTGTCAGGACAGGAGGACTCACTGAAGGACTAGATCCCTTCTTTGAAGCAGATGATTTGAGCGGGTATTTTGAATGAGGGGGAGGGGATAAGCAGTTGATTTGAGCGGGTATTTTAAAATGAGTAACTATTTGTGTTCAGCCAATCAGAATACTCCACCCACCTGATGAACCAATGGAAACGCCGTGCCTGGCTATAAAAGCTCGGTCTTGTAAGCGCAGACTTCATTCGCGCTCGTTTTGTTACGATGGCCAGAACTAAGCAGACCGCCCGTAAATCCACCGGAGGCAAGGCTCCCCGCAAGCAGCTAGCCACCAAAGCTGCCAGGAAGAGCGCTCCAGCTACCGGGGGAGTGAAGAAGCCTCACCGTTACCGGCCGGGAACTGTGGCTCTCCGGGAAATCCGCCGTTATCAGAAATCCACCGAGCTGCTCATCCGCAAGCTGCCTTTCCAGCGCCTTGTCCGTGAGATCGCTCAGGATTTCAAGACTGATCTGCGCTTCCAGAGCTCTGCCGTCATGGCTCTGCAAGAGGCTAGCGAGGCTTACCTGGTGGGTCTCTTTGAGGATACAAACTTGTGTGCCATCCACGCCAAGAGGGTCACCATCATGCCCAAAGACATCCAGCTGGCCCGTAGGATCCGAGGAGAGAGAGCTTAAACTCTTGACTTGTTCACACAAACACCACAAAGGCTCTTTTAAGAGCCCCCAAATCTGCACTGGAATGAGTTTAAACACTTTTATATGCACGGTCTTTGTATCCTCTGCACATCACTAAATATCTAGACGTATTCAGTTTCTTTCTTTTCTAATTTATAAACAATGCCCCCCGGGTAGCTATAGTAGCTGCTTGGCTATTTTACCTTCACAGATTTTCAGTGAATAAACTCATCTAGTAGACAGTAGAAGCGAATTACTCTATTTACAAGCGATCATGTGAATTGGCAGCAGGTAAAGGAGTACTTTATATTTGCTACGGCTTGCTTAGAGGAAAAGAATACATGTGTATTTATATACAGCTAGTCATAATGTTTCTAATGAAATGGCTTTAAACTGCAAGCATGTTATAAAATGTAAGCAACAGTAACTATATTCAATACTTCTAAAATCTTGGTAGTCTGTCTAATCTAAATGCACTGCACTAGATCGCAATGTTGAGTGGTATAGCGCTACAATTACTAGAAATCGAGTGCTAACTGTGCAGACAAATCGATGTGTAACTAGAGAATGACACGATCTCAATAACCATTGACTCTACATAGGAGAATGTTATAAACTCAGAACTCGATGTGTTTGAGCAGTAGAAGGCAGTTTGTCAGATATAGGGTTGAAGTGATTAGATTGACTCTTTCAGTGAAAAGGTGGGTGGCCCTAAAAAGGGCCTTTGGGTTAGTGGGGTATGCGGTAAGGCCGAGTCAGGGTTTTAACCTCCGAAGCCATAGAGAGTGCGGCCCTGGCGTTTAAGGGCATAGACTACGTCCATGGCGGTCACAGTCTTCCTCTTGGCATGCTCGGTGTAGGTGACGGCGTCCCGGATAACATTCTCCAGGAAGACCTTCAGCACCCCGCGAGTCTCTTCGTAGATGAGGCCGGAGATACGCTTCACTCCTCCTCTGCGAGCCAGGCGGCGGATTGCAGGCTTGGTAATGCCCTGGATGTTGTCACGCAGGACCTTTCTGTGCCGCTTAGCGCCGCCTTTCCCGAGACCCTTTCCGCCTTTACCTCTGCCAGACATGGTTCTGTTTTACTATCTGCCGCAATGATACGGGATACACTGCAACGCTCTCCTTATATACACCACGGGTGGACCGAATGGAGAACTGCAGCACATGGGGCGGAGTTAAGTCCCGCCCTCATTCACATTTTTTTTTTTTCCCCCTCTTTCCTGAAATGGTTCTGTCTCTTGAACATAAAGTTGTGTAAACACGAAGGATGAAACAAGATCGTGATTTTTTTTTAAATCATGTATTTAGTGTTGCTTTGAAAGTCGGCTTATTCACAGCACACGGTATCACTTATTTGATCATCTAAATAAGCGCCCGGTTCCCAAGTGAGAGAGGGCGATGGCAGTCCCTTTATTATCACCATGTAAATATTCAGCTCGACAACAGCCTTAATTAGTCTCTGCTTTATCATCTTACTGAACAGGAAATAAAGCCAGTATGGCTACTTTGGATGGTGATATTCTATAGATTATATGCGTTTCTCACTCAATTCTGACTAAAGTTGGCCTTTTGCAGTTTAATGAATCTCCCACAATATCTTGGCAAGGAGGGAATTTCAACTTCCCACAAAAAAATAATAAAAACATTTTATAAAGAGTAGCACTGACAAGGTACTTTCTAGCACTAGATCCTGCTTTACGAATGAGAAATGGTGTGTGTGACATTCTATAAAATAAACACGTGCCTATCACAAATATAGCTCTTAAAGGACAAGGTGGTGGCTCTTAGAAGAGCCGTTTGGACTTTTAAATATAAATTAAAACAAGATACGAGCAGGGCTTATTTTTTCTTGGGAGCTGCCTTTTTAGCCTTTGCTGGACTCTTAGCGGCTTTGGGCTTGGCTGCCTTTTTAGCCGGGCTCTTTGTTGCTTTTTTAGCCGGACTCTTCACTGCCTTCTTGGGCTTGGCGGCTTTGACTTTCTTGGGGCTCTTGGTGACTTTTTTAGCGGAGGCTGCCGGCTTCTTGGCCTTCTTCGGGCTCTTCGCGGCTACCTTCTTCACTTTAGCCGGAGACTTGGAGGCTTTCTTTGGGGCGGGCTTCTTGACTTTAGCCGGTGCCTTCTTGGGCTTTGCAGCCTTGTCTTTGCTCTCCGCCTGCTTCTTGTTGAGCTTGAAGGAGCCGGAGGCTCCGCTACCTTTGACCTGGACGAGAGTCTCTTTAGTCACCAAGCCCTTGAGAGCCAGCTTGAGGCGGCTGTTATTCTTCTCCACATCGTAACCAGCGGCGGTCAAAGCCTTCTTCAGGGCTGCCAGGGACACCCCGCTGCGCTCTTTAGAGGCGGACACAGCTTTAACAAGGAGCTCGGACACGTTGGGACCGGACGGCTTGGCAGCTTTCTTGGCGCTGGATGCCTTCTTCGGCTGCTTCTTCTTAGAATCGATTTCAACCGCAGGAGCGGCAGCAGGAGCAGTTTCAGCCATGATCACTATTCACTATACCGATCAGTCAATAATTCCGTTCACAGCCGGCTCTCATTTATAGATCTCAAGCTGGCATCCTATAGGCTGATCTAAGCGCGCTCTGATTGGATACAGTCTTATGACACACCCTTCACTTTCCCTTCTCCTGCTTTTCACACACTGCTCTCACTCTGTGTTTCCGAGTGGATACAACTAATAGATTTTACTGAAATAAGAGAACGGATGTCGATGTCATCCATCGTGAAATGTACTAAACTATCTTATCTAGAGTTTATTAGCAGTCTCATGGCTCCCGAGGGCTGTCACAATGTAGTAGAGCTGGGGAAAGCAGACACAACTCGTTTGTGATCAGCTTGATGTTCTCCAGAAACATTATTTCCAGAACTATTTAAATGATATATTTGAAGGCTTTCTTTCTCACTCTTATTCAGGGAAGGGAAGGGACCTGTGTTATCAAGGTGTGTTGTAGCTCATGTCATAAAGAAACAGAGAAGAGGGATGTTGCACCTCGTTTGTTCAGACAGTAAACTCAGGCAGTATGTAGTAAGATCATAGCATATAGTTGATATTTAATTTGCATAATCTTTATTCTATCTATTTATTCATTATCCTCTGAGTCTAACAGCAACTAAAACCAGTTATATATACTCTGGAAGGAAACTCTGCTCTGTGAATTTGCGTCCCTTGGTCATCTTGAGGTAGTGTGATGACCCCCTTGCCGACCTGCCAGTAGAGCGCTTTTTGGAGGGAAGGTTCAGACTTATTGGAGCAATTGCTTCCTGAGAGCCAGGGGGAGCTCCCTTCCATTTGACTGCAGGAACTCCCACTCTTTGATTGGCCCAAGACACAATTATGCTGGAACTATTTTGGGCTTGGCCCTCGTGTGCGGCCAGTCAAAATGTAACCCGGTGGCGATTCAACATTTTTTCATGGATCCTGGCACTATTTTACCAATTCGGATGAGAGCTATCCAGGGTTGTATGATATGTGGGGTGCCTGTGTGGTTTTATTGTATTATGGGGGTGTTTTTGTCTTAAGTACTTTGTATTTGGGAGATAATCAGTTTAGCGGTCAGGTGCTTGGATGGGCACTGTATGCACATGTGACGAAACCAATCTCGCCACATTGTATTGGAGGAGCCTGGTTGCCCGTGTTCTATCAAAAAACCCTACCCCGTGAAAATTCCCTACCCTCGTCACTTCCGGTGACGCAGCCGCACCGGAAGTGACCCTCATCCAATGGAGGAGGAGGGTGTGCGCCGCCGCGCAAGCGCACACCAAATAGGTTGGGATTTTTCACGGGGTAGGGGAAATGAATGCAACAGTGCGCACGCGCGACAAAGTACTCCCGTCGGAGGTACAGCGCGCGTGCGCACAAGTTGCAAGGGAGCGCTTCACAAACCGCGCATGCGCAGTATAGGGGTAGGGAAATTTGATGGCTATTAGCCCTGTGAAATCTCCCTACCCCTATACTGCGCATGCGCGGACTCATCATCAGATTAAAGCCTCTCCCTGCTCCCAACACTCTCAGCCATCCAAGATTGAGGGTGAATTATGGTGGGACGGTGGGTGTTTATGTGCATTATATTGGGGGGTCTGTGCAGACCCCCAATTCTGCACAGACCCCCCAATTCTGCGCAGACCCCCCCAATATAATGCACATAAACACCCACCGTCCCACCATAATTCACCCTCAATCTTGGATGGCTGAGAGTGTTGGGAGCAGGGAGAGGCTTTAATCCGACGATCAGAGTTCGCGCATGCGCAGTATAGGGGTAGGGAGATCTCACAGGGCTAATAGCCATCAAAATTCCCTACCCCTATACTGCGCACGCGCGAACTCTGATCGTCGGATTAAAGCCTCTCTCCCTTGCCACTAGTGCGCACGCGCACTGTACCTCCGACGGGAGTACTTTGCCGCGCGTGCGCACTGTGGCGTTAATTTCCCCTACCCCGTGAAAAATCCCTACCTAGCCTAGTTGTTGTGCGCCTGCGCGGCGGCGCACACCCTCCTCCTCCATTGGATGAGGGTCACTTCCGGTGCGGCCGCGTCACCGGAAGTGACGAGGGTAGGGAATTTTCACGGGGTAGGGTTTTTTGATAGAACACCCGCCTGCTGCCTTTGGATTATGGACAGGCAGCTAAAGGGTTAATTTTACTGTGCAGAAGGATTTATTTCTCCCTTTCTGCACAGCAGTTCGGTAGATTTCATATACCGAACAAACAGCCGTTCACCAACCTTCCCAGAGCCGTGGGAAGCCGGCCGGCGTTGTTAATTGGCCACCCAGGAGCTGGAGTGTGCCTCCTATTTACCTCCCTGAAGCTGCGGTTAACCGCAGCTTAATTGCTTGTTAACTTTGTGCCTGCTGTTACACTTTGCGGCCGCTAGGTGGCGGTGTTCTGGATCTCCCCGGGCAGCCAGCGATTTTCTGCCCGGCTTTCATGCACCAAAATCGGACACTTTTACGTGCAGGCACCGCTGAACCTCCAGCCCCTGGTTCTAATTCGTATGGATTTGGTGAATACAGGGAAATTCGGTGTTTTATGTTTTATGTGAATCCTTTAACCCAGATAGCAATGCCATGGAGCCTGTTCGTATAATTAAAGACTTTAGCTCCATGGCACTTAAACTGTATTTGGGTGGTCTGGGTGCCATTCACCTAATAATGTGCACCCAGACCTGAGCTATCTGGGGAGTTTGATGCATTCACCTATATCCAATTTGTGAGGTTTGGTGATTTTACAGTAGCTGTGCCTGTCTCTCAGAAAGGGGCATATCGCCTAAACAGATTTTAACCCCTTGTCTGCTGAAACGGTCCGTTACAATTGGTGGCAAGCGGCGAGATCGTTTCTACAGCCAGAAGGACAGCTACAGGAGACACCATTGCTCTGGATTTTACAATTTGAGGGCAACGCATGTCTCAGTACAGCGACCCTGACAGCACCAGCATGGAACCAGCAGTGTAGTTCGATGAGGCTGACATGGATGACCGAGATGCAGTATGCAAAGGCATCTGGTACCAGGCACTGGGTATTGTGGAATACCAGCAGGACGGGAGATTCCCCAAGGAAGAGCAGCGGTTGCAGAAGCAAGTAGCCCTGCGGATGCCCTTCCTGGGAGAGCAGCCCCTGGAGGAATGGGTGAGAGAATTGGAACACCTAGTATGGCAGGAGATGTGGCTGGAGGATGCCTACCAGGCGCTTTGGTGGTATGTTGCACAGTACCTGCCCTGGACAGCCTGGAGTCCTGTTCTGGATCTCCCCGGGCAGCCAGCAATTTTCTGCCCGGCTTTCATGCACCAAAATCGGACACTTTTACGTGCACTCACCGCTGAACCTCCAGCCCCTGGTTCTAATTCGTATGGATTTGGTGAATGCAGGGAAATTCGGTGTTTTATGTTTTATGTGAATCCTTTAACCCAGATAGCAATGCCATGGAGCCTGTTCGTATAATTAAAGACTTTAGCTCCATGGCACTTAAACTGTATTTGGGTGGTCTGGGTGCCATTCACCTAATAATGTGCACCCAGACCTGAGCTATCTGGGGATATGTTACATGTCTGTGTTTTGTGTATAAAATGTGTCTTTATGGGGCGTGGCTGACCGGCGAACCTAATGGACGCACACTAAGCCTCCAGCTCCGGACTCAATTACAATCCAAAGCAATCGGAGAAAACTAAGAAGAATGGGTAACCATAAAAAGAATAATAGTAATCTGGGACAACCAGGGAAGACTCCAACCACAAAATCGGGCTCCCTAACCCGTTACTTTAAAGAGAATCCAGACAGATCCCACGAGGCCGCGGCCGCGACCTCGAGTATCATGGAAACTGAATCTCCATCGGATTCACAACCTCGAAGCCCCTGCCTCTCTGACAGCTCCCAAAATGTTGACATACAAGAGGATCTGGATTTAAAACAAATTATTAAAAATTTACCATCGAAAGCCGATATCCAGCAAATGCTTAACAAAATGGAGTCGTCCTTCCAATCCAGAATGGAGAAAATGGACACAGGCATCCAGCAACTGAACCTCCGAATCACGGACCTGGAAGAAGAAAAAGATTTAATGCAAACACAAATAACTAACATCTCGACAACGTTAGACTCACAAATTATAAACTGGTCATCCACTCAACGCCATATAGATGATCTAGACAATAGGAGCCGAAGGAACAATCTGAGGATCAGAGGTATGCCAGAATCTCAAGGGGAAAATATAACAGGGCTGCTCACGGAGCTTTTTAATTTAATTCTGGGGAACGCCATAGATGATCCAATTTTAATGGATAGAGCTCAAAGATCAATACGACCAAGAGGTCTAACTCAAGAATCCCCAAGAGATATAATCTGCAGGCTCCACTACTTTAATATAAAAGACAACATAGTGAAAATACTAAGAGAAACAAGCCAACCTCTCTTATTCCATGGCACACCTATTCAAATATACCCTGATCTCTCCTGGTATACTCTCCAAGCGAGAAGAGCGCTGAAGCCCATTACTGAACTTCTACGCCAAATAAATATTAGATACCGTTGGGGATTCCCCTTTGCTCTAATAGTAGCAGCAAAAACCACAATTTACTCCATCACGACATTCATGGATGTAATTCCTTTTCTTCGTGCTTTGGATCTCCCAAATACACCAGTCGTGGACTGGAACACCCCTCCATCAAACCAGGAACTAATACAACCTTCACATAGGCCTAGATGGCTCACACCTGCGAGGAAAAGACGTCAAGACAGAAGATTCCAATCTCCAGATCAGAGACTAAACAAGCCTCCCATGGAAGTTACTCCACAAAGACAAAATCTGAAAGACAACCTCCCAGCATAAACATCAAACCCGTTACTCCAAGACATCAACTAATCCTCCATACCGGTGAGATCGACTGATACCTGACATCACACAAGTGACTTTTGTTGTCCTCTTAAATTTTCCGGGACTTATGTGCACAATTATCTATTTCTTCTACAAACAGAGACATACGCGTCCTTTCCATTCAGGTCGTATAATTAATTTTTGCAATGTGTTACTTGTGCATATTTAAATATTGTATATCCGGAATTAGTTATCTCATATGCTGTGTTAATATGTGAATTCGCATTTAGAAAAGTTAAATACTTTAGTTCATAAGTGAAAGGCTGCTTAGACAGGGCCAGCGACCGAATCATTTTTCTATCCCTTTTTCTTCTATCTCTTTGCGTGTATCATACCTTTCAAAATTAAGCTGCGCCCACAAACAATATGAGAAATGTAAACGAATATATGACTTTAAGCCTATAATATTATTACATATTTACTTTATCTCTATAGCAATTTACCTCCAAATCGCTAAACTTTCACAGCAACAGTTCACATTCTCAAAGGGGACAATAATTGTTAAACAAATTTCTGTCACCATATAGACATGGCTTTGAAGAATTTAAACGACCCAAAGCAGGCACTCTCTAAAAATCATACCCAAATCTCTTAGAAGGGTAATTACAATATATTCCCGACTAAAAACCTAGTAACTTACATAATTAACAAACAAGCAATAGTTAACTAGGGAATATACACTTTACGAATCTCACCGGACAAAGGAGAAAACTCACAAACTATCTCTTCTCCACTAAAAAACCCCAAAATATAGGATTGTACTTTGAGCTCCCAGCCCAAGTCTGAGCTCACGACCCCAATAATTTTTAGGTTCTAGCTTCAACGTCAAGTTAGAATCAAAAGTTCCCTCAAGGGATTAATTCCTTTCCTTTGCTCCCTTTTAACTCCAACAACACCTCAACCTTAACCTGCCCCACCTCCATCCCTGCTTCCCCTAGACTTCTGTCTTCTCTCCTCATCTTCTCCTTCCACCCCCTCTCCCTCTTCAACTCCCTACCCCCTTCCCACCTTCTATTTCTAAAGTACGGGTTTCCCCGAAACCTAGATTAGCGAGCAATCTAACTATATTCTTAACGCTACTCAAAACATTTAAACTTTGTAACCGGAAGAAACTGTAGTATTGATTCACCAGCAACTAATAGACCCTCTGGTTACGGTTTTCTTTTTTCTATTGCTAATTGTATATCATTAATTATTTATTACTGTTCTGTTCCATTATTGATTACTGCTTAATTTACGTAAATTATCTTAGTACTGACTGTGCTAAACTGTTAGCAACGCTACATCTTACACCTTAGATTCCTAACTTAGGAATTGGAGGATCAGGGACTTTTTTACTTGGCAGCAGGTAAACAAAACCCTATAAAACAAAACGTACCAATTATACCTCACAAAAACACTCCTACCTTAAAGCTTTCCTCAATTATCCTACGGAAGAAACTTAATATTCCACAGGTCGACTTCATAATCTTACCCAGATAAACTCACTGACTTAATACAGGATCTACACTTACCACGGCATTCCCACATCCAAATAGATCATTCACCATACACACGAATTGACAAATATGACTACGATCAATATCCTCACTCAAAACGCAAGGGGATTAAACTCTCCAGAAAAAAGATCTATAGCCCTAAATGACTTTAAAAGGCATAAAGCACACATAATATATATTCAAGAAACACACTTTAGAAAAAATTATGCCCCCAAACTCCGTAATAAAGATTACCCTCTTGGCTACTTCAGTCATTACTCAGAAACAAAATCTAGAGGAGTAGCAATTCTCCTAAGTCAACATATACAATTCACATTCCAGGAACAACTGGTAGACGACTCAGGGAGATTTATATTTGTTAAAGGCAAAATTTGTAATACTCAAGTTACTCTAGCCAATATATACCTGCCAAATAAGAAACAAAATCTCTCTCTCAAAAAAATACTTAGCAAACTTTCCATATTCAGGGAAGGCATCCTCATTGTGGGGGGAGATATGAACATAACTCTAGATGAAACATTAGACTCTACATCTCAATCTAGAGATTATCAGTCCCTAACACGTTCTCAAATTAAAAACTCCCTCTATGAGGCTCAACTATACGACAGTTGGAGATCCATCAACCCTACCAAACGAGACTATTCTTTTTACTCCGCCCCTGCAGGCACTTACTCTCGAATCGATACAATTTTTTTACAACATAGATATCTCTCGCTAATTAAAGGCGCAACATAGGGTCCTATTACCTGGTCAGACCATGCCCCTATGACATTGTCAATCTCACTGCCAGCCTCCCCTAATCCATTCTCACAATGGAAACTTAATGATTTAATTCTAAATGACAAAACTACATTGCACAGGATAAAAGAGGCAACCACTCAATACTTCTCAGAAAACACGAATCCCGACACTTCCTCCATCATGACCTGGGAAGCTCATAAAGCAGTTATAAGAGGGGAACTTATCAAAGCAGCAGCAACACTCAAAAAAAATAGAGAAAAACAAGTAAACCAACTAACCAAAGACATTGTATCCCTAGAAAGTAAACATAAAACCTCTCTATCATGGGATGACCACAAAACGCTATCTAGTAAACGCACAGAATTATCGACCATTTTACATCTACATGCTAGGAAAAAAATATCGCTAACGAAAAACCTATACTACACTCAAAGCGGAAAAGAGGGCAAACTTCTAGCAAAATCGATACAAACAGAAAGACAATCCTCTTTCATATCCGAGATTAAGAAAAAAGATGGAAATCTAACGTGTCGCATGCCGGAAATACTATCTTCCTTCCATGAATTCTACACTCAGCTTTACAACCTCACAAACACGAAACCTACTTCAGAGGAAATAATGGAATTCCTTCAAACTAGAATTAAACGCTCTATCCCCACAAACGAAATTAAATTCTTAGACAATCCCTTAACTACAGAAGAATTCATAAACACAGTCAAATCTTTGCCCATCGGCAAGAGCCCAGGCCCTGATGGCTACACTGGGAAATATTATAAGGAATTAGCTAACATCTTGGCACAACCCTTCATCGAAGCTTACAATATGAAGAAACTTTCATCCTCCATACCTAGTTCAGCTCTTGAGGCAATAATCGCTATTATACCTAAACCAGGTAAAGACGCAACTCAATGCGGGAATTACAGACCTATCTCACTAATCAATATCGACTTAAAAATTCTGACCAAGATAATGGCTACTAGGCTCAAACCATTCATGCCTTCACTAATCCATTCAGACCAAGCTGGTTTTGTTCCTGGCAGAGAATCTAAAAACAACACAACGAAAATTCTAAATATTATCCATTGGGCCCAAATACACAAAACACAGAGCGCCCTGCTTGCCATTGATGCCGAAAAGGCTTTTGACAGAGTTAATTGGACACTACTAAAACATACCTTACAATACCTCAACTTTGGTCCTAGATGGATCGAATGGATTGATACCATATACTCGAAACCAACTGCGAAACTAAGAATCAATGGTCAACTATCAGACCCAGTAATGATCTCGAACGGCACAAGACAAGGATGCCCTTTATCGCCACTCCTCTTCATACTAGTGTTGGAGCCCTTCCTGCAAGGCATCCGCGACAACAACTCAATTAAGGGAATTCAAATCAAAAACCAAACCTACAAAATTACTGCTTTCGCAGACGATCTCCTTTTCACAATATCAGACCCACACAAAACTATACCAAACATCATCACAGAAATGCAATATTACGGAAAAATTTCATTTTTTCAAGCCAACCTCACAAAATGTGACTTGATGCCAATCTATCTCCCTGACTCCATTTGTCAAAAAATTAAATCCAACTTTGCATTCCAATGGACTACAACTTCTATTAAATATCTGGGAATACACATACCACACAAATTAAACTCCATATACTCGATGAATTTCCCACCTCTGATTGAGTCAATAACTAAAGACCTATCCAGATGGCATAAACCCTGCTTTGGGTTACTTTGTCGTGTAAACATTATTAAAATGAATATCCTCCCTCGTATCCTCTACCTATTACAAACAATCCCGCTATTAATTCCATCAAAATTTTTCTCTACTATCAAGTCATTACTCTCGGAATTCATATGGGCGCGCAAACCTCCACGCCTAGCCTACCAGACGCTGATTAAAACTCGAGAACAGGGAGGTTTAAATCTACCAGATTTACACGATTTCTATAAAGCGACCCATCTACAGAGGATTTATGAATGGTCGAATACTTCTAGCAAGCTCCAATGGGTAAAGTTGGAAAATAGCTTCTCAGAAGTTCCACTCCACATACTCCCTTGGATTCAAATCGACAATCAACTTATGAGAAAACTCAACAAACACCCAACGATTTCGGTTTCCTTACATATTTGGCTCAAAATGAGATCCCAAACAGAGGTAGCTCCATATCCGTCACCAATATACCCTTTAACATCAAATCCCCACTTACTTAACGGAACTCATGGGAAACAATGGGGTCTACAATACGAAGGCCCCTTCCTGAAACTATGCGAAGCAACGATAAAGAACAAACTAAAGCCCATAAAAGAACTTATAGACACAGACGAACACTCTGGGATTCAATTGTTTTTCTATAACCAACTGAAACATTTCATAAACTCTAATGATCTCTTGCCGAGGGGTACAAGATCTCTTACCAAATTCGAAGGCCTTTGCATCGAGCACCCGCCAAAACTCAAAACACTCTCAGCCATGAATTCAATCATTAAAGAAGCGCAATCACAAAACCTTCCCGCTTTCACACAAAGATGGAAAGAGGAGCTCAAACTTACCCTGAACAACACACAATGGAAACAAGTCTTTACATTAATCCACAAAACATCGATCTCCACTCACGCACAAGAATGTAACTACAAAAAATTGACCCGCTGGCACAACTCGCCAGTTAACTTACACAAATATTATCACGACTCCATAGACCTGTGCTGGAGATGCAATGCCCCAGGAGCACACCACTCTCACATATGGTGGCAATGTCCAATAATACACAAATACTGGGTAAGAATCCACAAGATTATTATACTTATATTCCGAAAAACATTCCAATGCACACCTGAACACTATATCTTTCTTATCAAACCGAAAGAATTTACCAAACTAGAACACGCACTTTTCTGTCATCTAGCAATGGCGGCATCGCAGCTCCTACCTAAATATTGGAAACAAATTCAACCCCCTACAATTCGGGAGTGGGTGTTAAGAGTCGAAGATATCAAATTGATGGAAAAAATCACATCAGCTAAACTAGGCAGACTATCCAAATTTCACTCTATTTGGAATCAATGGAATACATACAACTCCATTAAACTTCAGGCTACCGAATAAAAAGCTTCCAACATACTAAAAAACTACTCCTAGGTCACTACCAACTGATGATATAAACCATTAGCATAAAACATATACCAAATTACTTGCACCCTTTTATATAAGTCATAACTACCCCTATATTCTCTTGATCTTCCGATTCCTATTTATACACACATAATACACGTTGTTATATAGATGTACAATGACAATGTTTTTCATAATTTTACTTTTACTATTAATATGTGTTACTTGGGATGATATTTATCATATACAGAGTGTTGTTAACCTAAAGTTCTATTCCAATTGTCACGGGATTGATAACTGGACAAACTGTAAGTTTAGAAATGTTGACTACCCTCAGTTTAACGAGATAATTACATTATTGCTTTATTATTATTTAAGCATCACTGTTTAGTTACATATTTTATCATAATATCCTCAAGCTTTCATTCTAACATTATGTATTAGTGTTATGTAAAAAGTACTATGACATTATTTCTTCTCTATTATAACCATCATACTGTTTTTCTAGGAACATGTTAAATAAGCGTACAATTTTCTGTTATTTCGCTATATCTAAATGTAAACTTGTTATGTATAAAATACAAAACAATAAAACATTAAACATTAAAAAAAAAAAAAAAAATAGTGAAGTAATTCAATTATCTCCCAGGACAAAGGCAAAACTCCATTATACATGTGGGGACACAAAACAGACTATCACTTTAAAATACATAAAGACACATTTTATACATAAAACACAGACATGTAACATATCCCCAGATAGCTCAGGTCTGAGTGCACATTATTAGGTGAATGGCACCCAGACCACCCAAATACAGTTTAATTGCCATGGAGCCAAAGTCTTTAATTATACGAACAGGCTCCATGGCAATGCTATCCAGGACCGGTGCTAGGATTTTTAGTTACACAGGCGAAGATGCATTTTATTTAAAATAAGGTTCATACAAACACAGAAATAATCATACAGAGACATACACACACAGACAGAGACATACATGCAAGCATATAGACATACATACAGAGGCATACCGTACATACATACATACATACATACATACAGAAACAAACATACAGAGACATCCAGGCATACAGACACATACATACATACAGGCATACAAAGACATACACGCATACAGAGACATACCGTCATACAGACACATACGTACAAAGACATACAGGCATACAGACACATACATTTGTACATACAGAGACATACAGGCATACGGACACATACATATGTACATACAGAGACATACACAATTACATACTTACATCAGTTAAATCTTGTCCCCGGGATGCATGCTGTCTGGTTCCTTGGAGTCCTGCCCTGCAGCCCAGCCCCATCACAGGGCGCCAGCCGCGCTGTGTGGTACACAGGGAGCAGGGATATGATGTCATCCATATCCTCGCCCCCTCCACACAGCCTGTGGCAGACACCAGGGTAGGTGCAGTGGCGTACACATGACCCATGGGGCCCCAGTGCGCAAATTGATCCGTGCCCCCCCCCCCTCGCTCTTACTCTGCGCGGGCCGGGGCCGCAACTCATGGTGGCGGGCACCTGGTCGCAGGGGTTGCAGGGCTATGACCCCTGCGACCGTGGTATGTACGCCAGTGCATGGAGATGCACACACAATTAAAGGACCACTACAGACACCCAGATCACATCAGCTCAATGAAGTGGTCTGGGTGTCAGGTCCCTCTAGTTTTAACCCTGCAGCTGAAAACATAGCAGTTTCAGAGAAACTGCTATGTTTCACCGAGGGTTAATCCAGCCTATAGTGGATGTCTCACTGACAGCCGCTAGAGGAGCTTCCGCTATTCTAAAACACTGAACGTCCATAGGAAAGCATTGAGTAATGCTTTCCTATGGGCGGTTTGAATGCGTGCGCTGCAAGAGCATTCAGAGCTGAGAGGCGGAGGGATCCCCAGTGCCAAGGGAGTCCGGTGCTAGAGAAAGGTAAGTGCTGAAGACACACACACTCTCACGAACAGATGCATACACACCAGCTAACAGACACACACATTTACTGACAGACACACTCAGCGACAGACATACATACACACTCACTTACAAAACATACACTCTCACTGACAAACACACACTCACAAATACACACACAAACACACTCAGTAAGAGACACACAGTAACACACTTACTGACACTCACTAGCAGACACACTCACTGACACACTAGCAGACACACTCACTGACACTCACTAGCAGACACACACTTACACTCATTAGCAGACACACACTGACACTCACTAGCAGACACACACTGACACTCACTAGCAGACACACTCACTGACACTAGCAGACACACTCACTGAAACTAGCGGACACACTCACTGACATTAGCAGACACACTCACTGACACTAGCAGACACACACACTGACACTAGCAGACACACACACTGACACTCACTAGCAGAAACTCATTGACACTCACTAGCAGACACACACACTGACACTCACTAGCAGACACACTCACTGACACTCACTAGCAGACACACTCACTGACACTCACTAGCAGACACACTCACTGACACACTAGCAGACACACACTGACACTCACTAGCAGACACACACTGACACTCACTAGCAGACACACACTGACACTCACTAGCACTCACTGACACTAGCATACACACTCACTGAAACTAGCAGACACACTCACTGACATTAGCAGACACACTCACTGACACTAGCAGACACACACACTGATACTAGCAGACACACTCACTGACACTCACTAGCAGACACTCACTGACACTCACTAGCAGACACACTCACTGACACTCACTAGCAGACACACACACTGACACTCACTCTGACACTCACTAGCAGACACTCATTGACACTCACTAGCAGACACACTCACTGACACTCACTAGCAGACACACTCACTGACACTCACTAGCAGACACACACACTGACACTCACTCTGACACTCACTAGCAGACACTCATTGACACTCACTGACACTCACTAGCAGACACACACACACACTGACACTCACTAGCAGACACACTCACTGACACTCACTAGCAGACACACGCATTGACACTCACTGACACTCACTAGCAGACACACACATTGACACTCACTGACACTCACTAGCAGACACAAACACACACACTAAAACTCACACTAACACATGTTTTTTTTTATTAATTTAATCCCCCAGTCTCCTTACCTTTTTGGAGTGCTGAAGGGATTCCCTGGGGTCCAGTGGTGCTGCTGGGCTCCTGGGCTCCTTGGCTGGCTCCCTCCCTGGCTGGCTGGCTCCCTGGCTGGCTCCCTGGCTGGCTGGCTGGCTCCCTGGCTGGCTGACTCCCAGGCTGGCTGGCTCCCGGGCTGGCGGGCGGACGCGAGGGAGCACTCTCCCATGTGTGCTTCCTCTTCAGCTCCCTCGCGCACCGTGTAGGGATGCCGGCGCCGTAAGATGACATCATCTTCCGGCTCCGTTATCAGTATGCGGCGCGCGAGGGAGCTGAAGAGGAAGCACACATGGGAGAGTGCTCCCTCGCGCGCCCGCAGAACCGGGCGCTCGGCCACGCTACAATAGGTCGTCGGTTGGAGGGGAGCGCAGTGCGCTTCCCTCCTTCCGGTCAGCCTGATTTTGCGCCCCCAGGGCCGGTGCGCCCTAAGGCGGCCGCCTGGGCCGCCTTATGGTAGCGCCGGCCCTGTTGCTATCTGGGTTAAAACATTCACATAAAACATAAAATACAGAATTTCCCTGCATTCACCAAATCCATACGAATTGGAACCAGGGGCTGGAGGTTCAGTGGCGCCTGCACGTAAAAGTGTCCGATTTTGGTGCATGAAAGCTGGGCAGAAAAGCGTTGACTGCCCGGGGAGCTCCAGAACACCGCCCCCTAGCGGCCGCTAAGTGTAACAGTGGCCGCCCAGTAACATTCAATTAAGCTGCGGTTAACCGCAGCTTCAGGGAGGTAAATTGGAGGCACACTCCAGCTTCTGGGTGGCCCATTAACAACGCCGGCCGGCTTCCCACGGCTCTGGGGAGGTTGGTAAACGGCTGTTTGTTTGGTAGATGGAATCTACCGAACTGCTGTGCAGAAAGGGAGAAATCAATCCTTCTGCACATCAAAATTAACCCTTTAGCTGACGGTCCATAATCTAAAGGCAGCAGGCGAGCAACCAGGCTTCTCCAGTTCACAGTGGCGAAGTTGGTTTCACCACACCTGTTACCTGCTTTAGCATAGCTTAAACCTGACACACTTGGTTACCTATATGTTAACAATTGCATATCTTGCTGCCCATACCAAATGTCTATGACGACCTAATCTGTCGAACGAGTCTTTGTTTATGCCTATAACTTACCTTGCACCTTCCTTCTTTGTCACTCCTCTGAATATTCCTACCTGACGTGTGCATCTTGTTAAATCTTGGTAAATCATTTAAACTAAACGAGAACCTAAGCTGTCAAAATATTGATCGCATTAATCTAAAAAAAGTGCCTTGACAAACGAATGCCACGACTTGTACTGCAAATGTCTATCAATTTTTCTTGATGTCGCTGTTGTGGCGCACCAAGGCTTTTTGTTACTTTTGTGCACAACAAAAATAAAGAATTTAAAAAAAAATAAAAATGTGTTAGTATGAGTGAGATGAGTGAGTGTGTGTCTGTCAGTGAGTGTGTATGTGTGTGTATGTCTGTTAGTGTGTGTGTGTGTGTTTGTATGTCTGTTAGTGTGTGTGTGTGTGTGTGTTAGCCTGTGAGTGTGTCTGTTAGTGTGTGTGTCTGACTGTGTGTGTGTCTGTTAGTGAGTGTGTGTGTCTGTTAGTGAGTGTGTGTGTGTGTGCTAGTTTGTGTCTGTTAGTGACTGTGTGTTTGTCTGTTTGTGAGTGTGTCTGTTAGTGTGTGTGTGTGTGTGTGTGTATATTTAGAATGCGGGGTGGAGGGAAGGGTTGGGTGTGGGTGGCGGGGGGGGGAGGAGGGGGGCGCCTGAGTTTTGTCCTGCCTAGGGCAGCACAAAACCAGGATACACCACTGCCTGGGAGTGAGAGCACTCTGTTCAAAGTTTTATCGGATCACGGTGGTTGCCCGATCCGATTAGGAGTTGCAGACAAGTTTTGTTGTAGCTCCCTGTCAAGTCACACCTCCCTGCATGTGACTTGCACAGCCTTCCATAAACACTTCCTGTAAAGAGAGCCCTATTTAGGCTTTCTTTATTGCAAGTTCCGTTTAATTAAGATTTTCGTATCCCCTGCTATGTTAATAGCTTGCTAGACCCTGTAAGAGCCTCCTGTATGTGATTAAAGTTCAATTTAGAGATTGAGATACAATTATTTAAGGTAAATTACATCTGTTTGAAAGTGAAAACAGTTTTTTTTTTTGTTTTTTTGTTCCTTTCATGCAGGCTCTGTCAATCATAGCCAGTGGAGGTATGGCTAGGGCTGCATAAACAGAAACAAAGTGATTTAACTCCTAGATGACAGAGAATTGAGCAGTGAGACTGCAGGGGAATGATCTATACACTAAAACTGCTTTATTTAGCTAAAGTAATTTAGGCGACTATAGTGTTCCTTTAAGGGCTAATCGTAAAGCCAGAGCAATCTACATACAATCTATTTATCTGATATAGAATTGCCACACATAGAATCTCAACCCATAAAAATAAATAAAAAACAATATAGCAAGAAATGGATTGTCTTCTAAATATTGCTAGTAAATGGAAATTTCACTGGGTAATCACTATAAATGTATGTCACAAGACCGTACTAGCTGGTAGGATAACGTAATCCAAAATAGCTATCCAGAATGTATGAGCCCAAACTTAGATACTTTGTTATATTCATAAACAGAATTGAAGATTCATTCCAGATACGATCTGCTGTGTAACTCACTAGCCTGTTCAACAGTTAGTATTGTCATAGCGCTTAAGGTTTGATTGTTTTCAGGAGCAGTCCTTACATTTATCACTTATTTGGCACATAGTCTATGGAAAGCCAGTTTTAACTATTGTAGTGTATATATATATATTTTATATTGCTACCCGACGATCTAGGAATATTAAGTAAGGGGTCTATTTGGGCAGGTTTCCATGAATGGAGCAGGTTTTCTAAAGACGGATTTCAGTTTAAGATCCATCTAGCAGGGGAAGGCAATTCAGACCTAGTGGTACATGACAATCTGAGCAATATGTGAGATTCACTAAACAGTGAATACCGAGAGCAGCAGAGATGATACTAGTGGGTTTATCACGAGGATTAGAGCTCTGACAGACAGTGTGGGTGGCTCTTATAAGAGCCTTTGGGTTTATAGTAAAGTAGAAGAATGCCATTACTTGGCGCTGGTGTACTTGGTGACAGCCTGGGTGCCCTCGGACACGGCGTGCTTTGCCAGCTCTCCGGGTAGCAACAGGCGCACGGCGGTCTGGATCTCCCGGGAAGTGATGGTGGAGCGCTTGTTGTAGTGAGCCAGGCGAGAGGCTTCTCCTGCGATGTGCTCAAAGATATCATTGACAAAGGAGTTCATGATCCCAGACACACACACACACACTGACACTCACTAGCAGACACACTCACTGACACTCACTAGCAGACACACGCATTGACACTCACTGACACTCACTAGCAGACACACACATTGACACTCACTGACACTCACTAGCAGACACAAACACACACACTAAAACTCACACTAACACATGTTTTTTTTTATTAATTTAATCCCCCAGTCTCCTTACCTTTTTGGAGTGCTGAAGGGATTCCCTGGGGTCCAGTGGTGCTGCTGGGCTCCTGGGCTCCTTGGCTGGCTCCCTCCCTGGCTGGCTGGCTCCCTGGCTGGCTCCCTGGCTGGCTGGCTGGCTCCCTGGCTGGCTGACTCCCAGGCTGGCTGGCTCCCGGGCTGGCGGGCGGACGCGAGGGAGCACTCTCCCATGTGTGCTTCCTCTTCAGCTCCCTCGCGCACCGTGTAGGGATGCCGGCGCCGTAAGATGACATCATCTTCCGGCTCCGTTATCAGTATGCGGCGCGCGAGGGAGCTGAAGAGGAAGCACACATGGGAGAGTGCTCCCTCGCGCGCCCGCAGAACCGGGCGCTCGGCCACGCTACAATAGGTCGTCGGTTGGAGGGGAGCGCAGTGCGCTTCCCTCCTTCCGGTCAGCCTGATTTTGCGCCCCCAGGGCCGGTGCGCCCTAAGGCGGCCGCCTGGGCCGCCTTATGGTAGCGCCGGCCCTGTTGCTATCTGGGTTAAAACATTCACATAAAACATAAAATACAGAATTTCCCTGCATTCACCAAATCCATACGAATTGGAACCAGGGGCTGGAGGTTCAGTGGCGCCTGCACGTAAAAGTGTCCGATTTTGGTGCATGAAAGCTGGGCAGAAAAGCGTTGACTGCCCGGGGAGCTCCAGAACACCGCCCCCTAGCGGCCGCTAAGTGTAACAGTGGCCGCCCAGTAACATTCAATTAAGCTGCGGTTAACCGCAGCTTCAGGGAGGTAAATTGGAGGCACACTCCAGCTTCTGGGTGGCCCATTAACAACGCCGGCCGGCTTCCCACGGCTCTGGGGAGGTTGGTAAACGGCTGTTTGTTTGGTAGATGGAATCTACCGAACTGCTGTGCAGAAAGGGAGAAATCAATCCTTCTGCACATCAAAATTAACCCTTTAGCTGACGGTCCATAATCTAAAGGCAGCAGGCGAGCAACCAGGCTTCTCCAGTTCACAGTGGCGAAGTTGGTTTCACCACACCTGTTACCTGCTTTAGCATAGCTTAAACCTGACACACTTGGTTACCTATATGTTAACAATTGCATATCTTGCTGCCCATACCAAATGTCTATGACGACCTAATCTGTCGAACGAGTCTTTGTTTATGCCTATAACTTACCTTGCACCTTCCTTCTTTGTCACTCCTCTGAATATTCCTACCTGACGTGTGCATCTTGTTAAATCTTGGTAAATCATTTAAACTAAACGAGAACCTAAGCTGTCAAAATATTGATCTCATTAATCTAAAAAAAGTGCCTTGACAAACGAATGCCACGACTTGTACTGCAAATGTCTATCAATTTTTCTTGATGTCGCTGTTGTGGCGCACCAAGGCTTTTTGTTACTTTTGTGCACAACAAAAATAAAGAATTTAAAAAAAAATAAAAATGTGTTAGTATGAGTGAGATGAGTGAGTGTGTGTCTGTCAGTGAGTGTGTATGTGTGTGTATGTCTGTTAGTGTGTGTGTGTGTGTTTGTATGTCTGTTAGTGTGTGTGTGTGTGTGTGTTAGCCTGTGAGTGTGTCTGTTAGTGTGTGTGTCTGACTGTGTGTGTGTCTGTTAGTGAGTGTGTGTGTCTGTTAGTGAGTGTGTGTGTGTGTGCTAGTTTGTGTCTGTTAGTGACTGTGTGTTTGTCTGTTTGTGAGTGTGTCTGTTAGTGTGTGTGTGTGTGTGTGTGTGTATATTTAGAATGCGGGGTGGAGGGAAGGGTTGGGTGTGGGTGGCGGGGGGGGGAGGAGGGGGGCGCCTGAGTTTTGTCCTGCCTAGGGCAGCACAAAACCAGGATACACCACTGCCTGGGAGTGAGAGCACTCTGTTCAAAGTTTTATCGGATCACGGTGGTTGCCCGATCCGATTAGGAGTTGCAGACAAGTTTTGTTGTAGCTCCCTGTCAAGTCACACCTCCCTGCATGTGACTTGCACAGCCTTCCATAAACACTTCCTGTAAAGAGAGCCCTATTTAGGCTTTCTTTATTGCAAGTTCCGTTTAATTAAGATTTTCGTATCCCCTGCTATGTTAATAGCTTGCTAGACCCTGTAAGAGCCTCCTGTATGTGATTAAAGTTCAATTTAGAGATTGAGATACAATTATTTAAGGTAAATTACATCTGTTTGAAAGTGAAAACAGTTTTTTTTTTTGTTTTTTTGTTCCTTTCATGCAGGCTCTGTCAATCATAGCCAGTGGAGGTATGGCTAGGGCTGCATAAACAGAAACAAAGTGATTTAACTCCTAGATGACAGAGAATTGAGCAGTGAGACTGCAGGGGAATGATCTATACACTAAAACTGCTTTATTTAGCTAAAGTAATTTAGGCGACTATAGTGTTCCTTTAAGGGCTAATCGTAAAGCCAGAGCAATCTACATACAATCTATTTATCTGATATAGAATTGCCACACATAGAATCTCAACCCATAAAAATAAATAAAAAACAATATAGCAAGAAATGGATTGTCTTCTAAATATTGCTAGTAAATGGAAATTTCACTGGGTAATCACTATAAATGTATGTCACAAGACCGTACTAGCTGGTAGGATAACGTAATCCAAAATAGCTATCCAGAATGTATGAGCCCAAACTTAGATACTTTGTTATATTCATAAACAGAATTGAAGATTCATTCCAGATACGATCTGCTGTGTAACTCACTAGCCTGTTCAACAGTTAGTATTGTCATAGCGCTTAAGGTTTGATTGTTTTCAGGAGCAGTCCTTACATTTATCACTTATTTGGCACATAGTCTATGGAAAGCCAGTTTTAACTATTGTAGTGTATATATATATATTTTATATTGCTACCCGACGATCTAGGAATATTAAGTAAGGGGTCTATTTGGGCAGGTTTCCATGAATGGAGCAGGTTTTCTAAAGACGGATTTCAGTTTAAGATCCATCTAGCAGGGGAAGGCAATTCAGACCTAGTGGTACATGACAATCTGAGCAATATGTGAGATTCACTAAACAGTGAATACCGAGAGCAGCAGAGATGATACTAGTGGGTTTATCACGAGGATTAGAGCTCTGACAGACAGTGTGGGTGGCTCTTATAAGAGCCTTTGGGTTTATAGTAAAGTAGAAGAATGCCATTACTTGGCGCTGGTGTACTTGGTGACAGCCTTGGTGCCCTCGGACACGGCGTGCTTTGCCAGCTCTCCGGGTAGCAGCAGGCGCACGGCGGTCTGGATCTCCCGGGAAGTGATGGTGGAGCGCTTGTTGTAGTGAGCCAGGCGAGAGGCTTCTCCTGCGATGCGCTCAAAGATATCATTGACAAAGGAGTTCATGATCCCCATACCCTTGGAGGAGATACCGGTGTCGGGGTGGACCTGTTTCAGCACCTTGTACACGTAGATGGCATAGCTCTCCTTCCTGGTCTTCCTACGCTTCTTGCCATCTTTCTTTTGAGTCTTGGTCACGGCTTTCTTAGAGCCTTTCTTGGCGGCTGGTGTGGACTTGGCTGGATCAGGCATGATCTACGCTGTTTGCTGGAAATACAATGACGGTCTGCGCGCTCCGGCGGCTCTATTTATAGGCAGGCCATGCAAATTAAGCCCTTCCACTTTCTGTGATGGGATTGGTCAACACAGACAGGTGACGAAACGATGTCATAGTTTCAGCAATTGATTGGTATCCTATACAGCGCGTGTCTAATTGGCTGCTTGCAAAGCCATCCAATCACAGAGCAGAGTGTGTCTATAAATAGCCCGTGTAAAGGGGGGTGAGGTTTTATTATCAGCGAAATTCTAGAACCAATATGTCAGGCCGTGGAAAGCAAGGAGGAAAGACCCGTGCAAAGGCGAAGACTCGCTCATCCCGCGCTGGTCTTCAGTTCCCAGTCGGCAGAGTCCACCGTCTGCTGAGGAAGGGGAATTATGCAGAGCGTGTTGGAGCCGGTGCCCCCGTTTATCTGGCTGCAGTGCTGGAGTACCTGACTGCTGAGATCCTGGAGCTGGCAGGGAATGCCGCCAGAGATAACAAGAAAACCCGCATCATTCCCCGCCATCTCCAGCTCGCTGTCCGTAACGACGAAGAGCTCAACAAACTGCTGGGAGGAGTGACTATCGCCCAGGGAGGTGTCTTGCCCAACATCCAGGCTGTGCTGCTGCCCAAGAAAACCGAAAGTCATAAATCAAAGAGCAAGTAAAGCGGACAGCTGCTCCACCGGTCTAGACTAAAAACACAAAGGCTCTTCTAAGAGCCGCCCACAGTCTCCACAAAGAGCGCAACCATCTTCCTGTATCTACTCTCTCTCACACACACACACACACACACACACACACACACACACACACACCATGAACGTGTAACAAGTCAAATAGGAAGCGTTCTCGTCCTGCACTCAGTCCCATTCTGTATACAACATTTCAACTCTAGAACGCGAGCTAGAATCAATGTATACCCATGATACGTGCAGCAGCATCGAGTTAAACATTGGGTCAAGTGTATATAGTGTGCCTGAGCCTCTATTGCTAAGGGGGGAGGGGGGGGGGAGAATCTCGCTTACTTACGGTTGTCCCCCTCCCTGTCTGAACATGCTGCGTGAAACTTTGGATAAGATTCAGCTCTACAGATCCGATCTCTGGCTGCTGGATGCGTTAGCTCTGCCTCAACAGCATGGACTCACGGCCGCACAAGGGGATTATTGTTTCAATGAGTGGCTGCCTGGTAACATTCCCTGCTCTGTCTCATGTAGCTCGGTTATAAGGCGGCTGGGCGTACTGTGAGTCCTTTATCAGACGTGATCACACTAAGAATCCCATGTAAAGAAGCGGGCTCTCTGCATGTGTTAGAGGTGTATGTCCCATCTCCCCTCGGTAAAGCCTACACACTAGTTAATAATTCTATTGGGAGTAATACGGCCATTACTGCCCACTGCCAATCCTATCAACTAGTAGCGTCTATAATAAATGCTGTCAGGACAGGAGGACTCACTGAAGGACTAGATCCCTTCTTTGAAGCAGATGATTTGAGCGGGTATTTTGAATGAGGGGGAGGGGATAAGCAGTTGATTTGAGCGGGTATTTTAAAATGAGTAACTATTTGTGTTCAGCCAATCAGAATACTCCACCCACCTGATGAACCAATGGAAACGCCGTGCCTGGCTATAAAAGCTCGGTCTTGTAAGCGCAGACTTCATTCGCGCTCGTTTTGTTACGATGGCCAGAACTAAGCAGACCGCCCGTAAATCCACCGGAGGCAAGGCTCCCCGCAAGCAGCTAGCCACCAAAGCTGCCAGGAAGAGCGCTCCAGCTACCGGGGGAGTGAAGAAGCCTCACCGTTACCGGCCGGGAACTGTGGCTCTCCGGGAAATCCGCCGTTATCAGAAATCCACCGAGCTGCTCATCCGCAAGCTGCCTTTCCAGCGCCTTGTCCGTGAGATCGCTCAGGATTTCAAGACTGATCTGCGCTTCCAGAGCTCTGCCGTCATGGCTCTGCAAGAGGCTAGCGAGGCTTACCTGGTGGGTCTCTTTGAGGATACAAACTTGTGTGCCATCCACGCCAAGAGGGTCACCATCATGCCCAAAGACATCCAGCTGGCCCGTAGGATCCGAGGAGAGAGAGCTTAAACTCTTGACTTGTTCACACAAACACCACAAAGGCTCTTTTAAGAGCCCCCAAATCTGCACTGGAATGAGTTTAAACACTTTTATATGCACGGTCTTTGTATCCTCTGCACATCACTAAATATCTAGACGTATTCAGTTTTTCTTTTCTAATTTATAAACAATTCCCCCCGGGTAGCTATAGTAGCTGCTTGGCTATTTTACCTTCACAGATTTTCAGTGAATAAACTCATCTAGTAGACAGTAGAAGCGAATTACTCTATTTACAAGCGATCATGTGAATTGGCAGCAGGTAAAGGAGTACTTTATATTTGCTACGGCTTGCTTAGAGGAAAAGAATACATGTGTATTTATATACAGCTAGTCATAATGTTTCTAATGAAATGGCTTTAAACTGCAAGCATGTTATAAAATGTAAGCAACAGTAACTATATTCAATACTTCTAAAATCTTGGTAGTCTGTCTAATCTAAATGCACTGCACTAGATCGCAATGTTGAGTGATATAGCGCTACAATTACTAGAAATCGAGTGCTAACTGTGCAGACAAATCGATGTGTAACTAGAGAATGACACGATCTCAATAACCATTGACTCTACATAGGAGAATGTTATAAACTCAGAACTCGATGTGTTTGAGCAGTAGAAGGCAGTTTGTCAGATATAGGGTTGAAGTGATTAGATTGACTCTTTCAGTGAAAAGGTGGGTGGCCCTAAAAAGGGCCTTTGGGTTAGTGGGGTATGCGGTAAGGCCGAGTCAGGGTTTTAACCTCCGAAGCCATAGAGAGTGCGGCCCTGGCGTTTAAGGGCATAGACTACGTCCATGGCGGTCACAGTCTTCCTCTTGGCATGCTCGGTGTAGGTGACGGCGTCCCGGATAACATTCTCCAGGAAGACCTTCAGCACCCCGCGAGTCTCTTCGTAGATGAGGCCGGAGATACGCTTCACTCCTCCTCTGCGAGCCAGGCGGCGGATTGCAGGCTTGGTAATGCCCTGGATGTTGTCACGCAGGACCTTTCTGTGCCGCTTAGCGCCGCCTTTCCCGAGACCCTTTCCGCCTTTACCTCTGCCAGACATGGTTCTGTTTTACTATCTGCCGCAATGATACGGGATACACTGCAACGCTCTCCTTATATACACCACGGGTGGACCGAATGGAGAACTGCAGCACATGGGGCGGAGTTAAGTCCCGCCCTCATTCACATTTTTTTTTTTTCCCCCTCTTTCCTGAAATGGTTCTGTCTCTTGAACATAAAGTTGTGTAAACACGAAGGATGAAACAAGATCGTGATTTTTTTTTTTAAATCATGTATTTAGTGTTGCTTTGAAAGTCGGCTTATTCACAGCACACGGTATCACTTATTTCCTACGGTTTGATCATCTAAATAAGCGCCCGGTTCCCAAGTGAGAGAGGGCGATGGCAGTCCCTTTATTATCACCATGTAAATATTCAGCTCGACAACAGCCTTAATTAGTCTCTGCTTTATCATCTTACTGAACAGGAAATAAAGCCAGTATGGCTACTTTGGATGGTGATATTCTATAGATTATATGCGTTTCTCACTCAATTCTGACTAAAGTTGGCCTTTTGCAGTTTAATGAATCTCCCACAATATCTTGGCAAGGAGGGAATTTCAACTTCCCACAAAAAAATAATAAAAACATTTTATAAAGAGTAGCACTGACAAGGTACTTTCTATTTACATCCCAACGAGGTATTTTCTAGCACTAGATCCTGCTTTACGAATGAGAAATGGTGTGTGTGACATTCTATAAAATAAACACGTGCCTATCACAAATATAGCTCTTAAAGGACAAGGTGGTGGCTCTTAGAAGAGCCGTTTGGACTTTTAAATATAAATTAAAACAAGATACGAGCAGGGCTTCTTTTTTCTTGGGAGCTGCCTTTTTAGCCTTTGCTGGACTCTTAGCGGCTTTGGGCTTGGCTGCCTTTTTAGCCGGGCTCTTTGTTGCTTTTTTAGCCGGACTCTTCACTGCCTTCTTGGGCTTGGCGGCTTTGACTTTCTTGGGGCTCTTGGTGACTTTTTTAGCGGAGGCTGCCGGCTTCTTGGCCTTCTTCGGGCTCTTCGCGGCTACCTTCTTCACTTTAGCCGGAGACTTGGAGGCTTTCTTTGGGGCGGGCTTCTTGACTTTAGCCGGTGCCTTCTTGGGCTTTGCAGCCTTGTCTTTGCTCTCCGCCTGCTTCTTGTTGAGCTTGAAGGAGCCGGAGGCTCCGCTACCTTTGACCTGGACGAGAGTCTCTTTAGTCACCAAGCCCTTGAGAGCCAGCTTGAGGCGGCTGTTATTCTTCTCCACATCGTAACCAGCGGCGGTCAAAGCCTTCTTCAGGGCTGCCAGGGACACCCCGCTGCGCTCTTTAGAGGCGGACACAGCTTTAACAAGGAGCTCGGACACGTTGGGACCGGACGGCTTGGCAGCTTTCTTGGCGCTGGATGCCTTCTTCGGCTGCTTCTTCTTAGAATCGATTTCAACCGCAGGAGCGGCAGCAGGAGCAGTTTCAGCCATGATCACTATTCACTATACCGATCAGTCAATAATTCCGTTCACAGCCGGCTCTCATTTATAGATCTCAAGCTGGCATCCTATAGGCTGATCTAAGCGCGCTCTGATTGGATACAGTCTTATGACACACCCTTCACTTTCCCTTCTCCTGCTTTTCACACACTGCTCTCACTCTGTGTTTCCGAGTGGATACAACTAATAGATTTTACTGAAATAAGAGAACGGATGTCGATGTCATCCATCGTGAAATGTACTAAACTATCTTATCTAGAGTTTATTAGCAGTCTCATGGCTCCCGAGGGCTGTCACAATGTAGTAGAGCTGGGGAAAGCAGACACAACTCGTTTGTGATCAGCTTGATGTTCTCCAGAAACATTATTTCCAGAACTATTTAAATGATATATTTGAAGGCTTTCTTTCTCACTCTTATTCAGGGAAGGGAAGGGACCTGTGTTATCAAGGTGTGTTGTAGCTCATGTCATAAAGAAACAGAGAAGAGGGATGTTGCACCTCGTTTGTTCAGACAGTAAACTCAGGCAGTATGTAGTAAGATCATAGCATATAGTTGATATTTAATTTGCATAATCTTTATTCTATCTATTTATTCATTATCCTCTGAGTCTAACAGCAACTAAAACCAGTTATATATACTCTGGAAGGAAACTCTGCTCTGTGAATTTGCGTCCCTTGGTCATCTTGAGGTAGTGTGATGACCCCCTTGCCGACCTGCCAGTAGAGCGCTTTTTGGAGGGAAGGTTCAGACTTATTGGAGCAATTGCTTCCTGAGAGCCAGGGGGAGCTCCCTTCCATTTGACTGCAGGAACTCCCACTCTTTGATTGGCCCAAGACACAATTATGCTGGAACTATTTTGGGCTTGGCCCTCGTGTGCGGCCAGTCAAAATGTAACCCGGTGGCGATTCAACATTTTTTCATGGATCCTGGCACTATTTTACCAATTCGGATGAGAGCTATCCAGGGTTGTATGATATGTGGGGTGCCTGTGTGGTTTTATTGTATTATGGGGGTGTTTTTGTCTTAAGTACTTTGTATTTGGGAGATAATCAGTTTAGCGGTCAGGTGCTTGGATGGGCACTGTATGCACATGTGACGAAACCAATCTCGCCACATTGTATTGGAGGAGCCTGGTTGCCCGTGTTCTATCAAAAAACCCTACCCCGTGAAAATTCCCTACCCTCGTCACTTCCGGTGACGCAGCCGCACCGGAAGTGACCCTCATCCAATGGAGGAGGAGGGTGTGCGCCGCCGCGCAAGCGCACACCAAATAGGTAGGGATTTTTCACGGGGTAGGGGAAATGAATGCAACAGTGCGCACGCGCGACAAAGTACTCCCGTCGGAGGTACAGCGCGCGTGCGCACAAGTTGCAAGGGAGCGCTTCACAAACCGCGCATGCGCAGTATAGGGGTAGGGAAATTTGATGGCTATTAGCCCTGTGAAATCTCCCTACCCCTATACTGCGCATGCGCGGACTCATCATCAGATTAAAGCCTCTCCCTGCTCCCAACACTCTCAGCCATCCAAGATTGAGGGTGAATTATGGTGGGACGGTGGGTGTTTATGTGCATTATATTGGGGGGTCTGTGCAGACCCCCAATTCTGCACAGACCCCCCAATTCTGCGCAGACCCCCCCAATATAATGCACATAAACACCCACCGTCCCACCATAATTCACCCTCAATCTTGGATGGCTGAGAGTGTTGGGAGCAGGGAGAGGCTTTAATCCGACGATCAGAGTTCGCGCATGCGCAGTATAGGGGTAGGGAGATCTCACAGGGCTAATAGCCATCAAAATTCCCTACCCCTATACTGCGCACGCGCGAACTCTGATCGTCGGATTAAAGCCTCTCTCCCTTGCCACTAGTGCGCACGCGCACTGTACCTCCGACGGGAGTACTTTGCCGCGCGTGCGCACTGTGGCGTTAATTTCCCCTACCCCGTGAAAAATCCCTACCTAGCCTAGTTGTTGTGCGCCTGCGCGGCGGCGCACACCCTCCTCCTCCATTGGATGAGGGTCACTTCCGGTGCGGCCGCGTCACCGGAAGTGACGAGGGTAGGGAATTTTCACGGGGTAGGGTTTTTTGATAGAACACCCGCCTGCTGCCTTTGGATTATGGACCGGCAGCTAAAGGGTTAATTTTACTGTGCAGAAGGATTTATTTCTCCCTTTCTGCACAGCAGTTCGGTAGATTTCATATACCGAACAAACAGCCGTTCACCAACCTTCCCAGAGCCGTGGGAAGCCGGCCGGCGTTGTTAATTGGCCACCCAGGAGCTGGAGTGTGCCTCCTATTTACCTCCCTGAAGCTGCGGTTAACCGCAGCTTAATTGCTTGTTAACTTTGTGCCTGCTGTTACACTTTGCGGCCGCTAGGTGGCGGTGTTCTGGATCTCCCCGGGCAGCCAGCGATTTTCTGCCCGGCTTTCATGCACCAAAATCGGACACTTTTACGTGCAGGCACCGCTGAACCTCCAGCCCCTGGTTCTAATTCGTATGGATTTGGTGAATACAGGGAAATTCGGTGTTTTATGTTTTATGTGAATCCTTTAACCCAGATAGCAATGCCATGGAGCCTGTTCGTATAATTAAAGACTTTAGCTCCATGGCACTTAAACTGTATTTGGGTGGTCTGGGTGCCATTCACCTAATAATGTGCACCCAGACCTGAGCTATCTGGGGAGTTTGATGCATTCACCTATATCCAATTTGTGAGGTTTGGTGATTTTACAGTAGCTGTGCCTGTCTCTCAGAAAGGGGCATATCGCCTAAACAGATTTTAACCCCTTGTCTGCTGAAACGGTCCGTTACAATTGGTGGCAAGCGGCGAGATCGTTTCTACAGCCAGAAGGACAGCTACAGGAGACACCATTGCTCTGGATTTTACAATTTGAGGGCAACGCATGTCTCAGTACAGCGACCCTGACAGCACCAGCATGGAACCAGCAGTGTAGTTCGATGAGGCTGACATGGATGACCGAGATGCAGTATGCAAAGGCATCTGGTACCAGGCACTGGGTATTGTGGAATACCAGCAGGACGGGAGATTCCCCAAGGAAGAGCAGCGGTTGCAGAAGCAAGTAGCCCTGCGGATGCCCTTCCTGGGAGAGCAGCCCCTGGAGGAATGGGTGAGAGAATTGGAACACCTAGTATGGCAGGAGATGTGGCTGGAGGATGCCTACCAGGCGCTTTGGTGGTATGTTGCACAGTACCTGCCCTGGACAGCCTGGAGTCCTGTTCTGGATCTCCCCGGGCAGCCAGCAATTTTCTGCCCGGCTTTCATGCACCAAAATCGGACACTTTTACGTGCACTCACCGCTGAACCTCCAGCCCCTGGTTCTAATTCGTATGGATTTGGTGAATGCAGGGAAATTCGGTGTTTTATGTTTTATGTGAATCCTTTAACCCAGATAGCAATGCCATGGAGCCTGTTCGTATAATTAAAGACTTTAGCTCCATGGCACTTAAACTGTATTTGGGTGGTCTGGGTGCCATTCACCTAATAATGTGCACCCAGACCTGAGCTATCTGGGGAGTTTGATGCATTCACCTATATCCAATTTGTGAGGTTTGGTGATTTTACAGTAGCTGTGCCTGTCTCTCAGAAAGGGGCATATCGCCTAAACAGATTTTAACCCCTTGTCTGCTGAAACGGTCCGTTACAATTGGTGGCAAGCGGCGAGATCGTTTCTACAGCCAGAAGGACAGCTACAGGAGACACCATTGCTCTGGATTTTACAATTTGAGGGCAACGCATGTCTCAGTACAGCGACCCTGACAGCACCAGCATGGAACCAGCAGTGTAGTTCGATGAGGCTGACATGGATGACCGAGATGCAGTATGCAAAGGCATCTGGTACCAGGCACTGGGTATTGTGGAATACCAGCAGGACGGGAGATTCCCCAAGGAAGAGCAGCGGTTGCAGAAGCAAGTAGCCCTGCGGATGCCCTTCCTGGGAGAGCAGCCCCTGGAGGAATGGGTGAGAGAATTGGAACACCTAGTATGGCAGGAGATGTGGCTGGAGGATGCCTACCAGGCGCTTTGGTGGTATGTTGCACAGTACCTGCCCTGGACAGCCTGGAGTCCTGTTCTGGATCTCCCCGGGCAGCCAGCAATTTTCTGCCCGGCTTTCATGCACCAAAATCGGACACTTTTACGTGCACTCACCGCTGAACCTCCAGCCCCTGGTTCTAATTCGTATGGATTTGGTGAATGCAGGGAAATTCGGTGTTTTATGTTTTATGTGAATCCTTTAACCCAGATAGCAATGCCATGGAGCCTGTTCGTATAATTAAAGACTTTAGCTCCATGGCACTTAAACTGTATTTGGGTGGTCTGGGTGCCATTCACCTAATAATGTGCACCCAGACCTGAGCTATCTGGGGATATGTTACATGTCTGTGTTTTGTGTATAAAATGTGTCTTTATGGGGCGTGGCTGACCGGCGAACCTAATGGACGCACACTAAGCCTCCAGCTCCGGACTCAATTACAATCCAAAGCAATCGGAGAAAACTAAGAAGAATGGGTAACCATAAAAAGAATAATAGTAATCTGGGACAACCAGGGAAGACTCCAACCACAAAATCGGGCTCCCTAACCCGTTACTTTAAAGAGAATCCAGACAGATCCCACGAGGCCGCGGCCGCGACCTCGAGTATCATGGAAACTGAATCTCCATCGGATTCACAACCTCGAAGCCCCTGCCTCTCTGACAGCTCCCAAAATGTTGACATACAAGAGGATCTGGATTTAAAACAAATTATTAAAAATTTACCATCGAAAGCCGATATCCAGCAAATGCTTAACAAAATGGAGTCGTCCTTCCAATCCAGAATGGAGAAAATGGACACAGGCATCCAGCAACTGAACCTCCGAATCACGGACCTGGAAGAAGAAAAAGATTTAATGCAAACACAAATAACTAACATCTCGACAACGTTAGACTCACAAATTATAAACTGGTCATCCACTCAACGCCATATAGATGATCTAGACAATAGGAGCCGAAGGAACAATCTGAGGATCAGAGGTATGCCAGAATCTCAAGGGGAAAATATAACAGGGCTGCTCACGGAGCTTTTTAATTTAATTCTGGGGAACGCCATAGATGATCCAATTTTAATGGATAGAGCTCAAAGATCAATACGACCAAGAGGTCTAACTCAAGAATCCCCAAGAGATATAATCTGCAGGCTCCACTACTTTAATATAAAAGACAACATAGTGAAAATACTAAGAGAAACAAGCCAACCTCTCTTATTCCATGGCACACCTATTCAAATATACCCTGATCTCTCCTGGTATACTCTCCAAGCGAGAAGAGCGCTGAAGCCCATTACTGAACTTCTACGCCAAATAAATATTAGATACCGTTGGGGATTCCCCTTTGCTCTAATAGTAGCAGCAAAAACCACAATTTACTCCATCACGACATTCATGGATGTAATTCCTTTTCTTCGTGCTTTGGATCTCCCAAATACACCAGTCGTGGACTGGAACACCCCTCCATCAAACCAGGAACTAATACAACCTTCACATAGGCCTAGATGGCTCACACCTGCGAGGAAAAGACGTCAAGACAGAAGATTCCAATCTCCAGATCAGAGACTAAACAAGCCTCCCATGGAAGTTACTCCACAAAGACAAAATCTGAAAGACAACCTCCCAGCATAAACATCAAACCCGTTACTCCAAGACATCAACTAATCCTCCATACCGGTGAGATCGACTGATACCTGACATCACACAAGTGACTTTTGTTGTCCTCTTAAATTTTCCGGGACTTATGTGCACAATTATCTATTTCTTCTACAAACAGAGACATACGCGTCCTTTCCATTCAGGTCGTATAATTAATTTTTGCAATGTGTTACTTGTGCATATTTAAATATTGTATATCCGGAATTAGTTATCTCATATGCTGTGTTAATATGTGAATTCGCATTTAGAAAAGTTAAATACTTTAGTTCATAAGTGAAAGGCTGCTTAGACAGGGCCAGCGACCGAATCATTTTTCTATCCCTTTTTCTTCTATCTCTTTGCGTGTATCATACCTTTCAAAATTAAGCTGCGCCCACAAACAATATGAGAAATGTAAACGAATATATGACTTTAAGCCTATAATATTATTACATATTTACTTTATCTCTATAGCAATTTACCTCCAAATCGCTAAACTTTCACAGCGACAGTTCACATTCTCAAAGGGGACAATAATTGTTAAACAAATTTCTGTCACCATATAGACATGGCTTTGAAGAATTTAAACGACCCAAAGCAGGCACTCTCTAAAAATCATTCCCAAATCTCTTAGAAGGGTAATTACAATATATTCCCGACTAAAAACCTAGTAACTTACATAATTAACAAACAAGCAATAGTTAACTAGGGAATATACACTTTACGAATCTCACCGGACAAAGGAGAAAACTCACAAACTATCTCTTCTCCACTAAAAAACCCCAAAATATAGGATTGTACTTTGAGCTCCCAGCCCAAGTCTGAGCTCACGACCCCAATAATTTTTAGGTTCTAGCTTCAACGTCAAGTTAGAATCAAAAGTTCCCTCAAGGGATTAATTCCTTTCCTTTGCTCCCTTTTAACTCCAACAACACCTCAACCTTAACCTGCCCCACCTCCATCCCTGCTTCCCCTAGACTTCTGTCTTCTCTCCTCATCTTCTCCTTCCACCCCCTCTCCCTCTTCAACTCCCTACCCCCTTCCCACCTTCTATTTCTAAAGTACGGGTTTCCCCGAAACCTAGATTAGCGAGCAATCTAACTATATTCTTAACGCTACTCAAAACATTTAAACTTTGTAACCGGAAGAAACTGTAGTATTGATTCACCAGCAACTAATAGACCCTCTGGTTACGGTTTTCTTTTTTCTATTGCTAATTGTATATCATTAATTATTTATTACTGTTCTGTTCCATTATTGATTACTGCTTAATTTACGTAAATTATCTTAGTACTGACTGTGCTAAACTGTTAGCAACGCTACATCTTACACCTTAGATTCCTAACTTAGGAATTGGAGGATCAGGGACTTTTTTACTTGGCAGCAGGTAAACAAAACCCTATAAAACAAAACGTACCAATTATACCTCACAAAAACACTCCTACCTTAAAGCTTTCCTCAATTATCCTACGGAAGAAACTTAATATTCAACAGGTCGACTTCATAATCTTACCCAGATAAACTCACTGACTTAATACAGGATCTACACTTACCACGGCATTCCCACATCCAAATAGATCATTCACCATACACACGAATTGACAAATATGACTACGATCAATATCCTCACTCAAAACGCAAGGGGATTAAACTCTCCAGAAAAAAGATCTATAGCCCTAAATGACTTTAAAAGGCATAAAGCACACATAATATATATTCAAGAAACACACTTTAGAAAAAATTATGCCCCCAAACTCCGTAATAAAGATTACCCTCTTGGCTACTTCAGTCATTACTCAGAAACAAAATCTAGAGGAGTAGCAATTCTCCTAAGTCAACATATACAATTCACATTCCAGGAACAACTGGTAGACGACTCAGGGAGATTTATATTTGTTAAAGGCAAAATTTGTAATACTCAAGTTACTCTAGCCAATATATACCTGCCAAATAAGAAACAAAATCTCTCTCTCAAAAAAATACTTAGCAAACTTTCCATATTCAGGGAAGGCATCCTCATTGTGGGGGGAGATATGAACATAACTCTAGATGAAACATTAGACTCTACATCTCAATCTAGAGATTATCAGTCCCTAACACGTTCTCAAATTAAAAACTCCCTCTATGAGGCTCAACTATACGACAGTTGGAGATCCATCAACCCTACCAAACGAGACTATTCTTTTTACTCCGCCCCTGCAGGCACTTACTCTCGAATCGATACAATTTTTTTACAACATAGATATCTCTCGCTAATTAAAGGCGCAACATAGGGTCCTATTACCTGGTCAGACCATGCCCCTATGACATTGTCAATCTCACTGCCAGCCTCCCCTAATCCATTCTCACAATGGAAACTTAATGATTTAATTCTAAATGACAAAACTACATTGCACAGGATAAAAGAGGCAACCACTCAATACTTCTCAGAAAACACGAATCCCGACACTTCCTCCATCATGACCTGGGAAGCTCATAAAGCAGTTATAAGAGGGGAACTTATCAAAGCAGCAGCAACACTCAAAAAAAATAGAGAAAAACAAGTAAACCAACTAACCAAAGACATTGTATCCCTAGAAAGTAAACATAAAACCTCTCTATCATGGGATGACCACAAAACGCTATCTAGTAAACGCACAGAATTATCGACCATTTTACATCTACATGCTAGGAAAAAAATATCGCTAACGAAAAACCTATACTACACTCAAAGCGGAAAAGAGGGCAAACTTCTAGCAAAATCGATACAAACAGAAAGACAATCCTCTTTCATATCCGAGATTAAGAAAAAAGATGGAAATCTAACGTGTCGCATGCCGGAAATACTATCTTCCTTCCATGAATTCTACACTCAGCTTTACAACCTCACAAACACGAAACCTACTTCAGAGGAAATAATGGAATTCCTTCAAACTAGAATTAAACGCTCTATCCCCACAAACGAAATTAAATTCTTAGACAATCCCTTAACTACAGAAGAATTCATAAACACAGTCAAATCTTTGCCCATCGGCAAGAGCCCAGGCCCTGATGGCTACACTGGGAAATATTATAAGGAATTAGCTAACATCTTGGCACAACCCTTCATCGAAGCTTACAATATGAAGAAACTTTCATCCTCCATACCTAGTTCAGCTCTTGAGGCAATAATCGCTATTATACCTAAACCAGGTAAAGACGCAACTCAATGCGGGAATTACAGACCTATCTCACTAATCAATATCGACTTAAAAATTCTGACCAAGATAATGGCTACTAGGCTCAAACCATTCATGCCTTCACTAATCCATTCAGACCAAGCTGGTTTTGTTCCTGGCAGAGAATCTAAAAACAACACAACGAAAATTCTAAATATTATCCATTGGGCCCAAATACACAAAACACAGAGCGCCCTGCTTGCCATTGATGCCGAAAAGGCTTTTGACAGAGTTAATTGGACACTACTAAAACATACCTTACAATACCTCAACTTTGGTCCTAGATGGATCGAATGGATTGATACCATATACTCGAAACCAACTGCGAAACTAAGAATCAATGGTCAACTATCAGACCCAGTAATGATCTCGAACGGCACAAGACAAGGATGCCCTTTATCGCCACTCCTCTTCATACTAGTGTTGGAGCCCTTCCTGCAAGGCATCCGCGACAACAACTCAATTAAGGGAATTCAAATCAAAAACCAAACCTACAAAATTACTGCTTTCGCAGACGATCTCCTTTTCACAATATCAGACCCACACAAAACTATACCAAACATCATCACAGAAATGCAATATTACGGAAAAATTTCATTTTTTCAAGCCAACCTCACAAAATGTGACTTGATGCCAATCTATCTCCCTGACTCCATTTGTCAAAAAATTAAATCCAACTTTGCATTCCAATGGACTACAACTTCTATTAAATATCTGGGAATACACATACCACACAAATTAAACTCCATATACTCGATGAATTTCCCACCTCTGATTGAGTCAATAACTAAAGACCTATCCAGATGGCATAAACCCTGCTTTGGGTTACTTTGTCGTGTAAACATTATTAAAATGAATATCCTCCCTCGTATCCTCTACCTATTACAAACAATCCCGCTATTAATTCCATCAAAATTTTTCTCTACTATCAAGTCATTACTCTCGGAATTCATATGGGCGCGCAAACCTCCACGCCTAGCCTACCAGACGCTGATTAAAACTCGAGAACAGGGAGGTTTAAATCTACCAGATTTACACGATTTCTATAAAGCGACCCATCTACAGAGGATTTATGAATGGTCGAATACTTCTAGCAAGCTCCAATGGGTAAAGTTGGAAAATAGCTTCTCAGAAGTTCCACTCCACATACTCCCTTGGATTCAAATCGACAATCAACTTATGAGAAAACTCAACAAACACCCAACGATTTCGGTTTCCTTACATATTTGGCTCAAAATGAGATCCCAAACAGAGGTAGCTCCATATCCGTCACCAATATACCCTTTAACATCAAATCCCCACTTACTTAACGGAACTCATGGGAAACAATGGGGTCTACAATACGAAGGCCCCTTCCTGAAACTATGCGAAGCAACGATAAAGAACAAACTAAAGCCCATAAAAGAACTTATAGACACAGACGAACACTCTGGGATTCAATTGTTTTTCTATAACCAACTGAAACATTTCATAAACTCTAATGATCTCTTGCCGAGGGGTACAAGATCTCTTACCAAATTCGAAGGCCTTTGCATCGAGCACCCGCCAAAACTCAAAACACTCTCAGCCATGAATTCAATCATTAAAGAAGCGCAATCACAAAACCTTCCCGCTTTCACACAAAGATGGAAAGAGGAGCTCAAACTTACCCTGAACAACACACAATGGAAACAAGTCTTTACATTAATCCACAAAACATCGATCTCCACTCACGCACAAGAATGTAACTACAAAAAATTGACCCGCTGGCACAACTCGCCAGTTAACTTACACAAATATTATCACGACTCCATAGACCTGTGCTGGAGATGCAATGCCCCAGGAGCACACCACTCTCACATATGGTGGCAATGTCCAATAATACACAAATACTGGGTAAGAATCCACAAGATTATTATACTTATATTCCGAAAAACATTCCAATGCACACCTGAACACTATATCTTTCTTATCAAACCGAAAGAATTTACCAAACTAGAACACGCACTTTTCTGTCATCTAGCAATGGCGGCATCGCAGCTCCTACCTAAATATTGGAAACAAATTCAACCCCCTACAATTCGGGAGTGGGTGTTAAGAGTCGAAGATATCAAATTGATGGAAAAAATCACATCAGCTAAACTAGGCAGACTATCCAAATTTCACTCTATTTGGAATCAATGGAATACATACAACTCCATTAAACTTCAGGCTACCGAATAAAAAGCTTCCAACATACTAAAAAACTACTCCTAGGTCACTACCAACTGATGATATAAACCATTAGCATAAAACATATACCAAATTACTTGCACCCTTTTATATAAGTCATAACTACCCCTATATTCTCTTGATCTTCCGATTCCTATTTATACACACATAATACACGTTGTTATATAGATGTACAATGACAATGTTTTTCATAATTTTACTTTTACTATTAATATGTGTTACTTGGGATGATATTTATCATATACAGAGTGTTGTTAACCTAAAGTTCTATTCCAATTGTCACGGGATTGATAACTGGACAAACTGTAAGTTTAGAAATGTTGACTACCCTCAGTTTAACGAGATAATTACATTATTGCTTTATTATTATTTAAGCATCACTGTTTAGTTACATATTTTATCATAATATCCTCAAGCTTTCATTCTAACATTATGTATTAGTGTTATGTAAAAAGTACTATGACATTATTTCTTCTCTATTATAACCATCATACTGTTTTTCTAGGAACATGTTAAATAAGCGTACAATTTTCTGTTATTTCGCTATATCTAAATGTAAACTTGTTATGTATAAAATACAAAACAATAAAACATTAAACATTAAAAAAAAAAAAAAAATAGTGAAGTAATTCAATTATCTCCCAGGACAAAGGCAAAACTCCATTATACATGTGGGGACACAAAACAGACTATCACTTTAAAATACATAAAGACACATTTTATACATAAAACACAGACATGTAACATATCCCCAGATAGCTCAGGTCTGAGTGCACATTATTAGGTGAATGGCACCCAGACCACCCAAATACAGTTTAATTGCCATGGAGCCAAAGTCTTTAATTATACGAACAGGCTCCATGGCAATGCTATCCAGGACCGGTGCTAGGATTTTTAGTTACACAGGCGAAGATGCATTTTATTTAAAATAAGGTTCATACAAACACAGAAATAATCATACAGAGACATACACACACAGACAGAGACATACATGCAAGCATATAGACATACATACAGAGGCATACCGTACATACATACATACATACATACATACAGAAACAAACATACAGAGACATCCAGGCATACAGACACATACATACATACAGGCATACAAAGACATACACGCATACAGAGACATACCGTCATACAGACACATACGTACAAAGACATACAGGCATACAGACACATACATTTGTACATACAGAGACATACAGGCATACGGACACATACATATGTACATACAGAGACATACACAATTACATACTTACATCAGTTAAATCTTGTCCCCGGGATGCATGCTGTCTGGCTCCTTGGAGTCCTGCCCTGCAGCCCAGCCCCATCACAGGGCGCCAGCCGCGCTGTGTGGTACACAGGGAGCAGGGATATGATGTCATCCATATCCTCGCCCCCTCCACACAGCCTGTGGCAGACACCAGGGTAGGTGCAGTGGCGTACACATGACCCATGGGGCCCCAGTGCGCAAATTGATCCGTGCCCCCCCCCCTCGCTCTTACTCTGCGCGGGCCGGGGCCGCAACTCATGGTGGCGGGCACCTGGTCGCAGGGGTTGCAGGGCTATGACCCCTGCGACCGTGGTATGTACGCCAGTGCATGGAGATGCACACACAATTAAAGGACCACTACAGACACCCAGATCACATCAGCTCAATGAAGTGGTCTGGGTGTCAGGTCCCTCTAGTTTTAACCCTGCAGCTGAAAACATAGCAGTTTCAGAGAAACTGCTATGTTTCACCGAGGGTTAATCCAGCCTATAGTGGATGTCTCACTGACAGCCGCTAGAGGAGCTTCCGCTATTCTAAAACACTGAACGTCCATAGGAAAGCATTGAGTAATGCTTTCCTATGGGCGGTTTGAATGCGTGCGCTGCAAGAGCATTCAGAGCTGAGAGGCGGAGGGATCCCCAGTGCCAAGGGAGTCCGGTGCTAGAGAAAGGTAAGTGCTGAAGACACACACACACTCTCACGAACAGATGCATACACACCAGCTAACAGACACACACATTTACTGACAGACACACTCAGCGACAGACATACATACACACTCACTTACAAAACATACACTCTCACTGACAAACACACACTCACAAATACACACACAAACACACTCAGTAAGAGACACACAGTAACACACTTACTGACACTCACTAGCAGACACACTCACTGACACACTAGCAGACACACTCACTGACACTCACTAGCAGACACACACTTACACTCATTAGCAGACACACACTGACACTCACTAGCAGACACACACTGACACTCACTAGCAGACACACTCACTGACACTAGCAGACACACTCACTGAAACTAGCGGACACACTCACTGACATTAGCAGACACACTCACTGACACTAGCAGACACACACACTGACACTAGCAGACACACACACTGACACTCACTAGCAGAAACTCATTGACACTCACTAGCAGACACACACACTGACACTCACTAGCAGACACACTCACTGACACTCACTAGCAGACACACTCACTGACACTCACTAGCAGACACACTCACTGACACACTAGCAGACACACACTGACACTCACTAGCAGACACACACTGACACTCACTAGCAGACACACACTGACACTCACTAGCACTCACTGACACTAGCATACACACTCACTGAAACTAGCAGACACACTCACTGACATTAGCAGACACACTCACTGACACTAGCAGACACACACACTGATACTAGCAGACACACTCACTGACACTCACTAGCAGACACTCACTGACACTCACTAGCAGACACACTCACTGACACTCACTAGCAGACACACACACTGACACTCACTCTGACACTCACTAGCAGACACTCATTGACACTCACTAGCAGACACACTCACTGACACTCACTAGCAGACACACTCACTGACACTCACTAGCAGACACACACACTGACACTCACTCTGACACTCACTAGCAGACACTCATTGACACTCACTGACACTCACTAGCAGACACACACACACACTGACACTCACTAGCAGACACACTCACTGACACTCACTAGCAGACACACGCATTGACACTCACTGACACTCACTAGCAGACACACACATTGACACTCACTGACACTCACTAGCAGACACAAACACACACACTAAAACTCACACTAACACATGTTTTTTTTTATTAATTTAATCCCCCAGTCTCCTTACCTTTTTGGAGTGCTGAAGGGATTCCCTGGGGTCCAGTGGTGCTGCTGGGCTCCTGGGCTCCTTGGCTGGCTCCCTCCCTGGCTGGCTGGCTCCCTGGCTGGCTCCCTGGCTGGCTGGCTTGCTCCCTGGCTGGCTGACTCCCAGGCTGGCTGGCTCCCGGGCTGGCGGGCGGACGCGAGGGAGCACTCTCCCATGTGTGCTTCCTCTTCAGCTCCCTCGCGCACCGTGTAGGGATGCCGGCGCCGTAAGATGACATCATCTTCCGGCTCCGTTATCAGTATGCGGCGCGCGAGGGAGCTGAAGAGGAAGCACACATGGGAGAGTGCTCCCTCGCGCGCCCGCAGAACCGGGCGCTCGGCCACGCTACAATAGGTCGTCGGTTGGAGGGGAGCGCAGTGCGCTTCCCTCCTTCCGGTCAGCCTGATTTTGCGCCCCCAGGGCCGGTGCGCCCTAAGGCGGCCGCCTGGGCCGCCTTATGGTAGCGCCGGCCCTGTTGCTATCTGGGTTAAAACATTCACATAAAACATAAAATACAGAATTTCCCTGCATTCACCAAATCCATACGAATTGGAACCAGGGGCTGGAGGTTCAGTGGCGCCTGCACGTAAAAGTGTCCGATTTTGGTGCATGAAAGCTGGGCAGAAAAGCGTTGACTGCCCGGGGAGCTCCAGAACACCGCCCCCTAGCGGCCGCTAAGTGTAACAGTGGCCGCCCAGTAACATTCAATTAAGCTGCGGTTAACCGCAGCTTCAGGGAGGTAAATTGGAGGCACACTCCAGCTTCTGGGTGGCCCATTAACAACGCCGGCCGGCTTCCCACGGCTCTGGGGAGGTTGGTAAACGGCTGTTTGTTTGGTAGATGGAATCTACCGAACTGCTGTGCAGAAAGGGAGAAATCAATCCTTCTGCACATCAAAATTAACCCTTTAGCTGACGGTCCATAATCTAAAGGCAGCAGGCGAGCAACCAGGCTTCTCCAGTTCACAGTGGCGAAGTTGGTTTCACCACACCTGTTACCTGCTTTAGCATAGCTTAAACCTGACACACTTGGTTACCTATATGTTAACAATTGCATATCTTGCTACCCATACCAAATGTCTATGACGACCTAATCTGTCGAACGAGTCTTTGTTTATGCCTATAACTTACCTTGCACCTTCCTTCTTTGTCACTCCTCTGAATATTCCTACCTGACGTGTGCATCTTGTTAAATCTTGGTAAATCATTTAAACTAAACGAGAACCTAAGCTGTCAAAATATTGATCTCATTAATCTAAAAAAAGTGCCTTGACAAACGAATGCCACGACTTGTACTGCAAATGTCTATCAATTTTTCTTGATGTCGCTGTTGTGGCGCACCAAGGCTTTTTGTTACTTTTGTGCACAACAAAAATAAAGAATTTAAAAAAAAATAAAAATGTGTTAGTATGAGTGAGATGAGTGAGTGTGTGTATGTCTGTTAGTGTGTGTGTGTGTGTGTGTTTGTATGTCTGTTAGTGTGTGTGTGTGTGTGTGTGTTAGCCTGTGAGTGTGTCTGTTAGTGTGTGTGTCTGACTGTGTGTGTGTCTGTTAGTGAGTGTGTGTGTCTGTTAGTGAGTGTGTGTGTGTGCTAGTTTGTGTCTGTTAGTGACTGTGTGTTTGTCTGTTTGTGAGTGTGTCTGTTAGTGTGTGTGTGTGTGTGTGTATATTTAGAATGCGGGGTGGAGGGAAGGGTTGGGTGTGGGTGGCGGGGGGGGGAGGAGGGGGGCGCCTGAGTTTTGTCCTGCCTAGGACAGCACAAAACCAGGATACACCACTGCCTGGGAGTGAGAGCACTCTGTTCAAAGTTTTATCGGATCACGGTGGTTGCCCGATCCGATTAGGAGTTGCAGACAAGTTTTGTTGTAGCTCCCTGTCAAGTCACACCTCCCTGCATGTGACTTACACAGCCTTCCATAAACACTTCCTGTAAAGAGAGCCCTATTTAGGCTTTCTTTATTGCAAGTTCCGTTTAATTAAGATTTTCGTATCCCCTGCTATGTTAATAGCTTGCTAGACCCTGTAAGAGCCTCCTGTATGTGATTAAAGTTCAATTTAGAGATTGAGATACAATTATTTAAGGTAAATTACATCTGTTTGAAAGTGAAAACAGTTTTTTTTTTTTGTTTTTTTGTTCCTTTCATGCAGGCTCTGTCAATCATAGCCAGTGGAGGTATGGCTAGGGCTGCATAAACAGAAACAAAGTGATTTAACTCCTAGATGACAGAGAATTGAGCAGTGAGACTGCAGGGGAATGATCTATACACTAAAACTGCTTTATTTAGCTAAAGTAATTTAGGCGACTATAGTGTTCCTTTAAGGGCTAATCGTAAAGCCAGAGCAATCTACATACAATCTATTTATCTGATATAGAATTGCCACACATAGAATCTCAACCCATAAAAATAAATAAAAAACAATATAGCAAGAAATGGATTGTCTTCTAAATATTGCTAGTAAATGGAAATTTCACTGGGTAATCACTATAAATGTATGTCACAAGACCGTACTAGCTGGTAGGATAACGTAATCCAAAATAGCTATCCAGAATGTATGAGCCCAAACTTAGATACTTTGTTATATTCATAAACAGAATTGAAGATTCATTCCAGATACGATCTGCTGTGTAACTCACTAGCCTGTTCAACAGTTAGTATTGTCATAGCGCTTAAGGTTTGATTGTTTTCAGGAGCAGTCCTTACATTTATCACTTATTTGGCACATAGTCTATGGAAAGCCAGTTTTAACTATTGTAGTGTATATATATATATTTTATATTGCTACCCGACGATCTAGGAATATTAAGTAAGGGGTCTATTTGGGCAGGTTTCCATGAATGGAGCAGGTTTTCTAAAGACGGATTTCAGTTTAAGATCCATCTAGCAGGGGAAGGCAATTCAGACCTAGTGGTACAAGACAATCTGAGCAATATGTGAGATTCACTAAACAGTGAATACCGAGAGCAGCAGAGATGATACTAGTGGGTTTATCACGAGGATTAGAGCTCTGACAGACAGTGTGGGTGGCTCTTATAAGAGCCTTTGGGTTTATAGTAAAGTAGAAGAATGCCATTACTTGGCGCTGGTGTACTTGGTGACAGCCTTGGTGCCCTCGGACACGGCGTGCTTTGCCAGCTCTCCGGGTAGCAGCAGGCGCACGGCGGTCTGGATCTCCCGGGAAGTGATGGTGGAGCGCTTGTTGTAGTGAGCCAGGCGAGAGGCTTCTCCTGCGATGCGCTCAAAGATATCATTGACAAAGGAGTTCATGATCCCCATGGCCTTGGAGGAGATACCGGTGTCGGGGTGGACCTGTTTCAGCACCTTGTACACGTAGATGGCATAGCTCTCCTTCCTGGTCTTCCTACGCTTCTTGCCATCTTTCTTCTGAGTCTTGGTCACGGCTTTCTTAGAGCCTTTCTTGGCGGCTGGTGCGGACTTGGCTGGATCAGGCATGATCTACGCTGTTTGCTGGAAATACAATGACGGTCTGCGCGCTCCGGCGGCTCTATTTATAGGCAGGCCATGCAAATTAAGCCCTTCCACTTTCTGTGATGGGATTGGTCAACACAGACAGGTGACGAAACGATGTCATAGTTTCAGCAATTGATTGGTATCCTGTACAGCGCGTGTCTAATTGGCTGCTTGCAAAGCCATCCAATCACAGAGCAGAGTGTGTCTATAAATAGCCCGTGTAAAGGGGGGGTGAGGTTTTATTATCAGCGAAATTCTAGAACCAACATGTCAGGCCGTGGAAAGCAAGGAGGAAAGACCCGTGCAAAGGCGAAGACTCGCTCATCCCGCGCTGGTCTTCAGTTCCCAGTCGGCAGAGTCCACCGTCTGCTGAGGAAGGGGAATTATGCAGAGCGTGTTGGAGCCGGTGCCCCCGTTTATCTGGCTGCAGTGCTGGAGTACCTGACTGCTGAGATCCTGGAGCTGGCAGGGAATGCCGCCAGAGATAACAAGAAAACCCGCATCATTCCCCGCCATCTCCAGCTCGCTGTCCGTAACGACGAAGAGCTCAACAAACTGCTGGGAGGAGTGACTATCGCCCAGGGAGGTGTCTTGCCCAACATCCAGGCTGTGCTGCTGCCCAAGAAAACCGAAAGTCATAAATCAAAGAGCAAGTAAAGCGGACAGCTGCTCCACCGGTCTAGACTAAAAACACAAAGGCTCTTCTAAGAGCCGCCCACAGTCTCCACAAAGAGCGCAACCATCTTCCTGTATCTACTCTCTCACACACACACACACACCCCATGAACGTGTAACAAGTCAAATAGGAAGCGTTCTCGTCCTGCACTCAGTCCCATTCTGTATACAACATTTCAACTCTAGAACGCGAGCTAGAATCAATGTATACCCATGATACGTGCAGCAGCATCGAGTTAAACATTGGGTCAAGTGTATATAGTGTGCCTGAGCCTCTATTGCTAAGGGGGGAGGGGGGGGAGAATCTCGCTTACTTACGGTTGTCCCCCTCCCTGTCTGAACATGCTGCGTGAAACTTTGGATAAGATTCAGCTCTACAGATCCGATCTCTGGCTGCTGGATGCGTTAGCTCTGCCTCAACAGCATGGACTCACGGCCGCACAAGGGGATTATTGTTTCAATGAGTGGCTGCCTGGTAACATTCCCTGCTCTGTCTCATGTAGCTCGGTTATAAGGCGGCTGGGCGTACTGTGAGTCCTTTATCAGACGTGATCACACTAAGAATCCCATGTAAAGAAGCGGGCTCTCTGCATGTGTTAGAGGTGTATGTCCCATCTCCCCTCGGTAAAGCCTACACACTAGTTAATAATTCTATTGGGAGTAATACGGCCATTACTGCCCACTGCCAATCCTATCAACTAGTAGCGTCTATAATAAATGCTGTCAGGACAGGAGGACTCACTGAAGGACTAGATCCCTTCTTTGAAGCAGATGATTTGAGCGGGTATTTTGAATGAGGGGGAGGGGATAAGCAGTTGATTTGAGCGGGTATTTTAAAATGAGTAACTATTTGTGTTCAGCCAATCAGAATACTCCACCCACCTGATGAACCAATGGAAACGCCGTGCCTGGCTATAAAAGCTCGGTCTTGTAAGCGCAGACTTCATTCGCGCTCGTTTTGTTACGATGGCCAGAACTAAGCAGACCGCCCGTAAATCCACCGGAGGCAAGGCTCCCCGCAAGCAGCTAGCCACCAAAGCTGCCAGGAAGAGCGCTCCAGCTACCGGGGGAGTGAAGAAGCCTCACCGTTACCGGCCGGGAACTGTGGCTCTCCGGGAAATCCGCCGTTATCAGAAATCCACCGAGCTGCTCATCCGCAAGCTGCCTTTCCAGCGCCTTGTCCGTGAGATCGCTCAGGATTTCAAGACTGATCTGCGCTTCCAGAGCTCTGCCGTCATGGCTCTGCAAGAGGCTAGCGAGGCTTACCTGGTGGGTCTCTTTGAGGATACAAACTTGTGTGCCATCCACGCCAAGAGGGTCACCATCATGCCCAAAGACATCCAGCTGGCCCGTAGGATCCGAGGAGAGAGAGCTTAAACTCTTAACTTGTTCACACAAACACCACAAAGGCTCTTTTAAGAGCCCCCAAATCTGCACTGGAATGAGTTTAAACACTTTTATATGCACGGTCTTTGTATCCTCTGCACATCACTAAATATCTAGACGTATTCAGTTTCTTTCTTTTCTAATTTATAAACAATGCCCCCCGGGTAGCTATAGTAGCTGCTTGGCTATTTTACCTTCACAGATTTTCAGTGAATAAACTCATCTAGTAGACAGTAGAAGCGAATTACTCTATTTACAAGCGATCATGTGAATTGGCAGCAGGTAAAGGAGTACTTTATATTTGCTACGGCTTGCTTAGAGGAAAAGAATACATGTGTATTTATATACAGCTAGTCATAATGTTTCTAATGAAATGGCTTTAAACTGCAAGCATGTTATAAAATGTAAGCAACAGTAACTATATTCAATACTTCTAAAATCTTGGTAGTCTGTCTAATCTAAATGCACTGCACTAGATCGCAATGTTGAGTGATATAGCGCTACAATTACTAGAAATCGAGTGCTAACTGTGCAGACAAATCGATGTGTAACTAGAGAATGACACGATCTCAATAACCATTGACTCTACATAGGAGAATGTTATAAACTCAGAACTCGATGTGTTTGAGCAGTAGAAGGCAGTTTGTCAGATATAGGGTTGAAGTGATTAGATTGACTCTTTCAGTGAAAAGGTGGGTGGCCCTAAAAAGGGCCTTTGGGTTAGTGGGGTATGCGGTAAGGCCGAGTCAGGGTTTTAACCTCCGAAGCCATAGAGAGTGCGGCCCTGGCGTTTAAGGGCATAGACTACGTCCATGGCGGTCACAGTCTTCCTCTTGGCATGCTCGGTGTAGGTGACGGCGTCCCGGATAACATTCTCCAGGAAGACCTTCAGCACCCCGCGAGTCTCTTCGTAGATGAGGCCGGAGATACGCTTCACTCCTCCTCTGCGAGCCAGGCGGCGGATTGCAGGCTTGGTAATGCCCTGGATGTTGTCACGCAGGACCTTTCTGTGCCGCTTAGCGCCGCCTTTCCCGAGACCCTTTCCGCCTTTACCTCTGCCAGACATGGTTCTGTTTTACTATCTGCCGCAATGATACGGGATACACTGCAACGCTCTCCTTATATACACCACGGGTGGACCGAATGGAGAACTGCAGCACATGGGGCGGAGTTAAGTCCCGCCCTCATTCACATTTTTTTTTTTTCCCCCTCTTTCCTGAAATGGTTCTGTCTCTTGAACATAAAGTTGTGTAAACACGAAGGATGAAACAAGATCGTGATTTTTTTTTAAATCATGTATTTAGTGTTGCTTTGAAAGTCGGCTTATTCACAGCACACGGTATCACTTATTTCCTACGGTTTGATCATCTAAATAAGCGCCCGGTTCCCAAGTGAGAGAGGGCGATGGCAGTCCCTTTATTATCACCATGTAAATATTCAGCTCGACAACAGCCTTAATTAGTCTCTGCTTTATCATCTTACTGAACAGGAAATAAAGCCAGTATGGCTACTTTGGATGGTGATATTCTATAGATTATATGCGTTTCTCACTCAATTCTGACTAAAGTTGGCCTTTTGCAGTTTAATGAATCTCCCACAATATCTTGGCAAGGAGGGAATTTCAACTTCCCACAAAAAAATAATAAAAACATTTTATAAAGAGTAGCACTGACAAGGTACTTTCTATTTACATCCCAACGAGGTATTTTCTAGCACTAGATCCTGCTTTACGAATGAGAAATGGTGTGTGTGACATTCTATAAAATAAACACGTGCCTATCACAAATATAGCTCTTAAAGGACAAGGTGGTGGCTCTTAGAAGAGCCGTTTGGACTTTTAAATATAAATTAAAACAAGATACGAGCAGGGCTTATTTTTTCTTGGGAGCTGCCTTTTTAGCCTTTGCTGGACTCTTAGCGGCTTTGGGCTTGGCTGCCTTTTTAGCCGGGCTCTTTGTTGCTTTTTTAGCCGGACTCTTCACTGCCTTCTTGGGCTTGGCGGCTTTGACTTTCTTGGGGCTCTTGGTGACTTTTTTAGCGGAGGCTGCCGGCTTCTTGGCCTTCTTCGGGCTCTTCGCGGCTACCTTCTTCACTTTAGCCGGAGACTTGGAGGCTTTCTTTGGGGCGGGCTTCTTGACTTTAGCCGGTGCCTTCTTGGGCTTTGCAGCCTTGTCTTTGCTCTCCGCCTGCTTCTTGTTGAGCTTGAAGGAGCCGGAGGCTCCGCTACCTTTGACCTGGACGAGAGTCTCTTTAGTCACCAAGCCCTTGAGAGCCAGCTTGAGGCGGCTGTTATTCTTCTCCACATCGTAACCAGCGGCGGTCAAAGCCTTCTTCAGGGCTGCCAGGGACACCCCGCTGCGCTCTTTAGAGGCGGACACAGCTTTAACAAGGAGCTCGGACACGCTGGGACCGGACGGCTTGGCAGCTTTCTTGGCGCTGGATGCCTTCTTCGGCTGCTTCTTCTTAGAATCGATTTCAACCGCAGGAGCGGCAGCAGGAGCAGTTTCAGCCATGATCACTATTCACTATACCGATCAGTCAATAATTCCGTTCACAGCCGGCTCTCATTTATAGATCTCAAGCTGGCATCCTATAGGCTGATCTAAGCGCGCTCTGATTGGATACAGTCTTATGACACACCCTTCACTTTCCCTTCTCCTGCTTTTCACACACTGCTCTCACTCTGTGTTTCCGAGTGGATACAACTAATAGATTTTACTGAAATAAGAGAACGGATGTCGATGTCATCCATCGTGAAATGTACTAAACTATCTTATCTAGAGTTTATTAGCAGTCTCATGGCTCCCGAGGGCTGTCACAATGTAGTAGAGCTGGGGAAAGCAGACACAACTCGTTTGTGATCAGCTTGATGTTCTCCAGAAACATTATTTCCAGAACTATTTAAATGATATATTTGAAGGCTTTCTTTCTCACTCTTATTCAGGGAAGGGAAGGGACCTGTGTTATCAAGGTGTGTTGTAGCTCATGTCATAAAGAAACAGAGAAGAGGGATGTTGCACCTCGTTTGTTCAGACAGTAAACTCAGGCAGTATGTAGTAAGATCATAGCATATAGTTGATATTTAATTTGCATAATCTTTATTCTATCTATTTATTCATTATCCTCTGAGTCTAACAGCAACTAAAACCAGTTATATATACTCTGGAAGGAAACTCTGCTCTGTGAATTTGCGTCCCTTGGTCATCTTGAGGTAGTGTGATGACCCCCTTGCCGACCTGCCAGTAGAGCGCTTTTTGGAGGGAAGGTTCAGACTTATTGGAGCAATTGCTTCCTGAGAGCCAGGGGGAGCTCCCTTCCATTTGACTGCAGGAACTCCCACTCTTTGATTGGCCCAAGACACAATTATGCTGGAACTATTTTGGGCTTGGCCCTCGTGTGCGGCCAGTCAAAATGTAACCCGGTGGCGATTCAACATTTTTTCATGGATCCTGGCACTATTTTACCAATTCGGATGAGAGCTATCCAGGGTTGTATGATATGTGGGGTGCCTGTGTGGTTTTATTGTATTATGGGGGTGTTTTTGTCTTAAGTACTTTGTATTTGGGAGATAATCAGTTTAGCGGTCAGGTGCTTGGATGGGCACTGTATGCACATGTGACGAAACCAATCTCGCCACATTGTATTGGAGGAGCCTGGTTGCCCGTGTTCTATCAAAAAACCCTACCCCGTGAAAATTCCCTACCCTCGTCACTTCCGGTGACGCAGCCGCACCGGAAGTGACCCTCATCCAATGGAGGAGGAGGGTGTGCGCCGCCGCGCAAGCGCACACCAAATAGGTAGGGATTTTTCACGGGCTAGGGGAAATGAATGCAACAGTGCGCACGCGCGACAAAGTACTCCCGTCGGGGGTACAGCGCGCGTGCGCACGAGTTGCAAGGGAGCGCTTCACAAACCGCGCATGCGCAGTATAGGGGTAGGGAAATTTGATGGCTATTAGCCCTGTGAAATCTCCCTACCCCTATACTGCGCATGCGCGGACTCATCATCAGATTAAAGCCTCTCCCTGCTCCCAACACTCTCAGCCATCCAAGATTGAGGGTGAATTATGGTGGGACGGTGGGTGTTTATGTGCATTATATTGGGGGGTCTGTGCAGACCCCCAATTCTGCACAGACCCCCCAATTCTGCGCAGACCCCCCCAATATAATGCACATAAACACCCACCGTCCCACCATAATTCACCCTCAATCTTGGATGGCTGAGAGTGTTGGGAGCAGGGAGAGGCTTTAATCCGACGATCAGAGTTCGCGCATGCGCAGTATAGGGGTAGGGAGATCTCACAGGGCTAATAGCCATCAAAATTCCCTACCCCTATACTGCGCACGCGCGAACTCTGATCGTCGGATTAAAGCCTCTCTCCCTTGCCACTAGTGCGCACGCGCGCTGTACCTCCGACGGGAGTACTTTGCCGCGCGTGCGCACTGTGGCGTTAATTTCCCCTACCCCGTGAAAAATCCCTACCTAGCCTAGTTGTTGTGCGCCTGCGCGGCGGCGCACACCCTCCTCCTCCATTGGATGAGGGTCACTTCCGGTGCGGCCGCGTCACCGGAAGTGACGAGGGTAGGGAATTTTCACGGGGTAGGGTTTTTTGATAGAACACCCGCCTACTGCCTTTGGATTATGGACCGGCAGCTAAAGGGTTAATTTTACTGTGCAGAAGGATTTATTTCTCCCTTTCTGCACAGCAGTTCGGTAGATTTCATATACCGAACAAACAGCCGTTCACCAACCTTCCCAGAGCCGTGGGAAGCCGGCCGGCGTTGTTAATTGGCCACCCAGGAGCTGGAGTGTGCCTCCTATTTACCTCCCTGAAGCTGCGGTTAACCGCAGCTTAATTGCTTGTTAACTTTGTGCCTGCTGTTACACTTTGCGGCCGCTAGGTGTTGGTGTTCTTGATCTCCCCGGGCAGCCAGCGATTTTCTGCCCGGCTTTCATGCACCAAAATCGGACACTTTTACGTGCAGGCACCGCTGAACCTCCAGCCCCTGGTTCTAATTCGTATGGATTTGGTGAATACAGGGAAATTCGGTGTTTTATGTTTTATGTGAATCCTTTAACCCAGATAGCAATGCCATGGAGCCTGTTCGTATAATTAAAGACTTTAGCTCCATGGCACTTAAACTGTATTTGGGTGGTCTGGGTGCCATTCACCTAATAATGTGCACCCAGACCTGAGCTATCTGGGGATATGTTACATGTCTGTGTTTTGTGTATAAAATGTGTCTTTATGTATTTTAAAGTGATTGTCTGTTTCTGTGTCACCACGTGCATAATGGAGTCTTGCCTTTGTCCTGGGAGATAATTTAATTACTTCATTAATTATCTCCAGGACAGAGAGGAGGAAACCAGGATGCATTGTGGGAAAGTATTGTGGCTGAGTGTACGAAAATGATACATGTCTGTCTGCTGTTACAGTCTTCCATCTGGTCCCCTAGGGGAGTGTCCACCAGGTGGGAGACCTGCATAAATACAGGGGCAGGTAGCCCTGAATAAACAGACCACTGCTTGACCCTCAACACGGAGCCTTGTCTCGTTCTTGGGGGGATTCACTGTATGCTGTTGGAGATTGATTGCTAGGAGTGTAAGCTGATATATGCTTTTCCTGTTCGTCTGCTAGCAACTATTCGTGAGGTTCCAGTTTGGAGTGCTACCTTATTCCCTTGTATGTAGTTCGGGAGTTTGATGCATTCACCTATATCCAATTTGTGAGGTTTGGTGATTTTACAGTAGCTGTGCCTGTCTCTCAGAAAGGGGCATATCGCCTAAACAGATTTTAACCCCTTGTCTGCTGAAACGGTCCGTTACAATTGGTGGCAAGCGGCGAGATCGTTTCTACAGCCAGAAGGACAGCTACAGGAGACACCATTGCTCTGGATTTTACAATTTGAGGGCAACGCATGTCTCAGTACAGCGACCCTGACAGCACCAGCATGGAACCAGCAGTGGAGTTCGATGAGGCTGACATGGATGACCGAGATGCAGTACGCAAAGGCATCTGGTACCAGGCACTGGGTATTGTGGAATACCAGCAGGACGGGAGATTCCCCAAGGAAGAGCAGCGGTTGCAGAAGCGAGTAGCCCTGCGGATGCCCTTCCTGGGAGAGCAGCCCCTGGAGGAATGGGTGAGAGAATTGGAACACCTAGTATGGCAGGAGATGTGGCTGGAGGATGCCTACCAGGCGCTTTGGTGGTATGTTGCACAGTACCTGCCCTGGACAGCCGAGCATGACAAGCCAGAGGGAGAGGAGTTTGATGGTCCTGGCTTGTTATGGGAGACTTTTGCAGAGCCTGAGTTTGGGAGCGCTACACAAGCCCAGTTCCAGGATCTCTTTGAGTGGAGGGAGAGCAGGTATGACTGGGACGACACTCATAAGATTGAGCAAGACCTGGTCCATCTGGTGACCCGGGAGATGGAGCTGGAACAGGGCTACCAAAATCTGTTCCACTCCAGTGAGAAGGCTCAGTAGGGAAGCGCAGACCCAGATCCAGACCCCTTCAGCTGGGAAGATATTGTACAGTTTTACTGTTTTACTATTGGTTGAAAAGGCAGTAACACGCCTTGTATGTTTTTTTATTTTTATAACACATGCCTTAACTGCTTTGATCCAGATGTTTATTATTTGTTGGTTTAACTACCATAAAAATGCAGAATGTGACACGGCATACCGCCATATCTTGTTCTTAGGGTATAGTTAGTGAAGACCTGGTGTAACGGACCGTTTCGCTCAGAAGGGGATAAAAATTGTTTAGGCGATAATCCCCTTTTTCATAGACCAGCAACTACAGCAATCACCAATCTCCCGAATTCCAAACTGTACAAATTCACCAACTCCCGAACTGCAAAAACACGAACCCTGGAATCAGCCGAACAGGAAAAGCATACAATCTGCTTACACTCCTGGCAGTCAGCATACAATCCAATTCCCCCAAAGAACGAGACGACACATCGCTTTGAGGGTTAAGCAGGAACTGGTTTACTGAGGGCTACCTGCCCAGTATTTATGCGGGTCTCCCACTTGGTGGACACTCCCCTAAGGGACCAAATGGAAGACTGAAACAGCAGACAGGCATGTATCACTTTAGTACATACAGCCACAATACTTTCCCACAATGCATCCTGGCTTCCTCCTCTCTGTCCTGGAGATAATTAGTGAAGTAATTCAATTATCTCCCAGGACAAAGGCAAAACTCCATTATACATGTGGGGACACAAAACAGACTATCACTTTAAAATACATAAAGACACATTTTATACATAAAACACAGACATGTAACATATCCCCAGATAGCTCAGGTCTGAGTGCACATTATTAGGTGAATGGCACCCAGACCACCCAAATACAGTTTAATTGCCATGGAGCCAAAGTCTTTAATTATATGAACAGGCTCCATGGCAATGCTATCCAGGACCGGTGCTAGGATTTTTAGTTACACAGGCGAAGATGCATTTTGTTTAAAATAAGGTTCATACAAACACAGAAATAATCATACAGAGACATACACACACAGACAGAGACATACATGCAAGCATATAGACATACATACAGAGGCATACCATACATACATACATACATACATACATAGACATACAGAAACAAACATACAGAGACATCCAGGCATACAGACACATACATACATACAGGCATACAAAGACATACACGCATACAGAGACATACCGTCATACAGACACATACGTACAAAGACATACAGGCATACAGACACATACATTTGTACATACAGAGACATACAGGCATACGGACACATACATATGTACATACAGAGACATACACAATTACATACTTACATCAGTTAAATCTTGTCCCCTGGATGCATGCTGTCTGGCTCCTTGGAGTCCTGCCCTGCAGCCCAGCCCCATCACAGGGCGCCAGCCGCGCTGTGTGGTACACAGGGAGCAGGGATATGATGTCATCCATATCCTCGCCCCCTCCACACAGCCTGTGGCAGACACCAGGGTAGGTGCAGTGGCGTACACATGACCCATGGGGCCCCAGTGCGCAAATTGATCCGTGCCCCCCCCCCCTCGCTCTTACTCTGCGCGGGCCGGGGCCGCAACTCATGGTGGCGGGCACCTGGTCGCAGGGGTTGCAGGGCTATGACCCCTGCGACCGTGGTATGTACGCCAGTGCATGGAGATGCACACACAATTAAAGGACCACTACAGACACCCAGATCACATCAGCTCAATGAAGTGGTCTGGGTGTCAGGTCCCTCTAGTTTTAACCCTGCAGCTGAAAACATAGCAGTTTCAGAGAAACTGCTATGTTTCACCGAGGGTTAATCCAGCCTATAGTGGATGTCTCACTGACAGCCGCTAGAGGAGCTTCCGCTATTCTAAAACACTGAACGTCCATAGGAAAGCATTGAGTAATGCTTTCCTATGGGCGGTTTGAATGCGTGCGCTGCAAGAGCATTCAGAGCTGAGAGGCGGAGGGATCCCCAGTGCCAAGGGAGTCCGGTGCTAGAGAAAGGTAAGTGCTGAAGACACACACACACTCTCACGAACAGATGCATACACACCAGCTAACAGACACACACATTTACTGACAGACACACTCAGCGACAGACATACATACACACTCACTTACAAAACATACACTCTCACTGACAAACACACACTCACAAATACACACACAAACACACTCAGTAAGAGACACACAGTAACACACTTACTGACACTCACTAGCAGACACACTCACTGACACACTAGCAGACACACTCACTGACACTCACTAGCAGACACACACTTACACTCATTAGCAGACACACACTGACACTCACTAGCAGACACACACTGACACTCACTAGCAGACACACTCACTGACACTAGCAGACACACTCACTGAAACTAGCGGACACACTCACTGACATTAGCAGACACACTCACTGACACTAGCAGACACACACACTGACACTAGCAGACACACACACTGACACTCACTAGCAGAAACTCATTGACACTCACTAGCAGACACACACACTGACACTCACTAGCAGACACACTCACTGACACTCACTAGCAGACACACTCACTGACACACTAGCAGACACACACTGACACTCACTAGCAGACACACACTGACACTCACTAGCACTCACTGACACTAGCATACACACTCACTGAAACTAGCAGACACACTCACTGACATTAGCAGACACACTCACTGACACTAGCAGACACACACACTGATACTAGCAGACACACTCACTGACACTCACTAGCAGACACTCACTGACACTCACTAGCAGACACACTCACTGACACTCACTAGCAGACACACACACTGACACTCACTCTGACACTCACTAGCAGACACTCATTGACACTCACTAGCAGACACACTCACTGACACTCACTAGCAGACACACTCACTGACACTCACTAGCAGACACACACACTGACACTCACTCTGACACTCACTAGCAGACACTCATTGACACTCACTGACACTCACTAGCAGACACACACACACACTGACACTCACTAGCAGACACACTCACTGACACTCACTAGCAGACACACGCATTGACACTCACTGACACTCACTAGCAGACACACACATTGACACTCACTGACACTCACTAGCAGACACAAACACACACACTAAAACTCACACTAACACATGTTTTTTTTTATTAATTTAATCCCCCAGTCTCCTTACCTTTTTGGAGTGCTGAAGGGATTCCCTGGGGTCCAGTGGTGCTGCTGGGCTCCTGGGCTCCTTGGCTGGCTCCCTCCCTGGCTGGCTGGCTCCCTGGCTGGCTCCCTGGCTGGCTGGCTTGCTCCCTGGCTGGCTGGCTGGCTCCCTGGCTGGCTAACTCCCAGGCTGGCTGGCTCCCGGGCTGGCGGGCGGACGCGAGGGAGCACTCTCCCATGTGTGCTTCCTCTTCAGCTCCCTCGCGCACCGTGTAGGGATGCCGGCGCCGTAAGATGACATCATCTTCCGGCTCCGTTATCAGTATGCGGCGCGCGAGGGAGCTGAAGAGGAAGCACACATGGGAGAGTGCTCCCTCGCGCGCCCGCAGAACCGGGCGCTCGGCCACGCTACAATAGGTCGTCGGTTGGAGGGGAGCGCAGTGCGCTTCCCTCCTTCCGGTCAGCCTGATTTTGCGTCCCCAGGGCCGGTGCGCCCTAAGGCCGCCTTCTGGTAGCGCCGGCCCTGTTGCTATCTGGGTTAAAACATTCACATAAAACATAAAATACAGAATTTCCCTGCATTCACCAAATCCATACGAATTGGAACCAGGGGCTGGAGGTTCAGTGGCGCCTGCACGTAAAAGTGTCTGATTTTTTGAGGGGGCGGGTCCTGACATCCGATGTGAACGGTCGCAAATACTGAGAGCTCCCGGCCGGCGGCAGTAAAACTGGCATAAACAACTGAAAATACCTACTTAATGGGCAACAAAAGGAAACAGACTCAGCCCTCATACACCCAAGAATCAGGCACGCCAAGAAACTCGAACGGTCTCGACAAATATTTCCGAGATACAGTGAAAGTGCTCGGAGGAGGCCTAACTGACAACATGGCGACGCCATCTTGCCCGCGCAAAACGCCCGACCCCAGCACGACAGGAGAAGAGATCTCCCCAACTACCAGCATTGCAGATGGGCTAGCAAACATAAGGGAAACCCTTGCACATTTACCTTCCAGGGACGAGCTGGCTAGCATGATAGCGAAGCTAGAATCCTCAGTACAAGACCAAGTCTCCGCCATTTCTGCAGACATCAGGCAAGTAAACACGAGGGTGGGAGACCTGGAAGAGGACAGAGACCAAATTTTAGACAGACTCCTCACCCTAGAACATCAACAAAAAAACAGAGACAACAGAACCCACTACATTATGAGAAACACTGAAGACCTCGATAATAGAGGCAGACGAAACAACATTAGGATAAGAGGGATCCCAGAATCACAGGAAAACCCTGAAAATCTCCATAATACTCTACAATCTTTGTTTAACAAGATCCTACAGAGGCCAGAAGACACCCCAATTCTATTAGATAGAGCACACAGGGCTTTAAGACCCAAAGGCCTCCCACAAGACTCCCCCAGAGACATTATATGCAGAGTTCACTACTATACTGTAAAAGAAGACATTATGAGAAACGCCAGGGACTCTTCTGACATACTGTTTAACAACGCGAAAATACTAATCCTCCCTGACCTGGCATGGCTGACCCTGAGGGGCAGACGGGCGCTGAGACCACTAACATTAGCCCTGCAACAAGCCAATATAAAATATAGATGGGGATTCCCCTTCGCTCTCACGGCCTCCCACCAAGGAATACAAGCCACCTTAACTTCAGCAGATGAAGTAGAAGCTTTCACCCAACGCCTAGGCATTCCTAACATGGAGATACCGGACTGGTACGACATCTCAGAACCTGAAAAGACCAAACCACAAACCACGAGACAGATGGGACAAGCGATGGACACGCGAAAGAGAACGTCATGGAAGACCCCGCCAGCCTCACCTTTCTTAAGATCAAGGAAAAATCCAATGACTCCTAGGAAAATAAACTGAAACAACTCCAAGAAGCGAAGGAGACAAAACCTCTAACGCTTAAAGAGACATATCATTGACTAAAGCAATATTGAACTAACTCACTCGCCTAATCACCAACTAAGGGAAGGGTAACTATACTCTGTAAATGCCGAATAGTATTGTGATAAATCAATGTATATAATATCTACGCTTACCTGTTACACATGATTGTATATGTAACGACATTATGATCAAAGTGATATCTGATAACTCACGAGTACATAGACTGAAAAGCATACAATAGACATGATGTTATTACGTTAAAGAAATGCTGAATGCTATCAAACAGAAGGTTCAAAACACCATACTATTTTTAGTACTTGCCACAGACATACCCATTTAAGATGCCCACCCAAACTACACATATACATAGCCAGTTACAGACGACAAGCGTCAAATGGCCGCCTACCGGAGAGTTTACTCAGCTACGGAGGCAAAGAAATAGAAGCACTTTACATAGTAATATAGTGCTCCAGTTCACTTAGGACATAACCCACAGGCATTAACGGCCAAGAGCGGTACAAACACCTACCTCATTACTCAACCGCAAATCTAAGCAGCATCTGGGCTAGCCCCTAGCGCTAGACGAACCCAGAGGAAAGTACCGTCTCCTATTTAGAAATCTACCCATAATAATTTCTCTCAATTGCACGCAACCTACCGAAAGGGAGATTTCTATACCCACACGAAGGGTCCAAAGTTCGCCCAGAACCCCCCCCTTCGTGATACTCTCTACCCACAACTTTATCGCAAGATACCTGTAAATAGTTAATGTTATATTGTTTAATTGTTTATTTACTTGATTTGTATGCCTGTACACTAGCAGTGTTACATTCACACACAAGCATCCACAACCAATTAATCCACCTCCCGATCACACCCAACGTACTTAAATAGTACTAAACTCCCAAAAAGTCATCCCACCTATCAAACAGATAAAATATCAATACTACACTCCGCAATGGGCTCACTGAAAATATGCTCCATTAATGTAAGGGGGCTGAACACACCAGAGAAAAGGAAGATGGTCCTAACGGACTTAGCAAAAAACAAAGCAGACATAGTATTCTTAGAAGAAACACATCTGAAAGGTGCAGAAGCCCCAAAACTCAAACATCATCAATTCCCTCATGTATATTACAATAACTATAACCAAAGCAAGTCACGAGGCGTAGCAATATTAATTGGGAAAAAAGTCCCATTCACGTACTCGACACATCTCACAGACGAATCAGGCAGATTCATTATCCTGCAGGGCACAGTGGGGTCAGAACCTATTACCCTAGTAGCGATCTACTTACCCAATAAACATCAATGCGGGACAATGAGGAAGATAATGGCAAAAATAAAGCAAAATACTAATGGCATTCTCATAATCGGAGGGGATTTTAATGTATCACTAGATGCCACTAGAGACAGCACCTCAACACATAGCACCCACCTTAACGCCACCAGAGTCCAAATGCAACACATCATCAAAACCCACCAACTATCAGACTGCTGGAGAATATTCCACCCGACAACAAAAGATTATACTCACTATTCCATCCCAAACAAATCATATTCCAGAATAGACTTCTTCCTCATAGAACACAGAGACTTAGGGCTGATATCAGACACTTCGATAGGCCCAATGACATGGTCTGACCACTCGCCAATATATCTTACTATATCCATCCCCTCACTCCCACGCCCTAAAGGAACATGGAAATTAAACCCCTTCCTATTACAGGCACCAAAAGTGAAGGACTCAATAGAAAAATCGATAAAACAATACTTCCACGAAAACAAAACCCCAGACACCTCCGCCTTCACACAATGGGAAGCCCACAAAGCAGTAATCAGAGGGGAACTGATCAAGTGGGGAGCCCAACTCAAAAGGGAAAAAAACCAAAAAATCAATGACCTACATAAAGAAATCTCACAACTAGAGGAAGAACACAAACTATACATGACAGACAAAGCCTATTGCAAACTTCTAGCCCTTAGAGACGACCTAAAATCACTCCTCCAAGACAAAGCGAAAAAAGCGATTCTGTGGACAAAACAGCTCCACTACGCTCAAGGAGACAGAAGTGGTAAATTTCTAGCACAAGCCTTAAAACAAAAACAAATGCTCACATACATCCCTAAAGTCAAACGCCCAGATGAGACCTACGCACACACTACAGAGGACATAGCTGACACTTTTCATAGCTATTATACATCTCTATATAACCTAAAAGACAAGGAAGGTAATACAGAAGAGATCAAATCATACCTAGAAACCAAATTCGACACTATCCTCCCAACAGCTGCCACGAGGTCCCTAGAAGAACCATTCACTATAGACGAAATTAACATAGCTATAAAACAGACCCCACATAATAAAAGCCCAGGCCCAGATGGGTTCTCAGCCTCTTATTATAAACTGTTCCAAACGGACCTAACCCCACACCTATTAGAAGCAATTAACTCCATCCCACAAAAAGAACATATTCCAAGACAGGCCTTAGAAGCGACAATAACCCTCATACCCAAACCAGGGAAAGACAGTGAGAAATGCACCAGCTATAGACCAATATCCCTAATCAATGTGGACATAAAAATATTCACCAAAATGCTAGCGACTAGACTCAAACCATTCCTACAAAACCTCATCCACCCAGACCAAGCAGGCTTCGTCCCAACTAGAGAAGCAAAAGATAATACATCAAAAATCATAAACTTAATACATACCACGAAATACACCAAAAACCCAACACTGCTCCTAGCAATTGATGCTGAAAAAGCATTTGATAGAGTTGATTGGTCCTTCATGTTCAATACTCTAGAAATGCTGGGCTTCGGACAAAGATGGATAAAATGGATTAAGGCAATCTATTCCGTCCCAACAGCCAGACTAAAGGTGAATGGACAGCTTTCCAGACCATTCACGATAAGCAATGGCACACGCCAGGGATGCCCATTATCCCCATTACTATTCATCCTGACATTAGAACCTCTTCTACAAGCGGTAAGAAACCACCCCGACATTAAAGGCATCACAGTTCAACAAACTGAATATAAAGTATCTGCGTTTGCAGATGACCTACTCTTCACCATTGAACACCCCGTCAGCAGCCTACCCAAATTAATCCAAATTATAGAAGACTACAGTACACACTCTAATTTCAAAATCAACACAGACAAGTGTGAAATCCTCAATCTCAACACACCTCTAGATCAAACAAAGAAACTAAAACAAAAATTCCCCTTCCAATGGGCCAACCACTCTATCAAATACCTAGGGATCAAAGTCACCAATACGCATAAAACCCTCTATAAAGCGAATTTCCCAGACCTATTAGCAGCAATCCAAAAAGATTTACATAGATGGGACAAACCACATTTCAGATGGACGGGCAGGATTAGCATTATATCGATGAATGTCCTCCCACGCATCCTTTACCTCCTGAACGCCATCCCTATACACATCCCAGGGATATTCTTCAGAAATATACAATCGCTGCTCACCAAATTCATATGGGCCCATAAACGGCCGAGAATTGCCTTCAACCTACTGACCAAACCTAAAGAGGGAGGTGGGCTGGGATGCCCCAATATACACAGATACCACAAAGCAATACACCTGGGAAGGATTTTGGAGTGGTCACGAGAGGGGAAATCTAGGAAAGCCTGGGTGCACATTGAACAAGCACAAGTGCAAACTCCATTACGATCACTCCCATGGTCTCTACCCATAGACAAAGAGACCCCAACAAAAGACCTACCAACCGTCTCAACCACCCTTCAAGTCTGGAAAAACATTTGCACGAACGAAGACTTTGTCCCGACACCTTCACCCCTCTTCCCAATATCCCACAATCACAGATTCCCCCCAGGCAAGAATAACACACTATTAAATAAACTCCAACTCAGACCAGCAAACAGGGAAGTTATGTTAAAAGATATAATCACACCAGAAGGACTCCTATCACTAACTGACATTACTGGAGTACACAAGCCTACGCTGTCACAATCGTTCCAATATCACCAACTCACTCACTTCCTATCCAAGGAAGGCTTGTTACACTGGCAACCCAGAGAGACCACTAGATTTGAGAAACTGTTCACACGCCCGCCAAAAACTAAAACTATTTCCATATGTTACAAGTTACTACAAGATAACACAAATGGCGCACTCCCTTGGTATACAATCAGAAACAACTCATGGTTTCCCTCCCCAGTGGAGGAAAAGACTTGGAGGGGGATCTTTATGAAAATGTTAAAAGCCCACCCCAGCGTAACAATCCAAGAAATTAATTATAAATTTTTATCCCAGTGGTACACCACCCCAATAGACGTCAACAAATACGATGCCAATGCACTAACAACCTGCTGGAGATGTATGAAGGCACTAGGCACTTATGCCACTTATGGTGGGATTGTGGCAGAATAAAGGGATTCTGGAAAGAAGTACAAAGAATCACAGATCTAGTAAGCAAAACCCCACTACCACTCACCCCAGAGGCACTCCTTTTCTTCCACATCCCACTATCCTTGAAACAATTTAAAAACTCAATAATACTCTACCTTTTAACCGCGGCCAAACTGGTAATAGCAGGGCTATGGAAAACAGATGTTAGACCCTCGAGACGGGAGTGGTTTCAAAAAATTGAACACATTCATAAAATGGAGGAATTGAGATTGTCAGCACTAGACAAATACCTAACTTATTACACAATTTGGGACCCATGGAACTCCTATCTAAGGAACCCCAGTTAATTACACTAAACTTTATGTAAAATAATCCAATCACAGAATGCAGCTAGTAGTGTAAAATGGCTCATTCTTGGGTTCTGATTGATCAAGAATAGCTTAACTGCGCTCCCCTCCCAGAAATCACACATATACACATGTCGATAGGAAATGCCTTGTTATGTTGTTGACAGTTTTATTCTGTACGTTCATTAACAACTGTAGGAAATTGTAACACAACACCAGTATGCTACATTGCAAAACTTTTTGTACTATTATCACATCTAAGAATCTTGATTGTACACTGCTAAACCTTTATTATATTATATATATTAATACTGAAATGTGAAACTGTTTATTATATATGTAAAACCTAATAAAAAGAAATTACATAAAAAAAAAAAGTGTCTGATTTTGGTGCATGAAAGCTGGGCAGAAAAGCGTTGACTGCCCGGGGAGCTCCAGAACACTGCCCCCTAGCGGCCGCTAAGTGTAACAGCGGCCGCCCAGTAACATTCAATTAAGCTGCGGTTAACCGCAGCTTCAGGGAGGTAAATTGGAGGCACACTCCAGCTTCTGGGTGGCCCATTAACAACGCCGGCCGGCTTCCCACGGCTCTGGGGAGGTTGGTAAACGGCTGTTTGTTTGGTAGATGGAATCTACCGAACTGCTGTGCAGAAAGGGAGAAATCAATCCTTCTGCACATCAAAATTAACCCTTTAGCTGACGGTCCATAATCTAAAGGCAGCAGGCGAGCAACCAGGCTTCTCCAGTTCACAGTGGCGAAGTTGGTTTCACCACACCTGTTACCTGCTTTAGCATAGCTTAAACCTGACACACTTGGTTACCTATATGTTAACAATTGCATATCTTGCTACCCATACCAAATGTCTATGACGACCTAATCTGTCGAACGAGTCTTTGTTTATGCCTATAACTTACCTTGCACCTTCCTTCTTTGTCACTCCTCTGAATATTCCTACCTGACGTGTGCATCTTGTTAAATCTTGGTAAATCATTTAAACTAAACGAGAACCTAAGCTGTCAAAATATTGATCTCATTAATCTAAAAAAGTGCCTTGACAAACGAATGCCACGACTTGTACTGCAAATGTCTATCAATTTTTCTTGATGTCGCTGTTGTGGCGCACCAAGGCTTTTTGTTACTTTTGTGCACAACAAAAATAAAGAACTTAAAAAAAAATAAAAATGTGTTAGTATGAGTGAGATGAGTGAGTGTGTGTCTGTCAGTGAGTGTGTATGTGTGTGTATGTCTGTTAGTGTGTGTGTGTGTGTGTGTGTGTTTGTATGTCTGTTAGTGTGTGTGTGTGTGTGTGTTAGCCTGTGAGTGTGTCTGTTAGTGTGTGTGTCTGACTGTGTGTGTGTCTGTTAGTGAGTGTGTGTGTCTGTTAGTGAGTGTGTGTGTGTGCTAGTTTGTGTCTGTTAGTGACTGTGTGTTTGTTTGTCTGTGAGTGTGTCTGTTAGTGTGTGTGTGTGTGTGTATATTTAGAATGCGGGGTGGAGGGAAGGGTTGGGTGTGGGTGGCGGGGGGGGAGGAGGGGGGCGCCTGAGTTTTGTCCTGCCTAGGGCAGCACAAAACCAGGATACACCACTGCCTGGGAGTGAGAGCACTCTGTTCAAAGTTTTATCGGATCACGGTGGTTGCCCGATCCGATTAGGAGTTGCAGACAAGTTTTGTTGTAGCTCCCTGTCAAGTCACACCTCCCTGCATGTGACTTACACAGCCTTCCATAAACACTTCCTGTAAAGAGAGCCCTATTTAGGCTTTCTTTATTGCAAGTTCCGTTTAATTAAGATTTTCGTATCCCCTGCTATGTTAATAGCTTGCTAGACCCTGTAAGAGCCTCCTGTATGTGATTGAAGTTCAATTTAGAGATTGAGATACAATTATTTAAGGTAAATTACATCTGTTTGAAAGTGAAAACAGTTTTTTTTTTTGTTTTTTTGTTCCTTTCATGCAGGCTCTGTCAATCATAGCCAGTGGAGGCATGGCTAGGGCTGCATAAACAGAAACAAAGTGATTTAACTCCTAGATGACAGAGAATTGAGCAGTGAGACTGCAGGGGAATGATCTATACACTAAAACTGCTTTATTTAGCTAAAGTAATTTAGGCGACTATAGTGTTCCTTTAAGGGCTAATCGTAAAGCCAGAGCAATCTACATACAATCTATTTATCTGATATAGAATTGCCACACATAGAATCTCAACCCATAAAAATAAATAAAAAACAATATAGCAAGAAATGGATTGTCTTCTAAATATTGCTAGTAAATGGAAATTTCACTGGGTAATCACTATAAATGTATGTCACAAGACCGTACTAGCTGGTAGGATAACGTAATCCAAAATAGCTATCCAGAATGTATGAGCCCAAACTTAGATACTTTGTTATATTCATAAACAGAATTGAAGATTCATTCCAGATACGATCTGCTGTGTAACTCACTAGCCTGTTCAACAGTTAGTATTGTCATAGCGCTTAAGGTTTGATTGTTTTCAGGAGCAGTCCTTACATTTATCACTTATTTGGCACATAGTCTATGGAAAGCCAGTTTTAACTATTGTAGTGTATATATATATATTTTATATTGCTACCCGACGATCTAGGAATATTAAGTAAGGGGTCTATTTGGGCAGGTTTCCATGAATGGAGCAGGTTTTCTAAAGACGGATTTCAGTTTAAGATCCATCTAGCAGGGGAAGGCAATTCAGACCTAGTGGTACAAGACAATCTGAGCAATATGCGAGATTCACTAAACAGTGAATACCGAGAGCAGCAGAGATGATACTAGTGGGTTTATCACGAGGATTAGAGCTCTGACAGACAGTGTGGGTGGCTCTTATAAGAGCCTTTGGGTTTATAGTAAAGTAGAAGAATGCCATTACTTGGCGCTGGTGTACTTGGTGACAGCCTTGGTGCCCTCGGACACGGCGTGCTTTGCCAGCTCTCCGGGTAGCAGCAGGCGCACGGCGGTCTGGATCTCCCGGGAAGTGATGGTGGAGCGCTTGTTGTAGTGAGCCAGGCGAGAGGCTTCTCCTGCGATGCGCTCAAAGATATCATTGACAAAGGAGTTCATGATCCCCATGGCCTTGGAGGAGATACCGGTGTCGGGGTGGACCTGTTTCAGCACCTTGTACACGTAGATGGCATAGCTCTCCTTCCTGGTCTTCCTACGCTTCTTGCCATCTTTCTTCTGAGTCTTGGTCACGGCTTTCTTAGAGCCTTTCTTGGCGGCTGGTGCGGACTTGGCTGGATCAGGCATGATCTACGCTGTTTGCTGGAAATACAATGACGGTCTGCGCGCTCCGGCGGCTCTATTTATAGGCAGGCCATGCAAATTAAGCCCTTCCACTTTCTGTGATGGGATTGGTCAACACAGACAGGTGACGAAACGATGTCATAGTTTCAGCAATTGATTGGTATCCTATACAGCGCGTGTCTAATTGGCTGCTTGCAAAGCCATCCAATCACAGAGCAGAGTGTGTCTATAAATAGCCCGTGTAAAGGGGGGTGAGGTTTTATTATCAGCGAAATTCTAGAACCAACATGTCAGGCCGTGGAAAGCAAGGAGGAAAGACCCGTGCAAAGGCGAAGACTCGCTCATCCCGCGCTGGTCTTCAGTTCCCAGTCGGCAGAGTCCACCGTCTGCTGAGGAAGGGGAATTATGCAGAGCGTGTTGGAGCCGGTGCCCCCGTTTATCTGGCTGCAGTGCTGGAGTACCTGACTGCTGAGATCCTGGAGCTGGCAGGGAATGCCGCCAGAGATAACAAGAAAACCCGCATCATTCCCCGCCATCTCCAGCTCGCTGTCCGTAACGACGAAGAGCTCAACAAACTGCTGGGAGGAGTGACTATCGCCCAGGGAGGTGTCTTGCCCAACATCCAGGCTGTGCTGCTGCCCAAGAAAACCGAAAGTCATAAATCAAAGAGCAAGTAAAGCGGACAGCTGCTCCACCGGTCTAGACTAAAAACACAAAGGCTCTTCTAAGAGCCGCCCACAGTCTCCACAAAGAGCGCAACCATCTTCCTGTATCTACTCTCTCACACACACACACACACCCCATGAACGTGTAACAAGTCAAATAGGAAGCGTTCTCGTCCTGCACTCAGTCCCATTCTGTATACAACATTTCAACTCTAGAACGCGAGCTAGAATCAATGTATACCCATGATACGTGCAGCAGCATCGAGTTAAACATTGGGTCAAGTGTATATAGTGTGCCTGAGCCTCTATTGCTAAGGGGGGAGGGGGGGGGGAGAATCTCGCTTACTTACGGTTGTCCCCCTCCCTGTCTGAACATGCTGCGTGAAACTTTGGATAAGATTCAGCTCTACAGATCCGATCTCTGGCTGCTGGATGCGTTAGCTCTGCCTCAACAGCATGGACTCACGGCCGCACAAGGGGATTATTGTTTCAATGAGTGGCTGCCTGGTAACATTCCCTGCTCTGTCTCATGTAGCTCGGTTATAAGGCGGCTGGGCGTACTGTGAGTCCTTTATCAGACGTGATCACACTAAGAATCCCATGTAAAGAAGCGGGCTCTCTGCATGTGTTAGAGGTGTATGTCCCATCTCCCCTCGGTAAAGCCTACACACTAGTTAATAATTCTATTGGGAGTAATACGGCCATTACTGCCCACTGCCAATCCTATCAACTAGTAGCGTCTATAATAAATGCTGTCAGGACAGGAGGACTCACTGAAGGACTAGATCCCTTCTTTGAAGCAGATGATTTGAGCGGGTATTTTGAATGAGGGGGAGGGGATAAGCAGTTGATTTGAGCGGGTATTTTAAAATGAGTAACTATTTGTGTTCAGCCAATCAGAATACTCCACCCACCTGATGAACCAATGGAAACGCCGTGCCTGGCTATAAAAGCTCGGTCTTGTAAGCGCAGACTTCATTCGCGCTCGTTTTGTTACGATGGCCAGAACTAAGCAGACCGCCCGTAAATCCACCGGAGGCAAGGCTCCCCGCAAGCAGCTAGCCACCAAAGCTGCCAGGAAGAGCGCTCCAGCTACCGGGGGAGTGAAGAAGCCTCACCGTTACCGGCCGGGAACTGTGGCTCTCCGGGAAATCCGCCGTTATCAGAAATCCACCGAGCTGCTCATCCGCAAGCTGCCTTTCCAGCGCCTTGTCCGTGAGATCGCTCAGGATTTCAAGACTGATCTGCGCTTCCAGAGCTCTGCCGTCATGGCTCTGCAAGAGGCTAGCGAGGCTTACCTGGTGGGTCTCTTTGAGGATACAAACTTGTGTGCCATCCACGCCAAGAGGGTCACCATCATGCCCAAAGACATCCAGCTGGCCCGTAGGATCCGAGGAGAGAGAGCTTAAACTCTTAACTTGTTCACACAAACACCACAAAGGCTCTTTTAAGAGCCCCCAAATCTGCACTGGAATGAGTTTAAACACTTTTATATGCACGGTCTTTGTATCCTCTGCACATCACTAAATATCTAGACGTATTCAGTTTCTTTCTTTTCTAATTTATAAACAATGCCCCCCGGGTAGCTATAGTAGCTGCTTGGCTATTTTACCTTCACAGATTTTCAGTGAATAAACTCATCTAGTAGACAGTAGAAGCGAATTACTCTATTTACAAGCGATCATGTGAATTGGCAGCAGGTAAAGGAGTACTTTATATTTGCTACGGCTTGCTTAGAGGAAAAGAATACATGTGTATTTATATACAGCTAGTCATAATGTTTCTAATGAAATGGCTTTAAACTGCAAGCATGTTATAAAATGTAAGCAACAGTAACTATATTCAATACTTCTAAAATCTTGGTAGTCTGTCTAATCTAAATGCACTGCACTAGATCGCAATGTTGAGTGATATAGCGCTACAATTACTAGAAATCGAGTGCTAACTGTGCAGACAAATCGATGTGTAACTAGAGAATGACACGATCTCAATAACCATTGACTCTACATAGGAGAATGTTATAAACTCAGAACTCGATGTGTTTGAGCAGTAGAAGGCAGTTTGTCAGATATAGGGTTGAAGTGATTAGATTGACTCTTTCAGTGAAAAGGTGGGTGGCCCTAAAAAGGGCCTTTGGGTTAGTGGGGTATGCGGTAAGGCCGAGTCAGGGTTTTAACCTCCGAAGCCATAGAGAGTGCGGCCCTGGCGTTTAAGGGCATAGACTACGTCCATGGCGGTCACAGTCTTCCTCTTGGCATGCTCGGTGTAGGTGACGGCGTCCCGGATAACATTCTCCAGGAAGACCTTCAGCACCCCGCGAGTCTCTTCGTAGATGAGGCCGGAGATACGCTTCACTCCTCCTCTGCGAGCCAGGCGGCGGATTGCAGGCTTGGTAATGCCCTGGATGTTGTCACGCAGGACCTTTCTGTGCCGCTTAGCGCCGCCTTTCCCGAGACCCTTTCCGCCTTTACCTCTGCCAGACATGGTTCTGTTTTACTATCTGCCGCAATGATACGGGATACACTGCAACGCTCTCCTTATATACACCACGGGTGGACCGAATGGAGAACTGCAGCACATGGGGCGGAGTTAAGTCCCGCCCTCATTCACATTTTTTTTTTTTCCCCCTCTTTCCTGAAATGGTTCTGTCTCTTGAACATAAAGTTGTGTAAACACGAAGGATGAAACAAGATCGTGATTTTTTTTTAAATCATGTATTTAGTGTTGCTTTGAAAGTCGGCTTATTCACAGCACACGGTATCACTTATTTCCTACGGTTTGATCATCTAAATAAGCGCCCGGTTCCCAAGTGAGAGAGGGCGATGGCAGTCCCTTTATTATCACCATGTAAATATTCAGCTCGACAACAGCCTTAATTAGTCTCTGCTTTATCATCTTACTGAACAGGAAATAAAGCCAGTATGGCTACTTTGGATGGTGATATTCTATAGATTATATGCGTTTCTCACTCAATTCTGACTAAAGTTGGCCTTTTGCAGTTTAATGAATCTCCCACAATATCTTGGCAAGGAGGGAATTTCAACTTCCCACAAAAAAATAATAAAAACATTTTATAAAGAGTAGCACTGACAAGGTACTTTCTATTTACATCCCAACGAGGTATTTTCTAGCACTAGATCCTGCTTTACGAATGAGAAATGGTGTGTGTGACATTCTATAAAATAAACACGTGCCTATCACAAATATAGCTCTTAAAGGACAAGGTGGTGGCTCTTAGAAGAGCCGTTTGGACTTTTAAATATAAATTAAAACAAGATACGAGCAGGGCTTATTTTTTCTTGGGAGCTGCCTTTTTAGCCTTTGCTGGACTCTTAGCGGCTTTGGGCTTGGCTGCCTTTTTAGCCGGGCTCTTTGTTGCTTTTTTAGCCGGACTCTTCACTGCCTTCTTGGGCTTGGCGGCTTTGACTTTCTTGGGGCTCTTGGTGACTTTTTTAGCGGAGGCTGCCGGCTTCTTGGCCTTCTTCGGGCTCTTCGCGGCTACCTTCTTCACTTTAGCCGGAGACTTGGAGGCTTTCTTTGGGGCGGGCTTCTTGACTTTAGCCGGTGCCTTCTTGGGCTTTGCAGCCTTGTCTTTGCTCTCCGCCTGCTTCTTGTTGAGCTTGAAGGAGCCGGAGGCTCCGCTACCTTTGACCTGGACGAGAGTCTCTTTAGTCACCAAGCCCTTGAGAGCCAGCTTGAGGCGGCTGTTATTCTTCTCCACATCGTAACCAGCGGCGGTCAAAGCCTTCTTCAGGGCTGCCAGGGACACCCCGCTGCGCTCTTTAGAGGCGGACACAGCTTTAACAAGGAGCTCGGACACGCTGGGACCGGACGGCTTGGCAGCTTTCTTGGCGCTGGATGCCTTCTTCGGCTGCTTCTTCTTAGAATCGATTTCAACCGCAGGAGCGGCAGCAGGAGCAGTTTCAGCCATGATCACTATTCACTATACCGATCAGTCAATAATTCCGTTCACAGCCGGCTCTCATTCATAGATCTCAAGCTGGCATCCTATAGGCTGATCTAAGCGCGCTCTGATTGGATACAGTCTTATGACACACCCTTCACTTTCCCTTCTCCTGCTTTTCACACACTGCTCTCACTCTGTGTTTCCGAGTGGATACAACTAATAGATTTGACTGAAATAAGAGAACGGATGTCGATGTCATCCATCGTGAAATGTACTAAACTATCTTATCTAGAGTTTATTAGCAGTCTCATGGCTCCCGAGGGCTGTCACAATGTAGTAGAGCTGGGGAAAGCAGACACAACTCGTTTGTGATCAGCTTGATGTTCTCCAGAAACATTATTTCCAGAACTATTTAAATGATATATTTGAAGGCTTTCTTTCTCACTCTTATTCAGGGAAGGGAAGGGACCTGTGTTATCAAGGTGTGTTGTAGCTCATGTCATAAAGAAACAGAGAAGAGGGATGTTGCACCTCGTTTGTTCAGACAGTAAACTCAGGCAGTATGTAGTAAGATCATAGCATATAGTTGATATTTAATTTGCATAATCTTTATTCTATCTATTTATTCATTATCCTCTGAGTCTAACAGCAACTAAAACCAGTTATATATACTCTGGAAGGAAACTCTGCTCTGTGAATTTGCGTCCCTTGGTCATCTTGAGGTAGTGTGATGACCCCCTTGCCGACCTGCCAGTAGAGCGCTTTTTGGAGGGAAGGTTCAGACTTATTGGAGCAATTGCTTCCTGAGAGCCAGGGGGAGCTCCCTTCCATTTGACTGCAGGAACTCCCACTCTTTGATTGGCCCAAGACACAATTATGCTGGAACTATTTTGGGCTTGGCCCTCGTGTGCGGCCAGTCAAAATGTAACCCGGTGGCGATTCAACATTTTTTCATGGATCCTGGCACTATTTTACCAATTCGGATGAGAGCTATCCAGGGTTGTATGATATGTGGGGTGCCTGTGTGGTTTTATTGTATTATGGGGGTGTTTTTGTCTTAAGTACTTTGTATTTGGGAGATAATCAGTTTAGCGGTCAGGTGCTTGGATGGGCACTGTATGCACATGTGACGAAACCAATCTCGCCACATTGTATTGGAGGAGCCTGGTTGCCCGTGTTCTATCAAAAAACCCTACCCCGTGAAAATTCCCTACCCTCGTCACTTCCGGTGACGCAGCCGCACCGGAAGTGACCCTCATCCAATGGAGGAGGAGGGTGTGCGCCGCCGCGCAAGCGCACACCAAATAGGTAGGGATTTTTCACGGGGTAGGGGAAATGAATGCAACAGTGCGCACGCGCGACAAAGTACTCCCGTCGGGGGTACAGCGCGCGTGCGCACGAGTTGCAAGGGAGCGCTTCACAAACCGCGCATGCGCAGTATAGGGGTAGGGAAATTTGATGGCTATTAGCCCTGTGAAATCTCCCTACCCCTATACTGCGCATGCGCGGACTCATCATCAGATTAAAGCCTCTCCCTGCTCCCAACACTCTCAGCCATCCAAGATTGAGGGTGAATTATGGTGGGACGGTGGGTGTTTATGTGCATTATATTGGGGGGTCTGTGCAGACCCCCAATTCTGCACAGACCCCCCAATTCTGCGCAGACCCCCCCAATATAATGCACATAAACACCCACCGTCCCACCATAATTCACCCTCAATCTTGGATGGCTGAGAGTGTTGGGAGCAGGGAGAGGCTTTAATCCGACGATCAGAGTTCGCGCATGCGCAGTATAGGGGTAGGGAGATCTCACAGGGCTAATAGCCATCAAAATTCCCTACCCCTATACTGCGCACGCGCGAACTCTGATCGTCGGATTAAAGCCTCTCTCCCTTGCCACTAGTGCGCACGCGCGCTGTACCTCCGACGGGAGTACTTTGCCGCGCGTGCGCACTGTGGCGTTAATTTCCCCTACCCCGTGAAAAATCCCTACCTAGCCTAGTTGTTGTGCGCCTGCGCGGCGGCGCACACCCTCCTCCTCCATTGGATGAGGGTCACTTCCGGTGCGGCCGCGTCACCGGAAGTGACGAGGGTAGGGAATTTTCACGGGGTAGGGTTTTTTGATAGAACACCCGCCTACTGCCTTTGGATTATGGACCGGCAGCTAAAGGGTTAATTTTACTGTGCAGAAGGATTTATTTCTCCCTTTCTGCACAGCAGTTCGGTAGATTTCATATACCGAACAAACAGCCGTTCACCAACCTTCCCAGAGCCGTGGGAAGCCGGCCGGCGTTGTTAATTGGCCACCCAGGAGCTGGAGTGTGCCTCCTATTTACCTCCCTGAAGCTGCGGTTAACCGCAGCTTAATTGCTTGTTAACTTTGTGCCTGCTGTTACACTTTGCGGCCGCTAGGTGTTGGTGTTCTTGATCTCCCCGGGCAGCCAGCGATTTTCTGCCCGGCTTTCATGCACCAAAATCGGACACTTTTACGTGCAGGCACCGCTGAACCTCCAGCCCCTGGTTCTAATTCGTATGGATTTGGTGAATACAGGGAAATTCGGTGTTTTATGTTTTATGTGAATCCTTTAACCCAGATAGCAATGCCATGGAGCCTGTTCGTATAATTAAAGACTTTAGCTCCATGGCACTTAAACTGTATTTGGGTGGCCTGGGTGCCATTCACCTAATAATGTGCACCCAGACCTGAGCTATCTGGGGATATGTTACATGTCTGTGTTTTGTGTATAAAATGTGTCTTTATGTATTTTAAAGTGATTGTCTGTTTCTGTGTCACCACGTGCATAATGGAGTCTTGCCTTTGTCCTGGGAGATAATTTAATTACTTCATTAATTATCTCCAGGACAGAGAGGAGGAAACCAGGATGCATTGTGGGAAAGTATTGTGGCTGAGTGTACGAAAATGATACATGTCTGTCTGCTGTTACAGTCTTCCATCTGGTCCCCTAGGGGAGTGTCCACCAGGTGGGAGACCTGCATAAATACAGGGGCAGGTAGCCCTGAATAAACAGACCACTGCTTGACCCTCAACACGGAGCCTTGTCTCGTTCTTGGGGGGATTCACTGTATGCTGTTGGAGATTGATTGCTAGGAGTGTAAGCTGATATATGCTTTTCCTGTTCGTCTGCTAGCAACTATTCGTGAGGTTCCAGTTTGGAGTGCTACCTTATTCCCTTGTATGTAGTTCGGGAGTTTGATGCATTCACCTATATCCAATTTGTGAGGTTTGGTGATTTTACAGTAGCTGTGCCTGTCTCTCAGAAAGGGGCATATCGCCTAAACAGATTTTAACCCCTTGTCTGCTGAAACGGTCCGTTACAATTGGTGGCAAGCGGCGAGATCGTTTCTACAGCCAGAAGGACAGCTACAGGAGACACCATTGCTCTGGATTTTACAATTTGAGGGCAACGCATGTCTCAGTACAGCGACCCTGACAGCACCAGCATGGAACCAGCAGTGGAGTTCGATGAGGCTGACATGGATGACCGAGATGCAGTACGCAAAGGCATCTGGTACCAGGCACTGGGTATTGTGGAATACCAGCAGGACGGGAGATTCCCCAAGGAAGAGCAGCGGTTGCAGAAGCGAGTAGCCCTGCGGATGCCCTTCCTGGGAGAGCAGCCCCTGGAGGAATGGGTGAGAGAATTGGAACACCTAGTATGGCAGGAGATGTGGCTGGAGGATGCCTACCAGGCGCTTTGGTGGTATGTTGCACAGTACCTGCCCTGGACAGCCGAGCATGACAAGCCAGAGGGAGAGGAGTTTGATGGTCCTGGCTTGTTATGGGAGACTTTTGCAGAGCCTGAGTTTGGGAGCGCTACACAAGCCCAGTTCCAGGATCTCTTTGAGTGGAGGGAGAGCAGGTATGACTGGGACGACACTCATAAGATTGAGCAAGACCTGGTCCATCTGGTGACCCGGGAGATGGAGCTGGAACAGGGCTACCAAAATCTGTTCCACTCCAGTGAGAAGGCTCAGTAGGGAAGCGCAGACCCAGATCCAGACCCCTTCAGCTGGGAAGATATTGTACAGTTTTACTGTTTTACTATTGGTTGAAAAGGCAGTAACACGCCTTGTATGTTTTTTTATTTTTATAACACATGCCTTAACTGCTTTGATCCAGATGTTTATTATTTGTTGGTTTAACTACCATAAAAATGCAGAATGTGACACGGCATACCGCCATATCTTGTTCTTAGGGTATAGTTAGTGAAGACCTGGTGTAACGGACCGTTTCGCTCAGAAGGGGATAAAAATTGTTTAGGCGATAATCCCCTTTTTCATAGACCAGCAACTACAGCAATCACCAATCTCCCGAATTCCAAACTGTACAAATTCACCAACTCCCGAACTGCAAAAACACGAACCCTGGAATCAGCCGAACAGGAAAAGCATACAATCTGCTTACACTCCTGGCAGTCAGCATACAATCCAATTCCCCCAAAGAACGAGACGACACATCGCTTTGAGGGTTAAGCAGGAACTGGTTTACTGAGGGCTACCTGCCCAGTATTTATGCGGGTCTCCCACTTGGTGGACACTCCCCTAAGGGACCAAATGGAAGACTGAAACAGCAGACAGGCATGTATCACTTTAGTACATACAGCCACAATACTTTCCCACAATGCATCCTGGCTTCCTCCTCTCTGTCCTGGAGATAATTAGTGAAGTAATTCAATTATCTCCCAGGACAAAGGCAAAACTCCATTATACATGTGGGGACACAAAACAGACTATCACTTTAAAATACATAAAGACACATTTTATACATAAAACACAGACATGTAACATATCCCCAGATAGCTCAGGTCTGAGTGCACATTATTAGGTGAATGGCACCCAGACCACCCAAATACAGTTTAATTGCCATGGAGCCAAAGTCTTTAATTATATGAACAGGCTCCATGGCAATGCTATCCAGGACCGGTGCTAGGATTTTTAGTTACACAGGCGAAGATGCATTTTGTTTAAAATAAGGTTCATACAAACACAGAAATAATCATACAGAGACATACACACACAGACAGAGACATACATGCAAGCATATAGACATACATACAGAGGCATACCATACATACATACATACATACATACATAGACATACAGAAACAAACATACAGAGACATCCAGGCATACAGACACATACATACATACAGGCATACAAAGACATACACGCATACAGAGACATACCGTCATACAGACACATACGTACAAAGACATACAGGCATACAGACACATACATTTGTACATACAGAGACATACAGGCATACGGACACATACATATGTACATACAGAGACATACACAATTACATACTTACATCAGTTAAATCTTGTCCCCTGGATGCATGCTGTCTGGCTCCTTGGAGTCCTGCCCTGCAGCCCAGCCCCATCACAGGGCGCCAGCCGCGCTGTGTGGTACACAGGGAGCAGGGATATGATGTCATCCATATCCTCGCCCCCTCCACACAGCCTGTGGCAGACACCAGGGTAGGTGCAGTGGCGTACACATGACCCATGGGGCCCCAGTGCGCAAATTGATCCGTGCCCCCCCCCCTCGCTCTTACTCTGCGCGGGCCGGGGCCGCAACTCATGGTGGCGGGCACCTGGTCGCAGGGGTTGCAGGGCTATGACCCCTGCGACCGTGGTATGTACGCCAGTGCATGGAGATGCACACACAATTAAAGGACCACTACAGACACCCAGATCACATCAGCTCAATGAAGTGGTCTGGGTGTCAGGTCCCTCTAGTTTTAACCCTGCAGCTGAAAACATAGCAGTTTCAGAGAAACTGCTATGTTTCACCGAGGGTTAATCCAGCCTATAGTGGATGTCTCACTGACAGCCGCTAGAGGAGCTTCCGCTATTCTAAAACACTGAACGTCCATAGGAAAGCATTGAGTAATGCTTTCCTATGGGCGGTTTGAATGCGTGCGCTGCAAGAGCATTCAGAGCTGAGAGGCGGAGGGATCCCCAGTGCCAAGGGAGTCCGGTGCTAGAGAAAGGTAAGTGCTGAAGACACACACACACTCTCACGAACAGATGCATACACACCAGCTAACAGACACACACATTTACTGACAGACACACTCAGCGACAGACATACATACACACTCACTTACAAAACATACACTCTCACTGACAAACACACACTCACAAATACACACACAAACACACTCAGTAAGAGACACACAGTAACACACTTACTGACACTCACTAGCAGACACACTCACTGACACACTAGCAGACACACTCACTGACACTCACTAGCAGACACACACTTACACTCATTAGCAGACACACACTGACACTCACTAGCAGACACACACTGACACTCACTAGCAGACACACTCACTGACACTAGCAGACACACTCACTGAAACTAGCGGACACACTCACTGACATTAGCAGACACACTCACTGACACTAGCAGACACACACACTGACACTAGCAGACACACACACTGACACTCACTAGCAGAAACTCATTGACACTCACTAGCAGACACACACACTGACACTCACTAGCAGACACACTCACTGACACTCACTAGCAGACACACTCACTGACACACTAGCAGACACACACTGACACTCACTAGCAGACACACACTGACACTCACTAGCACTCACTGACACTAGCATACACACTCACTGAAACTAGCAGACACACTCACTGACATTAGCAGACACACTCACTGACACTAGCAGACACACACACTGATACTAGCAGACACACTCACTGACACTCACTAGCAGACACTCACTGACACTCACTAGCAGACACACTCACTGACACTCACTAGCAGACACACACACTGACACTCACTCTGACACTCACTAGCAGACACTCATTGACACTCACTAGCAGACACACTCACTGACACTCACTAGCAGACACACTCACTGACACTCACTAGCAGACACACACACTGACACTCACTCTGACACTCACTAGCAGACACTCATTGACACTCACTGACACTCACTAGCAGACACACACACACACTGACACTCACTAGCAGACACACTCACTGACACTCACTAGCAGACACACGCATTGACACTCACTGACACTCACTAGCAGACACACACATTGACACTCACTGACACTCACTAGCAGACACAAACACACACACTAAAACTCACACTAACACATGTTTTTTTTTATTAATTTAATCCCCCAGTCTCCTTACCTTTTTGGAGTGCTGAAGGGATTCCCTGGGGTCCAGTGGTGCTGCTGGGCTCCTGGGCTCCTTGGCTGGCTCCCTCCCTGGCTGGCTGGCTCCCTGGCTGGCTCCCTGGCTGGCTGGCTTGCTCCCTGGCTGGCTGGCTGGCTCCCTGGCTGGCTAACTCCCAGGCTGGCTGGCTCCCGGGCTGGCGGGCGGACGCGAGGGAGCACTCTCCCATGTGTGCTTCCTCTTCAGCTCCCTCGCGCACCGTGTAGGGATGCCGGCGCCGTAAGATGACATCATCTTCCGGCTCCGTTATCAGTATGCGGCGCGCGAGGGAGCTGAAGAGGAAGCACACATGGGAGAGTGCTCCCTCGCGCGCCCGCAGAACCGGGCGCTCGGCCACGCTACAATAGGTCGTCGGTTGGAGGGGAGCGCAGTGCGCTTCCCTCCTTCCGGTCAGCCTGATTTTGCGTCCCCAGGGCCGGTGCGCCCTAAGGCCGCCTTCTGGTAGCGCCGGCCCTGTTGCTATCTGGGTTAAAACATTCACATAAAACATAAAATACAGAATTTCCCTGCATTCACCAAATCCATACGAATTGGAACCAGGGGCTGGAGGTTCAGTGGCGCCTGCACGTAAAAGTGTCTGATTTTTTGAGGGGGCGGGTCCTGACATCCGATGTGAACGGTCGCAAATACTGAGAGCTCCCGGCCGGCGGCAGTAAAACTGGCATAAACAACTGAAAATACCTACTTAATGGGCAACAAAAGGAAACAGACTCAGCCCTCATACACCCAAGAATCAGGCACGCCAAGAAACTCGAACGGTCTCGACAAATATTTCCGAGATACAGTGAAAGTGCTCGGAGGAGGCCTAACTGACAACATGGCGACGCCATCTTGCCCGCGCAAAACGCCCGACCCCAGCACGACAGGAGAAGAGATCTCCCCAACTACCAGCATTGCAGATGGGCTAGCAAACATAAGGGAAACCCTTGCACATTTACCTTCCAGGGACGAGCTGGCTAGCATGATAGCGAAGCTAGAATCCTCAGTACAAGACCAAGTCTCCGCCATTTCTGCAGACATCAGGCAAGTAAACACGAGGGTGGGAGACCTGGAAGAGGACAGAGACCAAATTTTAGACAGACTCCTCACCCTAGAACATCAACAAAAAAACAGAGACAACAGAACCCACTACATTATGAGAAACACTGAAGACCTCGATAATAGAGGCAGACGAAACAACATTAGGATAAGAGGGATCCCAGAATCACAGGAAAACCCTGAAAATCTCCATAATACTCTACAATCTTTGTTTAACAAGATCCTACAGAGGCCAGAAGACACCCCAATTCTATTAGATAGAGCACACAGGGCTTTAAGACCCAAAGGCCTCCCACAAGACTCCCCCAGAGACATTATATGCAGAGTTCACTACTATACTGTAAAAGAAGACATTATGAGAAACGCCAGGGACTCTTCTGACATACTGTTTAACAACGCGAAAATACTAATCCTCCCTGACCTGGCATGGCTGACCCTGAGGGGCAGACGGGCGCTGAGACCACTAACATTAGCCCTGCAACAAGCCAATATAAAATATAGATGGGGATTCCCCTTCGCTCTCACGGCCTCCCACCAAGGAATACAAGCCACCTTAACTTCAGCAGATGAAGTAGAAGCTTTCACCCAACGCCTAGGCATTCCTAACATGGAGATACCGGACTGGTACGACATCTCAGAACCTGAAAAGACCAAACCACAAACCACGAGACAGATGGGACAAGCGATGGACACGCGAAAGAGAACGTCATGGAAGACCCCGCCAGCCTCACCTTTCTTAAGATCAAGGAAAAATCCAATGACTCCTAGGAAAATAAACTGAAACAACTCCAAGAAGCGAAGGAGACAAAACCTCTAACGCTTAAAGAGACATATCATTGACTAAAGCAATATTGAACTAACTCACTCGCCTAATCACCAACTAAGGGAAGGGTAACTATACTCTGTAAATGCCGAATAGTATTGTGATAAATCAATGTATATAATATCTACGCTTACCTGTTACACATGATTGTATATGTAACGACATTATGATCAAAGTGATATCTGATAACTCACGAGTACATAGACTGAAAAGCATACAATAGACATGATGTTATTACGTTAAAGAAATGCTGAATGCTATCAAACAGAAGGTTCAAAACACCATACTATTTTTAGTACTTGCCACAGACATACCCATTTAAGATGCCCACCCAAACTACACATATACATAGCCAGTTACAGACGACAAGCGTCAAATGGCCGCCTACCGGAGAGTTTACTCAGCTACGGAGGCAAAGAAATAGAAGCACTTTACATAGTAATATAGTGCTCCAGTTCACTTAGGACATAACCCACAGGCATTAACGGCCAAGAGCGGTACAAACACCTACCTCATTACTCAACCGCAAATCTAAGCAGCATCTGGGCTAGCCCCTAGCGCTAGACGAACCCAGAGGAAAGTACCGTCTCCTATTTAGAAATCTACCCATAATAATTTCTCTCAATTGCACGCAACCTACCGAAAGGGAGATTTCTATACCCACACGAAGGGTCCAAAGTTCGCCCAGAACCCCCCCCTTCGTGATACTCTCTACCCACAACTTTATCGCAAGATACCTGTAAATAGTTAATGTTATATTGTTTAATTGTTTATTTACTTGATTTGTATGCCTGTACACTAGCAGTGTTACATTCACACACAAGCATCCACAACCAATTAATCCACCTCCCGATCACACCCAACGTACTTAAATAGTACTAAACTCCCAAAAAGTCATCCCACCTATCAAACAGATAAAATATCAATACTACACTCCGCAATGGGCTCACTGAAAATATGCTCCATTAATGTAAGGGGGCTGAACACACCAGAGAAAAGGAAGATGGTCCTAACGGACTTAGCAAAAAACAAAGCAGACATAGTATTCTTAGAAGAAACACATCTGAAAGGTGCAGAAGCCCCAAAACTCAAACATCATCAATTCCCTCATGTATATTACAATAACTATAACCAAAGCAAGTCACGAGGCGTAGCAATATTAATTGGGAAAAAAGTCCCATTCACGTACTCGACACATCTCACAGACGAATCAGGCAGATTCATTATCCTGCAGGGCACAGTGGGGTCAGAACCTATTACCCTAGTAGCGATCTACTTACCCAATAAACATCAATGCGGGACAATGAGGAAGATAATGGCAAAAATAAAGCAAAATACTAATGGCATTCTCATAATCGGAGGGGATTTTAATGTATCACTAGATGCCACTAGAGACAGCACCTCAACACATAGCACCCACCTTAACGCCACCAGAGTCCAAATGCAACACATCATCAAAACCCACCAACTATCAGACTGCTGGAGAATATTCCACCCGACAACAAAAGATTATACTCACTATTCCATCCCAAACAAATCATATTCCAGAATAGACTTCTTCCTCATAGAACACAGAGACTTAGGGCTGATATCAGACACTTCGATAGGCCCAATGACATGGTCTGACCACTCGCCAATATATCTTACTATATCCATCCCCTCACTCCCACGCCCTAAAGGAACATGGAAATTAAACCCCTTCCTATTACAGGCACCAAAAGTGAAGGACTCAATAGAAAAATCGATAAAACAATACTTCCACGAAAACAAAACCCCAGACACCTCCGCCTTCACACAATGGGAAGCCCACAAAGCAGTAATCAGAGGGGAACTGATCAAGTGGGGAGCCCAACTCAAAAGGGAAAAAAACCAAAAAATCAATGACCTACATAAAGAAATCTCACAACTAGAGGAAGAACACAAACTATACATGACAGACAAAGCCTATTGCAAACTTCTAGCCCTTAGAGACGACCTAAAATCACTCCTCCAAGACAAAGCGAAAAAAGCGATTCTGTGGACAAAACAGCTCCACTACGCTCAAGGAGACAGAAGTGGTAAATTTCTAGCACAAGCCTTAAAACAAAAACAAATGCTCACATACATCCCTAAAGTCAAACGCCCAGATGAGACCTACGCACACACTACAGAGGACATAGCTGACACTTTTCATAGCTATTATACATCTCTATATAACCTAAAAGACAAGGAAGGTAATACAGAAGAGATCAAATCATACCTAGAAACCAAATTCGACACTATCCTCCCAACAGCTGCCACGAGGTCCCTAGAAGAACCATTCACTATAGACGAAATTAACATAGCTATAAAACAGACCCCACATAATAAAAGCCCAGGCCCAGATGGGTTCTCAGCCTCTTATTATAAACTGTTCCAAACGGACCTAACCCCACACCTATTAGAAGCAATTAACTCCATCCCACAAAAAGAACATATTCCAAGACAGGCCTTAGAAGCGACAATAACCCTCATACCCAAACCAGGGAAAGACAGTGAGAAATGCACCAGCTATAGACCAATATCCCTAATCAATGTGGACATAAAAATATTCACCAAAATGCTAGCGACTAGACTCAAACCATTCCTACAAAACCTCATCCACCCAGACCAAGCAGGCTTCGTCCCAACTAGAGAAGCAAAAGATAATACATCAAAAATCATAAACTTAATACATACCACGAAATACACCAAAAACCCAACACTGCTCCTAGCAATTGATGCTGAAAAAGCATTTGATAGAGTTGATTGGTCCTTCATGTTCAATACTCTAGAAATGCTGGGCTTCGGACAAAGATGGATAAAATGGATTAAGGCAATCTATTCCGTCCCAACAGCCAGACTAAAGGTGAATGGACAGCTTTCCAGACCATTCACGATAAGCAATGGCACACGCCAGGGATGCCCATTATCCCCATTACTATTCATCCTGACATTAGAACCTCTTCTACAAGCGGTAAGAAACCACCCCGACATTAAAGGCATCACAGTTCAACAAACTGAATATAAAGTATCTGCGTTTGCAGATGACCTACTCTTCACCATTGAACACCCCGTCAGCAGCCTACCCAAATTAATCCAAATTATAGAAGACTACAGTACACACTCTAATTTCAAAATCAACACAGACAAGTGTGAAATCCTCAATCTCAACACACCTCTAGATCAAACAAAGAAACTAAAACAAAAATTCCCCTTCCAATGGGCCAACCACTCTATCAAATACCTAGGGATCAAAGTCACCAATACGCATAAAACCCTCTATAAAGCGAATTTCCCAGACCTATTAGCAGCAATCCAAAAAGATTTACATAGATGGGACAAACCACATTTCAGATGGACGGGCAGGATTAGCATTATATCGATGAATGTCCTCCCACGCATCCTTTACCTCCTGAACGCCATCCCTATACACATCCCAGGGATATTCTTCAGAAATATACAATCGCTGCTCACCAAATTCATATGGGCCCATAAACGGCCGAGAATTGCCTTCAACCTACTGACCAAACCTAAAGAGGGAGGTGGGCTGGGATGCCCCAATATACACAGATACCACAAAGCAATACACCTGGGAAGGATTTTGGAGTGGTCACGAGAGGGGAAATCTAGGAAAGCCTGGGTGCACATTGAACAAGCACAAGTGCAAACTCCATTACGATCACTCCCATGGTCTCTACCCATAGACAAAGAGACCCCAACAAAAGACCTACCAACCGTCTCAACCACCCTTCAAGTCTGGAAAAACATTTGCACGAACGAAGACTTTGTCCCGACACCTTCACCCCTCTTCCCAATATCCCACAATCACAGATTCCCCCCAGGCAAGAATAACACACTATTAAATAAACTCCAACTCAGACCAGCAAACAGGGAAGTTATGTTAAAAGATATAATCACACCAGAAGGACTCCTATCACTAACTGACATTACTGGAGTACACAAGCCTACGCTGTCACAATCGTTCCAATATCACCAACTCACTCACTTCCTATCCAAGGAAGGCTTGTTACACTGGCAACCCAGAGAGACCACTAGATTTGAGAAACTGTTCACACGCCCGCCAAAAACTAAAACTATTTCCATATGTTACAAGTTACTACAAGATAACACAAATGGCGCACTCCCTTGGTATACAATCAGAAACAACTCATGGTTTCCCTCCCCAGTGGAGGAAAAGACTTGGAGGGGGATCTTTATGAAAATGTTAAAAGCCCACCCCAGCGTAACAATCCAAGAAATTAATTATAAATTTTTATCCCAGTGGTACACCACCCCAATAGACGTCAACAAATACGATGCCAATGCACTAACAACCTGCTGGAGATGTATGAAGGCACTAGGCACTTATGCCACTTATGGTGGGATTGTGGCAGAATAAAGGGATTCTGGAAAGAAGTACAAAGAATCACAGATCTAGTAAGCAAAACCCCACTACCACTCACCCCAGAGGCACTCCTTTTCTTCCACATCCCACTATCCTTGAAACAATTTAAAAACTCAATAATACTCTACCTTTTAACCGCGGCCAAACTGGTAATAGCAGGGCTATGGAAAACAGATGTTAGACCCTCGAGACGGGAGTGGTTTCAAAAAATTGAACACATTCATAAAATGGAGGAATTGAGATTGTCAGCACTAGACAAATACCTAACTTATTACACAATTTGGGACCCATGGAACTCCTATCTAAGGAACCCCAGTTAATTACACTAAACTTTATGTAAAATAATCCAATCACAGAATGCAGCTAGTAGTGTAAAATGGCTCATTCTTGGGTTCTGATTGATCAAGAATAGCTTAACTGCGCTCCCCTCCCAGAAATCACACATATACACATGTCGATAGGAAATGCCTTGTTATGTTGTTGACAGTTTTATTCTGTACGTTCATTAACAACTGTAGGAAATTGTAACACAACACCAGTATGCTACATTGCAAAACTTTTTGTACTATTATCACATCTAAGAATCTTGATTGTACACTGCTAAACCTTTATTATATTATATATATTAATACTGAAATGTGAAACTGTTTATTATATATGTAAAACCTAATAAAAAGAAATTACATAAAAAAAAAAAGTGTCTGATTTTGGTGCATGAAAGCTGGGCAGAAAAGCGTTGACTGCCCGGGGAGCTCCAGAACACTGCCCCCTAGCGGCCGCTAAGTGTAACAGCGGCCGCCCAGTAACATTCAATTAAGCTGCGGTTAACCGCAGCTTCAGGGAGGTAAATTGGAGGCACACTCCAGCTTCTGGGTGGCCCATTAACAACGCCGGCCGGCTTCCCACGGCTCTGGGGAGGTTGGTAAACGGCTGTTTGTTTGGTAGATGGAATCTACCGAACTGCTGTGCAGAAAGGGAGAAATCAATCCTTCTGCACATCAAAATTAACCCTTTAGCTGACGGTCCATAATCTAAAGGCAGCAGGCGAGCAACCAGGCTTCTCCAGTTCACAGTGGCGAAGTTGGTTTCACCACACCTGTTACCTGCTTTAGCATAGCTTAAACCTGACACACTTGGTTACCTATATGTTAACAATTGCATATCTTGCTACCCATACCAAATGTCTATGACGACCTAATCTGTCGAACGAGTCTTTGTTTATGCCTATAACTTACCTTGCACCTTCCTTCTTTGTCACTCCTCTGAATATTCCTACCTGACGTGTGCATCTTGTTAAATCTTGGTAAATCATTTAAACTAAACGAGAACCTAAGCTGTCAAAATATTGATCTCATTAATCTAAAAAAGTGCCTTGACAAACGAATGCCACGACTTGTACTGCAAATGTCTATCAATTTTTCTTGATGTCGCTGTTGTGGCGCACCAAGGCTTTTTGTTACTTTTGTGCACAACAAAAATAAAGAATTTAAAAAAAAATAAAAATGTGTTAGTATGAGTGAGATGAGTGAGTGTGTGTCTGTCAGTGAGTGTGTATGTGTGTGTATGTCTGTTAGTGTGTGTGTGTGTGTTTGTATGTCTGTTAGTGTGTGTGTGTGTGTGTGTTAGCCTGTGAGTGTGTCTGTTAGTGTGTGTGTCTGACTGTGTGTGTGTCTGTTAGTGAGTGTGTGTGTCTGTTAGTGAGTGTGTGTGTGTGCTAGTTTGTGTCTGTTAGTGACTGTGTGTTTGTTTGTCTGTGAGTGTGTCTGTTAGTGTGTGTGTGTGTGTGTATATTTAGAATGCGGGGTGGAGGGAAGGGTTGGGTGTGGGTGGCGGGGGGGGAGGAGGGGGGCGCCTGAGTTTTGTCCTGCCTAGGGCAGCACAAAACCAGGATACACCACTGCCTGGGAGTGAGAGCACTCTGTTCAAAGTTTTATCGGATCACGGTGGTTGCCCGATCCGATTAGGAGTTGCAGACAAGTTTTGTTGTAGCTCCCTGTCAAGTCACACCTCCCTGCATGTGACTTACACAGCCTTCCATAAACACTTCCTGTAAAGAGAGCCCTATTTAGGCTTTCTTTATTGCAAGTTCCGTTTAATTAAGATTTTCGTATCCCCTGCTATGTTAATAGCTTGCTAGACCCTGTAAGAGCCTCCTGTATGTGATTGAAGTTCAATTTAGAGATTGAGATACAATTATTTAAGGTAAATTACATCTGTTTGAAAGTGAAAACAGTTTTTTTTTTTGTTTTTTTGTTCCTTTCATGCAGGCTCTGTCAATCATAGCCAGTGGAGGCATGGCTAGGGCTGCATAAACAGAAACAAAGTGATTTAACTCCTAGATGACAGAGAATTGAGCAGTGAGACTGCAGGGGAATGATCTATACACTAAAACTGCTTTATTTAGCTAAAGTAATTTAGGCGACTATAGTGTTCCTTTAAGGGCTAATCGTAAAGCCAGAGCAATCTACATACAATCTATTTATCTGATATAGAATTGCCACACATAGAATCTCAACCCATAAAAATAAATAAAAAACAATATAGCAAGAAATGGATTGTCTTCTAAATATTGCTAGTAAATGGAAATTTCACTGGGTAATCACTATAAATGTATGTCACAAGACCGTACTAGCTGGTAGGATAACGTAATCCAAAATAGCTATCCAGAATGTATGAGCCCAAACTTAGATACTTTGTTATATTCATAAACAGAATTGAAGATTCATTCCAGATACGATCTGCTGTGTAACTCACTAGCCTGTTCAACAGTTAGTATTGTCATAGCGCTTAAGGTTTGATTGTTTTCAGGAGCAGTCCTTACATTTATCACTTATTTGGCACATAGTCTATGGAAAGCCAGTTTTAACTATTGTAGTGTATATATATATATTTTATATTGCTACCCGACGATCTAGGAATATTAAGTAAGGGGTCTATTTGGGCAGGTTTCCATGAATGGAGCAGGTTTTCTAAAGACGGATTTCAGTTTAAGATCCATCTAGCAGGGGAAGGCAATTCAGACCTAGTGGTACAAGACAATCTGAGCAATATGCGAGATTCACTAAACAGTGAATACCGAGAGCAGCAGAGATGATACTAGTGGGTTTATCACGAGGATTAGAGCTCTGACAGACAGTGTGGGTGGCTCTTATAAGAGCCTTTGGGTTTATAGTAAAGTAGAAGAATGCCATTACTTGGCGCTGGTGTACTTGGTGACAGCCTTGGTGCCCTCGGACACGGCGTGCTTTGCCAGCTCTCCGGGTAGCAGCAGGCGCACGGCGGTCTGGATCTCCCGGGAAGTGATGGTGGAGCGCTTGTTGTAGTGAGCCAGGCGAGAGGCTTCTCCTGCGATGCGCTCAAAGATATCATTGACAAAGGAGTTCATGATCCCCATGGCCTTGGAGGAGATACCGGTGTCGGGGTGGACCTGTTTCAGCACCTTGTACACGTAGATGGCATAGCTCTCCTTCCTGGTCTTCCTACGCTTCTTGCCATCTTTCTTCTGAGTCTTGGTCACGGCTTTCTTAGAGCCTTTCTTGGCGGCTGGTGCGGACTTGGCTGGATCAGGCATGATCTACGCTGTTTGCTGGAAATACAATGACGGTCTGCGCGCTCCGGCGGCTCTATTTATAGGCAGGCCATGCAAATTAAGCCCTTCCACTTTCTGTGATGGGATTGGTCAACACAGACAGGTGACGAAACGATGTCATAGTTTCAGCAATTGATTGGTATCCTATACAGCGCGTGTCTAATTGGCTGCTTGCAAAGCCATCCAATCACAGAGCAGAGTGTGTCTATAAATAGCCCGTGTAAAGGGGGGTGAGGTTTTATTATCAGCGAAATTCTAGAACCAACATGTCAGGCCGTGGAAAGCAAGGAGGAAAGACCCGTGCAAAGGCGAAGACTCGCTCATCCCGCGCTGGTCTTCAGTTCCCAGTCGGCAGAGTCCACCGTCTGCTGAGGAAGGGGAATTATGCAGAGCGTGTTGGAGCCGGTGCCCCCGTTTATCTGGCTGCAGTGCTGGAGTACCTGACTGCTGAGATCCTGGAGCTGGCAGGGAATGCCGCCAGAGATAACAAGAAAACCCGCATCATTCCCCGCCATCTCCAGCTCGCTGTCCGTAACGACGAAGAGCTCAACAAACTGCTGGGAGGAGTGACTATCGCCCAGGGAGGTGTCTTGCCCAACATCCAGGCTGTGCTGCTGCCCAAGAAAACCGAAAGTCATAAATCAAAGAGCAAGTAAAGCGGACAGCTGCTCCACCGGTCTAGACTAAAAACACAAAGGCTCTTCTAAGAGCCGCCCACAGTCTCCACAAAGAGCGCAACCATCTTCCTGTATCTACTCTCTCACACACACACACACACACACACACCCCATGAACGTGTAACAAGTCAAATAGGAAGCGTTCTCGTCCTGCACTCAGTCCCATTCTGTATACAACATTTCAACTCTAGAACGCGAGCTAGAATCAATGTATACCCATGATACGTGCAGCAGCATCGAGTTAAACATTGGGTCAAGTGTATATAGTGTGCCTGAGCCTCTATTGCTAAGGGGGGAGGGGGGGGGAGAATCTCGCTTACTTACGGTTGTCCCCCTCCCTGTCTGAACATGCTGCGTGAAACTTTGGATAAGATTCAGCTCTACAGATCCGATCTCTGGCTGCTGGATGCGTTAGCTCTGCCTCAACAGCATGGACTCACGGCCGCACAAGGGGATTATTGTTTCAATGAGTGGCTGCCTGGTAACATTCCCTGCTCTGTCTCATGTAGCTCGGTTATAAGGCGGCTGGGCGTACTGTGAGTCCTTTATCAGACGTGATCACACTAAGAATCCCATGTAAAGAAGCGGGCTCTCTGCATGTGTTAGAGGTGTATGTCCCATCTCCCCTCGGTAAAGCCTACACACTAGTTAATAATTCTATTGGGAGTAATACGGCCATTACTGCCCACTGCCAATCCTATCAACTAGTAGCGTCTATAATAAATGCTGTCAGGACAGGAGGACTCACTGAAGGACTAGATCCCTTCTTTGAAGCAGATGATTTGAGCGGGTATTTTGAATGAGGGGGAGGGGATAAGCAGTTGATTTGAGCGGGTATTTTAAAATGAGTAACTATTTGTGTTCAGCCAATCAGAATACTCCACCCACCTGATGAACCAATGGAAACGCCGTGCCTGGCTATAAAAGCTCGGTCTTGTAAGCGCAGACTTCATTCGCGCTCGTTTTGTTACGATGGCCAGAACTAAGCAGACCGCCCGTAAATCCACCGGAGGCAAGGCTCCCCGCAAGCAGCTAGCCACCAAAGCTGCCAGGAAGAGCGCTCCAGCTACCGGGGGAGTGAAGAAGCCTCACCGTTACCGGCCGGGAACTGTGGCTCTCCGGGAAATCCGCCGTTATCAGAAATCCACCGAGCTGCTCATCCGCAAGCTGCCTTTCCAGCGCCTTGTCCGTGAGATCGCTCAGGATTTCAAGACTGATCTGCGCTTCCAGAGCTCTGCCGTCATGGCTCTGCAAGAGGCTAGCGAGGCTTACCTGGTGGGTCTCTTTGAGGATACAAACTTGTGTGCCATCCACGCCAAGAGGGTCACCATCATGCCCAAAGACATCCAGCTGGCCCGTAGGATCCGAGGAGAGAGAGCTTAAACTCTTAACTTGTTCACACAAACACCACAAAGGCTCTTTTAAGAGCCCCCAAATCTGCACTGGAATGAGTTTAAACACTTTTATATGCACGGTCTTTGTATCCTCTGCACATCACTAAATATCTAGACGTATTCAGTTTCTTTCTTTTCTAATTTATAAACAATGCCCCCCGGGTAGCTATAGTAGCTGCTTGGCTATTTTACCTTCACAGATTTTCAGTGAATAAACTCATCTAGTAGACAGTAGAAGCGAATTACTCTATTTACAAGCGATCATGTGAATTGGCAGCAGGTAAAGGAGTACTTTATATTTGCTACGGCTTGCTTAGAGGAAAAGAATACATGTGTATTTATATACAGCTAGTCATAATGTTTCTAATGAAATGGCTTTAAACTGCAAGCATGTTATAAAATGTAAGCAACAGTAACTATATTCAATACTTCTAAAATCTTGGTAGTCTGTCTAATCTAAATGCACTGCACTAGATCGCAATGTTGAGTGATATAGCGCTACAATTACTAGAAATCGAGTGCTAACTGTGCAGACAAATCGATGTGTAACTAGAGAATGACACGATCTCAATAACCATTGACTCTACATAGGAGAATGTTATAAACTCAGAACTCGATGTGTTTGAGCAGTAGAAGGCAGTTTGTCAGATATAGGGTTGAAGTGATTAGATTGACTCTTTCAGTGAAAAGGTGGGTGGCCCTAAAAAGGGCCTTTGGGTTAGTGGGGTATGCGGTAAGGCCGAGTCAGGGTTTTAACCTCCGAAGCCATAGAGAGTGCGGCCCTGGCGTTTAAGGGCATAGACTACGTCCATGGCGGTCACAGTCTTCCTCTTGGCATGCTCGGTGTAGGTGACGGCGTCCCGGATAACATTCTCCAGGAAGACCTTCAGCACCCCGCGAGTCTCTTCGTAGATGAGGCCGGAGATACGCTTCACTCCTCCTCTGCGAGCCAGGCGGCGGATTGCAGGCTTGGTAATGCCCTGGATGTTGTCACGCAGGACCTTTCTGTGCCGCTTAGCGCCGCCTTTCCCGAGACCCTTTCCGCCTTTACCTCTGCCAGACATGGTTCTGTTTTACTATCTGCCGCAATGATACGGGATACACTGCAACGCTCTCCTTATATACACCACGGGTGGACCGAATGGAGAACTGCAGCACATGGGGCGGAGTTAAGTCCCGCCCTCATTCACATTTTTTTTTTTTCCCCCTCTTTCCTGAAATGGTTCTGTCTCTTGAACATAAAGTTGTGTAAACACGAAGGATGAAACAAGATCGTGATTTTTTTTTAAATCATGTATTTAGTGTTGCTTTGAAAGTCGGCTTATTCACAGCACACGGTATCACTTATTTCCTACGGTTTGATCATCTAAATAAGCGCCCGGTTCCCAAGTGAGAGAGGGCGATGGCAGTCCCTTTATTATCACCATGTAAATATTCAGCTCGACAACAGCCTTAATTAGTCTCTGCTTTATCATCTTACTGAACAGGAAATAAAGCCAGTATGGCTACTTTGGATGGTGATATTCTATAGATTATATGCGTTTCTCACTCAATTCTGACTAAAGTTGGCCTTTTGCAGTTTAATGAATCTCCCACAATATCTTGGCAAGGAGGGAATTTCAACTTCCCACAAAAAAATAATAAAAACATTTTATAAAGAGTAGCACTGACAAGGTACTTTCTATTTACATCCCAACGAGGTATTTTCTAGCACTAGATCCTGCTTTACGAATGAGAAATGGTGTGTGTGACATTCTATAAAATAAACACGTGCCTATCACAAATATAGCTCTTAAAGGACAAGGTGGTGGCTCTTAGAAGAGCCGTTTGGACTTTTAAATATAAATTAAAACAAGATACGAGCAGGGCTTATTTTTTCTTGGGAGCTGCCTTTTTAGCCTTTGCTGGACTCTTAGCGGCTTTGGGCTTGGCTGCCTTTTTAGCCGGGCTCTTTGTTGCTTTTTTAGCCGGACTCTTCACTGCCTTCTTGGGCTTGGCGGCTTTGACTTTCTTGGGGCTCTTGGTGACTTTTTTAGCGGAGGCTGCCGGCTTCTTGGCCTTCTTCGGGCTCTTCGCGGCTACCTTCTTCACTTTAGCCGGAGACTTGGAGGCTTTCTTTGGGGCGGGCTTCTTGACTTTAGCCGGTGCCTTCTTGGGCTTTGCAGCCTTGTCTTTGCTCTCCGCCTGCTTCTTGTTGAGCTTGAAGGAGCCGGAGGCTCCGCTACCTTTGACCTGGACGAGAGTCTCTTTAGTCACCAAGCCCTTGAGAGCCAGCTTGAGGCGGCTGTTATTCTTCTCCACATCGTAACCAGCGGCGGTCAAAGCCTTCTTCAAGGCTGCCAGGGACACCCCGCTGCGCTCTTTAGAGGCGGACACAGCTTTAACAAGGAGCTCGGACACGCTGGGACCGGACGGCTTGGCAGCTTTCTTGGCGCTGGATGCCTTCTTCGGCTGCTTCTTCTTAGAATCGATTTCAACCGCAGGAGCGGCAGCAGGAGCAGTTTCAGCCATGATCACTATTCACTATACCGATCAGTCAATAATTCCGTTCACAGCCGGCTCTCATTTATAGATCTCAAGCTGGCATCCTATAGGCTGATCTAAGCGCGCTCTGATTGGATACAGTCTTATGACACACCCTTCACTTTCCCTTCTCCTGCTTTTCACACACTGCTCTCACTCTGTGTTTCCGAGTGGATACAACTAATAGATTTTACTGAAATAAGAGAACGGATGTCGATGTCATCCATCGTGAAATGTACTAAACTATCTTATCTAGAGTTTATTAGCAGTCTCATGGCTCCCGAGGGCTGTCACAATGTAGTAGAGCTGGGGAAAGCAGACACAACTCGTTTGTGATCAGCTTGATGTTCTCCAGAAACATTATTTCCAGAACTATTTAAATGATATATTTGAAGGCTTTCTTTCTCACTCTTATTCAGGGAAGGGAAGGGACCTGTGTTATCAAGGTGTGTTGTAGCTCATGTCATAAAGAAACAGAGAAGAGGGATGTTGCACCTCGTTTGTTCAGACAGTAAACTCAGGCAGTATGTAGTAAGATCATAGCATATAGTTGATATTTAATTTGCATAATCTTTATTCTATCTATTTATTCATTATCCTCTGAGTCTAACAGCAACTAAAACCAGTTATATATACTCTGGAAGGAAACTCTGCTCTGTGAATTTGCGTCCCTTGGTCATCTTGAGGTAGTGTGATGACCCCCTTGCCGACCTGCCAGTAGAGCGCTTTTTGGAGGGAAGGTTCAGACTTATTGGAGCAATTGCTTCCTGAGAGCCAGGGGGAGCTCCCTTCCATTTGACTGCAGGAACTCCCACTCTTTGATTGGCCCAAGACACAATTATGCTGGAACTATTTTGGGCTTGGCCCTCGTGTGCGGCCAGTCAAAATGTAACCCGGTGGCGATTCAACATTTTTTCATGGATCCTGGCACTATTTTACCAATTCGGATGAGAGCTATCCAGGGTTGTATGATATGTGGGGTGCCTGTGTGGTTTTATTGTATTATGGGGGTGTTTTTGTCTTAAGTACTTTGTATTTGGGAGATAATCAGTTTAGCGGTCAGGTGCTTGGATGGGCACTGTATGCACATGTGACGAAACCAATCTCGCCACATTGTATTGGAGGAGCCTGGTTGCCCGTGTTCTATCAAAAAACCCTACCCCGTGAAAATTCCCTACCCTCGTCACTTCCGGTGACGCAGCCGCACCGGAAGTGACCCTCATCCAATGGAGGAGGAGGGTGTGCGCCGCCGCGCAAGCGCACACCAAATAGGTAGGGATTTTTCACGGGGTAGGGGAAATGAATGCAACAGTGCGCACGCGCGACAAAGTACTCCCGTCGGGGGTACAGCGCGCGTGCGCACGAGTTGCAAGGGAGCGCTTCACAAACCGCGCATGCGCAGTATAGGGGTAGGGAAATTTGATGGCTATTAGCCCTGTGAAATCTCCCTACCCCTATACTGCGCATGCGCGGACTCATCATCAGATTAAAGCCTCTCCCTGCTCCCAACACTCTCAGCCATCCAAGATTGAGGGTGAATTATGGTGGGACGGTGGGTGTTTATGTGCATTATATTGGGGGGTCTGTGCAGACCCCCAATTCTGCACAGACCCCCCAATTCTGCGCAGACCCCCCCAATATAATGCACATAAACACCCACCGTCCCACCATAATTCACCCTCAATCTTGGATGGCTGAGAGTGTTGGGAGCAGGGAGAGGCTTTAATCCGACGATCAGAGTTCGCGCATGCGCAGTATAGGGGTAGGGAGATCTCACAGGGCTAATAGCCATCAAAATTCCCTACCCCTATACTGCGCACGCGCGAACTCTGATCGTCGGATTAAAGCCTCTCTCCCTTGCCACTAGTGCGCACGCGCGCTGTACCTCCGACGGGAGTACTTTGCCGCGCGTGCGCACTGTGGCGTTAATTTCCCCTACCCCGTGAAAAATCCCTACCTAGCCTAGTTGTTGTGCGCCTGCGCGGCGGCGCACACCCTCCTCCTCCATTGGATGAGGGTCACTTCCGGTGCGGCCGCGTCACCGGAAGTGACGAGGGTAGGGAATTTTCACGGGGTAGGGTTTTTTGATAGAACACCCGCCTACTGCCTTTGGATTATGGACCGGCAGCTAAAGGGTTAATTTTACTGTGCAGAAGGATTTATTTCTCCCTTTCTGCACAGCAGTTCGGTAGATTTCATATACCGAACAAACAGCCGTTCACCAACCTTCCCAGAGCCGTGGGAAGCCGGCCGGCGTTGTTAATTGGCCACCCAGGAGCTGGAGTGTGCCTCCTATTTACCTCCCTGAAGCTGCGGTTAACCGCAGCTTAATTGCTTGTTAACTTTGTGCCTGCTGTTACACTTTGCGGCCGCTAGGTGGCGGTGTTCTGGATCTCCCCGGGCAGCCAGCGATTTTCTGCCCGGCTTTCATGCACCAAAATCGGACACTTTTACGTGCAGGCACCGCTGAACCTCCAGCCCCTGGTTCTAATTCGTATGGATTTGGTGAATGCAGGGAAATTTGGTGTTTTATGCTTTATGTGAATCCTTTAACCCAGATAGCAATGCCATGGAGCCTGTTCGTATAATTAAAGACTTTAGCTCCATGGCACTTAAACTGTATTTGGGTGGTCTGGGTGCCATTCACCTAATAATGTGCACCCAGACCTGAGCTATCTGGGGATATGTTACATGTCTGTGTTTTGTGTATAAAATGTGTCTTTATGTATTTTAAAGTGATAGTCTGTTTCTGTGTCACCACGTGCATAATGGAGTCTTGCCTTTGTCCTGGGAGATAATTTAATTACCTCATTAATTATCTCCAGGACAGAGAGGAGGAAACCAGGATGCATTGTGGGAAAGTATTGTGGCTGAGTGTACGAAAATGATACATGTCTGTCTGCTGTTACAGTCTTCCATCTGGTCCCCTAGGGGAGTGTCCACCAGGTGGGAGACCTGCATAAATACAGGGGCAGGTAGCCCTGAATAAACAGACCACTGCTTGACCCTCAACACGGAGCCTTGTCTCGTTCTTGGGGGGATTCACTGTATGCTGTTGGAGATTGATTGCTAGGAGTGTAAGCTGATATATGCTTTTCCTGTTCGTCTGCTAGCAACTATTCGTGAGGTTCCAGTTTGGAGTGCTACCTTATTCCCTTGTATGTAGTTCGGGAGTTTGATGCATTCACCTATATCCAATTTGTGAGGTTTGGTGATTTTACAGTAGCTGTGCCTGTCTCTCAGAAAGGGGCATATCGCCTAAACAGATTTTAACCCCTTGTCTGCTGAAACGGTCCGTTACAATTGGTGGCAAGCGGCGAGATCGTTTCTACAGCCAGAAGGACAGCTACAGGAGACACCATTGCTCTGGATTTTACAATTTGAGGGCAATGCATGTCTCAGTACAGCGACCCTGACAGCACCAGCATGGAACCAGCAGTGGAGTTCGATGAGGCTGACATGGATGACCGAGATGCAGTACGCAAAGGCATCTGGTACCAGGCACTGGGTATTGTGGAATACCAGCAGGACGGGAGATTCCCCAAGGAAGAGCAGCGGTTGCAGAAGCAAGTAGCCCTGCGGATGCCCTTCCTGGGAGAGCAGCCCCTGGAGGAATGGGTGAGAGAATTGGAACACCTAGTATGGCAGGAGATGTGGCTGGAGGATGCCTACCAGGCGCTTTGGTGGTATGTTGCACAGTACCTGCCCTGGACAGCCTGGAGTCCTGTTCTGGATCTCCCCGGGCAGCCAGCAATTTTCTGCCCGGCTTTCATGCACCAAAATCGGACACTTTTATGTGCAGGCACCGCTGAACCTCCAGCCCCTGGTTCTAATTCGTATGGATTTGGTGAATGCAGGGAAATTTGGTGTTTTATGCTTTATGTGAATCCTTTAACCCAGATAGCAATGCCATGGAGCCTGTTCGTATAATTAAAGACTTTAGCTCCATGGCACTTAAACTGTATTTGGGTGGTCTGGGTGCCATTCACCTAATAATGTGCACCCAGACCTGAGCTATCTGGGGATATGTTACATGTCTGTGTTTTGTGTATAAAATGTGTCTTTATGTATTTTAAAGTGATAGTCTGTTTCTGTGTCACCACGTGCATAATGGAGTCTTGCCTTTGTCCTGGGAGATAATTTAATTACTTAATTAATTATCTCCAGGACAGAGAGGAGGAAACCAGGATGCATTGTGGGAAAGTATTGTGGCTGAGTGTACGAAAATGATACATGTCTGTCTGCTGTTACAGTCTTCCATCTGGTCCCCTAGGGGAGTGTCCACCAAGTGGGAGACCTGCATAAATACAGGGGCAGGTAGCCCTGAATAAACAGACCACTGCTTGACCCTCAACACGGAGCCTTGTCTCGTTCTTTGGGGGATTCACTGTATGCTGTTGGAGATTGATTGCTAGGAGTGTAATCTGATATATGCTTTTCCTGTTCGTCTGCTAGCAACTATTCGTGAGGTTCCAGTTTGGAGTGCTACCTTATTCCCTTGTATGTAGTTCGGGAGTTTGATGCATTCACCTATATCCAATTTGTGAGGTTTGGTGATTTTACAGTAGCTGTGCCTGTCTCTCAGAAAGGGGCATATCGCCTAAACAGATTTTAACCCCTTGTCTGCTGAAACGGTCCGTTACAATTGGTGGCAAGCGGCGAGATCGTTTCTACAGCCAGAAGGACAGCTACAGGAGACACCATTGCTCTGGATTTTACAATTTGAGGGCAACGCATGTCTCAGTACAGCGACCCTGACAGCACCAGCATGGAACCAGCAGTGGAGTTCGATGAGGCTGACATGGATGACCGAGATGCAGTACGCAAAGGCATCTGGTACCAGGCACTGGGTATTGTGGAATACCAGCAGGACGGGAGATTCCCCAAGGAAGAGCAGCGGTTGCAGAAGCGAGTAGCCCTGCGGATGCCCTTCCTGGGAGAGCAGCCCCTGGAGGAATGGGTGAGAGAATTGGAACACCTAGTATGGCAGGAGATGTGGCTGGAGGATGCCTACCAGGCGCTTTGGTGGTATGTTGCACAGTACCTGCCCTGGACAGCCGAGCATGACAAGCCAGAGGGAGAGGAGTTTGATGGTCCTGGCTTGTTATGGGAGACTTTTGCAGAGCCTGAGTTTGGGAGCGCTACACAAGCCCAGTTCCAGGATCTCTTTGAGTGGAGGGAGAGCAGGTATGACTGGGACGACACTCATAAGATTGAGCAAGACCTGGTCCATCTGGTGACCCGGGAGATGGAGCTGGAACAGGGCTACCAAAATCTGTTCCACTCCAGTGAGAAGGCTCAGTAGGGAAGCGCAGACCCAGATCCAGACCCCTTAAGCTGGGAAGATATTGTACAGTTTTACTGTTTTACTATTGGTTGAAAAGGCAGTAACACGCCTTGTATGTTTTTTTATTTTTATAACACATGCCTTAACTGCTTTGATCCAGATGTTTATTATTTGTTGGTTTAACTACCATAAAAATGCAGAATGTGACACGGCATACCGCCATATCTTGTTCTTAGGGTATAGTTAGTGAAGACCTGGTGTAACGGACCGTTTCGCTCAGAAGGGGATAAAAATTGTTTAGGCGATAATCCCCTTTTTCATAGACCAGCAACTACAGCAATCACCAATCTCCCGAATTCCAAACTGTACAAATTCACCAACTCCCGAACTGCAAAAACACGAACCCTGGAATCAGCCGAACAGGAAAAGCATACAATCTGCTTACACTCCTGGCAGTCAGCATACAATCCAATTCCCCCAAAGAACGAGACGACACATCGCTTTGAGGGTTAAGCAGGAACTGGTTTACTGAGGGCTACCTGCCCAGTATTTATGCGGGTCTCCCACTTGGTGGACACTCCCCTAAGGGACCAAATGGAAGACTGAAACAGCAGACAGGCATGTATCACTTTAGTACATACAGCCACAATACTTTCCCACAATGCATCCTGGCTTCCTCCTCTCTGTCCTGGAGATAATTAGTGAAGTAATTCAATTATCTCCCAGGACAAAGGCAAAACTCCATTATACATGTGGGGACACAAAACAGACTATCACTTTAAAATACATAAAGACACATTTTATACATAAAACACAGACATGTAACATATCCCCAGATAGCTCAGGTCTGAGTGCACATTATTAGGTGAATGGCACCCAGACCACCCAAATACAGTTTAATTGCCATGGAGCCAAAGTCTTTAATTATATGAACAGGCTCCATGGCAATGCTATCCAGGACCGGTGCTAGGATTTTTAGTTACACAGGCGAAGATGCATTTTGTTTAAAATAAGGTTCATACAAACACAGAAATAATCATACAGAGACATACACACACAGACAGAGACATACATGCAAGCATATAGACATACATACAGAGGCATACCATACATACATACATACATACATACATAGACATACAGAAACAAACATACAGAGACATCCAGGCATACAGACACATACATACATACAGGCATACAAAGACATACACGCATACAGAGACATACCGTCATACAGACACATACGTACAAAGACATACAGGCATACAGACACATACATTTGTACATACAGAGACATACAGGCATACGGACACATACATATGTACATACAGAGACATACACAATTACATACTTACATCAGTTAAATCTTGTCCCCTGGATGCATGCTGTCTGGCTCCTTGGAGTCCTGCCCTGCAGCCCAGCCCCATCACAGGGCGCCAGCCGCGCTGTGTGGTACACAGGGAGCAGGGATATGATGTCATCCATATCCTCGCCCCCTCCACACAGCCTGTGGCAGACACCAGGGTAGGTGCAGTGGCGTACACATGACCCATGGGGCCCCAGTGCGCAAATTGATCCGTGCCCCCCCCCCTCGCTCTTACTCTGCGCGGGCCGGGGCCGCAACTCATGGTGGCGGGCACCTGGTCGCAGGGGTTGCAGGGCTATGACCCCTGCGACCGTGGTATGTACGCCAGTGCATGGAGATGCACACACAATTAAAGGACCACTACAGACACCCAGATCACATCAGCTCAATGAAGTGGTCTGGGTGTCAGGTCCCTCTAGTTTTAACCCTGCAGCTGAAAACATAGCAGTTTCAGAGAAACTGCTATGTTTCACCGAGGGTTAATCCAGCCTATAGTGGATGTCTCACTGACAGCCGCTAGAGGAGCTTCCGCTATTCTAAAACACTGAACGTCCATAGGAAAGCATTGAGTAATGCTTTCCTATGGGCGGTTTGAATGCGTGCGCTGCAAGAGCATTCAGAGCTGAGAGGCGGAGGGATCCCCAGTGCCAAGGGAGTCCGGTGCTAGAGAAAGGTAAGTGCTGAAGACACACACACACTCTCACGAACAGATGCATACACACCAGCTAACAGACACACACATTTACTGACAGACACACTCAGCGACAGACATACATACACACTCACTTACAAAACATACACTCTCACTGACAAACACACACTCACAAATACACACACAAACACACTCAGTAAGAGACACACAGTAACACACTTACTGACACTCACTAGCAGACACACTCACTGACACACTAGCAGACACACTCACTGACACTCACTAGCAGACACACACTTACACTCATTAGCAGACACACACTGACACTCACTAGCAGACACACACTGACACTCACTAGCAGACACACTCACTGACACTAGCAGACACACTCACTGAAACTAGCGGACACACTCACTGACATTAGCAGACACACTCACTGACACTAGCAGACACACACACTGACACTAGCAGACACACACACTGACACTCACTAGCAGAAACTCATTGACACTCACTAGCAGACACACACACTGACACTCACTAGCAGACACACTCACTGACACTCACTAGCAGACACACTCACTGACACTCACTAGCAGACACACTCACTGACACACTAGCAGACACACACTGACACTCACTAGCAGACACACACTGACACTCACTAGCACTCACTGACACTAGCATACACACTCACTGAAACTAGCAGACACACTCACTGACATTAGCAGACACACTCACTGACACTAGCAGACACACACACTGATACTAGCAGACACACTCACTGACACTCACTAGCAGACACTCACTGACACTCACTAGCAGACACACTCACTGACACTCACTAGCAGACACACACACTGACACTCACTCTGACACTCACTAGCAGACACTCATTGACACTCACTAGCAGACACACTCACTGACACTCACTAGCAGACACACTCACTGACACTCACTAGCAGACACACACACTGACACTCACTCTGACACTCACTAGCAGACACTCATTGACACTCACTGACACTCACTAGCAGACACACACACACACTGACACTCACTAGCAGACACACTCACTGACACTCACTAGCAGACACACGCATTGACACTCACTGACACTCACTAGCAGACACACACATTGACACTCACTGACACTCACTAGCAGACACAAACACACACACTAAAACTCACACTAACACATGTTTTTTTTTATTAATTTAATCCCCCAGTCTCCTTACCTTTTTGGAGTGCTGAAGGGATTCCCTGGGGTCCAGTGGTGCTGCTGGGCTCCTGGGCTCCTTGGCTGGCTCCCTCCCTGGCTGGCTGGCTCCCTGGCTGGCTCCCTGGCTGGCTGGCTTGCTCCCTGGCTGGCTGGCTGGCTCCCTGGCTGGCTGACTCCCAGGCTGGCTGGCTCCCGGGCTGGCGGGCGGACGCGAGGGAGCACTCTCCCATGTGTGCTTCCTCTTCAGCTCCCTCGCGCACCGTGTAGGGATGCCGGCGCCGTAAGATGACATCATCTTCCGGCTCCGTTATCAGTATGCGGCGCGCGAGGGAGCTGAAGAGGAAGCACACATGGGAGAGTGCTCCCTCGCGCGCCCGCAGAACCGGGCGCTCGGCCACGCTACAATAGGTCGTCGGTTGGAGGGGAGCGCAGTGCGCTTCCCTCCTTCCGGTCAGCCTGATTTTGCGTCCCCAGGGCCGGTGCGCCCTAAGGCCGCCTTCTGGTAGCGCCGGCCCTGTTGCTATCTGGGTTAAAACATTCACATAAAACATAAAATACAGAATTTCCCTGCATTCACCAAATCCATACGAATTGGAACCAGGGGCTGGAGGTTCAGTGGCGCCTGCACGTAAAAGTGTCTGATTTTTTGAGGGGGCGGGTCCTGACATCCGATGTGAACGGTCGCAAATACTGAGAGCTCCCGGCCGGCGGCAGTAAAACTGGCATAAACAACTGAAAATACCTACTTAATGGGCAACAAAAGGAAACAGACTCAGCCCTCATACACCCAAGAATCAGGCACGCCAAGAAACTCGAACGGTCTCGACAAATATTTCCGAGATACAGTGAAAGTGCTCGGAGGAGGCCTAACTGACAACATGGCGACGCCATCTTGCCCGCGCAAAACGCCCGACCCCAGCACGACAGGAGAAGAGATCTCCCCAACTACCAGCATTGCAGATGGGCTAGCAAACATAAGGGAAACCCTTGCACATTTACCTTCCAGGGACGAGCTGGCTAGCATGATAGCGAAGCTAGAATCCTCAGTACAAGACCAAGTCTCCGCCATTTCTGCAGACATCAGGCAAGTAAACACGAGGGTGGGAGACCTGGAAGAGGACAGAGACCAAATTTTAGACAGACTCCTCACCCTAGAACATCAACAAAAAACAGAGACAACAGAACCCACTACATTATGAGAAACACTGAAGACCTCGATAATAGAGGCAGACGAAACAACATTAGGATAAGAGGGATCCCAGAATCACAGGAAAACCCTGAAAATCTCCATAATACTCTACAATCTTTGTTTAACAAGATCCTACAGAGGCCAGAAGACACCCCAATTCTATTAGATAGAGCACACAGGGCTTTAAGACCCAAAGGCCTCCCACAAGACTCCCCCAGAGACATTATATGCAGAGTTCACTACTATACTGTAAAAGAAGACATTATGAGAAACGCCAGGGACTCTTCTGACATACTGTTTAACAACGCGAAAATACTAATCCTCCCTGACCTGGCATGGCTGACCCTGAGGGGCAGACGGGCGCTGAGACCACTAACATTAGCCCTGCAACAAGCCAATATAAAATATAGATGGGGATTCCCCTTCGCTCTCACGGCCTCCCACCAAGGAATACAAGCCACCTTAACTTCAGCAGATGAAGTAGAAGCTTTCACCCAACGCCTAGGCATTCCTAACATGGAGATACCGGACTGGTACGACATCTCAGAACCTGAAAAGACCAAACCACAAACCACGAGACAGATGGGACAAGCGATGGACACGCGAAAGAGAACGTCATGGAAGACCCCGCCAGCCTCACCTTTCTTAAGATCAAGGAAAAATCCAATGACTCCTAGGAAAATAAACTGAAACAACTCCAAGAAGCGAAGGAGACAAAACCTCTAACGCTTAAAGAGACATATCATTGACTAAAGCAATATTGAACTAACTCACTCGCCTAATCACCAACTAAGGGAAGGGTAACTATACTCTGTAAATGCCGAATAGTATTGTGATAAATCAATGTATATAATATCTACGCTTACCTGTTACACATGATTGTATATGTAACGACATTATGATCAAAGTGATATCTGATAACTCACGAGTACATAGACTGAAAAGCATACAATAGACATGATGTTATTACGTTAAAGAAATGCTGAATGCTATCAAACAGAAGGTTCAAAACACCATACTATTTTTAGTACTTGCCACAGACATACCCATTTAAGATGCCCACCCAAACTACACATATACATAGCCAGTTACAGACGACAAGCGTCAAATGGCCGCCTACCGGAGAGTTTACTCAGCTACGGAGGCAAAGAAATAGAAGCACTTTACATAGTAATATAGTGCTCCAGTTCACTTAGGACATAACCCACAGGCCTTAACGGCCAAGAGCGGTACAAACACCTACCTCATTACTCAACCGCAAATCTAAGCAGCATCTGGGCTAGCCCCTAGCGCTAGACGAACCCAGAGGAAAGTACCGTCTCCTATTTAGAAATCTACCCATAATAATTTCTCTCAATTGCACGCAACCTACCGAAAGGGAGATTTCTATACCCACACGAAGGGTCCAAAGTTCGCCCAGAACCCCCCCCTTCGTGATACTCTCTACCCACAACTTTATCGCAAGATACCTGTAAATAGTTAATGTTATATTGTTTAATTGTTTATTTACTTGATTTGTATGCCTGTACACTAGCAGTGTTACATTCACACACAAGCATCCACAACCAATTAATCCACCTCCCGATCACACCCAACGTACTTAAATAGTACTAAACTCCCAAAAAGTCATCCCACCTATCAAACAGATAAAATATCAATACTACACTCCGCAATGGGCTCACTGAAAATATGCTCCATTAATGTAAGGGGGCTGAACACACCAGAGAAAAGGAAGATGGTCCTAACGGACTTAGCAAAAAACAAAGCAGACATAGTATTCTTAGAAGAAACACATCTGAAAGGTGCAGAAGCCCCAAAACTCAAACATCATCAATTCCCTCATGTATATTACAATAACTATAACCAAAGCAAGTCACGAGGCGTAGCAATATTAATTGGGAAAAAAGTCCCATTCACGTACTCGACACATCTCACAGACGAATCAGGCAGATTCATTATCCTGCAGGGCACAGTGGGGTCAGAACCTATTACCCTAGTAGCGATCTACTTACCCAATAAACATCAATGCGGGACAATGAGGAAGATAATGGCAAAAATAAAGCAAAATACTAATGGCATTCTCATAATCGGAGGGGATTTTAATGTATCACTAGATGCCACTAGAGACAGCACCTCAACACATAGCACCCACCTTAACGCCACCAGAGTCCAAATGCAACACATCATCAAAACCCACCAACTATCAGACTGCTGGAGAATATTCCACCCGACAACAAAAGATTATACTCACTATTCCATCCCAAACAAATCATATTCCAGAATAGACTTCTTCCTCATAGAACACAGAGACTTAGGGCTGATATCAGACACTTCGATAGGCCCAATGACATGGTCTGACCACTCGCCAATATATCTTACTATATCCATCCCCTCACTCCCACGCCCTAAAGGAACATGGAAATTAAACCCCTTCCTATTACAGGCACCAAAAGTGAAGGACTCAATAGAAAAATCGATAAAACAATACTTCCACGAAAACAAAACCCCAGACACCTCCGCCTTCACACAATGGGAAGCCCACAAAGCAGTAATCAGAGGGGAACTGATCAAGTGGGGAGCCCAACTCAAAAGGGAAAAAAACCAAAAAATCAATGACCTACATAAAGAAATCTCACAACTAGAGGAAGAACACAAACTATACATGACAGACAAAGCCTATTGCAAACTTCTAGCCCTTAGAGCCGACCTAAAATCACTCCTCCAAGACAAAGCGAAAAAAGCGATTCTGTGGACAAAACAGCTCCACTACGCTCAAGGAGACAGAAGTGGTAAATTTCTAGCACAAGCCTTAAAACAAAAACAAATGCTCACATACATCCCTAAAGTCAAACGCCCAGATGAGACCTACGCACACACTACAGAGGACATAGCTGACACTTTTCATAGCTATTATACATCTCTATATAACCTAAAAGACAAGGAAGGTAATACAGAAGAGATCAAATCATACCTAGAAACCAAATTCGACACTATCCTCCCAACAGCTGCCACGAGGTCCCTAGAAGAACCATTCACTATAGACGAAATTAACATAGCTATAAAACAGACCCCACATAATAAAAGCCCAGGCCCAGATGGGTTCTCAGCCTCTTATTATAAACTGTTCCAAACGGACCTAACCCCACACCTATTAGAAGCAATTAACTCCATCCCACAAAAAGAACATATTCCAAGACAGGCCTTAGAAGCGACAATAACCCTCATACCCAAACCAGGGAAAGACAGTGAGAAATGCACCAGCTATAGACCAATATCCCTAATCAATGTGGACATAAAAATATTCACCAAAATGCTAGCGACTAGACTCAAACCATTCCTACAAAACCTCATCCACCCAGACCAAGCAGGCTTCGTCCCAACTAGAGAAGCAAAAGATAATACATCAAAAATCATAAACTTAATACATACCACGAAATACACCAAAAACCCAACACTGCTCCTAGCAATTGATGCTGAAAAAGCATTTGATAGAGTTGATTGGTCCTTCATGTTCAATACTCTAGAAATGCTGGGCTTCGGACAAAGATGGATAAAATGGATTAAGGCAATCTATTCCGTCCCAACAGCCAGACTAAAGGTGAATGGACAGCTTTCCAGACCATTCACGATAAGCAATGGCACACGCCAGGGATGCCCATTATCCCCATTACTATTCATCCTGACATTAGAACCTCTTCTACAAGCGGTAAGAAACCACCCCGACATTAAAGGCATCACAGTTCAACAAACTGAATATAAAGTATCTGCGTTTGCAGATGACCTACTCTTCACCATTGAACACCCCGTCAGCAGCCTACCCAAATTAATCCAAATTATAGAAGACTACAGTACACACTCTAATTTCAAAATCAACACAGACAAGTGTGAAATCCTCAATCTCAACACACCTCTAGATCAAACAAAGAAACTAAAACAAAAATTCCCCTTCCAATGGGCCAACCACTCTATCAAATACCTAGGGATCAAAGTCACCAATACGCATAAAACCCTCTATAAAGCGAATTTCCCAGACCTATTAGCAGCAATCCAAAAAGATTTACATAGATGGGACAAACCACATTTCAGATGGACGGGCAGGATTAGCATTATATCGATGAATGTCCTCCCACGCATCCTTTACCTCCTGAACGCCATCCCTATACACATCCCAGGGATATTCTTCAGAAATATACAATCGCTGCTCACCAAATTCATATGGGCCCATAAACGGCCGAGAATTGCCTTCAACCTACTGACCAAACCTAAAGAGGGAGGTGGGCTGGGATGCCCCAATATACACAGATACCACAAAGCAATACACCTGGGAAGGATTTTGGAGTGGTCACGAGAGGGGAAATCTAGGAAAGCCTGGGTGCACATTGAACAAGCACAAGTGCAAACTCCATTACGATCACTCCCATGGTCTCTACCCATAGACAAAGAGACCCCAACAAAAGACCTACCAACCGTCTCAACCACCCTTCAAGTCTGGAAAAACATTTGCACGAACGAAGACTTTGTCCCGACACCTTCACCCCTCTTCCCAATATCCCACAATCACAGATTCCCCCCAGGCAAGAATAACACACTATTAAATAAACTCCAACTCAGACCAGCAAACAGGGAAGTTATGTTAAAAGATATAATCACACCAGAAGGACTCCTATCACTAACTGACATTACTGGAGTACACAAGCCTACGCTGTCACAATCGTTCCAATATCACCAACTCACTCACTTCCTATCCAAGGAAGGCTTGTTACACTGGCAACCCAGAGAGACCACTAGATTTGAGAAACTGTTCACACGCCCGCCAAAAACTAAAACTATTTCCATATGTTACAAGTTACTACAAGATAACACAAATGGCGCACTCCCTTGGTATACAATCAGAAACAACTCATGGTTTCCCTCCCCAGTGGAGGAAAAGACTTGGAGGGGGATCTTTATGAAAATGTTAAAAGCCCACCCCAGCGTAACAATCCAAGAAATTAATTATAAATTTTTATCCCAGTGGTACACCACCCCAATAGACGTCAACAAATACGATGCCAATGCACTAACAACCTGCTGGAGATGTATGAAGGCACTAGGCACTTATGCCACTTATGGTGGGATTGTGGCAGAATAAAGGGATTCTGGAAAGAAGTACAAAGAATCACAGATCTAGTAAGCAAAACCCCACTACCACTCACCCCAGAGGCACTCCTTTTCTTCCACATCCCACTATCCTTGAAACAATTTAAAAACTCAATAATACTCTACCTTTTAACCGCGGCCAAACTGGTAATAGCAGGGCTATGGAAAACAGATGTTAGACCCTCGAGACGGGAGTGGTTTCAAAAAATTGAACACATTCATAAAATGGAGGAATTGAGATTGTCAGCACTAGACAAATACCTAACTTATTACACAATTTGGGACCCATGGAACTCCTATCTAAGGAACCCCAGTTAATTACACTAAACTTTATGTAAAATAATCCAATCACAGAATGCAGCTAGTAGTGTAAAATGGCTCATTCTTGGGTTCTGATTGATCAAGAATAGCTTAACTGCGCTCCCCTCCCAGAAATCACACATATACACATGTCGATAGGAAATGCCTTGTTATGTTGTTGACAGTTTTATTCTGTACGTTCATTAACAACTGTAGGAAATTGTAACACAACACCAGTATGCTACATTGCAAAACTTTTTGTACTATTATCACATCTAAGAATCTTGATTGTACACTGCTAAACCTTTATTATATTATTTATATTAATACTGAAATGTGAAACTGTTTATTATATATGTAAAACCTAATAAAAAGAAATTACATAAAAAAAAAAAGTGTCTGATTTTGGTGCATGAAAGCTGGGCAGAAAAGCGTTGACTGCCCGGGGAGCTCCAGAACACCGCCCCCTAGCGGCCGCTAAGTGTAACAGCGGCCGCCCAGTAACATTCAATTAAGCTGCGGTTAACCGCAGCTTCAGGGAGGTAAATTGGAGGCACACTCCAGCTTCTGGGTGGCCCATTAACAACGCCGGCCGGCTTCCCACGGCTCTGGGGAGGTTGGTAAACGGCTGTTTGTTTGGTAGATGGAATCTACCGAACTGCTGTGCAGAAAGGGAGAAATCAATCCTTCTGCACATCAAAATTAACCCTTTAGCTGACGGTCCATAATCTAAAGGCAGCAGGCGAGCAACCAGGCTTCTCCAGTTCACAGTGGCGAAGTTGGTTTCACCACACCTGTTACCTGCTTTAGCATAGCTTAAACCTGACACACTTGGTTACCTATATGTTAACAATTGCATATCTTGCTACCCATACCAAATGTCTATGACGACCTAATCTGTCGAACGAGTCTTTGTTTATGCCTATAACTTACCTTGCACCTTCCTTCTTTGTCACTCCTCTGAATATTCCTACCTGACGTGTGCATCTTGTTAAATCTTGGTAAATCATTTAAACTAAACGAGAACCTAAGCTGTCAAAATATTGATCTCATTAATCTAAAAAAGTGCCTTGACAAACGAATGCCACGACTTGTACTGCAAATGTCTATCAATTTTTCTTGATGTCGCTGTTGTGGCGCACCAAGGCTTTTTGTTACTTTTGTGCACAACAAAAATAAAGAATTTAAAAAAAAATAAAAATGTGTTAGTATGAGTGAGATGAGTGAGTGTGTGTCTGTCAGTGAGTGTGTATGTGTGTGTATGTCTGTTAGTGTGTGTGTGTGTGTGTGTGTGTTTGTATGTCTGTTAGTGTGTGTGTGTGTGTGTTAGCCTGTGAGTGTGTCTGTTAGTGTGTGTGTCTGACTGTGTGTGTGTCTGTTAGTGAGTGTGTGTGTCTGTTAGTGAGTGTGTGTGTGTGCTAGTTTGTGTCTGTTAGTGACTGTGTGTTTGTTTGTCTGTGAGTGTGTCTGTTAGTGTGTGTGTGTGTGTGTGTGTATATTTAGAATGCGGGGTGGAGGGAAGGGTTGGGTGTGGGTGGCGGGGGGGGAGGAGGGGGGCGCCTGAGTTTTGTCCTGCCTAGGGCAGCACAAAACCAGGATACACCACTGCCTGGGAGTGAGAGCACTCTGTTCAAAGTTTTATCGGATCACGGTGGTTGCCCGATCCGATTAGGAGTTGCAGACAAGTTTTGTTGTAGCTCCCTGTCAAGTCACACCTCCCTGCATGTGACTTACACAGCCTTTCATAAACACTTCCTGTAAAGAGAGCCCTATTTAGGCTTTCTTTATTGCAAGTTCCGTTTAATTAAGATTTTCGTATCCCCTGCTATGTTAATAGCTTGCTAGACCCTGTAAGAGCCTCCTGTATGTGATTGAAGTTCAATTTAGAGATTGAGATACAATTATTTAAGGTAAATTACATCTGTTTGAAAGTGAAAACAGTTTTTTTTTTTTGTTTTTTTGTTCCTTTCATGCAGGCTCTGTCAATCATAGCCAGTGGAGGTATGGCTAGGGCTGCATAAACAGAAACAAAGTGATTTAACTCCTAGATGACAGAGAATTGAGCAGTGAGACTGCAGGGGAATGATCTATACACTAAAACTGCTTTATTTAGCTAAAGTAATTTAGGCGACTATAGTGTTCCTTTAAGGGCTAATCGTAAAGCCAGAGCAATCTACATACAATCTATTTATCTGATATAGAATTGCCACACATAGAATCTCAACCCATAAAAATAAATAAAAAACAATATAGCAAGAAATGGATTGTCTTCTAAATATTGCTAGTAAATGGAAATTTCACTGGGTAATCACTATAAATGTATGTCACAAGACCGTACTAGCTGGTAGGATAACGTAATCCAAAATAGCTATCCAGAATGTATGAGCCCAAACTTAGATACTTTGTTATATTCATAAACAGAATTGAAGATTCATTCCAGATACGATCTGCTGTGTAACTCACTAGCCTGTTCAACAGTTAGTATTGTCATAGCGCTTAAGGTTTGATTGTTTTCAGGAGCAGTCCTTACATTTATCACTTATTTGGCACATAGTCTATGGAAAGCCAGTTTTAACTATTGTAGTGTATATATATATATTTTATATTGCTACCCGACGATCTAGGAATATTAAGTAAGGGGTCTATTTGGGCAGGTTTCCATGAATGGAGCAGGTTTTCTAAAGACGGATTTCAGTTTAAGATCCATCTAGCAGGGGAAGGCAATTCAGACCTAGTGGTACAAGACAATCTGAGCAATATGTGAGATTCACTAAACAGTGAATACCGAGAGCAGCAGAGATGATACTAGTGGGTTTATCACGAGGATTAGAGCTCTGACAGACAGTGTGGCTCTTATAAGAGCCTTTGGGTTTATAGTAAAGTAGAAGAATGCCATTACTTGGCGCTGGTGTACTTGGTGACAGCCTTGGTGCCCTCGGACACGGCGTGCTTTGCCAGCTCTCCGGGTAGCAGCAGGCGCACGGCGGTCTGGATCTCCCGGGAAGTGATGGTGGAGCGCTTGTTGTAGTGAGCCAGGCGAGAGGCTTCTCCTGCGATGCGCTCAAAGATATCATTGACAAAGGAGTTCATGATCCCCATGGCCTTGGAGGAGATACCGGTGTCGGGGTGGACCTGTTTCAGCACCTTGTACACGTAGATGGCATAGCTCTCCTTCCTGGTCTTTCTACGCTTCTTGCCATCTTTCTTCTGAGTCTTGGTCACGGCTTTCTTAGAGCCTTTCTTGGCGGCTGGTGCGGACTTGGCTGGATCAGGCATGATCTACGCTGTTTGTTGGAAATACAATGACGGTCTGCGCGCTCCGGCGGCTCTATTTATAGGCAGGCCATGCAAATTAAGCCCTTCCACTTTCTGTGATGGGATTGGTCAACACAGACAGGTGACGAAACGATGTCATAGTTTCAGCAATTGATTGGTATCCTGTACAGCGCGTGTCTAATTGGCTGCTTGCAAAGCCATCCAATCACAGAGCAGAGTGTTTCTATAAATAGCCCGTGTAAAGGGGGGGTGAGGTTTTATTATCAGCGAAATTCTAGAACCAACATGTCAGGCCGTGGAAAGCAAGGAGGAAAGACCCGTGCAAAGGCGAAGACTCGCTCATCCCGCGCTGGTCTTCAGTTCCCAGTCGGCAGAGTCCACCGTCTGCTGAGGAAGGGGAATTATGCAGAGCGTGTTGGAGCCGGTGCCCCCGTTTATCTGGCTGCAGTGCTGGAGTACCTGACTGCTGAGATCCTGGAGCTGGCAGGGAATGCCGCCAGAGATAACAAGAAAACCCGCATCATTCCCCGCCATCTCCAGCTCGCTGTCCGTAACGACGAAGAGCTCAACAAACTGCTGGGAGGAGTGACTATCGCCCAGGGAGGTGTCTTGCCCAACATCCAGGCTGTGCTGCTGCCCAAGAAAACCGAAAGTCATAAATCAAAGAGCAAGTAAAGCGGACAGCTGCTCCACCGGTCTAGACTAAAAACACAAAGGCTCTTCTAAGAGCCGCCCACAGTCTCCACAAAGAGCGCAACCATCTTCCTGTATCTACTCTCTCTCACACACACACACACACACACACACCCCATGAACGTGTAACAAGTCAAATAGGAAGCGTTCTCGTCCTGCACTCAGTCCCATTCTGTATACAACATTCCAACTCTAGAACGCGAGCTAGAATCAATGTATACCCATGATACGTGCAGCAGCATCGAGTTAAACATTGGGTCAAGTGTATATAGTTTGCATGAGCCTCTATTGCTAAGGGGGGGGGGATCTCGCTTACTTAGGGTCGTCCCCCTCCCTGTCTGAACATGCTGCGTGAAACTTAGGATAAGATTCAGCTCTACAGATCCGATCTCTGGCTGCTGGATGCGTTAGCTCTGCCTCAACAGCATGGACTCACGGCCGCACAAGGGGATTATTGTTTCAATGAGTGGCTGCCTGGTAACATTCCCTGCTCTGTCTCATGTAGCTCGGTTATAAGGCGGCTGGGCGTACTGTGAGTCCTTTATCAGACGTGATCACACTAAGAATCCCATGTAAAGAAGCGGGCTCTCTGCATGTGTTAGAGGTGTATGTCCCATCTCCCCTTGGTAAAGCCTACACACTAGTTAATAATTCTATTGGGAGTAATACGGCCATTACTGCCCACTGCCAATCCTATCAACTAGTAGCGTCTATAATAAATGCTGTCAGGACAGGAGGACTCACTGAAGGACTAGATCCCTTCTTTGAAGCAGATGATTTGAGCGGGTATTTTGAATGAGGGGGAGGGGATAAGCAGTTGATTTGAGCGGGTATTTTAAAATGAGTAACTATTTGTGTTCAGCCAATCAGAATACTCCACCCACCTGATGAACCAATGGAAACGCCGTGCCTGGCTATAAAAGCTCGGTCTTGTAAGCGCAGACTTCATTCGCGCTCGTTTTGTTACGATGGCCAGAACTAAGCAGACCGCCCGTAAATCCACCGGAGGCAAGGCTCCTCGCAAGCAGCTAGCCACCAAAGCTGCCAGGAAGAGCGCTCCAGCTACCGGCGGAGTGAAGAAGCCTCACCGTTACCGGCCGGGAACTGTGGCTCTCCGGGAGATCCGACGTTATCAGAAGTCCACCGAGCTGCTCATCCGCAAGCTGCCTTTCCAGCGCCTTGTCCGTGAGATCGCTCAGGATTTCAAGACTGATCTGCGCTTCCAGAGCTCTGCCGTCATGGCTCTGCAAGAGGCTAGCGAGGCTTACCTGGTGGGTCTCTTTGAGGATACAAACTTGTGTGCCATCCACGCCAAGAGGGTCACCATCATGCCCAAAGACATCCAGCTGGCCCGTAGGATCCGAGGAGAGAGAGCTTAAACTCTTAACGTGCTCACACAAACACCACAAAGGCTCTTTTAAGAGCCCCCAAATCTGCACTGGAATGAGTTTAAACACTTTTATATGCACGGTCTTTGTATCCTCTGCACATCACTAAATATCTAGACGTATTCAGTTTCTTTCTTTTATAAATCAACAAACAATGCCCCCCGGGTAGATATAGTAGCTGCTTGGCTATTTTACTCGGAATTTTACCTTCACAGATTTTCAGTGAATAAACTCATCTAGTAGACAGTAGAAGCGAATTACTCTATTTACAAGCGATCATGTGAATTGGCAGCAGGTAAAGGAGTACTTTATATTTGCTACGGCTTGCTTAGAGGAAAAGAATACATGTGTATTTATATACAGCTGGTCATAATGTTTCTAATGAAATGGCTTTAAACTGCAAGCATGTTATAAAATGTAAGCAACAGTAACTATATTCAATACTTCTAAAATCTTGGCAGTCTGTCTAATCTAAATGCACTGCACTAGATCGCAATGTTGAGTGATATAGCGCTACAATTACTAGAAATCGAGTGCTAACTGCAGACAAATCGATGTGTAACTAGATAATGACACGATCTCAATAACCATTGACTCTACATAGGAGAATGTTATAAACTCAGATCTCGCTCTACCAATACCATGTTTGTACTTTCCGATGTGTTTGAGCAGTAGAAGGCAGTTTGTCAGATATAGGGTTGAAATGATTAGATTTACTCTTTCAGTGAAAAGGTGGGTGGCCCTAAAAAGGGCCTTTGGGTTAGTGGGGTATGCGGTAAGGCCGAGTCAGGGTTTTAACCTCCGAAGCCATAGAGAGTGCGGCCCTGGCGTTTAAGGGCATAGACTACGTCCATGGCGGTCACAGTCTTCCTCTTGGCATGCTCGGTGTAGGTGACGGCGTCCCGGATAACATTCTCCAGGAAGACCTTCAACACCCCGCGAGTCTCTTCGTAGATGAGGCCGGAGATACGTTTCACTCCTCCTCTGCGAGCCAGGCGGCGGATTGCAGGCTTGGTAATGCCCTGGATGTTGTCACGCAGGACCTTTCTGTGCCGCTTAGCGCCGCCTTTCCCGAGACCCTTTCCGCCTTTACCTCTGCCAGACATGGTTCTGTTTTTCTATCTGCCGGAAAAATACATCTATATAAGCCTGCTCATTCCACTTGACTTCTGCCGCCAGAGACCTGAACTCTAGTGCATAATCCACAAGTGTTCGGTTCTCCTGTCTCAGGCGCAACAGTAATCTGGCTGCATTAACCTTCCTACCAGGAGGGTCAAAAGTTCTTCTAAATGCAGCTACAAAGGCATTATAATTATATACCAATGGGTTATCATTCTCCCATAGTGGGTTGGCCCATCTCAGAGCTTTCTCAATGAGTAGGGTGATAATAAATCCAACTTTTGCCCTATCTGTGGGATAGGAGCGGGGTTGTAGTTCGAAGTGGATATTAATCTGGTTCAAAAAACCACAACACTTCTCCGGTGAACCACCATAACGTACAGGTGGGGTAATACGGGAAGAGGCACCTACAGTGGCTACCTCTAGACCAGAACTTACAGGAGAGATGGAAGTAGTACGGGTCTCCTCAGGTGGGTTATTGGCACGAGATAATAGCGCCTGTAGTGCTAGTGCCATCTGGTCCATTCTGTGTTCCATGGCGTCAAACCTGGAATCAGAGGGACCAACCTGACTGTTTGTACCTGCAGGATCCATTGGCCCTGTCGTAATGTCAGGATCGGGACAGGGATCCAACACGCAAAGTACAAACAGGACAGGGTACGTATACCGGACCTTAGAATGGCCGGACTAACGTACGGAGAGTAAAGAGAATGGTCAGAAACAAGCCGAGGTCGAGGGAACGAGAGGACAGGTGAGCGAGGAACAAGCCGGGTCAAGGATACCAGAGGGAAACAGAGTAAGTCAAACTAGCCGGGTCGGAACCAAAGGAATAACTGAAATCGCCAGAGCACTGTGTGACTAGACAGGCTAGAACCACGACAGGGCAATGAGTGAATGGGAGAAACAGGTTTAAATACCCTGGTTACAGTGAGTATACCCGCCTCCGACGAGTCCTGAGTGGCTTCCAGTCACTTGAGTGACAGATCGGTCCGGACTGACGTCATGACGTCGGGCAGCGTGCGTGACGTCATAAAATGAGACGGATCCCTCGCGGCCGGCGTGAGAGTGTCTAGGGGAGCCGCGAGGGATGGAGGAAGCTGACCTGCTGGAGGAGTAAACTACTAAGTCTCTACCTATTTCGGAGGTAGAGGCTTCAGGTACCTTGACACCTACCTGACGTGTGCATCTTGTTAAATCTTGGTAAATCATTTAAACTAAACGAGAACCTAAGCTGTCAAAATATTGATCTCATTAATCTAAAAATGTGCCTTGACAAACGAATGCCACGACTTGTACTGCAAATGTCTATCAATTTTTCTTGATGTCGCTGTTGTGGCGCACCAAGGCTTTTTGTTACTTTTGTGCACAACAAAAATAAAGAATTAAAAAAAAAAAAAAAATGTGTTAGTATGAGTGAGATGAGTGAGTGTGTGTCTGTCAGTGAGTGTGTATGTGTGTTTATGTCTGTTAGTGTGTGTGTGTGTGTGTGTTTGTATGTCTGTTAGTGTGTGTGTGTGTGTGTGTGTGTGTGTTAGCCTGTGAGTGTGTCTGTTAGTGTGTGTGTCTGACTGTGTGTGTGTCTGTTAGTGAGTGTGTGTGTGTGCTAGTTTGTGTCTGTTAGTGACTGTGTGTTTGTCTGTTTGTGAGTGTGTCTGTTAGTGTGTGTGTTTCTGTCAGTGAATGTGTGTGTGTATATTTAGAATGCGGGGCGGAGGGAAGGGTTGGGTGTGGGTGGCGGGGGGGAGGAGGGGGGCGCCTGAGTTTTGTCCTGCCTTGGGCAGCACAAAACCAGGATACACCACTGCCTGGGAGTGAGAGCACTCTGTTCAAAGTTTTATCGGATCACGGTGGTTGCCCGATCCGATTAGGAGTTGCAGACAAGTTTTGTTGTAGCTCCCTGTCAAGTCACACCTCCCTGCATGTGACTTGCACAGCCTTCCATAAACACTTCCTGTAAAGAGAGCCCTATTTAGGCTTTCTTTATTGCAAGTTCTGTTTAATTAAGATTTTCGTTTTTGTTCCTTTCATGCAGGCTCTGTCAATCATAGCCAGTGGAGGTATGGCTAGGGCTGCATAAACATAAACAAAGTGATTTAACTCCTAGATGACAGAGAATTGAGCAGTGAGACTGCAGGGGAATGATCTATACACTAAAACTGCTTTATTTAGCTAAAGTAATTTAGGCGACTATAGTGTTCCTTTAAGGGCTAATCGTAAAGCCAGAGCAATCTACATACAATCTATTTATCTGATATAGAATTGCCACACATAGAATCTCAACCCATAAAAATAAATAAAAAACAATATAGCAAGAAATGGATTGTCTTCTAAATATTGCTAGTAAATTAAAATTTCACTGGGTAATCACTATAAATGTATGTCACAAGACAGTGCTAGCTGGTAGGATAAAGTAATCCAAAATAGCTATCCAGAATGTATGAGCCCAAACTTAGATACTTTGTTATATTCATAAACAGAATTGAAGATTCATTCCAGATACGATCTGCTGTGTAACTCACTAGCCTGTTCAACAGTTAGTATTGTCATAGCGCTTAAGGTTTGATTGTTTTCAGGAGCAGTCCTTACATTTATCACTTATTTGGCACATAGTCTATGGAAAGCCAGTTTTAACTATTGTAGTGTATATATATATTTTATATTGCTACCCGACGATCTAGGAATATTAAGTAAGGGGTCTATTTGGGCAGGTTTCCATGAATGGAGCAGGTTTTCTAAAGACGGATTTCAGTTTACGATCCATCGAGCAGGGGAAGGCAATTCAGACCTAGTGGTACAAGACAATCTGAGCAATATGTGAGATTCACTAAACAGTGAGTACCGAGAGCAGCAGAGATGATACTAGTGGGTTTATCACGAGGATTAGAGCTCTGACAGACAGTGTGGGTGGCTCTTATAAGAGCCTTTGGGTTTATAGTAAAGTAGAAGAATGCCATTACTTGGCGCTGGTGTACTTGGTGACAGCCTTGGTGCCCTCCAAGGCTGTCACCAAGTACACCAGCGCCAAGTAATGGCATTCTTCTACTTTACTATAAACCCAAAGGCTCTTATAAGACACGCGTGCTTTGCCAGCTCTCCGGGTAGCAGCAGGCGCACGGCGGTCTGGATCTCCCGGGAAGTGATGGTGGAGCGCTTGTTGTAGTGAGCCAGGCGAGAGGCTTCTCCTGCGATGCGCTCAAAGATATCATTGACAAAGGAGTTCATGATCCCCATGGCCTTGGAGGAGATACCGGTGTCGGGGTGGACCTGCTTCAGCACCTTGTACACGTAGATGGCATAGCTCTCCTTCCTGGTCTTCCTACGCTTCTTGCCATCTTTCTTCTGAGTCTTGGTCACGGCTTTCTTAGAGCCTTTCTTGGCGGCTGGTGCGGACTTGGCTGGATCAGGCATGATCTACGCTGTTTGCTGGAAATACAATGACGGTCTGCGCGTCATTGGTTCTGTTTTTCTATCTGCCGGAATGATACGGGATACACTGCAACGCTCTCCTTATATACACCACAGGCGGACCGAATGGAGAACTGCAGCACATGGGGCGGAGTTAAGTCGCGCCCTCATTCACATTTTTTTTTTCCCCCCTCTTCCCTGAAATGGTTCTGTCTCTTGAACATAAAGTTGTGTAAACACGAAGGATGAAACAAGATCGTGACTTTTATTTTTATTTTTTTTAAATCATGTATTTAGTGTTGCTTTGAAAGTCGGCTTATTCACAGCACACGGTATCACTTATTTCCTACGGTTTGATCATCTAAATAAGCGCCCGGTTCCCAAGTGAGAGAGGGCGATGGCAGTCCCTTTATTATCACCATGTAAATATTCAGCTCGACAACAGCCTTAATTAGTCTCTGCTTTATCATCTTACTGAACAGGAAATAAAGCCAGTATGGCTACTTTGGATGGTGATATTCTATAGATTATATGCGTTTCTCCCTCAATTCTGACTAAAGTTGGCCTTTTGCAGTTTAATGAATCTCCCACAATATCTTAGCAAGGAGGGAATTTCAACTTCCCACAAAAAATAATAAAAACATTTTATAAAGAGTAGCACTGACAAGGTACTTTCTATTTACATCCCAACGAGGTATTTTCTAGCACTAGATCCTGCTTTACGAATGAGAAATGGTGTGTGTGACATTCTATAAAATAAACACGTGCCTATCACAAATATAGCTCTTAAAGGACAAGGTGGTGGCTCTTAGAAGAGCCGTTGGGGCTTTTAAATATAAATTAAAACAAGATACGAGCAGGGCTTATTTTTTCTTGGGAGCTGCCTTTTTAGCCTTTGCTGGACTCTTAGCGGCTTTGGGCTTGGCTGCCTTTTTAGCCGGGCTCTTTGTTGCTTTTTTAGCCGGACTCTTCACTGCCTTCTTGGGCTTGGCGGCTTTGACTTTCTTGGGGCTCTTGGTGACTTTTTTAGCGGAGGCTGCCGGCTTCTTGGCCTTCTTAGGGCTCTTCGCGGCTACCTTCTTCACTTTAGCTGGAGACTTGGAGGCTTTCTTTGGGGCGGGCTTCTTGACTTTAGCCGGTGCCTTCTTGGGCTTTGCAGCCTTGTCTTTGCTCTCCGCCTGCTTCTTGTTGAGCTTGAAGGAGCCGGAGGCTCCGCTACCTTTGACCTGGACGAGAGTCTCTTTAGTCACCAAGCCCTTGAGAGCCAGCTTGAGGCGGCTGTTATTCTTCTCCACATCGTAGCCAGCGGCGGTCAAAGCCTTCTTCAGGGCTGCCAGGGACACCCCGCTGCGCTCTTTAGAGGCGGACACAGCTTTAACAAGGAGTTCAGACACGCTGGGACCGGACGGCTTGGCGGCTTTCTTGGCGCTGGATGCCTTCTTGGGCTGCTTCTTCTTAGAATCGATTTCAACCGCAGGAGCGGCAGCAGGAGCAGTTTCAGCCATGATCACTATTCACTATACCGATCAGTCAATAATTCCATCCACTGCCGGCTCTCATTTATAGATCTCAAGCTGGCATCCTATAGGCTGATCTAAGCGCGCTCTGATTGGATACAGTCTTATGACACACCCTTCACTTTCCCTTCTCCTGCTTTTCACACACTGCTCTCACTCTGTGTTTCCGAGTGGATACAACTAATAGATTTTACTGAAATAAGAGAACGGATGTCGATGTCATCCATCGTGAAATGTACTAAACTATCTAATCTAGAATTTATTAGCAGTCTCATGGCTCCCGAGGGCTGTCACAATGTAGTAGAGCTGGGGAAAGCAGACACAACTCGTTTGTGATCAGCTTGATGTTTTCCAGAAACATTATTTCCAGAACTATTTAAATGATATATTTGAAGGCTTTCTTTCTCAATCTTATTCAGGGAAGGGAAGGGACCTGTGTTATCAAGGTGTGTTGTAGCTCATGTCATAAAGAAACAGAGAAGAGGGATGTTGCACCTCGTTTGTTCAGACAGTAAACTCAGGCAGTATGTAGTAAGATCATAGCATATAGTTGATATTTAATTTGCATAATCTTTATTCTATCTATTTATTCATTATCCTCTGAGTCTAACAGCAACTAAAACCAGTTCTATATGCTCTGGAAGGAAACTCTGCTCTGTGAATTTGCGTCCCTTGGTCATCTTGAGGTAGTGTGATGACCCCCTTGCCGACCTGCCAGTAGAGCGCTTTTTGGAGGGAAGGTTCAGACTTATTGGAGAAATTGCTTCCTGAGAGCCAGGGGGAGCTCCCTTCCATTTGACTGCAGGAACTCCCACTCTTTGATTGGCCCAAGACCAAGACACAATTATGCTGGAACTATTTTGGGCTTGGCCCTCGTGTGCGGCCAGTCAAAATGTAACCCGGTGGAGATTCAACATTTTTTCATGGATCCTGGCACTATTTTATCAATTCGGATGACAGCTATCCAGGGTTGTATGATATGTGGGGTGCCTGTGTGGTTTTATTGTATTATGGGGGTGTTTTTGTCTTAAGTACTTTGTATTCGGGAGATAATCAGTTTAGCGGTCAGGTGCTTGGATGGGCACTGTATGCACATGTGACGAAACCAATCTCGCCACATTGTATTGGAGGAGCCTGGTTGCCCGTGTTCTATCAAAAAACCCTACCCCGTGAAAATTCCCTACCCTCGTCACTTCCGGTGACGCAGCCGCACCGGAAGTGACCCTCATCCAATGGAGGAGGAGGGCGTGCGCCGCCGCGCAAGCGCACACAAACTAGGTAGGGATTTTTCACGGGGTAGGGGAAATGAATGCAACAGTGCGCACGCGCGGCAAAGTACTCCCGTCGGAGGTACAGCGCACGTGCGCACGAGTTGCAAGGGAGCACTTCACAAACCGCGCATGCGCAGTATAGTGGTAGGGAAATTTGATGGCTATTAGCCCTGTGAAATCTCCCTACCCCTATACTGCGCATGCGCGGACTCATCATCAGATTAAAGCCTCTCCCTGCTCCCAACACTCTCAGCCATCCAAGATTGAGGGTGAATTATGGTGGGACGGTGGGTGTTTATGTGCATTATATTGGGGGTCTGTGCAGACCCCCAATTCTGCACAGACCCCCCAATTCTGCTCAGAACCCCCCCAATATAATGCACATAAACACCCACCGTCCCACCATAATTCACCCTCAATCTTGGATGGCTGAGAGTGTTGGGAGCAGGGATAGGCTTTAATCCGACGATCAGAGTTCGCGCATGCGCAGTATAGGGGTAGGGAGATCTCACAGGGCTAATAGCCATCAAAATTCCCTACCCCTATACTGCGCACGCGCGAACTCTGATCGTCGGATTAAAGCCTCTCTCCCTTGCCACTAGTGCGCACGCGCGCTGTACCTCCGACGGGAGTACTTTGCCGCGCGTGCGCACGGTGGCGTTAATTTCCCCTACCCTGTGAAAAATCCCTGCCTAGCCTAGTTGTTGTGCGCCTGCGCGGCGGCGCACACCCTCCTCCTCCATTGGATGAGGGTCACTTCCGGTGCGGCCGCGTCACCGGAAGTGACGAGGGTAGGGAATTTTCACGGGGTAGGGTTTTTTGATAGAACACCCGCCTGCTGCCTTTGGATTATGGACCGGCAGCTAAAGGGTTAATTTTACTGTGCAGAAGGATTTATTTCTCCCTTTCTGCACAGCAGTTCGGTAGATTTCATATACCGATCAAACAGCCGTTCACCAACCTTCCCAGAGCCGTGGGAAGCCGGCCGGCGTTGTTAATTGGCCACCCAGGAGCTGGAGTGTGCCTCCTATTTACCTCCCTGAAGCTGCGGTTAACCGCAGCTTAATTGCTTGTTAACTTTGTGCCTGCCGTTACACTTTGCGGCCGCTAGGTGGCGGTGTTCTGGAGCTCCCCGGGCAGCCAGCGCTTTTCTGCCCGGCTTTCATGCACCAAAATCGGACACTTTTACGTGCAGGCACCGCTGAACCTCCAGCCCCTGGTTCTAATTCGTATGGATTTGGTGAATGCAGGGAAATTCGGTGTTTTATGTTTTATGTGAATCCTTTAACCCAGATAGCAATGCCATGGAGCCTGTTCGTATAATTAAAGACTTTAGCTCCATGGCACTTAAACTGTATTCGGGTGGTCTGGGTGCCATTCACCTAATAATGTGCACCCAGACCTGAGCTATCTGGGGATATGTTACATGTCTGTGTTTTGTGTATAAAATGTGTCTTTATGTATTTTAAAGTGATAGTCTGTTTCTGTGTCACCACGTGCATAATGGAGTCTTGCCTTTGTCCTGGGAGATAATTTAATTACTTCATTAATTATCTCCAGGACAGAGAGGAGGAAACCAGGATGCATTGTGGGAAAGTATTGTGGCTGAGTGTACGAAAATGATACATGTCTGTCTGCTGTTACAGTCTTCCATCTGGTCCCCTAGGGGAGTGTCCACCAGGTGGGAGACCTGCATAAATACAGGGGCAGGTAGCCCTGAATAAACAGACCACTGCTTGACCCTCAACACGGAGCCTTGTCTCGTTCTTGGGGGGGATTCACTGTATGCTGTTGGAGATTGATTGCTAGGAGTGTAAGCTGATATATGCTTTTCCTGTTCGTCTGCTAGCAGCTATTCGTGAGGTTCCAGTTTGGAGTGCTACCTTATTCCCTTGTATGTAGTTCGGGAGTTTGATGCATTTACCTATATCCAATTTGTGAGGTTTGGTGATTTTACAGTAGCTGTGCCTGTCTCTCAGAAAGGGGCATATCGCCTAAACAGATTTTAACCCCTTGTCTGCTGAAACGGTCCGTTACAATTGGTGGCAAGCGGCGGGATCGTTCCTACAGCCAGAAGGACAGCTACAGGAGACACCATTGCTCTGGATTTTACAATTTGAGGGCAACGCATGTCTCAGTACAGCGACCCTGACAGCACCAGCATGGAACCAGCAGTGGAGTTCGATGAGGCTGACATGGATGACCGAGATGCAGTACGCAAAGGCATCTGGTACCAGGCACTGGGTATTGTGGAATACCAGCAGGACGGGAGATTCCCCAAGGAAGAGCAGCGGTTGCAGAAGCGAGTAGCCCTGCGGATGCCCTTCCTGGGAGAGCAGCCCCTGGAGGAATGGGTGAGAGAATTGGAACACCTAGTATGGCAGGAGATGTGGCTGGAGGATGCCTACCAAGCGCTTTGGTGGTATGTTGCACAGTACCTGCCCTGGACAGCCGAGCATGACAAGCCAGAGGGAGAGGAGTTTGATGGTCCTGGCTTGTTATGGGAGACTTTTGCAGAGCCTGAGTTTGGGAGCGCTACACAAGCCCGGTTCCAGGATCTCTTTGAGTGGAGGGAGAGCAGGTATGACTGGGACGACACTCATAAGATTGAGCAAGACCTGGTCCACCTGGTGACCCGGGAGATGGAGCTGGAACAGGGCTACCAAAATCTGTTCCACTCCAGTGAGAAGGCTCAGCAGGGAAGCGCAGACCCAGATCCAGACCCCTTCAGCTGGGAAGATATTGTACAGTTTTACTGGGAAGAACCCCAGGTGGCCAGTGGAGATGGGAGCGAGGTCTCTCCACCGGTCCTGCAGGGAATTGGGAGCCCAGTCTCCATTCCCCAGCGGCAGTGTGAAGTGCAGGGAGAGGAGAGCAGCGTCCTCCCTCCTCAGCGGCAGGCTGAGTTACAGGGGCAGAGGTAGTTGTTCCTGCCCCCCAGCAGCAGAGTGATATGCCAGGAAGGCAGTGTGAAGTACAGGGAGAGGAGAGCAGTGTCCTCCCTCCCCAGCGGCAGGCTGAGTTACAGGGGGCAGAGGTAGTTGTTCCTGCCCCCCAGCAGCAGAGTGATATGCCAGGAGGGCAATGTGAAGTGCAGGGAGAGGAGAGCAGCGTCCTCCCTCCCCAGCGGCAGGCTGAGTTACAGGGGGCAGAGGTAGTTGTTCCTGCCCCCCAGCAGCAAGTGGTATGCCAGGAAGGCAATGGGAAATACAGGGAGAGGAGAGCAGTGTTAAAAATTTAATTTAATACCTAGTTGAGAACAAAAGGATCTCCAAAAACGGGAAACAAATTGGGACCCTCTGTCAGATACGATTTGGGAAGGTATCCCATGTAAGCGAAAAATCTCCCTCGCGAATATCTCTGCCAACTCTGGGGAGGATGGAAGCTTAGGCAAGGGAATGAAGTGGGCCATCTTGGTGAATCTGTCAACCACGGTGAGGATAACAGTCTGTTTTTTAGAGATAGGTAGATCGACAATAAAGTCCATGGCCAAACAAGACCATGGTTTCTCTGGTACCTCTAAGGGATGCAGGAATTCACTTGGGAGCGTATGAGGTTGTTTGGTCTTAGTACACACTTCACACGCAGCGATGAAATCTTTAGTATCCTTACGTAAAGCAGGCCACCAGAAGTCTTTAGAAATTAAAGCATACGTCTTGCGGATACCAGGATGTCCCGCCATCTTGCTGTTATGGAAACATTGCAACAGCTCCAGTTGAAGAGTAGGAGGAACGAAATGTCGACCCTCAGGAGTCTGTTTAGGTGCTAGATGTTGCAGCTTAATGATCTCGGCCAGTAACGGGGAATGAATCCTGAGATTCGTATTAGCAACAATCTTGCATTTAGGAACTATAGAAGAAAGAATCGGTTCAGATACAGTGAAAGGTTCATATTGTCGAGACAAAGCATCGGCCTTAGAGTTCTTAGAGCCAGGTCTGTAAGTAAGCACATAATTGAAATGAGTCAGGAATAAGGACCAACGAGCTTGCCTAGAGGACAAACGCTTGGCCTCCCCAATATAGGACAAGTTCTTGTGGTCCGTCAAAATAGTAACCGGATGTAAGGTGCCCTCCAATAGATGTCTCCACTCTTTCAAGGCTTTAATGACTGCTAACAATTCCCTGTCTCCGATGTCATACCTGCTTTCAGGCCCAGAAAGTTTCTTGGAAAAAAAACCACAAGGATGTAACGGTTTATCCACCCCCAACCTTTGTGAGAGAACGGCACCTACTCCTGTCTCAGAGGCATCGACCTCAAGTAGGAACGGCAAGGACGTATCAGGATGGACTAATATTGGAGCAGAAGCAAAAAGTTCTTTGAGATTTTTGAAAGCAACGAGAGCTTCAGTAGACCAAGTCTTAGTATCAGCCCCTTGTTTGGTCATATTGGTAATAGGTGCAATAATAGAAGAGTAACCCTTAATGAAGCGCCTATAATAATTGGAGAACCCAATAAACCTCTGGATAGCCTTGAGTCCCTTAGGCAATGGCCAATCTAGAATAGACTGGAGTTTGTCAGGATCCATCTTAAAGCCTTCCCCAGAAATCACGTATCCAAGAAAATCTATCTGGGTCTGGTCAAAGCTGCATTTCTCCAATTTGCAGTATAAGCCGTGTTGTAGAAGTTTGTGTAATACCTTTCTGACTTGTCTATGGTGGGTCTCAATCTCTCTAGAGTGTATGAGAATGTCATCCAGGTATACAATAACACAATCCTGTTGAAATTCCCTAAGAACTTTGTTAATCAGATCCTGGAATACTGCCGGTGCGTTACAAAGGCCAAAAGGCATGACCGTGTACTCATAATGCCCGTAGCGGGTATTAAACACAGTCTTCCACTCGTGACCTTGTTGAATTCTCACCAAGTTATATGCCCCTCTGAGGTCCAACTTGGTGAAAATCTTAGAACCTTTTAGCCGATCAAAGAGCTCGGTAATCAAGGGGATCGGATAGGCATTCCTAATGATTATTTTATTCAAACCTCGGTAATCAATACATGGTCTGAGTGAGCCATCCTTCTTTTTAACAAAAAAAAATCCAGCCCCGGCGGGAGAAGAGGATCTCCTAATGAATCCCTTGTCTAAATTCTCCTGAATATACTCCTCTAAAACAGAATTCTCTTTAATGGGTAGAGGATATACATTACCCCTGGGGGGCATGGTGCCGGGCAAAAGATTAATTTTACAATCAAAGGTCCTGTGTGGGGGTAGGGTATCAGCGTTCTTCTTATCGAACACTGCTTTTAAGTCTATGTACAGAGGAGGTATCTGTCTCCCTGTAGACTGGGTAGAACTATCTGGTGTGTTAATCATAGCCAATGGAGACACCCTGCGTAAACACCTCTCCTGACAACCCTGGCCCCATGAGATTATCTCCCCTAATTCCCAATCGATAATAGGGTTATGTCTCTTTAACCATGGGTAACCCAGGACTATGGAACAGAAGGAGATGAAATGAGCATAAGTGATAAGTTCTCCTCGTGTAAGATACCAATAGTTAAGTTAATGGGTATAGTCTCACGAGAGATAACAGGCTCAAGTAAAGGTCTACCATCTATGGCCTCAACGGCCAAGGGTGTATCCCTTAACTGGGATGGGATAGTGTGTTTAGTAGCAAAGACTTGGTCGATAAAATTCTCAGCAGCTCCGGAATCTATCAAGGCCATGGTCTTTAGCATTCCCTTCTCCCACGTTAAAGAAATTGGTAGCAGAAGCCTGTGATCTTTATAATTATGCGTAGAGGACAAAATAGAAACACCCAAGGCCTGTCCTCTAGAGAAACTTAGGTGCGGGCGTTTCCCGAGCGAGTAGGACAATTCAGACACAAATGACCTCTGGCTCCACAATACATACATAAACCCTCCCTTCTCCTGTACTGCCTCTCCTCCTCAGAGAGGCGAGTATTGCCTATCTGCATAGGTTCAGGATACAGTGAGGTATTGGAATCAGGACTTTGAAATGTAGGAGCTAATTTAAAGGCAGGTCTGAAGTTCCTCTCTCTAGTGTTCTGTCTCTCTCTTAAACGCTCATCAATACGAGAAATGAACGAAATTAAGTCCTCTAAATTCTCAGGAAGCTCCCTAGTAGCAACCTCATCAAGGATAATATCTGATAGCCCGTTCAAAAATACATCTATATAAGCCTGCTCATTCCACTTGACTTCTGCCGCCAGAGACCTGAACTCTAGTGCATAATCCACAAGTGTTCGGTTCTCCTGTCTCAGGCGCAACAGTAATCTGGCTGCATTAACCTTCCTACCAGGAGGGTCAAAAGTTCTTCTAAATGCAGCTACAAAGGCATTATAATTATATACCAATGGGTTATCATTCTCCCATAGTGGGTTGGCCCATCTCAGAGCTTTCTCAATGAGTAGGGTGATAATAAATCCAACTTTTGCCCTATCTGTGGGATAGGAGCGGGGTTGTAGTTCGAAGTGGATATTAATCTGGTTCAAAAAACCACAACACTTCTCCGGTGAACCACCATAACGTACAGGTGGGGTAATACGGGAAGAGGCACCTACAGTGGCTACCTCTAGACCAGAACTTACAGGAGAGATGGAAGTAGTACGGGTCTCCTCAGGTGGGTTATTGGCACGAGATAATAGCGCCTGTAGTGCTAGTGCCATCTGGTCCATTCTGTGTTCCATGGCATCAAACCTGGAATCAGAGGGACCAACCTGACTGTTTGTACCTGCAGGATCCATTGGCCCTGTCGTAATGTCAGGATCGGGACAGGGATCCAACACGCAAAGTACAAACAGGACAGGGTACGTATACCGGACCTTAGAATGGCCGGACTAACGTACGGAGAGTAAAGAGAATGGTCAGAAACAAGCCGAGGTCGAGGGAACGAGAGGACAGGTGAGCGAGGAACAAGCCGGGTCAAGGATACCAGAGGGAAACAGAGTAAGTCAAACTAGCCGGGTCGGAACCAAAGGAATAACTGAAATCGCCAGAGCACTGTGTGACTAGACAGGCTAGAACCACGACAGGGCAATGAGTGAATGGGAGAAACAGGTTTAAATACCCTGGTTACAGTGAGTATACCCGCCTCCGACGAGTCCTGAGTGGCTTCCAGTCACTTGAGTGACAGATCGGTCCGGACTGACGTCATGACGTCGGGCAGCGTGCGTGACGTCATAAAATGAGACGGATCCCTCGCGGCCGGCGTGAGAGTGTCTAGGGGAGCCGCGAGGGATGGAGGAAGCCGACCTGCTGGAGGAGTAAACTACTAAGTCTCTACCTATTTCGGAGGTAGAGGCTTCAGGTACCCTGACACCTACCTGACGTGTGCATCTTGTTAAATCTTGGTAAATCATTTAAACTAAACGAGAACCTAAGCTGTCAAAATATTGATCTCATTAATCTAAAAATGTGCCTTGACAAACGAATGCCACGACTTGTACTGCAAATGTCTATCAATTTTTCTTGATGTCGCTGTTGTGGCGCACCAAGGCTTTTTGTTACTTTTGTGCACAACAAAAATAAAGAATTAAAAAAAAAAAAAAAATGTGTTAGTATGAGTGAGATGAGTGAGTGTGTGTCTGTCAGTGAGTGTGTATGTGTGTTTATGTCTGTTAGTGTGTGTGTGTGTGTGTGTGTTTGTATGTCTGTTAGTGTGTGTGTGTGTGTGTGTGTGTTAGCCTGTGAGTGTGTCTGTTAGTGTGTGTGTCTGACTGTGTGTGTGTCTGTTAGTGAGTGTGTGTGTGTGCTAGTTTGTGTCTGTTAGTGACTGTGTGTTTGTCTGTTTGTGAGTGTGTCTGTTAGTGTGTGTGTTTCTGTCAGTGAATGTGTGTGTGTATATTTAGAATGCGGGGCGGAGGGAAGGGTTGGGTGTGGGTGGCGGGGGGGAGGAGGGGGGCGCCTGAGTTTTGTCCTGCCTTGGGCAGCACAAAACCAGGATACACCACTGCCTGGGAGTGAGAGCACTCTGTTCAAAGTTTTATCGGATCACGGTGGTTGCCCGATCCGATTAGGAGTTGCAGACAAGTTTTGTTGTAGCTCCCTGTCAAGTCACACCTCCCTGCATGTGACTTGCACAGCCTTCCATAAACACTTCCTGTAAAGAGAGCCCTATTTAGGCTTTCTTTATTGCAAGTTCTGTTTAATTAAGATTTTCGTTTTTGTTCCTTTCATGCAGGCTCTGTCAATCATAGCCAGTGGAGGTATGGCTAGGGCTGCATAAACATAAACAAAGTGATTTAACTCCTAGATGACAGAGAATTGAGCAGTGAGACTGCAGGGGAATGATCTATACACTAAAACTGCTTTATTTAGCTAAAGTAATTTAGGCGACTATAGTGTTCCTTTAAGGGCTAATCGTAAAGCCAGAGCAATCTACATACAATCTATTTATCTGATATAGAATTGCCACACATAGAATCTCAACCCATAAAAATAAATAAAAAACAATATAGCAAGAAATGGATTGTCTTCTAAATATTGCTAGTAAATTAAAATTTCACTGGGTAATCACTATAAATGTATGTCACAAGACAGTGCTAGCTGGTAGGATAAAGTAATCCAAAATAGCTATCCAGAATGTATGAGCCCAAACTTAGATACTTTGTTATATTCATAAACAGAATTGAAGATTCATTCCAGATACGATCTGCTGTGTAACTCACTAGCCTGTTCAACAGTTAGTATTGTCATAGCGCTTAAGGTTTGATTGTTTTCAGGAGCAGTCCTTACATTTATCACTTATTTGGCACATAGTCTATGGAAAGCCAGTTTTAACTATTGTAGTGTATATATATATTTTATATTGCTACCCGACGATCTAGGAATATTAAGTAAGGGGTCTATTTGGGCAGGTTTCCATGAATGGAGCAGGTTTTCTAAAGACGGATTTCAGTTTACGATCCATCTAGCAGGGGAAGGCAATTCAGACCTAGTGGTACAAGACAATCTGAGCAATATGTGAGATTCACTAAACAGTGAATACCGAGAGCAGCAGAGATGATACTAGTGGGTTTATCACGAGGATTAGAGCTCTGACAGACAGTGTGGGTGGCTCTTATAAGAGCCTTTGGGTTTATAGTAAAGTAGAAGAATGCCATTACTTGGCGCTGGTGTACTTGGTGACAGCCTTGGTGCCCTCGGACACGGCGTGCTTTGCCAGCTCTCCGGGTAGCAGCAGGCGCACGGCGGTCTGGATCTCCCGGGAAGTGATGGTGGAGCGCTTGTTGTAGTGAGCCAGGCGAGAGGCTTCTCCTGCGATGCGCTCAAAGATATCATTGACAAAGGAGTTCATGATCCCCATGGCCTTGGAGGAGATACCGGTGTCGGGGTGGACCTGCTTCAGCACCTTGTACACGTAGATGGCATAGCTCTCCTTCCTGGTCTTCCTACGCTTCTTGCCATCTTTCTTCTGAGTCTTGGTCACGGCTTTCTTAGAGCCTTTCTTGGCGGCTGGTGCGGACTTGGCTGGATCAGGCATGATCTACGCTGTTTGCTGGAAATACAATGACGGTCTGCGCGCTCCGACGGCTTTATTTATAGGCAGGCCATGCAAATTAAGCCCTTCCGCTTTCCGTGATGGGATTGGTCAACACAGACAGGTGACGAAACGATGTCATAGTTTCAGCAATTGATTGGTATCCTGTACAGCGCGTGTCTAATTGGCTGCTTGCAAAGCCATCCAATCCCAGAGCAGAGTGTGTCTATAAATAGCCCGTGTAAAGGGGGGTGAGGTTTTATTATCAGCGAAATTCTAGAACCAACATGTCAGGCCGTGGAAAGCAAGGAGGAAAGACCCGTGCAAAGGCGAAGACTCGCTCATCCCGCGCTGGTCTTCAGTTCCCAGTCGGCAGAGTCCACCGTCTGCTGAGGAAGGGGAATTATGCAGAGCGTGTTGGAGCCGGTGCCCCCGTCTATCTGGCTGCAGTGCTGGAGTACCTGACTGCTGAGATCCTGGAGCTGGCAGGGAATGCCGCCAGAGATAACAAGAAAACCCGCATCATTCCCCGCCATCTCCAGCTCGCTGTCCGTAACGACGAAGAGCTCAACAAACTGCTGGGAGGAGTGACTATCGCCCAGGGAGGTGTTTTGCCCAACATCCAGGCTGTGCTGCTGCCCAAGAAAACCGAAAGTCATAAATCAAAGAGCAAGTAAAGCGGACAGCTGCTCCACCGGTCTAGACTAAAAACACAAAGGCTCTTCTAAGAGCCGCCCACAGTCTCCACAAAGAGCGCAACCATCTTCCTGTATCTACTCTCTCTCACACACACACACACACACACACCCCATGAACGTGTAACAAGTCAAATAGGAAGCGTTCTCGTCCTGCACTCAGTCCCATTCTGTATACAACATTCCAACTCTAGAACGCGAGCTAGAATCAATGTATACCCATGATACGTGCAGCAGCATCGAGTTAAACATTGGGTCAAGTGTATATAGTTTGCATGAGCCTCTATTGCTAAGGGGGGGGGGGGGGGGAATCTCGCTTACTTAGGGTCGTCCCCCTCCCTGTCTGAACATGCTGCGTGAAACTTAGGATAAGATTCAGCTCTACAGATCCGATCTCTGGCTGCTGGATGCGTTAGCTCTGCCTCAACAGCATGGACTCACGGCCGCACAAGGGGATTATTGTTTCAATGAGTGGCTGCCTGGTAACATTCCCTGCTCTGTCTCATGTAGCTCGGTTATAAGGCGGCTGGGCGTACTGTGAGTCCTTTATCAGACGTGATCACACTAAGAATCCCATGTAAAGAAGCGGGCTCTCTGCATGTGTTAGAGGTGTATGTCCCATCTCCCCTTGGTAAAGCCTACACACTAGTTAATAATTCTATTGGGAGTAATACGGCCATTACTGCCCACTGCCAATCCTATCAACTAGTAGCGTCTATAATAAATGCTGTCAGGACAGGAGGACTCACTGAAGGACTAGATCCCTTCTTTGAAGCAGATGATTTGAGCGGGTATTTTGAATGAGGGGGAGGGGATAAGCAGTTGATTTGAGCGGGTATTTTAAAATGAGTAACTATTTGTGTTCAGCCAATCAGAATACTCCACCCACCTGATGAACCAATGGAAACGCCGTGCCTGGCTATAAAAGCTCGGTCTTGTAAGCGCAGACTTCATTCGCGCTCGTTTTGTTACGATGGCCAGAACTAAGCAGACCGCCCGTAAATCCACCGGAGGCAAGGCTCCTCGCAAGCAGCTAGCCACCAAAGCTGCCAGGAAGAGCGCTCCAGCTACCGGCGGAGTGAAGAAGCCTCACCGTTACCGGCCGGGAACTGTGGCTCTCCGGGAGATCCGACGTTATCAGAAGTCCACCGAGCTGCTCATCCGCAAGCTGCCTTTCCAGCGCCTTGTCCGTGAGATCGCTCAGGATTTCAAGACTGATCTGCGCTTCCAGAGCTCTGCCGTCATGGCTCTGCAAGAGGCTAGCGAGGCTTACCTGGTGGGTCTCTTTGAGGATACAAACTTGTGTGCCATCCACGCCAAGAGGGTCACCATCATGCCCAAAGACATCCAGCTGGCCCGTAGGATCCGAGGAGAGAGAGCTTAAACTCTTAACGTGCTCACACAAACACCACAAAGGCTCTTTTAAGAGCCCCCAAATCTGCACTGGAATGAGTTTAAACACTTTTATATGCACGGTCTTTGTATCCTCTGCACATCACTAAATATCTAGACGTATTCAGTTTCTTTCTTTTATAAATCAACAAACAATGCCCCCCGGGTAGATATAGTAGCTGCTTGGCTATTTTACTCGGAATTTTACCTTCACAGATTTTCAGTGAATAAACTCATCTAGTAGACAGTAGAAGCGAATTACTCTATTTACAAGCGATCATGTGAATTGGCAGCAGGTAAAGGAGTACTTTATATTTGCTACGGCTTGCTTAGAGGAAAAGAATACATGTGTATTTATATACAGCTGGTCATAATGTTTCTAATGAAATGGCTTTAAACTGCAAGCATGTTATAAAATGTAAGCAACAGTAACTATATTCAATACTTCTAAAATCTTGGCAGTCTGTCTAATCTAAATGCACTGCACTAGATCGCAATGTTGAGTGATATAGCGCTACAATTACTAGAAATCGAGTGCTAACTGCAGACAAATCGATGTGTAACTAGATAATGACACGATCTCAATAACCATTGACTCTACATAGGAGAATGTTATAAACTCAGATCTCGCTCTACCAATACCATGTTTGTACTTTCCGATGTGTTTGAGCAGTAGAAGGCAGTTTGTCAGATATAGGGTTGAAATGATTAGATTTACTCTTTCAGTGAAAAGGTGGGTGGCCCTAAAAAGGGCCTTTGGGTTAGTGGGGTATGCGGTAAGGCCGAGTCAGGGTTTTAACCTCCGAAGCCATAGAGAGTGCGGCCCTGGCGTTTAAGGGCATAGACTACGTCCATGGCGGTCACAGTCTTCCTCTTGGCATGCTCGGTGTAGGTGACGGCGTCCCGGATAACATTCTCCAGGAAGACCTTCAACACCCCGCGAGTCTCTTCGTAGATGAGGCCGGAGATACGTTTCACTCCTCCTCTGCGAGCCAGGCGGCGGATTGCAGGCTTGGTAATGCCCTGGATGTTGTCACGCAGGACCTTTCTGTGCCGCTTAGCGCCGCCTTTCCCGAGACCCTTTCCGCCTTTACCTCTGCCAGACATGGTTCTGTTTTTCTATCTGCCGGAAAAATACATCTATATAAGCCTGCTCATTCCACTTGACTTCTGCCGCCAGAGACCTGAACTCTAGTGCATAATCCACAAGTGTTCGGTTCTCCTGTCTCAGGCGCAACAGTAATCTGGCTGCATTAACCTTCCTACCAGGAGGGTCAAAAGTTCTTCTAAATGCAGCTACAAAGGCATTATAATTATATACCAATGGGTTATCATTCTCCCATAGTGGGTTGGCCCATCTCAGAGCTTTCTCAATGAGTAGGGTGATAATAAATCCAACTTTTGCCCTATCTGTGGGATAGGAGCGGGGTTGTAGTTCGAAGTGGATATTAATCTGGTTCAAAAAACCACAACACTTCTCCGGTGAACCACCATAACGTACAGGTGGGGTAATACGGGAAGAGGCACCTACAGTGGCTACCTCTAGACCAGAACTTACAGGAGAGATGGAAGTAGTACGGGTCTCCTCAGGTGGGTTATTGGCACGAGATAATAGCGCCTGTAGTGCTAGTGCCATCTGGTCCATTCTGTGTTCCATGGCGTCAAACCTGGAATCAGAGGGACCAACCTGACTGTTTGTACCTGCAGGATCCATTGGCCCTGTCGTAATGTCAGGATCGGGACAGGGATCCAACACGCAAAGTACAAACAGGACAGGGTACGTATACCGGACCTTAGAATGGCCGGACTAACGTACGGAGAGTAAAGAGAATGGTCAGAAACAAGCCGAGGTCGAGGGAACGAGAGGACAGGTGAGCGAGGAACAAGCCGGGTCAAGGATACCAGAGGGAAACAGAGTAAGTCAAACTAGCCGGGTCGGAACCAAAGGAATAACTGAAATCGCCAGAGCACTGTGTGACTAGACAGGCTAGAACCACGACAGGGCAATGAGTGAATGGGAGAAACAGGTTTAAATACCCTGGTTACAGTGAGTATACCCGCCTCCGACGAGTCCTGAGTGGCTTCCAGTCACTTGAGTGACAGATCGGTCCGGACTGACGTCATGACGTCGGGCAGCGTGCGTGACGTCATAAAATGAGACGGATCCCTCGCGGCCGGCGTGAGAGTGTCTAGGGGAGCCGCGAGGGATGGAGGAAGCCGACCTGCTGGAGGAGTAAACTACTAAGTCTCTACCTATTTCGGAGGTAGAGGCTTCAGGTACCCTGACACCTACCTGACGTGTGCATCTTGTTAAATCTTGGTAAATCATTTAAACTAAACGAGAACCTAAGCTGTCAAAATATTGATCTCATTAATCTAAAAATGTGCCTTGACAAACGAATGCCACGACTTGTACTGCAAATGTCTATCAATTTTTCTTGATGTCGCTGTTGTGGCGCACCAAGGCTTTTTGTTACTTTTGTGCACAACAAAAATAAAGAATTAAAAAAAAAAAAAAAATGTGTTAGTATGAGTGAGATGAGTGAGTGTGTGTCTGTCAGTGAGTGTGTATGTGTGTTTATGTCTGTTAGTGTGTGTGTGTGTGTGTGTGTGTGTTTGTATGTCTGTTAGTGTGTGTGTGTGTGTGTGTGTGTGTTAGCCTGTGAGTGTGTCTGTTAGTGTGTGTGTCTGACTGTGTGTGTGTCTGTTAGTGAGTGTGTGTGTGTGCTAGTTTGTGTCTGTTAGTGACTGTGTGTTTGTCTGTTTGTGAGTGTGTCTGTTAGTGTGTGTGTTTCTGTCAGTGAATGTGTGTGTGTATATTTAGAATGCGGGGCGGAGGGAAGGGTTGGGTGTGGGTGGCGGGGGGGAGGAGGGGGGCGCCTGAGTTTTGTCCTGCCTTGGGCAGCACAAAACCAGGATACACCACTGCCTGGGAGTGAGAGCACTCTGTTCAAAGTTTTATCGGATCACGGTGGTTGCCCGATCCGATTAGGAGTTGCAGACAAGTTTTGTTGTAGCTCCCTGTCAAGTCACACCTCCCTGCATGTGACTTGCACAGCCTTCCATAAACACTTCCTGTAAAGAGAGCCCTATTTAGGCTTTCTTTATTGCAAGTTCTGTTTAATTAAGATTTTCGTTTTTGTTCCTTTCATGCAGGCTCTGTCAATCATAGCCAGTGGAGGTATGGCTAGGGCTGCATAAACATAAACAAAGTGATTTAACTCCTAGATGACAGAGAATTGAGCAGTGAGACTGCAGGGGAATGATCTATACACTAAAACTGCTTTATTTAGCTAAAGTAATTTAGGCGACTATAGTGTTCCTTTAAGGGCTAATCGTAAAGCCAGAGCAATCTACATACAATCTATTTATCTGATATAGAATTGCCACACATAGAATCTCAACCCATAAAAATAAATAAAAAACAATATAGCAAGAAATGGATTGTCTTCTAAATATTGCTAGTAAATTAAAATTTCACTGGGTAATCACTATAAATGTATGTCACAAGACAGTGCTAGCTGGTAGGATAAAGTAATCCAAAATAGCTATCCAGAATGTATGAGCCCAAACTTAGATACTTTGTTATATTCATAAACAGAATTGAAGATTCATTCCAGATACGATCTGCTGTGTAACTCACTAGCCTGTTCAACAGTTAGTATTGTCATAGCGCTTAAGGTTTGATTGTTTTCAGGAGCAGTCCTTACATTTATCACTTATTTGGCACATAGTCTATGGAAAGCCAGTTTTAACTATTGTAGTGTATATATATATTTTATATTGCTACCCGACGATCTAGGAATATTAAGTAAGGGGTCTATTTGGGCAGGTTTCCATGAATGGAGCAGGTTTTCTAAAGACGGATTTCAGTTTACGATCCATCTAGCAGGGGAAGGCAATTCAGACCTAGTGGTACAAGACAATCTGAGCAATATGTGAGATTCACTAAACAGTGAATACCGAGAGCAGCAGAGATGATACTAGTGGGTTTATCACGAGGATTAGAGCTCTGACAGACAGTGTGTGTGGCTCTTATAAGAGCCTTTGGGTTTATAGTAAAGTAGAAGAATGCCATTACTTGGCGCTGGTGTACTTGGTGACAGCCTTGGTGCCCTCCAAGGCTGTCACCAAGTACACCAGCGCCAAGTAATGGCATTCTTCTACTTTACTATAAACCCAAAGGCTCTTATAAGACACGCGTGCTTTGCCAGCTCTCCGGGTAGCAGCAGGCGCACGGCGGTCTGGATCTCCCGGGAAGTGATGGTGGAGCGCTTGTTGTAGTGAGCCAGGCGAGAGGCTTCTCCTGCGATGCGCTCAAAGATATCATTGACAAAGGAGTTCATGATCCCCATGGCCTTGGAGGAGATACCGGTGTCGGTGTGGACCTGCTTCAGCACCTTGTACACGTAGATGGCATAGCTCTCCTTCCTGGTCTTCCTACGCTTCTTGCCATCTTTCTTCTGAGTCTTGGTCACGGCTTTCTTAGAGCCTTTCTTGGCGGCTGGTGCGGACTTGGCTGGATCAGGCATGATCTACGCTGTTTGCTGGAAATACAATGACGGTCTGCGCGTCATTGGTTCTGTTTTTCTATCTGCCGGAATGATACGGGATACACTGCAACGCTCTCCTTATATACACCACAGGCGGACCGAATGGAGAACTGCAGCACATGGGGCGGAGTTAAGTCGCGCCCTCATTCACATTTTTTTTTTCCCCCCTCTTCCCTGAAATGGTTCTGTCTCTTGAACATAAAGTTGTGTAAACACGAAGGATGAAACAAGATCGTGACTTTTATTTTTATTTTTTTTAAATCATGTATTTAGTGTTGCTTTGAAAGTCGGCTTATTCACAGCACACGGAATCACTTATTTCCTACGGTTTGATCATCTAAATAAGCGCCCGGTTCCCAAGTGAGAGAGGGCGATGGCAGTCCCTTTATTATCACCATGTAAATATTCAGCTCGACAACAGCCTTAATTAGTCTCTGCTTTATCATCTTACTGAACAGGAAATAAAGCCAGTATGGCTACTTTGGATGGTGATATTCTATAGATTATATGCGTTTCTCACTCAATTCTGACTAAAGTTGGCCTTTTGCAGTTTAATGAATCTCCCACAATATCTTAGCAAGGAGGGAATTTCAACTTCCCACAAAAAATAATAAAAACATTTTATAAAGAGTAGCACTGACAAGGTACTTTCTATTTACATCCCAACGAGGTATTTTCTAGCACTAGATCCTGCTTTACGAATGAGAAATGGTGTGTGTGACATTCTATAAAATAAACACGTGCCTATCACAAATATAGCTCTTAAAGGACAAGGTGGTGGCTCTTAGAAGAGCCGTTGGGGCTTTTAAATATAAATTAAAACAAGATACGAGCAGGGCTTATTTTTTCTTGGGAGCTGCCTTTTTAGCCTTTGCTGGACTCTTAGCGGCTTTGGGCTTGGCTGCCTTTTTAGCCGGGCTCTTTGTTGCTTTTTTAGCCGGACTCTTCACTGCCTTCTTGGGCTTGGCGGCTTTGACTTTCTTGGGGCTCTTGGTGACTTTTTTAGCGGAGGCTGCCGGCTTCTTGGCCTTCTTAGGGCTCTTCGCGGCTACCTTCTTCACTTTAGCCGGAGACTTGGAGGCTTTCTTTGGGGCGGGCTTCTTGACTTTAGCCGGTGCCTTCTTGGGCTTTGCAGCCTTGTCTTTGCTCTCCGCCTGCTTCTTGTTGAGCTTGAAGGAGCCGGAGGCTCCGCTACCTTTGACCTGGACGAGAGTCTCTTTAGTCACCAAGCCCTTGAGAGCCAGCTTGAGGCGGCTGTTATTCTTCTCCACATCGTAGCCAGCGGCGGTCAAAGCCTTCTTCAGGGCTGCCAGGGACACCCCGCTGCGCTCTTTAGAGGCGGACACAGCTTTAACAAGGAGTTCAGACACGCTGGGACCGGACGGCTTGGCGGCTTTCTTGGCGCTGGATGCCTTCTTGGGCTGCTTCTTCTTAGAATCGATTTCAACCGCAGGAGCGGCAGCAGGAGCAGTTTCAGCCATGATCACTATTCACTATACCGATCAGTCAATAATTCCATCCACTGCCGGCTCTCATTTATAGATCTCAAGCTGGCATCCTATAGGCTGATCTAAGCCTGCTCTGATTGGATACAGTCTTATGACACACCCTTCACTTTCCCTTCTCCTGCTTTTCACACACTGCTCTCACTCTGTGTTTCCGAGTGGATACAACTAATAGATTTTACTGAAATAAGAGAACGGATGTCGATGTCATCCATCGTGAAATGTACTAAACTATCTAATCTAGAATTTATTAGCAGTCTCATGGCTCCCGAGGGCTGTCACAATGTAGTAGAGCTGGGGAAAGCAGACACAACTCGTTTGTGATCAGCTTGATGTTTTCCAGAAACATTATTTCCAGAACTATTTAAATGATATATTTGAAGGCTTTCTTTCTCAATCTTATTCAGGGAAGGGAAGGGACCTGTGTTATCAAGGTGTGTTGTAGCTCATGTCATAAAGAAACAGAGAAGAGGGATGTTGCACCTCGTTTGTTCAGACAGTAAACTCAGGCAGTATGTAGTAAGATCATAGCATATAGTTGATATTTAATTTGCATAATCTTTATTCTATCTATTTATTCATTATCCTCTGAGTCTAACAGCAACTAAAACCAGTTCTATATGCTCTGGAAGGAAACTCTGCTCTGTGAATTTGCGTCCCTTGGTCATCTTGAGGTAGTGTGATGACCCCCTTGCCGACCTGCCAGTAGAGCGCTTTTTGGAGGGAAGGTTCAGACTTATTGGAGAAATTGCTTCCTGAGAGCCAGGGGGAGCTCCCTTCCATTTGACTGCAGGAACTCCCACTCTTTGATTGGCCCAAGACCAAGACACAATTATGCTGGAACTATTTTGGGCTTGGCCCTCGTGTGCGGCCAGTCAAAATGTAACCCGGTGGAGATTCAACATTTTTTCATGGATCCTGGCACTATTTTACCAATTCGGATGACAGCTATCCAGGGTTGTATGATATGTGGGGTGCCTGTGTGGTTTTATTGTATTATGGGGGTGTTTTTGTCTTAAGTACTTTGTATTCGGGAGATAATCAGTTTAGCGGTCAGGTGCTTGGATGGGCACTGTATGCACATGTGACGAAACCAATCTCGCCACATTGTATTGGAGGAGCCTGGTTGCCCGTGTTCTATCAAAAAACCCTACCCCGTGAAAATTCCCTACCCTCGTCACTTCCGGTGACGCAGCCGCACCGGAAGTGACCCTCATCCAATGGAGGAGGAGGGCGTGCGCCGCCGCGCAAGCGCACACAAACTAGGTAGGGATTTTTCACGGGGTAGGGGAAATGAATGCAACAGTGCGCACGCGCGGCAAAGTACTCCCGTCGGAGGTACAGCGCACGTGCGCACGAGTTGCAAGGGAGCACTTCACAAACCGCGCATGCGCAGTATAGGGGTAGGGAAATTTGATGGCTATTAGCCCTGTGAAATCTCCCTACCCCTATACTGCGCATGCGCGGACTCATCATCAGATTAAAGCCTCTCCCTGCTCCCAACACTCTCAGCCATCCAAGATTGAGGGTGAATTATGGTGGGACGGTGGGTGTTTATGTGCATTATATTGGGGGGTCTGTGCAGACCCCCAATTCTGCACAGACCCCCCAATTCTGCTCAGAACCCCCCCAATATAATGCACATAAACACCCACCGTCCCACCATAATTCACCCTCAATCTTGGATGGCTGAGAGTGTTGGGAGCAGGGATAGGCTTTAATCCGACGATCAGAGTTCGCGCATGCGCAGTATAGGGGTAGGGAGATCTCACAGGGCTAATAGCCATCAAAATTCCCTACCCCTATACTGCGCACGCGCGAACTCTGATCGTCGGATTAAAGCCTCTCTCCCTTGCCACTAGTGCGCACGCGCGCTGTACCTCCGACGGGAGTACTTTGCCGCGCGTGCGCACGGTGGCGTTAATTTCCCCTACCCCGTGAAAAATCCCTACCTAGCCTAGTTGTTGTGCGCCTGCGCGGCGGCGCACACCCTCCTCCTCCATTGGATGAGGGTCACTTCCGGTGCGGCCGCGTCACCGGAAGTGACGAGGGTAGGGAATTTTCACGGGGTAGGGTTTTTTGATAGAACACCCGCCTGCTGCCTTTGGATTATGGACCGGCAGCTAAAGGGTTAATTTTACTGTGCAGAAGGATTTATTTCTCCCTTTCTGCACAGCAGTTCGGTAGATTTCATATACCGATCAAACAGCCGTTCACCAACCTTCCCAGAGCCGTGGGAAGCCGGCCGGCGTTGTTAATTGGCCACCCAGGAGCTGGAGTGTGCCTCCTATTTACCTCCCTGAAGCTGCGGTTAACCGCAGCTTAATTGCTTGTTAAAGGGACACTCCAGGCACCCAGACCACTTCTGCTCATTGGAGTGGTCTGGGTGCCAACTCCCACTACCCTTAACCCTGCAAGTGTAATTATTGCAGTTTTTTATAAACTGCAATATTTACATTGCAGGGTTAACTCCACCTCTAGTGGCTGTCTATTAGACAGCCACTAGAGGTCACTTCCTGGGTTCTAGCACAGGTTTCCTGTGCTCGAGCGTCGCTGGACGTCCTCACGCTGTGTGAGGACCTCCAGCGTCGCTCAAAACCCCATAGGAAAGCATTGAAATGATTTTTCAATGCTTTCCTATGGGGAGACGTAATGCGCATGCGCGGCATTTCCGCGCATGCGCATTAGGTCTCCTCGGCCGGTGAGCGAGATTAGTCTCGCCCACCGGCCGACGTAATCACTAGGAGGAGCGTCGCGGAGGCGGAGACAGCGGCGAGGGACATCGCCGCTGTCCCTGGTAAGTGACTGAAGGGGTTTTCACCCCTTCAGTAACCGGGGATTGGTGGGTGGGAGGGAGAGGGACCCTCCAGTGCCAGAAAAACGGATCGTTTTTCTGGCACTGGAGTTTCCCTTTAACTTTGTGCCTGCCGTTACACTTTGCGGCCGCTAGGTGGCGGTGTTCTGGAGCTCCCCGGGCAGCCAGCGCTTTTCTGCCCGGCTTTCATGCACCAAAATCGGACACTTTTACGTGCAGGCACCGCTGAACCTCCAGCCCCTGGTTCTAATTCGTATGGATTTGGTGAATGCAGGGAAATTCGGTGTTTTATGTTTTATGTGAATCCTTTAACCCAGATAGCAATGCCATGGAGCCTGTTCGTATAATTAAAGACTTTAGCTCCATGGCACTTAAACTGTATTCGGGTGGTCTGGGTGCCATTCACCTAATAATGTGCACCCAGACCTGAGCTATCTGGGGATATGTTACATGTCTGTGTTTTGTGTATAAAATGTGTCTTTATGTATTTTAAAGTTATAGTCTGTTTCTGTGTCACCACGTGCATAATGGAGTCTTGCCTTTGTCCTGGGAGATAATTGAATTACTTCATTAATTATCTCCAGGACAGAGAGGAGGAAACCAGGATGCATTGTGGGAAAGTATTGTGGCTGAGTGTACGAAAATGATACATGTCTGTGTGCTGTTACAGTCTTCCATCTGGTCCCCTAGGGGAGTGTCCACCAGGTGGGAGACCTGCATAAATACAGGGGCAGGTAGCCCTGAATAAACAGACCACTGCTTGACCCTCAACACGGAGCCTTGTCTCGTTCTTGGGGGGGATTCACTGTATGCTGTTGGAGATTGATTGCTAGGAGTGTAAGCTGATATATGCTTTTCCTGTTCGTCTGCTAGCAGCTATTCGTGAGGTTCCAGTTTGGAGTGCTACCTTATTCCCTTGTATGTAGTTCGGGAGTTTGATGCATTTACCTATATCCAATTTGTTAGGTTTGGTGATTTTACAGTAGCTGTGCCTGTCTCTCAGAAAGGGGCATATCGCCTAAACAGATTTTAACCCCTTGTCTGCTGAAACGGTCCGTTACAATTGGTGGCAAGCGGCGGGATCGTTCCTACAGCCAGAAGGACAGCTACAGGAGACACCATTGCTCTGGATTTTACAATTTGAGGGCAACGCATGTCTCAGTACAGCGACCCTGACAGCACCAGCATGGAACCAGCAGTGGAGTTCGATGAGGCTGACATGGATGACCGAGATGCAGTACGCAAAGGCATCTGGTACCAGGCACTGGGTATTGTGGAATACCAGCAGGACGGGAGATTCCCCAAGGAAGAGCAGCGGTTGCAGAAGCGAGTAGCCCTGCGGATGCCCTTCCTGGGAGAGCAGCCCCTGGAGGAATGGGTGAGAGAATTGGAACACCTAGTATGGCAGGAGATGTGGCTGGAGGATGCCTACCAAGCGCTTTGGTGGTATGTTGCACAGTACCTGCCCTGGACAGCCGAGCATGACAAGCCAGAGGGAGAGGAGTTTGATGGTCCTGGCTTGTTATGGGAGACTTTTGCAGAGCCTGAGTTTGGGAGCGCTACACAAGCCCGGTTCCAGGATCTCTTTGAGTGGAGGGATAGCAGGTATGACTGGGACGACACTCATAAGATTGAGCAAGACCTGGTCCACCTGGTGACCCGGGAGATGGAGCTGGAACAGGGCTACCAAAATCTGTTCCACTCCAGTGAGAAGGCTCAGCAGGGAAGCGCAGACCCAGATCCAGACCCCTTCAGCTGGGAAGATATTGTACAGTTTTACTGGGAAGAACCCCAGGTGGCCAGTGGAGATGGGAGCGAGGTCTCTCCACCGGTCCTGCAGGGAATTGGGAGCCCAGTCTCCATTCCCCAGCGGCAGTGTGAAGTGCAGGGAGAGGAGAGCAGCGTCCTCCCTCCTCAGCGGCAGGCTGAGTTACAGGGGCAGAGGTAGTTGTTCCTGCCCCCCAGCAGCAGAGTGATATGCCAGGAAGGCAGTGTGAAGTACAGGGAGAGGAGAGCAGTGTCCTCCCTCCCCAGCGGCAGGCTGAGTTACAGGGGGCAGAGGTAGTTGTTCCTGCCCCCCAGCAGCAGAGTGATATGCCAGGAGGGCAATGTGAAGTGCAGGGAGAGGAGAGCAGCGTCCTCCCTCCCCAGCGGCAGGCTGAGTTACAGGGGGCAGAGGTAGTTGTTCCTGCCCCCCAGCAGCAAGTGGTATGCCAGGAAGGCAATGGGAAATACAGGGAGAGGAGAGCAGTGTTAAAAATTTAATTTAATACCTAGTTGAGAACAAAAGGATCTCCAAAAACGGGAAACAAATTGGGACCCTCTGTCAGATACGATTTGGGAAGGTATCCCATGTAAGCGAAAAATCTCCCTCGCGAATATCTCTGCCAACTCTGGGGAGGATGGAAGCTTAGGCAAGGGAATGAAGTGGGCCATCTTGGTGAATCTGTCAACCACGGTGAGGATAACAGTCTGTTTTTTAGAGATAGGTAGATCGACAATAAAGTCCATGGCCAAACAAGACCATGGTTTCTCTGGTACCTCTAAGGGATGCAGGAATTCACTTGGGAGCGTATGAGGTTGTTTGGTCTTAGTACACACTTCACACGCAGCGATGAAATCTTTAGTATCCTTACGTAAAGCAGGCCACCAGAAGTCTTTAGAAATTAAAGCATACGTCTTGCGGATACCAGGATGTCCCGCCATCTTGCTGTTATGGAAACATTGCAACAGCTCCAGTTGAAGAGTAGGAGGAACGAAATGTCGACCCTCAGGAGTCTGTTTAGGTGCTAGATGTTGCAGCTTAATGATCTCGGCCAGTAACGGGGAATGAATCCTGAGATTCGTATTAGCAACAATCTTGCATTTAGGAACTATAGAAGAAAGAATCGGTTCAGATACAGTGAAAGGTTCATATTGTCGAGACAAAGCATCGGCCTTAGAGTTCTTAGAGCCAGGTCTGTAAGTAAGCACATAATTGAAATGAGTCAGGAATAAGGACCAACGAGCTTGCCTAGAGGACAAACGCTTGGCCTCCCCAATATAGGACAAGTTCTTGTGGTCCGTCAAAATAGTAACCGGATGTAAGGTGCCCTCCAATAGATGTCTCCACTCTTTCAAGGCTTTAATGACTGCTAACAATTCCCTGTCTCCGATGTCATACCTGCTTTCAGGCCCAGAAAGTTTCTTGGAAAAAAAACCACAAGGATGTAACGGTTTATCCACCCCCAACCTTTGTGAGAGAACGGCACCTACTCCTGTCTCAGAGGCATCGACCTCAAGTAGGAACGGCAAGGACGTATCAGGATGGACTAATATTGGAGCAGAAGCAAAAAGTTCTTTGAGATTTTTGAAAGCAACGAGAGCTTCAGTAGACCAAGTCTTAGTATCAGCCCCTTGTTTGGCCATATTGGTAATAGGTGCAATAATAGAAGAGTAACCCTTAATGAAGCGCCTATAATAATTGGAGAACCCAATAAACCTCTGGATAGCCTTGAGTCCCTTAGGCAATGGCCAATCTAGAATAGACTGGAGTTTGTCAGGATCCATCTTAAAGCCTTCCCCAGAAATCACGTATCCAAGAAAATCTATCTGGGTCTGGTCAAAGCTGCATTTCTCCAATTTGCAGTATAAGCCGTGTTGTAGAAGTTTGTGTAATACCTTTCTGACTTGTCTATGGTGGGTCTCAATCTCTCTAGAGTGTATGAGAATGTCATCCAGGTATACAATAACACAATCCTGTTGAAATTCCCTAAGAACTTCGTTAATCAGATCCTGGAATACTGCCGGTGCGTTACAAAGGCCAAAAGGCATGACCGTGTACTCATAATGCCCGTAGCGGGTATTAAACACAGTCTTCCACTCGTGACCTTGTTGAATTCTCACCAAGTTATATGCCCCTCTGAGGTCCAACTTGGTGAAAATCTTAGAACCTTTTAGCCGATCAAAGAGCTCGGTAATCAAGGGGATCGGATAGGCATTCCTAATGATTATTTTATTCAAACCTCGGTAATCAATACATGGTCTGAGTGAGCCATCCTTCTTTTTAACAAAAAAAAAATCCAGCCCCGGCGAGAGAAGAGGATCTCCTAATGAATCCCTTGTCTAAATTCTCCTGAATATACTCCTCTAAAACAGAATTCTCTTTAATGGGTAGAGGATATACATTACCCCTGGGGGGCATGGTGCCGGGCAAAAGATTAATTTTACAATCAAAGGTCCTGTGTGGGGGTAGGGTATCAGCGTTCTTCTTATCGAACACTGCTTTTAAGTCTATGTACAGAGGAGGTATCTGTCTCCCTGTAGACTGGGTAGAACTATCTGGTGTGTTAATCATAGCCAATGGAGACACCCTGCGTAAACACCTCTCCTGACAACCCTGGCCCCATGAGATTATCTCCCCTAATTCCCAATCGATAATAGGGTTATGTCTCTTTAACCATGGGTAACCCAGGACTATGGAACAGAAGGAGATGAAATGAGCATAAGTGATAAGTTCTCCTCGTGTAAGATACCAATAGTTAAGTTAATGGGTATAGTCTCACGAGAGATAACAGGCTCAAGTAAAGGTCTACCATCTATGGCCTCAACGGCCAAGGGTGTATCCCTTAACTGGGATGGGATAGTGTGTTTAGTAGCAAAGACTTGGTCGATAAAATTCTCAGCAGCTCCGGAATCTATCAAGGCCATGGTCTTTAGCATTCCCTTCTCCCACGTTAAAGAAATTGGTAGCAGAAGCCTGTGATCTTTATAATTATGCGTAGAGGACAAAATAGAAACACCCAAGGCCTGTCCTCTAGAGAAACTTAGGTGCGGGCGTTTCCCGAGCGAGTAGGACAATTCAGACACAAATGACCTCTGGCTCCACAATACATACATAAACCCTCCCTTCTCCTGTACTGCCTCTCCTCCTCAGAGAGGCGAGTATTGCCTATCTGCATAGGTTCAGGATACAGTGAGGTATTGGAATCAGGACTTTGAAATGTAGGAGCTAATTTAAAGGCAGGTCTGAAGTTCCTCTCTCTAGTGTTCTGTCTCTCTCTTAAACGCTCATCAATACGAGAAATGAACGAAATTAAGTCCTCTAAATTCTCAGGAAGCTCTCTAGTAGCAACCTCATCAAGGATAATATCTGATAGCCCATTCAAAAATACATCTATATAAGCCTGCTCATTCCACTTGACTTCTGCCGCCAGAGACCTGAACTCTAGTGCATAATCCACAAGTGTTCGGTTCTCCTGTCTCAGGCGCAACAGTAATCTGGCTGCATTAACCTTCCTACCAGGAGGGTCAAAAGTTCTTCTAAATGCAGCTACAAAGGCATTATAATTATATACCAATGGGTTATCATTCTCCCATAGTGGGTTGGCCCATCTCAGAGCTTTCTCAATGAGTAGGGTGATAATAAATCCAACTTTTGCCCTATCTGTGGGATAGGAGCGGGGTTGTAGTTCGAAGTGGATATTAATCTGGTTCAAAAAACCACAACACTTCTCCGGTGAACCACCATAACGTACAGGTGGGGTAATACGGGAAGAGGCACCTACAGTGGCTACCTCTAGACCAGAACTTACAGGAGAGATGGAAGTAGTACGGGTCTCCTCAGGTGGGTTATTGGCACGAGATAATAGCGCCTGTAGTGCTAGTGCCATCTGGTCCATTCTGTGTTCCATGGCGTCAAACCTGGAATCAGAGGGACCAACCTGACTGTTTGTACCTGCAGGATCCATTGGCCCTGTCGTAATGTCAGGATCGGGACAGGGATCCAACACGCAAAGTACAAACAGGACAGGGTACGTATACCGGACCTTAGAATGGCCGGACTAACGTACGGAGAGTAAAGAGAATGGTCAGAAACAAGCCGAGGTCGAGGGAACGAGAGGACAGGTGAGCGAGGAACAAGCCGGGTCAAGGATACCAGAGGGAAACAGAGTAAGTCAAACTAGCCGGGTCGGAACCAAAGGAATAACTGAAATCGCCAGAGCACTGTGTGACTAGACAGGCTAGAACCACGACAGGGCAATGAGTGAATGGGAGAAACAGGTTTAAATACCCTGGTTACAGTGAGTATACCCGCCTCCGACGAGTCCTGAGTGGCTTCCAGTCACTTGAGTGACAGATCGGTCCGGACTGACGTCATGACGTCGGGCAGCGTGCGTGACGTCATAAAATGAGACGGATCCCTCGCGGCCGGCGTGAGAGTGTCTAGGGGAGCCGCGAGGGATGGAGGAAGCCGACCTGCTGGAGGAGTAAACTACTAAGTCTCTACCTATTTCGGAGGTAGAGGCTTCAGGTACCCTGACACCTACCTGACGTGTGCATCTTGTTAAATCTTGGTAAATCATTTAAACTAAACGAGAACCTAAGCTGTCAAAATATTGATCTCATTAATCTAAAAATGTGCCTTGACAAACGAATGCCACGACTTGTACTGCAAATGTCTATCAATTTTTCTTGATGTCGCTGTTGTGGCGCACCAAGGCTTTTTGTTACTTTTGTGCACAACAAAAATAAAGAATTAAAAAAAAAAAAAAATGTGTTAGTATGAGTGAGATGAGTGAGTGTGTGTCTGTCAGTGAGTGTGTATGTGTGTTTATGTCTGTTAGTGTGTGTGTGTGTGTGTGTGTTTGTATGTCTGTTAGTGTGTGTGTGTGTGTGTGTTAGCCTGTGAGTGTGTCTGTTAGTGTGTGTGTCTGACTGTGTGTGTGTCTGTTAGTGAGTGTGTGTGTGTGCTAGTTTGTGTCTGTTAGTGACTGTGTGTTTGTCTGTTTGTGAGTGTGTCTGTTAGTGTGTGTGTTTCTGTCAGTGAATGTGTGTGTGTATATTTAGAATGCGGGGCGGAGGGAAGGGTTGGGTGTGGGTGGCGGGGGGGAGGAGGGGGGCGCCTGAGTTTTGTCCTGCCTTGGGCAGCACAAAACCAGGATACACCACTGCCTGGGAGTGAGAGCACTCTGTTCAAAGTTTTATCGGATCACGGTGGTTGCCCGATCCGATTAGGAGTTGCAGACAAGTTTTGTTGTAGCTCCCTGTCAAGTCACACCTCCCTGCATGTGACTTGCACAGCCTTCCATAAACACTTCCTGTAAAGAGAGCCCTATTTAGGCTTTCTTTATTGCAAGTTCTGTTTAATTAAGATTTTCGTTTTTGTTCCTTTCATGCAGGCTCTGTCAATCATAGCCAGTGGAGGTATGGCTAGGGCTGCATAAACATAAACAAAGTGATTTAACTCCTAGATGACAGAGAATTGAGCAGTGAGACTGCAGGGGAATGATCTATACACTAAAACTGCTTTATTTAGCTAAAGTAATTTAGGCGACTATAGTGTTCCTTTAAGGGCTAATCGTAAAGCCAGAGCAATCTACATACAATCTATTTATCTGATATAGAATTGCCACACATAGAATCTCAACCCATAAAAATAAATAAAAAACAATATAGCAAGAAATGGATTGTCTTCTAAATATTGCTAGTAAATTAAAATTTCACTGGGTAATCACTATAAATGTATGTCACAAGACAGTGCTAGCTGGTAGGATAAAGTAATCCAAAATAGCTATCCAGAATGTATGAGCCCAAACTTAGATACTTTGTTATATTCATAAACAGAATTGAAGATTCATTCCAGATACGATCTGCTGTGTAACTCACTAGCCTGTTCAACAGTTAGTATTGTCATAGCGCTTAAGGTTTGATTGTTTTCAGGAGCAGTCCTTACATTTATCACTTATTTGGCACATAGTCTATGGAAAGCCAGTTTTAACTATTGTAGTGTATATATATATTTTATATTGCTACCCGACGATCTAGGAATATTAAGTAAGGGGTCTATTTGGGCAGGTTTCCATGAATGGAGCAGGTTTTCTAAAGACGGATTTCAGTTTACGATCCATCTAGCAGGGGAAGGCAATTCAGACCTAGTGGTACAAGACAATCTGAGCAATATGTGAGATTCACTAAACAGTGAATACCGAGAGCAGCAGAGATGATACTAGTGGGTTTATCACGAGGATTAGAGCTCTGACAGACAGTGTGGGTGGCTCTTATAAGAGCCTTTGGGTTTATAGTAAAGTAGAAGAATGCCATTACTTGGCGCTGGTGTACTTGGTGACAGCCTTGGTGCCCTCGGACACGGCGTGCTTTGCCAGCTCTCCGGGTAGCAGCAGGCGCACGGCGGTCTGGATCTCCCGGGAAGTGATGGTGGAGCGCTTGTTGTAGTGAGCCAGGCGAGAGGCTTCTCCTGCGATGCGCTCAAAGATATCATTGACAAAGGAGTTCATGATCCCCATGGCCTTGGAGGAGATACCGGTGTCGGGGTGGACCTGCTTCAGCACCTTGTACACGTAGATGGCATAGCTCTCCTTCCTGGTCTTCCTACGCTTCTTGCCATCTTTCTTCTGAGTCTTGGTCACGGCTTTCTTAGAGCCTTTCTTGACGGCTGGTGCGGACTTGGCTGGATCAGGCATGATCTACGCTGTTTGCTGGAAATACAATGACGGTCTGCGCGCTCCGACGGCTTTATTTATAGGCAGGCCATGCAAATTAAGCCCTTCCGCTTTCCGTGATGGGATTGGTCAACACAGACAGGTGACGAAACGATGTCATAGTTTCAGCAATTGATTGGTATCCTGTACAGCGCGTGTCTAATTGGCTGCTTGCAAAGCCATCCAATCCCAGAGCAGAGTGTGTCTATAAATAGCCCGTGTAAAGGGGGGTGAGGTTTTATTATCAGCGAAATTCTAGAACCAACATGTCAGGCCGTGGAAAGCAAGGAGGAAAGACCCGTGCAAAGGCGAAGACTCGCTCATCCCGCGCTGGTCTTCAGTTCCCAGTCGGCAGAGTCCACCGTCTGCTGAGGAAGGGGAATTATGCAGAGCGTGTTGGAGCCGGTGCCCCCGTCTATCTGGCTGCAGTGCTGGAGTACCTGACTGCTGAGATCCTGGAGCTGGCAGGGAATGCCGCCAGAGATAACAAGAAAACCCGCATCATTCCCCGCCATCTCCAGCTCGCTGTCCGTAACGACGAAGAGCTCAACAAACTGCTGGGAGGAGTGACTATCGCCCAGGGAGGTGTTTTGCCCAACATCCAGGCTGTGCTGCTGCCCAAGAAAACCGAAAGTCATAAATCAAAGAGCAAGTAAAGCGGACAGCTGCTCCACCGGTCTAGACTAAAAACACAAAGGCTCTTCTAAGAGCCGCCCACAGTCTCCACAAAGAGCGCAACCATCTTCCTGTATCTACTCTCTCTCACACACACACACACACCCCATGAACGTGTAACAAGTCAAATAGGAAGCGTTCTCGTCCTGCACTCAGTCCCATTCTGTATACAACATTCCAACTCTAGAACGCGAGCTAGAATCAATGTATACCCATGATACGTGCAGCAGCATCGAGTTAAACATTGGGTCAAGTGTATATAGTTTGCATGAGCCTCTATTGCTAAGGGGGGGGGGGGGGGGAATCTCGCTTACTTAGGGTCGTCCCCCTCCCTGTCTGAACATGCTGCGTGAAACTTAGGATAAGATTCAGCTCTACAGATCCGATCTCTGGCTGCTGGATGCGTTAGCTCTGCCTCAACAGCATGGACTCACGGCCGCACAAGGGGATTATTGTTTCAATGAGTGGCTGCCTGGTAACATTCCCTGCTCTGTCTCATGTAGCTCGGTTATAAGGCGGCTGGGCGTACTGTGAGTCCTTTATCAGACGTGATCACACTAAGAATCCCATGTAAAGAAGCGGGCTCTCTGCATGTGTTAGAGGTGTATGTCCCATCTCCCCTCGGTAAAGCCTACACACTAGTTAATAATTCTATTGGGAGTAATACGGCCATTACTGCCCACTGCCAATCCTATCAACTAGTAGCGTCTATAATAAATGCTGTCAGGACAGGAGGACTCACTGAAGGACTAGATCCCTTCTTTGAAGCAGATGATTTGAGCGGGTATTTTGAATGAGGGGGAGGGGATAAGCAGTTGATTTGAGCGGGTATTTTAAAATGAGTAACTATTTGTGTTCAGCCAATCAGAATACTCCACCCACCTGATGAACCAATGGAAACGCCGTGCCTGGCTATAAAAGCTCGGTCTTGTAAGCGCAGACTTCATTCGCGCTCGTTTTGTTACGATGGCCAGAACTAAGCAGACCGCCCGTAAATCCACCGGAGGCAAGGCTCCTCGCAAGCAGCTAGCCACCAAAGCTGCCAGGAAGAGCGCTCCAGCTACCGGCGGAGTGAAGAAGCCTCACCGTTACCGGCCGGGAACTGTGGCTCTCCGGGAGATCCGACGTTATCAGAAGTCCACCGAGCTGCTCATCCGCAAGCTGCCTTTCCAGCGCCTTGTCCGTGAGATCGCTCAGGATTTCAAGACTGATCTGCGCTTCCAGAGCTCTGCCGTCATGGCTCTGCAAGAGGCTAGCGAGGCTTACCTGGTGGGTCTCTTTGAGGATACAAACTTGTGTGCCATCCACGCCAAGAGGGTCACCATCATGCCCAAAGACATCCAGCTGGCCCGTAGGATCCGAGGAGAGAGAGCTTAAACTCTTAACTTGTTCACACAAACACCACAAAGGCTCTTTTAAGAGCCCCCAAATCTGCACTGGAATGAGTTTAAACACTTTTATATGCACGGTCTTTGTATCCTCTGCACATCACTAAATATCTAGACGTATTCAGTTTCTTTCTTTTCTAATCAACAAACAATGCCCCCCGGGTAGATATAGTAGCTGCTTGGCTATTTTACTCGGAATTTTACCTTCACAGATTTTCAGTGAATAAACTCATCTAGTAGACAGTAGAAGCGAATTACTCTATTTACAAGCGATCATGTGAATTGGCAGCAGGTAAAGGAGTACTTTATATTTGCTACGGCTTGCTTAGAGGAAAAGAATACATGTGTATTTATATACAGCTGGTCATAATGTTTCTAATGAAATGGCTTTAAACTGCAAGCATGTTATAAAATGTAAGCAACAGTAACTATATTCAATACTTCTAAAATCTTGGTAGTCTGTCTAATCTAAATGCACTGCACTAGATCGCAATGTTGAGTGATATAGCGCTACAATTACTAGAAATCGAGTGCTAACTGCAGACAAATCGATGTGTAACTAGATAATGACACGATCTCAATAACCATTGACTCTACATAGGAGAATGTTATAAACTCAGATCTCGCTCTACCAATACCATGTTTGTACTTTCCGATGTGTTTGAGCAGTAGAAGGCAGTTTGTCAGATATAGGGTTGAAATGATTAGATTTACTCTTTCAGTGAAAAGGTGGGTGGCCCTAAAAAGGGCCTTTGGGTTAGTGGGGTATGCGGTAAGGCCGAGTCAGGGTTTTAACCTCCGAAGCCATAGAGAGTGCGGCCCTGGCGTTTAAGGGCATAGACTACGTCCATGGCGGTCACAGTCTTCCTCTTGGCATGCTCGGTGTAGGTGACGGCGTCCCGGATAACATTCTCCAGGAAGACCTTCAACACCCCGCGAGTCTCTTCGTAGATGAGGCCGGAGATACGTTTCACTCCTCCTCTGCGAGCCAGGCGGCGGATTGCAGGCTTGGTAATGCCCTGGATGTTGTCACGCAGGACCTTTCTGTGCCGCTTAGCGCCGCCTTTCCCGAGACCCTTTCCGCCTTTACCTCTGCCAGACATGGTTCTGTTTTTCTATCTGCCGGAATGATACGGGATACATGCAACGCTCTCCTTATATACACCACGGGTGGACCGAATGGAGAACTGCAGCACATGGGGCGGAGTTAAGTCGCGCCCTCATTCACATTTTTTTTTTCCCCCCTCTTCCCTGAAATGGTTCTGTCTCTTGAACATAAAGTTGTGTAAACACGAAGGATGAAACAAGATCGTGACTTTTATTTTTATTTTTTTTAAATCATGTATTTAGTGTTGCTTTGAAAGTCGGCTTATTCACAGCACACGGTATCACTTATTTCCTACGGTTTGATCATCTAAATAAGCGCCCGGTTCCCAAGTGAGAGAGGGCGATGGCAGTCCCTTTATTATCACCATGTAAATATTCAGCTCGACAACAGCCTTAATTAGTCTCTGCTTTATCATCTTACTGAACAGGAAATAAAGCCAGTATGGCTACTTTGGATGGTGATATTCTATAGATTATATGCGTTTCTCACTCAATTCTGACTAAAGTTGGCCTTTTGCAGTTTAATGAATCTCCCACAATATCTTAGCAAGGAGGGAATTTCAACTTCCCACAAAAAATAATAAAAACATTTTATAAAGAGTAGCACTGACAAGGTACTTTCTATTTACATCCCAACGAGGTATTTTCTAGCACTAGATCCTGCTTTACGAATGAGAAATGGTGTGTGTGACATTCTATAAAATAAACACGTGCCTATCACAAATATAGCTCTTAAAGGACAAGGTGGTGGCTCTTAGAAGAGCCGTTGGGGCTTTTAAATATAAATTAAAACAAGATACGAGCAGGGCTTATTTTTTCTTGGGAGCTGCCTTTTTAGCCTTTGCTGGACTCTTAGCGGCTTTGGGCTTGGCTGCCTTTTTAGCCGGGCTCTTTGTTGCTTTTTTAGCCGGACTCTTCACTGCCTTCTTGGGCTTGGCGGCTTTGACTTTCTTGGGGCTCTTGGTGACTTTTTTAGCGGAGGCTGCCGGCTTCTTGGCCTTCTTAGGGCTCTTCGCGGCTACCTTCTTCACTTTAGCCGGAGACTTGGAGGCTTTCTTTGGGGCGGGCTTCTTGACTTTAGCCGGTGCCTTCTTGGGCTTTGCAGCCTTGTCTTTGCTCTCCGCCTGCTTCTTGTTGAGCTTGAAGGAGCCGGAGGCTCCGCTACCTTTGACCTGGACGAGAGTCTCTTTAGTCACCAAGCCCTTGAGAGCCAGCTTGAGGCGGCTGTTATTCTTCTCCACATCGTAGCCAGCGGCGGTCAAAGCCTTCTTCAGGGCTGCCAGGGACACCCCGCTGCGCTCTTTAGAGGCGGACACAGCTTTAACAAGGAGCTCGGACACGCTAGGACCGGACGGCTTGGCAGCTTTCTTGGCGCTGGATGCCTTCTTCGGCTGCTTCTTCTTAGAATCGATTTCAACCGCAGGAGCGGCAGCAGGAGCAGTTTCAGCCATGATCACTATTCACTATACCGATCAGTCAATAATTCCGTTCACAGCCGGCTCTCATTTATAGATCTCAAGCTGGCATCCTATAGGCTGATCTAAGCGCGCTCTGATTGGATACTGTCTTATGACACACCCTTCACTTTCCCTTCTCCTGCTTTTCACACACTGCTCTCACTCTGTGTTTCCGAGTGGATACAACTAATAGATTTTACTGAAATAAGAGAACGGATGTCGATGTCATCCATCGTGAAATGTACTAAACTATCTAATCTAGAATTTATTAGCAGTCTCATGGCTCCCGAGGGCTGTCACAATGTAGTAGAGCTGGGGAAAGCAGACACAACTCGTTTGTGATCAGCTTGATGTTTTCCAGAAACATTATTTCCAGAACTATTTAAATGATATATTTGAAGGCTTTCTTTCTCAATCTTATTCAGGGAAGGGAAGGGACCTGTGTTATCAAGGTGTGTTGTAGCTCATGTCATAAAGAAACAGAGAAGAGGGATGTTGCACCTCGTTTGTTCAGACAGTAAACTCAGGCAGTATGTAGTAAGATCATAGCATATAGTTGATATTTAATTTGCATAATCTTTATTCTATCTATTTATTCATTATCCTCTGAGTCTAACAGCAACTAAAACCAGTTCTATATGCTCTGGAAGGAAACTCTGCTCTGTGAATTTGCGTCCCTTGGTCATCTTGAGGTAGTGTGATGACCCCCTTGCCGACCTGCCAGTAGAGCGCTTTTTGGAGGGAAGGTTCAGACTTATTGGAGAAATTGCTTCCTGAGAGCCAGGGGGAGCTCCCTTCCATTTGACTGCAGGAACTCCCACTCTTTGATTGGCCCAAGACCAAGACACAATTATGCTGGAACTATTTTGGGCTTGGCCCTCGTGTGCGGCCAGTCAAAATGTAACCCGGTGGAGATTCAACATTTTTTCATGGATCCTGGCACTATTTTACCAATTCGGATGACAGCTATCCAGGGTTGTATGATATGTGGGGTGCCTGTGTGGTTTTATTGTATTATGGGGGTGTTTTTGTCTTAAGTACTTTGTATTCGGGAGATAATCAGTTTAGCGGTCAGGTGCTTGGATGGGCACTGTATGCACATGTGACGAAACCAATCTCGCCACATTGTATTGGAGGAGCCTGGTTGCCCGTGTTCTATCAAAAAACCCTACCCCGTGAAAATTCCCTACCCTCGTCACTTCCGGTGACGCAGCCGCACCGGAAGTGACCCTCATCCAATGGAGGAGGAGGGCGTGCGCCGCCGCGCAAGCGCACACAAACTAGGTAGGGATTTTTCACGGGGTAGGGGAAATGAATGCAACAGTGCGCACGCGCGGCAAAGTACTCCCGTCGGAGGTACAGCGCACGTGCGCACGAGTTGCAAGGGAGCACTTCACAAACCGCGCATGCGCAGTATAGGGGTAGGGAAATTTGATGGCTATTAGCCCTGTGAAATCTCCCTACCCCTATACTGCGCATGCGCGGACTCATCATCAGATTAAAGCCTCTCCCTGCTCCCAACACTCTCAGCCATCCAAGATTGAGGGTGAATTATGGTGGGACGGTGGGTGTTTATGTGCATTATATTGGGGGGTCTGTGCAGACCCCCAATTCTGCACAGACCCCCCAATTCTGCTCAGAACCCCCCCAATATAATGCACATAAACACCCACCGTCCCACCATAATTCACCCTCAATCTTGGATGGCTGAGAGTGTTGGGAGCAGGGATAGGCTTTAATCCGACGATCAGAGTTCGCGCATGCGCAGTATAGGGGTAGGGAGATCTCACAGGGCTAATAGCCATCAAAATTCCCTACCCCTATACTGCGCACGCGCGAACTCTGATCGTCGGATTAAAGCCTCTCTCCCTTGCCACTAGTGCGCACGCGCGCTGTACCTCCGACGGGAGTACTTTGCCGCGCGTGCGCACGGTGGCGTTAATTTCCCCTACCCTGTGAAAAATCCCTGCCTAGCCTAGTTGTTGTGCGCCTGCGCGGCGGCGCACACCCTCCTCCTCCATTGGATGAGGGTCACTTCCGGTGCGGCCGCGTCACCGGAAGTGACGAGGGTAGGGAATTTTCACGGGGTAGGGTTTTTTGATAGAACACCCGCCTGCTGCCTTTGGATTATGGACCGGCAGCTAAAGGGTTAATTTTACTGTGCAGAAGGATTTATTTCTCCCTTTCTGCACAGCAGTTCGGTAGATTTCATATACCGATCAAACAGCCGTTCACCAACCTTCCCAGAGCCGTGGGAAGCCGGCCGGCGTTGTTAATTGGCCACCCAGGAGCTGGAGTGTGCCTCCTATTTACCTCCCTGAAGCTGCGGTTAACCGCAGCTTAATTGCTTGTTAACTTTGTGCCTGCCGTTACACTTTGCGGCCGCTAGGTGGCGGTGTTCTAGAGCTCCCCGGGCAGCCAGCGCTTTTCTGCCCGGCTTTCATGCACCAAAATCGGACACTTTTACGTGCAGGCACCGCTGAACCTCCAGCCCCTGGTTCTAATTCGTATGGATTTGGTGAATGCAGGGAAATTCGGTGTTTTATGTTTTATGTGAATCCTTTAACCCAGATAGCAATGCCATGGAGCCTGTTCGTATAATTAAAGACTTTAGCTCCATGGCACTTAAACTGTATTCGGGTGGTCTGGGTGCCATTCACCTAATAATGTGCACCCAGACCTGAGCTATCTGGGGATATGTTACATGTCTGTGTTTTGTGTATAAAATGTGTCTTTATGTATTTTAAAGTGATAGTCTGTTTCTGTGTCACCACGTGCATAATGGAGTCTTGCCTTTGTCCTGGGAGATAATTTAATTACTTCATTAATTATCTCCAGGACAGAGAGGAGGAAACCAGGATGCATTGTGGGAAAGTATTGTGGCTGAGTGTACGAAAATGATACATGTCTGTCTGCTGTTACAGTCTTCCATCTGGTCCCCTAGGGGAGTGTCCACCAGGTGGGAGACCTGCATAAATACAGGGGCAGGTAGCCCTGAATAAACAGACCACTGCTTGACCCTCAACACGGAGCCTTGTCTCGTTCTTGGGGGGGATTCACTGTATGCTGTTGGAGATTGATTGCTAGGAGTGTAAGCTGATATATGCTTTTCCTGTTCGTCTGCTAGCAGCTATTCGTGAGGTTCCAGTTTGGAGTGCTACCTTATTCCCTTGTATGTAGTTCGGGAGTTTGATGCATTTACCTATATCCAATTTGTGAGGTTTGGTGATTTTACAGTAGCTGTGCCTGTCTCTCAGAAAGGGGCATATCGCCTAAACAGATTTTAACCCCTTGTCTGCTGAAACGGTCCGTTACAATTGGTGGCAAGCGGCGGGATCGTTCCTACAGCCAGAAGGACAGCTACAGGAGACACCATTGCTCTGGATTTTACAATTTGAGGGCAACGCATGTCTCAGTACAGCGACCCTGACAGCACCAGCATGGAACCAGCAGTGGAGTTCGATGAGGCTGACATGGATGACCGAGATGCAGTACGCAAAGGCATCTGGTACCAGGCACTGGGTATTGTGGAATACCAGCAGGACGGGAGATTCCCCAAGGAAGAGCAGCGGTTGCAGAAGCGAGTAGCCCTGCGGATGCCCTTCCTGGGAGAGCAGCCCCTGGAGGAATGGGTGAGAGAATTGGAACACCTAGTATGGCAGGAGATGTGGCTGGAGGATGCCTACCAAGCGCTTTGGTGGTATGTTGCACAGTACCTGCCCTGGACAGCCGAGCATGACAAGCCAGAGGGAGAGGAGTTTGATGGTCCTGGCTTGTTATGGGAGACTTTTGCAGAGCCTGAGTTTGGGAGCGCTACACAAGCCCGGTTCCAGGATCTCTTTGAGTGGAGGGAGAGCAGGTATGACTGGGACGACACTCATAAGATTGAGCAAGACCTGGTCCACCTGGTGACCCGGGAGATGGAGCTGGAACAGGGCTACCAAAATCTGTTCCACTCCAGTGAGAAGGCTCAGCAGGGAAGCGCAGACCCAGATCCAGACCCCTTCAGCTGGGAAGATATTGTACAGTTTTACTGGGAAGAACCCCAGGTGGCCAGTGGAGATGGGAGCGAGGTCTCTCCACCGGTCCTGCAGGGAATTGGGAGCCCAGTCTCCATTCCCCAGCGGCAGTGTGAAGTGCAGGGAGAGGAGAGCAGCGTCCTCCCTCCTCAGCGGCAGGCTGAGTTACAGGGGCAGAGGTAGTTGTTCCTGCCCCCCAGCAGCAGAGTGATATGCCAGGAAGGCAGTGTGAAGTACAGGGAGAGGAGAGCAGTGTCCTCCCTCCCCAGCGGCAGGCTGAGTTACAGGGGGCAGAGGTAGTTGTTCCTGCCCCCCAGCAGCAGAGTGATATGCCAGGAGGGCAATGTGAAGTGCAGGGAGAGGAGAGCAGCGTCCTCCCTCCCCAGCGGCAGGCTGAGTTACAGGGGGCAGAGGTAGTTGTTCCTGCCCCCCAGCAGCAAGTGGTATGCCAGGAAGGCAATGGGAAATACAGGGAGAGGAGAGCAGTGTTAAAAATTTAATTTAATACCTAGTTGAGAACAAAAGGATCTCCAAAAACGGGAAACAAATTGGGACCCTCTGTCAGATACGATTTGGGAAGGTATCCCATGTAAGCGAAAAATCTCCCTCGCGAATATCTCTGCCAACTCTGGGGAGGATGGAAGCTTAGGCAAGGGAATGAAGTGGGCCATCTTGGTGAATCTGTCAACCACGGTGAGGATAACAGTCTGTTTTTTAGAGATAGGTAGATCGACAATAAAGTCCATGGCCAAACAAGACCATGGTTTCTCTGGTACCTCTAAGGGATGCAGGAATTCACTTGGGAGCGTATGAGGTTGTTTGGTCTTAGTACACACTTCACACGCAGCGATGAAATCTTTAGTATCCTTACGTAAAGCAGGCCACCAGAAGTCTTTAGAAATTAAAGCATACGTCTTGCGGATACCAGGATGTCCCGCCATCTTGCTGTTATGGAAACATTGCAACAGCTCCAGTTGAAGAGTAGGAGGAACGAAATGTCGACCCTCAGGAGTCTGTTTAGGTGCTAGATGTTGCAGCTTAATGATCTCGGCCAGTAACGGGGAATGAATCCTGAGATTCGTATTAGCAACAATCTTGCATTTAGGAACTATAGAAGAAAGAATCGGTTCAGATACAGTGAAAGGTTCATATTGTCGAGACAAAGCATCGGCCTTAGAGTTCTTAGAGCCAGGTCTGTAAGTAAGCACATAATTGAAATGAGTCAGGAATAAGGACCAACGAGCTTGCCTAGAGGACAAACGCTTGGCCTCCCCAATATAGGACAAGTTCTTGTGGTCCGTCAAAATAGTAACCGGATGTAAGGTGCCCTCCAATAGATGTCTCCACTCTTTCAAGGCTTTAATGACTGCTAACAATTCCCTGTCTCCGATGTCATACCTGCTTTCAGGCCCAGAAAGTTTCTTGGAAAAAAAACCACAAGGATGTAACGGTTTATCCACCCCCAACCTTTGTGAGAGAACGGCACCTACTCCTGTCTCAGAGGCATCGACCTCAAGTAGGAACGGCAAGGACGTATCAGGATGGACTAATATTGGAGCAGAAGCAAAAAGTTCTTTGAGATTTTTGAAAGCAACGAGAGCTTCAGTAGACCAAGTCTTAGTATCAGCCCCTTGTTTGGTCATATTGGTAATAGGTGCAATAATAGAAGAGTAACCCTTAATGAAGCGCCTATAATAATTGGAGAACCCAATAAACCTCTGGATAGCCTTGAGTCCCTTAGGCAATGGCCAATCTAGAATAGACTGGAGTTTGTCAGGATCCATCTTAAAGCCTTCCCCAGAAATCACGTATCCAAGAAAATCTATCTGGGTCTGGTCAAAGCTGCATTTCTCCAATTTGCAGTATAAGCCGTGTTGTAGAAGTTTGTGTAATACCTTTCTGACTTGTCTATGGTGGGTCTCAATCTCTCTAGAGTGTATGAGAATGTCATCCAGGTATACAATAACACAATCCTGTTGAAATTCCCTAAGAACTTCGTTAATCAGATCCTGGAATACTGCCGGTGCGTTACAAAGGCCAAAAGGCATGACCGTGTACTCATAATGCCCGTAGCGGGTATTAAACACAGTCTTCCACTCGTGACCTTGTTGAATTCTCACCAAGTTATATGCCCCTCTGAGGTCCAACTTGGTGAAAATCTTAGAACCTTTTAGCCGATCAAAGAGCTCGGTAATCAAGGGGATCGGATAGGCATTCCTAATGATTATTTTATTCAAACCTCGGTAATCAATACATGGTCTGAGTGAGCCATCCTTCTTTTTAACAAAAAAAAATCCAGCCCCGGCGGGAGAAGAGGATCTCCTAATGAATCCCTTGTCTAAATTCTCCTGAATATACTCCTCTAAAACAGAATTCTCTTTAATGGGTAGAGGATATACATTACCCCTGGGGGGCATGGTGCCGGGCAAAAGATTAATTTTACAATCAAAGGTCCTGTGTGGGGGTAGGGTATCAGCGTTCTTCTTATCGAACACTGCTTTTAAGTCTATGTACAGAGGAGGTATCTGTCTCCCTGTAGACTGGGTAGAACTATCTGGTGTGTTAATCATAGCCAATGGAGACACCCTGCGTAAACACCTCTCCTGACAACCCTGGCCCCATGAGATTATCTCCCCTAATTCCCAATCGATAATAGGGTTATGTCTCTTTAACCATGGGTAACCCAGGACTATGGAACAGAAGGAGATGAAATGAGCATAAGTGATAAGTTCTCCTCGTGTAAGATACCAATAGTTAAGTTAATGGGTATAGTCTCACGAGAGATAACAGGCTCAAGTAAAGGTCTACCATCTATGGCCTCAACGGCCAAGGGTGTATCCCTTACCTGGGATGGGATAGTGTGTTTAGTAGCAAAGACTTGGTCGATAAAATTCTCAGCAGCTCCGGAATCTATCAAGGCCATGGTCTTTAGCATTCCCTTCTCCCACGTTAAAGAAATTGGTAGCAGAAGCCTGTGATCTTTATAATTATGCGTAGAGGACAAAATAGAAACACCCAAGGCCTGTCCTCTAGAGAAACTTAGGTGCGGGCGTTTCCCGAGCGAGTAGGACAATTCAGACACAAATGACCTCTGGCTCCACAATACATACATAAACCCTCCCTTCTCCTGTACTGCCTCTCCTCCTCAGAGAGGCGAGTATTGCCTATCTGCATAGGTTCAGGATACAGTGAGGTATTGGAATCAGGACTTTGAAATGTAGGAGCTAATTTAAAGGCAGGTCTGAAGTTCCTCTCTCTAGTGTTCTGTCTCTCTCTTAAACGCTCATCAATACGAGAAATGAACGAAATTAAGTCCTCTAAATTCTCAGGAAGCTCCCTAGTAGCAACCTCATCAAGGATAATATCTGATAGCCCATTCAAAAATACATCTATATAAGCCTGCTCATTCCACTTGACTTCTGCCGCCAGAGACCTGAACTCTAGTGCATAATCCACAAGTGTTCGGTTCTCCTGTCTCAGGCGCAACAGTAATCTGGCTGCATTAACCTTCCTACCAGGAGGGTCAAAAGTTCTTCTAAATGCAGCTACAAAGGCATTATAATTATATACCAATGGGTTATCATTCTCCCATAGTGGGTTGGCCCATCTCAGAGCTTTCTCAATGAGTAGGGTGATAATAAATCCAACTTTTGCCCTATCTGTGGGATAGGAGCGGGGTTGTAGTTCGAAGTGGATATTAATCTGGTTCAAAAAACCACAACACTTCTCCGGTGAACCACCATAACGTACAGGTGGGGTAATACGGGAAGAGGCACCTACAGTGGCTACCTCTAGACCAGAACTTACAGGAGAGATGGAAGTAGTACGGGTCTCCTCAGGTGGGTTATTGGCACGAGATAATAGCGCCTGTAGTGCTAGTGCCATCTGGTCCATTCTGTGTTCCATGGCGTCAAACCTGGAATCAGAGGGACCAACCTGACTGTTTGTACCTGCAGGATCCATTGGCCCTGTCGTAATGTCAGGATCGGGACAGGGATCCAACACGCAAAGTACAAACAGGACAGGGTACGTATACCGGACCTTAGAATGGCCGGACTAACGTACGGAGAGTAAAGAGAATGGTCAGAAACAAGCCGAGGTCGAGGGAACGAGAGGACAGGTGAGCGAGGAACAAGCCGGGTCAAGGATACCAGAGGGAAACAGAGTAAGTCAAACTAGCCGGGTCGGAACCAAAGGAATAACTGAAATCGCCAGAGCACTGTGTGACTAGACAGGCTAGAACCACGACAGGGCAATGAGTGAATGGGAGAAACAGGTTTAAATACCCTGGTTACAGTGAGTATACCCGCCTCCGACGAGTCCTGAGTGGCTTCCAGTCACTTGAGTGACAGATCGGTCCGGACTGACGTCATGACGTCGGGCAGCGTGCGTGACGTCATAAAATGAGACGGATCCCTCGCGGCCGGCGTGAGAGTGTCTAGGGGAGCCGCGAGGGATGGAGGAAGCCGACCTGCTGGAGGAGTAAACTACTAAGTCTCTACCTATTTCGGAGGTAGAGGCTTCAGGTACCCTGACACCTACCTGACGTGTGCATCTTGTTAAATCTTGGTAAATCATTTAAACTAAACGAGAACCTAAGCTGTCAAAATATTGATCTCATTAATCTAAAAATGTGCCTTGACAAACGAATGCCACGACTTGTACTGCAAATGTCTATCAATTTTTCTTGATGTCGCTGTTGTGGCGCACCAAGGCTTTTTGTTACTTTTGTGCACAACAAAAATAAAGAATTAAAAAAAAAAAAAAATGTGTTAGTATGAGTGAGATGAGTGAGTGTGTGTCTGTCAGTGAGTGTGTATGTGTGTTTATGTCTGTTAGTGTGTGTGTGTGTGTGTGTGTTTGTATGTCTGTTAGTGTGTGTGTGTGTGTGTGTGTGTGTTAGCCTGTGAGTGTGTCTGTTAGTGTGTGTGTCTGACTGTGTGTGTGTCTGTTAGTGAGTGTGTGTGTGTGCTAGTTTGTGTCTGTTAGTGACTGTGTGTTTGTCTGTTTGTGAGTGTGTCTGTTAGTGTGTGTGTTTCTGTCAGTGAATGTGTGTGTGTATATTTAGAATGCGGGGCGGAGGGAAGGGTTGGGTGTGGGTGGCGGGGGGGAGGAGGGGGGCGCCTGAGTTTTGTCCTGCCTTGGGCAGCACAAAACCAGGATACACCACTGCCTGGGAGTGAGAGCACTCTGTTCAAAGTTTTATCGGATCACGGTGGTTGCCCGATCCGATTAGGAGTTGCAGACAAGTTTTGTTGTAGCTCCCTGTCAAGTCACACCTCCCTGCATGTGACTTGCACAGCCTTCCATAAACACTTCCTGTAAAGAGAGCCCTATTTAGGCTTTCTTTATTGCAAGTTCTGTTTAATTAAGATTTTCGTTTTTGTTCCTTTCATGCAGGCTCTGTCAATCATAGCCAGTGGAGGTATGGCTAGGGCTGCATAAACATAAACAAAGTGATTTAACTCCTAGATGACAGAGAATTGAGCAGTGAGACTGCAGGGGAATGATCTATACACTAAAACTGCTTTATTTAGCTAAAGTAATTTAGGCGACTATAGTGTTCCTTTAAGGGCTAATCGTAAAGCCAGAGCAATCTACATACAATCTATTTATCTGATATAGAATTGCCACACATAGAATCTCAACCCATAAAAATAAATAAAAAACAATATAGCAAGAAATGGATTGTCTTCTAAATATTGCTAGTAAATTAAAATTTCACTGGGTAATCACTATAAATGTATGTCACAAGACAGTGCTAGCTGGTAGGATAAAGTAATCCAAAATAGCTATCCAGAATGTATGAGCCCAAACTTAGATACTTTGTTATATTCATAAACAGAATTGAAGATTCATTCCAGATACGATCTGCTGTGTAACTCACTAGCCTGTTCAACAGTTAGTATTGTCATAGCGCTTAAGGTTTGATTGTTTTCAGGAGCAGTCCTTACATTTATCACTTATTTGGCACATAGTCTATGGAAAGCCAGTTTTAACTATTGTAGTGTATATATATATTTTATATTGCTACCCGACGATCTAGGAATATTAAGTAAGGGGTCTATTTGGGCAGGTTTCCATGAATGGAGCAGGTTTTCTAAAGACGGATTTCAGTTTACGATCCATCTAGCAGGGGAAGGCAATTCAGACCTAGTGGTACAAGACAATCTGAGCAATATGTGAGATTCACTAAACAGTGAATACCGAGAGCAGCAGAGATGATACTAGTGGGTTTATCACGAGGATTAGAGCTCTGACAGACAGTGTGGGTGGCTCTTATAAGAGCCTTTGGGTTTATAGTAAAGTAGAAGAATGCCATTACTTGGCGCTGGTGTACTTGGTGACAGCCTTGGTGCCCTCGGACACGGCGTGCTTTGCCAGCTCTCCGGGTAGCAGCAGGCGCACGGCGGTCTGGATCTCCCGGGAAGTGATGGTGGAGCGCTTGTTGTAGTGAGCCAGGCGAGAGGCTTCTCCTGCGATGCGCTCAAAGATATCATTGACAAAGGAGTTCATGATCCCCATGGCCTTGGAGGAGATACCGGTGTCGGGGTGGACCTGCTTCAGCACCTTGTTCACGTAGATGGCATAGCTCTCCTTCCTGGTCTTCCTACGCTTCTTGCCATCTTTCTTCTGAGTCTTGGTCACGGCTTTCTTAGAGCCTTTCTTGGCGGCTGGTGCGGACTTGGCTGGATCAGGCATGATCTACGCTGTTTGCTGGAAATACAATGACGGTCTGCGCGCTCCGACGGCTTTATTTATAGGCAGGCCATGCAAATTAAGCCCTTCCGCTTTCCGTGATGGGATTGGTCAACACAGACAGGTGACGAAACGATGTCATAGTTTCAGCAATTGATTGGTATCCTGTACAGCGCGTGTCTAATTGGCTGCTTGCAAAGCCATCCAATCCCAGAGCAGAGTGTGTCTATAAATAGCCCGTGTAAAGGGGGGTGAGGTTTTATTATCAGCAAAATTCTAGAACCAACATGTCAGGCCGTGGAAAGCAAGGAGGAAAGACCCGTGCAAAGGCGAAGACTCGCTCATCCCGCGCTGGTCTTCAGTTCCCAGTCGGCAGAGTCCACCGTCTGCTGAGGAAGGGGAATTATGCAGAGCGTGTTGGAGCCGGTGCCCCCGTCTATCTGGCTGCAGTGCTGGAGTACCTGACTGCTGAGATCCTGGAGCTGGCAGGGAATGCCGCCAGAGATAACAAGAAAACCCGCATCATTCCCCGCCATCTCCAGCTCGCTGTCCGTAACGACGAAGAGCTCAACAAACTGCTGGGAGGAGTGACTATCGCCCAGGGAGGTGTTTTGCCCAACATCCAGGCTGTGCTGCTGCCCAAGAAAACCGAAAGTCATAAATCAAAGAGCAAGTAAAGCGGACAGCTGCTCCACCGGTCTAGACTAAAAACACAAAGGCTCTTCTAAGAGCCGCCCACAGTCTCCACAAAGAGCGCAACCATCTTCCTGTATCTACTCTCTCTCACACACACACACACACACACACCCCATGAACGTGTAACAAGTCAAATAGGAAGCGTTCTCGTCCTGCACTCAGTCCCATTCTGTATACAACATTCCAACTCTAGAACGCGAGCTAGAATCAATGTATACCCATGATACGTGCAGCAGCATCGAGTTAAACATTGGGTCAAGTGTATATAGTTTGCATGAGCCTCTATTGCTAAGGGGGGGGGGGGGGGGAATCTCGCTTACTTAGGGTCGTCCCCCTCCCTGTCTGAACATGCTGCGTGAAACTTAGGATAAGATTCAGCTCTACAGATCCGATCTCTGGCTGCTGGATGCGTTAGCTCTGCCTCAACAGCATGGACTCACGGCCGCACAAGGGGATTATTGTTTCAATGAGTGGCTGCCTGGTAACATTCCCTGCTCTGTCTCATGTAGCTCGGTTATAAGGCGGCTGGGCGTACTGTGAGTCCTTTATCAGACGTGATCACACTAAGAATCCCATGTAAAGAAGCGGGCTCTCTGCATGTGTTAGAGGTGTATGTCCCATCTCCCCTTGGTAAAGCCTACACACTAGTTAATAATTCTATTGGGAGTAATACGGCCATTACTGCCCACTGCCAATCCTATCAACTAGTAGCGTCTATAATAAATGCTGTCAGGACAGGAGGACTCACTGAAGGACTAGATCCCTTCTTTGAAGCAGATGATTTGAGCGGGTATTTTGAATGAGGGGGAGGGGATAAGCAGTTGATTTGAGCGGGTATTTTAAAATGAGTAACTATTTGTGTTCAGCCAATCAGAATACTCCACCCACCTGATGAACCAATGGAAACGCCGTGCCTGGCTATAAAAGCTCGGTCTTGTAAGCGCAGACTTCATTCGCGCTCGTTTTGTTACGATGGCCAGAACTAAGCAGACCGCCCGTAAATCCACCGGAGGCAAGGCTCCTCGCAAGCAGCTAGCCACCAAAGCTGCCAGGAAGAGCGCTCCAGCTACCGGCGGAGTGAAGAAGCCTCACCGTTACCGGCCGGGAACTGTGGCTCTCCGGGAGATCCGACGTTATCAGAAGTCCACCGAGCTGCTCATCCGCAAGCTGCCTTTCCAGCGCCTTGTCCGTGAGATCGCTTAGGATTTCAAGACTGATCTGCGCTTTCAGAGCTCTGCCGTCATGGCTCTGCAAGAGGCTAGCGAGGCTTACCTGGTGGGTCTCTTTGAGGATACAAACTTGTGTGCCATCCACGCCAAGAGGGTCACCATCATGCCCAAAGACATCCAGCTGGCCCGTAGGATCCGAGGAGAGAGAGCTTAAACTCTTAACGTGCTCACACAAACACCACAAAGGCTCTTTTAAGAGCCCCCAAATCTGCACTGGAATGAGTTTAAACACTTTTATATGCACGGTCTTTGTATCCTCTGCACATCACTAAATATCTAGACGTATTCAGTTTCTTTCTTTTCTAATCAACAAACAATGCCCCCCGGGTAGATATAGTAGCTGCTTGGCTATTTTACTCGGAATTTTACCTTCACAGATTTTCAGTGAATAAACTCATCTAGTAGACAGTAGAAGCGAATTACTCTATTTACAAGCGATCATGTGAATTGGCAGCAGGTAAAGGAGTACTTTATATTTGCTACGGCTTGCTTAGAGGAAAAGAATACATGTGTATTTATATACAGCTGGTCATAATGTTTCTAATGAAATGGCTTTAAACTGCAAGCATGTTATAAAATGTAAGCAACAGTAACTATATTCAATACTTCTAAAATCTTGGCAGTCTGTCTAATCTAAATGCACTGCACTAGATCGCAATGTTGAGTGATATAGCGCTACAATTACTAGAAATCGAGTGCTAACTGCAGACAAATCGATGTGTAACTAGATAATGACACGATCTCAATAACCATTGACTCTACATAGGAGAATGTTATAAACTCAGATCTCGCTCTACCAATACCATGTTTGTACTTTCCGATGTGTTTGAGCAGTAGAAGGCAGTTTGTCAGATATAGGGTTGAAATGATTAGATTTACTCTTTCAGTGAAAAGGTGGGTGGCCCTAAAAAGGGCCTTTGGGTTAGTGGGGTATGCGGTAAGGCCGAGTCAGGGTTTTAACCTCCGAAGCCATAGAGAGTGCGGCCCTGGCGTTTAAGGGCATAGACTACGTCCATGGCGGTCACAGTCTTCCTCTTGGCATGCTCGGTGTAGGTGACGGCGTCCCGGATAACATTCTCCAGGAAGACCTTCAACACCCCGCGAGTCTCTTCGTAGATGAGGCCGGAGATACGTTTCACTCCTCCTCTGCGAGCCAGGCGGCGGATTGCAGGCTTGGTAATGCCCTGGATGTTGTCACGCAGGACCTTTCTGTGCCGCTTAGCGCCGCCTTTCCCGAGACCCTTTCCGCCTTTACCTCTGCCAGACATGGTTCTGTTTTTCTATCTGCCGGAAAAATACATCTATATAAGCCTGCTCATTCCACTTGACTTCTGCCGCCAGAGACCTGAACTCTAGTGCATAATCCACAAGTGTTCGGTTCTCCTGTCTCAGGCGCAACAGTAATCTGGCTGCATTAACCTTCCTACCAGGAGGGTCAAAAGTTCTTCTAAATGCAGCTACAAAGGCATTATAATTATATACCAATGGGTTATCATTCTCCCATAGTGGGTTGGCCCATCTCAGAGCTTTCTCAATGAGTAGGGTGATAATAAATCCAACTTTTGCCCTATCTGTGGGATAGGAGCGGGGTTGTAGTTCGAAGTGGATATTAATCTGGTTCAAAAAACCACAACACTTCTCCGGTGAACCACCATAACGTACAGGTGGGGTAATACGGGAAGAGGCACCTACAGTGGCTACCTCTAGACCAGAACTTACAGGAGAGATGGAAGTAGTACGGGTCTCCTCAGGTGGGTTATTGGCACGAGATAATAGCGCCTGTAGTGCTAGTGCCATCTGGTCCATTCTGTGTTCCATGGCGTCAAACCTGGAATCAGAGGGACCAACCTGACTGTTTGTACCTGCAGGATCCATTGGCCCTGTCGTAATGTCAGGATCGGGACAGGGATCCAACACGCAAAGTACAAACAGGACAGGGTACGTATACCGGACCTTAGAATGGCCGGACTAACGTACGGAGAGTAAAGAGAATGGTCAGAAACAAGCCGAGGTCGAGGGAACGAGAGGACAGGTGAGCGAGGAACAAGCCGGGTCAAGGATACCAGAGGGAAACAGAGTAAGTCAAACTAGCCGGGTCGGAACCAAAGGAATAACTGAAATCGCCAGAGCACTGTGTGACTAGACAGGCTAGAACCACGACAGGGCAATGAGTGAATGGGAGAAACAGGTTTAAATACCCTGGTTACAGTGAGTATACCCGCCTCCGACGAGTCCTGAGTGGCTTCCAGTCACTTGAGTGACAGATCGGTCCGGACTGACGTCATGACGTCGGGCAGCGTGCGTGACGTCATAAAATGAGACGGATCCCTCGCGGCCGGCGTGAGAGTGTCTAGGGGAGCCGCGAGGGATGGAGGAAGCCGACCTGCTGGAGGAGTAAACTACTAAGTCTCTACCTATTTCGGAGGTAGAGGCTTCAGGTACCCTGACACCTACCTGACGTGTGCATCTTGTTAAATCTTGGTAAATCATTTAAACTAAACGAGAACCTAAGCTGTCAAAATATTGATCTCATTAATCTAAAAATGTGCCTTGACAAACGAATGCCACGACTTGTACTGCAAATGTCTATCAATTTTTCTTGATGTCGCTGTTGTGGCGCACCAAGGCTTTTTGTTACTTTTGTGCACAACAAAAATAAAGAATTAAAAAAAAAAAAAAAATGTGTTAGTATGAGTGAGATGAGTGAGTGTGTGTCTGTCAGTGAGTGTGTATGTGTGTTTATGTCTGTTAGTGTGTGTGTGTGTGTGTTTGTATGTCTGTTAGTGTGTGTGTGTGTGTGTGTGTGTTAGCCTGTGAGTGTGTCTGTTAGTGTGTGTGTCTGACTGTGTGTGTGTCTGTTAGTGAGTGTGTGTGTGTGCTAGTTTGTGTCTGTTAGTGACTGTGTGTTTGTCTGTTTGTGAGTGTGTCTGTTAGTGTGTGTGTTTCTGTCAGTGAATGTGTGTGTGTATATTTAGAATGCGGGGCGGAGGGAAGGGTTGGGTGTGGGTGGCGGGGGGGAGGAGGGGGGCGCCTGAGTTTTGTCCTGCCTTGGGCAGCACAAAACCAGGATACACCACTGCCTGGGAGTGAGAGCACTCTGTTCAAAGTTTTATCGGATCACGGTGGTTGCCCGATCCGATTAGGAGTTGCAGACAAGTTTTGTTGTAGCTCCCTGTCAAGTCACACCTCCCTGCATGTGACTTGCACAGCCTTCCATAAACACTTCCTGTAAAGAGAGCCCTATTTAGGCTTTCTTTATTGCAAGTTCTGTTTAATTAAGATTTTCGTTTTTGTTCCTTTCATGCAGGCTCTGTCAATCATAGCCAGTGGAGGTATGGCTAGGGCTGCATAAACATAAACAAAGTGATTTAACTCCTAGATGACAGAGAATTGAGCAGTGAGACTGCAGGGGAATGATCTATACACTAAAACTGCTTTATTTAGCTAAAGTAATTTAGGCGACTATAGTGTTCCTTTAAGGGCTAATCGTAAAGCCAGAGCAATCTACATACAATCTATTTATCTGATATAGAATTGCCACACATAGAATCTCAACCCATAAAAATAAATAAAAAACAATATAGCAAGAAATGGATTGTCTTCTAAATATTGCTAGTAAATTAAAATTTCACTGGGTAATCACTATAAATGTATGTCACAAGACAGTGCTAGCTGGTAGGATAAAGTAATCCAAAATAGCTATCCAGAATGTATGAGCCCAAACTTAGATACTTTGTTATATTCATAAACAGAATTGAAGATTCATTCCAGATACGATCTGCTGTGTAACTCACTAGCCTGTTCAACAGTTAGTATTGTCATAGCGCTTAAGGTTTGATTGTTTTCAGGAGCAGTCCTTACATTTATCACTTATTTGGCACATAGTCTATGGAAAGCCAGTTTTAACTATTGTAGTGTATATATATATTTTATATTGCTACCCGACGATCTAGGAATATTAAGTAAGGGGTCTATTTGGGCAGGTTTCCATGAATGGAGCAGGTTTTCTAAAGACGGATTTCAGTTTACGATCCATCTAGCAGGGGAAGGCAATTCAGACCTAGTGGTACAAGACAATCTGAGCAATATGTGAGATTCACTAAACAGTGAATACCGAGAGCAGCAGAGATGATACTAGTGGGTTTATCACGAGGATTAGAGCTCTGACAGACAGTGTGGGTGGCTCTTATAAGAGCCTTTGGGTTTATAGTAAAGTAGAAGAATGCCATTACTTGGCGCTGGTGTACTTGGTGACAGCCTTGGTGCCCTCGGACACGGCGTGCTTTGCCAGCTCTCCGGGTAGCAGCAGGCGCACGGCGGTCTGGATCTCCCGGGAAGTGATGGTGGAGCGCTTGTTGTAGTGAGCCAGGCGAGAGGCTTCTCCTGCGATGCGCTCAAAGATATCATTGACAAAGGAGTTCATGATCCCCATGGCCTTGGAGGAGATACCGGTGTCGGGGTGGACCTGCTTCAGCACCTTGTACACGTAGATGGCATAGCTCTCCTTCCTGGTCTTCCTACGCTTCTTGCCATCTTTCTTCTGAGTCTTGGTCACGGCTTTCTTAGAGCCTTTCTTGGCGGCTGGTGCGGACTTGGCTGGATCAGGCATGATCTACGCTGTTTGCTGGAAATACAATGACGGTCTGCGCGTCATTGGTTCTGTTTTTCTATCTGCCGGAATGATACGGGATACACTGCAACGCTCTCCTTATATACACCACAGGCGGACCGAATGGAGAACTGCAGCACATGGGGCGGAGTTAAGTCGCGCCCTCATTCACATTTTTTTTTTCCCCCCTCTTCCCTGAAATGGTTCTGTCTCTTGAACATAAAGTTGTGTAAACACGAAGGATGAAACAAGATCGTGACTTTTTTTTTTTTTTTTTTTTAAATCATGTATTTAGTGTTGCTTTGAAAGTCGGCTTATTCACAGCACACGGTATCACTTATTTCCTACGGTTTGATCATCTAAATAAGCGCCCGGTTCCCAAGTGAGAGAGGGCGATGGCAGTCCCTTTATTATCACCATGTAAATATTCAGCTCGACAACAGCCTTAATTAGTCTCTGCTTTATCATCTTACTGAACAGGAAATAAAGCCAGTATGGCTACTTTGGATGGTGATATTCTATAGATTATATGCGTTTCTCACTCAATTCTGACTAAAGTTGGCCTTTTGCAGTTTAATGAATCTCCCACAATATCTTAGCAAGGAGGGAATTTCAACTTCCCACAAAAAATAATAAAAACATTTTATAAAGAGTAGCACTGACAAGGTACTTTCTATTTACATCCCAACGAGGTATTTTCTAGCACTAGATCCTGCTTTACGAATGAGAAATGGTGTGTGTGACATTCTATAAAATAAACACGTGCCTATCACAAATATAGCTCTTAAAGGACAAGGTGGTGGCTCTTAGAAGAGCCGTTGGGGCTTTTAAATATAAATTAAAACAAGATACGAGCAGGGCTTATTTTTTCTTGGGAGCTGCCTTTTTAGCCTTTGCTGGACTCTTAGCGGCTTTGGGCTTGGCTGCCTTTTTAGCCGGGCTCTTTGTTGCTTTTTTAGCCGGACTCTTCACTGCCTTCTTGGGCTTGGCGGCTTTGACTTTCTTGGGGCTCTTGGTGACTTTTTTAGCGGAGGCTGCCGGCTTCTTGGCCTTCTTAGGGCTCTTCGCGGCTACCTTCTTCACTTTAGCCGGAGACTTGGAGGCTTTCTTTGGGGCGGGCTTCTTGACTTTAGCCGGTGCCTTCTTGGGCTTTGCAGCCTTGTCTTTGCTCTCCGCCTGCTTCTTGTTGAGCTTGAAGGAGCCGGAGGCTCCGCTACCTTTGACCTGGACGAGAGTCTCTTTAGTCACCAAGCCCTTGAGAGCCAGCTTGAGGCGGCTGTTATTCTTCTCCACATCGTAACCAGCGGCGGTCAAAGCCTTCTTCAGGGCTGCCAGGGACACCCCGCTGCGCTCTTTAGAGGCGGACACAGCTTTAACAAGGAGCTCGGACACGCTGGGACCGGACGGCTTGGCAGCTTTCTTGGCGCTGGATGCCTTCTTCGGCTGCTTCTTCTTAGAATCGATTTCAACCGCAGGAGCGGCAGCAGGAGCAGGAGCAGTTTCAGCCATGATCACTATTCACTATACCGATCAGTCAATAATTCCGTTCACAGCCGGCTCTCATTTATAGATCTCAAGCTGGCATCCTATAGGCTGATCTAAGCGCGCTCTGATTGGATACAGTCTTATGACACACCCTTCACTTTCCCTTCTCCTGCTTTTCACACACTGCTCTCACTCTGTGTTTCCGAGTGGATACAACTAATAGATTTTACTGAAATAAGAGAACGGATGTCGATGTCATCCATCGTGAAATGTACTAAACTATCTAATCTAGAATTTATTAGCAGTCTCATGGCTCCCGAGGGCTGTCACAATGTAGTAGAGCTGGGGAAAGCAGACACAACTCGTTTGTGATCAGCTTGATGTTTTCCAGAAACATTATTTCCAGAACTATTTAAATGATATATTTGAAGGCTTTCTTTCTCAATCTTATTCAGGGAAGGGAAGGGACCTGTGTTATCAAGGTGTGTTGTAGCTCATGTCATAAAGAAACAGAGAAGAGGGATGTTGCACCTCGTTTGTTCAGACAGTAAACTCAGGCAGTATGTAGTAAGATCATAGCATATAGTTGATATTTAATTTGCATAATCTTTATTCTATCTATTTATTCATTATCCTCTGAGTCTAACAGCAACTAAAACCAGTTCTATATGCTCTGGAAGGAAACTCTGCTCTGTGAATTTGCGTCCCTTGGTCATCTTGAGGTAGTGTGATGACCCCCTTGCCGACCTGCCAGTAGAGCGCTTTTTGGAGGGAAGGTTCAGACTTATTGGAGAAATTGCTTCCTGAGAGCCAGGGGGAGCTCCCTTCCATTTGACTGCAGGAACTCCCACTCTTTGATTGGCCCAAGACCAAGACACAATTATGCTGGAACTATTTTGGGCTTGGCCCTCGTGTGCGGCCAGTCAAAATGTAACCCGGTGGAGATTCAACATTTTTTCATGGATCCTGGCACTATTTTACCAATTCGGATGACAGCTATCCAGGGTTGTATGATATGTGGGGTGCCTGTGTGGTTTTATTGTATTATGGGGGTGTTTTTGTCTTAAGTACTTTGTATTCGGGAGATAATCAGTTTAGCGGTCAGGTGCTTGGATGGGCACTGTATGCACATGTGACGAAACCAATCTCGCCACATTGTATTGGAGGAGCCTGGTTGCCCGCCTGCTGCCTTTGGATTATGGACCGGCAGCTAAAGGGTTAATTTCACTGTGCAGAAGGATTTATTTCTCCCTTTCTGCACAGCAGTTCGGTAGATTTCATTTACCGAACAAACAGGTGTTCACCAACCTTCCCAGAGCCGTGGGAAGCCGGCCGGCGTTGTTAATTGGCCACCCAGGAGCTGGAGTGTGCCTCCTATTTACCTCCCTGAAGCTGCAGTTAACCGCAGCTTAATTGCTTGTTAACTTTGTGCCTGCTGTTACACGTTGCGGCCGCTAGGTGGCGGTGTTCTGGCGATCCCCGGGCAGCCAGCACGTTTCTGCCCGGCTTTCATGCACCAAAATCGGACACTTTTACGTGCAGGCACCGCTGAACCTCCAGCCCCTGGTTCTAATTCGTATGGATTTGGTGAATGCAGGGAAATTCGGTATTTTATGTTTTATGTGAATCCTTTAACCCAGATAGCAATGCCATGGAGCCTGTTCGTATAATTAAAGACTTTAGCTCCATGGCACTTAAACTGTATTCGGGTGGTCTGGGTGCCATTCACCTAATAATGTGCACCCAGACCTGAGCTATCTGGGGATATGTTACATGTCTGTGTTTTTTTTTTTTTTAATTCTTTATTTTTGTTATGCAAAAAAGGATCACAAATTGGCTTGCACTGCTACAACAGCCAGTGTGAGCCCACAATTGGTAAAAACAGGCATATAGCAGGTGAGTAACATTGCACATTTTTTTTTTTTTTATGTAACAGTAAACTTAGCTAGGTAGCGGAGCATGCCTGGACATCAATTTAAGTAATGGTATCGAGTGCCAGAGGTGAATCAATGCTGTGGGCAGAATATTACTATCGTGAGGGTAGAGACCGAAGCAGGTCTATTTTTGGATGTCCTGTGGGAAAACCTATATTGAGAGACAGTGGGTCCTAAGCTACGCCTGCTCCTTGTTGTTTGAAGGTAAGTATTCTAGTTGAGTGTTCTATTGGGGCCCCATGAGTTTCATCCCAGTGGTTTGTTTGTCTTATGGGATATTTGGTAGTTTCCCAGTGTAGACTTTGAGCTAAACGCGGGGTTGCTATGAAGACACCTATCTGCAGGTGACTTTGTACCCTACCGGGCGCTGGTGAGTAAGGTCACTTATTGGTTCCCTTGCGGGGGTATGGTAGGGGGGGGGGGGGAAGGTATGTGTAGGCCAGTTGGGATATACTAGGTCTGAGGATTGTGAGCGGACTAGTACAGGGGTACATTCAAGGTAGTGTGATAAATAGTCGTCGAGGACATGGTGACAGTTATTGGTGCATCTGTGCCGTGTAGAGACGGCGGTGTATTTAGAAAACATAAAACATTTAAAGTATAACACGAAAACATTAATAGAGAGGAACGAGTGAGAGTTCTCTTAAATGCCTGGCAGGCAGCGAACAGTCCAGCACATCAGTTGGACCTCTATGCGGACAAACCAGCTCCGGCTCGGGCTTCACGGTGGCAGTCATGTCGGCATCGCATTCCGGGTCGGTCTTGGAGTAAAGTCCGCTATGTGTGCAGGGTTTATGTGGAGCAGAGTCCCGCTTGCCCCGCTCTGGGGGGTAGTAAGACTAGTTGATTGGAGGTGCGCTTCCAATTCTTGTAGGCTACGTGCCTTGTAGGTATTCCCCCCATGGGTGAAGATCAGTGCTCGAGGGGTGCCCCATCGGTATGCTATGTTCTTGGCGCGGAGGTGTTGAAGCTGCGGCTGTAGTGATTTCCTCCAGGATAGGGTACTTTTGGTAACGTCCGGAAAGACTAGGAGCGTGGCTCCTTCAAAGGTTAAGGGGGTTGTCCCTCTTGTCGCTGCTGAGAAGGTGTTCTTGTCCTGGAGGTTTTGGAAGCGGAGGATGAGGTCCGCCGGTGCTGCTTGTGGTACCTGTGCAGGCTTGGGAAGCCGGAACATCCCGTCTAACTTTATGGCTTTGGCCTGTTTGGGTGTCAGCAAAGCTTCAAACAGGCGTCTGATAAAGTGGGGTAATTCCTTGAGGCCTACGGTCTCCGGTATGCCTCTAAGTTTTAGATTGTATCGCCGTCTTTGGTCTTCGAGTGTGTTCACTCGGTTTTCACAGCTAGTTGCCTGTCTTGGAGGTCTGCCACTGATTTCTCTACCATCGTGAGTCGGGTGTCATGGGCACTGGAGTTGGCTTCGAGTTGTGTGGTTATGGCCTGGACGCCTTCTATGGCGGTTTTATAGTGGGCCCTGTCCGCAGCCAGGTCTTTTCGCAGGTCTGCGAACATGGCTTTGAGCAGGTCCGCCGTCACCGGTTCCCCGGTCTGCAGGGGTTTGTCAGGCCTTTTCTGCGGTGGGTCATAAGAGGCTCCCTCCTCGAGATCTATGGAGGCCTCGTCGGATGAGTATGACAACTCGTCCCTGAGCGCCATCTTGGCCCATGCGGCCTGTTGCAAGCTGCGTAGCATTTCTCCAATATCTTTGCTTATCGGGCACTTGTCGGCTCGGGGCTTTTTAGTTTTCCTGCCCATCGCCTTCTTTTATGTTGCAGGTACGGTTTGGGGTCAGTTTGGGCTGAAAACGCCTGTTTTGCCACGGTTTCAGCGAAGTAGGGCTCAGAGCTCAGAGAGTTGCGTCCGCTCCGGTCCTCAGTTAGCTCCGCCCCCCACATGTCTGTGTTTTGTGTATAAAATGTGTCTTTATGTATTTTAAAGTGATAGTCTGTTTCTGTGTCACCACGTGCATAATGGAGTCTTGCCTTTGTCCTGGGAGATAATTGAATTACTTCATTAATTATCTCCAGGACAGAGAGGAGGAAACCAGGATGCATTGTGGGAAAGTATTGTGGCTGTGTGTACGAATAAACAGACCACTGCTTGACCCTCAACACGGAGCCTTGTCTCGTATTTGGGGGGATTCACTGTATGCTGTTGGAGATTGATTGCTAGGAGTGTAAGCTGATATATACTTTTCCTGTTCGTCTGCTAGCAGCTATTCGTGAGGTTCCAGTTTGGAGTGCTACCTTATTCCCTTGTATGCAGTTCGGGAGTTTGATGCATTCACCTATATCCAATTCATGAGGTTTGGTGATTTTACAGTAGCTGTGCCTGTCTTTTAGAAATCATATCGCCTAAACAGATTTTAACCCCTTTATATAGTAAAAAACAAAGAAAAGAAAAATGTTACCTGCGCTCTCTCCTTAATCCCTATGTATATTTAGACAAATGGAGGTCATTTAGTTGCTCCAATGGCCATTGGAGGTAATGCCCGCCTGCCAACGTCAAGGCAGACCCCCCTAAGCGGGTCCTAACACTGACCCTTCAGCCTGCTTCCTTGAGCTTCTGGCAAAGATATCTCTAATGAGACAGAAAGGGGTATTTTTTATATACACCCCTATACTTATTAACCCTTAATAGGGAACACATGGGATGGGCAGCAGCATTGTAACCAGGCTGTGTGATACAAAGTAAATACAAATACAAAAAGTGAAGTCCTGCGCTTAGTCCCATTACTACTGGGCCAGCAGCAACGACTACAATACACATCAGCCCCAATATATAGTAAAAACCAAAGAAAATAAAATGTTACCTGCGCTTTCTCCTTAATCCCTATGTATATTTAGACAAATGGAGGTCATTTAGTTGCTCCAATGGCCATTGGAGGGAATGCCCGCCTGCCAACGTCAAGGCAGAACCCCCTAAGCGGGTCCTAACACTGACCCTTCAGCCTGCTTCCTTGAGCTTCTGGCAAAGATATCTCTAATGAGACAGAAAGGGGTATTTTTTATATACACCCCTATACTTATTAACCCTTAATAGGGAACACATGGGATGGGCAGCAGCATTGTAACCAGGCTGTGTGATACAAAGTAAATACAAATACAAAAAGAGAAGATTTTAACCCCTTGTCTGCTGAAACGGTCCGTTACAGCACACAATGGAGACCCCATGATGGGGATCTATGTATAAAAGACCAAGCCTGTTGAATAAAAAAAAAAAAAATAGTTGTGGGGGCGTGGCCAACCGAGCAACAGAGAATCCAGAGTGTGCAAGTGTCAGGGTACCTGTAGTCTCTACCCCTGAGACGGGTAGAGACTTAGACGTTTTTCCATCCAGACGGCATGATTCTCCCGTTCCTCGCGGTCCCCTCGCGCATGTAAACGCCGGCCGCGAGAGAACTATGCCTTTTTGTAACGTGACGCTCAATAGTCGACGTCATGGCGCTATTCTAGCCCGACCTGTCAGTCAAATCCCGGACACGAATCAGGTCTCGGCGGAGGCGTGATTAGTCTCTAGAACCAGGGTATTTAAGGGAGCTCTCAGCATTTGCTCATTGCCCTGTCGTGGTTCTAGCCAGCCTAGTCACACAGTGCTCTTGTATTCTCTTGTCTTTTGGTTCTGACCCGGCTTTGTTATTACTTACCAGTCTTCTCTGTTATCCTTGACCCGGCTTGTCTCTCGCTTACCTGTCTTCTCGTTCCCTCGACCCCGGCTTGTCCCTGACCATTCTATACGTAGTATTACGTTAAGTCCGGCCATTCTAAGGTCCGGTATACGTATCTGCTACTCTTTGTACTCTGCGTGTTGGATCCCTGTCCCGATCCTGACAGCAAGACACCCACAACAATCTGCAAGCACTAACAGACCAAGTACAGAAACTTACCAAGTCAATGTTAGTGATGGAGTCCAGACACAGACGGAAGAACATCCGCCTCCGCGGCATTCCGGAGCATATTGAGGGGGACACAGCACTGCCCTTCCTTCGACGCTGCATGGCCTCGCTAGGCATAGGGGGCAACACGAGCTCAGAGACACTAACGTCAGCGATCCGGGTCCGCAAATCCGCAGCTGCCCCAGCAGATGCTCCAAGAGACGTAATTGCCACGACCAAATACATTACAACCCGATCTGCAATCATGGCCAAATCGAGAGAGCTCGGAACCATACACTTCGAAGGCTGTGACATAGCCATATACGAGGACCTCCCTTTTGCCGTCCTCGCAGTCAAGAGACAGCTAACACCGGTGGCCCGACAGCTGAGAGAGGCGCGGATCAGATATCGGTGGGAGGTGGATGGCTCCCTACTGGTAGCACAAGGAAACAACATACTCACCCTCTCCTCTCCTGAGAACAAAGAGACTTTCCTCCAAAAACTGACAGTTACCACAACAATCCCAGCGAAAGTCAGGAACAGGCACAAAAGGGACCCACCAGAGTTCACCCATTAAACCCGCAAGCTCGACTCCTAGTTAAACCACGCCACCTGTAGTTACACCACACTCATAGCGGTCCTTAAAGGCTACTAGCAACTTGACAACGAGACACACAATAGTTGCCCAATATTTCACAAATATGAACCCATAATAAAGTTGACGGCAAATGCAGTCATACACTCATATTGACCACATCTTAGCCCCCAACCAAAGAATGATTATTTACCTTTAATTTACTTAATACCTTTCATTTAATTGTTTTACGTTATACACTAGTACTAGGGACATCACACACAGCACCCAACGAGACTGTCTTTTGAAGAGACCACACATAACGGTAGCAGTTCTCCTTTTTAGTTCTTAAGCATTTAGTTCACACATACTCCAATTTATATTCCTTAGTGCACATGTACTACAGAGTTAATTTTTATCTCTACTCTTATGTGCACGCTACTGGGCAAAGTCCTAGAGGCTACCATGCATAGCCCACATTGCACACTGATATGCACATGTTGCTAGCTACCTATACATTGATATATATATATTGTATATGTTATATACCTATTCTTGTAACTTTATACCTTGACGCAGATATTTTTGGAATTGGAAACTCCAACAAAATACAAAAAACAAAAACAAAAAAAAAAACAATACAACTATAAGTGAATTGCTTTAGGAAACAAAAATAGAGAGAAAATCATTGTTGTGCGATTAATCTCAGTTACTCGATTTACCAAGTTTAGCTTAATCAGTACTTTTTGAAAATAAATTCTTGAAATCTAAAAAAAAAAAAAAAAAAAAAAAATAGTTGTACTCCCAGAACTGTGTTGTCCAGTTACTGAGGGAAAGGGCTATTGTGAAGGAGTTCCTGTATGAGTAACTCCACCTTGTCGGCTTCCTAGCAGCTTGCAGGGACCCTGGAAAGCTACAGCCCAAGTTTGCTAAAAGCTCGGGAGCTCTCTCCTTCCGGGAAGCTATCGTCCCCTCTGCCTATTCTTCCAGACAGATATCCACCTATAGCTGCAATGTTATTTCTGTTGCCTTTGCAGGCAGCAATATTTGGTCATCGAGTGCATGGAACTATAATACGGATACCTGAACTTGCGAACCCCAGGATTATCGTACCGTCGCCTGCTTCTCTCACACACAAGTCAGAAGAGAGCTGTTTGGGGGAAAATACACTCCCGAACAAGGGGAACATTCGCTCCCTGCCAGCCAGTGGAACCTTTTGTTTGAATTCATATACGAACTCCCGAAGATTTACCTACGGCAACCTCTTTTACGAGCCACGAGAACCTTTCATTTGAATTTGCATAAGAACTCCCGAAGATTGACTGTCCGCTACCTCTTTTGTTATGGAACTATTTTGGGCAGAAGCCGCGTGTGCTGCTGGTCAAAACTTTACCCCAGTGTTGATTTGGCTGCAATACAGGGATCTGAGCACTATTTGGACAACTTAGGTGCTCAGATCCAGGCAGTGGTGTATTTTGGATCTGTGCTGTCCTAGGCATGACGGAACTCAAGCACCCCCTAATTTAAATTTGCCCCATGGCTTCTTGTCAAGGCCACACCTCTTCCTGTTAAAGTCTAACACACACTTTGACTGACAGACACACACTCTCGGATACACTGACATACACACACACTCACTGATTTGACACAATCTGACAGACACACACATTTACTGACTTACTCACAGACACACACTGATAGACACACGCAATCAATGACACACACAATGAATCAGACACACACACATTCACGGACAGAAACACACACTCACTCACAGACACACTCTGACAGACACACAATCACTCAGACACACTGGCTCCCTCACATAAAAACACACACTCACAGACACACACAATCACTAAGATCACTGGCGTTCATAGCCCGGTAGCAGGGGTCGCAGCTGCGACTGGGCACGTCACTCCAGGGGGCCCGGCCTCCCTGCAGACCCCTGCGACCGTGTACCCGCCATCATCATTTGCGGCCCCGACCCGCTCAGCAAACCGCTGGGGCCACATGTTAAGGTATCCATCGGGTGGCCCATGCTGTCAGGGCCACCCGATGGAGATGGATTGTCAGGGGGCCCGGTCAGTGCTGGGTACTTTAACAGCGCGGCTGGGCCCCCTGTGATGAGATTACATGCTGAGAGGAAGTGACTGCATGTCACTCCTCCCGGCTAACATACAGAGCCCGTGACGGAGGAAGAACAGGGAGTCAGAGTGGGAACTCTGACTTCAATCAACCTGAGCCACCACTGGACCCCAAGGAAAGTCACCCTCCTGTACCTAAAAAGTAGGAAACAGGAGGGTGACTTAAATATTATGTGTGTATGTTTGTTTGTATGCATGTGTCTGTGTCTATCTGTCTCTATGTATGTGTGCCTGTCTGTCTGTATGTATGTGACCCAGGACATACTTGAAAACGAGAGAAATCTCAATGTATCTTTCCTGGTAACATATTTTATAACTAAATAATGTGTCTTTGTATGTATATTGTATGTGTGTGTGTCTGTCTGTCTGTGTCTGTCTTTGTCTGTCTGTCTGTATGTGTCTTTGTATATATTTGTGTCTTGTGTGTGCCTGTATGTGTGTGTGTGTCTGTTTGTATTTGTGTCTGTGTCTATCTGTATGTATGTATGTATATATGTGTGCCTGTTTGTTTTTATGTATGTATGTGTCTTTGCATGTATGTGTGTCATGTGTGTGTGTGTGTCTGTTTGTATGTATGTGTGTATTGTCTGTCTGTATGTGTGCCTGTCTGTTTGTATGTGTCTTATTATGTATGTGTTGTGTGTATGTATGTATCGGTAGGTATCTGTCTGCCTTTGTGTGTGTGTGTCTCTATGTATGTATGTATGTATGTGTGTGTCTGTCGGGGGGGATCAGAGAGGGGGAGTGGGATCATGGATCAGTTTTGCAACGGGGCACCATGGGTCATGTGTATGCCACTGACTCAGACAAAAACACACATTCACTGACAGACACACATTAACTCACAGACAAACACAGTCACTCAGACACACAGGCTCCCTCACAGACAAACACTGACAGACATACAAACACTCACTCACAGACACAATCACGCACTCGTAGACACACGCAATGACTCAGACACACATCGACAGACATTCTCTCACTTACAGACACACTCACTCACAGACACACACTGCCAGACATACACACATTCACAGACAGGCACACACTTACAGGCATACACAAACACACACACACACTGTGTGTGTTTGTATGTATGTGCCTGTGTCTATCTGTCTGTATGTCTGTGTGCCTGTCTGATTGTATGTATGTGTCTTTGTATGTATATCCTATGTGTGTGAGTTTGTGTCTGTCTGTCTGTATGTATGTGTCTTTTTATGTATGTGTGTTCTGTGTGTGTCTGTAACGGATCGACGGGCACCCAGACTGGGTACCTGTGTTGATTGATGCTCCTAGCGCTTCCTGAGGACTCCAAGTACTGCAGCGGCCACCACAACCACCGAACCGGAGAAGTATACAAATGCTCTCAAGCATATGAATGCTGTAAACAGCTGAACAGGAAAAGCATACAATCAGCTTACACTCCTGGCAATCAGCATACAACCCAATTCCCCCAATAATGAGATGACACTTTGTTTTGAAGTCAAGCAGAACTGACTGTACTGGCACATACAGCCAGGGGCGGGCGAAACTCTTTTAGGACCGGCCGCGGTGGGCCGGCCCTTTAAATGCTGCAGCCGCCTGAGCATAGCGCTCAGACGGCTGCAGCAGCTTCTCCCCTCCCTCCCCTCCCCTGTAGCGTGGCCGGAGCTGGTCTCCGGTCCGTGGTCCCGGCCAGAGTGATGGAAGGTGCACACTGAGTGTGCACTTCCTGTCAGTCCGGCCGGTTACAGGAAACAGAAACTCCTGTTCCGCGCGGAGTTTCTGTTTCCTGTAACCGGCCGGACTGACAGGAAGTGCACACTGAGCGTGCACCTTCCCATCACTCCGGCCGGGACCACGGACCGGAAAGCAGCTCGGCCACGCTACAGGGGAGGGGGTAAGAAGAGGGGAGGGAGGGGAATAAGAAGAGGGGAGAGGATAAGAAGAGGGGGGGAGAGGATAAGAAGACGGGGGGAGAGGATAATAAGAGGGGAGAGGGGGGGAATAAGAAGAGGGGAGGGGGGGAATAAGAAGAGGGGAGAGGATAAGAAGAGGGGGGGATAAGAAGAGGGGAGGGGGTAAGGAAGAGGGGAGAGGGGGAATAAGAAGAGGGGAGGGGGGGGAATAAGAAGAGGGGAGGGGGGAATAAGAAGAGGGGAGGGGGGAATAAGAAGAGGGGAGGGGGGAATAAGAAGAGGGCAGAGGGGGAAATAAGAAGACGGGAGAGGGGGGATAAGAAGACGGGAGAGGGGGGATAAGAAGACAGGAGAGGGGGGATAAGAAGACAGGAGAGGGGGGATAAGAAGACAGGAGAGGGGGGAATAAGAAGAGGGGAGAGGGGGGGAATAAGAAGAGGGAAGAGGGGAGGGGGTAAATAAGAAGATGGGAGGGGGAATAAGAAGAGGGGAGGGGGGAATAAGAAGAGGGGAGGGGGGAATAAGAAGAGGGGAGGGGGGAGTAAGAGGGGAGGGGGGAATAAGAAGAGGGGAGGGGGAATAAGAAGAGGGGAGGGGGAATAAGAAGAGGGGAGGGGGGGAATAAGAAGAGGGGAGAGGGGGGATAAGAAGAGGGGAGAGGGGGGATAAGAAGAGGGGAGAGGGGGGATAAGAAGAGGGGAGGGGGGAAATAGGAAGAGGGGAGGGGGGAAATAGGAAGAGGGGAGGGGGGAATAAGAAGAGGGGAGGGGGGAATAAGAAGAGGGGAGGGGGAATAAGAAGAGGGGAGGGGGGAGTAAGAGGGGAGGTGGGGAATAAGAAGAGGGGAGGGGGGAATAAGAAGAGGGGGAGGGGAGGGGGAGAGTAAGAAGAGGGGGGAGGGGGGAGTAAGAAGAGGGGGCAGTAAGAAGAAGGGGAGATAAGAAAAAGGGGGGAAGAAGAGGAGGAGGGGGAATAAGAAGAGGGGGAGGGGGGAATAAGAAGAGGGGGAGGGGGGAGTAAGAAGGAAGGGAGATAAGAAAAAGGAGGGGGGAGTAAGAAGGAGGGGAGATAAGAAAAAGAGGGGGGTAAGAAGAAGAAGGGGAAGTAAGAAGAAGAGGGGGAGGGGAGTAAGAAGGAGGGGAGATAAGAAAAAGAGGTGGAGGAGGGGGAGTAAGAAGAGAGAGAGGGGAAATAAGAAGGAGGGGAGATAAGAAAAAGAGGGGGGAGGGGGAGTAAGAAGGAGGGGAGATAAGAAGAAGAAGAAGGGGGAGTAAGAAGAAGAGGGGTGAGTAAGAAGAAGAAGGGGGGAGTAAGAAGAAGAAGGGGGGTGTAAGAAGAAGAAGGGGGGGTGTAAGAAGAAGAAGGGGGAGTAAGAAGAAGTAGGAGGGTTAAGAAGCTCGAAGGGACAGCTCTATAGGACAGGGGGCAAGACAGGGAGCTCTTTCACACTATGCGCAGACACACACACACACAATGCATCCCTATACATACACAGAAACACACAATGCATCCCTATACATACACAGAAACACAACATGCTTCCCTTACACACAGAGAAACACACAATGCATCCATTACACACACACAATGCAACCCCCACACAAAGACAATGCATCCTTTGCACACATACACAGAAACAGACAATGCAAACACACACATACTGCTTTTCTTACATACACACAGAAACACAATGCATCTCTTACACTCAATGCACACACATACAGACACACACCTTGCATCCCTTATGCATACAAACACAGATTCACACAATGCATCCCTTACACACAACCAGAAACACATAATACATCCCTTATACACAAATACACACTGCTTCCACTACACACAAACACACTGCATCACCTGCACAAACTGGTATCCCTATAAACTACATACCATAAGCACACATATTAGATCCTCTACAATAACTCATAACACATCCCCTACACACTCCACTCCCTGTGAGCGAACTCATGGGTGGGTGGAACATATAAGTGGACTTATGAGTGGGCCTTATGGGCATACTCACCGTCAGGCCCTGGGGCCCAGACCTTGAGCTGTGTAAGAGGCCCCCAAAAAATGGAGCTGCTTCTAATTCTCCCAGAACATTGAATTTTGTGACCACAGTTGCAAACAGCCTCCAAAGATCCTGTTCTACACCAGACCAGTGGAGCCAAACTGCAGCTCATCATCATCCTCATCTAATTGTAAGTAGGCAATCTAGTATATTATTAGTGACACTAATCTATAATTTACCTCACATTAAAGGGACACTATAGCTTAATGAAGTGGTTGTGGTGTCTATAGCTGGTCCCTGCAGGCTTTTTAATGTAAACACACACTGTGCAGCACTGGCGTTAGTTCATATGGCAGATCATATGGGTGGGGCATTGTGATGTCACATGGGGGGGCGGCAAATTTATATTTTGTCTAGGGCGTCAAAAATCCTTGCACTGGCTCTGATCCTGGGCAGGTGCACCAGTCTACTGGTGACCCACAGCAGGGGAGTTCACTGATTGCACTGCACTCTCCTCCTGCCCAGACCCGTCTTGACCGCAGTGCAACTGCCCTCTGCCCCTAACTTACAGTGGCTCACACTCACAACAAGCAGTGCCTGGAGCCCTTTGCAGAGACGGAAACAAAGAGGTTCTGCGGCAGCTGGCCGTCCTGCAAGCATTACATTAAACAGCTGTTCCCCATGCAGCCACAGGTGGCGTTGTGCTGGGAGACTGTGATTACTCTTCACTTCCTCCCAGCCTACAGAGCAGCGCATGGGGGAGAGAGAGGAGGAGGCATGATTTAATCTTACAATAAATCCTCTAAGCAAACCTTTATAAATTTGGGGGGATCAGCTCTGTTTCCACAGTTTATTGGTGTTTACTCTGATGTCTGCGGCCAACACAGCTCACAAGTTGGGTACACCAGCATATTTAATTTAAACGATTCGCTGGTGGTCCACTGGTGGGTCAGATCATATCCTCTCCCTCATGGTTCCAGCGCTCAGTTAGTGAGTCAGAGCACAGGCTCAGAGATTCTCAGCCTGTGCTCTGACAACATTGAAAGTCAGAGCCGTAAAAGGAGTGGGTATGGCAAAGAGCTACTGATTAGCATAACATCAATATCCGTTATAAAACCAGGAAAAGGTGGGCATGGATGGTGAACTGATTTGGTGGCGCAATGGGCCACTTGACTGGTTTTGCCCCCCAGGCCTAAGGCTGCCAGCCCTCCCCTGCATACAGCCTCTTTTATTCCCAATCCACAAACATAGTAAACCCACATGGTTTTATAGAACAGCCAATCAATCCGTACAATAAGCACAGAGACTCCCCCACAAAATCCTCCCCTCTGCCTGTGATATGATTACTGAACACAATGGGTAATATAATTATCACAGACAGAGGAATACAGTTTTATAAAACATATCACAGGGACCCCAAAACATGCAATAACCCCATATATCATCAGAACCGGGGGATCTGGGTGAACCACATATCCAAAATTCACCCAGATCTGTTCAGTAGTTTGGAAGATACAGTTTAATGCAGTTTCTGCAGAACATATACAGGCTATATGGAAAATAATTACTGTATAATGTGTCTCCTGTTGTATAGTTTAAAACTACTGCACAATTTCTTTGTGCACCAAATACCAGCGAGATGGCACCATGTAGAAAAGTCACAACAGTGTCTGTGAGTTAAAATGGCCGCAATCTATTGTTCTCACCATGTGCTTCATCCATTGTTCTCACCATGTGCCTCTGATACATGAAATGGTGGCCACCCAGTAACTCCACAGTATGTCCCCAGATGGTTCTTAAAGGGGCAGTAGCAGCATAATCTAATACAACATGCCTGTGACGAAGTGCCCTTCGCCACTTTGTTGTGGAGAAGCCTATTTGCCAGCCTCCTGCCTCATGACTATGGCCCCTGGAAGATTGTGCCCCTGAAAATTTATTAACTTTTATTGGGTGTGTATGGCCCTTTAAGAACCGTCTGGGGACATATTGTGACTTTGCTGAACAATGCCCCTTTAAGACTATGTCCCCAGACCTGTAAAATAACTTGCCCCTGGCTCTCTCCCACTTGGTTCAGTAAATAGGGCTTACTGAACCAAGTATTACACAGGCGGACCACCCAGAAGTTAAAGTACGCAGGCAATTTACCTCCCAGGCTGTGAGGTTACTGCAGGTTAATTGCCGAGCGCTGGGTGGCCGCCATTCGGCAGCCGAACACGTGGCGGCGGCCATTTTAGTCATTCGAATGCTTTCAGCGGTGTATGCTAAAGATTCTGTGGAACCAAAATCGGCTACACATTTTGCCGAACACCGCTGACCCTTACCTTCTCCCATACTGAACTTGCAGCTCCAGAGACTAAGTCCCGTTCGAAATGGGACTTAGTCGTTTTTCGGCATGAAATTGACCGGCCGCACAGCCCAAATCTATGGAACTGTTTTGGGCAGGAAATTGTGCTTGCGGTCGGTCATAAAGGACTTCCAGCTAACTTTTGATCCACTGGAGGGATCTGGCTGATTTTTGGAAGTGTTTATGTTTGATGTATGTTGAGTCTGAATATAATAGTTATTGAAATTGAATGTATGGTTTTAAAGTTACAGTGTGTGTGTAAAAACTGTATTTTTATTGTATGTAATAATTGGTTTAACTGTTTATCTGAGGGGAGGGAATGTGTGGGTTGCACCAGATGTGTGATTGGTGATTTTATGCCTCCCCCTGGGAGTGTCCTATTTGCATGTAACCTCAATAAAAGCCAGGCTGGGTGTTCCAGCATCTCAGACCTCTTCTGACCCTCAATACGTAGCCTCGTCTCGTTATTGGAGGGAACTGCTATATCACACTGGGGATTGCTATGCTCTGCATATTCCCCTGAGCTTAATCACTTAGCTCTTCTAAGAGCTTGTTCCGGATACGCTCTCCTGGAGGAGAGGTCTTCCCCACACGGTCCTGGAGGACAGAATCCGATCCAGGGTGGAAGGAAGACGGCGAGGCTCCAGTTAAGCTACGGCGGTTGTGGAGCCTGCGGTGGTGTCGTCTGCAGTGCTTGGAGTCCTCTGTAAGCGCTAGGAGCATCCATCAACGGAGGGTACTCGGTCGGAGTACACGGAGCTCCGTTACAATGCCCAAATCAGTTCTTAGAAGGGCAATACATCCCAGGGCCATAGTCGCAGGGCAAGAGGCTGGCAAGCAGTCCTCTCCAAGCACAAGTGGCGGGGCTGGTTTCGCCACAGTGTCTGTATGTGTGTGTGTGTGTCTGTATGTATGTGTGTGTCTGTGTCTATCTGTATGTATGTATGTGTGCCTGTTTGTTTTTATGTATATATGAGTCTTTGTATGTATGAGTGTGTGTATATGTGTTTGTTTGTGTCTGTCTGTTTGTATGTATGTATGTGGGTATCGTCTGTCTGTATGTATGTCTGTCTGTATGTGTCTTTGTATGTATGTGTCATGTGTGTATGTATGTGTCTGTAGGTATATGTCTGTCTTTGTGTGTGTGTGTGTGTGTGTGTATATGTTTTTATGTGTGTGTATGTCTGTATGTATGTGTGTTTGTATGTATGTATGTGTGTGTCTGTCTGTATGTGTCTGTGTTTATCTGTATGTATGTGTGCCTGTTTGTTTTATGTATGTATGTATGAATTTGTCTTTGATTGTAGTGTGTTTTGTGTGTGTGCGTGTGTGTGTGTGTGTGTGTCTGCATGTGTGTCTGTCTGATGTATGTATGGGTGTCTTGTCTGTCTGTATGTATGGATGTGTGCCTTGTCTGTATGTATGTGTGCCTGTCTGTTTATATATGTCTTTGTATGTATGTTTGACGTGTGTGTCTGTCTGTGTCTGTGTCTGTATGTATGTGTGTGCCTGTCTGTTTTTATGTATGCATATATGTGTCTTTGTATGTATGGGTGTCATGTGTGTGTGTGTGTCTGTATGTATGTGTGTGTCTGTATGTGCCTGTCTGTTTGTATGTATGTGTCGTTGTATGTATGTGTCATGTGTCTGTATGTATCTGTCTGTATGTATCTGTCTGTCATTGTGTGTGTGTGTCTCACTATACCGCGAGTAGGGACATGTCTATTAAACAGTGAACAGCCTGCGGCTGCCCACTGTTAAAAAAAACAACAACAAAAAAATAAATTTCCCGCCCCCGACCCCTGAGCAGCGGGTGGGTGCCCTAAAGTAAACAAATGGGGGGAGACCTATTTTCCTCCCTCTGGCCCCCACCTATGCGCGGCAGGTGGGGGCCCTAAATATCAAAAAGGGGGGGACCTATTGTCCTCCCCCCTGGCCCCCATCCCTGAGCGGTGGGTGGGGGCCCTAAGTTAGAATAAGGGGGGGACCTATTGTCCGCCCCCCCCGGCTCCCACCCCTGAGCGGTGGGTGGGGGCCCTAAATACTAATAAGGTGACTAGGGGTCCCACACACCCCTAGTCACCCCCTCCCCCAAAAAATAACCCCTACCTACCCCCCTTGCCCTAAAAATAATGAGGGGGGACCATAAACTAGATACCTGTAAAAAAAAAAAAAAACCCATTAGATGTCTTTTTTCTAAAATCTTATTTTTTTCAGCCCCCAAAAAAGGCCAAATAAAATTTCATAATAACCAACGCACTTTGAAAAACAAAAAACAAAGCCCGAGCTCAAAAAAAAATTAGCCATCTTCACCCATGGAGGGCTCCGTGCAGACTGAGCTCTGCAGGTGTGACAGATCCCTGTCTTGGAACGATACTGCTATCCCTTTTGGTTTGTTTGTATTTGTGTAATTGCCTGCCCGTACTCCCCCGTTCATTTATTTCCTAAACTCCCGAACAAACTACAGAACGGCCAGCCACCCAGAAGAGAAGTGTGCTGCTGGTTAACCTCTTGGCCTCATTAGAACGTTGTGGTTAACCGCAGACACCTCTTAATTGACAACCGTATGCTGGGTGGTCGTCGTTCGTATGCCAACCACGAGGCGGCTGCCATCTTGGACGCACAAATGAACAGTATGGAGCTTGGTCCCGTGATTGGGGGAATTGCTACTTTGGAGTTTTACTTGTGCCTGTTCCAGGAGAGAAGGAGTTTGTATGTTTCCCGTTCGGTGGGTTAGAGCATTGCTGTTCCCTTGTAAAGGTGAATCCCCAAATTGGTGTTAACCCTCATTATACGGGTTATACCGTAACAACTGGTTGCAAGCGACGGGATGGTTCTCATCACCCAGAAGGACAACTACACATCCTGAACTAATGGAAGTACCATACGAAAGGCTGAAAAGAGCTACCCTTAAAGACCTGCTGGAACAACAGGGCCGAAAAGCTAGTAACCTCAGGAAGAGGGAGATTATTGCCATACTGACCGAGATGTACGGAGTACCAGGGACCGAGGGAGCCAATGTGCCCAGCATATCAGATAGAACCCCCGAAGAGGCAAGCTTTGACCGGGCGGTTAAAATAAGACTGGCACATTATGGCCCCAACCAGACTACAGAGATCATCGACCTGGTCATAGCCGCTGTGGAGGCCAGCCTACTTTGCCAAAGCGGCGCTGCAGCAGCCCAAGTCACAGTAACCCTGTGTAGCGGTACTTATCCTCTCCAGGGGCCGGACGAGTTCCTTCTTCCCCGCCGCACACGGTCCTGCAACTGGACGAGCCGCGCACGGCTCTTCCGATGGGAAGGTGTGCACAGACTGCAAGAAGCGGTCCCGTGATGCGCCAGGCACTGGGAGCGCGCCGCGCATAGCGAGCGCGCTTTTAAAGGGACAGTGGGAGCAAAAAAATAAAAAGGTCTCCCATTGGCCCATGTCATTCAACATTCCCCATACACTCACATTTTGGGGGCGTGGATTTGACAAGGGCCAATCAAATTAAACTAATAGGTATTTATAATCACCTTTCCCTTAACTCCCTGCCCTATCGTGGTTTCTGATTCAGTTCCCTTTAGTGCTTGTATTGTTCAGTAGTGTTTTTTTCGTGCTTGACCTTGACTTTGTACCTGACTCCGTTTTTCTCTTTATCCCTGCTTTGTCTTGTTCGCCGGTTTCCTGACTCTTGTGTACCAGTCCTTGGCTAGTTCTTGTTTACGCTGTCTCTCTGTTCCCTTGACCTCGGCTCGTTCTTGACTCTGTCTTTTCCTGTCCACATCAAAGTCCGGCCATTCTAAGGCCCGGTAAGATGTATATTGTTTTCTTGTCTCTCGTTGGACTGTTCTTGAGTGTTGGGGTATATTACCGTGACACCCTGGTGGAAAAGAAAAAGGTACATTTTGCAGCATTTAAAACCTTTGTTGAAGCAGAAGGAGAGATTGATGGGTACCTTGCTGATTTTGAGCGGCAATGTGCTCTACACAGGGTACCCGCAAAGGACTGGGTCACTATTATCCGGAAAATTATCTGGCCGGGCCAGTAAGGCTTTTCGGGCCAGTCCTGATGAGGAGATCGGGGATTATAATGCTGTGAAAGAGGCTCTGCTCTCCAGGTATGCTGTTACACCGGAGGCATACCGGAGGCGGTTCAGAAACACTAATGTAAACAAGCCAGAGATTCCTACACCGAGTGTGCATCGCACAGCAGCCCACTGGATGGCGGGGTGCCAAGCCATGTCCGTGGAAGAGGTGCTGCAGCTGTTCCTGTTGGAACATTGCTTTGATAAATTACCTCCAGGAGTCAGAGAGTGAGTCTGGGACCGTAAACCCTCCACACTGCATGAAGCTTCCCGCCTGGCAGATGAGTATACAGATGCCCGTGAACAGGACAATGCTACAACCAAGACCCTTGCCAGAGTGGAGTACCAACCAGCAGCACCCCCAGCCGCTACCGCCTACCCTGGCGCACCGCACTCCAGCACCACCTCCAGCCTAACACTATACTCAGCCATCCGAGTTTAACTCACAGGACTACTCTCAGCCCATCCGGTGTTTCGGATGTAAGCAGCTAGGGCACAAAAGACCAGAGTGTCCACTAAACACCACTAACCAAGCACAGTCCTGGAGGAGACCCACCGGCGGAAACCAGCGTAACCCTCAGCCTGCTGCCCACTGCATAGAGGAGGAGGAATGTTGGGGCATCCTGACGAAGCAGACCCCATTCAAGCGGCCCACCGGGACAACAGACAGCAGCACCGGCAGCTGATTAAAGTGAATGGAAAAGGGGGTCAGTGGTCTGCGAGATACTGGTGCTACCATGACCTTGCACCAAAATAACTTGGTGTCCGAGAACCAGCACACCGGATACACTGTGGCTGCGATGGTAGCAGGGGGCGCTGTGTTCCGTCTGCCTGTTGCCCGGATACATTTGGATTGGGGAGTGGGCGCTAGGCATGTGAATGTGGGGGTCATGAGGGATGAGGGATTTGCCAGCTGATGTTCTCCTTGGAAATGACTTGGCCCCCCTTGTTTCTGCCTACGCTCCAATGGGTCCCGCTGATGTTAACCCTGTGACTACCCGTGCTCAGACCCGTGCTGACGAGTGTGTCCGGCCTGCTGCTGAGACCCAGGTAAGACTCTCTCCCCCGACTTGTACCCTAGATCAGGCCCCCTTAGGCTAGGATACCCAAGAGGCATTTCGGAGGGAATCCCGGAAGGATCCGACCCTTCAGAAGGGCTAGGGTAGATGCTAGGGAAGAGGGGGAGAGCCCTTTTCCCGCATAGCCGTTGACATTGTGGGTCCACTGGCCAGGGCTAGTCCATCCGGGAAGAAATACATTCTCACAGTGGTGGACTACGCCACCCGTTACCCAGAGGCAGTAGCACTGTCTAATATTGAGGCAGAGACAGTTGCTGATGCCCTGGTAAAGGTTTTTACTAGGGTCAGGTTCCCTAAGGAGATTCTCTCCGGGAATCAGGGATCAGGGAATCCAGTTTACCACTGTGCTCACCCAGCAGCTGTGGAAGGTGTGCGGCATTAAACCGCTTCTTAGTTCACCTTATCACCCACAGACTAACGGTCTCTGCGAGCGCTTTAATGGAACCCTCAAGCAAATGCTGAGGAACTTTACCGACACTTGCAGAGACTGGGAGCGATTCCTGTCTCATCTGTTATTTGCTTACAGAGAGGTGCTCCAGGAATCCACTGAGTTCTCTCCCTTTGAGTTGCTCTATGGGATAAGGGTCTGCAGGCCCCTGGATCTCATTAGAGGACACTGGGAGGGGGAGACAGAGGAGGAGGGGACCCCCATAGTGCCATATGTTCTGGAACTCTGGGACCGCATGGAGCAACTGTCTCTGATGGTAAGGGACAATCGCCAGGCGGCCCAGGGGAGACAGAAGAGATGGTATGATCGGGGTGCCCGGCAGTGGGTCTTCCAGGTTGGGCAGAAGGTGTTAGTACTTAAACCTGTGAAGACAGACAAGATGCAAGCATCTTGGCAGGGCCCGTATAAAGTGTTAACCCAGGTATGTGATACTACCTATATTATCGCCCGCTGTGCAGATGAAAGGATCCAGTGATCCATTCATGTGAACATGATGAAGGAGTATCAGGAGAGACTGGAGGATGTCGCTGCTGTGTGTGCCCATGCTGCAGATGACCCTGAAAATTTACCCCTTCGCGATTTATTAGAAAGGGACCCCCAGACTGACCTCACTAGTCTCGTACAGTTAGGTGACCGGTTGAGTCCCCCAGAGAAGGTACAGGCAAGACAGCTTCTGTGGGAGATGCAAACAACGTTCTCCCAAGACCCTACACTGCCCTAGCTGTACATAAGGTAGAGACCCCTGGACAGAACCCCTTGCGACAGCCACCCTACTGTATCCCTGATGCAGTCCGAGAAGGAATGCAGAAAGAGAAACAGGAGATGACCCGGCTTGGAGTCATTGAACACTCTGATAGCCCTTGGGCTTCGCCTGTAGTCCTGGTGCCTAAGAAAGATGGGACCACCCAGTTCCACTACAGGCGGCTCAACGAGAGGACCACCACTGACGACCACCCGATGCCCCGGGTAGACAAATTACTAGACCGTATTGCCAGGGGACGTTATCTGACTACCATAGAACTGTGTAAGGGCTATTGGCAGATTCCCCAGGCCGAGGATGCTATCCCCAAGTAGGCATTTGTCACCCCATTTGGCCTGTACCAATTTAGAGTCATGCCATTCGGAATGAAAAATGCCCCGGCTACCTTCCAACATATGGTGGATAGACTCCTCGATGGCTTCCAGGAATTTGCTTGTGCCTACCTGGATGACATTGTGGTCTACAGTGAGTCTTGGGAGGAACATCTGGTTCATGTAGGGGTTGTTTTGGACAAGATTCGAGCTGCTGGACTGACCTTGAAACCATACAAGTGTCATCTAGGCATGGCTGAAGTACAGTACCTGGGTCACAGAGTGGGGTGTGGGAGCCAGAGACCAGAGCCAGCCAAGGTAGAGGCAGTGGCTAACTGGCCCACACCTATCACTTGTGTTCGTGACCCCCACGAACGGATGGCCACCCAGAATAGAAGTGTGCTGCTGGTTAACCTTTTGATCCCAATTAGAACGTTGTGGTTAACCGCAGACACTTCTCAATTAAACCAATTTCAGGGTGGTCGTCGTTCGTATGTCGACCACGAGGCAGCGGCCATTTTAAAACAGACACTCGTTCTGCCGAACACCGCTGAACCAACGGGTCGCTTAGCTGTCTCGACGAACACGTACGAACACCAGCTGTTCAGGAGTTTTACTGCATACGAAAGTACTGAACCCAGGTAGCCTTCCCATGGAGTCAATCGCATACCGAAGGACTGTACGAACTTTGACTCCATGGCGGTTGAACTATACGCATGGGATCTGAGCGCTATTCGTCAATAATATGCACTCAGATCCAGGCTATCTGGGGATACGTGATACGAATGTAGAATATTCGGATATTATAAAGTTATATATTTTCATGTACTTTCTGTGTTTATGTTTAAAATGGTGATGTGTCTTTGTCCTGGAGATAATTGCATTACTTCCCAATTATCTCCAGGGCAGAGGGGAGGGAAACATGATGTATTGTGGGAGAAGTCTGTGACTGTATGTCTGAAATGTACTTTTGTCCTACTGTAATTACAGTCTTCCATTTGGTCCCCTAGGGGAGTGTCCACCAAGTGGGACACCCGCATAAATACGGGCGGGTAGCCCACAGTAAAGCCAGATCTTGTTTGACCCTCAATACGGAGCTTCTGTCTCGTTTGTGGGGAAAGGGGATTACTATTGGAACAGCGCTTTCGTTATTTTTAGCTGTGGATGGAGTTCGACTGAATTGCTGATCGGGAGTTGCCGTGTTCGTATGCTCCGGTCGGGAGTTTGACGATCGGCTGAATTAAAACTGCATTTCTAGAGAAAGGGGATTATCTACTAAATGGCGGCTTTACCTACCTGGAGGTGAGTGTCGTAACAGACTTCAATGGGCAGGCGAATTTTAAAACCCACAGGGACTCTTTCTGGCCACAAAAGTGATCGAAAAGTTGTTTCAAGGGGACTAACACCTGGACTGTGGCATGCCGGAGGGGGATCCATGGCAAAACTCCCATGGAAAATTACACAGTTGATTCAGAGTCTGGTTTTAATCCATAAAGGGCAGAAATCACCTAACATTCCTAAATCAAAATGGATATGGATTGACACCTGACATATGACATATTGACACCTTGACATATGGATTGACACCTGTCCTCAGAGACCCTGATACACACTGACACAGAGCAGAAAAGGGACTATTCCCCCTACATAGGGTAACTTGGCAGATATGGATTGACACCTGTCCTCAGAGCCCCTGATACACACTGACACAGAGCAGAATAGGGACTGTTCCACCTACATAGGGTCACTTGGCAGATATGGATTGACACCTAACCTAAGGATCCCTGATACACACTGACACAGAGCAGAATAGAGAATGTTCCCCCTACATAGGGCCACTTGCCAGCTGTGATTTCCCTATGCACAATTAGCAATGCTAACTGCTGTATGATGCCCCCTAGCTGTGTACAAGCTGTTTATAAGTATTATTCCAACTAGTTACTACTATACTAATCATCAGTCAGCTGTTAACTACTTTTCAATGCTTTTCCTGTGCCTAGAAAGGGTAACAAGATCTTTGAATATTTTATACTATAGTTAGCGATGTTACATTTGTATTCAAGTGTCCTATATCAGTTAGATAAGCCAGTGCCACGATTGAATGCTCCATAAAGTTTATAACGCATTGTGCCGCCAAGGTTTCGTTAGACCTGCTCAGCTAAACTAGGACCACATTTTAATTGTATACTCAGTGTAATGTGTAAACGTGGACAATCTCGCCATAAATAACTAAAAAATGTGCACGGATTTATGAAAACCCCATTGTTAAAAATGTTGATGATCAGCGTGAGGAATGCTATTGGGGCACCACACGCCTGCTGTTATGATTTTTTGCACTGCAAAAATAAAGAATAAAAAAAAAAAAAAAAAAGCTAATAGTTCGGACAAGCCAGCTGTCAGACGCTGGGCAAGGGCGTGACTTTTTGACATTGGCTTCTTACGCTCAAACATGTCCTTGACAGACACCTGACTGTGGGCAGATGAGCGGGAACTGCTCAAGGCGAGAGACGGAGTGGTGGATGGTTGAGAGGGGGCAAGGAGGACAGCAGTGGTTGACGTGGCTCAAGATGCTGGACCAGGAGGAGGATGGCGGCTTTGAGTTTGCGTGCTGCTTGTACTCATGTGTTGATCCCATAGGCGTTTGTGATGTGCAATCATGTGCCTACGCGAAGCAGTTGTACCTAGGTGGGTGTTGGACTTCACACGACTCAGTTTCTTTTGGCACAGGTTGCAAATGGCATCGCTGTTGTCAGAGGCAGACACACAAAAAAAATTCCACACTGCTGAGCTTTGCAATGACGGCATTCTGATGGTGGACACAGCATGCGTTGATTGGCGTGCTGTCGGGCTGACCCAGGGAGCTGATGCATGCTGTCTGACTGTGCCACTAGCTCCTTGCGACGACCTCCCCCTGCTTCCAACTCGTCTCCTTCTCCTCCTCTCTGTCTCCCCATCTGAACTTTCGCCCTGTTCTTCTGTTTGCCGAGCGGGCACCCACATGACATCCATGGACGCATCGTCATCATCAACCGCTTCGCTTGTATCTGACAACTCAGAAAAGGAAGCAGCAGCGGGTACAACATCATCATCATCACACCGTACCTCCATGTGTTTAATGCTGCCTGCCTGAGACATATCCCTGTTATCTACATCCTCTATCAATAATGGTTGCGCATCACTCATTTCTTCAAACGGGTGTGTGAATAACTCCTCTGACATACCAAGTAAAGCGGCTGTGGTGCTAGTTTTGGTGGTGGCGGCAGGCGGGTGAGTGGTATCTTGAGAGGTGCCTGAAGCTAAGCTGGAGGAGGATGGTGCGTCAAGGTTCCGAGCAGAGGCTGTACAAGATTGGGTGTCCTGTGTTAGCCAGTCAACTATGTCCTCAGAACTTTTCAAGTTCAGGGTAAGTGGCTTCTGAAAACTGGGCATTATTCTAGGGCAAAAGGGAATCACAGCACCACGACCACGACGGCCCCTGCGGGGTGGCCTGCCTCTGCCTGTCATTTTTTGGGGGATTAGTGGTACTATGCGTGCAAGCTACTGTGAGACCAGATATGATTGGCAATGTGAACTGTAACAGTTCTGCAGAGCACACACTGTAGGCCTGACACACCCGCTTGAAGACAAGTAACTGCTACTCAATCTATAACAGTGAAATCAAATTTTGGTTTTAAAAGCACGCTATAGAGACACCAGATATGATTGGCAATGTGCACTTGAACAGTTCTGGAGAGCACACACTGTAGGCCTGACAGAGCCGCTTGAAATTCCACACTGCTGAGCTCTGCAATGACGGCATTCTGGTGGTGGACACAGCATGCGTTGATTGGCGTGCTGTCGGGCTGACCCCAGGTGCCGATGCATGCTGTCTGACTGTGCCACTAGCTCCTTGCGACGACCTCCCCCTGCTTCCAACTCGTCTCCTTTCCTCCTCTCTGTCTCACCATCTGAACTTTCGCCCTGTTCTTCTTCTTGCCGAGCGGGCACCCACATGACATCCATGGACGCATCGACATCATCAACCGCTTCACTTGTATCTGACAACTCAGAAAAGGAAGCAGCAGCGGGTACAACATCATCATCATCATCATCATCACACCATACGTCCATGTGTGTAATGCTGCCTGCCTGAGACATATCCCTGTTATTTACATCCTCTGGCAATAATGGTTGCACATCACTCATTTCTTCAAACGGGTGTGTGAATAACTCCTCTGACATACCAAGTAAAGCGGCTGTGGTGCTAGTTTTGGTGGTGGCGGCAGGCGGGTGAGTGGTATCTTGAGAGGTGCCTGAAGCTAAGCTGGAGGAGGATGGTGCGTCAAGGTTCCGAGCAGAGGCTGTACAAGATTGGGTGTCCTGTGTTAGCCAGTCAACTATGTCCTCAGAACTTTTCAAGTTCAGGGTAAGTGGCTTCTGAAAACTGGGCATTATTCTAGGGCAAAAGGGAATCACAGCACCACGACCACGACGGCCCCTGCGGGGTGGCCTGCCTCTGCCTGTCATTTTTTGGGGGATTAGTGGTACTATGCGTGCAAGCTACTGTGAGACCAGATATGATTGGCAATGTGAACTGTAACAGTTCTGCAGAGCACACACTGTAGGCCTGACACACCCGCTTGAAGACAAGTAACTGCTACTCAATCTATAACAGTGAAATCAAATTTTGGTTTTAAAAGCACGCTATAGAGACACCAGATATGATTGGCAATGTGCACTTGAACAGTTCTGGAGAGCACACACTGTAGGCCTGACAGAGCCGCTTGAAATTCCACACTGCTGAGCTCTGCAATGACGGCATTCTGGTGGTGGACACAGCATGCGTTGATTGGCGTGCTGTCGGGCTGACCCCAGGTGCCGATGCATGCTGTCTGACTGTGCCACTAGCTCCTTGCGACGACCTCCCCCTGCTTCCAACTCGTCTCCTTTCCTCCTCTCTGTCTCACCATCTGAACTTTCGCCCTGTTCTTCTTCTTGCCGAGCGGGCACCCACATGACATCCATGGACGCATCGACATCATCAACCGCTTCACTTGTATCTGACAACTCAGAAAAGGAAGCAGCAGCGGGTACAACATCATCATCATCATCATCACACCATACGTCCATGTGTGTAATGCTGCCTGCCTGAGACATATCCCTGTTATTTACATCCTCTGGCAATAATGGTTGCACATCACTCATTTCTTCAAACGGATGTGTGAATAACTCCTCTGATATACCAAGTAAAGCGGCTGTGGTGCTAGTTTTGGTGGTGGCGGCAGGCGGGTGAGTGGTATCTTGAGAGGTGCCTGAAGCTAAGCTGGAGGAGGATGGTGCGTCAAGGTTCCGAGCGGAGGCTGTAGAAGATTGGGTGTCCTGTGTTAGCCAGTCAACTATGTCCTCAGAACTTTTCAAGTTCAGGGTACGTGGCCTCTGAAAACTGGGCATTATTCTAGGGCCAACGGGAATCACAGCACCACGACCACGATGGCCCCTGCGGGGTGGCCTGCCTCTGCCTGTCATTTTTTTCTGGATTAGTGGTACTATGCGTGCAAGCTACTGTGAGACCAGATATGAGTGACACTGTGCAGTGGCAGAGGTTGGCAGAGTTCACGCTGTAGGCCTGACATACCCGCTTGAAGACAACTAACTACTATTCAATCTATAACAGTGAAAAAACTTTTTGGGTTTTTAAATGCACGCTATTGTGACACCAGATATGAGTGGCACTGTGCACTGGCAGAGGTTGGCAGAGTACACGCTGTAGGCCTGACACCCGCTTGCAGACAACTAACTGCTATTCAATCTATAACAGTGAAAAAAGTTTTTGGGTTTTTAAATGCAATCTATTGCGACACCATATAAGATTGGCACTGTGCACTGGCAGAGGTAGGCAGAGTACACGCTGTAGGCCTGACACACACTTATGAAGGACACTGACTGCTATTATATTACAGTCAAAAACTTTTTTTGTTTTTAAATGCAAGCTATTGTGACACCAGATATGAGTGGCACTGTGAACTGGCAGAGGTTGGCACAGTACATGCTGTAGGCCTGACACCCGCTTGAAGGTCACTGAATGCTATTAGATTACAGTCAAAAAGTTTTCTTGTTTTTAAATGCACGCTATTGTGACACCAGATATGAGTGGCACTGTGCACTGGCAGAGGTTGGCATAGTACACGCTGTAGGCCTGACACACACTTATGAAGGACACTGACTGCTATTATACTACAGTCAAAAACATTGTTGCTTTTAAATGCAAGGTATTGTGACACCAGATATGAGTTGCACTGTGCACTGGCAGAGGTTGTCAGAGTACACGCTGTAGGCCTGACACCCGCTTGCAGACAACTAACTGCTATTCAATCTATAACAGTGAAAAAAGTTTTTGGGTTTTTAAATGCAATTTATTGCGACACCAGATAAGAGTGGCACTGTGCACTGGCAGAGGTTGGCAGAGTACATGCTGTAGGCCTGACACACTTATGAAGGACACTGACTGCTATTATATTACAGTCAAAAACTTTTTATTATTTTTAAATGCAAGCTATTGTGACACCAGATATAAGTGGCACTGTGCACTGGCAGAGGTTGGCAGAGTACACGCTGTAGGTCTGACACCCGCTTGAAGGTCACTGACTGCTATTAGATTACAGTGAAAAACGTTTTTTTTGTTTTTAAATACACGCTATTGTGACACCAGATATGAGTTGCACTGTGCACTGGCAGAGGTTGGCAGAGTACACGCTGTTGGCCTGACACACAGACGCTTGCAGACAACTAACTGCTATTCAATCTATTACAGAGAAAACAAACATTTTGTTTTTAAATGCACGCTATTGTGACACCAGATATGAGTGGCACTGTGCACTGGCAGAGGTTGGCAGAGTAGACGCTGTAGGCATGACACCCGCTTGAAGGACACTGACTGCTATTATATTACAGTCAAAAAGTTTTTTTGTTTTTTAAATGCAAGCTATTGTGACACCAGATATGAGTGGCACTGTGCACTGGCAGAGGTTGGCAGAGTACACGCTGTAGGCCTGACACACACTTATGAAGGACACTGACTGCTATTATATTACAGTCAAAAACTTTTTTGTTTTTAAATGCAAGCTATTGTTACACCAGATATGAGTGGCACTGTGCACTGGCAGAGGTTGGCAGAGTACACGCTGAAGGCCTGACACACACTTATGAAAGACACTGACTGCTATTATTTTACAGTCAAAAACTTTTTTGTTTTTAAATGCAAGCTATTGTGACACCAGATATGAGTGGCACTGTGCCCTGGCAGAGATTGGCAGATTACATGCTGTAGGCCTGACACCCGCTTGAAGGACACTGACTGCTATTAGATTACAGTCAAAAACTTTTTTGTTTTTAAATGCACGCTATTGTGACACCAGATATGAGTGGCACTGTGCACTGGCAGAGGTTGGCAGAGTAGATGCTGTAGGCCTGACACACCCGCTTGAAGACAACTAACTGCTATTCAATCTATAACAGTGAAAAAAATGTTTTTGTTTTTAAATGCACGCTATTGTGACACCAGATATGAGTGGCACTGTGCACTGGCAGAGGTTGGCAGAGTACACGCTGTTGGCCTGACACACAGACGCTTGCAGACAACTAACTGCTATTCAATCTATTACAGTGAAAACATTTTTTTTTAAATGCTATTGCTATTGCTTTTAAAAGCTATTGTGACACCAGATATGAGTGGTGGCACTGGGCAAGTGGGCACAGTATCCACTGTGAGCCTGACACAGAAGCTGGCAGGCAGGCAACTGCAATTAGATTACACAGAAAAAAAAAGCAGACTGATGTTCTAGCCCTAAAAAGCTTCAGAATGAATCGAAAATGGATGCTGGGAGGGAGGTGGGAGGGTCTGCTAGGGAGGGTCTGCTGCTGATTAGCTGGAATGTGTCTGCTGACTGTGAGGCACAGGGTCAAAGTTTACTCAATGATGACGAATAGGGGGCGGATTGAACCGCGCATATGTTCGCCCGCCGTGGCGAACGCGAACACGCTATGTTCGCCAGGAACTATTCGCCTGTGAACCGTTCGGTACATCACTAATAGGGATGTACCGAACTGTTCGCTGGCGAATAGTTCCCGGCGAACATAGCGTGTTCGCGTTCGCCGCGGCGGGCGGACACATGCACGGTTCGATCCGCCCCCTATTCGTCATCATTGAGCAAACTTTGACCCAGTGCCTCTCGGTCAGCAGACACATTCCAGCCACTCAGCAGCACACCCTCCCTAGCAGACCCTCCCACCTCCCTCCCAGCATCCATTTTTGATTCATTCTGAAGCTGCATGCTTACTGAGAGGAGGGAAAGGGAAGCTGCTGCTGATTAGATAGGTCAACAATGAAGTCCATAGCCAAACAGGACCATGGCTTTTCAGGAACCTCTAAAGGGTGCAGAAATCCACATGGAAGCGAATGAGGAAGCTTAGTCTTGGTACAAACTTCACACGCCCCGATGAATTCTTTAATATCTTTACGTAAATCAGGCCACCAGAAATCTTTAGAGATCAAAGCATACGTCTTGCGAATGCCAGGATGCCCAGCCACCTTGCTGTTATGGAAACAGCGTAACACTTCTAGTTGGAGAGTGGCTGGAACGAAGGGTCGATCCCCAGGAGTCTGTTTGGGCGCAAGATGCTGTAATTTCATGATCTCAGTAAGCAACGGAGAGTGAATCCTGAGATTCGTGTTAGCGATGATGTTACCCTTAGGAACTATCGAGGAAAGGACTGGCTCAGTTATAGTGAGCGGTTCATATTGACGAGACAAAGCATCGGCTTTAGAGTTCTTCGAACCAGGTCTATAAGTAAGTACATAATTAAAGTGAGTAAGGAACAAGGACCAACGAGCTTGCCTGGCGGACAGGCGCTTAGCCTCCCCAATATAAGACAAGTTCTTATGATCCGTTAAAATAGTAACAGGGTGTAATGTCCCTTCTAGTAAATGTCTCCACTCTTTTAAAGCCTTAATGACCGCTAACAGTTCCCTATCACCGATGTCATATCTGCTTTCAGGCCCAGATAATTTCTTAGAGAAGAACCCACAAGGGTGTAACGGTTTGTCCACCCCTAACCTTTGAGACAGAACAGCACCAACTCCCGTCTCAGAGGCATCGACCTCGAGTAAGAACGGCAGAGTCGTATCAGGGTGGACTAGAATGGGAGCAGAGGCAAAAAGTTCTTTGAGAGTCTTGAACGCAACAAGAGCCTCCGTAGACCAAGTCCCCTCTAAGGGATGCAGGAATTCACTTGGGAGCGTATGAGGTTGTTTGGTCTTAGTACACACTTCACACGCAGCGATGAAATCTTTAGTATCCTTACGTAAAGCAGGCCACCAGAAGTCTTTAGAAATTAAAGCATACGTCTTGCGGATACCAGGATGTCCCGCCATCTTGCTGTTATGGAAACATTGCAACAGCTCCAGTTGAAGAGTAGGAGGAACGAAATGTCGACCCTCAGGAGTCTGTTTAGGTGCTAGATGTTGCAGCTTAATGATCTCGGCCAGTAACGGGGAATGAATCCTGAGATTCGTATTAGCAACAATCTTGCATTTAGGAACTATAGAAGAAAGAATCGGTTCAGATACAGTGAAAGGTTCATATTGTCGAGACAAAGCATCGGCCTTAGAGTTCTTAGAGCCAGGTCTGTAAGTAAGCACATAATTGAAATGAGTCAGGAATAAGGACCAACGAGCTTGCCTAGAGGACAAACGCTTGGCCTCCCCAATATAGGACAAGTTCTTGTGGTCCGTCAAAATAGTAACCGGATGTAAGGTGCCCTCCAATAGATGTCTCCACTCTTTCAAGGCTTTAATAACTGCTAACAATTCCCTGTCTCCGATGTCATACCTGCTTTCAGGCCCAGAAAGTTTCTTGGAAAAAAAACCACAAGGATGTAACGGTTTATCCACCCCCAACCTTTGTGAGAGAACGGCACCTACTCCTGTCTCAGAGGCATCGACCTCAAGTAGGAACGGCAAGGACGTATCAGGATGGACTAATATTGGAGCAGAAGCAAAAAGTTCTTTGAGATTTTTGAAAGCAACGAGAGCTTCAGTAGACCAAGTCTTAGTATCAGCCCCTTGTTTGGTCATATTGGTAATAGGTGCAATAATAGAAGAGTAACCCTTAATGAAGCGCCTATAATAATTGGAGAACCCAATAAACCTCTGGATAGCCTTGAGTCCCTTAGGCAATGGCCAATCTAGAATAGACTGGAGTTTGTCAGGGTCCATTTTAAAGCCTTCCCCAGAAATCACGTAACCAAGAAAGTCTATCTGCGACTGGTCAAAGCTGCATTTCTCCAATTTACAGTATAGACCATGTTGCAGAAGTTTGTGTAGTACCTTTCTGACTTGTCTATGGTGAGTCTCAATCTCCCTAGAGTGTATCAGTATGTCGTCCATGTAGACAATAACACAATCATGTTGAAACTCCCTAAGTACCTCAATAATCAAATCCTGAAATACTGCAGGAGCATTGCAAAGTCCAAATGGCATAACTGTGTATTCATAATGGCCATACCGAGTATTGAACGCCGTCATCCACTCGTGTCCATGCTGGATTCTCACCAAATTATATGCCCCTCTGAGATCTAATTTGGTGAAGATTTTGGAGCCCTTAAGACGATCAAACAACTCGGTAATCAATGGGATAGGATAGGCATTTCTGATAGTTATTTTATTCAAACCTCGGTAATCAATACAAGGCCTCAGCGTGCCATCCTTCTTTTTAACGAAAAAGAACCCAGCCCCGGCAGGAGAAGAAGACCTCCTAATGAATCCTTTCTCTAAATTCTCACGGATATATTCCTCTAGAACAGAGTTCTCCTGAACAGATAAAGGATATACATTACCCCTCGGAGGCATAGTACCAGGTAGAAGTTTAATTTTACAATCAAATGACCTGTGTGGAGGTAATGAATCGGCATTCTTCTTGTCGAATACTGCCTTTAAGTCTTGGTACAAGGGCGGTATCTGTCTCTCTGTGGATTGAGTAGAACTACCTGGTGTATTAATATTGGCCAATGGAGAAACCCTGCGTAAACACTTCTCCTGGCAGCTCAGGCCCCACGAGAGTATCTCCCCTAATTCCCAATCGATAATAGGGTTATGTCTCTTCAACCATGGATACCCCAGAACTATGGGAACAGAAGGGGACGAAATGAGCATGAGAGATAAATTCTCCACGTGTAGGATACCAACATTTAAGTTAATGGGTATGGTCTCACGAAAGATAACGGGGTCCAGTAATGGTCTACCATCTATGGCCTCAACGGCCAAGGGTGTCTCCCTTAACTGGGATGGGATATTGTGTCTAGTAGCAAAGGCTTGGTCGATAAAATTCTCAGCAGCTCCGGAATCTATCAAGGCCATAGCCTTTACCACTTCCTTCTCCCAGGTTAAGGAAACTGGTAGCAGAAGCCTGTGATCTTTATAATTAGGAGTAGAGGACAAAATAGAAACACCCAAGGCCTGTCCTCTAGAGAAACTTAGGTGCGAGCGTTTCCCGGGCGGTTAGGACAGTTCGAGAGTAAATGACCTCTGGCTCCACAGTACATAGATAACCCCTCCTTTCTCCTGTACTGTCTCTCCTCCTCAGAGAGGCGGGTATAGCCTACCTGCATAGGTTCAGGGAGCAATGAAACCGTGGAGTCAGGACTTAGAAATGCGGGAGCTAACCTAAAGGAAGATCTCCGGTTCCTCTCTCGAGTGTTCTGTCTCTCTCTTAAACGTTCATCTATACGAGAAATGAACGAAATTAAATCCTCTAAATTCTCAGGAAGTTCTCTAGTAGCAACCTCGTCAAGGATTACATCTGATAGCCCATTCAAAAATACGTCCATATACGCCTGCTCATTCCACTTGACCTCTGACGCCAGAGACCTGAACTCTAGTGCATAATCCACAAGTGTTCGGTTCTCCTGTCTCAGGCGTAACAGTAATCTGGCTGCATTAACCTTTCTACCTGGAGGGTCAAAAGTTCTTCTAAAAGCAGCTACAAATGCGTTATAGTTATATACTAACGGGTTATCGTTCTCCCATAGTGGATTGGCCCATCTCAGAGCCTTCTCAATGAGTAAGGTGATAATAAATCCCACCTTTGCCCTATCCGTAGGATAGGAGCGAGGTTGCAATTCAAAGTGAATACTAATTTGGTTTAAAAAACCACGACACTTCTCAGGAGCACCACCATAACGTACTGGTGGGGTAATGCGAGAAGAAGCACCTACAGTGGCTACCTCTAGGCCTGAACCTACTGGAGAGATAGGAGTAGTACGTAACTCCTCTGGTGGATTATTGGCACGAGATAATAACGCCTGCAGCGCTAGCGCCATCTGATCCATTCTGTGATCCATCGCTTCAAACCTAGGATCAGGAGAAACAAGCTGACTGTTTGTACTTGCAGGATCCATTGGCCCTGTCGTAATGTCAGGATCGGGACAGGGATCCAACACGCAGAGTACAAACAGTAGCCAGATACGTATACCGGACCTTAGAATGGCCGGACTAACGTAAGTAGTACAGTAGAGAATAGTCAAAGACAAGCCAAGGTCGAGGGTAACAGAAGACAGGTAAGCGATAGACAAGCCGAATCAAGGATAACAGAGATAAGCAGAATAGAGCAAACAAGCCGGGTCAAAACCAAAAGGGATAACTAGAAAACACGAGCACTGAGGGACTAGAACAAGCTAGAACCACGACAGGGCAATGAGCTAATGCAAGGAGCACTGTTAAATGCCCTTTTCAGATAAGTAGACACACCTCCGACGAGTCCTGATTGGTCCTGAACCAATTGAGTGACAGGTCGTTCCGGGTTGACGTCCTGACGTCGACCTCCGGGCGTCATGCTATAAAAGGGAGTCACTCCCTCGCGGCCGGCTTTGCATGACCGGATGGACCGCGAGGAAGAGGGAAATCAGACCGTCCGGATGGATGAACGACTAAGTCTCTACCTCTCTCGGAGGTAGAGACCTCAGGTACCCTGACAATAGCTAGGCTAGGGTATTCAGTGTCCACTACAATCCTGAAGGACTCATCTGATCTCTGCTGTAAGAACAGCACCCCAAAAAGCCCTTTTTAGGGCTAGAGCATCAGTCTGCTTTTTTTTTTCTGTGTAATGTAATTGCAGTTGCCTGCCTGCCAGCTTCTCTGTCAGGCTGGATGCTGTGTCCATTTGCATAGTCAGTGCCACCATATCTGTTGTCACAATAGCTTAAGCTTAACATTTAAAAAAAAATTCACAGTAATAGAAGAGCAGTTAGTTGTCTGCAAGCGTCTGGGTGTCAGGCCTCCTTCAGCGTGTGCTCTGCAGACCTGTGCCAGCGTACTTTGACAGTTGCCACTCATATCTGGTGTCTCTGTAGCGTGCTTTTACAAAGAAAAAAGGTTTCCAGTGTAAGCTAATAGCAGCCAGTCAGTGTCCTTCAAGTGGCTGTGTCAGGCCTTCCTTCAGCGTGTGCCCTGCACAACCCTGCCAGCGTACTTTGACAGTTGCCACTCATATCTGGTGTCTCTGTAGCGTGCTTTTAAAACCAATTTTTTTTTTCACTGTTATAGATTGAATAGCAGTTACTTGTCTTCAAGCGTGTGTGTCAGGCCTACAGTGTGTGCTCTGCAGAACTGTTCCAGTGCACATTGCCACTCATATCTGGTGTCTCTGTAGCGTGCTTTTACAAAGAAAAGAGGTTTCCAGTGTAAGCTAATAGCAGCCAGTCAGTGTCCTTCAAGCGGCTGTGTCAGGCCTTCCTTCAGCGTGTGCCCTGCACAACCCTGCCAGCGTACTTTGACAGTTGCCACTCATATCTGGTGTCTCTGTAGCGTGCTTTTAAAACCCACATTTTTTTTTCACTGTTATAGATTGAATAGCAGTTACTTGTCTTCAAGTGGGTGTGTCAGGCCTACAGTGTGTGCTCTGCAGAACTGTTCCAGTGCACATTGCCACTCATATCTGGTGTCTCTGTAGCGTGCTTTTACAAAGAATAAAGGTTTCCAGTGTAAGCTAATAGCAACCAGTCAGTGTCCTTCAAGGGGCTGTGTCAGGCCTTCCTTCAGCGTGTGCCCTGCACAACCCTGCCAGTGTACTTTGACAGTTGCCACTCATATCTGGTGTCTCTGTAGCGTGCTTTTACAAAGAAAAAAGGTTTCCAGTGTAAGCTAATAGCAGCCAGTCAGTGTCCTTCAAGCGGCTGTGTCAGGCCTTCCTTCAGCGTGTGCCCTGCACAGCGTACTTTGACAGTTGCCACTCATATCTGGTGTCTCTGTAGCGTGCTTTTACAAAGAAAAAAGGTTTCCAGTGTAAGCTAATAGCAGCCAGTCAGTGTCCTTCAAGCGGCTGTGTCAGGCCTTCCTTCAGCATGTGCCCTGCACAACCCTGCCAGCGTACTTTGACAGTTGCCACTCATATCTGGTGTCTCTGTAGCGTGCTTTTACAAAGAAAAAAGGTTTCCAGTGTAATCTAATAGCAGCCAGTCAGTGTCCTTCAAGCGGCTGTGTCAGGCCTTCCTTCAGCGTGTGCCCTGCACAACCCTGCCAGCGTACTTTGACAGTTGCCACTCATATCTGGTGTCTCTGCAGCGTGCTTTTCCGAACTATTAGCCCGCCAGCTTTTACCATACAATCTGGTTGAGTCTGAGGCGTTCAAAAAATTTGTAGCTATTGGGACACCGCAGTGGAAGGTACATGGCCGGAATTTCTTTTCACAAAAGGCAATCCCCAACCTGTACTCGTTTGTGCAAAAGGAAGTCATGGCATGCCTGGCACACAGTGTTGGGGCAAGGGTCCATCTGACCACTGATACCTGGTCTGCAAAGCATGGTCAGGGCAGGTATATCACATACACTGCGCATTGGGTAAACCTGCTAACGGCTGACAAGCATGGAATGCGTGGCATTGCAGAGGAGTTGGTGACACTGCCACGACTTGCAGGCAGTCCTGCTGCCACCTCCTCTACTCCTCCTACTCCATCCTCTTCCATAACCTCCTTGGCTGAGTCCTCTTCTGCTGCTGCGTCTTGCTCCACATAAACGGCACCCCCCCCCAGCCCCAGATTAACATAGGGGCTGATGGAGCTGCAGCTCCAGGCCCAGGCCCATGGAATAGGCCCATTTAAAAAAGAAAACAATTTTTTTATTTTTTTTTACACACTACTCTTAGGTTTGCCACCTGACTGGTATTTTACTGGCACAGCCGGTATTTGAGTGTGCCTGGCCGTGCCGGTATTGCAGTAATATCGGCAATACAAATGCAGGTATTTTTCTCAGAATAAATGGAGATTACTCTGCAATACCAGCACCGGCCAGTAGGGGTCACTGTGTGTGGAGAGAGGCAGGGATAGGAAGTTACAGCATATCCCTGCCTCTCTCTACTACTCACTGATCCATGGGGGAGCAGCAACACGGCACAGAGTCCAGACAGCAGCTCTACAGTAAGTGAGGGATGGGGGAAAGGCAGCAGGGACACATGGGGACATATGGGGACACTGAGACACTAGGGGACACAGACACATGGGGACACAGACACTAGGGGACACAGACACATGGGGACACAGACACTAGGGGACACTGAGACACTAGGACACATTGGGACACAGGAAAACATGGGGACGCTGAGACACATGGGGACACTGTGAGACATAGGGACATTGGGAGACACTGAGACACGGATACACTATGTCCCCATTTCTCCCAGTGTCCCCATGTCCCCCAGCCAGTGTCCCTAGTGTCTCAGTGTCCTCAAGTCTCCCAGTGTCTGTGTCCCCATGTCTCCCAGTGTCCCTATATGTCCCAGTGTCCCCATGTCTAAGTCCACAACTGTCCCCATGTCTTCCAGTGTCCCCAAGTGTCTGTCTCCCAGCCAGTGTCCCCTAGTCTCCCAGTGTCCCCTAGTCTCCCAGTGTATGTGTTCCCATGTCTCTGTGTCCCTAGTGTCTTAGTGTCCCCAAATGTTTCAGTGTCCCCATGTCTCTCAGTGTCTTTGTCCCTAGTGTCTCAGTGTCCCCATTTCTCCCAGTTTCCCTAAATGTCTCAGTGTTCCCATGTCTCCCAGTGTCCCCATGTCTGTGTGTTCCCGGGTCTCTCAGTGTCCCCATATCTCTCAGTGTCCCCGGGTCTCACTGTGTCCTCAGTATCCTAGTGACATGGGGTCACACTGAGACATTGGGACACTGGGAGACTAGGCGACATGGGGACACTGACACTGTGATACATAGGGACACTGAGACACCGGGTGACCTGCGAGACTGAGACACCGGGAGACATTGGGAGCAATCCATCTATACAGCAGAATGAAACTGAGTAGTTTGTTGGTGATTTTACATAATTTTCTCTGATATCACTCCTTGTGATTATACAAATGATTAAGACTGGTATTTTTTTCCAAGAAAGGTGGCAACCCTAACTACTCTTCACATACTCTTGCTTAAAGGAGCACTATAGGGTCAGGAACACAATCATGTATTTCTGACCCTATTATGTTAAAACCACCACCCTGGCCCCTTCTTGCCTCCCTAAGTGTAGTAAAATATAACTTGTATTCAAGTCTGCAGCTGCTGGCTCTGCCTCTGAACTGACTGCCTGCTGACATCATCAGAAGTGGTGGTCTGAGCAAATTACAATACTTCCCCATAGGATTGGCTGAGACTGTCAACTAGGCAGATCAGGGGCAGAGCCAGCACAAGTCCAACATAGCCCTGGCTCCTCATAAAGATAAATTGAATCAACACATCTCTATGAGGAAAGTTCAGTGTCTGCATGCAGAGGGTGGAGACACTGAATAGCAGTGCTGCGCAATAGGCAGTACTGCTCCTGGAAGCACCTCTAGCAGCCATCTAAGGAGCGGCCAGTGGAGTTATTTTCTCTGAAAGCACAGTGTTTACTGCAAAAGGCCTGAATGGAATGATTCTACTAACCAGAACAAATACAATAAGCTGTAGTTGTTCTGGTGACTATAGTGTCCCTTTAAGTTCGGGAGCTTAAGAGGGATGTATGGGAACAAAACTTGTTTGGACTGGCTGACAATAAAATGAGTTTAGGTAATGCAGACATTGGTCTCTCTAACACTGTGGCATGTCCCCTTTCTTCTACACTCACTACATACACCATTTCTCTGTCTCAGACTATATACCAGGAATTTCTGCCTGCTAGTAAGAAAGTAAGGAGACAAGTGGACCAGCGAGTGCTAGGAGACAGTCCTTAGAAAGCATGGAGTGAGCGCATCTTTAGACGCATTTATGTCAAGCTCAGGGTGCTGCCTGCGTAGTATGCCTGCATGATTGGCGGGCAGCCTGACATGCATTCATGCCAGACTGTCCTTCAAATTCTTTGGACAGACATGCCCCCTTTTTGGGCATGTTCTCCCCTTTTGGCAGGTCTGTCACATGATTCGCACCAGTGTCCCACCCTTTTACCCTGCCCATTGACTTCCTTCTTCACTGGACACTGCTGTTAGGGGTTATGGATTTACTTGAAAGATGAAAGCATAAATTACAGAGAGATTAGCATAGAGTATGTGTTTTATTATAGCTGCATCCTATGAGTTTCCCTCCAGCACCATCTCCATCAGATACATGACGCTTGGGAGGTATGACTGTTTTTAGTGTTTTTGGTCGATAAGATTCCGTAATTAGGCCCATCATAATTGTCAGCACCAGGCCCACTGTGCTCTTAATCTGGCCCTGCCCCCAGCTCCCTAGGTACTATTCCACATCCCGGATACGGCAGTGTCATGCCGTCTTGGGTTTGACTTGCTTGAAAGCAGAGAGTCACACCGGACAAGCACTCCTGTCCACCCTGAACGCACAGGTGGAAAAGTGGCTGACTCCGCAGCAACTGGATATCGGCAAAGTGGTTTGTGACAACGGAACAAATTTGTTAGCGGCATTGAAGTTGGGCAAGTTGACACATGTGCCGTGCATGGCACATGTGTGTAATCTGATCGTACAAAGCTTTGTGCATAAGTACACAGGCTTACAGGACATCCTGAAGCAGGCCAGGAAGGTGTGTGGCCATTTCAGGCGTTCCTACACGGCCATGGCTTACTTTGCCGATATCCAGCGGCAAAACAACATGCCAGCGAAGCGCTTGATTTGCGACAGCCCGACCCGTTGGAATTCAACACTCCTAATGTTCGACCGCCTGCTCCAACAAGAAAAAGCTGTTAATGAATATTTGTATGACCGGGGTGCTAGGACAGCCTCTGGGGAGCTGAGAATTTTTTTGCCACGTTACTGGACGCTCATGCCCAATGCCTGTAGGCTCATGCGTCCTTTTGAGGAGGTGACAAACCTAGTCAGTCGCACCGAAGGCACCATCAGCGACATCATACCATTTGTTTTCTTCCTGGAGCGTGCCCTGCGAAGAGTGCTGGATCAGGCCATAGATGAGCGTGAAGAGGAAGAGGAAGAGTTGTGGTCACCATCACCACCAGAAACAGCCTTATCAGCATCGCTTGCTGGACCTGCAGCAATGCTGGAAGAGGATTGTGAGGAAGAGGAGTCAGAGGAGGAATGTGGCTTTGAGGAGGAGGAATGTGGCTTTGCTCGTTGTCACCTATCTGGTACCCGTGGTGTTGTACGTGGCTGGGGGGAAGAACATACCTTCATTGACTTCAGTGAGGAGGAGGAACGGGAAATGAGTAGCTCGGCATCCAACCTTGTGCAAATGGGGTCTTTCATGCTGTCGTGCCTGTTGAGGGACCCTCATATAAAAAGGCTGAAGGAGAACGACCTGTACTGGGTGTCCACGCTACTAGACCCCCGGTATAAGCAGAAAGTGTCGGAAATGTTACCGAATTACAACAAGTCGGAAAGGATGCAGCATTTGCAAAATAAATTAAAAAGTATGCTTTACACAGCGTATAAGGGTGATGTCACAGCACAACGGGAATCTTACAGGGGGAGAGGTGGAAGTCATCCTACTCCTCCCACGACCACGCCGACAAGGACAGGATGCTTTAAAGACGTGTTGTTGATGGAGGACATGCGGACCTTTTTAAGTCCTACGCATCGCCACAGCCCTTCGGGATCCACCCTCAGAGAGCGACTCGACCGACAGGTAGCAGACTACCTCGCCTTAACTGCAGATATCGACACTCTGAGGAGAGATGAACCCCTTGACTACTGGGTGTGCAGGCTTGACCTGTGGCCTGAGCTATCCCAATTTGCAATAGAACTTCTGGCCTGCCCCGCTTCAAGTGTCCTGCCAGAAAGGACGTTCAATGCACCAGGAGGAATTGTCACTGAGAAGAGAAGTCGCCTAGGTCAAAAAAGTCTAGATTACCTCACCTTTATTAAGATGAATGAGGGATGGATCCCGAAGGGACTGACACTGGGCGATACATTTGATTAAAAAAGGCCTGATGAGATGAGCTGCCTTGGGCTAAAAATGGTCCACACGCTGCTGTATTTTAGCTCTGAATGCCGGTTGACTTGCGTGACTTATCCGCCACCAACCAGGGTTCAAGCCGCCATGTTTTAGGGCACTTTCTGCCTGTGAAACAAACATCAGTTTTTCTGGCCGCTGCTACAGCAGCGGCTGCAACAATACCGAATTTTTCAGGCATGTGTACATGCCTAATTTTTAGACCCTATGGTGCTGCACTGTGGCTTCAAAAACCAAACCAAAAAAAAGGCACATAGTGAACAGTCCCTATTCTGCTCTGTGTCAGTGTGTATCAGGGATTTGACTATCTTTATTCAGATTCCAAAATTACAATTCCAGGAAAAATTTAACAAACATTTACAAGAACATGTTATGCACATCATAGAAACAACGTGAATTCTGCTCTTTGTCAGTGTGTATAAGGGGCTTTGAGGATGGGGAACAGTCTCTATTCTGCTCTTTGTCAGTGTGTATCAGGGGATTTTAGGACAGGTGTCAATCCATATCTGCCAAGTGACCCAATGTAGGGTGAACAGTCCCTATTCTGCTCTGTGTCAGTGTGTATCAGGGTCTTTGAGGACGGGGAACAGTCTCTATTCTGCTCTGTGTCAGTGTGTTTCAGGGATCCCTAGGATAGGTGTCAATCCATATCTGCCAAGTGACCCTATGTAGGGGGAACAGTCTCTATTCTGCTCTGTGTCAGTGTGTTTCAGGGATCCTTAGGATAGGTGTCAATCCATATCTGCCAAGTGACCCTATGTAGGGGGAACAGTCTCTATTCTGCTCTGTGTCAGTGTGTATCATGGTCTCTGAGGACTGGGAACAGTCTCTATTCTGCTCTGTGTCAGTGTGTATCATGGTCTCTGAGGACAGGGAACAGTCTCTATTCTGCTCTTGCATTTCTATTTCTTCTTAGATAACAAATAATTCTGAGACAACGTTGTCAGGGCTATTCACTTCTGTGATCTGTCATGAATTGTCATTTGAATGTTAATTTGAACTGTGGGGCACAAGAACTTGAATCTGACAATTTTTATTTTATCAGAGAACTTGTTCGGCATACAGAAAGGAAAAAAGGGAGGGTAAGCGGTTAAGGTACATCGATCTTATTCACATCTTATACATTCAAGAGCAAACTGGTTATTCATTCTCGTGGGAGTTTTTCCGCTGCCCTTGTGCCTTTGGTCTAGTACCATGTCATGGTTGTCTTTCTCTCCTAAACCTGGGTTTGGTCCGGGGTATGGGAAGGGGGAAACCTGGGGACAGGCTACGGTAGGGGAAGAAGAACGGGGGAAATAGACGTCGTAAGCCCCTCATCTCCCTTTGTCTCCTTCTTAGTTAGCACGCTGTGTGCGGTCACTGGGTCTATTCCCTTTTCTAACTACTTAACTATGTACAACGTGGGTGTTTGTTCTGTTATGCCCTGTAGATTGTTTAACCTCAGCTTGGTATACCTCAATGTTGGCTGTTGTACCATGGTGTTTGGAGTCGTTGTCTCTCTGCGTCAGAGCAGTTAGGTCTTAGGAGTGGTACTATTCATCCTTCGTGTATATATATATATATATATATATATATATGTGATATGTTATTGTTCTAACACGACCCCCTCCTCCTCCTTCCTCAGATATGCCTCCCATATGTTCCTGGCTTCCACTATGTGGTGTGGGGGGTGTAGCAGCTGGCAGGTTTTTGTTTCATATGCTAGGTTTAGGGAGATCTGTTGGAGAAGGCTAGATCTCTCCGGTGGCTGTTGTTGTTTCCACCCTCTTGCTATTAATAAGTTGGCAGCAATCAAAATATGATATGTTAGGTCGGCATGTGCTTTTGGGAATGGGTCAATCGAGATGAAGAGTAGGGCATTTTCTGGTCTCAGGTCCCAGGTCCCAGGTCCCATCTTATTTGGTGCTTCAACTACATTAGTTCTGATGCCAACCAACATTCTAGGTCCCCAAGGTTACTGAGCCTGTACATCGGACGTTAAACCGGATCCCTAATATCAAGTATCCATTGAGTTAACCATCAGTCCTGGAATGTACATGACTTCATTTCTGCACACCATGTCTACAACAATCCATGCTTGCAACATTATTTGGAGAGTCTCTGGTTCTGCCCATGATTGGTTGTCTCTCTAATATTATCCATGGCCCTTGTTCTGTCCAACTATATGGTTCTGCTCGTGGCCATGATACCACTAGTGTGAGATGGGGGAAAACTCTAGTTCTCAACCCACTCCAAGTTCTGTTATTTATTTAATTTTTTTTTTGGTGAGGCTTTACAGGACAGAGTGCTTCTCCACGGGACATGTTAACTCACGGGCAGATGGCTCATCAAGCAGCTTTCCATGTACAGGTAAGACACGTGCAGCCGGTAAGGGTTCAGGCTCTTCTTCCTGGAGGATACGCTGCAAGACACAAGCATTGTAAGTCTACTTAGAGTTGGTGGATAAAGCAAATACAAAGAACAGTATTCATTGATCAATGCAGACAGCTTATATCTTTGTTTAAGCTGCTGATCCCAGATAGGAGACGCGAAAGGTATTAAACTGATCAGAACAATACTAAACTCACCACTCCTATCTGGTGGCACATTAGCTTGCCCACGCAGTGCCCCAAATTTGAAGTTAGAGGACCGACCAAGCATCTTCTTCCATCTCCCTGTTACAGAAATCACTGCCATATCCATACAAATTGTACATAATGTCCAGGATAGTTTTCCAGGGCCAAATGTTGTCGCCTGTGGAACGAGGTGACCTTGCTCAGGTCCCAGGTGTGCGGTTCCTAAAATGGCTGCCATATACACGTCCACTGATAGGAGACGTGAAAGGTATTAAGCTGATCAGAACAATACTAAACTCACCACTCCTATCTAGTGGCACATTAGCTTGCCCGCGCAGTGCCCCAAATTTGAAGTAAGAGGACCGACCAAGCATCTTCTTCCATCTCCCTGTTACAGAAATCACTGACATATCCATACAAATTGTACATAATATCCAGGATAGTTTTCCAGGGCCAAATGTTGTCGCCTGTTGAACGAGGTGACCTTGCTCGAGTCCCAGGTGTGCGGTTCCTAAAATGGCTGCCATATACACGTCCACTGATAGGAGACGCGAAAGGTATTTACTGATAAGAATAGTACACCACTCCTATCAGTAGGTCCCCCCCATTGTGATTTATGCCCCCCACCCACCGCGCAGTGGTGGGGGCCGGGGGGGAGGACAGTAGGTCCCCCCATTGTGATTTATGGCCCCCACCCACCGCGCAGGGGTGGGGGCCATGGGGGGAGGACAGTAGGTCCCCCCATTGTGATTTATGGCCCCCACCCACCGCGCAGGGGTGGGGGCCGGGGGGGGGAGGACAGTAGGTCCCCCCAGTGTGTATCAGGGTCCCTGAGGACAGGTGTCAATCCATATCTACCAAGTGACCCTATGTAGGGGGAACATTCCCTATTCTGCTCTGTGTCAGTGTGTTTCAGGGATCTTTAGGATAGGTGTCAATCTATATCTGCCAAGTGACCCTATGTAGGGGGAACAGTCTCTATTCTGCTCTTTGTCAGTGTGTATCAGGGGCTTTGAGGACAGGTGTCAATCCATATCTGCCAAGTGACCCTATGTAGGGGGAACATTCTCTATTCTGCTCTGTGTCAGTGTGTATCAGGGGCTTTGAGGACAGGTGTCAATCCATACCTGCCAAGTGACCCTATGTAGGGGGAACAGTCCCTATTCTGCTCTGTGTCAGTGTGTATCATGGTCTCTGAGGACGGGGAACAGTCTCTATTCTGCTCTGTGTCAGTATGTATCAGGGGCTTTGAGGACAGGTGTCAATCCATATCTGCCAAGTGACCCTATGTAGGAGGAACAGTCCCTATTCTGCTCTGTGTCAGTGTGTATCAGGGATCCTTAGGATAGGTGTCAATCCATATCTGCAAAGTGACCCTATGTAGGGGTAACAGTCTCTATTCTGCTCTGTGTCAGTGTGTATCATGGTCTCTGAGGACAGGTGTCAATCCGTACCTGCCAAGTGACCCTATGTATGGGGAACAGTCCCTATTCTGCTCTGTGTCAGTGTGTATCATGGTCTCTGAGGACAGATGTCAATCCATATCTGCCAAGTGACCCTATGTAGGGGTAACAGTCTCTATTCTGCTCTGTGTCAGTGTGTATCATGGTCTCTGAGGACAGGTGTCAATCCATACCTGCCAAGTGACCCGATGTAGGGGGAACAGTCCCTATTCTGCTCTGTGTCAGTGTGTATCATGGTCTCTGAGGACAGGTGTCAATCCATATCTGCCAAGTGACCCTATGTAGGGGGAACAGTCTCTATTCTACTCTGTGTCAGTGTGTATCAGGGGCTTTGAGGACAGGTGTCAATCCATATCTGCCAAGTGACCCTATGTAGGGGTAACAGTCTCTATTCTGCTCTGTGTCAGTGTGTATCATAGTCTCTGAGGACAGGTGTCAATCCATACCTGCCAAGTGACCCTATGTAGGGGTAACAGTCTCTATTCTGCTCTGTGTCAGTGTGTATCATGGTATCTGAGGACAGGTGTCAATCCATACCTGCCAAGTGACCCTATGTAGGGGGAACAGTCTCTATTCTGCTCTTTGTCAGTGTGTATCAGGGGCTTTGAGGACAGGTGTCAATCCATATAGGGGTAACAGTCTCTATTCTGCTCTGTGTCAGTGTGTATCATGGTCTCTGAGGACAGGTGTCAATCCATACCTGCCATATGAACCTATGTAGGGGGAACAGTCCCTATTCTGCTCTGTGTCAGTGTGTATCAGGGATCCTTAGGATAGGTGTCAATCCATATCTGCAAAGTGACCCTATGTAGGGGGGACAGTCTCTATTCTGCTCTGTGTCAGTGTGTATCAGGGGCTTTGAGGACAGGTGTCAATCCATACCTGCCAAGTGACCCTATGTAGGGGGAACAATCTCTATTCTGCTCTGTGTCAGTGTGTATCATGGTCTCTGAGGATGGGGAACAGTCTCTATTCTGCTCTGGGTCAGTGTGTATCAGGGGCTTTGAGTTCAGATGTCAATCCATATCTGCCAAGTGACCCTATGTAGGGGGACAGTCCCTATTCTGCTCTGTGTCAGTGTGTATTATGGTCTCTGAGGACGGGAAACAGTCTCTATTCTGCTCTGTGTCAGTGTGTATCAGGGGCTTTGAGGACAGGTGTCAATCCATACCTGCCAAGTGACCCTATGTAAGGGGAACAGTCCCTATTCTGCTCTGTGTCAGTGTGTATCCGGGTCTCTGAGTACAGGTGTCAATCCATATGTCAAGGTGTCAATCCATATGTCATGGTGTCAATATGTCATATGTCAGGTGTCAATCCATATCCATTGCGATTTAGGAATGTTAGGTGATTTCTGCCCTTTATGGATTAAAACCAGACTCTGCATCAACTGTGTAATTTTCCATGGGAGTTTTGCCATGGATCCCCCTCCGGCATGCCACAGTCAAGGTGTTAGTCCCCTTGAAACAACTTTTCCATCACTTTTGTGGCCAGAAACAGTCCCTGTGGGTTTTAAAATTCGTCTGCCCATTGAAGTCAATGGCGGTTCGCCCGGTTCGCCGGTTCGCCGGTTCGCGAACGTTTGCGGAAGTTCCCGTTCGCCGTTCGCGACATCACTAATTATCTTTACTCTGTCCCCCTTCCCCGTCACACACTATAACCCCCTATACACTGCACCACACACAAACATACAGCCCCAATATACACACAGCCCCTAATACACACACTGCCCACCCTTACACACACTGTCCCCTTAAACAAACTGCCCCCTTACACACTCAGCCTCCCTTACACACACTGCCCCCTTAGACAAACAGCCCCCCTTACACACACTGCCCCCTTACACTCACAGCCCCAATACACACACTGCACCACTACACACACACACTTCCTTCCCTCACACACACTAACCCCCAAACACACACTATACCCCTCACACAAAAACACACTGCCCCTGTATACACACACTGCGCCACTCACACACAAACACACACTGTCCCTCCATACATACATTGCACCCCTCACACACGAACACACTGCTCCTAATATACACATTGCTACCCCATACATACACTGCACCCTTCTCACACATGCACTGCCCTTCCCATACACACACACTTCCCCTCCATACACATACTGTGACCCTCACACACACTGCCTCCCCCCCCCCATACACACACACTGCACCCCTCACACACATATACACTACTGTCCCTATCCCGGCAGGTTTGACTACTTAGTCTGGTAGGGCGCCACGACACTCATGGCACCAAAACCACTACAGAGAGCTTTAGATGATCTGCCAGTCCTGAGATTAGGTTCTGGATCTACAACTGGTCAAGGCTACCTATTATTACTCTAAAGCAACAAGCAACCTTATCTGGGTCAATTGCATGTTCTTTGCCATCTGCTCTGCGGTGGTGGAATACATATTACTGCTACTATTCACTGAACAGTTTCACTTCTCCTGCACCATGTTTGTCATAATCCTGTGGGAAGGAGAATAAACTAAACTGAAAGCTAAAAACCAGAAGTGAGAGCAGACCCAGCATCAATGAACTGGAGAAATATTACTGGGGAAATGGAAAGCAAAATATAATAGAGATTTTTTTTTTCTTTGCACAAGCTAATTCCTATTGTCTATTGTTCTCATTGCAACAACCAACGCTTCTAACGCAGACGTTGAATGTGATTCCTTCAGAAATAGTTATTATTGTTCAAGGTTAAAAAAAAAATCTTCTATAAAAAACTGTTTTATTCCATATGTCCTTAAGGGAACACTATAGACACATAAATCTCTTCAGCTTTATGAAATGCTCTGTATGTCTGGAGTCTGTCATTTTTATGACCGTTTATAAAAATTTCAATAGAAACCGACACTTTTAAAATTGGGACCTGAAACACCTGAGTGACAGCCAGAGATGCTTTCTTCTGCTGCTGTTAACTCCACTGAGTCAACTGAAGCAGCAGGTGCTCTAGGCTAGATTGCACCTGCCTTTCTCACTGAGAAGCCTCTTAATGGAGTGTTCCTTGAATGTCTATGCCTGGGAAAGAGGGGATGGCTTGGTCTGTAGCTTTTTTTTTTCATATGGCCCCCAAAGAACATGTAGGAAAAAATACATATTTTGGGGAATATCTACCAAAAAGTTAAAACAAAAATGTCACATTTGAAAGGGTCAGAGCTCTTCCTCTTTCCCTCAATCAACTAGTATTCCACACCTTCTTCCGCATTTGGAATAGCCTCGCCCCCGCCTTAGGTGATTGATGCTCAATGCTGGTAAAAGGAAACTCGCTGCAACATTGTGTTGCTCAGTTATTTTGCAATACCGTTCTTGCTACCTGTGCTCCTGTCTGTGTACAGCTATTTCCATGCCCTGTATTTAGCTAGGGACATTAACTATTGAATGCGATATTGTGTATATTTATTTTCTAACCCAATAATTTGTGTAAACTTGTGTAACCAGCTCTAAGAGATTGGGTCTCTTTTTTTTTTTTCTAGCCACCTCATAGATAGTTAGGTTTCTTCACTAATTTATTGTGTATTGATTCTTGTAACACTAATATCCCATTTTAGATTGCTACTTAGGACATCTTACTGTTGATGGTTACATCATCTATTAATCTTATTTTTTACTTATGTGGAATTTACCATTTTTATATTAGTATGGGTCATTAATTAAAGGTTAGGTTTTGACCACACATTTATGGTTTTTTTTCTAAGTAGGAGGGCTCAAACCTCTCGGTGGTGGTCCATACATAGCCTTTTCATTTATAAAGCAAGTGGATAGTTAATACAATGATAAACACAAATCTGCACACCAGTCAAGCCATAAGACTTGCTTTTCCCAAAAGAATCACAAATTTGCAATGTTGTTACTACCGCAAAATAATTTGGGTTGGGCATATGTAAATTAGTTCAACAAAGAATCTCAATTTTGCCTCATTTCATTTTAAACATGATTCCTTCGAGTCTGTGTTTGCTGTATACAGGATGAGGATTGGGTTGGGGAACTCTGGCCTAGGGTTTGTTTCCCAAACAAGTCATCATGCATCTCAGTGGTCCAGCATTTATCAAACTTGGAATGAAAGTGAAAAATATCAAACCAATTGGGGTATGTGAGGTAAATGTATCTGCTGTTATATCTACCCTATTTAGCTAAAAAAAAGAAAAGCTGCACTGTCACTTAACTATCATAATCAGTCTATATAAAAGTATTTTTAAAGCATGATGTTGAAGAACAATATATCACATACGAGATACGATTTCACAATACAGCCAGACCCAGCTAATGTGTTAACGAGGATCTGTCTCATCCTCAACTCTAGCATAACCTAACACCTACCTAAAAGCTTCCAATAGTTTGTGCTACATTGGTAGTTTTTTTTTTTTTACTTCTCCATTATTATTTTTTTTTTTTTTGTACATTTCCAATTACAGACTTTTCCAAAAGAAGGGTGGGGGACCTTGTGATTTCTCATGATGTCTCTAGAACACCTTAATTGCATTGTTTTCCAAATTTCAATAATAATAAAATAATATTTTTAGAATACACGATTTGGTATCTTATTTATATAATTCTCTCTCTATATATATATATATATGCTTACATTTTTTTGTGTATGCAGTTAATTAATTCCATTGTATCTATAAAATAATAAGGTAAACTTGTCTGCAAATTGATTAATTTCCAATGTGTAATTTTCGAGACCGTACTCTGCCAGCAGATCCCCTGTAGCTTCCCATGCCTTTCTACAAAACATTTTAGTTTTTAGCCTGTGGCTGCTCACTGTTAAAAAAAAAAAAAAAAAAAAAAGGGGGTGGGGGCCCTAAAAATAACAATAAGGGGGGGACCTACTGTATCCCCCGGCCCCCACCCCTGAGCGGTGGGGGCCTTAAAAATAACAATAAGGGGGGACCTATTGTCCCCCCCCTCGGCCCCCACCCCTGAGCGGTGGATGGGGGCCCTAAAATCAACAATAAGGGGAGGACCTATTGTCCCCCCCCCCGGCCCCCACCACTGAGCGGTGGGTGGGGGCCCTAAAATTAACAATAAGGGGGGATCTATTGTCCCCCCCTGCCCCCACCCCTGAGCGGTGGGTGGGGGCCCTAAAATGAACAATAAGGGGGGGACCTATTGTTCTCCCCCGGCCCCCACCCCTGAGCGGTGGGTGGGGGCCCTAAAATGAACAATAAGGGGGGGACCTATTGTCCCCCCCCGTCCCCAACCCTGAGCGGTGGGTGGGGGCCCTAAAATGAACAATAAGGGGGGGGACCTATTGTACCCCCTGGCCCCCACCCCTGAGCGGTGGGTGGGGGCCCTCAAAATAACAATAAGGAGGGGACCTATTGTCCCCCCCGGCCCCCACCCCTGAGCGGTGGGTGGGGGCCCTAAATACAAAGGGGGGGGACCCTAGTCACCCCTCCTCCCCCCCAAAAAAAATTATCTACCTACCTACCCCCTTCACCCTAAAAATAATGAGGGGGGGGACCTTTAACTAAAAACCTGTAAAAAACAAAATAGATAAAAACAACTTACCATTCGATGTTTTCTTTCTTCTACAATCTTCTTTTTTCAGCCCCAAAAAAGGGCAAATAAAAAAACATAATAACCGACGCAATAAAAAAAAAAAAAAACGACCGCACAAAAAAATAATCCATCTTCACCCATGGAGGGCTCCGCGCAGACTTGCCACGCCCTGCAATTAGGCTAAGAACACTCTGATTGGCTGGTTCCAAAGAACTTTCCCACGCGTGTAAAATTACACAGAGCACTGTGAAATCCATCCGTTCAATTTTCCGACACTGTGTAAAATGAAACAGAGCACTGTGAATGGATGGATTTCAAGCCATCCAATCACAGTGCTCTGTGTCATTTTACACAGCGTGGGAAAGTTCAATTTTCCGACACTGTGTAAAATGAAACAGAGCACTGTGAATGGATGGATTTCCAGCCATCCAATCACAGTGCTCTGTTTCATTTTACACAGCGTGGGAAAGTTCAATTTTCCCACGCTGTGTAAAATGACACAGAGCACTGTGATTGGATGGATTTCAAGCCATCCAATCACAGTGCTCTGTGTCATTTTACACGCGTGGGAAAGTTAAATTTTCCCACGCTGTGTAAAATGACACAGAGCACTGTGATTGGATGGATTTCAGTTCTTTGGAATTTTCCCACGCTGTGTAAAATGACAAAGAGCACTCTGATTGGCTTAAACCAGCCAATCAGAGTGTTCTTAGCCTAATTGCAGGGCGTGGCAAGGCTTTATAAGCCTTCCCCCGCCCTGCAGAGCTTAGTTTGCGCAGAGTCCTCCATGGGTGAAGATGGATAATTTTTTTGCATTGGTTATTATGGTTTTTTATTTGCCCTTTTTTGGGGCTGAAAAAAGAAGATTGTAGAAGAAAGAAAACATTGAATGGTAAGTTGTTTTTATCTATTTTTTTTTTACAGGTTTTTAGTTAAAGGTCCCCCCCTTATTATTTTTAGGGTGAGGGGGGTAGGTAGGTAGATACATTTTTTTTGGGGGGGAGGGGTGACTAGGGTCCCCCCCTTTTGTATTTAGGGCCCTCACCCACCGCTCAGGGGTGGAGGCCGTGGGGGACAATAGGTCCCCCCATATTGTTATTTTTAGGGCCCCCACCCACCGCTCAGGGGTGGGGGTGGGGGGGGGACAATAGGTCCCCCCTAATTGTTATTTTTAGGGCCCCCACCCACCGCTCAGGGGTGGGGGACGGGGGGGGACATTAGGTACCCCCCTAATTGTTAATTTTAGGGCCCCCACCCACCGCTCAGGGGTGGGGGCCGGGAGGGACAATAGGTCCCCCCCTTATTATTATTTTTAGGGCCCCCACCCACCGCTCAGGGGTGGGAGTGGGGGGGACAATAGGTCCCCCCCTAATTGTTAATTTTAGGGCCCCCACCCACCGCTCAGGGGTGGGGGCCGGGGGGGACAATAGGTACCCCCCTTATTGTTAATTTTAGGGCCCCCACCCACCGCTCAGGGGTGGGAGTGGGGGGGGACAATAGGTCCCCCCCTAATTGTTATTTTTAGGGCCCCCACCCACTGCTCAGGGGTGGGGGCCGGGGGGGACAATAGGTACCCCCCTAATTGTTATTTTTAGGGCCCCCACCCACCGCTCAGGGGTGGGGGCCGGGAGGGACAATAGGTCCCCACCTTATTGTTAATTTTAGGGCCCCCACCCACCGCTCAGGGGTGGGGGCCAGGGGGGGACAATAGGTCCCCCCTAATTGTTATTTTTAGGTCCCCCACCCACCGCTCAGGTGTGGGGGCCGGGGGGGACAATAGGTCCCCCCCTAATTGTTAATTTTAGGGCCCCCACCCACCGCTCAGGGGTGGGGGACGGGGGGACAATAGGTACCCCACTAATTGTTAATTTTAGGGCCCCCACCCACCGCTCAGGGGTGGGGGCCAGGAGGGACAATAGGTCCCCACCTTATTGTTAATTTTAGGGCCCCCACCCACCGCTCAGGGGTGGGGGCTGGGGGGGGACAATAGGTCCCCCCTAATTGTTATTTTTAGGGCCCCCACCCACCGCTCAGGGGTGGGGGATGGGGGGACAATAGGTACCCCACTAATTGTTAATTTTAGGGCCCCCACCCACCGCTCAGGGGTGGGGGCCAGGAGGGACAATAGGTCCCCACCTTATTGTTAATTTTAGGGCCCCCACCCACCGCTCAGGGGTGGGGGCTGGGGGGGGACAATAGGTCCCCCCTAATTGTTAATTTTAGGGCCCCCACCCACCGCTCAGGGGTGGGGGCCGGGGGGGACAATAGGTACCCCCCTTATTGTTAATTTTAGGGCCCCCACCCACCGCTCAGGGGTGGGGGCCGGGGGGGGACAATAGGTCCCCCTTAATTGTTATTTTTAGGGCCCCCACCCACCGCTCAGTGGTGGGGGCCAGGGGGGACAATAGGTCCACCCCTAATTGTTAATTTTAGGGCCCCCACCCACCGCTCAGGGGTGGGGGCCGGGGGGGAACAATAGTTCCCCCCCTTATTGTTATTTTTAGGGCCCCCACCCGCCGCCCAGGGGTGGGGGCCGGAGAGGGGGAGGACAGTAGGTCCCCCCCCTCATTATCTTTATGGCTTCCACCCGAACCCAGGGGTGGGGGCCTGGGGGGGAAGGAGAGTAGGTCTCCCACCCACCCCCCCCCCCTTGAACCACTATTGTGGTTATAAAGAGTCCCTGTGGGTTTTAAAATTTGCCTGCCTATTGAAGGCTATGGCGGTTTCCCACGGTTCGCCGGTTCGCGAACATTTGCGGACGTTCGCATCCGCCGTTCGCGAACCGAAAATTTTATGTTGGCGACATCACTAATCAAGAACTTAAACCATCATTATACATTTTCTCACTCTGTGTACTGTAGAAAATACAGAGAAAGTGTTAAAACTTACACACCGATTAAAATTAGTTACCTTTTAAATTGTAGGTCCTTTCAAACATAAAATAGTCCTATATAACATGAATAAGAATAAGACAAATAGTGTAATCTGTTAAAATACCAATAACAGTAGTGGAAAAAATGTCACACTCGGGGGCGGGGCCTGACCGCCGAGCCGGATGGACGTGGGGCACCTCGTCTCCGCTATGAAAATTGCAAAATCAGGCAAAACCTAGCTTTCTTCCCCGAAAAAAAATGATCAACAGCCACACAAAGGCAAAGGGGACACAGGCAAATACCCTGGATGTCAATATCAACCCCAGTCCTGCCGGTAAAGCGGACTGCTGGGCGACTGAGATTGAGACCTGTCGCGAGGCTCTGGCGTGAGAGGCGGCTGATCTCCCGTGCTTAGTCTGGTGGGACCTCTCGCACGCCTACTGAGGGCCCCGTTTCCCCCCGCTGTGGGCCGGGGGGGTTATCCCGGACCCCACCGGAGAGGCAGTGTCCGCTTCTATCATCTGAGCGGCGACACGATCACACAAGAACCGCGTGGCAAAATCTAAGATGGCCGCCACGCTTATTGCAAGCCGGAGATCAAGCTCCCAAATACATAATCGGAAGCTACAAATCCCTGTGATACTGGCAGACCTAAATGGACTTTACCAGGACTCTCACTCTGAGACTTTTGGGAACAATGCCCCTTTAAGAATGTGTCCGCAGACCTTTAAAATACTTTGTTCGAGGCTTTTTCCTATTTGGTTCGGTAAATGATGCTTACCGAACCAAGTACTGTACAGGCAAACCACACAGAAGTGGAAGCGTGCGGCTAATTTACCTCCCAGGCTGGGAGGCTGCTTTATGTTAATTGCCGACCGCTGGGTGGCCGCCGTTCGTACAGGCGAACATGTGTCGAGGCGGCCGTCTTTCTTCAGTCGAACGCGGTCAGCGGTGTGTGCCGTCAAATCTCTGGAACTAAAATCGGCTACAAAACAGCACGAACACCGCTGACCCTTACCTTCTCCTCCACTTCGACGATCCGGCTAAAATCAAAGTGCGTTCGACAATTTGAACGCCATGCTATGCTGTGCTATTTGCACGAACGGTACCCCGTTCGTGCATTCGAATAGGACTTAGACATTTTTTCTTGTGTGAAATTGACCGACCGCACAGCCCAAATCTATGGAACTGTTTTGGGCAGGAAAGCATGCTTGCGGTCGGTCACAAAGGACTTCCAGCTAACTTTTTAACCCCTGGAGGGAATTGTATGATTTTTGGATATGTCTATATTTGAAGTGTGCTGGTTATTAATATGTGCTTTTTATGGAGATTGGATGTATATTTTTAAAGTTGTGGTAAATGTGTAAAAATTATATTTTTCCTGCCTGTGATAATAACTTTAACCCATTGTGTTCAGTAATTATATCACATGCAGAGTGGAGGGTTTGTGTGTAATTGCTGGGAGTGTCTGAATGTATTGTACGTTGTTGATTGGGTGGTAACCTTGTGGAGAAATATGTATAAAAGAAGCAATAAAGCCCCAACTCTGTCTGTTCCTGTTTATACTCCAAACTGTGTGTCGTCCTGTTATTGGAGGGAAGAAGATTTGCTCCTGTGTCTGCTGTTCCAGCTTGTGAGGAGATTCAGCGGGGAAAGTCCTTGTAAGGACTAGAGCTAATTCCCCATTTCTAGTTCTAGAGTTCCCAGGACTGAGTAGCGTCCAGTGCCGGGAGGTGTCTGCTGGAGTGCTTGGAGCCCTCAGGAAGCGCTAGGAGCAGGACCTTCAACAGAGGTACCCAGTAAGGGTGCCAGGTGATCCGTTACACTTACCATTTGGTTCCTGGTTCTTCTGGAACTCACACCATTCCAGCAAAGAATTTACCACTATCTGCAGCAATTCCAATGGTGGATGAAACACTGATACAGTTCAGAGCCATTCTTAAAGGGCTCTTTAAAGTGTGAGTGTGACATTTTATTCCACTTCTGTTATTGGTATTTTAACAGATTACACTATTTGTCTTTTTCTTATTCATGTTATATAGGACTCTTTTGTGTTTAAAAGGACCTACAAGGTAAATCATTTTAATCAGTGTGTACGCTTTAGCACTTTTCCTATTCTTTTTACAATTTCTTATTAAGTGTCCTGGGTGACAATACATTTTAAGTTGTTTTAGGCTGCACTGGATTATTATTGCTTTAAGCGCCACATATCCCTTAACAGTTTTATCCTATACTCTGTGTACTGTGCCCAAACAAAGTAAGTATAATGAAATCTGAGGCATATAGACCCATGTATACACTGGGCAATATCAGCTCATGCCATCCTGATATTTGTATGGATTATTTAAAATTCACATTATGACAGATGCACACACCTATAAAATACAACAACAAACAAACAGATTTTTTGGCAAAGATTGGTGATAAAATGGTAACATTTAAAGGCGCTATGTACCATATATAAAATACTCTGTTTCCACTTTTGCAAATATATCTTATGAGAAAGTAAAATTAATTGTTATGATGACTGGAGAAAGTGGGCTACGTGTTCCAGGGAATCCCCTGGTTTTTGTTTTTGACAAAAACAATCAACACAAAATTATCGTGGTTAGAGTTTCCCTTTAATGTAAGCAAAAACATGCAGTTTTCAATTCTCCCTTCTTCTTCTTTCCGTTAGTTTCCTTTCTGCACCCTTCCTCCTTTACAATCCTTTTGAACCCTCCATTCTCATGTTTCTGTATAGCTCTCTGTGCAAGTTTGCTGCTTTATCTGCCGCTTCAGTTTCTCCCCATCAGCTTGTTTTTACTTAGTTTCCAGTCCCCCCAGCATTTTTCTCATTTATTTTTCTTTCATTTAACCCTTGACAGGAAGGTCTAGGAGAATAGTGACTTACACGGACAAATATTTTGGAATTGGATGTGTGTGTATGTGCACACACACGTGTGTGTGTGTGTGTGTGTGAATGTACTGCAAACTTAAAGATGCAGTCTAGGCACTATAACCACCCCATGCTGATGCAGTAGTTATGGTGCCATCAGAAGCATGTGTGCCATCTTCAGTTTCTTGTTCAAACTGTTCTCAAGTAGTCTGACCCAAAGAAGGGGTCGCTATTAAAATGTGTAATTTACACCAACAAATATTTCAATGGATTGTTGCAATCCACTTGGAATTGTTCACTTTTGCATATAAATAAGTGCCTACCCCTAAAATAAAAGTGTTTGGGCGTGCTCTGGAATAACAGCTGCTCATATTAACCAGGTTTCCCCAAAGCTCCTTACAGGATTGGTTACTAGGAGACAGAACACATATCTTTTAATTATTATATCATAGACAAATATTTTGGAATTGAATATGTGTGTATGTGTGTGTATGCACGCACAAACGTGTGTTTGTACATGTGTGAATGTGCTGCAAACTTAAAGAGGGAGTCTAGGCACTATAACCACTACATGCTGATGCAGTAGTTATGGTGCCATTAGAAGCATAGGTGCCATCTTCCATTTCTTGTTCAAACTGTTCTCAAGTAGTCTGACCCAAAGGGGTCGCTATTAAAATGTGTAATTTACACCAATAAATATTTCAGTGGATTGTTGCAATCCACTTGGAATTGCTTACTTTTGCATATAGATAAGTACCTAAGTCACACATATTCTGTATAGTGTATTGTGATAAAAAAAAAAATGGACCGTATTTGGATTTCCTCGAGTTCCATTTTTGTTCAAGAAAATGTGCAGCTGAAGCACAGATGATAACGGCAGAGAAGAAGAACAGACACTCATTGAAATGCATCCTAACAGGGTACAAAGAAAAGTCCTTCAATTGTTAAGCATACTCTTCATAAAAGCTTATTGTGAGTGATTTTTGTCTGACTTAAAGGGACACTGTATGCACTATAACTATTTCATCTTGTTGAATTGTTTATATTGCTTGGAGTCCCCTGGCACTGTCCTTCAATTCAGTGTTAAAGGAAAACTACAGGAACCATAACTATTTAATCCATAACAATTTCTTATGGTGCCAAGAGGTCCACAAGCGCTTTCTTACCCGAAGGAGTTAAACCTTTTAATCCCAAATGTTGTCTCCAGTGCTGCATCTTCAATTCCCCATGCAGCATCCGGCTTCCGAAATTTAAAAAATTTTTTATGAATGGGAAGCTTCTGACTGGCTTAGAACGGCAGCTGACTGTTCTAGCCAATCAGTGGTGCCCCTGACTGGTGGCACTCTAAGTTCCTGATAGTCAATCTCAGAAGCTGGATGCCGCTGGAGGAATTGGAGATCTGGAATGGAGGCAACCTTCGGAATTAAACTGTTTGAAAATGGTTTAACCTCTTTAGGTAAGAAAGCACCCAGGTACCTCTTGGTACCAAACCTTACTTTCGAGCAGGGCTTGAGTCCTGCAGGAACGCATGGGAACGGCGTTCCTGCACTTTTTCCAAAGCGTTACCAGTCCTGCAGTCCTGCAGGAGCCAGCCGCTACACACAGGGGCCTTCACACGCTGTGTTCCCTCTCCAGCTCTAACTCTCGCAAGACCCGCGGCTGTCAGAGCGTTACCACGGGTTACCATGGCAACGCTCCGCACAGGCGAGTCTCACGAGAGTTAGAGCTGGAGAGGGAACACAGCGTGTGAAGGCCCCTGTGTGTAGCGGCTGGCTCCCTCCACCGGACCACCACTACAAACACACTACATTCATTATTCATACTCTGCATTCACTACAAACACACTACATTCATTATACACACTCTGCACTCACTACAAACACACTACATTTATTATACACACTGCACTCACTACAAACACACTACATTTATTATTCATACTCTGCATTCACTACAAACACACTACATTCATTACACACCCTGCACTGCACTATATGCATGGGAGTGAGATTTTATTTATTTATTTATTTTTTTAGGTGGGGGGGGGGGATCTTGGGCTAGTTCCCACACTTTTTTCCCCAGGACATGACCCCTGCTTTCGAGTAAGTTTTTATGGTTTCTGGATTGTTGCATTTTTGTGCAGTTTATCACTAAATAAGGGTCCCTGGCCACCCACATCTCAGCCTTTAATGGAGGTATGACTGAGGCAGACATTCAACACTACCTTCTAGCCATACCAATTCATACTTGTAATAGGCACTCGGATATCGGAAAAGTATAGCAACCAGGATGGCAGAAAGCTACAGGCAACTGAGCACTACAGGAGTTATTTGTGTGAAATGATCACAGCCCTGGTAGAGCTGGACCAGCGAATCACCATTCTCAGCACAGACAGGACAGGATATGGCGCAAACCCGCCACCTGAGCACTTTCCATAAGCTTAGCTGAAGCCACTGGCAGTAGGATATGGATCAAGCTAGCATCCTTATCCGAGGTAGAGTTCCCGTACAGAGCATCAGAGAGATGGCCCTGCTTCGGAGGCAATCCCTCAGATTGAGGAGTTGTCAGGGTTTCTTTTCTGTTTTTAACAGCAACCCTTCCTTTTTCAGTGAGTTTTTCGCTGAGATTAACGATCAGCTCCTTCAGTATGTTGCCACGGTTACTCACCTGAGAATAGTAATCAACCCTGCTGCTAATCAGTGCAGCCTATTTAAGCAGCAAATCCCAGTACCTCCTTGCCCTTGCGTGGTTTCCTGTTCCCCAGAAGTCTCCTTGTTCCTGTGTTTCCTGTTTGTTCCTGGTTCCTGACTCTGGCCTTGTTCCTGACTTCGCTGATCTCCGTTCTCTTGATCCTGGCTCGTCTGACTACCCGCTCTGGTGACTGACCCCTGCTTGCCTCCTGGACTTTGCTTTTGGTTATTTCTTTGTTATTTATTAATAAAGGTGTCTCTGTCTAGTTCCTGGTCCTTAACAGGAGTGCAGAAACCTTGGTGTCTGATCTCAGAGTTTCAGCAGCGACTACAGGAAGCTCTGTTCCAATATAATGGCACAATCCTGGGAGAGTGTGAGCAGGATCTTAAGGAGTGAAAGCAACTCTGGAGTGAGGTCCTCGAAGAGGTACAGGTTCTCCGGAAAGAATTCCTCCCAACCCCAGAACAGTGATATCAAGGTCAACTGGATATGTGGATGCCTTTTCTGGGAGAGCAGCCCCTGGAGGAATGGGTGACTGAATAGGAGAGACTGGTCTGGAGAGATCTGTGGCTGGACAATGGTTACTTGGCCTTAAGGTGGTATGCGGTACAGCAGTACCCTTGGCTCGCAGGTGACAATCCTTTGGGGGTGAGGGCTATGTTTGCCCTTGCCTATTGTGGGAGGCCTTTGAGGAGTGGAATTATTTTGGGAGATCAGCGGTGTTCCAATTCTGGGACATCTGGGAACTTAAGGGAGACCTATTGGATCTCATGGCAGCAACAAACCTGGAACCCGATCTGACCTACTTAGCAATCCATGAGTGGGAGCTTGAGCAGGACTACAGGTGACTGATCGACTCTATACAGCAGCAGCAAGGTGTGTTCCTAGGGAGGGAAAGGGAGGTTAGTCTTCTCACTCCCCAGTGTCCAAATATGTTTACAGAAGGAAAGGACAGTTGCCTCATTCCACAGCAGGAGTATTTATTTACTGGATGGGAGGAAAGTCTCCTCATTCCCTAGCGGAAGAATGTGTTACCAGGAGGGGAGATCAGCAACCTCACTCCACTGCGGCAGAATGCATTCATAGGGAGTAAAATAGAGGTCAGTCTCCTCACTCCCCAGTGGGTGAATGTGTTTATGCGAGGGGAGGACAGTAGCCTCACTCCCCAGTGTCAGTATTTTTTTATGGGAGGGGAGCACAGAACCCCAACTACCTAGTGGCAGGATGTGTTCATGGAGAGGGGATGGAAGGTCAGCCTCTTCACTCCCCAGTGGCCAAATGTCTTTATGGAAGGGTAAGACAGTACCCTCACACCACAGAATGAGTTTCCAGGAGTGGAGGACAACAGCCTCACTCTACAGATATGTTTACGGGAGGGAAGAACAGTATCCTCACTCCCCAGACGCAGAAAGTGTTTCCGGAAGGGGAGGACAGTATCCTTACTCCCCAATGGCACAATGTATTCATAGGGAGGAAAAAGGAGGGCAGTCTCCTCACCCCCAGCAGCCAAATGTGTTTACGGGAGGAGAGGATGGTATCCCCACTTCCCAGTGGCAGAATGTATTTTCAGGAAGCAAGGACAGCACCCTCAGCAGCAGGAGGAACCCCAGGGGCTTCCCTCCCTAACAACACAGTGGAGCTATCGGGGGGAGCTTTATCCAAGAGGCTACCCATGTGGATTTACTTTTTGGGAGTGACTACCCGACTAATTCAGGCACAGACCATTTGGAGGTCTGGTACCTTGTTAGTCTACTCTTTGGGGAGAAGATACGTCACGGAAGCTCCCGTGCCACAGCCTGCTGGAGAGGCATAACAGGTAGCCTCCTGCCCACAGACTATGGGCCTGGTCAAAGACTTTAAAATTATATATAGGAAGTGGGTATATGTTTTGTCATTGTCAAGTTATATTGTAAAATTTTGAAACGAATGAAAGCTATTGAGTTAATTATATTAGGTAACAGCTATTGTGCAATGTGTAATTATGTTTTAAACACCAAGACACCAGAGATTGGTTTGCATTGTTCTGGCTGAAGTTGTATGTAGGAGGATAAATGCATGTGGTTTTCCCTGAACTAAACAGTTCTCTTGTTTTACCCAATATGGCTGTTCTTGTCCCCTATAATGGGGAATTTTACAAGGTTCCAGAGGGGTATAATAACTGAATGCTGAAGCAGAAATCCAGTACCATAGGAGGATTAAAGAGGCGGTGACCAAGGGACACTAAGAGACCTTGCTACCAGTGACATCCCCACGAAACATGATGCAGGATTTAAAATCCAGGCCCCATTTATCTTGGTGCAGATTTCAGCCATCTCACAGTGTTTGGTCCAGCTGAAATCTGGACACTTGCTTCCCATAACAGGCTAAATGTCCCAAGACTTTATGTTAGCTTTGTGTACAAAGAACTTATCTGTTCTCTCTCTGTTCTTAGATTGCCTGTGCAAAGCTGCTGCAGTAAATTATTCTGGGTATTTCTCTGTTCTCTCAGTGCTGCTACTGGTGCTGCTCTCAGACAGAGCCAATCTCTCCTTCCTACTTCCCCTTGCAGGCATCGCATTCTCTCATGCTGAGTACAAGCAGGAAAGTTACCCAGAGGAGGGTTTTGCTGATAACAGACATGCAGAGCACAAACATCTAATTGGCTGGCTACATGATCCCTGCATTGGTCTGCGGTTGCTATTCCTCCCCAATGCTGATCGTCTCAGCCAATCAATCCAATGCTTCCCCATTGGGATGTATTGTAGAAGCTAGTGCACATGCAATTGCTATAACTGCTCTGCACCAATTGCCATACTGCGCCAGTCAGCAACTCCTCATAGAAATGGATTGTATCAATGCATCTCAATCGGATGAGTCCATCTTTTCAATTTTACAAAACCACATTCAAGAAGTTTCTATAGTTTCTATTTTGTACATGGTATAAATATTTATACCGGTATGTATAATGAACACAAAACACAGTGACTAATCTACCTCTGAAATTGGAGCTTTTACTAGCATCTGTGAGAATTACCAGCTGCAAAAAAATAATTGATGGTGATAAACTTGAAAATACACCACAAACCAGCATTTATACAAGAAGTCAGTCATTAAAAGTAAAATCTAAAATACATTCAATAAATAAAAAATAAAAAAACACAGAGTAAAAAAGAAAATGCAGGAATGCACAACATTTCAATACCACAAATAAAACTAATGAATAATGTTTACATTTGTCTTGCTAAAAACTGCTCCAAACCCTTTATGTGCGGAGACAATTGTCCAAGTTCTGAACCAAAACAAAACATAGAATTTAAACTATTTGTCTGTTCAACCATAATTTACCTCTATCATATTACCTGTACCCAGACTTATTATATATAATTTTGTTCAGGAGACTTAGGGCTTTCATTTAGTTAAATATTTATTTAAGGAACGTAATTTAATAGGAATAAAATCTAAAACAGTTTGAGAACTTAAGAAATGTTAAATAAATAAATAAAAACTCTTGCACTCCAACAAAGTTATGATAGTACCTGGTGCTCTGGTTGCTCAAAGATATAAACAGAAAATATACCGGCACTCCTAGGTTTTTCAAGACAATATTCTTTATTCCAAATCAGTACATCAACGTTTCAGCTCCATTGTGGAGCTTTCATCAGGACAGCCTTTATGTATATTACGTTCGATCACACTCTCCTGAACTCTTAGAAGGTTAAATGATTATAGCCCATTCACATAGTACACTAATTTGTACTCTCCCGAAATCCAAGCAGGTCGTGGGAAAAAAAGTGTTTCGTCGTTCAGATACCCAAACATCAGTCGAGACTTGATGAAGGGTACAAATGGAATGCTTTATTATAGCCAGATGGCCCACTTTTATACACAGATGCCCAGCATGAGGTCTCCAGCAAATGTATAGGAAAACACACACAGGCATCTCTGTGTCTGGGAGATAATTGAGTATGCGTTGCTTAAACTAATTATCTCCCAGGCGCTAGAGGTACAGAATATAAAACAAAAAACACCCCAAAACATACACAATATTACCAGGGACCCCCACGAGTCCTATATCCCCGGATATCCTGGATCTGAGTGGCCAAATACATTCCACGAATACAGCCGAATCGCCACTGGGGTATAGTTTTGACTGACAGCACACGTGGTGTCTGCCAAAAATAGTTCCGTGAGAAAAGTGGTAGCGTTCAGTCCCTTTCGGGAGTCCCAAAACGAACAAACTACCGAACGGTTCCCCTGGCTCGTAAGTAGATCTAGTTCATGTGTACCTTTTCACCGAATAGCGCTCACCTGCCTTGTTGGAAATAGACGCAGGTGTTAGTACAAAGTTACCGGTGTTCGCCAGGTCAAGTGTCCAACCTAGAGTTCCAGACACTTAACGACCAAGTACTGCTGCCTTCTTTCGGGAGACAAGGGAGAGCACTTAATTTTATGGTTACTTTGAAGTTAAATGAGCCAGGGGGGTGGTCGGTGTTCGGTAGATCAAACCGAATACAGTAAAAAAATAACTGAGGCAAGGAAAATACAGGATTTGTCACACCAAGACACCGTGGAGTTGTTTGCATTCTTCTGGCTAAAGACTCCCTGTTGTGTGTAGTGGTATAAACACTAGAGATGTCCCGAATAGTTCGCTGGCAAATAGTTCCCGGCGAACATAGCTTGTTCGCGTTCGCCACGGCGGGCGAACATATGCGATGTTCGGTCCGCCCCCTATTTGTCATCATTGAGTAAACTTTGACCCTGTATCTCACAGTCAACAGACACATTCCAGTCAATCAGCAGCAGACCCTCCCTCCCAGACCCTCCCACCTCCTGGACAGCATCCATTTTAGATTCATTCGGAAGCTGCATTCTTAGTGAGAGGAGGGACAGTGTAGCTGCTGCTGATTTAATAGGGAAATCAATAGCTAGGCTAGTGTATTCAGTGTCCACTACAGTCCTGAAGACTTATCTGATCTCTGCTGTAAGGACAGCACCCCAAAATGCCCTTTTTAGGGCTAGAACATCAGTCTCCTTTTTTTTTCCTGTGTAATCTAATTGCAGTTGCCTGCCTGCCAGCGTGTGTGTCAGGCTCACAGCGTATACTGTGCCCGGTTGCCCAGTGCCACCACTCATATCTGGTGTCACAATAGCTTGCATTTAAAAAAAAAAGCAAAAAAACTTTTTTGACTGTAATATAATAACAGTCAGTTTCCTTCACACGTGTGCGTTTCATGGCCTGCCAGTGCACAGTGTCACACCAGTGCAACTCATATCTGGTGTAACAGTAGTGTACATTAAAAAAACAACACTTTTTTGACTGTGAAATAATAGCAGTCAGTTTCCTTCACGCATGTGCGTTTCAGGGCCTGCCAGGGCACAGTGTCACACCAGTGCAACTCATATCTGGTGTAACAGTAGTGTACATTAAAAAAAAAAAACAACTAGAAATTTGACTGAAATAATAGCAGTCAGTTTCCTTCACACGTGTGCGTTTCAGGGCCTGCCAGGGCACAGTGTCACACCAGTGCAACTCATATCTGGTGTAACAGTAGTGTACATTTAAAAAAACAAAACAAATGTGACTGTAATAGATTGAATAGCAGTTAGTTGTCTGCAAGCGTGTGTGTCAGGCCTACAGCGTCTACTCTGCCAACTTCTGCCAGTGCACAGTTCCACTCATATCTGTTGTCACAGTAGCTTGCACGCATAGTACCACTAATCGAAAAAAAAATTACAGGCATGGCAGGCCACCCTGCAGGGGCCGTCATGGTCGTGGTGCTGTGATTCCCTTTGGCCCTAGAATAATGCCCAGTGTTCAGAGGCCACGTACCCTGAACTTGAAAAGTTCTGAGGACATAGTTGACTGGCTAACACAGGACACCCAATCTTATACAGCTTCTGCTTGGAACCTTGACGCACCATCCTCCTCCAGCTTAGCTTCGGGGACCTCTCAAGTTACCACTTGCCCGCCTGCCACCACCACCAACACTAGCACCACAGCCGCTTCACTTGATCTGTCAGAGGAGTTATTTACACATCAGTTGGAAGAAATAAGTGATGCGCAACCATTATTGCCGGAGGATGTAGATAACAGGGATATGTCTCAGTCAGGCAGCATTACACACATGGACGTACGGTGTGATGATGATGATGTTGTACCCGCTGCTGCTTCCTTTGCTGAGTTGTCAGATACAAGTGAAGCGGTTGATGATGACGATGCGTCCGTGGATGTCACGTGGGTGCCCGCTAGAAGAGAAGAAGAACAGGGGGAAAGTTCAGATAGGGAGACAGAGAGGAGGAGGAGACGAGTTGGGAGCAGAGGGAGGTCGTAGCAAGGAGCTAGTGGCACAGTCAGACCGCATGCATCGGCACCTGGGGTCAGCCAGGCAGCACGCCAATCAACACATGCTGTTGCCACCACCAGAATGCCGTCATTGCAGAGCTCAGCAGTGTGGCATTTTTTTTGTGTGTCTGCCTCTGACAACAGCGATGCCATTTGCAACCTGTGCCAATAGAAACTGAGTCGTGGGAAGTCCAACACCCACCTAGGTACAACTGCTTTGCGAAGGCACATGATCGCACATCACAAACGCCTATGGGATCAACATATGAGTACAAGCAGCACACAAACTCAAAGCCGCCATCCTCCTCCTGGTCCGGCATCTTCAGCCACGTCAACCACTGCTGTCCTCCTTGCCCTCTCTCAACCATCCGCCACTCCATCTCTCGCCTTGAGCAGTTCCTGCTCATCTGCCCACAGTCAGGTGTCTGTCAAGGACATGTTTGAGCGTAAGAAGCCAATGTCACAAAGTCACCCTCTTGCCCTGCATCTGACAGCTGGCTTGTCTGAACTCTTAGCCCGCCAGCTTTTACCATACAAGCTGGTGGAGTCTAAGGCGTTCCAAAAATTTGTAGCTATTGGGACACCGCAGTGGAAGGTACCCGGACGAAATTTCTTTGCACAAAAGGCAATCCCCAACCTGTACTCGATTGTGCAGAAGGAAGTAATGGCATGTCTGGCACACAGTGTTGGGGCAAGGGTCCATCTGACCACTGATACCTGGTCTGCAAAGCATGGTCAGGGCGGGTATATCACCTACACTGCGCATTGGGTAAACCTGCTGACGGCTGCCAAGAATGGAGTGCGTGGCTCTGCAGAGGAGTTGGTGACACCGCCACGACTTGCAGGCAGGCCTGCTGCCACCTCCCCTACTCCTCCTACTCCATCCTCTTCCATAACCTCCTCGGCTGAGTCCTCTTCTGCTGCTGCGTCTTGCTCCACATCAACGGCACCCCCCCAGCTCCCCAGGTACTATTCCACATCCGGGATACGGCAGTGTCACGCCGTCTTGGGGTTGACTTGCCTGAAAGCAGAGAGTCACACCGGACCAGCACTCCTGTCCGCCATGAACGCACAGGTGGATCAGTGGCTGACTCTGCACCAACAGGAGATCGGCAAAGTGGTTTGTGACAACGGAAGAAATTTGTTAGCGGCATTGAATTTGGGCAAGTTGACACATGTGATGTGCATGGCACATGTGTGTAATCTGATCGTACAACGCTTTGTGCATAAGTACCCAGGCTTACAGGACATCCTGAAGCAGGCCAGGACGGTGTGTGGCCATTTCAGGCATTCCTACACGGCCATGGCGCACTTTTCAGATATCCAGCGGCGAAACAACATGCCAGTGAGGCGCTTGATTTGCGACAGCCCGACACGTTGGAATTCAACACTCCTAATGTTCGACCGCCTGCTCCAACAAGAAAAAGCCGTTAACGACTATTTGTATGACCGGGGTGATAGGACAGCCTCTGCGGAGCTGGGAATTTTTTTGCCACGTTACTGGAAGCTCATGCGCAATGCGTCCTTTTGAGGAGGTGACAAACCAAGTCAGTCGCACCGAAGGCACCATCAGCGACATCATACCATTTGTTTTCTTCCTGGAGCATGCTCTGCGAAGAGTGCTGGATCAGGCCGTAGATGAGCATGAAGAGGAAGAGGAAGAGTTGTGGTCACCATCACCACCATAAACAGCCTTATCAGCATCGCTTGCTGGACCTGCGGCAACGCTGGAAGAGGATTGTGAGGAAGAGGAGTCAGAGGAGGAATGTGGCTTTGAGGAGGAGGAGGAAGACCAACCACAACAGGCATCCCAGGGTGCTCGTTGTCACCTATCTGGTACCCGTGGTGTTGTACGTGGCTGGGGGGAAGAACATACCTTCATTGAGATCACTGAGGACGAGGAACGGGACATGAGTGGCTCGGCATCCAACCTTGTGCAAATGGGGTCTTTCATGCTGTCGTGCCTGTTGAGGGACCCTCGTATAAAAAGGCTGAAGGAGAACGACCTGTACTGGGTGTCCACGCTACTAGACCCCCGGTATAAGCAGAAAGTGCCTGAAATGTTACCGAATTACCGCAAGTCGGAAAGGATGCAGCATTTGCAAAATAAATTAAAAAGTATGCTTTACACAGCGTATAAGGGTGATGTCACAGCACAACGGGAATCTAACAGGGGAAGAGGTGAAAGTAATCCTCCTCCTCCCACGACCACGCCGGCAAGGACAGGACGCTTTACAGACGTGTTGTTGATGGAGGACATGCAGAGCTTTTTAAGTCCTACACATTGCCACAGCCCTTCGGGGTCCACCCTCAGAGAACGACTCGACCGACAGGTAGCAGACTACCTCGCCTTAACTGCAGATATCGACACTCTGAGGAGCGATGAACTCCTTGACTACTGGGTGTGCAGGCTTAACCTGTGGCCTGAGCTATCTCAATTTGCGATAGAACTTCTGGCCTGCCCCGCTTCAAGTGTCCTGTCAGAAAGGACCTTCAGTGCAGCAGGAGGTATTGTCACTGAGAAGAGAAGTCGCCTAGGTCAAAAAAGTCTAGATTACCTCACCATTATTAAGATGAATGAGGGATGGATCCCGAAGGGACTGACAGTGGGCGATAAATTCGACTCAAAAAGGCCTGATGAGGGGGACGTAACAGGGATTAAACTGATGAGAATAGTACTACTTAACACACCACTCCTATCTGGTAGCACATTAGATTGCACGCGCAGTGCCCCAAATTTGAAGTAGAAGGACCGACCAAGCATCTTTTTCCATCTCCCGGTTCCTAAAATTGATGCCATATACACGTCCCCTGATAGGGGACGTAACAGGGATTAAACTGATAAGAATAGTACTACTTAACACACCACTTCTATCTGGTGGCACATTAGATTGCACGCGCAGTGCCCCAAATTTGAAGTAGGAGGACCGACCAAGCATCTTTTTCCATCTCCCGGTTCCTAAAATCGATTCCATATACACGTCCCCTGATAGGGGACGTAACAGGGATTAAACTGATAGGAATAGTACTACTTAACACACCTTATAATAACACAGAGAGAGGCAACGCAGAGAGAGGAGTCTGAAGAAGAGGAGTCAGAGGAGGAAGGTGGCTTTGAGGAGGTGGAAGACCAAACACAGCAGGCGTCCCAGGGGGCTTGTTGTTACCTTTCGGGGACCCTTGGTGTTGTACGTGGCTGGGTGGAGGAAGAGACCTTCAATGACATCAGTGAGGACAAGGAACTGGACATGGCTAGCTTGGTATCCAACCTTGTGCAAATGGGGACTTTGCGGTTGTGCGAATGGACCGTTTGCGGTTGTTTGTGGTGCGTTAAACGGGGAGTTTGGTCTGTCACTGTGAAGCGGGTGTAACCCTTACACTACCTGATTGATACAACATCATACCTGATGTTTTAAAGCACGTTGTTCCAAGCAATTTAGGAATGTTAGGTGATTTCTGCCCTTTATGGATTAAAACCAGACTCTGCATCAACTATATAATTTTCCATGGGAGTTTTGCCATGGATCCCCTCCGGCATGCCACAGTCCATGTGTTAGTCCCCTTTAAACAACTTTTCCATCACTATTGTGGCCAGAAAGAGTCCCTGTGGGTTTTAAAATTTGCCTGCCTGTTGAAGTTTATGGCGGTTCGACCGGTTCGCCCGGTTCGCCCGTTCGCAAACATTTGCGGAAATTCGCGTTCGCGGTTCGCGAACGGAATATTTTATGTTCGCGACATCTCTAATAAACACCTTTGTTTTTTCTGAAGTAAACAGTTCTCTTGTTTTACCCAATACGACTGGTCTTGCACCGCTATATTGGGGAATTTCCCAAGGTTCCTGAGGGCTATAATCACTATTCCTGTAGCTTATGAGTCTACAGGAAATAAATGCAATGAATGGGTCTGAAATATGTGGTGGAACAATTCTGAAAAACAGACACTTTTAGGGAGCATATAGGCTTATCATTGAATCCACTTTTGAGACTTGAGTAGCCTCATGATGATTAAATGGTTAATACACAGTGATATTCGCTAAACCTAGAATTGTAGAGAAGGGACTTTCAAATGTAACATTTATTCATTTTAACTATTTAGTTGATGTAGCCTCAAAGAAAACGTGCATGTAATTTTCCCTTGTTTTCTTTGGGGTGTATTAAAAACAGCTTGCAAAAGCTGCAGATCAAGTTCTCCCCTTTTTCTCAGGCTAATACTTTTTTTAATATTTACTGTAATGAGAATAATAGATAAGGAATTAGCTTGTGCAAACATAATCTGTATTATATTCCAGTTTCCATTTCCCCAGTAATATTTCTCCAGTTCATTTACACTTGGTCTGCTTTCACTTCTGGTTTTTAGCTTTCAGTTTAGTTTCTTTATTCTTCCCGCAGGATATTGACAACCACGGTGCAGGAGAAGTGAAACCGTTGGGTGATTTTATTTATGGAAGGACATAGCAGTAACATTCATTCCACAGTAGCAGAAGATGGCAAAAGATATGTATGTGAATGTACTTAAAACGGGTAAGTTTGATTGTTCCTTTAGTGTAGTTATACGTATCCTTGATATGGCAGAGTCTAATACTCCAGACCTGGAACCAAACAGCTTTGAAACATCTGTACAGATACTGAATCTGTTATGGCTAGATTGGAACCATCTGCATCAATTCTGTTCTTGTTGGACTGAAACTCCATATCTGTATCTAATAGTCAAGGGCTCAAACTGTCTGCATTGTATTTGTTAAAGCAGAACTGGACTCACCTGCACTGTATCTGTGTTTAAAGGATGGAACAAGTTGCACTGAGTCTGGAATTGTAGAATGATAACAAGTTGCACTGTGTCTGAAATTGTAAAATAAGAACAAGTTGCACTGTGTCTAAAATTGTAAGATGAGAACAAGTTGCACTGTGTCTGAAATTGTAGGATGAGAACAAGTTGCACTGTGTCTAAAATTGTAAGATGAGAACAAGTTGCACTGTGTCTGAAATTGTAGGATGAGAACAAGTTGCACTGTGTCTAAAATTGTAAGATGAGAACAAGTTGCACTGTGTCTGAAATTGTAGGATGAGAACAAGTTGCACTGTGTCAAATTGTAAGATGAGAACAAGTTGCAGTGTGTCTGAAATTGTAGGATGGGAACAAGTTGCACTGTGTCTGGAATTGTAGAATGGGAACAAGTTGCACTGTGTCTGGAATTGTAGAATGCAAAACAAATTGCACTGTGTCTGAAACTGTAGAATGGGAACAAGTTGCACTATGTCTGAAATTCCAGTGCTAGACCCATTTGCATTGTTTTTGTTACTGCAAGACTAGAAACATCTGCATAGTATCTCTCTTACTGAAAAACTGAAGCAAGCTGCACTATGATAGCATTACTTAAGTTATAGTTGAGCATATAGCAAATTATTCATTGTGTCTTTGTTAATTTTCTTTTTACATTTAGCATCTACTGAAAACAAAGAGTACACAGATTTGTTCACAAATAGAGAGTTGCCAGCTCTGCCTGTTGATGAGAACGGAGACGTTGAAACTGCAGCTAACAATGGAAACCTGACTCTGAAATGTAATGTAAACATATGATTTTATCTGTATCACATCAACATGTATACTGAGTTTTGTATAGTGATAACTCATTATACTCATTATTTCATACATACATGATAACTCATTATTTCAGTGTTTCTTTCTCTGGCTCTGCTTCTTCTCCCCAACTCCTCTCTGTTGGTGTCCCCCAAGGTTCAGTCCTTGATCCCTTACTGTTCTCCATCTATACTGCCTCCCTTGGTAAACTCATTAGCTCTTCTGACTTCCAATATCATTTCTATGCAGATGACACGCAAATCTACTGACTTACTTTAAATAAATTGATGCAGCCTACCTGTAAAAAGAATAAATAATATGTCAGTATGACCTCGTTTTAATATACTTGTAAAGGTTCTCCAATTATTTAATATTTTGAATAAACTTTTAAAATTACTTTTTCTAAATATATCAATATATCAGAAAATTATCAAAATATTTAAACATTAAAAAATATGTTTCAAAATATTAGATCATTTTTGAAGGTTATCCCGAAAATATTAAATCAAGGCCTATATGTGATTGCAAGTAAATGTACTGAATAATGGGTTAAAGAATCACTCCATCAAGGGAAAAATCTATAGCATTATTATTATTACTATTATAATTATATGAGAGATGACTTCATTTGACTTGGTTCACAAAGAAGTCTTTTCTTTTAATTAATTTATTTAAAAAATATTTAACTGGAATTTGGCTACTACTGGGAACTGAATTGTGTGGCAAACTTTTCATGGGTGTCTGAGTGAGTAAGTCGTTTTAATGCAACTTCATTTTTTTTTTACACTTTTGAGCTTCAATGGCGCAGGTTTCGAGTAACTGCTGATTGTGCATTACTGTCGTCTCTCGTTCTTTTATACTTCTGCTTTTTAAATACTGTCTAGGAAATACTTCCATCATGTCATACACTATATATATATGTACTGTTACATTTTATTTCCGATTATTGACATAGATATATAATACTTACTTACAGTGGGCGAAAGCTGTATCCCTGCTCTCAGAGTACATGAAAAAGAAGTAGGATGGGTTGCTTACAATTAGCTTACAGGGTGATCATACACGTAACTTGCTAATATGTTGAAAAATATATAGTGATATGAATTTTTAAAAAAAAGATGCATAGTCATTTTAAAAAGAACATTAACAATCCACTGCAAATACAGTAATTCCAACGAATTGTTTAATTGTCCTTATTGCAAATGCTCTAAATAGTTTTTGAGCAAGAAAAAAAATATGTGATTTGTTCGCCGAATACTGAATTGCCATGATTTGAAAAACAGAATTGCAAAATGTAGGATACACTAACTATGCTATGACTATAGTAAAGTCAGAGAATATATCCTAGTTAATTTGTTTTACCCACCTTTTTCAATTCGATTTTGCAGTTAATTGCAATTCACTGTTTAGAATAAACCTCCTGAAAAACTGTAGTTCACTCCCTCTCCTTACCTGTAACTCTCTTTCAGCTTCTCCACTAAAAATCTTTCCATCCTAATGTGAATACATAGAAACATTATACTGTGAGAGAAGAGAGACAAAATTAGGATTAGGAGTGGGATAGATTTATTCACATAAACAACTATCTAACGGCCCCACGAATAATACATTTGAAAATTTACAGTAACTTTTCCATAAAACTTGAAACAAATATATTTTTCTTCTGCTGACAAAAAGGAGCATTTTTTTTTCTTCTAAACTGTAAGGGTTATTGTAACGGATCGACGGGCACCCCGACTGGGTTACCTCTGTTGACGGATGCTCCTAGCGCTTCCTGAGGGCTCCAAGCACACTAGCAGACACCACAACCACCGAACTGGAGAACCATACGAATGCTCTCACGCATATGAATGCTGTAAACAGCTGAACAGGAAAAGCACACAATCAGTTTACACTCCTGGCAATCAGCATACAATCCAATTCCCCCAATAACGAGATGACACTTCGTTTTGAGGTCAATCAGAACTGACTGTACTGGCACATACAGCCTCTTTTATTCCCAATCCACAAACATAGTACTGCCCACAGGGTTTTACAGAACAACCAATCAATCCGTAAAATACACACAGACACTCCCACACAAAATCCTCCCCTCTGCCTGTGATATGATTACTGAACACAATGTTTAATCTAATTATCACAGGCAGAGAAATACAGTTTTTACCAAATATTAATAACTTCCAAAATATACATGCCACAAACATAAAAATCACATATTCGAACTCAGCACACTTTAATTATAAACATAGTCAGGGGTTAAAAAGTTAAGGGAAAGTCCTATTTGACCAAAGGAAGCATGGCTTTTCTGCCCAAAACCAGTTCCACGGAGTCTTCTATCCTGGAGATAATTGGGAAGTAATCCAATTATCGCCAAGGACAGAAGCAAAACTGCATTAGCCACATGGTAGCAAAATACAATAAAATACATAAAAATATATAACTGTGCAGCTATTGCATAAAACATATACATTCAACATATCCCCGGATAGCTTAGATCTGAGTGCACATTATGACTGAATGGCGCTCAGATCACATACATACAGTTCAATTGCCATGGAGCCAAAGTCTTTCACATAGTCTTTCGTTATACGAATGGGCTCCATGTCATAGCTATCTGGGATAACACTGCTCACATAAGGAAAGTACAGAATGACCCGGCTTTTGGGTCTTTGCAGGGGAAAATCAAGCATTTTAACATGGCGCCATAGTCACAGGGCAGGAGGCTGGCAATCAGTCTTCTCCAATGCCCAGTTGCGAGGCTGGTTTCGCCACAGTTATTATTATTATTATCATTATGATATTTATATGGCGCCATCAGATTCCACAGCGCTTTACAATGGGTGGACGAACCGACATGTAGTTGTAACCAGACAAGTTGGACACACAGGAACAGAGGGGTTGAGGGCCCTGCTCAATGAGCTTACATGCTAGAGGAAGTGGGGTAAAATTACACAAAAAGGTAAGGATAGTATTAGACTAGTGACAGTTGCAGAAGAGGAATCAGTCAGGAGCTATTAACAAATTCATTGATACGATTTTTTGAAGGAGTGGAGACTGGGTGAGCATCTAACGGAGGAGGGAAGCGAGTTCCACAGGAACGGTGCAGCCCTCGAGTAAGGGTGAGCTATTGTTGTTATTACTGGTATGTAGATATAAGTGCTGATATTTTCCATAGCAACATACATTCTGAGAAAAAACACTGCACCGACGAGGGAAACACAGGACAGGAAGGGGGAGACACACACGCACACCCGGGACGCTGACCAAAACTATCCGCTAGGGAACAACCTACGCCAAAGTTGCATGTGGGACGGGAAGAGTGAATGCCCAGGACACCACAGCCCTCGGTTCCAGTAGAAAACGGAGCTACTCACATATGAGATCTCACTTGTACAAGTTTTTTACTTATTATGTCCCTTTGTTATTTTAACCACTGTAAATATTTCCCCAGTTTATAATACCCACATATACGAAGGTAAAAACACTGACAGACAATGCATAACTCCACTGTGAATAACGGCTTTTGCACAGGCCATGAAATGTATAGCCTCACGGTATATCATGCACACTAACATTTAACCTTCCTTTCTGTAACTCATTCTTTGCACGAAAGTTGGTAATTTGGCATAGGCGTAAGCCCCAGCTGATACCGTGATATCTGTCTGTCAGAGCAAAAATAAAGAATAAAAAAAAATAGACTGCACCGTATAGACAAATCAATACAAAAGAAAAGCAAAGAATAGAATACGTGAGCAAAGATCTAGCATTTACAGCTCTTTTACAGAAGTTACTAAGCTAAATAGCTTGTTAGCTTACAATCTAAAGTTCATGATGGGGACTTGAGATCTAGAAAGTCTATCTAAGGATCTGCCATTGACCATCTTGCATATACACAATGGGAGGACACATATATCTATTTTGCATTTACAAATATAAAACAAAAAAGTAGTTGGTATATACGAGTGTAACTGCTCTCTCTTCACTTATCTCCACTGGTGTTTTAAAAGGTGTTATTTATACATATTTAGTGTGCATTACTCAGGTATAGTGTGAATAATGGTGGATGGGACTTGCTAATATCTGGTAGTGGAAGCAGCTTGAAGCTCTGCTCCTTGGAAAAAATTGCCAGAAATGAACACCTAAATAAAGAATGAAAGTCCAATACAATATAAGTGATGGTTTCATAAAGATCTATCTTTAAGGAATCCCATAAGTAACAGTGTTGTTTAAAGATAACAAATGTTGTTGGTTTTTATCTTTCACTCAAATAATTCAGAATTTACATATGAGAACACATTTCCATCTTGCTCTCTCAATCTCTTGTTTTCTCAGGTGGATCATTTATTTGGAGAAAGGACAAACTTGGGTGGCTAATTTTTGCCTTTGGAATTTTCTTGGTCCTGATGTTCATTCTCTGGTTAATCCTTGTCATCGTGGTGATCAAATATTGTAAGTTACATTTAGATGCCAAGTAGGTAATGCACAACATGCCGTGTAGAGTAGAATCAAAATTCCACTAAGGAAGGCAATTAGTGATGTCCCGAACTATTCGACATGCTATGTTCCCGGCGAACATAGCATGTTCGTGTTCGCCGCCGCGGGCGAACACATGCGATGTTCGGTCCGCCCCCTATTTGTCATCATTGAGTAAACTTTGACCCTGTACCTCACAGTCAGCAGACACATTAAAGCCAATCAGCAGCAGACCCTCCCTAGCAGACCCTCCCACCTACTGGACAGCATCCATTTTAGATTCATTCGGAAGCTGCAATCATTTTTTTTTCATTTTTTTTTATTATTATTATTTTTTTTTATTCTAAATGCAAAACATTATTATATAGGGGAATATTCACTAAATGCCAAACATTAGTATATTCCCCCTATATAACAATGTTTGGCATTTAGTGAATATTCCCCTATATAACAATGTTTTGCATTTAGTGAATATTCCCCTGTATAACAATGTTTGGCATTTAGTGAATATTCCCCTGTATAACAATGTTTGGCATTTAGTGAATATTCCCCTATATAACAATGTTTTGCATTTAGTGAATATTCCCCTATATAACAATGTTTGGCATTTAGTGAATATTCCCCTATATAACAATGTTTGGCATTTAGTGAATATTCCCCTGTATAACAATGTTTGGCATTTAGTGGGTGGGGGGCCATACAAATAATGAGGGTGGGACCTACTGTCCCCCCCGGCCCCCACCCCTGAGCAGTGGGTGGGGGCCCTAAAAAAAAAATAAGGGGGGGACCTACTGTCTCTTCCCTGGCCCCCACCCCTGGGCGGCAGGGGGGGGCCATAAAGATAATGAGGGGGGGACCTACTGTCCTCCCACTCTCCGGCCCCCACCCCTGTGCGGCGGGTGGGGGCCCTAAAAAAAACAATAAGGGGGGGAACCTACTGTCCCCCCCGGCCCCCACCCCTGAGCGGTGTGTGGGGGCCCTAAATACTGATAAGGGGGGGACCTAATGTCCTCCCCCCTGGCCCCCACCCCTGAGCGGCGGGTGGGGGCCCTAAATACAAATGGAGAAGGGGACCCTAGTCACCCCCCCCCAAAAAAAAATAATTATCCCCCTACCTACCCCCCTCACCCTAAAAATAATGAGGCGGGGACCTTTAACTAAGAACCTGTAAAATAAAATTTGAAAAAGCAACTTACCATTTGATGTTTTCTTTCTTCTAAAATCTTATTTTTTCAGGCCCAAAAAAGGCCAAATAAAAAAACATAATAACCGACGCAATAAAAAAAAAAAAACGAGCGCAAAAAAAAATAATCCATCTTCACCCATGGAGGGCTCCGCGCAGACTGAGCTCTGCAGGGCGGGGGAGGGCTTATAAAGCCTTGCCACGCGCTGCAATTAGACTAAGAACACTCTGATTGGCTGGTTTAAGCCAATCAGAGTGCTCTTTGTCATTTTACACAGCGTGGGAAAATTCCAAAGAACTTTCCCATGCTGTGTAAAATGACACAAAGCACTGTGATTGGATGGCTTGAAATCCATCCAATCACAGTGCTCTTTGTCATTTTACACAGCGTGGGAAAATTCCAAAGAACTTTCCCACGCTGTGTAAAATGACACAGAGCACTGTGATTGGATGGCTTGAAATCCATCCAATCACAGTGCTCTGTGTCATTTTACACAGCGTGGGAAAGTTCTTTGGAATTTTCCCACGCTGTGTAAAATGACAAAGAGCACTCTGATTGGTGGGCTTGAAATCCATCCAATCACAGTGCTCTGTGTCATTTTACACAGCGTTGGAAAATTCCAAAGAACTTTCCCACGCTGTGTAAAATGGCACAGAGCACTGTGATTGGATGAATTTCAAGCCATCCAATCAGAGTGCTCAGTGTCATTTTACACAGCGTGGGAAAGTTCTTTGGAATTTTCCCACGCTGTGTAAAATGACAAAGAGCACTCTGATTGGTGGGCTTGAAATCCATCCAATCACAGTGCTCTGTGTCATTTTACACAGCATTGGAAAATTCCAAAGAACTTTCCCACGCTGTGTAAAATGACACAGAGCACTGTGATTGGATGGATTTCAAGCCATCCAATCACAGTGCTCTGTGTCATTTTACACAGCGTGGGAAAGTTCTTTGGAATTTTCCCACGCTGTGTAAAATGACAAAGAGCACTGTGATTGGATGGATTTCAAGCCATCCAATCACAGTGCTTTGTGTCATTTTACACAGCATGGGAAAGTTCTTTGGAATTTTCCCACGCTGTGTAAAATGACAAAGAGCACTCTGATTGGCTTAAACCAGCCAATCAGAGTGTTCTTAGTCTAATTGCAGCGCGTGGCAAGGCTTTATAAGCCCTCCCCCGCCCTGCAGAGCTCAGTCTGCGGAGCCCTCCATGGGTGAAGATGGTTTATTATTTTTTGCGCTGTTTTTTTTTTTATTGCGTCGGTTATTATGGTTTTTTATTTGGTCTTTTTTGGGGCTGAAAAAAGAAGATTTTAGAAGAAAGAAAACATTGAATGGTAAGTTGTTTTCTTCTAATTTTTTTTTACAGGTTCTTAGTTAAAGGTCCCCCCCTCATTATTTTTAGGGTGAGGGGGGTAGGTAGGGGGATAATTTTTTTTTTGGTGGGGAGGGGGTGACTAGGGTCCCCTCCCCATTTGTATTTAGGGCCCCCACCCGCCGCTCAGGGGTGGGGGCCAGGGGGGAGGACATTAGGTCCCCCCTTATTAGTATTTAGGACCCCCACCCACCGCTTAGGGGTGGGAGCCGGGGGGGACAGTAGGTCCCCCCTTATTTTTTTTTAGGGCCCCCACTCACCGCTCAGGGGTGGGGGGCGGGGGGGACAGTAGGTCTCCCCCTTATTGTTTTTTTTAGGGCCCCCACCCGCCGCACAGGGGTGGGGGCCGGAGAGTGGGACGACAGTAGGTCCCCCCTTATTATCTTTGTGGGCCCCACCCGCCGCCCAGGGGTGGGGGCTGGGAGGGGGAGGACAGTAGGTCCCCCCCCTCATTATCATTATGGCCCCCACCCGCCACCCAGGGGTGGGGGCCGGAGAAGGGGGAGAACAGTAGGTCCCCCCTCATTATCTTTATGGCCCCCACCCACTGCCCAGGCGTGGGGGCGGGGGGGAGGACAGTAGGTCCCCCCTCATTATCATTATGGCCCCCACCCGCCGCCCAGGGGTGGGGGCCGGAGAAGGGGGAGGACAGTAGGTCCCCCCTCATTATCTTTATGGCCCCCACCCGCCTCCCAGGGGTGAGGGCCGGGGGGGGAGGACAGTAGGTCCCCCCTCATTATCATTATGGCCCCCACCCGCCGCACAGGGGTGGGGGCCTGGGGGGAGGACAGTAGGTCCCCCCCTCATTATCTTTATGGCACCCACCCGCCGCCCAGGGGTGGGGGCCGGGGGGGTGGAAGGAGTTTAGGTCTCCCCCCCTTCAATCACTATTGTGGCCAGAAAGAGTCCCTGTGGGTTTTAAAATTCACCTGCCTATTGAAGTTTATGGCGGTTCGCCCGGTTCACAAACATTTGTGAAAATTCGCGTTCGCGGTTCTCGAACCGAAAATTTTATGTTCGCGACATCACTAAAGGCAATGATTGAGTTATAATTTGCAGAAGAAACAGTTTCATCACACGTTACTTTATTTTTTTTTTTTTTATGTGTTAACTTAAGAGATTTGTATTTACATACATTACTTTTTTTTATTTTAACTCAGACTCCAGAATTTCTGTGGAAATATTAGACGTTAAGAAGAACAATAATGAAACAATGCAGACAGGTAATTACCACACCAGTTGAGCCTCGTGCGGGGTTTAAATATGGTGCTAAACAATGTTTTGGGGGCTGTAAATTTTTACCATAGGTCCATTATATATATATATATTCTGAGTTCTGATTTTCCATCTTTGTCATTTTACTGAATAAGTTAAGTCATGAAGAACTTAACTCTTGTACTACTTAGATGTTCTTAAATTCCACTAGGCCCTCTCCATTCAATATCTTTCTCCAACACTACAAATTACCTCGCCATTGCAAATTGATAACAGGGAACCAATTGACAGGAGTGCCTTTTTTTTTTGTTCATTTGTGGCTGTGGCCACATCTGCGAGTACCTTAACATAAGAGTCAATGAGAAACTAAGAAGCAGGCGGAAGTTTGCCCTGACCACCACGTAGAATTCAAAATAGATAGAAATATGAGAAGAGCAAAGAAGAGTGCGAAAAGGAAGAAGCTCAGATTTCTTCCCTTATTTATGCAATCTTTTAAAGAAATATCTGGCACCTGGAATCACAATAAAGGATGGTTAGTGGCAACTGGTTACTTTTCAAGTTAGTGGGGCGCCAGAGGTGTCAGCTAGCACATACTTACAACTGCACCGGGGGAGTCCTGACAACTCCACCCCATGGTGCAAACAGCCAATCACAGCCCAGTAGGCGTGCTAGTAGGCTGGCCTGCCTACTAAGGGCTATTTTTGTCCTGCATATTAGGCGTCCTAATACATTTCATTAGGAAACAATAGGGAGCTGCCCGGCAGCCAATGACAGTGAAGTAGGCAACCTCCCATATATGTTAATCAGGTTTTTGGTCGCCCGCCCAACAATCTGATTAGGCTTTTTTAATTTTTTTATTATTTTTTTTTTAACTCTCCCTAGCCACTGCAGAAGGGAATAACAAGGGGGATTGCAGTACAGGGAGGGAGAGAACACATTTGTATTAAACAGAAACATATTAAAAGTGTATGTTTACAAAAAAAAGTTAGAAACCCAGAAAAAAAAGAATTCTACAGTTTATTTTTATTTTTTTTCTACAAGAAAAACTCGTGGGTAACTGTCCTGTGGACAAGCCTCCATTGAAGATGATGATTCTGTTCCTGGTCCAATTCAGGAGCACCTCCCCAGACACTGAATTAACTTTGTTGGATCAGATTGTTTTAATCAGATTGTTGTTTCCATTGCATTTGATGTGTTCACGAATAGGTAGAGAAACATAGTGAAGTTGCTGTGTTGGGACATCAGATGGTAGAGATGGACCGAAGATAAAATTAGAGCAATAGATGTCAGCAACACAAAAATATATTGGTTTAAATATATTGACGACATGAACTTCTAAAGAGGAGCATGTGATAGTTTGAAGGATAGAAATAAGGATTTCCAGTTCGGCTATTAGCTTTCGGTAGTTAAAGTTGAAAATTAAACTAAAACTATCGGAAACCATTGTTGTGCCAGGAAAGGAATGAATATGTGATGAGCTCAAGTAATTTTATAGTAATTTTATAGAAAGTTAAATAAGCGTGTCTGGTTGAGTTACAGCCTGGTTTGGCAAAAGGGTCATAATGCTGATTCATTCTCAACCAATCTAGTTATGTGGATCATCTTGTACTTTTTCTGTACAGTTTTCCAGCTTCAGATCCAGCAAGAAAGTATTCTTGCAGAAATGCAAACCACTTACAACAACACTGGTGAGTCTCTGAAGACAGAAGCAGTGTCCATCAGAATTTAAAGACTAAGATTTTTCTGTAACGTTTTCACTCTTCTCCCTTCTTCATTGTTTCTTTCTCATCATTTATACATCTTCTTTATACCTATGACTTTCTTGACCTCACAAATTCTTGACATTTTCTAGTCATTCAGAAATTAACAAGTTATCCATTATTCTCTTTTTCCTTTCTAATCAGCTTTGTTCCTAATTTTATTTTTAGAAGTTTGTTCCAGTAAAAGTCATAATTCCGAAGATATCTTAATTGTGTTTAGTACTCTGAAAGTATTGTGATTAATCTTTTAAATGTGAAGGAGAAGCAAAAACATTGTGGCAAGATTTCGGTGGTCCTTCTGTAATGTTAGGTTCCATCTAAGAATAAAGTAGGTTGTCAAAGTTATCCATGTTTTCTAGCTTAGCAGAAAATAAATAAAACATATCAAAAAATGGAAATAATTGATGGAGGACATGGATTAATACAAAGAGATAAAACAATGGAGAGGCAGGGTTTAGATTCTTTCAGGTTCTCTTCACCCAATTGAAAATGCTTCTATATACAGTTTAATAAACATTTCTTGTTTGTGTATAGATTTTCTTTGCAAGGGCCTTTGTAACTCAATCAAACAGCTGTCCCACCATGCCCTAAAATATATTTAACTAGTTTTTGACAGATTATTGCTAAAATGGATTGTGCATGGGCTACAAATGGAAGTGCTGTTACGTTCAAGAGAATAATGGAATTAAAAAAAAAATACTAGTGTTAACATTAAGAAACATCTACATGCCAACATGTAGTTGGCATTTCAAGAGGTAACATTCTTTACATGCCTTAAATGTGAATAAAATAAGTACTGTTGATTAATCGTTTCTGAACTATAAAACACACCTAAAGATTTCATAAAGTACTTTGACAGGTAAAATAATATCCTATTGGACTTGTACATGGCGAGAAATTTTGGTTCTGCCAAATAATTTTTCAGAAGTCAGATGTTGTTCATCTCAGACGAATGTCAATTCTGGAACTGAATCAGAAGAACAAACAAAAAAGGCTTTGGGAAAATGAGTCAGGAGAACCAAAAGTTCATGAAATCGGGCCAGTCAGTGTGTGCTGCAAATATATTACATATTGTATTATATATTTTTATTTTTTTACTGCTCTGCCTGATTTTTACTTCTACTGGATACTTTTTCTCAGTTGATCTGTGAACCACAGGAAAATGCTGTATATTTTTATATATATATAGCCTATTAATATATATGTCGCCTATCCATCATCTTTTTTTTTTCATCAATCATATCTTTTTTGGCACTCCTGTCAATCATCCCTTTTTATGACACCATGGACAGAATTTAGTTCAGAACACCCGATCGGCCCAAATTCAGACAATTTTCAGTTTGGTCATAAATAAATCTCAAGGTCTATATCCTATATAAAGGAAATAACAATCCCATCTTGAATCACATGGTTTATTTTTCACATTCTTTGAACAACAATTGAGTCTGACTGTCTATTCTAACTCTTCTTGAATCTTCAACTGTGCACTGTTTTGTAAATGTTGTCTGCACATGTACATAGCTGATTATTCTTGTGTAATGATGGCATTAATTTGTAAATACCGTTGTCTAACATATTTTGGCTTGTATAGTACCATTACTATATTAATTCAGCTTCAACTTTCATTCTTTGGATGTAAACCTCTTGTTATTTTGGGAAATGTAAAAGCGAAAGAGAATAGTATGATTGAGCCACCATAGAGATTATTCATAATTAACCTAAAGTCCAGCATGTATAACCCAGGTGTGAAATGGAAGCAAAGAAGTTGGCTATACACCTCAGGTTAAAGGAAGAACTAACTCTGTGAAGTTACTATGATTTGCTTTTTTTTGCAGTTTCCCAAGTTCTTCAGTCACACAAAAATCTTCTTGCTGAGATCACAAAAATTAGTAATATCGGTAAGTATTTGAATACAGGCTTTTCACAACAGATAATACAGAGCAAAGCATTTTCTGTAACTTTTTCTTTGTTTCCGTTTCTCCTATATAGAGGTGGGGCTAGCAGGATCAAAGTATTGAGTAATCTCAGGCATATTATTCAGGGAATGAGATTTTGGACCTTGCTTGTCCATCATTATTAATATTCTCATTGATTGGTGGAATAGATTGTGGGCACTGTAATGGCCCCAGATCAATATTTTTACCCTCTTTATTCTCTAAACATTATGTAATGACATGAGGGATGGATGCTTTTTAATTGGTCCTGTAACCCCACTTGCTGTGCATACAAACATAGAAAAACTGGGGTTCACTTGACTTCCACCTGGTTCATTGAGTTGTGAACATCTTCCTGTTTAATTCATTACCCTAAATTCTTAGGATTTCTCTTGATTCAATTGTGGGATCTCGGGACCACACATCCTACAATTGCATTTATATTACTTAAGGCAAGAGGTACAATGTCACTGACAGAAGCCTTTGATTTGCTGTTGTTCGATCCATTTTGGTGAAAAGGAAATCACATTGGAATTAAGGTTATGAAAGGGAACATGGCTTTAAGGAATTATCATTTGATAATGATAATTATGGCTTTAAGGAATTATCATTTGACAACCTCTTTCAGTTGTGTGCCAATTTATTTCCATAGATGTGAGATTTTATAAGTCCAGATGGTCCTAATTATCTAACCTTCACTAACCTAACTAATTCTTTATCCATCATTCTTTTTTTTTTTTTTTTATACTTTTTTCAGATCGAACTCTTACTCCATGCCCCAGTAGCTGGACATGCATTGGTAAATATGCATATCATTTCTCAACGGAACCTCTAAATTTGGAAGCAGCTAAGGCAGACTGCATCAGTCGCCAGTCACAGGTCTTAATTTTGGCTGACAAAACAGAAATGGTAAATATTATGCGATAATTGTGAAACATTTCTTTCTGTGCGTGCATGCAGTCCCTAGAGGCAGTCTTAACCCTGCAATTTAAACATGGCAGTTTCCCTAAAACTGCAATGTTTTCACTTGCAGGGTTAAGGGGCCAGGGACACTGCACCCAGACCACTAAATGAGAGGGAGTGGTCTGAGTGCCTATAGTGTCCCTTTAAAGAGTTATTTGTATAACTAAAGAAACAATTTATAACAATGTTACGGCTCAGTCAGGTACATAAAACTTTGAAGTAATAAGACTTAAACCCTTCATAAGTTTATTGGTCTGTTCCGTGGAATGGCATTAAAAATTGTTGACTTGTATCAACTCTTCCAGGATGCACTAAAATTCATGATGACAGGAAAGTCATACTGGATCGGGTTAATAAGGAATTATATGGGCTGGAAATGGGTTGATGGAACCTCTCCCTCCTTCACGTAAGTTTGAATCAAACACAGCATATTCAATGTATTTCAACTATTCCAGCTATTGATAAAAAGATGAGCTTCAATCTGGATGTGAGAGATCCCGCAAAGATACATTTCCATTTTGGAACTAGTTGAATTGTGTACCATAGACTCAGTTCACCTAGGACATCTAGATTAATGTGCCTGATCATGAGTTGAGCATAAAACTAGCCTCCCAAGCATGTCATACAAGCTGAATAATATGTGATTTAATTGATTGTATAACTGAAGAATGGGTCACTGAGATAACCACTCTAAGGTTATCGTTTTACTAATTGTTTTAAACTGTTTATTAGATATATCCCCAAAGAAAACATACATGTATTTTTTTTTCTATATGTTTTTTGGGGGGATATATGAAAAAATAGCTTGCAAAAGCTGCTGACATGCTGTTTGCCACCTTTGCAAGCACTCCTCTCTTTCCCCAAGACTCTTAGCAGTGAGCTCGGACACCAATCAGAGGCTTCTCATTGAGAAGCTTCTGTGCTGGAGCCATGCATACACATATTATTTGAGAAGCCTCTGTGCTGGATAGGACAAATGCACTCTATCCCAGCCCAGCCATGCATGCACATATAATTTGAGAAGCCTCTGTGCTGGATAGGACAAATGCACTCTAGCCCAGCACACCTGCCACTTCTGTTAGGAGAAGAAACCCTGAGGGATAGCCAGGCAAGTGTTTCTGTCCCATGATATAAAATTGTCGCTTTATATTTAAACAGTCAAAAAAAAAGACAAGCTGTTCTTTTAACTACTAAGCTATCCCTAATGCAGGCTGATAAACAGGTGCTGGTTGGGTTGCAATCAATTAATCAAATCTCATGGCATTACAAGGACTAGTGATAAGCAGACACAGACTTGCCATCGTGCACACCGTGCAAATGCCCTGTGGGCTGCGGTGGCCATGGGCTGAGCCCGGCAGGGGAGGTTACAGGATCTCCTCTGCCGGTCCATGCAGGGTCTGTGCTATCCGAGCGCCGTCCCTGCTGTGTTCCATGATGAGCTGGTGGGGA